>NC_080582.1:35838242-37154492 GCF_029962835.1 Magnolia sinica | reverse complement strand
ATTACAAGATGCTAGAAAGGAGCGATCAATGTGACATGCCCATTCACTAATTGCGATTAATTGGAACCTGGTAATCTCCCTCCTTTGTTTGTTCCTTCTTCCTTCGAGGATCTTGTTCCAATTGCCTTACGCAAAGAGAAGCGTCATTGTAGTTTGCATTCTATATCTAAGTTTGTCTCATATGTTGCATTGTCTTCTTCCTATTATTCCTTTTGTCTTCAGTTTTTGCTGTTTATTTGCCTTCTAGATTCCTGGAAGTGGTCTCTAATCCATGGCGGCATGAGGCTATGATAAAAAAGATGGGGCATTAATACAGAATGACACGTGGGAATTGGTAGATTTACCTAAAGGAAAGGAACCAATGGGTTGGAAATGGGTCTTTACAGTTAAACACAAGGCATATGGTTCTATTGAAATTTATAAAGCCAAGATTGTTGTTAAGGGGGTACACTCAGACATATGGGATTGACAGCAAGGAAATGTTTGTACATGTAGTTATGATGAACTCCATACGAATTCTACTGTCACTAGCAACCAACTTTTCTTGGCTGTTGTATTAGCTAGATGTGAAAAATGTTTTTCTCCACGTAGACTCGTAGGAGGAATTGTATATGCTTTCTTAATCTAGTTTTGAATTCCTCAACAGTGAAGGAAAGGTCTCTAGTTTGAAGAGAATTGTTTATAGGCTCAAACAATTTTCTCGGACTCGGTTCGAGAGGTTCAATCATGCAGTGAAGAGGATTGGTTATTCCCAAAGTTACGTCGACCATATTGTCTTTGTGAGGCGACGGAGACTGTTGATTATAGCTTTGATTGTTTATGTGGATGATATTGTGGTAACATGAAATAATTCCTAGAAGATTCAATACTTGAAGAAATTTTTGGTGAAAGAATTTGAGATTAAGGATCAGAAATTTTGAAATATTTTCTATGTATAGATGTTGTTCGATCAAAGAAAGGTATCTTTATCTCTCAAAGAAAGTATACCATAGACCTTTTGAGGGAGACTGGTAAGGTAGGTTCTCGACCAGCAGACACTCCTATTGATCCTAATCAGAAGCAGTGTTCAAAATATCTCCGATATTATCGAAATATCTCCGATATTATCTTTATCTCCGGCTCAGCGATACTGATAACGTTGGTAGTATCAGAAATTTCAGGTATTAGCAACGTATCGCTAAGTGTCATCAACGTATCAATATCATTAATGTAATTGTCAATATTTTTAACTATGTAAATTCTAGGTGCCGCTTGTCTTGCCAATGCATCAATATCCCTAATGTATTGCCAATATTTTCGACTACATAATATTTCAATAATATCGCCAACGTATTGATATCATCAAAATTTTGTTTATTAGAAAAAAAAATTATTTCATATTTTTTTCATGGGCACATGGTTGTATGTAGTCTTCAATTTCTCATTGATCATATTGATAATATCTCGATATTATCGAAATTGCAAGCATGATATTGAGACCACAATCTTTTGTTTCCTTTCCAATTGTTGATGAAATATTATGTGTTGTTGATATTTTGCAATATTGATGGATGCTTGGATGGAAGGTTGGATGGTTAAATAGGCTGGATGGGATGGTTGGACTGATTTCTTACAACAACACATGCTTTTAAGGCCCCATTAAATGGAAACTTGTTATGTATGCATTCTTTTTGCAATTTTTTATTTCTAAATATGCAAATATGTACATTTTAACATCTCTTGAAGTTTCGCTGAAAATTCCACCGTTTTTCCCATATTTCCCCACATTTTCGGTTATCAGCGATATCGATATTGTTTCCGTATCCCCGGCCAGTGAAACTCGTAGCGATACCGATACTTCGAACATTGATCAGAAGCTTAGCCGAAGTGAGGGATAGTTGTTTACCAAATAAATAGATGTATTAAAGATTGGTTGACCAACTACTCTTATCTTTCTCACCCGACCTGACATAGCATATGCAGTAAGTGTGGTGAGTTAGTTTATGTAGGCTCTTTGGCTTTCTCACTTGAAAGAATTGTGAGATATTTAAGGCATCTCCTAAGAAGGGCCTTTTGTTTGTAGATCATGGCCTACACTGATGCAAATTAGGCTAGTAATGTATATGATAGAAAGTTGACTACAAGATAATGTACACTTGTGGGAGGAAATTTGGTCATTTGGACAAGCAAGAATGATGCAGGACATGAAATTCAAGTATGATGTGCAAGATTTTCAAGCTTTAGATCACACTAGTTCAGAAACAATTACACAAAATTCCACATCCCACAAAAAGTTCAAACATTCAATCAAGGGGAATCTTATGCGGATCCAGGCCTACACATGCTATGGCCGGATTAATCAAAATTATAGACCAAACAAGAATCAAGGAGGGTAAATTCATCTGCACATGCACATAAATAATTCCCCCAATCCAAGGGATTCAGAAATTTCAATTCGGGGAACCCTAAGGTTGAAGAAAGGGCATAAAATTGGGGATTTGAGTAATTTAGGGTTAGGTTTAGGGATTTTGGGTGAAAGAGGAGTGAAAGAGAGACGAACCAGAGAAATACCGCACGTGTGGACAACAACAAATGGCCCAGATGCACATGCGTGTGATCCTGGCCGAACATGTGTGGGGCCCACTATTTAGAAAAAGGCCACCTTGGCCCTGGTCGGCCAGGGATGGACTCCAAAAGCCCAAAATCTCAGCTCGATCCGATGCATGGTTGTGCGTGTTACTCCGCCGAAGTTTCAGCCCTCTTGGAGGGCCAGATTTTGAAAATTTGCTGTAGATGGAGAAACGCATGCAAATATTGATGGATTTGCAGATGAAATGCTTGTAGGAGGAGAAATATGGATGAAAGATGGTGGGGCGAATCGGGATAGGTGTGGGTTCGCACCACAGTAGTTAGCCTTTCGAAGTAGGGAGTGCCTCGCACCCAATTAGGTTTTCACAGCTCAAAGAGGAGCAGGAAAAATGCAAAATTTTTATTAATATTCCATTGAGAAAAAAAAATACTACAAGGGGTGCCTATTTATAATAAAACCGTAATAACTTATACCCCAAAACTCGCACCATGTGCGCAACCTATTACTTGGAGACGAAGTAATCAAAAATAATAATTAATCAAAGTAATCTAAACCGTCTATGATATTCCTAATAACAATAATAAGCAAAACCCAAAATACTAGGTTAATTAGAATAGTGGGCCACGATCATGAGAACCCATGGTGGGATTCACATGACTATCGGGTCCACTCTAACGAACTAAAACGCAGTCATGTAACTAGGAGGCCCTCCCTAGACGTCGTCATCGATCCAGATCGATGGTGGGGCCTTCCTCCTTGCGTACGTGCGTAGGGGGGCGTGCGTGCGTGTGCGCGTGATGTCCCCATCAAAGAAACAAACTATAGCGGCTAAGTTTAGTGTTGACGTAGGGTAGAGGGCTATGTTGCAGGGGGGGTAGCAGAGTTAATATAGCTGAAAATTTTGTTACGTGATTTGAGAATTTAGGGGGAATGCTTCTATGAAACTGTTTTATGATAATAAAGTAGCCATTAGCATAGCACAAAATCCAGTTTAGCATGATCATACCAAGCACATTGAAGTTGACAGGCACTTCATTCATAAGTAGGTTATCTCTCAAGACTTTGTTTACCATTAGTAACAACTGAGAATCAGCTTGCTGATGTTTTCACAAAGTTATTAAGTCAAAATTAGAATATGTTCTCAGCAAGCTAGGAAAGAGGAGTATTGAGATATGTATTTAGAAATGACTTTTTGTATATGGGATATAATAAGAGCCTATTTGTAATTTTCTGAAGTTCCTTTTTATAAATAGAAAAGGGGGCTGGAATGCAGCAACCTTTTTCCCTTTCCTCCAAACATTCTCGTCTTCTCCCTTTTCCTTCTCTTCTTCTTCCTCTTCTTTTCTTTCTACCTCTCTCTAAGATTTATTGCTCAAATATATGGGCTTGTTGTGGTCTATCCTAAGAACTTAGGACTTGGAAATGGAAGTTACCAAGAAGATACCAAGATAAGCGGCTGAGAAATTTGCTACGTAATTGTGAGTATTCATTATGAAAGTTGCCAAAGTTTCCTATGGCAAGTACTTCAGTTTCTGTGTGAGGAGCAAAACGAGGAATGTCAGTGATGTGAAGATTTATGATTGTCCTTTTTTCCTTTTTTCTGTGCTTGTTTTCGTGTGAATCTTTATTATGGAGCTTTGCATCATTTTATTTGCCTATGCCTTTTGTTGCCATATTTTTGCACTGTAATGATCTGGAATGGAGTTGAAGTATGGGGCCTCCCTCTTTCCTTGGTGATGTCTTTGTTTTGCCAATGATGTCACGTGGGCAGCCAGTCATTGAACTGTTGCCAAGCAATCAGGAAAGTCCCTGGTTGGAATCTTGATTGGCGAAACATGATATATAATGCTGACCCCAGATAGCTGGCTCAATGCTATGATGATGTTATTTCAGCTTAAACTTCGGTTTTGTCTTCTGACATTTGCATTTTGAACGATTCTAGGAAGGCTCTATTATTAGCTGCATGTTGGTTTTAATCTTAGCCTATATAAACATCTTTGCTATTGCACCAAAGCATTTCCAGTTTGTCCTACAAAATTGTCACAGTGTGTGTTATTTCTCTTGAGTCTTGACGTAATTTCATAAAGATGTGCACGCGGTAGCTTACTGTGTCTAGACTATGTAAAACTGTGAAGGTGCGGACAATTACTCTATTTGGGGAGGTTTGGGGTATTGGTCCAGCCACTGCTCTCAAACTATATGAAAAAGGACACCGCACGCTAGATGATCTGAAAAAGGAGGATTCATTGACAAATGCACAAAGATTAGGGTTGAAATATTTTGATGATATCAAGAAAAGGATACCACGACACGAGGTGATGTCACCATGGTCTTTTGTGAGTTTTTATATTTGATTGAAAACATTGCCTCGTTCTGAATCTTCTAATGTCAGTTCTTAGTCAATTGCTTTAGGTTAAAGACATGGAAGTTCTTTTACAGAAAGCTGGACAAGATGTCTTGCCTGGGGTGAGCACTGTCAAAATCACATGCTCAGAGCTACTTTAATTTGTCTTCACTTATGCACTTTCTCAAGTGGGCTGCCTTTCTGTATTTTCTTTGTATAGTTCTTTGATTATTGCATGCAACATTGGAGCATCTCGATGTCAGCAATGTTGAAACGATATTAAATGTTGGTTGATGCATTGCAACATGTTACATTATATTACCCATTTTCTTGAGTACTGCCACATCCTTGTTATGTAGGCTACATAGTTAACTGCCAAATGGTTTCTGACTTCGGCCCAAATTTGGTTTTAGGAAAAGGTCGCATGGTGTCCAAAGCAGTTGTTGGGCTATGGGGTTGATCCCACCATCGCAATCTAAGCAAAGGATTTTGTTTTTTGTTTGTTTGTTGTTTTTTGTTTTTGTTTATCATTTAAGTAATCCTAAGTTCCTAACCTTCTCTCCCTGTTAGGAAAAATGTCTCTTCTTTTTTGTAGATGTGTCAATTGTTTTTTTTTCAATCCCCTTATTTCCTTGTTATTTTGTTCTCCACCATTTTTCTCTTTTCTTCAATTCTGTTGGTAGAAAATAAAAAGGAATAATATGAAAAAGTAATCTCACGCTTTGAGCTCTGTTTAATAGAACTCCCTTTACCGATTCAGCTATATCTGTCCAATTTTCTACAATCTTTTTAATGTCTTGGTATTTTGTTTCTTTCATTTTTCTCCTCCCTTCCATTATGATAGTAGAATAGACAAGGAAATATGGTGAATAACAGTGGAAATGGAAGAACTATCATGAATAGAGGTTTGCTTGAATACATCCCAACGTATTGCAATAATTTATGTTGGGACTTTCGCCGTTGAATCTAGTTTATCTTCCAACGATCCAAACCGTTTATATGATGGGTCTCACTTTGCATGGCTGAAACCAATAAATGAAAGCTCTTAAGATGGATCCTTTCCATGGTGTGTCATAAAGGCTGTTACAAGGGCCGTAAAGGCCGTTATGTAAAGGTAATGTTGGCAACCCTTACATGTTAAGGGTTCGTAACCGTCGTAACAACTGTAATGGAAAAAATGATCCGTAACCGCCGGTAACGTTCGATTATGCCCCCCGTAAAGGCCGTAACAACCCTGTAATGGTCCTTTATGGGGTCGATACAGGTTTTTCGGATTTTTTTTTTTTTCTTCTACATTACAAGGTAGATATAGGTTTTTGGAGTTTTTTTTTTTTCAATAAAAAAAGAGACCATAACGGCCGTTATGGGGACCTTGACAACCGTTACAACCCATGTCATAAAGGTAATAGTGGTGGCCGTTACGGCCACTGTTTCTGCTATGGAATACCTTGATCCTTTCAACTCTTTGATAATTTTGGTTCTTTAGGTTTGAATATGGATGATCATCATAATCTTTGTATAATCAAAGGATTAAAATATTCATCTGAGAGTTTATTTGGGCATTCCCTTCTAAGGGGTGCTCTGTCGCTTAAACGGTTCGTGTCATTGAAAAGAATCAAATCAATCCACTAAAGTCCGAATGTTTTGTATTGTAAACTAGCAAACCTCTCATGGATATATGTTTTTCCTTCTTTAATTAGAGAAAAATGTCCACAAAGAAAGAAAAGAAAAGCACTAACACCAAACAAGGCTAGTATGCTCTTATTGATCTCTTCTTAGTTTCCTCCTCATTGCCCCATCACTAGCATTGTCTTTTCTTCTTTCTTCAATTTCTTCAGTTAATTTTATGCTTCCTTTTCTTCTCTCTTTATCATCCATCAATTGCAAGTGCACACCATTCGACATATTTACCTTCTCTGATACTGTATTTCCACATTGTATTGTACTATTTGAACTTCATGTGTTTGATATGTTCAATGGTTTATTGAAGTTTCATTGGTTTCACTTATTTAACATTGTTACAGAAGTTCTATGGTTGGTTCTTGAAGTGAATTCTTTTGGTCTTGTAGGTTTCCATTGTTTGTGGAGGATCATATAGGCGGGGAAAGGCTACCTGTGGGGACTTGGATATTGTAATTACACATCCTGATGGAAAAAGGTGCAAATCTTGTGAACGCACATGCTCTTTCTATGGTAAATCAAGGCTTCATTTGGACTAAAATCTACCAGAAATTTTCTTGAGCGCGCATGCTCTTTCTATGGTACATCAAGGCTTCGTCTGGACTAAAATCCACCAGAATTTTTCTTAGAGGTAGGTTGGACCATTGCGTACTGCACTTTTTTGGGGGAAGTTTCCTACAAAGTGGAAAGAATGGGAGAAAAGATTGTGCTTGTCAGGCAGTCATGGGCACTAGTTTTTCATGAGAGAATTTCCTCACATATTTCAGTCCAAATGAAGCCCAAAGTTTTATACTAACACATTAACTCATCATGATGGCCACTATGGGTTAAACTAGTTTCATCTGCATGAAATCAAAATTCCTATAATCAGTAATGAACAAATGTGCCTCTCTTTGCTTTTGGTGCTATGAAAGATAGATGAATTTCCTTCTAATTCAATTATTTATTTCTAGAGGTTTGCAGCTAAATTAAGCAATTTGCATTATCATTTACGAAGACTTCCTTGCTTTAACAATAGCCCTTTACAGAAGTTTCACTGAGGAATTGAGAGGCATAGTATCCTTCAGAAAAATGTATGGAGACCATAGATGTGATAGGGGCTTTGATGCGGGGACTTGTGATGGCCTAACCATAGATGTATGTATAATCAGGTTGAAGAGATTCAAATAATAAAATTAATTAACTAACTATTATCAATCACGTTAATTAAGCAAATCTCAACACAGAGATGAAATCATTCCGTCGGGATTATATCACGTAAACAGTAAAAAGGGAGGACTTATGGATATGAGGATATCCCTGATTTAACATAAATCAGTTCACAGTCAAGTTTGAATCCGATTCTCTTGACTAGCCATCCGTATCTTCCGTTCAAACCCAAAAGGAATATCCAGAGAGGAACGAAAGAGATGAAGAAGAGATGGGTTTGAGATGAAAGAGAGTACGAATTCTAGAGCATCAAAGAAAAGAAGACGGCTAATTCTTACTTTTTCCTGCACCTCGAAGATCTAGAAAAAAAGGAAAATCTAAAATTGAGGTGGAATCCTCAACACCTAATGGTCAATCCTGAAACCCTAATCTCTCTGGTAAAAGAGGAAGAAAACATACGAATTCACATTCATTCATTAAATAAAATAAGGTTTCTCATAGTGTATATATAAGCCACAGAAAAACAAAAAGTTCACTAAAGCCCCTAGAAACGAGGAAAATAACAAAAAGATGAAAAAAATAAAAAAAATGCACTAAAGCCCCTGAAAACAAGGAAAAGAACAAAAAGACCCCTAAAACTAAAACACCCGTGTGACAAGGTGTGAAATCCGCTCCATGGGCCTGCGGTCAAGGTGCAGTCATGCCGCTCCGACACTCGTAGCGCATCAGAAAATGGGTGTGATGGACTCCGCGTCCATCCACATCAACTCCTTCGCTCTGTTACTCTGTCGGTGACACCTCCTCCTCTGGTACACTCTAAAGGGTGAACCACTGATGTTTGCATCAGGCTTTTATTTTTATATTAGTCCTACATCTTACTTATTTTCAAGGTATCATGGGATGGATATGTTGTTCCAAAGGAAATAAGGGTATTTTTTTCACTCATTAGAAGTACCCTGAATTTACATGAAGCGGGCACCAAGGAAACATTCAACAGTTGGATTAAGATGTCCTTCAAAAGTGTTCCATTGATAGAGGATATTGTCATCTGGCCTTTGGCGTACTGGATTTTGTATTCTGGATTTCTTTATATTTTCATAAAAAATTTCTCCACATTTGTAATTTGTAGTTTGCAAGTAAAATTTTTGCATCTGACACTGTCATGCCCTTGTTTGAGTTCTCGATAGCCATAGCATGGCCTCTTTAAGTTGTACAAATGGTGGGAAAGGATGCCTCTCCCTCCCTATACAACTAATGAGATTTGGTTAGAGTCAAGGTTCTGAACATCGTCGGGGGGGGGGGGGGGGTATTGGCCTGGCCTAAAAACAATACAATACGGTGCATATCTGACCTGAATTGGCTGAATGCTTTTTGGCCTAAAATTTTATGAAAAATTACTGGGAAAATAGTAAAAATGTTAAAGACCGGAAATATCATTTTTTGTGTTTTTAAAATAGTTAGTTCTTTCCTAGATTCCAATATGTCCACTAGACTCCACTATTTAAAGATCGACTTCAACTCTCGTCCCTTGTTCTTTAGAGATCTTCAATCTTCCTTACCACGTCAAATGAAGAGTTCTATCAAATCCAAATCCCTTCCAGTCACCGGAACCAAGACCTAAAGTAAAACTCATTTCCAAGAAAACATGAAAGCCGAAGACTAATTAAACCAACAATGAACTAGGAAATATATTTATTTGGAAAGAAGAAAAACCAACCGTACAATATCATTAAATTCCAATAAGATTCCATGGAGCAATATAGAACAAGAGCATCCAAGAGAGTGTTGTCATTGCCTCATTCATGGTAACCAATTAGAAGAGAAAAAAAAATGCATCAGAAACCTTGTTTCTCTCTTTACCTTCTGTGTGTGTGGTGCACCAATCACAAAATAAGATGGACTTCAATAATATCACATTCATATTTTAATTTTCCTTTCTTCTCTCATAAGAATAACTTGAAACTTAGATTCTATTTATCTTAGGAAGAGAAAAGAAGGCACATAGCATCCTGCGCCTATGTGCTTTGTTCATGCACAAGTATCTGTCTAGGTCATGGACTCTCTTGGTTACCAAATCTAAGGATGTGGGGATATTAGCAATGGCAATGGGCCTGGCCAAGGTTGGCCCTAGCCCGGACCTAGTTCCCTAAGCGTTGACCCAAGCTCGGCCTTAGCCCTCACCCTACTGGACCGGGCTAGGTCAAGGCGCGCCCTACCAAGAAAGGATTTCAAATGATTTAAGGCTTGAAATAGTTCAATATAAGATTTTTTATTTTTATTTTTTTTTGGGAATCTTCCATTTACGATAGTCTTATGATAAAAACATATTGGATCATTTAAATGTGCCTAGATCCAATGAGTCTTTAAACTACGTTTGGTGAATGGGAATTGCTCACAAGTGTCTTTTAAGATATCCATTCTTTATGGGCCGGGCCATTCACCATTGTCCTTAGGCCTAGTTTAGGTGGCCAAGCCCTGGTCCTACAGGGTTGGGCCGACCGCCATATTTCCACCCAAGGAGACATCACCTTATTTATCATATTTATGATTTCTTATTGCTAAAATACATTCATTCATTTTTAAAAATGTTATTGTAATTTAAATATAAAATTATTCGGTACAGCTGAACATATCTAAAAGGATGCCATTACCAATGTCATGAAGTATTTCAAATGAGTGGTTGAAGGGATTTCAGTGTTGTGAATAGCATTGTAGTGTAGCGTACATTACGTAGCATAGTGTACCAAAAATGCTACGTAGCGCATTGAAATAGCGTACACCTCAGAAGCATGCTCCATTTTGGTTAAAATAAAAGATGTACTTTGTTCTGTGAGTATGTAAAGTGTTTTAAAATGGTGGTGACTCATATTTCTCACACGTGGCAGCATGTAGATCTATCCAAACCATCCTTCATACTCGTGACACTGCGTAGATTATAAACATGTGCTCATTTAACCTTTTCTACAATCTAAACCATTCAAAAATGGGCCTCCAAATGTACGGATGAGACTTTTTTCCTCTTAGGAGATGGTGGGAGACTCATATTTAAAAAAAAAAACCCTTTTAACTTAAAAGGTTACGAAGGCTTTCTCTCGAAAGCCCTATCTCAACGCCGCACTTGCTGCAACAAGCTTCCTAGAGAACTTTGATTCTCTCGATCTAAAGGCCCCTTGAAGACGAAATTTCGGGCATTGAATCGGCCCCATAGGAGCATCTTATTCTTGTATTTTCAAGAGCATTGAAGCCCAAACAACGGAGAAATCACATTTCCCCCATTTCGCAACCGCACGGATACATAGCTCAAAAAAATCAGTTTCCAGTTAATTAAATCTCTATTCAAGGTATGTTTTGGCCCTTTAATCATTGCTAATGAGTTTTCTTTTTATTTATGTTGGAAAGTTGCGGTTATTTTTTCATTTTTTCAATTTTTTTTCTTTATGGGATCCTCTATGGTGTTTTATGCCATGGCCCACATGTGTAGAGTCCATTGTGGTGTGTGTATGGCATGGCCCACATGCATGGGGTCCATTGTGATGTGTGTGTGGCATGGCCCACATGCGTGGGGCCCACTGTGATGTGTGTATGGCATGGCCCAACTGTGTGTGGTGTCCAACTGTCTACTCAATAGTGTATACTGTCCATCTTTGGGATTTTATAATAGTTTATGCCTGTCAGTTGTGACTTGTGGTTTTAAACTTCTTAACTAGACATCATTAATTAAAGTAGTTTGCTCAGAATGTTTTTGATGTGATACTAATTTGATTTAGTTTAAATATGTGTTGGCTTGCTTTTACTTGAAAAATGAAACATGTGTAGACATTTCCATTTTTATTTTTTTGCATTTTTTTCATATTTATTCTTACAATGTATTATATGTTTTCTATTTTTTTAATATTAAAAAAAGAAGTATCGTGTGGCTTACGCTACACGTGACATAGCTTACGCTACATGCTATAGGGGGCTGAACGCTACGCTCTATTTAAAACACTGAGGGATTCTAAGCATGCACTTACCATAAACCATTACAACATACCAACAAATGTATGTGGAGATTAATGCACCTATCAAGTACTCATGCTGCATGGACAAGGACCAAATTCTTGAAAGTGCATGCATGGTCTGAATTTTCTCAATATAAATATCCCAAACCCTTTCATTTATCCATGACTATTTCTGCTAAAGCCCAAATTATACCTGAAACCCATGCAAAAATATGCTATCCTAAACCCAACATAAATTTGCAAATGCCATACAAAAACTTTAGAACTTACACAGGAAACTACAAGTTACCCACAAGTTAAGAGAACCTGGGATATTTATTAGTTTAGAATTATGATAACTCTTCTCATATTTTCCTCTACATGCATTTCCAATATAACATCCATAAGATATTTATTGTTCTAAAATAAATGTTCTCCTCTTTTCATTACTTTTGGAGAGCTGACCTTTCCTCCTTGTCCTTGGCTCCAGCCATAGAGGCTTCCTACCTAAATATGTTCAGTATTTGAAAGATGTCAAGTTTTTGAGAGAGGATTTGATCTTCAGTACCCACAGTATGCAGGTAAAAGTTGTTTTCAGTTGCTGGTAAATGCTTCATGTAGACAAACATTTCATTAATTTCAAAATGTTAGTTGTTGTGTTAGAGGGCAGTTATGCCACTGATAGTACACAGATTTACCACCGAGCCGCACATAATATTTTCTATACCATGATGCACACTCTAGTTGACATTGAATTGAAAAATGTTTGCTGTTGTTTTGTTAGAGTAAGTTTTGACATTATGACTATATTGAAGGACCACAGATTGGCTCGTTACCTGTGCTTTTGGCGCAGGCCAAAGACGAGGCTGCAGCTATCAATCACAACTAAGAAATTGAAGGAGAAAAGGTTTCAAGAAGGCCTAGCAAAATGGATAGTTTAAATTCTAAAACTGATTTTTTATTATTATTATTTTTTTTTTCGAAAGGACAACCCCCTTGAATAAATAGGCAACAAAGGCTCTCATTGAATGGGCCTTCAAAATGACTAAGGTAAATGCTTCTACAAGTAACTAGGTAACAATTAAATACTTCTTCAAGTAACTAGGCTTAAACAAGTAACTAGAAGAGTGCAATTTCCCAAGATCAACTTTCAAGATAGCTCATAACTCCATAATAGCTTCTTTGACTTTTGTTGATGTGATAATTATTTGATTTGGTTTATATATCTGGATTGACTTTTGATAAATGATAATTAATAACTTGCTTAAATATGCTTATGCTTGAAAAAATTAATAATTTTTTAAGCATGTTTATATTTTTTCCCTTTTTGCTTACTATTTATCATATTTTTCTTATTTTTAAATTAAAAAATAGAAATATCGTGTAGCTTACGCTACACGCTATGAAGGGCTGAGCGATACGCAACACGCTACCGCTATTTAAAACACCAGTTGGTATAATAGCAGATTAATAACTTGCTTATTCATCCTCTTTTATCCCTCAAAACTGCGCCTCTCCACTGCAATTCGCTCGATGGCTACCTGAGGAAGAGGAGTGGGTCGTGGTGGCCATGGTGCTCGTGGATGAGGACATTGCCCCAACAACAATCTCCAAATTGAAGAAATCTGTTTGAGAATCGAACAGCTGGAAATGATGCACCAAAGAACTGAAAATGATGACACTGATGATGTAGAGACAGTTGAAGTCCATGATGAAGGCGACTTGTCCTTTGCTGATAGAATTATCCAAGCTTTTGAGAAAAGTCAAAGAGAAATTCGAGTGGAAGTTCCTGAATTTTCAGGCCGTCTACAACCCGATAATTTCACCGATTGGTTAGAAAATATTGAGGTTTTTTTTTTTTTTTTTTCGGTGGAAGAATTTGCCGGACCTACAAAAAATCAGGTTCATACAAACCCAATTAAGGGGACATGCTTTGATTTGGTGGAAAATGCTACAAGAAAATCATGAGATGCAAGGAAGATGAAGAATCTCTACTTGGAGGCGAATGAAGGCTGCCCTTGAAGCCAAATTCCTACCAACTGATTAAGGCCAAATGTTATTTCAACGTCTTCATCACCTAAGGCAAGGTATGGGACTTGTTTCCGATTATGCTGAAAATTTCTATGGGTTAGTAAGTCCAAACAAGGTACGAGAAACAAAGCAACAACTTGTATCCCATTTTGTTTTCGGATCGAGAATTCAAATCCAAGATGAGATCATGATGATGGAGCCCAAAACCTTGGATAAAGCTGTCCAATATGCTTTAAAGACTGAAACTAAACTAAACTGGGTTTTGGAAAGGCGGACTGTCATCTCAGCTAATAAAGGAAATACGGCTAAAACTTCCTAAAAAATCGGTGCCCAAAATGTTAATCAAACTTCCGCAAATGCCTCAAATCAACCAACTTCAAATTTGGTAAAGACAGTTTATCATAATGTTCGGTTCCCAAGTACGGGATGTTCCATCCAAAACCCATCCGCTTTCAAATGTTTTCGATGGGAAGCGTAATAACCCAAAACATTTCGTGCACAAGTAGGTACATGAGTGCTTGTCTATATGTATATTTTTGTGTAAATTCTTGATTTAGAGAAAATACTACGTAGATGTGCACATGCATACACATGCACTATGAAAAGCTTCGGGTCCTCATATATCCCAGTATTCTTGTCCGTTCATCAAATCCACTGTTGAAAGAACAACTCATCACCAAATTAAGGTATCTGATTGTCCACTTCACTTCCGGACTGCCCGACTTTAATAAACCAGTCTCGAGTTCATCACATCCATCCAAGATTCTAATCAGTTCACCTTATCTGTTACTCAAGTATGAACTTAACCTACTGATGCAGGACCAATGCATGAAATCAAATATTATGTGAGATCAATCATCAAATTTTAATTAATTAATAAAAATCACAAATCATGCTAACATTATCACAAATATCCAAATTCTAAGAAGAAATCATGTATAGTTTAAGCCTAAGTTGTCAAGCATCGTCCTATATGATCATTAAACATGAAAAACTAGGATCTAATGGATGTAGGAACATCCAAATAACATAGGGATTATCCTAATTTAAAAGGGAAAATATAAAACTATCTAGGGTTACCTAGATTTGGGTGTGGGTAAGGCTAGGGTTTAGGGAAATTGGGGAAAACTTGAAATTAGGGTTTAATTGGGTAAAGGAGATGGTTATTTAGGTTTTAACTAGAGGGGAATTAGAGTTTTGGATTGTTGGTGGCTGGGGATTTGAGATGAATGAAGGGAATTTAGGAAAGTTGTTGAAATTGGGGATTTTTGGAATCGGGTGGTAGGGTTTGGGTTTGGAAGGGGGAATAGAGAGGGTTTTGATGGGAAAAGAAAAGGAAACAAAAGGGATAAAGGGAGGCCGTACTGTCAGCCCTACAGGCTCACACGTGTGGTTGAACGGTCGCACGTGTGGGTTTGGTAAGGTAGGGTTTTGGGTCCCAAGGTTGGGTTTAATGTGGGAACGATGAAGGAGAAAGATTGGAAGAGTTTGGAAGGGATTATGAGGAATCTAGATGGGAGAAATCGAAAGTTGTAACAAATACCTTGTAAAGAAGAAACTCAAACGGATAGATAAGAAGCTCGTGCTCTCGTTGATGGAAGATCTGCCTCGCACCAATCTCCGTTCCAAATCACATGGAAGATTTCTCCACATCTCATGAAGATTAGAGAAAAGAAAGAGAATTTTCTTCTTTTTCTTAATGAGCAAAAACACCATTAGAGAGGTCACAAGCCCCGCCTCCCCCCCCCCAGTCTCAAGAACTTTAGAAAATTACTAACTAGTCCATGTTTTATGTTTTTTTTTAAAACTAAAATAACCCTAGTCTAAGAAAGAACATATAAAACCACTCATAAAGTGTCCAAAACATAAATCAAACATAAAACTAGATCCTAAAACATATATATGTCCTATGATGACAAGAATGGTCCATGATCAACAGCCCGATCATCTAATACATGCGATCCAACAGTCTAAATCACTCTTTAAAGCAACTTATGTACATCTTTCCAGTGTGGGGTCTTCCATATGCTTGTACATGCACTATGGGGTCTTAAACACGGATACTCGCCTAGCCACGGAGAAATATGGGCCCGCCTCCTCTGATACCTACGCAAAGGCGTACGTGATGTAATGTCCTCTTAGACATACTCTAGATCTTGAGTTGCAAATGGCAAAATGAACTCCTTTTGGAGTGGTGTTGTTGCGAACATTTCCTTTAACAAAAATTTAAGCACTTTAGAATGGTGTGATAGATAAAATGCAAGCACTGAAAAACCACATATGTGGCCGAAAACTAATACAAATTAAACCAACCAAGTTCTGGGTCCCAGTTTAGATATCTAACCACTGCATTGCTATACATTTATTAGCCGTTTAAAAATGAAAAATCCAATGGTTCTATCAAAAAACAAGTATCCATGTTTCAATGGTTGAGATAGCTTGAGAAATATGAATTTTGTGTTGTGACTTAGATATTACACAATTTAGTTGGTTCAATATGAGTTAACATAGTAATGCATGGGCATTTTCACACCGGGCTCGAGTGGGGTAGCTCGTGGGATGCAGGGGCACACTCGGGGTGGGCGGCCTGCGTGAGGCGGGTGGCTCATGTGAGGTGGTACCCATGTGATGTGGGGCCTACGAGGAGAGTTCGACCGAGGTCCTAACACATGCGATGTGGGGCTTAGGCTATAAGATAAAGGGATTGATTCGCCACTCTCTATCAATTCGAGCTTTTAGAGCAAGTGGCTAATTGTCCTGTACCAAATTGGTATCAGAGAGGGAGGTCTCGTGTTCGAGACTTCTCACCGAGGGTGATTAATGCAAGAGCATTTTCACACCGGGCTCGAGTGGGGTAGCCGCATATGCCACGTAGGCAGGTTTTATCTGTCAG
The DNA here is from genome assembly GCF_029962835.1 of Magnolia sinica. Taxonomy (NCBI): domain Eukaryota; kingdom Viridiplantae; phylum Streptophyta; class Magnoliopsida; order Magnoliales; family Magnoliaceae; genus Magnolia; species Magnolia sinica. Next base: position 37,137,846 of record NC_080582.1, on the reverse strand, counting down.
TTTATCAAGCATCACATTCTACTTTAATATTATTCTTTGGCGGCTTTTTCTTTTGAGAAAAAACTTGATACTCAAGCAAAGTGTGATGTGCGACACACATGCACATAGAAATTGTGTAGCATAGAAGAGATTTTAATCATAACCATTCAAATCATGGGTCCTAATTTCGATGTATCACGTACCAACAGTATGCTTATTTTATTATCTAATTGTAAGATTGGTGGACATTTATTGGATGGTAAAAAGAATCCAAGGATTCTATTTGAACAAATGAGTTCCCAAATCAATGGTTAGATTTCTCTACCAATCTGATTTTGAGAATGTTCATTAGAAGCAATGGTCCACAGTTTTGTCAGGTCTATATGAGTTAATTTATCCGGTGTGTTCAAGTTTTGAATGATTGAGTACCAGCACAGTCTACCAGAGTACGAAATACACTGTCTTGGCTTTTGCAACACGCCAATGATCGGGAAAACACGGGAGAAGAACTGGAGGGGAGAGAGAGAGAGAAGAAGAAGAAGAGGTCAAAGGTTAGGTTTTTTAGCAGCATAGTATATGCAAATTTGTATAAATCCCATAGTACATGCATTTTATACATAATTGACGGCAAATACGTGAATTAACCTGTATTTTTTAAAATATACATGTGTGCGGCGTTTTTAGCAAAGAAATGGCAAATACGCATATTTGCTAACTATGGGCCGACTACAAAAGTGGTGCCCTTTTGTGGGAGATGCAGTTTAAAATATCTTCCAATATGTCTCATTTTGGTCAAGTAGTATCCGTTTCAGTCGGTCTAGGTCACATCCCCTCTCCAAGAAATAACCATGATTCGCTCCCAATTCATCCCATATCAGGACAACTCACACCATTTTGTGTCGCTTTCATCTGAGTCAGGCAAATCATAATCTGTCCATTGTGTGGGCCGGGTGCCCAGCAGATGAATGGTCTGGAGTAGTAGGGAGGGAGGGATGATGGGAGGGGGCTAATGAGAAGGGCAATAGGAGGCGTCGAGATGGAAGAGAGAGAGAGTGGTGTGATTTTAGAGGGGAAATGAAAAGGCACTCATTTTCTTAACGAAAGGTATTTCAGAATGATAAAAATTACCTTTTTATAATTCAAAATGCCCCTGTGTGTGGAGTGACGAAACCAATATTTTGATCACTGGTGGGAGAAGTTGACAGTTGGAAGTGGAGTGACGAAAAGTTGGGGAAGTTCTTAGTCAAATCCTTCAATTCGATGTTAGGAGGTGATTGCAAGGGAGAGATGAATCTGTTAGTTACAATAGAGTCATATCTAGACCATGGTAGAGTGCTCACTATTGGCCATATGAGGATTAGACAGATGATGATCAAGAACTAGTGTATTCTATGTCTTCAGGACAAAATTTTTTGTGGGTCATGTTTCTAAGCACATATAAGTTCCATCTGGAGTCCTATATTCTCCTTATTTGAGGTGAAATGGCTGTTACCAGGCACAATCAAAGCATTTATTTTTTTAATCCTAGAATGGAGGTATCTATGGCTGGAAAATGAAAGTATTGTGGATGCTGGCCCTGTTAGTTGGAATCTGGTCAGTTTGGAAGGATCAAAATAGGACATTCTGTAACTGCACATGTTTCGGAGAAGATGTTTTTGGAAACGGAAAAGGATGGGTCTTAGCATTGGCTAGAAACACAAAGGCCATTGGGGGTTGTTGTAAAGATGTTTGTTTGGACAGCTGAGGTCCAAATTTTTTGTAATTCGTTGAGTGATGATCCCTGGTCATTGCTCCTTGGTTCTTAACATAGATCCAGTCCTGTATTTTGGATTTGCCCTAGGTTGGCTCTTTTGCTTTGTAAAATTCTGTTAACTTTTAAAAAAGGAATAGAAGAGATGAAAAGACTCAGGTTTCTGTTCCAACACAACTGTGGGAATGGGCCCATTCACAGCTTCAACAAAGGATCATTTTTACCATGTTTTCCAATATCAAAGAACTAAGAAATCACAAGAACTAATTTGATTATAAATAGTAACTATTTTTTGTAATACTAGCTCGTGGGTTGGCCTCTATGTTTGCTCTCATGCCTTTATAACTGTGCTTTTGTGGCAGTTGGTTGTGTGTGTGTGTTTTTGTGTGTGTGTGTGTCTAAGTAATTTTATAGTTTGTGAGACAGGGAACTGATTCAGGAGTTGATACATACTTTGGCCTTTGCACATATCCTGGTCGAGAGCAACGGCACCGCATAGATCTCAAGGTTTTTAATTGATTCTTCACCATATACTTGCACGATTTTGTTACTTCAAATCTCAACCTAGCAACATGCTATTGTCTTTTTATCAATAGAAATTGGTAAGCAAACAATCAAGTCAATGGAAGAAGAAATGCATATGAATTATATATGGTGAGCTGGATGTTTCTAGATATCTGATTTGTGTTGCTCTTATTAACTCGTGGATTTTCTGCACTGTCTTCCAGCATTCTTTGGCACAAGAGTTTGGGCTACTGCTCCTTTTGAATACCAAATATATAACACGTGTTTGCACTCTATTGGTTCAGCTCAACCTATAGTTTTGGAGAACATTTAGGCCATCTGCTTCTGGCACCATTTTTTTTCAATCATTTGTTGGTTCTTATGGAAATATTGCTATGACATTGTGGATGCAAAATATTTTATTTGGCCCAGAAAGGGTACCTTTAGTATGACTAAAAGCACTACATTTTCTTTTATTTACCCTAGGGTGTATGGCACATGCGATCCACATGGAGAGAAAGGAAGGGGGAGATTGGACAGATGGAAAATTATAAAACACCTGGGTACCTCACCTCGGACGTGCCGTTTTCTTTTCTTTTTCACCAACGTGGGCTAAACGACTTAACGTGCATGGAATCTACCCATCCATGAAGTAAACCACACCTTGTTTGGCCTTGATTTGGAAAATCAAGCTAGCTCAACTCTCAAGTGGGCCACCCCATAAACTTATACCTAAAACCTCTAAATTTACGTGGTATGGGCCATCCCATAAACTTACCTAAAACCTCTAAATTTTACATGGTATGGCCTAACTAAGTCATGGAATACTGTTATTTTTTTGTAATTGTTTCTTCATGATGGGGCACATCAAATGAATGGATTGGATGGCATATAAACGCCACAGTAGGCCAGGCACAAAGCTAATGGTGGGCATTATTCTCAATTGTTTCCTACGGTGTGACCTACCTGAGTTTTGGATCGTGATTTTTGGGTTCAATGGTTAGAATGGGGCAGCGCACCTGATGGACAGGTAGATCTCATGAAAGTTCCACACCTATGGCTTTCTGTTTGCAAAAGTAACCCTGGCAAGCGCAATAAGGGAATGTTGGGTTTGGTGAGAAATAATTCAGCACGCACCTCGAAGTTTGTGCATTTTTTTCTCGTTAAATGTAAACTTTAAGTGACATTTGCAGGTGAAATCTTAGCCGCACGTTAATCATGCACATTTTTGAATTCCTAAAATACCCATAACTTTAGTTAAAATGTCTTTTCATATCCCTTGCATATATGCAAAGTTATCCACCATTGGTAACTAATTGTTGGGGCAAAAATGTCCCCCACTATTTGCATTATAATATAAAAGATGATCAACGCCTATCTAAGTCATGCGTCTCAAACATGTTTAGACCAATGTTCGAAATATCGGTATCTTGCAATGTATCGCAACCTTGGGATACGTATACGTTTTGGTTAACACACGGGATATATCGTTTGTATCATGTAATTTATCGCACTTTTTGGAAAACATGGGGAAACATTGGGGAAATGGTTGAATTTTTCAATAAAACTTCAGGGATTATTAAAAAAGACCTTAATACACACTTTTACATCGTAAAATCTCAAAAAAGAAGTGTACATAATAGGTTTCCTTTCTATAGGGTCCTAAGCTATGCATTGTTTGATTGAATTAAGGCAACTATATTTAAATATGATGCATAACATTTATAAATGTATCAAGACATGCATGAAAACACAACCAATGCATTCAAAAGCAAAAGATATAATAGAAATTAAAAAGCAAACCTATCAATGATGTGACTGGCGATGGCCTAGACCCACAAAGTTATGCAGTGGCTCATAATCATCGTATCCATTTCGACAGGTTTGGGAAGAATACTGCTCCACAAATCGATAGTACTATGCCCAGGTCATAGTAGAATGGTACTAATTAAGATACTCCCCGACAGACCGTTGGTACTCATCCTGTCCGAACTGAACTAATATGCCCATTCGTGGGTACTGTGTAATAGTCACAGTCTGTGGCTGATATAGATCTGGAATGGGTATAGATGGAGCTATTGGGCATCCGTATTGCCCTTCGTATCCATATTGGTGCCCATATACCTGCCTGTATGTGGAAGTGAAGTCCTGACAGTAGTCAAAAAATGATAATACATAACTACTGGAGTCACTTCCCGCATATCCACTAGTTCCGAATCCATACCTATATTGTGGCACAGAACTCGAGCTACTCTCTTGTGTCTGTGATCCATATCCATGTTGTGGCCTATAACTCAACCTCCTCTCCCTTGTTCGTGAACTAGAACTAGAGCCACCTCGCTTCCCACGAACGCTTGTGTCCCCCATGTATTTTGCCAGTAGCTCCTCAAAATAAAAAAGCTTTTGTCTGTTTTTTCTTCTATAACCTCTGATGCTCGTATGTCTTATTGTAGATAAGATGGGTCGTGGTCCTCCTAGACAAGAACCATGGTTAAGGTCCTGTGTGGCATGATCGAAATCTCCCTCCCTAATGAAGGGTTAAGAGACCTCTGAGATGACTCACACCCTTACCACCACCATCCCCATCGCCATCATCACCATCATTGCTACTATTGCTAAAGTCACCATCACCCCCATCATTGTCATCAGACTTGTCACCATCACTGAATCCACCCACCGCATCACTCTTTGTCTCAGTGTCGGACAATGTCTCTCTGTCACGTCCCGCGTGATAGTGACTTTCGCGGACTACCCACTGGAATCCTCGTCAATGAGTCGAATGCGTCATCAAGTGATATTTGTTGCTCCACATGTGCATCAACATCAATCCCTTGTCCTGCTGCCTCCTTCGCAACATATGGCTCCGGTTGCCCTTCCGAAGTATCCAAGTCATCTGACTTAACCCACTGGTAAATTGGATCACCGTCCTCATCCTTAATAAATAAATATTGTCTGACCGCCATCAGGTCCAATAGGTCTTGTTCTTTTCTTCTTCATTCGGATCGGAGTAGCCTCTCTTGTAGCTTCATATTGTAATGGCATTACACTAGCTTCTGAAGCCAGTTGTACCCGTCTGTTACGCGTATTTGTGTGGATGAGGGAGAATGTGCTTCAATTTCTTTCACATGGTGAGGAGGAGACCGTCTGCGTGAGCACATGGACAGCCAGTCACTGTAAAACCTCACAATCAGTCCTGTGCATGGCCCACCATTCACCTATAAATTTTAAAGTTATTTCATTACTTTTAAAATTTGCAAAATAATATGAAAACTAACTTTAAATGTAGCCACTCACATGGCATCGTGGTGGTCCTCGACATCTTCGTAGCTTGGCACCTGAACATTCTAGCCACATCATGGAATTTAACAATTCGTTGATGGCATATAGCAGCCAAGGGTAAGTTTGCAATCATTAAGACATAGATATGGAGAATGTAGGTGCGGAATATATTTACCTCAGCACTGAATGTGCCTTTCCCCGAACAGTCGGGGAATAAGTGCTTGTAAACTTCATGTACAACCCTCTTCGGTTCATTGTCAACATAGAGTTTTTTGTTGTAGTGGTATTTTGGATTTAGGATATATGTTGAAAATCAACATGATTCAAATATTTAGACATTAATAGCAAAGTACTATAGCATATAGACAAAAAAAAAAAGCATATAAGTACTTACCAGCATCATGTAGTGGGTGGGAAAGTGTCCTCTCCCAACGATCATCTATTATTGCATGCACCCACTTATGTGCATTGGGAGCTTGAGCCTAGATAGCTTCTTTCATCAATTGTATGGAGGGATACAACGACCCCATCGATGGATTCGTTTAATTGTGCACCTCCTCAACACTACATAAATGGGCTAATACTGACTACACCGCGTACACGATCCTAGAACAAGTGGCTCAACACGAGCTCGTCAATTCTCCAAGTTGCTATATTTCCATTCTTAACCCAAACCGTGCAATCATGAGAAGTGAAAAGCTCTCATAGCCCCTGCTTGTGTTTGAGGCGGCTATTTAGGGCGATATAATTTGTGGCAAACCGCATTGCCCCACGGTGCACTATATCCCCACTACACTTCTCGCACATCTCAACTAATAGCCATGTGAGGTTGTATATGAAGGTCGTGATGAGTCGTGCATCAGTAATAATGGTCTTTACTGAAGACCCATTCTCAATCGCCTCTAGCATGAGATCAATATAATGCGTTGCACAGGGGGTCCACTACATATTATATTTGTTTTGTATATCCTTCTCTGCCTTGACAAATGCGTTCCCATTGTCTGTAACAAATTGCACAATGTTGTTCCTCCCAACATCATTGATGACACAATACATTAATTTGTAAATGTAGTTCGCATCTTTAACTTTATCACTCGCATCTACAGACTTCAAGAACATTGCCTGTCCTCTACAATAGACCATAAAATTTATGACTGACATCCTCATCGGTTCGGTCCAACCATCATACATGAAGTGCAGCAATACATCTCTCAATACATCTCTCATGACTGCTTATGTGAATCCACATATTTCTTTATCTCCTCATGTTCTTCATACAAATACTTGCCCATTATCTCAAAAGGCATGGGCGGCGGCTGCACACCCTCACCCCCACGCTGACTCACTTATGATATTCTTAAAGTGCGGGCTCGCTGCTGCATTCGCGGGATTTGATCGTATATAAAAAACTTTACAATAAACTTCTCAACCTTTTTCCTTACATCCCCTCCACTAAACATGTCCTTTTAATTTCTTGTCCCTCCCGCTTCCTTATATATCCTCGGATATAACGGTAAATCCGGCACCCACGTGCTACTGCTCCTCCCCAAGCTCCTATATTTCCCCCCTGCTCCACTCCCCCCACCACTCTCATGGGTAGGCCCCTCAAATCTAAGCCTACTTTCCTGCCACTTCCTCTCTTGATCCCTATCCCAATCATCCCGTAAGGATTCCTGAGCTGCACATCTAAAATTAGGATCATCATTGTCATCAATATCCGCTACATCCTCCTCCCCTACATATGAAGGCCTCCCCAACTCCTCCCTAATCTCCATCGCCCGTGTACGTCATTCATCTCTTATCTTCACACTTTTTTTCAATACAGCTCTTATCTCTTCTCGCACATCTTATGGGCACTTAGGGCGGTCCACAACATTGTTTTGAATTTTTTTAACAATATTTACACACATTTTCCCTCTTTCCAAATTTTCCTTCAAAATGAGGGATTTGATTCACAAAAATTAAAGAGTGGCCGAAGCCAACTTGCCTTGAAATAAAAAATTAATTAATTAAATTAAATTTCGATTCCAGCGCTATCAATTTTTGCCTATTTACACATGCTCTCCCTTCTGTTGGCCTATATTGGCAATAATATTGTCTATACAGGCAATATTGATGCAGGACATGAAATTCAGATATGATGTGCAAGATTTCAGTCTTAAGATCACGTTAGTTCAAAAACAATTACACAAATTCCATATCCCACACACAAGTCCAAACATTCAATTAAGGGGAATCTATGTGGGTCCAGGCCTACACATATTAGGGCTGGATCAATAAAAATTATGAACCAAACAATACTCAAAGGGAAATAGAAATCTTCCATACATGCATGACAATCAATCCCTAATCCAAGGAATTCACCAATTTCAAATCAAGGAACCCTAGGGTGAGGAAAGGGGCAAATAAATTAAGGATAATGCAATCTAGGGTTAGAGTTTATGAAAAAAACAGGTATGAGATGGTAAAATAAGAGAAAACCTGAACCGGAAGACAATTCCCGCGTACAAACAACGGACCAGGGCCTGGCGCACGTGCGCATTAGCCTAGCAGCACGTGCGAGCAGGTCCCACACTCGGAAATCGATTCCTTAACCCTGGTCGGCCATGGGCGGGCTCCAAACCCCCAAAGTTTCAGGACAATCTGAGTTACGGGCTGTGCGCGGTGCTCCACCGAAGTTCCAGCCCTCCTGTAGGGCCAGATTTTGAAAACTGGCTGTAGGGAGAAGATCCGCTGCAAAACTGATGGATTCGAGGCGAGGATGGCTGTAGAAAATGAGAGATATGAATGGAAAAGGGTAGGGGCAAATGGGGATAGATGTGGCTTCGCACCACAGTAGTTAGCCCTTCGAAAAGGGAGGGCTTCGCACCTACTTCAATTTTTTCACAACTAAGAAACTTAGAGAGTAGAAAAAAACTTGTAGGAATTTTTATTAAACTTCAATGAATCAAAAGAACTACAAAGGATGCTTATTTATAAGAAAACCCTATACCCCAAAACTTGCGCCTTATGTGCAACCTATTATTTGGTGATGAAGTAAACCAAAATAAAAACTAATCAAAGAAATCTAAAGCGTTCATAATGTTCTAAATAACATAAATAAGCAAAACCTAAAATATGAACTTAATCTGACTAGTGGGCCTCGATCATGAGATCCTATGATGGGCTTTACTTGATTATTGAACCCACTCTAATGAACCAAAACTCCATCTTCTAACTAGGAAGCCCTCTCCAGACGTCGTCATAGAGCCAGATCGACGGTGGGGCCCTCCCTCTTCTTCCGTACGTGCGTAGGGGGTAGCATGCGTGCGCGTGTGCACGTGATGTCCTCATCAAATATACAGGAGAATTTTCGAAGGGCTTTCATCTTTGCCTTTTCTTTTCGGGGCTTTTTTCCCCTTTTATATTCTTTTCTCACTGGATGTTGCTAGTGGTCCTTTAATCCCCATTATCCTTAAAAAAGAAAAAGAATTGGCAATATTATCACCCAACGATACAATAGCAATATTGACCAATATATCGGCAATATTTGGGGAAAAATATATTCTTGAGGGTTCCAGTATCGTTGGCTTGGCAATACTAATAATATTGATGTTATCGGTGATATTTGGAACACTAGGCGTACATATGCAATAAGAATGTTCCAAGGTCCGTTAGTCTTACTTTGCTTATTTAATTATTTGAGTTGAATTTTATCAATCTATGTTGCACCATATGATCCAATAGGAATTTACAAATGTGGTGAGGTGCTTCAACCAATAGGAAGATAGAATTGTTTCTGAAACATTTCAACCATTAAGGTTATATTTTGGGTTTTCTCATTAGATATATAATCAATGGGATTTACCCCTTGGCTTTTAGACTTACCAATCTATACACAAGGCTATAAACTATAGCAGTAAGTATAGGATTAGACCTGAATGTTTGAATTAAAAAAGAAAAGCTATTTCTTGAGGTTTTTGGTAGGTATTATTTCCTCTTGGGATGTGTTGCCTTCTTTAGCATGTATTGCTCCTATCCAAGCATTAGATGCTGGATTTTATCTTAGCATGTGTTGTTTCTTTCCATTTTAGGCTTATTGATTTTGTGAAAGATTGTATGGTTTAATGATGCAGGACAATTAACCACTTGCTCTAAAAGCTCGAACTGTTAGAGTATGGCAAATTAATCCCTTTATCTCATAGCCCAGGCCCCACATCTCATGGGTTAGGACCTCAGCCGAACCCCCTTCATGGGCCCCAAATCACATGGGCCGCCCACCCCGAGTGTGTCCCCACATCACACGGGCTACCCCACTCGAGCTCGGTGTGAAATGCGCATTAATCACCCTTGATAAGGAGTCTCGAACACGAGACCTCCCTCGTGGGCCCCAAATCGCATGGGTCACCCACCCCGAGTGTGCCCCTGCATCCAACAGGCAACCCCCTGCATTAATCACTCCCGGTGAGGAGTCTCGAACACGAGACCTCCTGCTCTGATACCAATTTGATGCAAGACAATTAACCACTTGCTCTAAAAGCTCGAACGGTTAGAGTATGACGAATTAATCCCTTTATCTCATAGCCCAGGCCCCACATCTCATGGGTTAGGACCTTGGCCCAACCCCCTTCGTGGGCTCCAAATCACATGGGCCGCCCACCCCGAGTGTGTCCCTGCATCCCACGGGCTACCACACTCGAGCCCGGTGTGAAATGCGCATTAATCACCCCCGATAAGGAGTCTCGAACACGAGACCTCCCTCGTGGGCCCCAAATCGCATGGGTCACCTACCCGGAGTGTGCCCCTGCATCCAACATGCGACCCCACTCGAGCCTAGTGTGAAAAGGCCCCTGCATTATTTAATCATTACTAACAGGTAGTAGCTGATTGTAACTCTTCTATTACAGTATAGTTGTGTCAATTTCATGTCAGAGCAAGTTAGTTCCTAGCATTTGTCTTTTTGTTTCTTTATCTTCTTCCCGAATTTTTCCCCAATCACGTTTCTGAGCTTTGCTAAGGCTACATACGTGTTCACTAAAGCTCATGTGCATGCCACACGTGCCAGCATGGCATGATAATTCTGAGACCCAATCCATCCATCAAACGCACACCACTATATTGACCCCCTAGACTATGAATCAGGTTGATCCACTTGTTAATTTGCCAACACAAGGAATACATACACTTGACAGAATGGGCAATATTGTGAATTTATTGATATATTAGTGATATCTCCAATAATATCAAAGATACTAGGAAATATTGTGATTTTCAGTGTTTCGGTATCATTGGCGTATTGATACTAATAAATAACATTGGTGATATTATCAATAATATTGCCAATATTTTGTTCAGTGCTCTCATATGACATGTTTGTCCATAGCATGAAGTATATCTTGTCTTTTCCATCATTTGGCAAATTACCACGAGCACATTCTACATTACTGCCACCACTACCATGTCCAACATAATCACTGCAGTCATCAAATCTACCAGATCAACCACCAGTCCTAATGACTGTAAATCTTCCACCATCACTTCTTCCTCCAACCCACAACCATGAGACTCGACAACAGCTGATCATTCTGGGATGATATTATCTGCCAACAACATTACTTTCCAATGACTCTCTTCTCGCTGAAGCAATAAGTAAACAATCCTTAATGGAGAGTCTCTCTTAAGAATTGTTTCATACTCTAGATTAACTCCACCAGTAGATCAAATATTTGTTGTTTATCAATCTTGGCTCTATTTTCCTTATCACAACATGGCTTGATGTGTCAATGGTGACTCAAGTCAAGTCACATTCCATGAAGAGTTGCGCAATAATCCCCACAGACTTGTTGCTTTGCCAAAAGTGAGCAATCTCTTTGATCACCTAAAATATCCTGGCAACATTCCTGTTATGAGATTAAGAAGCTGCAATACAATCCTATATCTTTTTGCAGCCTCACATACATGAACACTTTGCTTATTTTAGGTTTCATGGAATGAAGTAACCATGACATGACTGGTGGGCAGACAATATGATAATTATGTCATGATCACTTCATTCCATGAAGCTCCAAGTCTGCTGGTGATGGATCATCTAGATCAACCAACTCTAGATCAGCCACTGCAGAATAAATTGAGATCTAGCCCAACTAGCTAGTAATATACCACCGGCACCTACAGAAATGCATCTTAAGTTTGTTGGAACACTTTCTTCATTCATTTGTCTGCTTAGGATTGTCACTTCATCTCATGTAGTCATGTAAAGTATAGCACATATATTTCACTGTGACCATTTTGTGTACACCTTGTTTTGACTATCCTCGAGATTATCCGTATCTCCAGCTTGGCAATACCGGTAACACTGTTAGCGATACCGATAACACTGGCAATCATAGAAATTCCAGGTATTGATGATGTATCTCTACGTATTGCCAATATTTTCGACTATGTAAATTTCAGGTGTTGCTTGTGTCGCCAATCCATCGATATCGCCAATATTTTTTACTGTGTAAATTCCAGGTGTCGCTTATATCGCCAGTGTATCAGTGATATTTCAATAATATTGTTTATGTACCGATATTACCAAAAATATGTTTATTAAAAAAATCCATTTCAATTTTTTATAGGCAATTATAGGTGAATGGTTGTACGCAGTGTTCAAATTTTTTATGATAATATTTATCATATCGCGATATTATCATTATCGCAACATCGGTGATATCGAGAGCCTAATCTTTTGTTTTCTTTCCGATTGTCGACGATTTATTGGTGAAATATTGTGTTGTCCATATTTTGAAATATCAATGGATGTTTGGATGGATGGTTGAATGGATAGATTGGATAGATCGGATGGTTGAACCCATTTCTTATGACAACACATGCTTTTAAGCCCCCATTGAATGGGAACTTATTATGCATGCATTGTTCTTGCATTTTTTTAATTCCTAAATATGTAAATATGTGTATTTTAGCATCTCCTTAAGTTTCACTGAAAAATTGCACCGTTTTCCCATGTTTCCCGCATTTTCTGTTATCAGTGATATTATTAGCGATATCAATATTGTTTCCATATCCCCAGCCAGCGAAACTTGTAGCGATACCGAAACTTCATACACTGCGTGTACATATGTTTTAGTTTTTCATCTTAATTGCCTCATTCTAGTTGAGTTTTTAGTCCTACTTCGGATTCAATCATCTAATCAGCCACTATGAACCTTGCAAAGATTTGTGAATGGAGAAGAGGCACTACTAGAAGTATATGTGATTATAGCATCTGCTAAAGTATTTTATATTACTTCCTTCACAGGTATACCCAAGGGACATATATGCTTTTGGACTAATAGCTTGGACAGGAAATGATGTGCTAAATAGGAGGTATATTCACTTTTCTGTTTTTGTTCATACTACTAGTTTGTGCTCCCACTTGCAGTGCACAGGTTTTTCATTTAAATAAAATAATTGCCTGAAAACTTGATTAGAATCGGAAAAAAAAAAAAAAAGTAGTTGCATTTAGGGCTGAAAGTTAGGCGGGTTCAACCCGACCGACCCGACATTGGGTTGGGCTTGGGCAGGATGTATCGGGTTCGGTCTTGGGCTTGGGCTATACAAACACCAACCCGATAAAATTTGGGTCGGGCTTGGGTTGAGGTCTCGGGTTGCCCAACCCAACCTGAACCTGATCGATATATAAGTTCCTTATAAATTATAATTGATTGTAGATCGTTTGTGTTGAAGGCACAGGAAATTTCAAAAACATTGGATTTCTCTCTCCCAAATAGATTGCATGCTACACAACACGACTTTTAAAGGAGCAGCTGTCCTATATTTTAGCTTGTTTGTTTAGAAAAATTGAACTTATTTATGATAAATAACTACATATATAATTAATAAAATCATAGGTACAAAAAATTAGACGTATATTGAAAATATAATAGACTAATGTAATAACAAAAATATTAGCATATACCCACCCGACCAACCCAACTGAGCCCGCTTGGGTTGGGCTTGGGTTGAGAATTCCCAACCTGATGTTGGGTTGGTTTGGTTTAGGGTTGAGGTATAGGAACCTTGGGTTGGGTTAGGGCTGAGCACCAACCCGCCCGACTTTCAGCTCTAGTTGCATTGCATGCATTATACCTATATTGTGTTGGTGATGTTTCTTCACATGTGCATCTTGGTCCATAATGTTTGTAATGTTTTTACCGCTTATTTACATGAAGGCCATTAAATGTAACCATTTTGCACTAGAGGGTCCTACTCGCAAGTGATCAATGATTACAACATAAAGAGATTGAAAAGGAAGAAAATGGGAGAGACTAGGGTGGGAAATGGGCCGGGCTGGAGGGGCCCAGATTGTCTCAAATTCTACATTCTATCCCTACTGTCCCACTGGGCCCCATTGCTGCTTTATGAAATCTATCTGGGGTTGCCATTCTAAAAACTGCATAACTTCCTTTGTGTGGGTGAAACTTTTGCATTTGGTTTCTTTAGGTTTGACTGCTTGTCTTTTTTCGATTCCTAGTTGAATTTGGGTTTGGTAACACTAGGTGTGCCTCATCATCATCATCAAAAAACCCATCTTCCACCTTTGGTAGGGGGAATGGACAAATGGAACTTTTATTTACAAATGCATTAGGACTATTGAGTTGGTGGTGACAAAATTACAAACAACAATCCAAAACACAGTGCGCCTCACACAACAATTTCTATATTATATTTGTTTCTCTTTGTGCACGTGTGGCAGACGATGCTAGACTTTTCCCCCTATCTTATATAACAGCATATGTCAACAGCAAAGCTTTCAAATCAGCAATCCAAACCATCCTAAGTGTCCCATTCATCACAAATCATCTTCCAATAAGATTTCAACGAACTAAAGAGGAAGTCCCAGGACCACAATCAACCACTTTGAACTTTGCCACTCCGATGGTCAACCTGATAGTTGCTAGTGCACTAAGGACCACATGACAACAAGAACACAAGTCAATAGGAAGTTTGAATCATAGATCTCCCGACAGAACAGAATGAGCCTCCGGGAGGCGACATGGATCCGATTGACAAAGCCATCTCTAAAGTGACAAATCCACTCTCCATGAACGATTATGAGCTTCTAGACACCATATCCTTTAGGAGCGAGAAATCGTCATCCTAAGCTCGTAGCACTTCAATCTTCGTTAGATTTAACTAGGACTGACAATGCAGTCCTGAGCAACCAGACTCTAGCCACATAGCTAAACCTAGCCACCCAGCAGTGCATTGAGTGGCCAACTCACGACGCACACCCAGAAATGGTAGTAACCACTCCGAATGTGGGGGTTGTGACACTCTGGTCCAGTCATGACCAATCATCTTCTTTTTTGCCTATAAATTCCCTATCCTTCCACATTAAAAGGGATCAGAAGAATAATCAAGTTACCAATATTCTGTTGGATTAAAATCTCCATCTCCAACTCTCAAAGCAATGGAAAATCTGATCCAGTCAACAAGTTCTCTTTCATTTTTCTCATACCATTTCTTTTGTAATCAAGTTGTAAAGGGCCTAGAGTATCTAGGAGAGTCCGAGGTGTAAATCCAACCTTGATTCATCAAGAAAAAGTTGATCGATTTACACTTGTACCACTCGGAACTCACTTTGTTTAGAAGGGTTCCTGTTCTTGGAATTTTCACTTTTGTTTTGTGTTTATGACACCGCAAGAGAATCTAGGAACACAACATAAGTTCAAGAGCAATTCCCCTCGAGCAAAGATTTTGGTGCCTTTTCTGGGGAGATCGATGGTGCAATCAAAGCTCATAATCAGATTTAATCAAGAGAAGTATGAAGAATTCCTCAACAAGAAAGCATGGGATATTCTTAACACCAAAATTGACGTTAAAAAGGGCCAAAATCTTCTCCAAACTCACTGTGAATCACATAGTATGAGGATGATCTTCTTCACGCCCAATATAAAAAAACTAGGCATTGTTATAAATTGACCAATGTAGCTACTACCGCAGTTAGAAAATGACTCTGTATCTTTGAGGAAAAAAAAAAAAAAAATCCTGTGTGTAATTGACTAAAACTCTGTAAATTTCAGAAGATACCAAAAAATATATATATTATACAAACCGAGTTATACAATTTTTTTCTCAAAAATAAGTGCGCCTGGTTCCAAAATAATTCTCAATTTTTTTAATTTTTTTAATTTTTATTTTTTTTGGAGAGGCAATTTGAGGATCAAAATTTTCCATTGAGTAGAACGTCAACGTCGAAATTTTCCATCGAGACTGATCATTTACATGGAGATTACTTGAAAAGAAAGGATCTAAGAGGCCAACAATTTTAATAACCCACTATTCGATTACCTATATGTACATATACACAAGTGCTCGTGCATATAGAATTTAATAATTTTAATTGAATTTTCTACTTTAACCTTATTTGTATATAATAAACACCCACATTTATGCTTATATATCTGCCAATGGGAGAGTTTTGCTCTCTCAATGCCGATCCGAAGCCCAAATAAGAGGGTTGCATCAAGTTGGCAATAGGTATCAAACTTCCGCCACAACTTTTATCATGAATCCTTGCAATCTAATATTTCCCTATGGTTTAACAAAGTGTATGGTCCTTGATAGTGAAATGCCAGATCAGGATTCGTTTCGCCAATGATGATGATGTATAACCTATTAAACCCGAAGTGGATGATGATGATGATGATAGTGATGGTGATGCACGCATGTATAGTGGCTTTTTCTCTGTTTTCTTGATTTGGGATTGTATGAAACCCAAAGCTTTCATTCCCTGAATTTTTGGCATTTTTATTTCTGTCCAAATTTTGTACCGTCTTTTAATTATGAGACTGAAAGATGAAAATGTTTCATTCCCTGAATTTTTGGCATTCATAGTGATGGACTATACTCTGAAATCCGAGTTCTACACGTTACTTTTTAAGTCACACTTGAAAGAATGCAAAGTGCATTGGAGGGCCAATCTTCATAGTCGTGGATACTTGCACATGTCATTGGCACAATCTGATCACTCTCTCCTGATTGAACTGAACTCAATTCCATTCAGTTGTGCCTCCAAATGCAGCCTTGATCATTCATTTCTTCTCGTTTTTGTCCGCCTTTTCCCCCAACAAGCTAAATAGTTTAGAATAACTTGTGGTTGCAGGTTGAGGCTGCTAGCGGAATCCAAAGGGTACAAACTCGATGATACAGGCTTATATCTGGCTACGCAGAGTTCTGCAGGGAAAAAGGTATCCATTACTAATTTTTCGAAGACAGAGGAAGTTTCTTGTCTCTATATGCTAAGGATACCCCGACTTTATTGCAGGGTGTGAAGTCAAGTACAAGTTTGAGTTGTAAAACAGAGCGTGAAGTGTTCGATGTTCTCGGATTTCCTTGGCTTGAACCTCATGAAAGGAATCTATGACTAGACATTTTGTGCATATGTACATATGTACGTGATTTTGTAGATACAGGCACTTACCACTACTACATAAAGAAAGGGTTAGTTCTGCTTTCATCTTATTTCCTTGTGACCATCATTTCTTCCCAACTTCTGTGCCTTCACAGAATGCTGTGTACTTTTCCGTGAGCACACATGTAGCGACGACCTGTGTAAAACATACCTGTGGTTCTTCAAGTGTGTAAACCAGAACATGTTTTGTTCAGGGCGCCCTTACCGTATGCCCAAGCTGATGACGATGATGAATGGATTAAATAACAAAAACTGCAACTGTACCTCACAGAGTTATCTACCGGGTGTGCCGACACTAATGTTTTATGTAAATGTGTCCATCAGGAGTGCATATTCGTTTTTGGCGTTAATCCAAAAAATGTGGAAGATCCAAAACTCAGGTCAGCCACACTATAAACTAAAAACTCGAAATTCATGTGTGGTGGCGAGTTTTTCAATACCGTGACTTCTGCTGAGTTCTTTCATCTGGAGTTTTTGAGAACCATTTAAATTATTAGTTGATTTTAATGATGCTCAAAAACTTGCACAAACTTTGGAAATAGATGGGATTTCTATGTATTTTAGTTTGTTTCTTGGATTTGATGTTAATGTTGTTCGGCGGGGTTGTGGCGATCGTCTCTCTGGCATGGGTACTGAGTGCGTGAGCGTGCCAAATTTGGGATTGCAGTTCCAATTCATACCAAACAACAATGACCCCGAGCGCCGAAGTAGGCAGACATTGGGTATGACCGGAATCTGAGGAGATCAGTCCCCAATTCAATCACTCGATCAAAGTGTAAATGGATCAGACAATAGTCAGAGGGTTGTGTTCGTCCTTTGATGATGGGTTTCTCCTTGCCTTTCGTACAAAAGGACTTTCATAATGCAGGGGAAGTGGAATGAAAAAGAGAAAGTTAATATCGACCGCTAGAAAGAACTTCAATTACAACTACAATTACCAACTAATGTACTTTACGCTATGAATTACGCTAAGGAATGTAAATAGCAAATGTGGGAAGTAAATAGTTACACTAAGGAATTTACTTGATAAAGACTGCTCTTACACTACAGAATGTAAATTTGACTAGATAAGTGAAAGATAATTGAAGATAATTGAATTGCAAGTTTGTTTGGGTTGGTGTGAGACGATATCTAAACTTGCTTAATCTCCTATTTATACTACAACTTTGCTACTCTAGATGCTTCTCACGATCTGACAATTATTATAAATGTTTCTTTCCTCTCTCTGCTTCCAGATTCTTCCCACTATCTTACTTCTCTAGTCTTTTGACATATGTCTGCATCCATACAAACTTTGACCGTTGACTATTTTGTTTGCTTAGTTGTTTTAACTCGGTCGCACCATTGTCGATTGCTTATAATGTGTTCAACATCTTATGGCCCTTTCTCAAAATACAGTCGTATAATCTAAAATAATCTTGCAACTGATGAGCACGTGCATGCGCAATCCAAATGTGTGCGACCCTAAGTGATCGAAAATAGGACCCGATCAGATAGGGTACAAATATTGCCCCCCTCATCACTGTCCTTTCGGAGACAGAGACTGCGGCATTTGAGATGTTTTTAATATTACCTTAAATGCTCACACGTGTTGTCTGATTATGGAATATCTTCGACCACTATCACCGACGCTGATCGTACCGATTCGAAACACAGGACAAAACTCGAATGGACACGCGTCTCAAAAGAACCATTCTGCGATAAAGAGGCATGATTCCTAATTAATGCCACCTCTAGATTACCTATATATGTATGCGGTCTCGTATTCGCATCTTTTGCAATTATATATTTTCCTTCTTATTTCCATCACTTTGCTCCTTTTCTTCTATTATGGCTTCTTCTTCATCTGAACCTATCTTCGATCAACAAGATGTCATGTTCATGATGGATCTGTTAGCGGAAAATTACTCAAATGAGATAATATTCAAATCTCCTATTCACGAAGATGCCTTCGGTCTACGTCCTTCATTTTCTTCCAGAGACTTCGACCGAATCGTTACGGCCTCTGGATCCGTTCTTCCCAAGATGTCCAAGGAGCAACATTCTAATTCAATCCGGAGTTGTTCTCGATAATGCCAATGCATTTAAAGTGCCAAGATTATGGCCTAAACCTCTTCCTGGATGGAAAGATTGGTTCAACAGAGTATCGGCCCAACATGGCGATTTATGGAGAGAAATCGGCATTTTCGAATGTGTTAAGCTCTCTTTCTGACCATTTCCCCAACATTCCTCTTCTTCTAACCCTGACGTCTTTTTGAAGTATCTCTACCAACACTTTTTTGTTTTGTTATGGACCGATGAGTGTCTCCATCAAAGATAGTTGTCATTTGACCAAGCTAACCCCCTTCAGAATGATCTACCACACGAGGACTAAAGCTGGGCAGCGCAAGAATTTTTCCAATAAGAACGCCAAATGATACACCAATTTCATGAATTCCTACCGCAAACTCACAGGACGGTCGAAGAGCTCAAACATCTTGCTTTCCTTCTTTTCTGGATCTGTCATCATCTCTTATGCGTCAATGCCCAACAAGTTACGGCCGAATATGTTGCTCTAGCCGAATGCCTTGTCCAAGGTCAGCGAGTGGCATTGGCACCAATCGTCCTTACCATCTGTATAGAGGTCTCTATGAAGTTAATTTGAGAGAATTATACCCGGTTGGAGGACCTATATGGCTCATGTAGATGTGGTACATCGCATATTTTCGACCACAACTCTTCAATCAAGAGCACATCTATCCGTCGTTTTCTTCGTATGGCAAAAGAATTCTGCATATTCCTATAGAAACTACTATAGTCAACGGGTATTTGCAAGGGTTCTTCTCTCTTAATCATTCTGATAATAGTTCGTCTTTCATGCCCTTTGCGGAAGAAAAGTCCTACAGACCAGACTGGCTCATAGGGCAATTCGATCCTGCAAATGAGCATGCGGTCAACCAACTCCATCACGTTTGGAATTGTTTTGTTGTCAGCCGAGATTTAGCTTTTGGTGGCATGATTAAGAAAGAAAAAAATGCAAAGGTCAAGATCTAACAGTATCATCCGTCTCTATTCACTCGGCAGTTAGGCTTCGTGCAGCACATCCCCTACCCTCTCATTATTGTAACTAATAATCAACCTCCATTCGACTGCATGATAGTCACTGATGAGGAATTCTACATCTCTCTTGACTTATCTTACCATAAAGAAGCGGTCGCTCTGCAAATGCCGGTGTATCCGGAATATCCCACGGCATTGGACAACTTTGTATCCTGGTGGAAACGTCAGTATGCTGAGCTTTTGGGCGGTTGAAGCACTACAGAGTTTTTGTGCCAGCTTTGCTCTCACTTGGGCCTAGTAAAGAGTAAGAAGAGTATTCTTGCTCCCCTTATTATTACGACCAAAAGGACAACGAGAGCGAAGATGAGATTGATCAGCACTGTCTCTGGTACTGCCTCTGCTTCGATGGTTGAACCTCTATACCCAGATGTTTTGCAAATCACCCAGGAACATCTTGACATCTTGGCGGCTGCTCGGCCACAACAAATGGCTCCTAGGAATATTTCTAACCTAGAAGGTATCAGTCCTCCCCCAAATCCTCCTGTTTTTCCTTTCCAGTGATCAAATCCTCTTAAATCTTCTTCATCCATAAAACATTGATCACAAAAGAGAATCAAGAAACCGTCAGATAATTCTTCCACTCAGACCATTAGAGCTTTTGAAAAATACTTTAAAATAAAGTATTGGCCTTACCTTGATGAAGCGGATTATTCTGACAAAATAGCCACAGACATTTAGTGGCATAAGGAAGCTCATCTCAATAAGTGCTTCAATAAATGGATCCAGGATGAGGAGACATTGGACAATCCTAACATTCCACTTGAAAAGTACTTCAAACATTATTACCTGCAACCTCCACCATTTCCTATTGCAACCCTAACATTCACAACCACAATAAAGGATCCCACATCTATATAGGGAGAAAGAGTCCAAACTGCAATCCCTCTTGGCTTAGGTGGAGACTGATTGCTTTATATTCTTGTTTAACTTGATCTTCTCGTTCTTGCACTTATCATTCTTATTTTAATCTTGCAGTGACTCGGGAATTTCCTAGATCAGTACCTACTCAAGGACAAAGCATGGAGCCGATATTAGTGATTCCGTTAGCTGCACTTCCTCCTGTATCTCACACATTCACTAGTGAGACGGCATCAACAATCATCACTCCCATGATTCGTAGAGATCCCACTCCAGCGTCTACAGTAGTGATAGATTCATAGACTACAACCGACATGGAGGATACATTCTCGAGTGATACGCCCGGGCCTAGTATTCTCTCTGGTGATGCAGGGCGTGCACAACAGGAACCATCTCCATCTTCGTCAGTTGTACAATGGAGGATTCTGATTTCTCCTACTCGGCCTTTCAAACTATCTTTAGCTCCAGCAATTCCTTCGCCATCTACCATAGCTAGCGAATCTTTGACTCCAATCAACTCAGCCACGACCGATGTACAAACCAGGCCTGAACAGATGGTCGAGGCTAAGAAGATAGCTTCTAGGAAGGTGACAGTTGTAGACACCCATGCGGAGATAGTTGAACAAGTCACGACAATTGTTGAGGAACAACGAACGGTTGAGATTGAACAATCGGCCACAATTGATTTGGCCGAGACTACAACAACGTCGGCCGCAACAGAAGTGATTGTCATGACTCCTTCTCAAGTAACAGTTTCTGGAGATGAAGCTTCTATTTCTGCCAACCCTTCTCCAGTCGACGATGCTCTTTCTATAATAAAGAAGGCTTTGGTTGGAGAGATGTACAGAGCGAAATCCCCCCTCTGCCATAACTACTTCCAAAACTTATTGACCGAGCTATATGATCTCACTGGGAAAGGATTATCTGAATCCTTTGATGTCGAACTGACAGATAAGATCGGTCGAGTGATTGATTTAGCCTACATGTTATCTCAATCGAATCCAACTCTGGCAGTCAAAGCATCATCCTTTCTGGATCTCCAAGGCATACTTGACATGTATTGCCATGCTTGAACAGTTTTTGATCGTCTAGAAGCTAAGAAGCAAGTGACCGATCTCAAGAAGGCTAGCGTACAAAAAATTATCCATACACTTTTGGCCCAAACTATTATAGCGAGATCTTTTGAAGTGGAGATTGGGAATCTTGAAAAGATAATTACGGCTTTAGAGACCAAATTGATGATGTTAAACTAGCAATTAAAAGACGAGCGCGTAGAGCAGGCCAAGACTGCGGATGAAATATCTCGGTTAGTCGATGCGGCCCATTCACAAGTAGAAGAAGTGAATCAAGCATCTCGACTCCTGGCTAGAGGAGAAGCGTCACTACTAGTAGCCAAAAGACAACTAGCAAATGCTGAAGCGTTCCTTCGAGAATTTTTGTCTTCTAGTTTGTAATATTTTCACATGAATGAATGGCTCTTAAGCCACTTTTGAGAATTTTAATTTGTCGCTTTGCAATACAGTTAGACGTCTCGACATGTTCCCTTCATTTTAGTTGAACATGGCATATTTTCCGCAAAGTCTGCCTTAACCTCCCACATCGTGAATGAACTAAAACGTGCAGCTTCCATAACCGCACATATTATGAGTAATGGGCTTTCCAATTGGATTTGTTAAATAACATCACACCTTGAACTTCATCATTATTTCCAACGATATCATGGCCATTGAATTACCTTCTTTAATTGTTGAGGCTAAGTCCTTTCTTTAGGAGATTTTGAAAGAAGGGTTGAAAGATTTCTCTTTTTCTTTTTTGCCCTCTAACGTGAGGAGGTTCGTCACTGATGCCTCATGCTCACTCGACCTTCATCCATCGGCCGAATTAAACAATCGGTTGGAAGGACTACTCAAGAAGCTAAAGTGGCTAGCGATAATGGTGGACCACTATGAAAGAGCTTTCTACCGACATAGTGTAAATCAATGCCACCTCGAGCAATAAGAAATGACCTTGAAGGATTCAACCGAAATGAGTGGAAAATACAAATAAGCTTGGTACGAAAAACTACGTTGCGCTCGAGCACACCAATTCAACCAGTTGATGCTAAGAATGTTGCAATCGTACCACTCAGGTATGATGGACGAACAACGAGAATGGGGCAGCGCCTTTTATGAAAAAGATATGACCGATCCGGCAGACTTAGAATTCATAGACAAATAGATTCATTTATATTGGACTCGGTCAACAACAAGTTATACTGCACAAAGGGTGGCCGAATTTGAGGTTCATTCAATCGTTGTTCGCGTTGATTAGCTACTTCACTTTCTGCCAATTTTCATCAAGGAATGAGACTATTGGGAGCCTGCCAAGGAAAAAGATGCAGCAGAGATACAAGCATTCTTTGATGAGTTCGAAGATCTGAAGACTTAGTTTAATTAGCCTTTATCGCTTTTAAGTTTTCGTCTTTCTTTATATAATAATGAGGTCGATGACTGGCAAAGCAATGAAATAACCTTTTGAGAAACTTTCAGCCAATATTCGGTCCTCACGCATTTCTCATCTTAAAGACACATGTATACATGGGATAAATGACTATCCACATGCTCTACCTAGCTTCCATGTAGCAGTATGGCTACCAGTACTTAGTCACCCTAGGTGTACTCACCACATCAACCTTGCAGTGATACATCACGTCAAAAGGAATCAATTCTTGCTACCTTTCAACGCATCCATAATAACTGCATTTACGCCTCGGAAGGCTCATCTGACACCCTTCCTTTATGTGCATTAACTCTCCTTTGCTCCATCTCGCTATAAAATGGGAACTCTAGGCTTCAAATCTTCACACCCTAGCAACATCTTCCATACTTATCCTTATCTAAAATCAATTTTCTCTCTCAGAATCTGAAACCATAGAGGAGAAAATCACCTTCAATCCCAGTTCTTTCTTAGACCTTTCCAATATCACCAACCATCTTGTAATGATCGGCAAACATGGACAATCGTGGGGGTTTTTTCTGAATGTTCCGACAATCCAGGGTATTGGGTTGAAAATACGAGCTATAGAAGTCCTATAAGGGAGGTGAATAGGAGAATGCAAAATATTTCGATACAATGCAGAATAATAAAACAATTATATGCAATTACTTAGAGTATTGAATTCTTGATATCAAATAGTTCGTAGAACAACCTTCACCCAAAAGATTTAGGTAGGACAACCTTATTTCACGACGTCTTTAAAATCAAAATATCAAACTTAGCAAGAGTAAATCAATCACAAGGAAAACATAAAGAATTAAAACAATCGCCACAATGCACAATGGAGTTATAGTGGTTCAGTGCTTAAACCCACACCTACTCCACTTCCAAAATTACTACCCTCGTAATTTTGACTTTCACTGTTTTAAGGTTTTCACAGGGTCACCTTAACAACGTTATACAGTTTTTGTGATTTTCAAGGGTTATCACAACAAAACTCACTTTGTGATTTTCACGGAATCACTACAAAATAACCCGCTGAGATTTTCGAGCTATCTTAGAAAAACTCAAAATGAAATGAATGTAAATATAGTACTTATCTTCAAATAGTGAGTCGAAGACGTTACTATAGCTTGATTGCAACGATCTTCTTTCTTGGGATATTAATGAAGCCGTGTATGAGTTCAACCCAAAAAAAATATAGGGATCTAATGTATGTATTTTCAATATTTATAAATAGAACCTTAATTGCTGCAAATTTTATTCTTAGAAATCTCAAGTAGAGTTTAGATAACTCTCTTAAAAACAATTAAATCTAAGTTGAGAAAGAGAATAAAATAAGCTAATAGAATATTAGAATTACCACACAAATAGCTTAAGGAGGGTCCGGCTTTCTCTCTAACTTAAAGGAGGTTTCTCACAAATTTTCATGTCTTGAATGAATGAGAGAAGGCCTCTATTTATAGCCAAAGTACTTGAAAATTCAGTTGACCCGATTGTCGGTTTAACTAGCCAAATTCCGACGATTGTGTTCCAACAGCACTTGGATTTCATGGGATAAGATCTTTAAAAAATTCAACCGACCCAAACCAAAACTCGACTGGCCGAATAAATGGTTCGGCTGGCCAAATCTCCTTAAGATCCGAAATGATTACACATTAAAAACTTGACCGAACATATTTGGGCTGGTCGAACCTAAGGTTGGGTTGGCAGAACTTTTCACGAAAAATCTTTGTTTAGCTGTAAACTTGCCTGAATAATGTTGGGTTGGCCGAAGGTAGTTAGGCTGGCCAAACCAAAGGTCGAGCTGGCCTAACACTAGTGTATTTAACTTAGAATCATATGATATCGTGATGTTATGTGCAATACACCTAACCTAGGGTCAATCTAAGGTAATACCACCTGATGGTTGACACACACAAAGTATTCTGATTCTGAGACTTCCTCGAGATGTTGATCAAGTCTCTACGAGTCCTTCATGAGTTGTCGAAACATATCTTCATGAGTGCTTGCATTCCTTTCAGGACTACGAAATTTGATAATCTAAAATGTGCTTAACTATAAGCACTTACAATCTCCCCCTTTGTCAATTTCGTGAAAAAAAAACATAATCATGCATAACTTACATACAATTCATAACATATTACAGCATCTCACGGACTCATCATCTCATATTCAAAAGAACATCTTATACACCACCAGTGATGTCACATCTTGAAGATCTTGATGCTCCCCCCTTAGAATAAGCATCCATAACTCTCCTTGAGCACTTAGTCACATAGAGTATATTTCTATAAAATCCAATACTTTATCACATGTCAAAAATATATAATACTAGAATTCATGCATGTGAGTGCAGGTGCTCAGATATTCATTCAAGTGAGTTGTGCTCATATACATATATTTTCTCTCCCTTTTTGTCAGAAGTTGACAAACGAAGAAAAATAAATGAACTATTCAACAACAAGATCAAGGATAATAGCATATAGCATAAGGATAGGATATCATTTAATGTTAAATATAAACATGAAGAAGGATTGCACAAATCCTAAAGCGAAGAAAGAAAACTCAGAGGCTTCTTCCAGGGAGGCTAATGTTATCACATCTGATCAAGAAATAAGTGGAGAAGATGTTCTGTCAGTGTCTATGGTCGGACACTTGCATGACAATCTTAGAGATGAGTGGATCCTTGACATAGGAGCATCATATCACATGACTCCTCATCGGAGTTAGTTCGCCAGTTACAAGTAATGTGATGGTGGATATGTCTTTATGGGCAATAATAATGCTTATAATGTTGTTGCTATTGGTACGGTGAGCATCAAGATGTTTGATGGGATGGAGCGTATCTTGACTGATGTCAGGCACGTTCCTGATATGAAGAAAAGTTTGATTTCTCTTGATGCACTCGAGGCTGTAGGGTACAAGTTCACTGGTATTGATGGTGTCCTTAAAGTTTCAAAAGGGGCACTCATGGTTATAAGAGCGCAAAGGTATGGAAACCTTTACAGGTTGATCGGGAGCACTTCAGCAGGTGGAGTGGCAACGGCTGTTGCAGATTCCACATCTGTACATATGTGGCATACTCGTTTGTGCCACATGAGCAAGCAGGGCATGAAAGTACTATCCGATCGTTGTTTGATTGCAGCTTTTAAGAATTCTGATTTAAATATATAAGAGCATTGTATATATGGTAAATAATATAGATTATCATTTAAATCTGAAAAACATGAATGTAAAGGAGTACTTAATTATGTGCACTCTGACGTATGGGGGCCATCATCAGAGGTTTCCATTGGGGGGGTCGTCATAGTTTATTTCATTCATTGACGACTACTCCAGGAAAGTTTGGGTTTACTTCATGAAACGTAAATCCGAAGTTTTCACTATATTCAAACAATGGAAAGCAATAGTGAAAAAATAGCTAGGGCGAAAAATAAAAGTTTTAAGGACTGACAATGGTGGAGAATTCACTTTCACTGAATTTAATGAATATTGCAAAGATGGAGGGATCATTAGGCATAACACAATGCGCCACACGCTTGAATAAGTAATGCTGCGTTGGGCGATGATTTATGGACTGAGGCCGTTAACACAGCTTGCTACTTAGTGAATTGATCCCCGTCTATGACAATTGAATGCAAAATCCCAGAGGAAGTATGAAGTGGTCATAAGATGGACTACTCAAATTTATACACATTTGGTTGCGAAGCTAACTCTCATGTACCATCAGTTGAGAGAGATAAACAAGACCATAGAGCCAAAAAGTCTATTATTATTGGTGATGATGTTGGTGTGAAAGGTTACATGTTATTCGATAAGGTCACACACAAGGTCATCACTAGCCGTGATGTCAGATTCGATGAAAACTCTATATTGTACAAAAATGATCAAGAGGAGCAAGAGGAACCAGAAATGTTGATCGTAAATGTCCAGATTGACACCAATAATACTCGGGCAAAGACAGATGCGCAGACAAAGGTACAAGATCAGGTGGAGTAGCCACCTGTGAGAAAAAATTCACCGTGTGATCACAGGTTACCGGCAAGATATAGGGACGACTCTAATATTGCATATGCCCTCATTACAAATGAGAGAGACCCGTCAACTATTCAAAAGGCTCTTAATGAGCCTGATGCAGAAAAGTGGAAGGCGGATATGGATGATGAGATGGACTCGTTGCACAAAAACCACACATAGGAACTGGTGGAGCTTCCAATCAGTCGAAAAGCGATCGGATGCATGTGGTTATTCAAAATGAAACAAGATAGATACAAAGCGAGGCTGATAGCGAAGGGGTATGCTCAGAAAGAAGGAATCCTTTGAAGAGAATGAATCAATTTCATAGAGATATTCGCGCCGGTGGTTAAGTAAGTATCCATCAGATTCGTGTTGGCACTGGTTGCCCAATACGATCTCGAGTTGGAACAAATGGATGTCAAGACTGCATTCCTGCACGGGGAGTTGGAAGAACAGATCTACATGAAGCAACCAGAGGGCTACGAAGTTAAAGGGGCAAAGAAAAAAGTTTATAGGTTAATAAGGTCGTTGCACAGCCTGAAATAGTCGCCTAGACAGTGGTATAAGAAATTTAATTATTTCATGTTGAGTTAGAAGTTTACTCGGAGTGAATACGATCACTTTGTATATTATAAGACACCGAGAGATGACAAGTTCATTATCCTAGTATTGTATGTTGATGATATGTTGATTGCCAGTTATGATATGTCTAAAATCAACGTACTGAAGACTCGGTTATCAAGGACATTCGAGATGAAAGATTTGGAGGCCGCAAAGAGAGTTCTCGACATAGATATTCATAAAGACATGAAGAGGAGCAGGCTTTAGCTATCACATGCAGAATATCTTGAAAATGTGCTGATAAAGTATGAGATAGACCAGGCAAAGCCAGTGAGCGTTTCCCATGCGGCTCACTTCAAGCTTTCCTCAGAACAATGTCCTAAATCAATTGAGGAAAAACAGGTTATGTCTCATGTGCCTTATTTGAATGTAGTTGGCAGTTTAATGTATGTCATGGTCTGTATGAGACCAGATATTTCATAGGCAGTCCGTGTTGTGAGCAGATACATGTCAAACCCCGACAAGCAACATTGGGAAGTGATGAAATGGCTACTTCGATACATTCGAGGAACAAAAGGACTACGTCTTCACTTTTAGGAAGACGGAGATAAAGTTGGTAGGCTATGTGGGTTTAGACTACGCAAGTAGTGTGGACTCTACGAAGTCAATTTTTGGTTACTCGTTTGTATTAGCGGGTGGAGCAATTAGTTGGATGTCAAAGCTTCAATCTGTGGTGGCTCTTTCTATGACTGAAGCAGAGTATATGGCAGTGACAGAAGCGTTTAAGAAGGTGTTTGGTTGAGAGGTATGATAAATCAGTTGAGGCTTCAGCAAGAAGCCATGTCGGTTAATTGTGACAGGAAAAGCGCTAAAAATTTGGCTAAGAATTTCGTTTATCACTTTCATACTAAACACATTAATGTTCGTCACCACTTTATCTGACAAGTGCTTGAAGAATGAGGTGTAACTCTGGAGAAGATTCACACTAGTGTGAATCCATCAGACATGCTCACCAAGGTCGTTCCTACAGAGACGTTCAAGTTCTGTGCAACTTCTCTGGGTTTGGCGATGGCGTAAAAGGAAGACGAAGTGTGCAGGAGAAGCATTGATTGAAGCTATGATGTGATGCAGAGATAAGAGAACATGTTAAGAAGTTTCATGTTTGAAGATTGAAGACATGGTGGAAATTGTTGTTAATAGATGTCTTAAATCTGAGGAAATTCAACTAGCCCGATAAAGTTCGGGTGAAAGTCTAGCAATAATTTATTTTGGAACTTCCAAGAAATTCGACCAGTCGAAGGACAAATTCGACTAGTCGAAGTGTCCTTCGATTAGCCCGAGCTCTGGTTTGACTAGTCGGAGGTTACGCAGATTGTGCGCAAACTACGTAAATTTGAGGTGATTTCTGGACTATTCCAAGTCGGTGGGAAAGTTAGAGTTTCCCAACTATAAATAGGAGTTCCTAGGGTGCTCCTAGGGTCATTCTAAGATATTTCAAAGTTTCTTAAGCTATTGCAGAGGGTTTCTAAATAGTTCTAAAGTTTCAAAGGATGTAGAAAAGGGTGAGATTTGAGGTTGTTCAAATCAGGTAAGTCTTTTTTCTTTGTAATTTATGCTTTCATAGTGGATTTCTGTCTCTTTGTGCGATGATTTTTTCCCGAAAGAGTTTTCCACGTTAAATATTTGTATTCTCTTATGTTTGCTTGGTGCTCTCATATTGCTATCCTACATTCATCCGTGTGATTCCGTGGCACAATCCCCAACATTTGTCGGATGGGTGGGATGATCGTATGCTGATGCATATGTATCTGATCCATTACCATTGGACTCCATGGTGCTTAGGGTTGTCAATGTGCCAGGCTATGCCGGGCTGGCCCATCTCGACAGGACACTTTAAAATTAAATGCTTAGTGCGTTCAGCCAGGAGCTTTGTCGGGCCCACCGTGATGTGTGGGTTTTATCCACGCCGTTCATCCATTTTGTCAGATCAGTTTAGGTGGGTCCAATGCTCAAGTGGACCGCACCACAGGAAGCAGCGGCAATAATGAAACTCACCGTTGAAACCACTGTGATGTTTACTTTGGTCATATAGTGGTCCACTTAGATTAAGGGAAAACATAAATATCAGATTGATCCAAAAACTTCTGCCGCTCACAATAAGTTTTTTATTGGTGGGAGTTCAATCCCCACTGTGGTCCACTTGAGCCTTGGATCTTCCTAATTTTTTGAGTTCATATCCTAAAATGATATGCAAAATGGATGGACTGAGTAGATAAAAACCAAAACCATACATCACAGTGGCCCCACAGCCCCGCCTGGACATATTATCTTCCAGGCAGGGGCAGGACGCAAACCGTTTCCTCGGATGGTATATCTAGGGCTGTCAATGGGCAGGTCTGGCCCACCGACCCATTTAGGATTTTTGTTATGTATCATGCATGATGGGCCGCACTCAATCAACAGCCCAGATCGTACAGAAAAGTGGGTGATGGGAGATGGTTCGAGCTGTGCATATTAATCATATAAGCCAAAACCAACCCTGTTTGTTTTCGCCTGTCACAGGCCTAGGTTTTACTTTTCGGGCCAGGCTTGGACAGACCTAAGCCCAGCCCGTTGAGAGCCGGGACGGTTTCATTTCCTTGCCACTCTCACCCTTTAGTTTAGCCAGTTCACTAATTTTTCGGCACGTGCGTGAGATTGCAGCACATCGGGCCGTATAATAATATGATTATGATCTGGCACAGGTATAGCCACCTAAACCAATTAAATAAATAAATAAATAGTTTGGATGGTGTGGATCACCATGCAAGTGTCCACACTCTGGGAGGATAACCACCATTTTACAAAAGTGGAGTGAGCTGGCTAAAAAAAAAAAAAAATCCTCTAAAATAGCACACTGAAATAATTGTTACTCGGGCTGATTATGATGCTCTATTATATTCAGATCATCCAATTAGTAGGCTATTATATTCAGATCATCCAATTAGTAGGCCCCCAGTTGAGAAGGGTGCTAAAGTGAAACATGAAAGAAAAGATGAAAAACTAATATGTCGACTAATCAGATTTTAGGGGCGATGACCTATCCAGTGTCCCACTACCGACTAATATACATTTAACTAGTGCATGCATACGTTAGTTTTGGTTGAGTGTGACTGGCCTTTCAACTAACTGGACTTTTTTTTTTTTTTTGTCTTGGCTTTTCAATTCATTGATGAGTATAGGACGCTGCCCCCACTTTTTTGTGTTTTACCCACACGCGGACATTGCAACAAAAGCTCTACATGGCTACATTCACATGGTACATCTGTTGCATCAGCTAATGTCGTCCGCATGTCAGCCCAAATGCCCTTTCCATAGTCTCTCTCTCTCTCTCTCTCTCTCTCTCTCTCTCTCTCTCTCTCTCTCCCCACGTCCTCCATTGCAGGTGCCATACTCCATGGCAAACGTCTGTTTCAATTTGCAGGTGTAAAGAAGGCCATTTAAGCCATCTAAGGAAACAGTAAGAGGCATGAAGGCAACCTTTTAAAGGATCCCCAAGTAGAAATTACTGATACCTGCACGCTAGGCACCGGATTTCAATAGTGAAAAGTAGGACCTACATTTTGTTCATCTAAACAACTGGCTATTGGGTCCTACATTGGACGGACCCAATTCTCTGAATCAGATACAAGTGGACATTGCAGTACCCAACATCAGGACAATTTTCATTTCTCTTCTTAAGGGGAAGTTTGGATTGTAAGTTAGTTACACCTCAAGTAGCTAATCTTGGTTTCTACATATCATCAGAAGAAAGAAAAAGTAGAAAAGTGTACTTGGTTTCCAACATTACACAAGTATTTATCCCTCAACTTTGTTCAGTCCACCCTTAATATCCACTATCCATCATAATTCATGTGGGGCCTACTTTCAATGTCCAGCGCCCATCATATGGAGCCCACCTTTGATGTGAGCTTTACATCATTCAGGCATTTCCTTCTTTGATGTGGACCGTCCATTCGGCCGTTTTGTTTAGCATGTACTTTTCCACGAGATAAAATGGATTTCATTTTCATATTTGCTGTTACAGAACCATTTCCAGAGAAAAATGCTAGATGGTTAACACATTGAGAAAATAATCAATATTGAAGACTCCATGCCTAGCCTAAATGCAGAATCTAGATGAACCCCATCCATCATCATCATATATTCGTATGCATTAGCCTCCTCATAGGGCATGTGACAAACGTGCGGTGGTGGTCGGGTCTGTAGAAACGCATACGAAAACTGTCATAGCCACGGGTAAGTGACCTTGTAAGAGAAAGGGCTAAAGAAGCAGTGCATATGAAACTATTAGAACTCAAAAACAACTGGATGGTCAAAAGTAATCCAATGTCAATATGATCCACCAGATTAACAGTCCTAATCAATATATGTTTGCCATATGCACCTTGAGGGCACTGCACACAACTTTTATGCAAAACATCCATACATCTATGCATATACATCCATCCATGCATATATACATACATACACACATACATGATCCATCCATTCAACCAACCACCCATCCAATCCATCCACGCATGCATGCACTAATACATCCATCCATCCACGCATCCATGCATACATACATATTAAGTACAACCATACATGTCTATCCATCCATCTATTGATGCATACACTGATGCACCAATCCATCTATGCACGCAAACATGCATCCATCATCCATCCATACATGCATAACACACCCATTCATCGATCCATTAATGCACACATGCATAAACTGATGAATTAATCCATCTATGCATACAAACATGCATCCATGATCCATCCATACATGCATAACATACATCCATTCATCCATCCATCAATGTATCATACATCCATCCATACACGCATATACACTAATGAAATAAAATCATTATTTTTTTTTATAAGTAAACAGATTTTTTATTTTTTCATAATTTTTAAAAACTCCAAAAAACTATTTTTTTTTATTGAAAAATATAAAAAATCACTCTTCAATGTCCATCCATAAAAAGAGAAAAATATGTATGTATCTACATAAATACAGTGATACATACATGGTAGTGAAGCTGGTACATGGTGGGAGAGTGTAGAATATTTTTTGCATACGCGCAACACTCATGTAGAGATCTCCGGTAGAGTCTAAAAGTTCTCTAGGAGGTTTTGTAGCTGAACTTGGAAGTAGAATAGTCCAAGTCTAGTGGATTCTTGGATGAATAGTTAGTGGTGTAATACAGGCCAATGGTGTAAAATATGTAGAAGGTTCTTAGGCCAATATGTAGACAGGGTTTCTTCATTTGGGATTCGCTCCTCAGACCTGCAACAAGCTTCTCATCATACAATATAAGTTCATTCTCATTATCTAGCATCCTAGCCAACTTCAGTTCATAACATTCAGTTGTGAACATGACTGACAGGTGACTTAAGTAACATTGGGGCATTATGTGAGTACAATTCGAGCAAGGAAGCCCAAGAAGTAGCAAGTCCATGTTAGTTGTTGATATTAAAACAAGTTGGTTCATGTCCATGTTGGAGGTCATTGAGGCCAAACATGCCATGAGGAGAAATGTTCCATCCAAGCCACACAGGACAAGTCCACTGACTCAATTAGGTCAGGGGACGTTGACTCATTAGGAGGCGCTTTATTCAACCTTGGAAGGAGCACCTTGGATCTCTGAAAAAAGCCAATGAGTGTGTTCTTCTGAAAATTCCAGGCTCCACAACAAAGAAGCAGGATACATGTCCTTGGAAGACAGGTCGATATGGACCGTCTTCAAAACTAAATCCAGTCCACGATGAAGAAATCATATGTTAACAAAGATCAAAAGCAGTTTGGCTAAAGGAAGGTGACAAGAACTCTTTTAAGTTCTTCCGCGGAATAGTGAATGCGACAAAAAGGATTAACAGAATAATAGCGTCAATCCAACAGGAGAAGGTTGCGTGTAATAAGATTGTTGATTTTTATTCCCACCTTTGTCTATTGACAAATGGACTCAGTCCAAGCTAGACAATTCTAGTTTGATCAGAATAACAAGGAAGAAGCTGATTGAGTTGAACGTCCGATTGGGGAGGAGAAAGTTAAAGTCGTTTTAGCTGATTTGAGTTTGAATCAGGCACCAAGTCCAGACCACTTCCTATGCTTTCTTCTAGATATTCTGGAAGCTAAAGGAGGCCTTGTTCAGTTTGAATCTTTCTTTCATTGCCCTTGTTCCAAAGGAGAGGGTGATGAACTCGAATGATTTCAGGCCAATTAGCCTCATTGGCTGCTCATACAAAATTATGGACAAAATATTAGCAGAAAGATTCAAAGTGGTCCTGGGAGCAGTTATCTCTAAATCCCAACAGGCTCTCCTCTAAGTAAGACGGATTCTAGACAGGCCATGATTGTATTGACTCGAGCAAAGAGAAGGCACTCCAAGGCTCATTGTGAAGTTGGATATGGGAAAGGCCTACAATCTTGTGAACTGGGACATCCTCCAGTATATGATTCGTGAATTGGATTCCGAAGTGAAATGGAAGCATTAGATGTCAGAATGCATGGTTTTTCCTTCACTATCCGGTCATTGTCAATGGCTCCCTGAAAGACGTTTTGAAGGGAACTAGAGGAATCCATTGAGATGATCCGAAACCAGCTAGCATTTACAGCACATGGTTGTTGAAAGGGTGGAGCGGAAATGATAGGTATGGAAAAGTTGATATTTTTCAAGTAGGCATACCACCCTTATTAGGGCCACTTTAACCAATATCCCATCTACCATATGTCACTTTTCAAGTGCCTGGTTAGTGTAATTAACAAAATTCAGAAGCTGCAAAGAGATTTCTCATTGCAAGGTCAGGTAGTGTCAAAGAACAAGGTTTACTTAACCCCATGCAAACAGGGGAGTAGAGATTAACGACCTCAAAGCTATGAATCAAGCCTTGCTTGGCAAGTGGATTTGGAGGTTTGGGATAGAAGAAAACAGTTCATGGAAGCAGGTTATCACTTGCAAATATGGCGTCCAGTAGAGTGGTTGATTAACTAGTCCGTCCTCGCTCTACAAGGCCTCTGAGGTGTGGAAGGCAGTAATATGTGGGGCGGGAGTCTTCTCAGAAGGGATGCTTGTTGAGGTTGGAAATGGTTTCAGATCAAGATTTTGGGAAGATACAAAGAGAACTCCCCTTTTTCTTAGCTCAGTCGAGGTTGTATTCAGTCATCGGTGTTCAACAAGCAGTTATTGCTCGGTTTCAGTTTTGGGGATGGTGATCTAGCCTGGTCCCCTCATTTTCACAGAAACATTAAAGACAAGGATTATGGAGTTTATCAATCTTAATTAGAATAATGATTTCCATCTCCCATGCAATAGATAAATGCCACTGAAAGCTAGCTCAAGTGTTTCGTGGCAAGATCCTTTCATCTTGTCCTTTGCGGCATAGGCACTCTGTTATCTTGGATGAGGCCAGTGCCAAGAGGTAAAGAGAAAAAAATTCAAAGGTTCTTTGTTGGTAGTTCTATGATCACTGTGGAATGAACAAAACAATCACGCTTTTAACAGTCACCTCAAGTCTAGCGAGGAAGTCTTTGTGCAGTACAGGACAGTTATATCTTGGGCAATCAGGATAAAGTTTTGTAAGACAGATGAATTAGTCGATGGTTGGATTAATGCCCTGTAATTACAACCAAGGTGGTGTGGTGTTGGTGTTGGATGCTCTCTCACCATGCATTATTTCATTGCTTTTCCCCATTTTGTTCCTTTTATTTCTGTTTAGAAAACATACACGCAGCCAAAGAGTAGCCCAATGTTGTCAAAATCATTATCGTATCACAAATCGTAGTAGGGATTGAATCGTATCAAATCGCAAATCATATCGTATATCATAAGATTTTTTATAATTTTTTTAAAATTTGAAAAAAGAAAAATGGAAAACATAAATAAATCATATTTAAAAAAAAAAAATTTAAAAAAATAAATCATCAATCTTCCTTTTGCCATCAATGTTCGCCAAGTAATAGCATGTCATGATAGTGTTGAAGGATTCTTATTCCTTTTTTTCTCTTTCAAGAAATTTCCCTTTAAAAAACATACAAGGATCATTTAATAATTTATGTTCTTGTTTACCTTTCTTGAATGTAGAATCATTGTGGAAAAGAGGCCTTTGGTATTGTAGACCAATGAAAAAAGATATTTTGATTTCCAAACATCATTCGATGATACATATAAGTCAGCATGATCGTAACCATCCATAAAAACATTAAGGTAAGTCATACATAAATTTGGTGTTTCGACCAGTTAAGAAGAATTCACGAAAAAAGCTACATGGCCGAACGTTAAAGAAAATATTATCATTTAATCTCTTATAAAGGACAAATAAAATAATTTACCTTTTCTAAACAATTCTTAAAGCCCGCACCAATTTAAAAACATAAAATGAAAGCCAAGTGAAGCTTAAAATAGAAGAGAACAAGTATACTTTGAATCGTAAATCGGGATTTGAATTGTAAATCATAGGATTCAAATCATAGAATTGTAGGATTCATATAAAAACGGATTCAAGGTTGGGATTCAAATCAGTTTGCTTAAGATTTGACTAAAATCATATATTGTAAATCGTAAATTGTAAATCGTAGGATTTTGACAAACTAGCCTCAGTAGGAGATAAAATGAAGAGCCAATTGAGATGCTTTGGGCATGTACTACAAAAAACTGCAAAGGGCCCCAGTATGGTGGAGAGCTTTGATTAAGGTTGAAGGGCTTAAAAGGGGGATGAGGAAAAGACATTAAACTATTTAGCTTCAAGGTGGTAAGAAGGATATGAAGGCTTATACGCTTACTGAGGATGGAAACTTGGAGAGGAATGATCAGTAAAACAAGATTCGTAAAGCTAACCCCAAATAGTCAGAAGAAGTCGATGATGATCAAATAATGCAGGAGAAGTTACATTCTGATTTGATCATCTACCCCTTCTTTTCCGAATGGCGTCTCTCCTCATTCATAATAAGATTCATTATAACAATATCACAAGTGGGAAACAAGTCACGGAAAGGAAGACGAAAGCAAAGTAGGATGAGGTCCCAAGAAACCTTGCACCACTAATAAAGACATGCTTAAAGAAAAAGTCTCCAATGCCTCCAAGTTTCCAGTGCCTTCACGATTTGAACTTGTGGCGAGTGAATGTTTTTAGGGATATAGGCCCCTCCAATTCATTTGCTTAAGCAAAATTTGTCACCTCATTGACAACAATGTGAAAAGAGAATCAAAACCACCAGACCAACACCATGAGCGGTTAACTTAAAAGCATGTTGGTGCAACCTAGTAATATAGTCGACGAGATCTTGACACCCGAATCACAAAGAAACAGATGAGTCCACAAAAATATTTGAGTAGAGAGAGAAATAACTTAAATGATATCAAACTTCTAATACCCGAGGAAACTCACACAGAAAATTTCAAATACCCCCATAAACCTTAAATGAATCTTTATTTCAAATCCCCCCAACTATTACATTGATTTAAAATCAATCTATTCTACCTAAGATGGCAACAAGCCTAGTAATAGTAAAAATAAATCTGAAATCATCCTCAAAACTTTCAATCACATCTTCAAATCAGCCCCTATATCTTCAATCACATCCCCCATATCTCCTATTACATCTTTAAATAAGCCCCCATATCTTCCACAAATAGTAAATTGCAATTCTCGATATTTAGGCCTTAAATCTGTCAATAAACAATTCACAATCAAAACATGTTGGCCCTCCAATGAGTCATGAGCCTACATCATTCCCCCTAGGTTGGAAAGAACTCGACTGTAACAAGTTGGACGCTTCATACATATATTAGAGGTTTGGATCCAATCTTTTCAATTCATCGATTGTGATCCATATGCATTTGGAATAGGGCTTGTTCTTCCATTTCAAGTATTACTTATATTGGCAAGTGTCATAATCTTCATGTACAACACATGTTCAACTTCTTCCTTATTTTACTTCGGGAATTATTTATCCATATCAATAAGATTTCATCTTGCACATCAGACACCTGGCCATGGTCCTGGAACAAATCCACCATATTGAAAGTCAGTGAGATACCTAAGTTATCTAGCAACTCGATCATATAGGCATTGTCACCAAACTTCCTCTTGACTCGGCATGGATCAATGTTCTTAGACTTGAGTTTGTTGTAACTTCCCCTTGGATACCTTTCTTAAAATATAACTAAGTCACCTTCTTTACATATCTTTTCCGGCCAATGTTCATTCACAGCTTCTCGATACCTGGTATTGCTCTCTTCAATCTTCATCTGAGCTTGCAAGTCTTAGATGTGCTTAGCGAAAGCATCAGCATCTTCGCTTACTTGATTTTGTACCGGAAATGGTATTAAGTTAAGTACAGGATGTGGACTTCTCCCATTTACAATCTCAAATGGAGTTTTTCCGATGGTACAATTTACTAAGTTGTTGTAGGCAAACTTGGCTTTGGGTAGAGCTAAGTCCCGCTGAGATACATTGTCGCCTACAATACTCTTCAAAAGGTTACCAAGGCTCATGTTGACAATCTATTTGAGGATGATATGCAGTAGAGAAATGAAGTTTAGTCCCAAACGCTTCTATAAAGTGCATCAGAAGTGCACAACAAACTTCGAATCAAGGTCCGAATTTTTTTTTTCGATACCCCATGAAGCCATCAAACAATTTTTGTAAAGAATATGTTGGTATATGCAAAATGACCATCGTCCTTTTGCATGAAATGAAGGGGGGGGCATCATTGAAAAATGGTCTAGCATAACAAAAATTGAATATTCTTCCCTTGGGTCTTAAGAAGTCTCAAAATGATGTCCATAGAAATGCATACCCATAGTATGATAGGAATAGGAAGCAACTTATAAAGATCGGTATTTTGCACAATGACCTTTAGAGACTTGGCATCAATAATATCGTGCTATGAAAGTTCAATATCACGAAGCAGATGAGGCCAGTAGTATTTTTCCTCCGCCATGGCCAATGTTTTCTCTTCCAAAGCTTCCACTCGTTGTTCTTCCGTGTAGCTCATATAGGATCTTCTCTTGCAACGATCATTTGGGAATGCATAAGCAAGAAATCGTGAATAAATAGCCATCATAGGAGATGAATTCACACTTTAAATCTCGACCATCCATGCATTTATCGGGCACTAAGCCAAAATGGGGTCCTTATATTGTTAGTTTAATGCCTCAAATCTCACGCCCTCCACAATGAGTATTCCTAATAGAAACACCCTCTTACTAAAAGCATTTGCCGCTTTGTTCCAACTTCCAACTTTGTGAAACAAAATGAGAGTATATTCTTCTAGAAAAGCCATCCACTTTGCATGATGAGCACTCAACTTCTTTTGGGACTTAAATATCCCAATACCTCATGGTCAGAGAATAGAATGAAGTCCTGATGAATCAGGTAATGCCTCCAATTTCTTAGCGCCTAAATCATTGCATAGAACTCGAGATCATGTATGGAGAAGTTCTGCCTAGCAGCATTAAGCTTATTGCTAAAGAAAGTGATCGACTTTCCTTCCAAACTCAACACCACGCCAATGCCAACATTTGAAGCATCACTTTCCACTTCAAAGACTTTATTGAAGTCTAGAAGTGCAAGAACTGGAGCCTCTACCATCTCCTTTTTTATAGTACTGAAGCTTCAGTCCGCCACCTTAATCCATTCGAACTTGCCTCGCTCATGTAACTGGTGGCAGGTGCAATAACTGTACTTAAATACCGAATATATCTCCTCTCCAGTAAAATATCACCAAGTTATGGAAAGAATGAACATCCAAAAGGATTCGTGAGTGGGCCATTCTAGAATGGCCTTGATTTTTTTTGTCCTAGTCAACCTTCCTTTTCCAAACACAATATACCCCAAAAAAACAACACTATCATTAAGGAAAACTTTTTTTAAGCTGACAAATAGTGACTCACTCCGCAGTATATCAAATATTTGTCGTAAACGATCAAAGTGAATAGAGAAATTAGAACTAAAAAAAATAGAATATCACAGAAATAAACTAAGAACTTTCCCATAAAAGGGTGGAGTACCTTTGTCATCAATCTCATGTAAGTGCCCTGCGCATTTGAAAGGCCTAATGCCATGACGAGCCACTTGTACAACCCATAATGAATCCTAAATGTAATTTTCCATTCATCCCAAGGCCGGATACGTATTTGATGATATCTACTCCTTAGGTCCCATCTTTCAAAAAACATTTGCTCCATGCAATGTCCACCATATCATCTAATTAAGGAATAGAAAACCAGTACTTGAGAGTAATTCTATGGATCGCACAAATGTCCACACATCCTCCAAAATCCATCTTTCTTAGGGATTAATAAAGCAAGAGCAATGCACGGTGACATACTTTACCGAATTAAACCCTCTAGTAGTAACTCAATAGCTTGTCTATAGGGAAAGGGAGATACAACGATGCAACTAGTCTTTTCACACCCCCGCCACCTCCCTAACCCCACTAGGGGAATCCCTAACAACCACAAGCCGTTGAACTCGAGCTTCTAACTTGGCATTATATGTTGCTTATCCCATCTCATCTTGATTTGGCTATACTTGTAGCCAGCCAGCCATGTTAGCTCCACATGAGACCTTTTTTCTGTTGACTAAAAAGGCACTCATCAGTCATCTCGACCCCCTTTCTTATATAGTTTTGCTGCCTATTATGAAAATAGGTCCCGTTCAAGCGGCATACCTTTATTCATCTATACCAGCTGCCACACACAACCCCATAGGAACGATTTCTGCGAGCTCGACATATTTGGCTAGACTCATTCAGCAATGCACAAATTTTGGTAAATTCGAACCCTGCACTAAATCAATGTGGTGTTTTTTTTTTTTTTTTCAGAATTGAAAAAAAAAATGTGGTGTTTGTATGTTCCCCATAAGAAAAAGTCTAGTTGAGAGTTTTTCAGGCACCAAGTCTACATATTCATGAAGGAGCTCTTGTATAGGAGGTTTGAACATCCGACTATTTTGTGCTTTCTTCAGCAAACAAGACATAAATGACGCTTGTCTCCTTAATTTCCTCTTCAAACTTTTCTACATAGGTGATTTCTGACCCTTTTTTTAATTAGATTTGGGTGATGGAAGATATTTCATTAGGTGCAACATGATGTCAACACCATTGTTGACAAAGGACTAGGTATTAGCCCAAGTCAAATGCACCATATCTGTCCCACAACCACGGTCCCTCTAATTAATCTGGCATACATCCATGAGAATTACGTCACATCATATCTCGTCCTTGTGCTTATATCCAATGGAGATGAGACTGAGAAGCTGGAGTTAACAAAAACTTCTCCCCCCTTTCTTGAACCAATGAATCTAGTACGGACATGGATTTTTTTTTTTTTTAGTATCAATTTATCCACCATTTCTAATGAGACAATATTCTCATTGCTTCCACCCGTCTACCAAAATCGTGCATATTTTTCCACCATTAGAATAAGTGGTATGGAAGATATTGTACTACAAGCATTGCCCATCATCGCCCAAGGTGTCAATAGCATAGTTTGTTGGATAACCAACGACCCATCCTATTGCTATACGCATCTGCTACATCTTCACCAACATGCATCCCATCCTCATATGCATGTTATTTATACTCTATGTCATCTTCAACTTTCATTTGCATGTGGTCAGGAGTCTCTTCAACAGATTCTCCTTTGTCAACCAAATTTACTTTAATTATGAATTGATGTTAGGAAAGTGAAAAAATGATGACCTAGTTGCCCATACTTAAAGCATATAAAAAAGGGGTCATTTTGCCTTGTCTTGGGCATGCTAGCCCCCCATCCATAACCACCTTATGCTAGGTTGGGATTTGGCTTCATTATTGGACATTGGCCCATCGTCCGTTGACCTATGGGAGGCCCCATGGTCGCTTTATGTGAGAAGTTAGAATGCTACCTCAATGTTAATGATGGTCCTCGTGGCGCACCGAATCGTCTCCCAAGTTCCTAATTAATTATCTCTTTGGCTTGTAATACAAGTGTATATGCATCAAACACCTGATCTAACATGGCCAGATCAGACGGCCCAGAAGATGCCACATGGCAACCATATGCTATACATGCTGAAGATAAATTTCAAAGCCAAGAAGCCAAATGTGTCTATATTGAGAAGCATTAAATGCAGGTCTAATAAAAGTAACTCTCTGGCAAGCACTAAATGTAAGAGTCCAACAAAAGCAACTCTCTAGCAAAGCATTAAATGCAGGAGTCTAACAAAAGCGACTCTCTGGCAAGCATTAAATGCAAGAGTCCAATAAAAGCAACTCTAGCAAAGCATTCAATACAAGAGTCTAGCAAAAGCAACTCTCTGGCAAGCATTAAATGCAAGAGTCCAATAAAAGCAACTCTAGCAAAGCATTCAATACAAGAGTCTAGCAAAAGCAACTCTCTGGCAAGCATTAAATGCAAGAATCCGACGTCAGAAGCTCTCCTGCAAGGCCTCATCTGCACGTTGCAAAGATCGAAAGAGTAATGGCCTGGGAGAGCATACATAATCACGTTGCTTATTGGAAACGTGATCTCTCTTATATACGTGGTTGAATACGATAGGCTATGCTTACGTGAAGGCTTAACAAGATTTGCATGAAATCGCACTGCCAACCATCCAAATCTCTCACATTGTCGAAGGACTATCAAAGTCTATAAAAGCAATAAAGAACAATAGGCTACACACCAACACAACCAAGCCAAACCTAACACAACGCTACTTATTTGTCCCTCATGAACGCCTATCTTTTTATTTTATTCTAGTTTAGTTCCCCATCGTTCACCAACGTCATGCTGCTCATAGCATGAGTCGCAGTTTTTATCCCGAGTGTGGACCAAACTTTGTGGCGAGACATCCGGCGGAATCACTTAGCGCACAATTGGAAAGCCCTGTAGCCTTTCATTCAAAACTAAGTGATCTTCCCTACAATCCAACAAGATGAAGGGTGGAGAGATAAACTAAGGATAAAAACTACAACCTATGTTATGAGCAACGTTGAATTGGTGAGTGATAGGGAACTAAACTAGAATAAAATAAAAAAAGATAAGCGTACATGAGAGACGGATAGATAAGTAATGTCACGCTAGGTTTGGTTGTGTTAGTGTGTGACCTAGAGCTCTTCGTTCTTTTCTGCTTGTATAAATTTAGATAGACGGTGGCCTTGCGTAGTCTTCAATAGTGTGAGAGATCCAGATGGATGGCCATGCGATTTTGTGTAAATCTTCTTGAGCCTTCGTATAAGTATAGCTTATCACATTTGACCACGTGTACAAGAGATATCATATTTCCAATAAGCAACATGATTACGTATACTCTTCTAAACCATTACTCTTCCGATGTTTGCAACGTGTAGATGAAGCCTTGCTAGAGAGCTCCTAACATTGACTTTGTTGCTTTTGTTGGACTCTTGCATTTAATGCTTTGCTAGAGAGTTGTTTTTGTTGAACTTTTGCATTTAATACTTTACAATATGGATACGCCTCTAGCTTCTTGGCTTTAAAGTTCATTTTCACCATGTGTGACATATGGTTGCCACGTGGCATCTTCTGAGCCATTTGATCTGACCATGCCACATCGAGCGTAAACAATGCCCCCCACATCTCTTTGCATTCATAAAATGTGAAGAGATGATGAATTGTTGTTGGCAGTCACACGACTACTTGTAGATCTTGGAGGAATCAGAAACACAAGAGGTTCCCCCAACGTCTCTTGGAATTCAAAGAATGCATTCATAAAATGTGAAGAATTTCTTTTGGCAGGCATGCAAGTACTTGTACATCTAAGAACAAAGGACATCCTAATCAAATCGGCCGTTTCGATTGTTAAATCGAACATTTCAACTGTTAATTCAGCCATTCTGGTTAAATTGGTCATTAAGTCGGCTGTTTTAGTCATAAAATTGGTCATTCTGGCTATTAATTTGGCCATTCTACTCGAATTGGCCGTTTTGGTCATAAAATCAGCCATTTTAGCCGTTAATTTGGCCAATTTGGTCAAATTGGCCATTAGGTCAGCCATTTTGGTCATAAAATCAACCATTGTGGCCATTAATTTGGCCATTCTAGTCGAATTGACCATTAAGTCAACCGTGAGTAGGCCATTTCTCAATTAGCTTGAGAAACAACAATCTAAATCAACAAGAATTGCTTTTGGCAGGCATGCGAGTACTTGTACATCTAAGAACAAAGGACATCCTAATCAAATCGGCCGTTTCGGTTGTTAAATCGAACGTTTCAACCGTTAATTCAGCCATTCTAGTCAAATTGGCCATTAAGTTGGCCGTTTCGGTTGTTAAATCGAACGTTTCAACCGTTAATTCAGCCATTCTGGTCAAATTGGCCATTAAGTCGGCCGTTTTGGTCATAAAATTAGCCATTCTGGCTATTAATTTGGCCATTCTACTCGAATTGGCCGTTTTGGTCATAAATCAGCCATTTTAGCCATTAATTTGGCCAATCTGGTCAAATTGGCTATTAGGTCAGCCATTTTGGTCATAAAATCAACCATTCTGGCCATTAATTTGGCCATTCTAGTCGAATTGACCATTAGGTCAGCCGTGAGTAAGCCATT
This sequence comes from Magnolia sinica, assembly GCF_029962835.1. Lineage (NCBI taxonomy): Eukaryota > Viridiplantae > Streptophyta > Magnoliopsida > Magnoliales > Magnoliaceae > Magnolia > Magnolia sinica. The sequence continues at coordinate 37,093,297 of NC_080582.1, read as the reverse complement.
TCTCGATTAGCTTGAAAAACAACAATCTAATTTAATCAGCCAAGCCTCAGTTGAGGATTAGCCATTCTTCCTAAGCCTGCATTCATTGAGGAATGGTATCTCAGGACGATTATCAAGAAGTGGTATTCTTTCTACACGAATTTCCATCAACCTGTCAATGTTCTCAGCATGTATTCTTCTCTGTTCTGAAATTTGTTGCAGGATAACTTGTATGTCATGCAAAAGGCCTATAACACTCTCCAGTGAAATCCTTTCAATCAAAACGCAAGAAAAATAATCCATTTAAAGGATTAACCCTCCCCTTTGCAAATCGCCTAATCTCATATGATCAGCGGTTGGATAAACGGCCGATCTTCATAATCCGATCTTAATCGGTCTATCTCAACAATTGGTGCACAAGGAGCTCAGATCGAATAGAGCCACATCCGGCTCTAGCATGCCCACCCGGTACGCACGCACGCACAATCAAATCTGAGCCAAACAAATACATCTTTGAAGCTAATTCATTTCTGACGTCTAGATTAAGACCATTAAGAAATCTTAAAATCTTTTCGTCTTCAAACTCACAAAACCCTGCCCATGATGTCAATGTATAAAACTCCTCAGTGTATTCATTTATCAATTTTCTCCCTTAACATATATTGTGACATCTTTAATAAAGGTAGCAGGCATAAGCCGTAGGTAGGATCTTCCTTTTTAACTTCTTTTTCATCTTCTCTCAAGAATTTATTTTCTCCATACCTTGACGGATTTCATTCAGCTTTAAGATTGTCCCACCACGTTAACGTGTGACAAGAAAACTTCATTGCTACTAACTTAACCTTTTGATTCTCCACAATTTCCTTGTACTCAAACACCTCTTCCAACTTGCTTAACCAATCGATGAAGTCTTTAACATGCAACCAACCATGGAATTCCAGAATTTCTAACATAATTCCAAGTTCTCTGTCACATTCCAACAATCAAAGGATTTGAACATTGGTGTGACAAGCCGGGACTGCCCATTGTTAGTTAGGACATTGGTGGGGACCTCCTACCAACAATCAAAGGATTTGAACATTGGTGTGACAAGCCGGGACTGCCCATTGTTAGTTAGGACATTGGTGGGGACCTCCTACTTGTACATATGCTCCAACTACGGTCTCCAGATTCCCTCCACGACAAAGCTCTTCCACTTGATTAGTGAGATTGCCTACCATATGCGTGAGTTGATGATCTACTCGGTCTGTGAGTGTTGAGATCAATTGGGTTAATTGTGCAAACTCTTCCTATGCCACCTCCTTCGAAGCTATTAGGAGATGATATAGAGTCGAAAATCCTCAAAGATGACCTACTTTGATACCAAAATTGTGAAACCTAGTTATTGAGTCAATGAGATCTCGATGCCCAAATTGCAAAGAAATGGACAAGCATACAGCCACAAGAATATTTTAGAAGAGAGGGAGAAATAACTTTATTGATATCAAGCTTCTTCTCATAATAGACTGATAGACCTTAAATGAATCTTTAATGCATACCTTAAATGAATCTTTAATGCCCCCCCCCATCTATTAAATTGATTTCAGATCAATATAATCTGCCTAAGATGGCAAAGCCTAATAACAATAAAAACAAATCTGGAAATAATCATCATAATTTTCAATCACATCTTTGAATCAGCGCCCATATTTTCAATCACATACCCAAATATATCTCCAAATGACATCTTTAAATTAGCTCGCACATCTTTCACAAATAGTAGATTGCAGTTCTTAATATTTAGGCCCCAAATCTATTAGTAAACAATCCAAAATCAGTACATGCTGGGACCTATGGTGGGTCGTGGGCTTGCATCACATGTGCATATTTTCCTAAGAATTTCTTCCCCTAATTTTTTCCTTTTTCCTTTTATTAGATCTTCTTTTTCTCATATTATTCAAAAATCCAACTTGAGTCTCTTCATTCACATTCTCAAATTTGATAATGTACGAGAACAATTAACAACTACTTCAATTTTTACAATTCGTAAATAATCAGTTAATTGTTAGCATAAGTTTCCAAAGTTCTCATAGACCTTGCAATCAGAATTTGGATTAACGATATAACTAAGAATGTGTTGATGCACAACTGAATTGAATTGTGAAAACATTCTCTTTAGTTATTATAAGAGGAAGAGAAAAATGGTTAGCATGGTCTCCTAGCATTCACGATGGGAATGTCACCCACAAAATCAAGTTACATTCTTTTTTAGTACAACCTAAAGCAAACAGTGTGAAGGCCAGACTATCCCAGCGAAAAGAAATTATTCATCTGCTTGAGATTATTTTGATTACAGAATATGCTAGACAGTTAATATTGATACCACAGAAGGAAACTAATGGTTGGAATTCAATTCAATTCAATGGTGCATCCAAACGCACCCCAAAAGCTGCAACCACCATTTCGACTTCAACCTCTGCAATAGAAGTGAATTTTTTTTTGCATTTGATCGCAAAACAGGAAAATTATGGTGCTTATAATAGAAATAGAAACAACCATGGGAAGATGATTACATGCTCTGCAGGCAGAGGAAAAGCAATATGTGAAATAACAAGACAACAACATCAATTTCATCGTCTCACAACTCCGCATAGAAAAAAACCATCAAACATGTTCATTGGTGAAATGTACAAAAGGGAAGACGCACATGCTTTAACATGACTCATCCTAAAAGAATCTCCTTTTTTGCTACCGAAGTTCATCAGAACTCACCACATCAATGAGCACCGAAACCATTGGCACCCAATACCTGCAAAGGAGGCTTCTGTTGAATTGCCTTCTCCTCCAACGTTATCTCTTCTTCATCGTCATCAGAATTCAATGTGAATTGGGATGGATTATCAAACTGCCTCAATTCCTCACTAAGCGGCTTATAGCTCCGGTAATCAGACGTGGGTCTGTGACCCTGACCCATGACCGAATAGGCGCTGATAACCAATACAACAAGAAAAGCGAGATGGCAGTTGAACTGAAGTGTCGTGATAGCCTTGCTCCGGTGAGACTCAGGATGCCCCTTGCACCTAATCGTGTAATTCCCTCTGCTCTTCTCATGCAAAGTGCACCCGTGTGCGATCAGACTTGTGTAGAAAGAGAAGCCCATCTGGATAAACCAGGTCCCTTGGAGAATCAGCCCAATGCCACGGGCCAAGGTCGGGAAGGGGGATTTGGGGAGGCCCATTTGGAGGAGAGTTGAGAAGAAGCAGATGAAGATGGGAACAAGGAGAAGGTCGAAGTACCGGTTCTCGAGGCCGTACGGGTCCTTACGTTGGAGGTAGAAGAGCAGGAATTCCTGACCGAAGGCGAAGAGGGCGATTAGATTGAGAATTGAGGGAGGTAAAGGAAGGAGTTGGGTGAAATCAATCAAGAATCCGGTGAGGGAATAAATGAGAAAGAGGAAGGAAGTTGCCGAATATTGTAATTGAAGTGCGAAGCCGACACGATCGTTGTGTTGAAGAGCATCGACGGAAGAAAAAATGGAATTGAGGATGGACAAGAAGGAAAAAAGGGCGATGGCGAAGAGGGTGAAGGAAGAGAAGAAGGAATTTCCATGTTTTCTTGATGGTTGGGAAGTATAAGAGAGCGATGGGTGTAAGTGGGCGTAGGATGAGGAGAGCGCCTCCCAGGCACCGATTAGAAAGAAGGCGCCTCCGCCCAGACACAATGTGAAGAGCCCCATTTCCTTCACCGCTTGTGTTTCTCTCCCAGGCGGGTTTTATATATATATATATATATAACGCGGGGTAGAGATAGTCTGCTAGGGAGCGGAGGTGATATTAACGCCCACCGTTGAACCTTACTAGGACCCACCGTGATGTTATTTTGCCATCCAACCCGTTCATAAGTTCGTACACGCACATGGATGAAAAGAAAACACGCATATCGGCTTGATCCAAAAGTTCTGTGGCTCTAAAAAACATTTTCAATGATAGGCGTTCAATTCCCACTGTGGTCCACTTGAGCTTGAGTCTACCCGTTTTTTGGTCTTATACCCCAAAATAATATAAATAAATGGATGGACGGTGTGGATCAAACTCTTACCTCACGGTGGCCCTTGAGAGGGATGCGTATTTACTGTCCGCGGGAACTTCCTCCGCTGGGAACCTAGGTGGGCCCACCATGATATTTGTGAAAAATAAGAAAAGAGAAATTTACGACTGTGGAAGTGGTTTTTATGAAGCAAAACACACGTAACATACGAACTACCTGCTGGTACGGACACCGAGATTGAGGACGAAAATACCCCTTTTGCCACGAAACGGATTGGCTACTCCCCATAGCCACCAGCGAATGACTGGTCGTCGGTGCTCGGTGGGCCCCACCATGATGTATATATTTCATCCATGCCGTACATATATTTTTATAGATCATTTTATGGTACTACACCAAAATTGAGGTATATCCCAATATCAAGTGGACCACATTATAGGAAACATTTTTGAATGAGCGTCGACCATTAAAAACTTTTTGGTGGCCATAAAACTTTTTTATCATGCTGATCTCTGTTTTTTCCCTTCATCTGGGTCTGTATGACCTAATCAACAAATTGGATGTCAAACAAACAGTAAAGTGGGTCTTAGGAGGATTTTAATGGTGGATATCCAATCACCATTGTTTTCCTGTGGTGTGGTCCACCTGAGATTTATATCCCTCTCATTTTTTGGGATCAAGCCCTAAAATAATCTGTAAAAATGGATGAACGGAATGGATGAAACACATACATCGTGGTGGGACCCACAGAGCACCGACCATCGGCCATGGGGTTGGTGTCAAGGGGAGTAGCCAAACCGCTTCCCTCTTTCCATCACTGCGTTGCTTTCACTCCCCTTAATGAAAAAACAGGCGCTTCCTTCTCAAAATAACTGTCATTCACTCCCTTGCAATGGAAAACTGACATATGGAGGTTTTTCTTCTCATTTTCCTGTCCGGAATCTCCGTGAACTATCTTGATATCATCATTCTACGTATGTCATTTCCCATCTTGGATAGGATTACGTGAAATCTCATAAACTGGTTTCATCTACAATCCTTGAAAAGGTTCAAAATATTCCCTTACTCCAAAGCACCTCTCTTCAACCTGCATTTGACTGGTACTACGGTAGTTGGAAGTATAGATCTTTTAAAAAAAAAAACGCTAGGATTGTACAATTGCATTGCATGCAAAGTTCGGTCAATTCCATGTGTTATGCTTAGTCAATATCATGCGTTAGGCTTAGTTAATTTTATGCGTTGATCGGTCAAATCCATGTGAAACTTGCTCAATTCCATTTAAAGCTTACTTGAATCCATGTTAGGGCTCACACGATCTCATGCTAGGCTCACTGAATTTCATGTTTACCCTACTCAATTTCATGATAGGATTGCTCAATATAATGTAGGTACATTGTAATTCTTTTAAAATTGAGAATTTTTTATATAGCTGCCTTAACTTATGGGTAGGGCTGAAAGTTGGGGGGGTTGAACCCGACCAACCTGTGACCGACCCAACATTGGGTTGGGCTTGGGCAAGATGTATCGAGTCCGATCTCAGGCTTGGGCTATACAAAAACGAACCCAATAAATCTTGGGTCGAGCTCAGGTTGAGGTCTTGGGTTGCCCGACCCGAACCCGATCAATATGTAAGTAACTTATAAATTATAATTGAGTGTGGACCGTATGTGTTGAAGAGAGGAAATTCCGGTGTTGTCGGGTCTCATTGGTCCACATCATTTCCAATGACTCAAGCTAACAAGAAATGTTGGATTTCTCTCTCCCAAATAGATTGTGCTACACAACACGACTTTTAGATTAGTAGTTGTCTTATATTTTAGCTTGTTTGTTTAGAATAAATGAAGTTCTTTATGATAAATAATTACATGTATAATTAATAAAATCATAAATATAAAAAAATAAGATGTGTATTAAAATATAATAAAGTAATGCAATCATAAAAAAATTAGCATGTATGCACCTGACCAACCCAACCGAACCCGCTTGGGTTGGGCTTGGGTTGATAATTCCCAACCCGAGGTTGGGTTGGGTTGGGTTAGGGTTAAGGTACAAGAACCTTGAGTTGGGCTAGGGTTGAGCACCAACCTGACCCAACCCGCCTGACTTTCAGCCCTACTAAGATCGCTCAATTTAATGTTTGCCCAGCTAAATTTCATGGTAGATAAGGTTAATTTAATGTTTGCCTCGATAAATTTCATGGAGGGCTCGCTCAATTTAATGTTTACCCAGCTCAATATCATGCTATGCTCGCTCGATTTAATGTTTGCCCAACTCAATATCATGCAAGGCTCACTCGATTTAATGTTTGCACTGCTCAATATCATGCTACGCTCGCTCGATTTAATGTTTGCCTAGCTCAATATCATGCAAGGCTCGCTCAATTTAATGTTTGCCCAGCTCGATATCGTGCAAGGCTCGCTCGATTTAATGTTTGCCCCGCTTAATGTCATGTTATACTCGCTCAATTTAATGTTTGCCGAGCTCAATATCATGCAAGGCTCGCTCGATTTAATGTTTGCCGAGCTCAATATCATATTATGCTCGCTCAATTTAATGTTTGCCCAACTCAATATCATGCTATGCTCGCTCAAAATATCATTTGTCCAGCTCAATATCATGGTATACTCACTCGATTTATCGTTTGCTTAGTTCAATATCATGCTTATGCTCGCTTGATTTAATGTTTGCTTGCATAGCTAAATTTATAGTTTGTCCTGCTTAATTATCAGTTTACCCCGTTCAATTTCTAGTTTGCCCCGCTGAATTCCTAGTTTGCCCTACTGAATTTCATGTTTGCCCCACTCAATTTTCAGTTTTTCTCGCTGAATTTCATGTTTCCCCCGCTGAATTTCATGATTTGCCCTGCTGAATTTCATGATTTGCTCCGCTAATTTTCTACTTTGCCCTGCTGAATTGCATATTTTTCCCGCTGTTTTTCTAGTTTGCCTTGCTCAATTTCAAGTTTCTCCTGCTGAATTTCTAGTTTGCCCCGCTAAATTTCATGTTTACCCAGCTCAATTTTCAGTTTGGCCCGCTGAATTTCATGTTTGCCCCGCTCAATTTCATGTTTGCCCCGCTCAATTTCCTAATTTGCCCCGCTCAATTTCTAGTTTGCCCCACTGAATTATCAGTTAGCCCCACTCAATTTTCTAGTTTGCCCTGCTGAATTTTAATGCTTCCCTCTCTCAGTTTCTAGATTACCTCGCTAAAATTTCATACTTCACTCGATCAATTTCTAGTTTGTGTTGATCAAGTTCCATGCTTGCCTCGCTCAATGTCATGATAGATAGTGTCACAAAATTAAACAAGCACCACATGAAATCATTCTTTTCGTTGAAGGCTTAATCCGTATAAGCTCTGGTTGTTTATTTGATGCTACCTCAGTGAATTTCATGAGGGAGTTATTTGATGCTACCTAAGGTCAATTTAATGCAAGTTGATGCGCATGTGTTAGGCTAAGTCAATTTCATGCGTTAGGCTTTGTTAATTTTATGCGTTGATCGGTTAAATCCGTGTAAAACTCGCTCAATTCCATTTGAAGCTCACTCAATTCCATGTTAGGGCTTACTAGATCTCATGCTAGGCTTGCTGAATTTCATGTTTACCCTGCTCAATTTCATGCCAGGATCGCTCAATTTAATGTTTGCCTAGCTTAATTTCATGGTAGATAAAGTCAATTTAATGTTTACCTCGATAAATTTCATGCAAGGCTCGCTCAATTTAATGTTTGCCCAGCTCAATATCATGCTATGATCACTCGATTTAATGTTTACCCAGCTCAATATCATGCTATACTCGCTTGATTTCATGCTTGCCCAGCTCAATATCATGCAATACTCACTCGATTTCATGTTTGCCCCGCTTAATTTCATATTTGCCCCACTCAATTTCTACGTTGTCTCGCTCAATTTATAGGTTGCCTCGCTGAATTTCTAGGTTCCCTTGCTCAATTTCTAGCTTCCTTCACTCAATTCCTAGGTTGCCTCGCTGAATTTCTACGTTGCCTCGCTCAATTCTTAGGTTGCCTCGCTCAATTCCTAGGTTCCCTTGCTAAATTTCTATGTTGCATCGCTCAATTCCTAGGTTCCCTCACTCAATTCGTAAGTTGCCTCGCTCAATTTCTAAACATTATTCATGTAAATTAATTATTAAAAATCGTTGGTTAGTCACTCGGATGTGATCATGTGCTTGTGGCATATCCAAGACTTGGAATTTCATCATTTCAAGGTAAAATATATATTTTAATGGGTTTAGTATAAACATTATGTCAAACATTACATACATACCCTAATTAAAGATATTAAAATTGATTTAATAATTAAATTCAAAGCCCCGTAAATATACTATGCATAGCTACATTAAATTTGAAGGTCGTTTGAAGAAATTAATGAAACCCAGGGTTAACTCAACGGGGCAAACATGAAATTGAGCGGGGCAAACTTGAATTTCAACGGGGTAAACATGAAATTCAACGGGACAAACATGAAATTGAGCGGGACACATGAAATTGAGCAGGGCAAACATGAAATTGAGCGGGGCAAACATGAAATTTAGCGAGGCAAATATGAAATTGAATAGGGCAAACTTGAAATTCAACGGGGCAAACATGAAATTGAGCGGGACATACATGAAATTTAGTGAGGCAAACATGAAATTGAGTAGAGGAAACTTGAAATTCAGCGGGGCAAATACGAAATTCAACAGGGCAAACATGAAATTGAGTGGGACAAACTTGAAATTCAACGGGGCAAACATGAAATTCAGCGGGGCAAACATGAAATTTAGTTTCCTCTCTTCCAAATCCATTTTTTTCCATGATAAGTTTTCTCTCCAAGCTAGTTTTTCAAATCTCATTTTCCCCTAAACCAATTAACCTTTAGAATTTCCCATTCCAACCCATTTCCTTCAAAAAAATCTCACCTTCCACCACTTTATTCTTCTAATTTTTCTAAGTACTTTCATATTATACACAACTCCTAAAGCTCAAAGGATGAAGAACTATAATTAAACTAAAATTTACTATAAATAGTAAAAATATAAATAAAATAGACTTTTGACCATTAACCTTATGGAATCTCACAAAATAACTTAGTTTTTTTTTTTATTATAGAGAAGCTTCTCCTACCCCATATTCATATATGGCACGTCGAACAACTCATTCTAGTTTGTGAGATAAGTCGTTTTGTAACATAGAGTAGCAGAGCCACCGCAAGAACCGGCGGTCCGCTGCCGGACATCACAGCGGGCGGCGGTGCCACCGCTGAAACGGCGGTGCGCCGCCATCTAGTGGACGGTAGCTATGGCTACGGTTATAATCTGTAGCTATAGGGGAGCCGCGGCCAGCTTACGGTTACTATGGCTACGGTTGTAATCCGTAGCAATAAGTCTTACTTCAAGAAGTTGAAAGCTTTATATGCTAAAACTAATCATTGTTACTTACCATTTATTTAAAATTTAATTCATAGGATGAGAGGATCAATTATGAGGAATTTTATTCAATGATGAGGATTGGATTACAACAACCAACATAAATTCCCTAGTTTCTGCGGCAGTGATTTTGCAATGCAGTGACTGGATGCTATTGGGAAGGTCTTATCATTCGACACAAACCTCATGATTGCTGGATTGGGCCTTGTGCTGATTTAAAGAGTGAAGTGACCTTATTGAAATTCAGACACATGCAATCGCTTAAACTTGTTGCTTGAGTCTTACACCTAAAATGCAGGGGATTCAAGCATGTTAGCTCTTAGTTTGAACATGAATTAGATTGATAGAATGTAGCAATGTGCAAAACTATGTTTTCTGTACTCAATCAAAAGAAGCTCAACTTCATGAAGACTGTCTGAAGTGCTTTGTTGATCTTTAACCACCTAAGATTATAAAAGTAAAGCACTCCTTAGGCAAGATAGTAGCCACAATATAAATCTTTTGAAAACACTTCAACCTATACTACACAACAAACGATAAGGGAAGTCACATGCACATGATTGGATGGAAGTTATATTCTAGGTGGGCCATAAATTGTTGTCCAACTAGTTAGACATGAGAGATCTTTTCTTATTGCCCCAAAGAAAATAGGAAGATAAGATGGAATTGGTTGGCCAACCCTGGGTAAATCTATTTTGGGTCCCTATAAGATCCATGAGATGCTAGAAACTAGGCTTGGACCCATCTAATGCTTCGATCACCATTGACAAATGCAAGAAGTCTACTGCAGATAACATGATTTGCAACCTCACAGTGTAAGAAATTGTTAATAGAAAAAAAAGAAAGTAAAGAGGCATTTGGTGAGCATACCATGTAATAGCTCTATTCAGTTATTGATTACAAGTGATTCCATTTCAAGTTGCCCTTTGCAATTTTATGATGTCCCAAACTTAAAATTGTGAAGTTAATGAGATTTATGTTCACCACCAGAGGTCACATAGTTTGGCATAAAGATGCTTTCAATTGATGCAATATTCAACCACTAGGATCCATTTAAAGTATTTAAAAAAATGAACTAAGTTTTGACATGCAACACGCTTCCATTGACCAATAGGAATTACTCAAAAGAAATATCTCTAATAGGAATTACTTTCCAATAAAATGTTGTTCATCTGATGTAAGGATATAAATATTTTCATACAACAATAGCAACTAGAAAGACTCAAAATCCCATACCCCGTAACGACACGTTCACTGACACAAAATAATAAATGAATAGGCCTAGATATGCTCGTACAATTTTAAGTAGACAATTCATCCATTTTGAAAAATGAATTGAGCCTAATGTACACTCAGTTTTCTGTAACTTGGATTGAATTTCCTCCAATTGACCAAATTCATGGGGCAAACTTGAAATTGAGCGGGGCAAACATGACATTCAGCGAGGGAAACATGAAATTTAGCGGGGCAAACTTCAATTTCAGTGGGGGAAGCATGAAATTGAGTGGGGCAAACATGAAACTGAATGGGGCAAACTGAATATTGAGCGGGGCAAACATGAAATTTAGTGGGGTAAACATGAAATTGAGCGGGGCAAACTAGAAAATTAGCGGGGCAAACTTGAAATTCAGTGGGGTAAACATGAAATTCAGCAGGGCAACCTAGAAATTCAGTGGGGGAAACTTGAAATTTAGCGAGGCAACCTAGAAATTGAGCGAGGCAACCTAAAAATTCAGCGAGGGAAACTTGAAATTCAGCGGGGCAAACATGAAATACAGCCAGGTAAACACGAAATTCAACAGGGGAAACATGAATTTCGGTGAGGCAAACATGAATTTCGGCGGGGCAAACATGAATTTGAGTGGGGGAAACATGAAATTCAACAGGGCAAACTAGAAATTCAGCGGGGCAAACTAGAAAATCAGCGAGGCAAACATGAAATTATGTGGGGCAAACTAGTAAATCAGTGGGGCAAACATCAAATTCAGCAGGGCAAACTAGAAAATCAGCGGGGCAAACATGAGTGGGGAAAACTAGAAAATCAGCGGGAGAAACATGAAATTCAGCGGGGCAAACTAGAAAATCAGCGGGACAAACTTAACAGATAATTTTATGACTTGAGCCCAAAAATCTAAACGTATCCAATGTTCCTAAACCTCCATTCCAAATAAAATCTTTGAAACAATCAGTGTAATGACAAAAAGAATAAACAAAATTTATATTAAAAGCAAAGGAAATAAGCACTACCAAAGGATAGAGCAAAGGTTAGTGCATTATTAAACTGATTCCACATATTTGGCCAACAAAAATTCATGCACCTTATAGGAAAAAAGGATCCACACAATTCAGGAACTTTATACCATCTTGTTGCAACATAATCCTGAAAGCAATGGAAATGGAAAACCATGAATATGCATGATACTTAGAAGAGCATCTATGATTAGAGAGAAATAGGAAAGTTTAAATTAAAACTATACACGTGGCACACATTAACTCAATAAAGCAAATTATATCGTGGAATCAACTGTCAGTGCGTCACATTTCCAAAATCAAATTGGTTGAAGAATCCAAACCACCAATTCTCGAACAAGGGCAGATATTGCCAAATTGCTTGTTATTAGAGATGTTACCACCACTGCTCAACTCAACCCATAAATTAGCATTTTTTCTCTTCAATAAAAGAAATATTAGTTGCTAGAGAAAAATTACAACTACCATTCTATCCAAAGGGCAGATATTGCCAAATCCAGCTAGATGATCTTCTCATCCTTCTAGGCTAAAAGTCCATTAGCTACCTCAGGGTTGCTCAGGTGGCAGATCCTCAGGCAAAAGTCTATGCAATTCTTAAGGTGTTTGGATTCCCCTTTCCTCCCATATAGTGAGGAGTTGTTTGAATAACCATATTGTGGGAAGAACGAATCTGATGTTTTTTTTCAATGTGTTGGAAGGGATGGGTAGATTCAAATAACCTCCCAGCTCTTTGATCATCTTCTCAAGAAATTAATGGGTTGTGGCAAGCCTGATGCAATTGATAGTGGAGGTATTACAGGATCCTGCACATCAGCGAATGTTTGGTTTGCTGACTTGCTGAATTTTGTGAGTGGGGCAATGGTTGAGTGGTCCAGGTCCTTGATCTGATGGTAAAATGTTTTGTATAGGGAATTGTATTGGCTCGATATTATCGACAATGAGTCGATATATCGAGGTTTATCTGTCGATAATATCGAAGAGTTATAGATAATATCGAGGAGCACTTTTTTCAAATTTAGGGTATTTTTAGTTTTTATTTTTATTTTTTAAAGTAATTTAGGCTATTTTTAAGGCCATCCTCCATCCACAATAGGGGCCCTAATTTGATGAGCTGATTGGCATGAATGTATACCATGTTTATGCACATGAGTGGCTAGTTGCTGCATCATACTTGAGCCATGACAGATGACCATTATAGCCTGTTTCACAGTCAAACCTTAAGACAAGTGGGTTTCCTCAATTTCATGTTTGGATGTTACCAACTTCTTAATTATATGAAATAAAATTTGGGAAAATAGTGTCGATATAGGGGAGTTTGGATTGTAAGTAAATTGATATAAGCCACCTATGAGTTAAGTAGCTTATCTTGGTTTCTACTTCTTAAGCTGAAGTGATTAAGTAACTTTAAGTAAAAAAGTTACTTATAATTGATCTTAAACTGAGCTTACTTATCTCGAATAAGCTACTTATCTACTGCTGTAGGTATACAAAGTAACTTATTTCGGGGTATCCAAACAGACCCTAAAGCCAAATACCTTGCACCAGCACAAGTTATTGACAAGTAAACATCATGTCAAGCTAGCCTTTGAGAAGAGTTCTCTTTGGTTGATGTGTTTCAAACAGTGGTTATTGTGTTTGTCAATCCAATCTCCAATATCTAATGAAAGACAACAATTTCATTAGAAGTGAAAGAAGGGATATGTCAAGCCAAATGAAAAGAATTTACAGTACATAGGGATTGTTTCGTGGGTACCTTAGTGAGCATTCTTGCTTTTACGATGCAACAAGGATCTATTGCATTAGAGAGGATCAAATACTATCAATATTATCTAAGTAGCTTGAAATTGAGTGAGGGAAAAATGAAAATTGAGTGAGCCCAGCATGAGAGGGAGCAAGGAAAACTGAAAATAGAGTGAGCCTAGCATGAAAGAGGGAGAGGAAAACTGAATTGAGTGAGCCTATCATGAGAGGGAGCAAGGAAAACTTAAAATTGAGCGAGCCTAGAATGAGAGGGAGCAAGGAAAACTGAAAATAGAGCGAGCCATCATGAAATTGAGTGGAGGGTGCATCAAATTCAGTGGGGCAAACTGGAAATTGAGCGGGTTTTTGGTTGAACACCAAGCTTTAAAACCAAAGGCCAAAGGAATGCAGCCTTGTACCTCTCTTTTACTGGCAAAATGATTTGAGGACCAGCAAGATAACCCAATATAGTTTTAATCAGCTCTTTTGCAATCAACCTGTCCCTCGGATCAATCCTCCCAAGGCTATCGTGATTAGAGAAAGAACTCGGACTGAAAAGCCACCAAGACTTGGAAATTTTCTGCACTCCAAGATAACTGTAAACCTCGTACAATTTTCTTCAGTTGTAAGTTATCTGTTATAAAGAGCTTATCCTTCTCTACTAACCGAATTCCATCGTCAGAGGCAGTCTGGGAGGGCAGCTTGGTTATTTTCTCTTTGAGAATCTCTTCAGCGGGGGAAACATGAAATTCAGCGGGGCAAACTGAAAATTGAGCAGGGCCAACATGAATTCAGCGGGGCAAACATGAAATTGAACGGGGTAAGCATGAAATTGAGTGGGGTAAACTGAAAATTGAGCGAGGCAAGCATGAAATCGAGCGGGGCAAACTAATATTTGAGCGGAGCAAGCATGAAATTCATTGGGGCAATTGAAATTTGAGCAGGGCAAACTGAAATTCGAAATTCAACGGGGCAAACATGAAATTGAGCGAGGCAAAGATGAAATTCAGCGGGGTAAGCATGAAATTCAGCAGGGAAAACTGAAATTTGAGCGGGGCAAACATGAAATTCAGCGAGGAAAAAATGAAATTGAGCGGGGCAAACTAGATATTGAGTGGGGCAAACTGAAATTTGAGCAGAGCAAGTATGAAATTGAGTGGGGCAAACTAGAAATTTAGCGGGGGAAACTATAAAATCAGCTGGACAAACTAAAAATTGAGCGCTGCAAACATGAAATTGAGCGAGTTAAACTGAAAATTAAGCGGAGCAAACATGAAATTGAGCGGGGCAAGCATGAAATTGAGTGGGGCAAACTAGAAATTTAGCGGGGGAAACTAGAAAATCAGTAAGAAAAACTGAAATTGAGCAGCGCAAACATGAAATTGAACGGGGTAAACTAGAAATTGAGTGGGGTAAACATGAAATTGAGCGAGGCAAACTGAATATTGAGTGGGGCAAACTGAAAATTGAGCGGTGGAAACTAGAAAATCAATGGGGCAAACATGAAATTGAGCGCAGCATACTAGAAAATTAGCGGGGCAAACTTAATAGATAATTTCATGACTTGAGCCCAAAAATCTAAACATATCCAATGTTCAAATAGAACACACCACATGAAAATTTTGAATTGAACTTCTACTCTTGAAAATTTCTAAAGGGCCACAAAAGTTTTGGATCAAGCTTATAATTGTGTTTTCTATTAATCCATGTCTGTATGATCTTATGAACAGGTTTGATAACAAACAAACATCACTGTTGGCCCTACTATGGTTTCAACGGTGGAAATCATTATCCCCACTGTTTCCCATGGTATGATCCACTTGATCTTTTAATATGCTTCAATTTGGGGCTCAACCCTTTAAATTAGATGGAAAAACGGATGGACGGCATGGATATACTACATACATTCAATGTGAGCCCAACTGAGTTTAAAATATACTTGTGGTGCGTGCTTTCTTCACTGGACCGACCATTTTCAGAAGAAGACAAAATGCTAATAAGGAAGGGGCCCTAGAAAATGGGTTTTTTGTCTTTCGTACCGGAAACAGAGTGAGGAAAAGGGGTGAAAGAAACAACAGTGAAAGCAATAGTGGAAAGGGAGAGGAAAAGCAACGCAGTGAAAAAGGAGGGGTTTTTTCGTCCTAAAAATGGTTGTCCACACATGCAGGTCTAAGTTGGTATGTTAAGTTTGTTTTGCTTCAAAAAACCGCTGGATAAAAGGTGGGGTCCATAGTGGTAAATTTCTCATAAGAAAATTATCACTGTAGACCCCTCCTTACGAAGGATACAAACCTTAACTTCCCCTCTTAGACCTTGCACGTACTGCCAGAGCATTTGAGGGCAAAAATACCCCTACTCTTCACTGTCGTTGCTTTCACTCATGTTTTTTCAAAAAACCCTTTTCTTCAGCACAAAAATCCCTCCATTGGATCACTTCATTCTCTCATTGGATTGCGTCCTCTCCATATATCAGTATTTCCTCATCTTCTGAAAATGGTCAGTCCACTAAAGAAAGCACACACCATAGGTATATTTTAATATATTGCCTGTTGGATGAAGCTTGCATTTAGGCTTTTCGTTCTTCTCTGTATACATCATCCGATGAACATGATGGATTACAAATAAAACATCATTGTGGGCTCAAACCCTTAATATAGATGAAAAAACGGATGAATGTCGTGCATAGTCCACATACATTCAAGGTGGGCCCAAATCAGTTAACTCAACACGATAAAAGCATACTGATCAAAATGATTTCAAATTTCAATAGTTCTTGGTCTATTTGACCTACTTCTCGGTAATATGCTCGAGTTGTCGCTAACATTCCCAGTTCATGATTGGTTGAATTCCTCGAATAATACATGAATTTGATGTTTGGCTAGTTCAATTGCATTCCAAATTCATTGAAATTCATGTTAGACTAGTTCAATTGCATTTCAAGTTCATTGAAATTTATGTTACCCTCGCTGAATTTCCAGTTTGCCCTGCTAAATTTCTAGTTTACACCGCTCAATTTCCAGTTTGCCCCACTCAATTTTATGTTTGCCCCGCTCAATTTCTAGTTTGGCCCGCTCAATTTTCAGTTTACCCTGCTCAATTTCATGTTTACCCTACTCAATTTCATGTTTGCCTCGCTCAATTTTCAATTTACCCTGCTGAATTTCTAGTTTACCCCGCTTAAGTTCATGTTTGCCCTACTGAATTTTCAGTTTGCCCCGCTCAATTTCATGTTTGCCTCGCTGAATGCTCAATTTCATGTTTGCCCCGCTGAATTTCATGTCTGCCCCGCTCAATTTTTAGTTTGCCCAGCTGAATTTCATGTTCGCCCTGCTTAATTTTATGTTTGCCCCACTCAATTTCTTGTTTGCCTTGCTGAATTTCATGTTTACCCGCTGAATTTCATGTTTGCCCTACTCAATTTTTAGTTTGCCCCGCTGAATTTCATGTTTGCCCCACTCAATTTTCAGTTTACCCCGCTTAGTTTCATGTTTGCCCTACTCAATTTCATGTTTGTCCCGCTCAATTTCTAGTTTGCCCCACTCAATTTCATGTTTGCCCCAATCAATTTCTAGTTTGCCCCGCTCAATTTCTACGTTGCCTAGCTCATTTTTCCAGTTTGCCTCGCTCAATTTCTATGTTGCCCCGCTCAATTTATAAGTTGCCTCACTCATTTTCTAGTTTGCCTTGCTGAATTTGATAGTTTACCTCGCTTATTTTGATAGTTTGTCTCACTCAATTTTCGGTATTTTCTCACTCAATTTCTATCTCGATTTCATATGAAGCTTGTTCAAATTCATGAAATGCTACATTGTTTTCAATTATGTCTGATTTTGTACACTATGATTATCTTATGAATTTTATGTTTGATATGTTTTTCAATTCATCTTTGCAGGTAACGAATATTCTGTTGTTATCCCAAACCCAACCTATAGGTGTACATTGAAATGGTGGTTTGACAAGGTGAAGGTTGGAGTGGAGAAGCATCATAGTCGGCTAAATTTATTTAGCTAATCCCCATTTTCATTTTTATTTCATGTTACATCCTTTAGATTTATAGGGGCTCTATTTCACCTTCTTTTTCTAAGATATCAAGGTGATCTAGTATTTGAGATTAGGGGGAAACGATTGCAGTTCACGGAGATGGACTTCACCCTTATTACGGGCCTTAAAACTAGAGAGCTTACAGTACCGAAAAATCGTCACACTACGAGTACATTAAGAGACAGATACTTCAAAGAATATTCAGTATTAAAGAAGCACTTAATGAATGTGTTTGAAAGATTAGTTGACACCAATAAGCATGAGGATATCGTGAAGGTTGCCTTACTTCTGGTTGTGGAGTACTTTATTAGGGGAACCGAACTGAAAACCATGTGTAACATGAATTATATTCACTGAGTCGACTCGCTAGATGATTTCTATAGCTATCCTTGGGGTACTTTGGGATACTATACAATATCGCAAGGAATCGAAGCTGGCGTTGTCGCATCAAGTGTCCCTCGCTACACTGTATGTGTTTGCGTCCTTCCTCCACAAGTAAGAACACTTCTTATTTTCTACATGATTACAGTCTATTATAGTCAATTGTGGATTTTTTATCCAGTGTAATTTCATTATAACAGATATGGGCTCCAGAGAGATTACCGGCCCTACAAGAGTGTGTTTTTTTGTATGTTCCCCATCAAATTCCATGCTTCATTTCAATATCAAGGTTGGAAGGGTTAGAGGTACAATAGATTACATGCTATTTTTGAGAGTAAAGCTGTAAGTATATATATTTCTCCGGCATTTATTTTGCTTAATTTGACATATACGCTTTTTTATTTAAATTACTCTTTATTCTTTTGCAGACATTGGTAGTAATGAAATTAGAATCGACCCCACGAGAATGGGAAACGGACGCCATTCGCTTGGTCCGTGACAGTTTCCAGGTGAGATGTTATGAAAAATGAACTATATTTTTTCTGTCATTATAAAAGTATCCCGACTCGTACATATTCATTAATACATTTTGTAGGTCATATCGACCCAGGAAGATGATGAGGAGGGTAATGAGAATGATTATAAGGAGGATGGCGAAGCAGATGAAAATGATGAGAAAGGTGTGGAGAGAGAGGGATCGGGGGGATATTATGAAGAATGTTATTTTTATAGAGAAATTCCAGGTTGAGAGGAAAGAGTTGAAGAAGGAGAGAGAGGAATTGAAGAAGGAAAGGGAAGAATTAAGGAAGGAGAGGAAGAGCTGAGAAGGAAAGAAGCGAGGTTTGATGATAGGGAGGCGTTGCTGAAAGAGAAAGAAGCATTGAAGATGTAGAGAGAGGAGTTGAATGAGAGAGCACAATTGAAGAGGGAGAAGGATTTATTTTTTGAGGATAAAGAAAAGTTAGCGAAGGAGAGAGAGGAGTTCAATAAGGAGAAGGAAGATTGTTGTGCACAGAGGGGACATTTTATGAAGGCGAAGGAAGATTGTTGTGCACAGAGGGGACATTTTATGAAGGAGAAGGAAGATTGTTGTGCACAGAGGGGACATTTTATGAAGGAGGAGGGTGAGGAGTTAAAGAACAAAGGGGAAGTAAATGATATTGAAGAGAAAGAACTTGGACATGGCGAGTTGGATGTGCAATCGTATAGTATTGCCGAGGGTAATGTATTAGATGCATCTATTTCTCCTCCCATCTATCAAAGGAGAACTAAGCGGGTATTAAAGCTGTCATATTATAAGGTTTCTCCGTACTTGTCCCTATCTGCATTTGATACAACCACCCCTGGTTTGGTTCCCGAACTCGAGCAAGCAACAACTTTTACTACTTCTCCGATACCATTTTCTGTATAGATGGATCCATTCACGATGCTATCAGTGCAAGAATTGAAAGAATTAGAGGACTAGTATGAAGCGAACACGGACCCGATAGCGTCTACTTGGTTCAGTACCATATGGGTGAAGGATGCGTGGGTTGATAGCTTGGTAAACATTACTAGTTCTGATGTTATATGCATTGATTTACATATATTTATTTCTTATATTAATTTATGGTTAAATCATAGTATCCTATTGATTAGGCTATCGATAAATATATCTATTTCCTTGAGAAAAGGCGGTCTGACCTGTCAATAGTATATCCATAGGATTGTAAGTTCTATCTCACGTATTTTATGATAACTATTTAATTCGGACAATCCTTAATCTGTTTTTCTTTTTTATTTTCTTATATGTATTGATCTTTGATCATGTTTGTAACAACAATGCCTTGAGGGGTGTT
Source organism: Magnolia sinica (assembly GCF_029962835.1). NCBI lineage: Eukaryota > Viridiplantae > Streptophyta > Magnoliopsida > Magnoliales > Magnoliaceae > Magnolia > Magnolia sinica. The sequence goes on along the minus strand of NC_080582.1, from coordinate 37,073,615 downwards.
TGCCGATTTTGATCGCATACCGGGCCTTCAAGTCAGTGTCAAAATGTGCCGAACTAATAGGCAAGATGGGCACAGCCTACGCAGTTGCTAAGCAGCGGGATAAACCATACACCAAGGCGATTTGGTGTTATGAACAGGTAATGCATTCGTCATAAAACATCAACTCTGGCTGTAATGTGTTCTCTCATGTTTTGACTAATATATTATTGTTTGAATCATGGACAAGTGTATGCACCCGTGAACCATGAAAATTCGCATTGGTTCTTGATGGTCATCTATCCTACAGAAAGAGAGATCGTTATTGTGGATAGTTTAAGCACAAATGCATTATTAAAGTACAAGCAGAAAATCAAGAAGATGACCGAGACACTCTCCATTATCTTCCATGCCATTGGAGACAGCACTGCGCTTGAAAGGAAGAAGTGGACTGCCAAAGTTGATGAATCGGCGCTGAAATAAGACAATGGTTATGACTGCAGCATATTTGTAATGAAATTCATCGACATATTTAGCGGTCTCACCTTGGTGAGAATAGACATATAAAAATTCACTGCCAATTAGAGGAAGTCAATAGCATATGATTGCCTGTTTATAAACTTTAGATGAAATGTGTCAAGGGCATGGGAGGAATTTTTGTGAGATGTTGTATTATATACATTGTTTGATATACCTTGTACCATTTTAACTGAATATAATTTATAATCAATGAATATTTATTACCTTTAATTGCTCCCCACTCATGTACCATTTCATGTTGTGTATTCCATGTTTGCCCCGCTCGATTTCTAGTTTGCCCTGCTGAATTTCTAGTTTCCCCCACTGAATTTCTAGTTTCCCCCATTGAATTTCATGTTTGCCCCACTCTCTTTAACGGATAACTCACGCGTGCATATTTAAAACGCATGCCTTTCTCACTCCATTTCAACGAAAACACTCGTAAGCACGTTTTTCTTCCCATTTTCCTTACTAAAATCTCTGTTTATCAACTATATATTATCATTCTACATTTGCCATTTTCTATCTTGGTTAGGGTTACGTGAAATCCTCCAAACTGGTTGCAGCTGCAATCTTTGAAAATGTTCAAAATATTCCCTCACCCCAAAGCACCCTTCCACAAATTGCATTTAACCGGTACTACAGTTATTGAAGGTATAGATCTTTTAAAAAAAGACTAGTATGGTTTATAGTTACTTCCCTTTGTAATATTAAATGATAGTGCAGTGACAATTCATTGACTACCTATGGAAATTCAGCTAGTAATTCACCGAGGGTGCTTGGTCAAACTTAGCCATTAGACGCTCAAATTTAAAGAAGAACTCACGGAAATTTGGATGAGCCCAAGTCGATGACAATTGATCGATTACTCGTTTAATTTCATGTGAAGTTCGGTCAATTCCATGTTAGGTTTGGTGAATTTCATGTCAGGCTCGTACAATTTCATTTATTAGGCGTAGTCAATTTTATGCGTTGATTGTTCAAATTCATGTGAAACTCACTCAATTCCATTTGAAGCTCACTTAATTTCATGTTAGAGCTCACTCAATTTCATGCTAGGATCGCTCAATTTAATGTTTGCCTAGCTCAATTTCATGCTAGGCTCGCTCAATTTCATGTTTGCCCAACTCAATTTCATGCTAGGCTCACTCAATTTCATGTTTGCCCCACTGAATTTCATGTTAGCCCTGCTCAATTTCATGTTTGCCCTGCTCAATTTTCAGTTTGCCCCACTGAATTTCATATTTGCCCTGCTGAATTTCATGTTTGCCCCGCCGAATTTCATGTTTGCGCCGCTGAATTTCCAATTTCCCCTGCTGAATTTTTAGTTTGCCCTACTAAATTTCAAGTTTGCCTTGCTTAATTTCTAGTTTGCCCTCCTGAATTTCATGTTTGCCCCGCTTAATTTCTATCTACCTCACTGAATTTCATGTTTGCCCCGCCGAATTTCATGTTTGTCCCGCTCAATTTCTAGTTTTCCTTGCTGAATTTCCAGTTTTCCCCACTGAATTTTTAGTTTGCCCCGCTGAATTTCATGTTTGCCCCGCTTAATTTCATGTTTACCCCGCTCAATTTCATGACAGAGAGTGGGTGAGTTCAAAGGGTTGTGTGATTCATGATAGGGATGGTCCTTTTGGTTCGTGGTTTAATGTTCTTGGTAAAGATTAGAAAAGTGACTTGCTTCCAATTTTCTCCTCAGCTTTTGGTGTTTCAATGGTTCCCTCGACCAATGACTATGTCAACCTGTGGAACAATTGGGAATTAAATGGTCAACATGAAGTGAGTTTGGCGTAGTGTTGCTCCTTTTAGACTCATGTACTTGAAAATTGGAACCCGAAAACTGAAGAGATTCTCAAAGGGAAAATAACCAAGCTGCCCTCCTACACTGCCTCTGGCGATGGAATTCGGTTAGTAGAGAAGGACAAGCTCTTTATACCAGATGACCTACAACTGAAGAAAATGTTTATAGAAGCTAGCGAAGATGGTAGTATTTGTTTGGTACCCGCAGTCCAGCTTACAGACCATTGATTCAAGTAAATTGTACGAGGTTTACAGTAATCCTGGAGTGCAAAAAATTTTCAAGTCTGTGTATTTCAGTCTGAGTTCTTTCTCTAATCACGATAGCCTTAAGAGGGTTGATCTGAGGGATGGATTGATTGCAAAAGGGCTGATTAAAACTATATTAAGTTATCTTGCTGGTCCTCAAATCATTATGCCAGTAAAAGAGAGGCACAAGGCTGCGCAAGCTCTTATTGATCTTGTAGTTTTCAAGACAAGAGAATTAACTGTCGATGTTTACTTGTCGCTAACTTGTGTTAGTGTAAGTTCGATATTTAAGTCCCAACATTTGGTATTTGACATACCGTGAGGGCCTGTTTAGATACCACCAAATAAGTTACTTTGTTCAATTATAATAACTTTTTTTTAAGGTTTGAAGTTGGTAACATCCAAACATGAAATTGAGGGAACCCAGTTTTCTTAAGGTTTGATTGTGAAATAGGCTACAATGTTCATCTGCCATGACTCAAGTATGTTGTAGCAACTAGCCAGTCATGTGGATAAACATGGAATGCATTCATGCCAAAAAGCTCACTCAAATTAAGGCCCCTATTGTGGATTGAGCATGGCCCAAAAAGCCACATGTATCAGATAGTTCCAAGCCATCAATATTAGCATAAGGTACCATCCTATTATGCTAATTGTTAGTAAGTATAAGGTACCACCCTATTGAGCTAACTGATGATGAAAGACCACTACATGAACATATCTTTCTTTGCTTCTATTCTCCCTTTTTCGAAGGTGGTTGTGTAAGGAAGCGTTTGAACTGGATACTTTGATGTGAATGTCGGATGAAAATAATGATGGGCTACAGAAATGCTGATATTTGATATGATGAGAGATGGATTGTATATTTTCATGCAAGATATGTGTTGTAGATTTTCATACAAATAGAAAATTCTATTATGACAATTCTATTGTGTTTGGAGTTCTATAAGAAGTTCTAGAACTCAATTCCATTTAGCTTCCAGCAGTGCAGCCTGTTTGTCTTGGATATGCAATTTATCTTTTCCTTGTACTGTGAGATTTTGTTATGTAGAAAGGTGGGGTGGATGGTCTCTATAGCTTGCATAAACATATAAGATGTAGGGAGAAAATGGATTTAAAAAATATGGTTATGTTTTAGAGTTCTCCATGTAGTCTCTTTCTTTATATGATGATACGAGATGTTCTACTCTTACAGATAAATCCTTCATAAATATATCAGTTCTTAGTTCTATGACTGTACTTTATAATTTCCCAAATCAAAATCCAATGAAAATTCATGAATTGGCTAGTTTATGGATTTATCGAATTTATTTTCTCATTTCCTTTGTCTGAAACAGGCCCTAACATCGAAACAGTCGTAATGTCAAAGGATAAAGGGAAAAGGGCTACAGTTGGAGAGTCCTCGAGGGGAGATCGAACTAAACTCCGATTAAGACCTAGATCGGAACGGGCAGAGGGACCAACTTCCCCGACTGAATCGTCGGCTAAATGATCTCGTACTCAAAAGAGTGCTCCCACTTAGGCTCCTCCTCCACCTATTCAACCAAAATTGTTGATCCCACAGGTTCCTCCTCCTCCTGAGAACCTGTATGACAAATTTTATGGCCGAAAAAATGGTGTACGAGAAAAAGATTGATCGAGAGTGCATCCGATCATTTAGGATACTTGAAATTTTGGAGAAGGTTGGGTGGAATAACATCCTCAATTTTGGAGGGACAGTTAAAATAAACGAGTGATCAGATTTCTATCCTACTGTCACTCACCGGTGTTGCACCTTGTATCTTTTGTAGTCACCATTGGAGAGACCTCCACTACCATTACTCCTAGGATATTTGCCTCACTTATAGGGATTCCAACCTCATTTTGAGGGTTAACTGATCACGACCTTGATTCCGTAGATGTACGGATACAAATCACCAAGTATTTCTATAAGGGACAGAATGTGCCATGGTATCAGGGTAATGAGTTGAGAGCATCAAACATGGAAGAAAAGTACAGGGTGCTCCATAATATCTTCTGTCTGAATGTTTATCCGAGGGAAACAAATAAGTCTGACTTGAATATTATTTTGACTGATGATTTTACTACCCAAACTTGGGGTAGTTATTTTGATTACAGTATGTGATTTTATGATGAAATTTTTTTATGCACTTCATGTTATTTTGCATGTTCTCATTTATCCCCATTCAACTTGTGCTTGATAATCTCTCGATCTTATTGGTATCACAACATGTGCGATATTGAGACCACAATCTTTCGTTTTCCTTCCGATTGTTGATGGATTTCTTACTGAAGTTTCACTGAAAGTTCCAATACTATGTGTAATAGCAAGCATATTATGGTTGACTGATACATTCATATTTACAAGTTTATCTTTTTGTAGCATTTGTGCAAGGAATCATTGGTTCTTTCAAATTCTCATGGCTTTTAGGGCCTGTTTGGCTAGTGGTTTTAAGTTGTATTAAATGGGATTGCATTACTAATCCCAGTTCGAAATTGAGAATGGCATATTTGGGGGGAGTGTGAGATGGGATTAAAATTAACTTTATAGGCTTTAGAAAATGAGCCTTGTTTTGGAAAGTGTGAGATGGGATTACAAATCCCATGGATGATGAATTTTTCCTTTATCCAAGTTCACGGAGATGTAATTTGAAAGTAAATCCCAGGATTTACTTTTTAATGCATATGTTCCAAACATGGTATTAGAAAACATGGGATACACCCAATCTACGGACAATACCTTACACATGCATTTATTGTTACTTTTACAATTCCATCCACCTTAATCCCACCTAATGCAATCGGCCAAATGGGCCCTTAGTGTTGTAGATTAGTTTCATTAGTCAAAGTGATAATTGGGCCAAAACTGAATTTCATTTTAGCAAGGCATGTGAAGCTTGAGGCTCCTCATGCTATAAGTTCCTCAAGCTCAGGGTGTTTCTCATCTCTATCGCCTTCACATGGCATGCTTCCATCAACTAACAAGTACTTCTTACAACAGAATGGAAGGGGTAAGCCTTGTGATATGTATTATTCAATCGATCCTAATAACTAACAAGAAAGTTGCTGCATTATTCAATCGATCCTTAGACGTAGCTGACATTGGTTCTCTCTTGGAAGTTTAGCGGGGGAAACTAGAAATTCAGTGAGGGAAACTAGAAATTGAGCGGCGCAAACTGAAAATTGAGCGGGGCAAACATGAAATTCAGCAGGGGAAACTTGAAATTCAGCAGGGAAAACTAGAGATTCAGCGGGGTAAACTAGAAATTTAGCGGGGCAAACCAGAAATTGAACGGGGCAAACATGAAATTCAGTGAGGCAAACTAGAATTTAGGCAAGGGAAACTGGAAATTGAGCAAGGCAATTATGAAAATGAGTGAGGCAAGCAGAAATTGATTTCATAATCCACCAAAATTTAATTACAAAGCATGTATCTTACAAAACACTATATATCATACATCGGGTATAGGAAACTTGCACTTCTGGCGATTATGCCCTGTTTGTTTACATTGACTGCATTTTATTATTTTCTTTTCCTCTCCATGCGAGAGAATTCTTAGCTTTTTTAGTCTTCCAGCTGACCTCCTCTGCCCGGGGGTTTAATCTGCGCACAAAACTCCTTGAAGGTCGCTGAAATTTTCCATTCGCTCTTGTCACGTACTGGGTACATCGATTCGCTATACGTGGTTAGGTAATTTTACACCGTGTAAAATGGGGAGTAGTATGAGTAATGAGGAAGATTGTAGTGTATACAAGCTGACAAGACATGCATACAAGGGTACCCCTTCACGTCAAACTCGCAACATGTACCGTAAACTCACTGAGCTTGACTGTATCATTATACTCTCCCACAAAAGAATACTCATCTCGAGAAATTGCGGCATAGCGAACATCTCACGCCTTCTGCACAAGATCATTTAACTGTTTCTCCGCCCATGGTGTCAACAGACCTACAAAAAATGTTGTAGATTCTCTTCTCTTGTAAAACAATTCCTGTATCTTAAATCTTACCGCCTCTATCAATTTCGTAATGGGGCATTTGTGTGTTTCTTTGAAGAGGGCATTAACACACTCGGATATGTTTGTAGTGATCAAGTTGAATCTTTTTCCTGTAAAATGCGAAGATACCCATCTCTCGTACCCGATTTCACTTAGCCATACATGAACTGGGGGGTTAGCCATTTTGATATCATGCATTAACTTATCGAATTCAGCCCTCCTGCATGTCTTCACAGCTCGCCAGTAGTACATCTCTAATGACTTGGCTTTAAAAGTGTCCACCAAGTTTCTATATATATGGTATGTGTAGTAACTATGGATTGCATGTGGGAAGACTTGGGGAACCTCTTTCATTAAACCTTTACGTCGGTCGGATATAATCACAAGACTAGGAAGAGACCCTAACGTATGGTTGAGGTTAGGAAAGGAACCAATTCCAGCTGCTACTGTTCTCTGATTCTCCGATGCCAAACGTAACTGGAAAAATATGATTATCCCCATCGAAAGTCATGGCAATGAATAACACACCCTTATATTTGCCCTTTAGGTGTGTCCCATCGATGGCCAATACCCTCTGCATAAAATTTTAAAAACTTCGAACACATTGTCTGAGTGCTACAAAACACCTCTTGAACATGTTAGTCTCTTCTTTAAGTTCCAATGCAGTCACTGTCCCCGGGTTGGCCCACCTAAACTCATGCAAATATAATTGGAGTTGATTGTAGGAGTCTACATAAGACCCCTGTAAGACCCGTGTCCTAATCCGTACCATTCCGTTGGCTTCCGCGGTCCTTCCGGTCAAATTTCGGCAACCTTCGCACCGAATTCGGTGTTTGCGCACGATCCTAAGCCAGGTCCCGCGCACCGACGTCGGCTCGATCTGAAACTTATGTCTTGACGATCGCGTCGTCGCCGCGGTTCCAACGCCGTGACTTGCGCACCGAACCGATACCCAGGTAAGAAGATGCCGATCAGCGTTTATTCCGAAGAAACACCGCGCGTTGCGGATTTCGAGGGAATCTCTACGCAATAAGTCCCATCAATTATCATTAAATGTAACCTTATCTCAAGTACAACAACCCATACCTCTTTCTTCACAAAGTCAACTCTCTCTCTCTTCACCCATCCCTCCTTTACTCACTTTTCAAACAAACCCATGCTTCATTAATTACACCCATCACTCCATCACCTCATATCACTCCCATCCTCTCATTTTCTCTCTCATTTTCTCAAATCTCTCCAAGCAACCAAGCCTCTCACGTCCAACACTCCTCTCCCAAACCACAAGTGTGGTCCACCTTCCATCATCCATCTACACCCTCCCATCTCTCATCCACACCATTAATCCCCCATCATCCACCATCCAAGGTATAGGAAAGGTGCATTTGAAGCCAAGGGAGCAAGGAGGAGGGTTAAAGGTGGGTGATCCACCGTCATTTCTCCTATATTTTTGGGCCACATGTGGTGGGACCCGTTTGATGTATGCATGTATGAAATGGAGGGCCCATAGTGGCGGGGTCCCTCCTCTATCTCACCGTGTAGCTCTCTCTATTTCTCTCTCTTTCCCTCTCTTTCTCTCTTCCTTAGAATGAAGTGGGCCCCACCAATATATATTAAATCTACTCTATCCATCAAATAGGGTGGCCCACCTCATTTTAGGAAAGATCCACCCCCCCTATTTAGAGTAAATGATATATTATAATATTTTATTAATATTTATATATATGGTAGGCCATGATCATGTGGGACCTACCTTGATGAACATGGGCCACTCACGCGTGGGACCCACCATGAGGCAGTGTTTACCCAAACCGTCCAGCGTCCAGAGACGCTGGACGTAGACGTAGGCATGGCTAGCAAAAAAAAAACAAAAAAAAAACAAAAAAAAAAAAGCAAAGGAAGAAAAGGTTACTTTTTAGTGGACTGCTCATGCAGGCCCCACCTTGATGTATGTATGTGATCCACACCGTCCAATCTATTCTCCAGTCTTCTTTAGGCGTTGAACCAAAATTTTAATGCGATCTGATCATCAGGTGGGCCATAGCATCTAAAACTATGTAAAGACATGCCAGATCATAAAAAAGTACTCGGTGGGACTCACCTGAAGTTCGGATGCAGGTGAAACTAGTTCTGGACGGGTAGAACAGTGGGATACACATGATGGGTGGGCTGGATTGTGAATCACATCTCGGTGGGCCTCAAAACAAAAAAAAATATAATAATAAAATTTTTTTTCAAAGCAGCAGCGACGAGCGGGCGGACGCTGGGGCCTCACGGCTCCAGTTGTGGGCCCCACGTGATGTGTTTCGAACATCAAGGCCATGCATTCGGTGGGTCCCCACGTACCACCCATCCATCTCAAAAATCAGCCGTAAACAGAACTCAGGCGGGCCATACCATCTAGAATCATGTGAAGACATGTCTAAACATATAAAATCGCTTGGTGGGGCCTACCTGAGTTTTGGATGTCGCTGAAACTTGGCATGGACCGTCAGTTAGGTGGGACTCACATAATGGATGGGCTGGATTTGTGAACCACATTTCGGTGGGCCCCACATCTGCCCCAAGGTCCAATGACCTCTTCAACAGGTTGGACGTGAAATAATTATTGCAGTGGGCTCGCTGCCCACGTGAACCCCTCAACAGGATGTATGGAAAATAAGTATTTCAGTGGGCCCTTGGCCCACACAACCCCTCAACACGTTGTATGGAAAATAAATATTTCAGTGGGCCTATCCAGGCCCATATCACCTCATGAATAGTTTGGATGTCAAATGATCCAGGCCCACGTGACCTTATGAATAGATTGGGTGATAAATAAAAATTGTAGTGGGCCCTACCCGGGTCCACATGACCATATGAACAGTTGGTTGGAAAATAAACATTACGTTGGGCCCTAGGTTGCTTGGAAAAATAAACATTTCTGTGGGCCCCGGTCTGAATGACCTTAACAATGGGTTGGATGGGAAATAAACATTATGGTAGGCCCCTCATGGAACCCACTGATGTATGTGTTGTAAACCATACCCTCCATTAGACTGGGCTCCATCATGATGCATGTGTTTCATCCAACTGTCCATCCATTTTTGGAGATAATTTAAGGCCCATTTTATGAGGCCCATTGTGATGTATGCAGGCCCATGTGACTAGGCCCACGTGGATGCATTTGTGGCCCGTCATTGAGGCCTACCTTGATATATGCATACGAGACCCATGCATGGGGTCCATTCGATGTATTAGAGGCCCAATGGGATGTACATGAGGCCCATTTCTTGATTTATGTGTTGACCCCTATAGCGATAGTGCCTTGGGAGCAATGTTGGTTTGATGTCCACATTGAACGGATAATGTTGGTTAAATGTCCGCATTATAACTCTCCCTAAGGCCCACTGACAGGCCCAAACTTGTGGTAAGTAGGCCGTCTAGGCCCATCTCCACTATATCTAGAGCCCATCCCTTTATACATGTTTAGTATAGATCCATGATTCATGATCATTCGCACCATATGTATGCCTGATGTGAGGGTGACCGATCATAGCATATATCTTTGGATAGACTATTTATGGGCTCCCTGATAGGCGGAGTTGCCTCGTATAAGTGCATGGTATATACAGGACTGTTGCATGAATGATAGTGTGACTCATGCATTTGCATTTGTGTGATTGTAGTTACTGTATGCCCTAACGACATCAGGGCCATAGCCTCCATAGACACATCGTGGATGGCTGGGTTGGATACCGAAAATATTTGGTTCTAGCATACGGGCGCCATGGACGTCCCTGGGTGAAAATCCCTAAACCCGATGGTACCAGAGGATGACTCCAACGTCGAGACCGAGTGGATGTACGAGCGCACGAGGGCCGAATACCAGGAGGCCGCGTCTCCCACTGTGTCGTGGTCGGTTGGAAAGGAGTGTGGCCTTACTCGCCCGAGGGTAGGGGGCAATACTAGGCTGAGTTTGACCAGCTCGCGAATGAGTTCGCTATCGACGTGCCGGATAGGTATTGGCAAACTATTGGCCAGGCGGATAGTGAGGTTTCTTACGTTCACTTGGACTGTGCGGGGAGAGCGACAGTGCCATTTGGAGTGTATTGAACCCTGGTGATTATCCAGAATGAGAACTGTACTGATACATGATGAGGATTGGCATGCTTGAGTTGCATCTTGCATCGCATGGCCGTGTTATGGCCGATAGCATTCATATCTTGCACCGCATAGCCTTGGTACGACTGATTGCATTCATGTGCTCATTACCATGTTTCCGCATCACTCTGACCTTGCATTTTGAGCACGTTTATATTGCGCACACACTTACATCACCCTCTAAGCTTTCCATAAGCTTATGCACGATTGATGCGTGCAGGTGACGCCAGGACGCAGCCGCAGCCATAGTCTCGCTGTAGTTGGAGCGTGCAGCTGAGCTTCTGGAGTTTTGCTTCTTTTGTTACATTGTATTTCCCCTTTCTTTCGCATTGTACTAAAAAGTTTTTGATCATAGTGGATTTTGTAGTGGTGTTCTTGTGCTTATTGTTTGTGGGTTATGCTTTTGTTATGCTCATTATGAATCAGACTAATGATTTGAAACCCTCCTTGTAGTATCCCAGGATCTGAACCTGGTAAATGGGTGTCGGGATCCGAGAATGGGGTTCTACGGAGGCTGTCGGCGCCAGATTCGGCGATCGGGAATTTTGTGAGCCCGGTTTCCGAGTTCGGGGCGTGACAGAAGTTGGTATCAGAGCATAACTCGGGAATAACCAAGAACAACATTACATGTCTGCTATGAATGATTAAGTCCTAAGTTTGGATAGCCTAGCGATCTTTTATTGCAGACCCTTAACGTGTGTGCCTTCGCGAGCCTTTAAGTTGATAGGCACCTTCGCTCTTTCCTATAGGACATGGCGCGTAGGAGAGTGACCCGATCGACTCCCGCACCATCACCGGATACTTCAGCTCCACCACCTGCGACTCCCGCACTACCACCTACGACCCCTGCTCCACCACCAGAGATTCCTACCGCTCAGCCTGAGGATGTCGCTCCTCTACCAGAGATTCATACCGCCCATCCTGAGGATGCTGCTCCTCCACCAGAGATAGCGGACCCGACCGTATCCGTGAGTGCTTCTCGCAAGCAGATGCCAGCCGTGACGGCCGCACTCGGCAAGGGACACTCGGTGTTTCACCGGCCGGCGAGCAGAGCGCGCGAGTGCCCTACTTCGAGAGTTTCGACAGTTTGATCCTCCACGATTCCATGGCGAGCCACAGCAGCGGAGAGGTGGCGCTCCGATGTGGAGAAGATTTTTGATACCATGTCATGCAGCACGAGCGAGTTCGGTTAGCGTGTTTTTTTTCGTGGCGAGGCCGAGCACGGTGGACCTCGGTTACCCGCGTCGCAGAACGACTACGTCTGGACATGGGATGATTTTGTAGACCGATTCGAGGAGCAGTACTGCCCCATTCGACGCCAGAGGGCACTAGAGTTCGAGACTTTGGTGCGGGAGATATGACCGTGGCTCAATACGCGGCTCGTTTCGTGGCGCTATCAAGGTTTGCGCCTTATATGGTTGATGATGAGGGGCGGAAGGCCCGCCGCTTCGAGACGGCTTACGTTACGAGCCTTCGAGGCCGTGTGATTGGGCACGAGCCCGACCTTTCAGTCGAGTGAGGGCTCGATCTACGAGATCGAGTGGGGCGCGCAGCCGACAGAGATCGAGGAGGGGGAAAGAGGCAGACCCCTCCAAGAGCTCCCAGCAGCGGCGACCACAGAGGTATAGGAGCCACCCGCTAGAGCACCAGCAACACCAGCGACACCCGCCGCAGCCATTTGCAGGGACTTATTTTTGGATGTGGTGGGTCAGGGCATCGCTTTCGAGTGCCCTCGCCCTCATCTCCAGCAGTCGAGGATCACAGCAGCCTCACCTACATCCGCCGAGAGCACCACAAAGCCTCCAAAGACGTGACCTCAAGGCCTCCAGCGGCCCCCATCAAGGACCACACCACCTCCCACCGAGGCCCAGCAGGAGAGAGGCGAGATAGGCCACCGCAGAGGCGAGCAGCACTGTGGGACCTCGAGAGGACAGCACCTCCCCCCCTCAAGGCTAGGATTCTACGTGGCTCAGCAGACCCGCATCATCCGGAGGAGTTGTCGAGGTACACTTCCCGTCTCTTCATCCATCGCCGAGTATTATTTGATTGGCGCTTCTCACTCATTCATGTCCAGGGATTTCTGGATTGGATTGCAGAGAGAGTCTACTAGTGAGGGATTGACCGTATCGACGCCCTGGGGGAGGACCACAGTATTGTTCTGTCCATTTTGCCCGGTTCTTGTCGGTGATATCTTTTTGCCCGCTGACTTGTTTGTGCTGCCGATGACAGATTTTGACATTATCTTGGGCATGGATTGGCTTGCCGAGTACCACGCTATCTTGGACTGTTCTGCGAGGACAGTCACATTCTGCATACCAGGCTTGCCGCAGTTCCAGTTCATCGCTGAGCCCAGAGGAGAGCCGTTGTCTCGCTTGATGTCCTGCGCAGTCGAGGAGCCTATTGCCTTGTGTATTGATCAGTGGCCGGTTGTTTGCGACTTCCCCGACGTATTCCAGGAGATTCCCGGATTGCCTCCTCGCCGTCATATCGAGTTTCAGATCGATCTTGTGCCCGGTACTGCGCCTATCTCGAAGGCCCCGTACCGTATGGCACCGATGGAGTTGCGTGAGCTGCAGCGTCAGTTGGACGAGTTGCGTGAGTTGGGATTTATTCGTCCGAGCAGTTCGCCTTGGGGAGCGCCGGTACTCTTCGTCAGGAAGAAGGATGGCTCGTTGAGGCTCTGCGTAGATTACCGCGAGCTCAACCGGGTCACGATTAAGAACAAGTACCCGCTCCCAAGGATAGACGATTTATTTGATCAGCTGCACAGTTCTTTTCAAGATTGACATACCTGGTTATCATCGATTCGTGTCCGAGAGGAGGACATCCCAAAGACCTTCATGACGCGCTATGGTCATTTTGAGTTTCGGGTCATGTCCTTTGGATTGACCAATGCACCCGCGGTCTTCATGCGATTGATGAACGAGGTCTTTCGTCCATATCTCGATCGGTTTGTTGTGGTCTTCATCGACGACATTTCGATATATTCGAGGACCCGTGAGGACCATATGCAATCTAGAGATCGCCTTGCAGACCCTCCGTGCCCACCGCCTATATGCGAAGCCGGAGAAGTGTGAGTTCGGGCAGGAGGAGGTGAGGTTCCTCGGCACGTGGTGACGAGGGAGGGTGTCGCAGTGGACCCCTCGAAGGTTGGCAGTGTGTCAGTGGGGCCAGCACGCGTCCGAGATCCGTAATTTCCTTGGTTTAGCGAGATATTATCGGGCGTTTCATTGAGGGCTTCTCCGTATTGCAGCCCTATTGACACTCGTAAGGGCGCAGAGTTTATTTGGAGTGATGCCCGTGAGCGAGCATTTATGGAGCAGAAGGACGTCCGACGTCCGCTCCTGTCCTCACTCTTCCCTCCGGGAGTGATGGATTCGTGGTATTTACCGATGCTTCGCGTATTGGATTGGGTGGTCCTGATGCAACGGTAGACCTGTAGCATTTGTGTCTCGTCACTCAAGGTTCATGAGGAACTACCCCACGCATGACTTAGAGGTGGCGTTGTCTTCGCACCGAAGGTGTGGAGACACTATCTCTATGGGGTTAGGTTCGAGCTCTTCTCGACCACAAGAGCTTGAAGTATTTATTCTCTCAGTGAGCTGAACATGAGACAGAGACGCGGGAGAGATCTTGAAGGATTATGATTTTGACCTCCAGGACCACCGGGCAAGGCGAATGTAGTGGCGGATGCCCTTAGCCGTCATACGAGGCCGGTGGCACATATGATGATTCGAGTGGAAGATGCTCGAGGATATAGCAGAGTACGACTTTGATTTTGGTCTCAGCCCCTTTGCAGTTATCGAGCCTGCCGATTCAACCCTCTCTTGTCGCAAGGGTGATCGAGGCTCGGACAGATGAGTCGTTGCAGATTACCGAGCGGATGCGGCATCCGAGAGTCGGGCGTTGCAGGATTGGTGCCGATGGTGGACTTCGCTTTAGAGGCCGATTGTGTGTCCCGGATATTCCCGAGTTGCGCAGAGATCTTATGGCCGAGGCACATCGATCGCGATTTTCTATCCACCCCGGCTCGCGAAGATGTACCGTGATATGAGGCGATAGGGCGGGATGAAGCGCCAGATTGCTAGTTTTGTGGCCGAGTGTCACATGCCCGCGTGTCAAGGCCGATCATCGGAGACCCCCTTCTATTGCAGCCATTAAGCGTCCCGATGTGGAAGTGGGAGCACGTATCCACGATTTTATTATGGGTTTGCCGAGGACTCGGGCGGTCATGACGCCATCCGGGTTGTCGTGGATCGTGACGAAGTCGGCACATTTTCTTGCGATTCGTGCGACTTGGCCTTTGGACCGGCTTGCGAGGTTATTCCTTGAGGAGATTGTGAGGCGCACGGCGTACCGGTCTCGATCGTTTGACAGAGATCCGAGATTCACATCTCGCCTGGAGGAGCTTTGAGAGGCTATGGGCGATTTGCGCTCGATCGCGTATCATCCGCAGACCGATGGCCGGCCGAAAGGGTCAACCAGATCCTTGAGGATATGCTTCGAACTGCGTGATTGACTTCGGTGGTAGGCTGGGATGAGCATCTGCGATTGGGCCGAGTTCGCATACAATAACAATCAGGCGACCATTGGCATGGCTCCTTTTGAGGCATTATATGGCGGACCGTGGAGATCTCCGAGTTGTTGGACCGAGGTTGGAGAGCGGCGTCTCCTAGGTCCCGGCTTGTGCAGGAGACATCGGAGGTTATTGATATTATCAGGCAGAGGAGCTCAGAGTAGCCAGAAGAGTTTTGCTGATCGTCGCCGTCGTCCCTTAGAGTTTGATGTAGGGGACCGTGTGTATCTCAAGGTCTCGCCCATGAAGGGCATAGTTAGATTTGGAGCAAAGGGGAAGCTTGCCCCGAGATTCATAGGACCTTTCGAGATCACTGAGCGCATTGGCGCTGTGGCCTATCGGCTTGCCTTACCATCTCAATTGTCTGGCGTCCATAACGTTTTTCACGTCTCTATGTTGAGGAAGTGTGGGTCAGACATAGTTCCTGTTATCGATTGGCAGCCGTTGGAGGTTCGTGAGGACGCTTCTTACATCGAGCAGCCAGTTCGTATCCTTGATCGAAAGGAGCAGGTCCTCCGAACCAAGGTCATCCCCTTGGTGAAGGTTCAGTGGGGTCACCATTCTGTGGATGAGGCATCTTGGGAGCGCGAGGCTGAGATTCGAGAGCGCTATCCTCATCTCTTTGATGATTGATTGTATGTTGTATGTCATAGGTTGTCTCTGGCATTTATATGGCGATGCCTTGCTTCCTCTTCTATTATGATTTATATTTTCTTGTGTTGATTGTTTAAATTTCGAGGATGAAATTTTTATTTGGTGGGGAGAGCTGTAAGACCCGTGTCCTAATCCGTACCATTCCGTTGGCTTCCGCGGTCCTTCCGGTCAAATTTCGGCAACCTTCGCACCGAATTCGGTGTTTGCACACGATCCTAAGCCAGGTCCCGCGCACCGACGTCGGCTCGATCTGAAACTTATGTCTTGACGATCGCGTCGTCGCCGCGGTTCCAACGCCGTGACTTGCGCACCGAATCGATACCCAGGTAAGAAGATGCCGATCAGCGTTTATTCCGAAGAAACACCGCGCGTTGCGGATTTCGAGGGAATCTCTACGCAATAAGTCCCATCAATCATCATTAAATGCAACCTTATCTCAAGTACAACAACCCATACCTCTTTCTTCACAAAGTCAACTCTCTCTCTCTTCACCCATCCCTCCTTTACTCACTTTTCAAACAAACCCATGCTTCATTAATTACACCCATCACTCCATCACCTCATATCACTCCCATCCTCTCATTTTCTCTCTCATTTTCTCAATTCTCTCCAAGCAACCAAGCCTCTCACGTCCAACACTCCTCTCCCAAACCACAAGTGTGGTCCACCTTCCATCATCCATCTACACCCTCCCATCTCTCATCCACACCATTAATCCCCCATCATCCACCATCCAAGGTATAGGAAAGGTGCATTTGAAGCCAAGGGAGCAAGGAGGAGGGTTAAAGGTGGGTGATCCACCGTCATTTCTCCTATATTTTTGGGCCACATGTGGTGGGACCCGTTTGATGTATGCATGTATGAAATGGAGGGCCCATAGTGGCGGGGTCCCTCCTCTATCTCACCATGTAGCTCTCTCTATTTCTCTCTCTTTCCCTCTCTTTCTCTCTTCCTTAGAATGAAGTGGGCCCCACCAATATATTAAATCTACTCCATCCATCAAATAAGGTGGCCCACCTCATTTTAGGAAAGATCCACCCCTATTTAGAGTAAATGATATATTATAATATTTTATTAATATTTATATATATGGTAGGCCATGATCATGTGGGACTTACCTTGATGAACAAGGGCCACTCACGCGTGGGACCCACCATGAGGCAGTGTTTACCCAAACCATCCAGCGTCCAGAGACGCTGGACGTAGGCATGGCTAGCAAAACAAAAAAAAAAAAAGCAAAGGAAGAAAAGGTTACTTTTTAGTGGACTGCTCATGCAGGCCCCACCTTGATGTATGTATGTGATCCACACCGTCCAATCTATTCTCCAGTCTTCTTTAGGCGTTGAACCAAAATTTTAATGCGATCTGATCATCAGGTGGGCCATAGCATCTAAAACTATGTAAAGACATGCCAGATCATAAAAAAATACTCGGTGGGACTCACTTGAAGTTCGGATGCAGGTGAAACTAGTTCTGGACGGGTAGAACAGTGGGATACACATGATGGGTGGGCTGGATTGTGAATCACATCTCGGTGGGCCTCAAAACAAAAAAAAAAATATAGTAATAAAATTTTTTTTCAAAGCAGCAGCGACGAGCGGGCGGACGCTGGGGCCTCACGGCTCCAGTTGTGGGCCCCACGTGATGTGTTTCGAACATCAAGGCCATGCATTCGGTGGGTCCCCACGTACCACCCATCCATCTCAAAAATCAGCTGTAAACAGAACTCAGGCGGGCCATACCATCTAGAATCATGTGAAGACATGTCTAAACATATAAAATCGCTTGGTGGGGCCTACCTGAGTTTTGGATGTCGCTGAAACTTGGCATGGACCGTCAGTTAGGTGGGACTCACATAATGGATGGGCTGGATTTGTGAACCACATTTCGGTGGGCCCCACATCTGCCCCAAGGTCCAATGACCTCTTCAACAGGTTGGACGTGAAATAATTATTGCAGTGGGCTCGCTGCCCACGTGAACCCCTCAACAGGATGTATGGAAAATAAGTATTTCAGTGGGCCCTTGGCCCACACAACCCCTCAACACGTTGTATGGAAAATAAATATTTCAGTGGGCCCTATCCAGGCCCATATCACCTCATGAATAGTTTGGATGTCAAATGATCCAGGCCCACGTGACCTTATGAATAGATTGGGTGATAAATAAAAATTGTAGTGGGCCCTACCCGGGTCCACATGACCATATGAACAGTTGGTTGGAAAATAAACATTACGTTGGGCCCTAGGTTGCTTGGAAAAATAAACATTTCTGTGGGCCCCGGTTTGAATGACCTTAACAATGGGTTGGATGGGAAATAAACATTATGGTAGGCCCCTCATGGGACCCACTGATGTATGTGTTGTAAACCATACCCTCCATTAGAGAGGGCTCCATCATGATGCATGTGTTTCATCCAACTGTCCATCCATTTTTGGAGATAATTTAAGGCCCATTTTATGAGGCCCATTGTGATGTATGCAGGCCCATGTGACTAGGCCCACGTGGATGCATTTGTGGCCCGTCATTGAGGCCTACCTTGATATATGCATACGAGACCCATGCATGGGGTCCATTCGATGTATTAGAGGCCCAATGGGATGTACATGAGGCCCATTTCTTGATTTATGTGTTGACCCCTATAGCGATAGTGCCTTGGGAGCAATGTTGGTTTGATGTCCACATTGAACGGATAATGTTGGTTAAATGTCCGCATTATAACTCTCCCTAAGACCCACTGACAGGCCCAAACTTGTGGTAAGTAGGCCGTCTAGGCCCATCTCCACTATATCTAGAGCCCATCCCTTTATACATGTTTAGTATAGATCCATGATTCATGATCATTCGCACCATATGTATGCCTGATGTGAGGGTGACCGATCATAGCATATATCTTTGGATAGACTATTTATGGGCTCCCTGATAGGCGGAGTTGCCTCGTATAAGTGCATGGTATATACAGGACTGTTGCATGAATGATAGTGTGACTCATGCATTTGCATTTGTGTGATTGTAGTTACTGTATGCCCTAGCGACATCAGGGCCATAGCCTCCACACACACATCGTGGATGACAGGATTGGATACTGAAAATATTTAGTTTTAGCATACGGGCGCCATAGATATCTCTGGGTGAAAATCCCTAAACCCGATGGTACCGGAGGATGACTCCAACGTCGAGACCGAGTGGATACACGAGCGCACGAGGGCCGAATACCAGGAGGCCACGTATCCAACTCTGTCGTGGTCGGTTGGAAAGGAGTGTGGCCTTACTCGCCCGAGGGTAGGGGGCAATACTAGGTGAGTTTGACCATTTCGCGAATGAGTTCGCTATCGACGTGCTGAGGATAGGTATTGGCAAACTATTGGCCAGCGGATAGTGAGGTTTCTTACGTTCACTTGGATGCGGCTAGGAGAGCGGCAGTGCCATTTGGAGTGTATTGAACCGGTGATTATCGAGAATGAGAACCGACCGATACATGATGAGGATTGGCATGCTTGAGTTGCATCTTGCATCGCATGGCCGTGTTATGGCCGATAGCATTCATATCTTGCACCGCATAGCCTTGGTACGGCTGATTGCATTCATGTGCTCATTACCATGTTTTCGCATCACTCTGACCTTGTATTTTGAGCACGTTTATATTGCGCACACACTTACACCACCCTCTAAGCTTTCCATAAGCTTATGCACGATTGATGCGTGCAGGTGACGCCAGGACGCAGCCGCAGCCATAGTCTCGCTGTAGTTGGAGCGTGCAGCTGAGCTTCTGGAGTTTTGCTTCTTTTGTTACATTGTATTTCCCCTTTCTTTCGCATTGTACTAAAAAGTTTTTGATCATAGTGGATTTTGTAGTGGTGTTCTTGTGCTTATTGTTTGTGGGTTATGCTTTTGTTATGCTCATTATGAATCAGACTAATGATTTGAAACCCTCCTTGTAGTATCCCAGGATCGGAACCTGGTAAATGGGTGTCGGGATCCGAGAATGGGGTTCTACGGAGGCTGTCGGCGCCAGATTCGGCGATCGGGAATTTTGTGAGCCCGGTTTCCGAGTTCGGGGCGTGACAACCCCATCACGTGATTTATTGTAAACTCCTTAACTTTCCATGCCTTCTTATAACTAATAAGAATATTATATTTCTCTTGCATAGCGAAGATAATATCACGTGGCCTCAACCCTACGCGTTGCTCGATACGGCTAACAACTATATCACATGCTAACTTATTGCTTGCTTGCCCGTGATCGCTCTTCATCCATGACATGCTGCATGTGTGTTTAGACGTATAAGTCCGTATCTTAAATATCCTAGCATCATTCACCCGAGATGCATGAACCCTCCATTCTCATGTATCTTCGAAGCATGCCACGGTGAATTTCGTAGAATTTGAGTACAATACTCTATATTGGAAGTTATTGCGAATTGCAAATTGGTTTAAAATATACTGGCACCAACTTTTATCCTTAAACGTTTGCCCTATGGCTATCTCCACCTGTTCACCCAACGAATATGTATATTCCAACATTTCTGCATTGGTGAATGTCGCATCATTGAATGGCACGGGAACTTCACGAGTGATGAAGTTTGATGTTTTGAGAAGTTTTAGAAGCCGGATATCGCTTTCATGTTTGATGTATCTTCGGGTGGTGGATGATGATGACAGATCTGCTGTTGTTGCTAAAGGCGGTGCCATGCAATTAATAAATGGGGTCAAGGTCATGTAGACCGCTGACTTGGCTACTCACAAAGTTTAATGTTTGGGGCGGCTCGAGCAGTTGATCATTTGTTCCTCCCACTTGTAATGAACTTGGTTTATATTCAAATTCCACGCTATGCTTCTCAGCCACACTGTCCACGTGTGTTATCATATTAATGTGTTGCATTCTCTCGATGACTAAAGGGATGAATTTTTCCGAATGCTCCAACTGTGTTCCCAAGAACTCTCTCATGTCATCGTCGTTTTCGATTTCGGTTGGAGGGATTAATTCATTGGAGCAAGGATACAATACTTTCATCATAATATCACAATCTGTTGGTATACTCTTAATAATCTTGTACATTTTAGATAAAAGCTCCTTGTACGTAGTATTGACACTTAGTGTAATATTTTTCGTACTTCTACTTGTGTACATCCATCGCTTGTTTTCACATTCTAACTCTTCGCCATAACAGCAGATGATTCTCGTAGCCATTATCTGAAAAGCAATATAATGACAAATTATTAATGAATCGTTAAACAACGGAAGCTTGCCATAAGACAAAACTCAATTAAATAATAGAAGACTGAGAACATGCATTCCCTTATAGATGAAAATGATACAAAGCTTAAGGAAATAAAGAGTAAGCAACGCGTTAAAATTTCAAGTAAACAACCAAAGCATATATGGATTAGGCCTTCAAAGGTACGAATGATTTCATGTGGTATTTTATTAAATTAAGCAAGGCTATCTATCATGATATTAAGCGGGGAAAACTGGAAAAATGAGTGAGGCAACCTAGAAATTGAGCGGGTCAAACATGAAATTGAGCGGGGCAAACTAGAAATTGAGCGGGGCAAACATGACATTGAGCGGGGCAAACATGAAATTCAGCGGGGCAAATTAGAAATTCAGCTAGGCAAACATGAAACTTAGCGGGGCAAACATGAAATTGAGCAGGGCAAACTAGAAATTTAATGGGGTAAACTGAAAATTGAGCGGGGCAAATATAAAATTGAGCATGGCAAACATGAAATTCAGCGAAGCAAACTTGAAATCGAGTGGGGCAAACATGAAATTTAGCAGAGCAAACATGAAATTGAGTGGGGTAAACTGGAAATTAAGCGGGGCAAACATGAAATTGAGCTGGGCAAACTAGAAATTGAGCGAGGCAAACTGAAAATAGAGCGTGCCTAGCATGAAATTGAGCTGGGCAAACATTAAATAGAGCGAACCTAGCGTGAAATTCAGTTTGACAAACATTAAATAGAGGGATCCTAGCATGAAATTGAGTTGGGCAAACATGAAATTGAGCAATCCTAGCATGAAATTGAGCTAGGAAAACATTAATAATTTCATCCTAGCATGAAATTGAGTGAGCCCTAACATGAAATTGAGTGAGCTTCAAATGGAATTGAGCGAGTTTCACATGAATTTGAACGATCAACGTATAAAATTAACTAAGCCTAACAAATGAAATTTTACGAGGCTGACATGAAATTCACCGATCCTTACTAGCTGAATTTCCATAGGTAGTCAGTGAATTGTGATTGCATTGTTGTTTAATACTACAAAGGGAAGTAACTATAAACCCCACTAGTCTTTTTTGAAAAAGATCTGTACCTTCAACAACCGTAGTACCGGTCAAATGCAAGTTGAGGAAGGGTGCTTTGGGGTGAGGGAATATTTTGAACCATTTCAAAGATTGCAGCTGCAACCATTTTGGAGGATTTCACGTAACCCTAACCAAGATGGAAAATGACAAATATAGAATGATAATATGTAGATGATAAACAAAGATTTTTAGTAAGGAAAATGGGAAGAAAAACGTGCTTATGAGTGTTTTTCGTTGAAATGGGGTGAGAAAGGCATGTGTTTTGAATATGCACGTGTGTGTTATCGGTTAAAGAGAGTGAAAGCAACGAGAGTGAAGAGCAAGGGTATTTTCGTCCTCAAATGCTCTGGCCGTACATGCAAAGTCTAAGTGGGGAAGTTAAGGTTTGTATCCTTCATAAAAGACGCTGGATAAAAGGTGGGGCCTACAGTGATAATTTTTTTGTAAGAAATCCACCCCGTACTCAAGTGGGCCGAAAACATAAGGATTTACGTACACAATTGAAATATTCGTGGGGCCACAAAAGTTTTGAATCAGGATAATATTTGTGTTTTCAGTTCACCCAAGTATTAATAACGCTATGAACGATATGGATGGCATATAAACATCAATGTCAACTCTAGGGAGGTTTCAACGGTAAGAATTTCCCTACCCACATTTTCCGTTAGTGCGGCCGACGTGAGTCTTATATCCTTCTAGGTTTTGTCCTTATATACTAAAATGATCTCAAAAAACGGATGGACGGGGTGGATTTCTCACAAATATCACACTGGACCCGACCTAGATTCCCAATTCCCAGTGCAGGAACTTCCTACGAAAGTCCTTCGTAGTAAATCCACGTACGTGGAGTGTGTGTCTGACATGGTATGTACTAACAAGCTAACCCCCCACCCCAAATAAATAAATAAATAAATAAAATAAAAAAATAAAAAAATCGGCGTACGTAGAGATCGGTGCGGAAGCGGATTGCGTGCAGCACCCCCTGCGGGGATATCCCTGTAGCACGATGTGGCATAAGCTGTGGGGCCTACTGAAATGTTTGTATTTTATCTATGACGTTCATCTGTTTTACCACCTCACTTTTAGGGCATGAGTTCATTTTTTTAAGCAAATTAAAGCTCAATTGGACCACACCAAAAAATACAACAAGGATTGAGCGCCCATAGTTGATACATGTATTCTATATCCACTCTCAGGCCTCACCCGATATGGTGCAACTCTTATCTTAAGGTCCACCTTGATATATGATCCTATATCCACGCTGTCCATCCAGCCATTCAGATCATATTAGGGCATGATCCTAAAATAAACAGAACTAAATCTCAAGTTCACCATACCTATTGAAAAAGTGATGACTGATTATTTAAAACTTTCCATATGCTAAAAAGTTTTCGGATATTCGTTTTTTACATTCATTTAAGTTTCTATGACCTTATCAATAGGTTGGATGGCAAATAAAAATTATGGAAACATTAGGATGGGTCATAGGAAATTTTTAATGGTGGGTGTACAAACACCACTGTTCCCCATGGTATGGTCCATGAGATTTGGATCCAGTAAAATTTTGGATTTATGCCTTAAAATTATCTGAAAAAACAAATGGACTGCATGGATATAAGACACGTACATCAATATAACCTCTACCGTAAGGGCGGCACCATCTTTTTGTGGCTCCATTGCTGCACCCATCCGCTCCCATTTTTTTTAAAAAAGAAGGGGGAATCTTTTTTTTTTTAAATGGATATAATAATCATTCCGTGCGTTCCCTCGCGACAGCCGTGCCAACAAATTGGCAGGTGTTCCCAGTGGGCCTCACCGCCATGTCTATGTAAAATCAACATCGACTGCTTGTCATGTTGCATAAATACATGTATTTCCTTGTAATACCAAATCAATTTAGGTAATAAATACAGGCTTGAAAAAGGTTGTAAAATTTATGGCTAATGCAAATTTCACCGAGGGAAGCCGGTAATTCTCAACCTTCTAATAGATGGTTGCACCATGATGTATGTATTATATCCATGCCATTTATTTAATTTCTCATATCATTTTAGAGCTTGAGCCCAAAGATGAGACGAATACAAAGCTCAAATGGACTACACCATAGAAAACAGTGAGAATTGAATGACTAACATGGAAATATTCTTGTGAGCCATACAAGTGGATATATCTCGATTTTGGACTCATGCCTTAAAATGATCTGAAAAAAGAAAAGAAAAAAAAGGATGGTGTGGATATTACACATAAACAATGGTGACTCCACAGAGAATGAGAAATTTACCACTGTGGACCCCACCTTTTATCTAGCGGTTTTTTGAAGCAAAACAAACTTAACATACCAACTTAGACCTTCACGTACGGACAATGAATTTGAGGACAAAAATACCCCTTCTTTTTAAGTAAGCCGGTCTATGGCTATGCGTATAGCTACGGATTATAACCGTAGCCATAGATAACATAATCCGTAGTCGTAGATCCGAATCTGGGCGGGCTCACCGAAATAGCTCGCCCTCGCCACTTGTTGCCCTGTCCGACAGGGCTACGCCTATCTGGCAGGGCCATGCCAATCTGGCAACCCGTATAGCTACAGATTATAACCGTAGCCATAGGTACCTTGCTATCTAAACAAAACAAATATTATTATTATTATTATTTTTGAGTTAGCTTGTTAGTACACACCCATGTCAGTACACACACTCCATGTTAGCCACCCCCGCTAGGGATCGATGCCAAGACCTCAAGTGTTGAAACGAGGTATCTCCACTCAGTCTGCAAGTTGAGCTATGGATCTGGGTGTAACAAAAAAACAAAACAAATAGTCACATCAAAGGAAATCTATTTTCTTTTTCTGCTGTTTGGCACTGAATCCATGGTTTCCAAACATGGCTTAATGGAAAGAAGGTAAAAATAATAATAAATAAAATAAAAAGATGCAGTTCGTTAAGATGAGATAGTGTTGTTGGCTTTACAGAACAGCCGAATGACCTTCATTTTCATGGCTCGCCAAATATTAAGGCACTAAATTTCATTTGAAGATGGCTTTTATTGCCTGATTTTCTACAGAAAAGAATTTAACTCGTAAGAACCTCTTGTATTTGAGAAAATGGCTGATGTGTTACCATTTGAATTAGTATCAAAACAAGAATGTATGGTTATCTTGCCAATATTCTGAATCCTTTTTTCTGTTAGCTCAACTGTGTCTGTCAGAAAGATTTGGTTATATGATGAAAACTTGTCTTAGTGAATAGTGATTATTACTTTAGCTTTGGAATGCTATTTAGAATTGAGCGAGGCAACCTAGGACTTAAGCGAGACAACATAGAAAATGAGCGAGGGAACCTTGAATTGATCGAGGCAAAATACAAATTGAGCAAGGCAACCTAGGAATTGAGCGCAACAAACTACAAATTAAGCAAGGGAACCTAGAAATTCAGCGAGGGAACCTAAAAATTCAGTGAGGCAACCTAAGAATTGACCGAGGCAACCTAGGTATTGAGCGAGGCAACGTAGAAATTCAGCGAGGCAAACTACAAATTGAGCGAGGCAACATAGGAATTGAATGAAGCAAACTACAAATTGAGCGAGGCAATCTAGGAATTTAGTGAGGCAACCTAGGAATCGAGCTAGGCAAACTACAAATTTAGTGAGGCAACCTAGAAATTCAGTGAGGCAACCTAGGAATTGAGTGATGCAACATAGGATTTGAGCGAGGCAAACTACAAATTGAGTGAGGCAACCTAGAAATTGAGCGAGTCAAATTACAAATTGAGTGAGGCAACCTAGAAATTCAGCGAGGGAACCTCGAAATTCAGCAAGGCAACCTAGAAATTCAGCGAGGTAACCTAGAAATTGAGTGGGGCAAACATGAATTTCAACAGGGCAAACATGAAATTCAGCGGGGCAAACATGAAATTGAACAGGGCAAACTAAGAATTGAGTGGGGCAAACATGAAATTGAGCGGGGCAAACTTGATATTGAGCGTGGCAAACTAAGAATTGAGCAAGGCAAACATGAAATTGAGCGGGGCAAGAATGAAATTCAGTGGGGCAAACATGAAATTGAGCGAGGCAAACATGAAATTCAGCAGGGTAAACTAGGAATTGAGCAGGGCCAACATGAAATTGAGCGGGGCAAGAATGAAATTCAGTGAGGGAAACATGCAATTCAGTGGGGCAAACATGAAATTGAGCGGGGCAAGAATGAAATCAGCGGGAGAAACATGAAATTCAGCGGGGCAAACATGAAATTCAACGGGGCAAACTAGGAATTAAGCGAGGCAAACATGAAATTCAGTGAGGCAAACTAGGAATTTAGCAGTGCAAACTAGGAATTGAGCAGGGCAAACAAGAAATTGAGCAGGGCAAGAATCAAAATTCAGTGGGGCAAACATGAAATTAAGTGGGGCAAACATGAAATTGGGTGGGGCAAACTAGGAATTGAGTGGGGCAAACATGAAATTGAGCGGGGCAAGAATGAAATTGGGTGGGGCAAACTAGGAATTAAGAGAGGCAAACATGAAAATGAGCGGGGCAAGAATGAAATTGAGCGGGGCAAACATGAAATTCAGCGGGGCAAACATGAATTTGAGCGGGGCAAGCATGAAATCCTCGTGCTCTTCAATCTTCCAACTAAGGGACCACACGTGGTATCCCATTGGATAACCAAACTTTCTTGCATCACTAATGAAGTTCAAAACAAGATCAATCAAACCTCAAACGGGATTTTATGACATTTACTTATATTCATATCGGTCCGTAGAAGTCTAAAAAGGATAAAAATTAGCTAATCAACTTTAGTATATGAAAATTTTCAAATTTCGTTGTTAATCAATGGTAGGTTAATATCATTCCTTGCCTTTACAACTGAACCATACAACTAATATGCAAAACTTAGGAAAATCCCACTATTTGGTAGTTTAAAATTAAGGTAGTTACCACGGATACACATATTAGTTGGTAGATTGAAGAGCTACAAAATGTAAAGATGGATATGTAAGAGGAAGGATACCTTTACAATGACAGAAAAAATATAGTTCATTTTTCGAAACATCTCACCTGGAAACTGTCACGCACCGAGCAAACGACATCCATTTCCCATTCTCGTAGCGTCAGTTCTAATTTCATTACTACTGATGTCTGCAAAAGAATAGAGTAATGTTAAATAAAAAAGCGTATATGTCAAGTTATGCAAAGTAAATGCTAGAGATATATATAAACTTACAGCTTTACTCTTGAAAATCAACGGGGTAAATATGAAATTCAACGAGGCAAACTAGAAAATCAACGGGGCAAACTTAATAGATAATTTCATGGCTTGAGCCCAAAAATCTAAACGTATCCAGTGTTCAAATGGACCACACCACATGAAAATTTTGAATTGAACTTCTACTGTTGATCAAGCTTATAATTGTGTTTTCTATTAATCCATGTCTGTATGATCTTATGAACAGGTTTGATAACAAACAAACATCACTGTTGGGACTAGTATGGTTTCAACGGTGGAAATCATTATGCCCACTGTTTCCTGTGGTATGATCCACTTAATCTTTTGATATGCTTCAATTTGGGGCTCAACTCCTTAAATTAGATGGAGCGGGGGATTTCAGCGGGGGAAACATGAACAGAGCAAACTGAAATTTGAGCGGGGGATTTCACGTAACCCTGACCAATATAGAAAATGGCAAATGTACAATGTATATTCAACAATGTATACAACATGAAATGGTACAGGAGTGGGACAACAATGTACAATGTCTATTCAACAATGAAATTAATACAATGTATATAATACAACATCTCTGCAAAATTCATCCCATGCCCTTGACAAATATCATCTATAGACTAGAGACAAGTAATCCTAAGCTATTGACTTCCTCCAGTCGGTGGTGAATTTTTGCATATCTGTTCCCGCTAAGGTGAAACCGCTATACAAAATGTTGATGAATTTTATTATGAATATGCCGTAATCATAACCATTGTCCTACTTCGGCGCCGATCCATCAACTCTGACGGTCCACTTCTTCCCTTCAAGCACAGTGTTGTCTCCAGTGGCATGGAATAAAACGGGGAGTGCATCAGTCATATTCTTCATCTTCTGCTTGTACTTTATTAATAGATTTGTGCTTAAGCTATCCACAATAACGATTTCTCTTTCTCTAGGATAGATGACCAGTAAAAAACCAATGTGAATTTTCATGATTTATGAGTGCATACACCTGTCCATGATTCAAAAGATAATATATTAGTCAAAACATGATAAAACATAAAACAGTTAGAGATGATGTTCTGTGACGAGTGCATTACCCGTTCATAACACTAAGTCATTTTTTATATGATTTATCTCGTTGCTTGGCAATTGCGTAGGCCGTGGTCAACTCGTCTATTAGCGAGGCCCGTTCTGACGCCGATTTGGATGCCCTATATGCGATCAAAACTGGCAAACACGCCTCAAGGCTTTGCTATTACAAACATGATCAAATATCAATATATGTAATAAAAAAAGGAAAATAGATTAAGGATTGCTGAATTAAACAGTTGCCAAAAAGAACGTGAGACAAAACTTGCAATCCTGAGGATATGCAAGTGACAGGTCAGACTTCCTTTTCTCAAGGAAATCGATATATTTGTCGATAACCTAATCAATAGGATTGTACGAATTAGTCATAGATTAATATAACAATTAATTATATGTCAATCAATGCATATAGAGAATATCTTAGTAATGATTACCTCGCTATCAAACCACGCATCCTTCATCCATATCGTACTGAACCATTTTTCCGCTGCCATGTCCTTGTTTGCTTCATACCAGTCCTCTGCCTCTTTCACTTCCTGCGTGGATAGTATCCCGAATGGATCCATCTGCAGAGGAAATGGTATTGGAGAAGTAGCAAAGGTTGTTACTTGCTTGGGTTCACGAACCTTCTCAGGGGTTGTATCGAATGCAGACAAGGACAAGTATGGAGAAACCTTGTAATATGACGGCTTCAGTACCCTTCTGGTTCTCCTTTGATAAACGGGATGAGAAGTGGGATCCCTCAAATTGTTGAGTTTTTACTTAGTAATTCTTCATTCACAACCTATTGACCATATGACCATTTAATAGTAGTCTATTTTTTCTCATGACTGTCTAGGTCTAAAGTATTGTCAAGACCACGACCATTTCATCAGCATAAACCATCTTTAGTAGTCTCTTCTACTTATTTTTCCTTTTGTCCATTGAAAACAATGTAGCATTTCATGAATTGGAACAAGCTTCATATGAAATCGAGATAGATATTGAGCGAGGAAATATCGGAAATTTTGAGAGAAACTATCAAAATAAGCGAGGCAAACTAGAACTTGAGCGTGGCAAACTGCAAATTAAGCGGGGCAGGGCAAGCATGAAATTTAGTCAGGCAAACATGAAATTGAGTGGGGCAAACTTGAAATTCAGCGGGAAAAACATGAAATTGAGCAGGGTAAACATGAAATTGAGCGGGCCACACTGGAAATTGAGCGGGGCAAACATGAATTTCAGCGGTGCAAACATGAATTTCTGTGGGAAAAACATGAATTTTAGCGGGGCAAACATAACATTGAGCGGGGCAAACATGAAATTCAGCGCACCAAACTTGAAATTCAGTGGGGCACACATGAAATTCAGCTGGGCAAACATGAAATTCAATGGGAAAAACATGAAATTGAGCGAGCGAAATTGGATATTGAGCGGGGCAAGCATGAAATTCAGTGGGGCAAACATGAAATTGAGTGGGGCAAACTTGAAATTGAGCAGGGCAAACATGAAATTCAGCAGGTCAAACATGAAATTCAGTGGGGCAAACGTGAAATTCAATGGGGAAAACATGAATTTCAGCAGAGCAAACATAACATTGAGTGGGGCAAACATGAAATTCAGCGGGGTAAACATGAAATTCAGCAGGCAAAACATGAATTTCAATGGGCTAAACATGAATTCTAATGTCAACAGAGATCTTACAACTTAAGGCTTGAAAGGTTATATAAGCGATCACATAAGTCTTCGTACGAACTTGGTAAGCCTGTAAGTATCCTTATGGAAGCTATTTTGTTAGGGATTTAAAAGCTACCTGTAGGTATCCATAGGTAAGCCTGTAAGCTATTTTGGTAAGCTTGTAGTATCCTTATGGAAGCTTGTAAGTATCCATAGGCATCTTACATTCATGTTGTTAGCTATTTTGTTAGGAATTTACAAGCTACCTGTTTCGTTATGAATTTACAAACATGACATCTGCTTTAGTCTATCGTCCAAACTACTACGGTACAATATCATGTATTGGAAACTGAGTCAATAACCTCATTAAATTAAGCAGGGCAAACATGAATTTCAGCAGGGAAAACATGAATTTCAGCGGGGTAAACATGACATTGAGCGGGGCAAACATGAAACTCAGCGGGCCAAACATGAAATTGACCGGGGCAAGGATGAAAATCAGTGGGGTAAACATGAAATTCAGCGGGGTAAACATGAAATTCAGCGGGGCAAACATGAAATTGAGCTGGGGAAACATGAAATCCAGCGGAGAAGACATGAAATTTAGCGGGCCAAACTGAAAATTGAGTGGGGCAAACATGAAATTGAGCAGGGCAAACATGATATTCAGCGGGGCAATCTGATAATTGAGTGGGGAAAACTGATAATTGATCAGGGCAAACTTAACAGATAATTTCATGGCTTGAGACCCATAATTTAAACACATCCAATGTTCAAATTGACCACACCATATGAAAATTTTACATTGAACTTCTACTGTTGAAAATTTCTTAGGGGCCACAGAAGTTTTGGATCAACCTTATAACTGTGTTTTCTAGTAATCCATGTCTGTATGATCTTATGAACAGGTTTGATAGCAAACAAACATCACTATTTGGCCTAGTATATTTTGGATGGTGGAAATCATTATCCACACTGTTTCCCGTGGTATGATCCACTTAATCTTTTCATCTGCTTCAATTTGAGGCACAACCCCCTAAATTAGATGGAAAAATGGATGCACTGCATACATTCAAGGTGGGCCCAACTGAGTTTAGATGAAAAAATGGATGCACTACATACATTTGGGCTTAACCCCTTCAATTAGGTGGAAATCATTATCCCCACTGTTTCCCGTGGATATACTACATACATTCAAGGTGGGCCTAGCTGAGTTTTCTCAGTACGATAGGAGCGTACTAAGTAACTCAGTACGCAATCCGATTTCACTTGTTACGCCCCACAATCAAGTTCATCCAACAGACAATATATTAAAATATACCTGTGGTGCGTGCTTTCTTCACTGGACCAACTATTT
Source organism: Magnolia sinica (assembly GCF_029962835.1). Classification (NCBI taxonomy): domain Eukaryota; kingdom Viridiplantae; phylum Streptophyta; class Magnoliopsida; order Magnoliales; family Magnoliaceae; genus Magnolia; species Magnolia sinica. The sequence continues at coordinate 37,042,085 of NC_080582.1, read as the reverse complement.
TGAGAAGATGACAAAATGCTGATATATGGAGAGGATGCAATACAATGTTGATAAGGAAGGGGCCCACAGAAAATGGGTTTTTTTTAATCTTTCTTAGTGGAAACGGAGAGAGGAAAGGAAAGGGGGTGAAAGTGAAACAGTGAAAGCAAGGGTTTGGAAGAGGAGGGGTATTTTCATTTGAAAATTTTTTGGCCGTACGTTAAAGTCTAAGTTCGTATGGTAAGTTTGTTTTGCTTCAAAAAAACCACTGGATAACAGGTGGGGTCCACAGTCATAAATTTCTCCACAGAGAATAGGTGAAGCAATCCGGGCCCTTTTCTTGTGCGGATGTACACCCGTCGAATATGAAAATACTCATCATTACATATTTACCATATTTACCACGGTAAATATGTCACGCCAAGTGACTGAATCAATTCTGTATGATTCAGGTGGACCACGTAATTAGAAACAGTGAACAGGTAATGTTAGCAGTCCAAACTGTTTTCATTGGCGTGGCCATGGAGAATCACGTGTGGGTGTGATTTTTTGGGGTACCGGCCTAAATTTGTGTTTGTAATTTAATGGTTGGAGTGGATTACATATGAGTATCACAAGGGACCCTCCGATGCCAAAGTTAGAATAGGCACTCTAGGTCTATTTGAATTAGGGTTTTGTGTGTACCTTTTTTTTGTACATAGAGCTCTTATTTATAGCTTTCCCAAGCCTCTTTCGTATATGGTAGTGAGTCTATCACGTAAGCACATATCGTACAAGGGATCTCTCCTTGGCATGGTTCTTGTCGAGGATCCTGGAAGGTAATCCTTTTTAAATATGGAGGCGTCGTCCTCCAGTAGTTGGCATCCTAGGAGGTCATAGCCAACTTGTGTGGAGGTCATCCTTCGATGAGGTCGTAACTGACCTGTGTGGAGGTTGTCCTCCGAGGAGGTTGTGGTCAAGTTGTGTGTAAGGTTCGTATTTATAGTCCTTCAGTGTTAGTAGCGTATATGGCAATGCCTCTTTTTAGTAGACGCATGTTAGGAGTGGATCTTCCTCCGGCAGTGTCGTGATTGTCTCAAAGAGATCCTCGTCAAAGTTCTCGGAGAAATCTGTTTAGATAAGATCTCCAAGTGGTTCGCATCTGAGGAGATCAAGGTAGATGGCCGAGGCCGACCTTTAAGTTGGGTTGGTCCAAGTCTTGTGGATCGAGCTAGACTATTGATCGTGGTTGGGATTCACCTTCGAGGTCGGATCGGTGCTTAAAGTCATTTGCTGGTCGCAATAACAAGATGTCAGCCGGGGCCAAGGTCGTTGTTCGAAGTCAGTGCTCCAACTGTTCATGGAAGTCATGCTCGACAATCAGGGTGAGCTGATCTCCTTTTCTATGCTTTGTGTTTTCTCTCATCTAGGTTACTCTAGTCTTGTTTTACCCATAACAGTAGCCCCCTACTTCTGAGCATCTTTCGAAAGCTTGAGAAGTAAGTTGCGTTGGATTGGTGCTCGGGGATGAGGTCTTGCACATAATGGTCGAACGTTCTTATCATTATGGCGGGAAAGGAAAAGGTGGCAAGTGCAGGATTCGTGGGGGTGAGCACTAAAATTAAGGCAGATCTTCTAATGATCATGACATGTGGTACAAGGGGCCATGCGCTGATACGGCGCCTGTTTGGCTTTCGACGTATAGGGTGAAGACACGTGGTTCTACCTCGACAGTCATGTCTGAGAGTGAACCAGAGGCGGCCACGTGGATGGAGGTGTGCACTGTAGCGCCCCTTCAGCCGCAGCATTGAATGTGTACAATCAATGTTGCGTCCGAAGAGGCCTATAAATGGGGAGAGGGTGCTGTAACACCCCACGTCTTTAATACACGGGTATTACTATTAATATAATGATAAGCCTGATTATCAAATTTAAACCAAAACCAAGGCAAGGGTAGGCCTTTGTATCAAAACTACCCATCAATGCCTAAGACACGACACCAGAGTCTCCTAGGAAGGCCAGGACTCTTTTTGGATTGTTAATACTCAAACTCAGGGTACACTAGTCCTCAGATTGCTGGAAAACCCTAAATAATGCTCAAATCACGGCTTGGGGACCGCCCAAGCATTAGACCACCTTGATCAATGGCTAAATGCCTCAGATGGGTCCACCAAGAAGGATGACTGGCGTGGATTGCGAGATCCCATCACTATGGGGTCCACATCAGTGTGCATGTACACCATAGATGGTGTGCACGTAGTGCACTGGACCGACCAAATGGTCAAACGGGCACTGACCCGATAGGTTTCGAGATTTCTCTCCCATTTCCCCGCTGCAGCGAGCCGAACTGAGTGGCGTCCACTCAAACGAAATGTGGCCCACCTTCAGCCACTATCTGTGAAATCCAGACTGTTCATCGAGTTGGTGAGGTCTGGATGACCAGACCTATGATGACCAACCAAACCCATGAAAACGTGCATGCGCACGTGTTGTGGGTAGCCGCGGACGGACAACAACATCCTCCGAAATCCAAGCAATTGCAGGGGCTGCCATGAGGGCAATTTGCGTCAAGACCCTCCTCTCCATCTCAACCATCCCTCGAAGCAAAAATCCACACTCTCCATCCACTACCAAAAATGGAAAGGCAACCGCCTGTAGCAACGGTCGGCGTGGGAGATATTTCCCTTTTAGGAAATCCCAACTGGCTTGATCCAGGCCTTCTGTCAGGCCACGTGGAGCAATCTTCATCATTTCCTTTAGGGCAGCAATAGCCCGGAAGCCAGGAGCTTCTCCTCTCACGAAAAGATGGCGAGAGGCACAAAATCTCGTGGTGTTGGTGAAACGTTGATAAACAGTCGGATTAGTGGGCCCTGCAATGATTAGCGGTCTCATTTAATCCGTCTAAATGGACCAAATTATCCGTTTAGACCGTGACAGCCTTGATTGGCCGCATCATCTTTCTCGTTAGCTCGCTTGACCCACCATGATGAGATGGGCCCCTCACTAAGTAAAAACTTACTTTTCTTATGGGCCATGGCATCAAGAACCCATCCCAGTGATGGATGGATTCCATGTATGTGAAAATCTGAGAGGAACGTGTGCATTCGGCCACCAAATCCCAGCCGTTGAAGGGTCTGTTCGCACGTGTCCTAGCTCTATAAGAGCGAACTGTTTGTCTCGGGATTCTCACCGAGAAGCTCGCAGAGAGAGAGAGAGAGAGAGAGAGAGAGAGGTCAAGTCTGGTGTTGGGTGTAAAACCAGGTGCCGCACTGCACCGAGTCGAGTCGTCTGAGTCAGGTCAGTGCAGCCCGTAGACGCCGTCCAGAAAGGGAGAAAAGTAGAGAAAGACAGAGAGGGTGTGAGAGAAAAGAGAACCAGGGAGAAGAGAGGAAGATTAAGTGTAAACTAGGTGCCGCACTGAGTCAACCCGGCCTGTCCAGACTGAGTCGAACTAGTGCAGACTAGTGGCATCTTTGAGAATGTGAGAAGAAGCCCAGGAAGAAGAGAGAAGGTAGAAGGATTGCACAGGGTTGTTCAGGTCAAGTGGTTGATGCAACTGCTGGAACAACCGTCAGCATTGCCAACCCATCCCGAGCTACTACATTACCTACTAGTTTAACTCAACGGGCATTGAAGTCCAGGTAATGCCAAGCGCCCCACCTCTGTTAGTCCATCTTAATTCCGAGTATAGTAAGGCCGATTGGCCTCTTGATCAGGGCTACTACTATCCAAAAATCGGGCCAAAACTCGCCCGTTGCTGGCCCAAGACAAGGTCAAATCTGAGATGGACTCAGATGGCAGCGAGAGCCGAGAACCCATCTTGATGCAGATTGAAACTAGCCCTGAGATCTGGGCCGAAACCGGCCTTGAATCAGGGCCAAAATCGGCCGCAGGTTTGGACCAAATGTTGTCACGAAACTGGGTTGGGATTTGGCCAAGAACAGTCACAAACCTGGGCTGAAATCTGTCCTAAATGCAGTACAGGCCCAAAAATACATTGGGCCGAGATCAGGCCATGCATTGGGCCATGATTTGGACTGAAACCAGCCCCAAAATTTGGCAAGAATGAGCCACACGGATTGGGCTGAAACCAGCCTTTAGTTGGGCCGTGAACTAGGTTGAAACCATCTCTAGTTTGGGCCATGTGCTAGGCCGAAATCAGCCCCAAAAGGTGGGCTGAGATCAGCCATAATTGGACTATGAATTGGGCTAAGCCCAGTCCCATTGGGGCTGCACAATAGGGCCAGGCTGATCAGTTCAAATCCAATTGGGCCGAACAAGCTGGGCCAAACCAGTAGGCCGCCTACCCGCACAGTGGGCCTGTGCTAAGTCCAGCCACACATTGGGCATGTGCTAAACCAATCTTAGTTTGGGCCTAGTTTACATAAGTTTGAGTCAAATTTCATGGGTTGGGTAAATCCTAATAAGCCCACCTAGTTGTGGTAACTAAGAAGTATGGAGGCGGCCCTCATTACCCTTGTATAAGAAGAAAAGGGTTAGATCAGGCCTGGGTAGCTAGGAGTTGTCAAATCATCCATTAAACTTTGATTAATAACCTCTTATTGGGAACGCCTCCAGGTGTGTAATCAGGTGACGTTAAATCTTGGGTTGATCATTGAAAGAAAGAACTGTGTAAGAGGATCCAACTCGAAAGGTGATGATGACTTTTCCCCTTGGGCTTTCCATCTCTAAGTTAGTCCAAACATAGTATCCATCTAAATTATAGTCGCTAGTTTAATACTCTGATTATTTGCGTTAAACTATCAAATTCTATTAGCAGTCCTATCTTGATCTATGATTGATAAACCATGTCCACATGAAATAAGTGTTACATGCTAGGTTCACATACTAGTTGATAATTCATAAATATTGTTCATATGCAATGAACATTGATTTCCATGTTTTAACATCATAATACTTGATAGTTCGTACTTTAGTTTCATGATGCCACGCTATAAATTCTACTACCATTATATAATTTTATGCACCTTTACATGTTAGTAGATTGTTGTGAGTCACCATAGAATTCAATTCACAGCATTACATGTGGAAAATTTGACTATTCCATGTGAGCCACACTTGGGATGCAGCTAGACAGATTATGTGAGAAATGGGACCCTCGACTTAGAGTTATTTTTGATCGACCACTTGTGGAGGGGTCCTATTAAACATCCTAAGGTTAAGAACCTCATGAGCTGGGATGGTGGTCGTGGGACACTATGCCCTAACTGTCGGCCTATGTTGGGTGACAAATCCCCCATAGTGACCATTGAGTTTCTCAAACCGACTGATTGTAACTAGAATAATAACTATCTGGCTAAACATGCATCCATAGTACATTGGTGATGACGGATGACTAATTCTGAATGCTGTAACACGTGCCCTTAGGTTCATCGGGGTATCGTTTCACTAGCTCCCAGACAATCGATTATTGACCTACGTGATGGCTTGGTCACTATGTTATACGAGTTATGCTATGCTAGTGACCGGTCTTATGCATGGGTGACGAACCTAAGTCTGACTAGATGAGCATCCCTAGGTCGATGTGCATTCATACATCCATGCACTTTAAATAAGATTGCATCCTGCTTATTTTGGAATGTTTCTTTGTTTTTCTTTAAACTATTTTTGCTAAGGCGGCGATGTGTGATCATGAGCGGAATTCACACTGAGTAGGTCACTCATTCATTGAATATCCAACCATACAAAGTATGCAGGTGTAGAGGGAGATGATGGTAGCACCGGCCCTGAGGAGTGATGGCGGGATCTGAAGACGGATACTATAAAGATGAGCCGCAACAGGAAGTGGCTGAATATTTTGGACTTAACTAGTAGATGTAGTATTTCTTTACAATTGTTTGGTACTTGAAAACTTATGAATTTGGTAATTAAGGCCCCTAGCTCAGTGGGCCAAATATTCAGATTATATGATACCATTCTCTCTTGTTTATGCTATCGCACTCTGATTTTGGTATTTCGCTAGTTATTTGATTATTAACACTCGGGTTTCTGGAACGAGTCTCGTACTCAAAGTTCTGGAAACCGGGGCATTACAGGTGCTCCAGCCTTCTTCATTTGATTTTACTCCTTCTCATTTTCTCCCCTCTCTACCGGACAAGGCGATTTTTCTGTAAATCGAAAATCCCTCTACTTTCCACTTTTCTAGCCACCATCTCCACTCTCCAACTTTATTTTTGTTTCTTATTTTGGTCGGGATGTCAGACACCTCGAACAGATTATCAGCGTCGGGGGCGTTCCATAGGGATTCGCCTCCCAGTTGGGCACCCCTTCTCCTGCATCATCTCCGATGCCAGTAGGCCAAGCAGTGGTGCAGCCACCTCTAGCAAGGTTGGTAGTTACCCCTGCTGTGGGGCCTTCTCGGGAGATTGGCCTTTTTAGTTCAAGATTTAAAGATGTTGACTTGATTCAAACAAGGTCGAAGTACCACATCCCCGAGTTGGTAGTACTACGAGCTCCTGAGCTCGGGGAAATCCCATGCCATCCTTGAGGGCGAGGTGGCTATATACGCCGTGGCTATGCAATATGGCCTCTGACTCCCTCTCCATCCCATTGTACAGAAGGTCACCAAAATCTTGAGGCTGGCCCCGGGTCAATTGATCCTAAATTCCTGGAGGGCCCTGTTCGGGACCTACATCCTATGGCATAAGCTCGGGCATTTTGAGCTAACTACGGATAAGTTCATGCACTTGTATAGGGCAAAGGCCAACCCTAGCCATCAGGGTTGGTTCTATTTTTCTACTTAGGCGAACCAAGGTCAAGCTCTCATCACTGATAACCCTTCCACTAACAAAAGCTTAAAGGATAAATGGTTTTATGCATCGGGGGAGTGGGAGGCCCTAGCGATCGAGGTGGGTAGGCTGCGCTCTCGGATTCCCACCAACTTTGCATATCCAAGTTGAGAGTAGTCGAGCTATAGACTTAGTAGACTTCACATGTCATTTTGTAGCTCTGTTTACTAATTGTAATTTTATTCGTGTGCAGTCTTTCCTTGGTTATAGCCCAGGCTTTTTCCACAGCAACTTCAACAGATCGCTCACGCGAGGGGGAAGAATGCTGTTGAGAGGAATTGGAAAAGATTGATAACTCCCTAGTCTCTCTATCAATTCGGCTTGTCTTTGGTTGAGTCGGCAAGTATAGTGTAGTTAGCCGAGCTCTCTATTTTTATGCTCGAGATTTTCTTTCATGTTTAACTTGGTCGCGTTGTTCTGGCAGACATGTCCAATCGCCCTCATCCCTCAAAGAAGGTAAAAATCCCCTCCCCAGTTGAACTGGAGCGGCCGAGGAAGATCATGAAGAGAGGCATTGCCCCTCCCTCTTCTTGTCGAGGAGCAGAGGCAGGCTCGAGCCCGTCCTCGGTGGTCCTATTTCTAAGCAACCGTCTCTAGCGATTGCGAGCGGGGCGGCCCTTGAGGCCCCTCATGAAGTCCTTCCTCCTCAGCCGATGGCTAGGGAGGTTGTCCATCTAGAGATGTCCCCAGCTCGGGATGAGGCTCGCCTCGACGAAGGGCCTTCTGCTGCCCCCGCTCCTGCTGCTGCCCCTGCTCGGGAGGCCGAAGAGGCCAATGGGTCAAATTCATTTCCTCGTCATTATATGGCCTTGTTGGCTCAGTGGACCGCCCGGCATGTTCATAAGTAGGACTTTTCTTCTCTCATCGTCATCCATCTAATGGTGCTTCTGAGCGACTTAACAGCCTCCTTCATCAAGGTATATCGTGTTTTACGTTCTTCTTTTTCAACTTGTTGTCCTGGTTACATTGTTGTTTTTGTTTCTTCTTTCAGAGTGCTCCCGCGCTCCTGGTTGCCCATCGAGTGTTCCGAGGGGTGGGGTAGGGATATGAAAAAATAGAAGTGGAGCTCTAGGCTAGGGTCGCCGAGCTTGAAGCCATCGCGTCTGACAAGGATGCGGCGGTGGCTCAGGCAGAGGCTCTTTAGGGGGCCTTGGGATATCTGGGGAGGATCGGGCGATCCTCAGGACCTAATTGGTAGAAATCCAGCAGGAGTGGGTTGTGATGTGGGCTGAGCTGGAGGGTCTCAAGCTTGTCCTCTTTACCTTTGAGGTGAAGAGGGCGAAAGCGAAAATGAAGTCTGTGAGGGTGAAGGTCGAGATGGTGGAGATGACGACTAGGTCAACAAAGGTCATGGCCAAACCGGTCGAGGCCTCCATCCCTGTGGCTTAGGCGGAGGCAATGGAGGCGTTCAAAGCTTTCGAGGAATGAGATGAAGAGCCCAAGGATTACTTCAACATGGGCTACACACATTGCTAGGAGCTTATGAAGCAAAAGTACTTGGAGCTTGACTTGGATGACCTAGATGAGGAAGCTACCAGAGCTCCTACTCTTGAAGCTGGGGTAGAGGGTCTCCCCCGAGCAAACTAATCATCGTCCCCCTTTCCCTTGTATAAAATTATTTTTAGTGTTTGTACTACAACTTTTTATTTCTTAATGAAAAGATACTTTTTAACAATGTGGTGTATGATTTTCCTAAGTAGATTTAGTGAGTCGATCAAAGTAAGATGTGTGGACTGAGCGCTATAAAGGACTTTTTTCCCTGAAATTAAGGGAAGTCCTTGTGGTCGACCATACATCTCGGATTGTTGAGTTTTGAAAGGAATTTTCTTCCCCTGACCCAGGGAAGTTTTTTATTTTTCAATGTAAAATTCTCGGTAGAGAAGAAGTGATATGCTAACCACTTGGTAATGGATCGAGCAGTAGGTAGGAGGACTTTCTTCCCTTGAATCAAGGGAAGTACCCATATTTAACACGTAGTTCGGATGGTTGAAAATATTAAAAGAAATTTTCTTTCCCTGGCTTGGGGAAGTTTTTTTAATTATAGAATTTGTAAAGTAAACAGAAAAATAGTAATTTTCTGAGCACCTTTTTCCCTTTGAGAAGGGAGGTTGCTCTTGTCGAGTTGATCGGTTAGTCGATGCGGTCCTGGTCTTGCGTCCTTATGAGTAGTAGATCTTCAAATGCTCAACGTTCCATGGGTGAGGCAAGGGTTGTCCATCCATATCCTTAAGTCAATAATCTCCTAGTCGCATCGTGCTCGTAATCTTGTAAGGTCCTTCCTAGCTCGGTCTTAACGTCCCAGAGCTAAACTCCTTGGTGTTCTGGAAAGTTTCGCAAAGGACCAGGTCTGCCACTCAAAATCTTTGCACCTTGACCCGAGAATTGTAGTATTGGGTGACATGTTGCTAATGGGCGGCGATCTTCAGTTGTACTCGTCCCCTTTCTTCTTCGAGTAGATCTAGCCCTAGGTTATCTGCTCAAAATTTTGATTTTTTTCGAAGTAGTCGATGCATGCAGTTGGGAGCCCTATTTTAACTGACACCATGACCTCTATACCGAAGGCCATGGAAAAGGGAGTTTCTCCGGTTGATGTCCGAGCAATAGTTCAGTATGCCCAGAGGACATGTGGTAGTTTCTTGGCCCAGGCTCCTTTGGACTTCTCAAGCTTTATCTTGAGGTGGTTCTTTATGATTTTGTTGATAGCCTCTACCTGTCCATTGGCCTGGGGGTGTCGAGGTGATGAGAAGGCGTTGTGAATCCTGAGTCTTTCACACAAACCTTGGAATCGCGCATTGTCGAATTGCTTGCCGTTGTCCGAGACAATAGTATGTGGGATCCCATATCTACAGGTAATGTTTTTCTCGACGAAGTCGGTAATTTTTTACTCTGTAATTTTGGCCAACAACTTAGCTTCGGCTCACTTAGTGAAGTAGTCAATTGTCATGACATCGAATTTTGTTTAACCCTTTCCCATTGGTAGTGGCCTTATGATGTCGATACCCCATTGAGCAAATGGCCAAGGGCCAGTCATAGGGGTTAGCTGTTCAGATGGTTGTTGAGGTATCGCGGCGAATCGCAAGCATTTGTCGTACTTCCTTGCATACTACTTGCTATCCTCTTGGATGGTTAGCCAAAAATATCATTGTCAAATCACCTTGTGGATGAGCGCTCTACCACCAGAGTGATTAATGCAGATCCTTTCATGAATTTCCCACAGGATATACTCGGCCTCGTCGGGTTTAAGACATCTCAGGTATGGTAAGGAGAATCCCCTTTTATAGAGGACGTCCCTTACCAGAGTGTACTGAGATGGTCTGCTTTGAAAACTATGTGCCTCAAGTTTATCGTTGGGTAATTTGTGCTCCCGGAGGTAGTTCATGATCGGGTCCATCCAGCTTGGGGTCGAGACGATGGGAAGAGCCTTCTCTAGTTCAAATTGGCTGATGATGGGCTCGTGTAAGAACTCCGGGTCTAACAACCCGACCGAGCATTTAGAATCATTCAAGGCATCGATAGAGCTTCACGGCGTATTGAGTTCGATTATGTGTCGAGCCTTCTCCTTGACTTTGTTGGGAACTACACGAAAATGGTATAGGCAGTGAAACTAAGATCCATCAACTCCTTCACACAGCTCGACAAAGCCTTTATCACCTAATTTATCAGTGGAAAAGATAGGAGAAAGCCGGCAACTCATCTCCTCACCGTTACCTAGAGAGAAGACGAGCTGCTGAAGGACTAGATCATTCGTTTCAACGCTGAAGCTATCTGGGTTGATGATTATTCCGACCAGATAGCTTTGGCTGCCATGCTGGCCAAGACTAAACGAGGAAAGTTGCTCTTCTCTATTAGTAAGAACCCCTGACTACCATCGTCGACCTACTTAACCGAGCTCAAAAATATTTTATTGTTAAGGAGTTCTTAGTTCACGAAGAGTTGCTTGAGAAGGAAACAACTCAGCTAAGGATAGGTCGCGAAGGGAAGAAGGGGAGCCCTCCACCATTAATGCTAAAAGAAAGAAAGAGGATGATGAAGATCGAGACCATCGTACCAACCGACATCAGGAAAGTCGTTTCCATCGGTACACTCCCTTGAACACCAAACCGGAGCAGAAGGGAGCTAGGTTGGTCAAGGAAACCTGATGACCGAGTTGAGTCAATCAACTGAGCTCAGTAATAAGACTCGTCGGCCAACTCCGATCTACTCGACTATGAGCGACCTCCCTTTTTAAAAGGAAAAAAGGTGCTCATGATTCTACTATTGTGCTTTTTATTGTTCGACGATTTCTATAATAAAAGAACTTCTCTCAGTCAGGAGAAGGGAATTTTTTTAAAATGTACTAACGATCCTAGCTACTGGGACTTCCCTCAATTGAAGGGAAGAAAGTCCCTCTTACTAGAACTACATGACCGATTACGAGGACTTCCCTCAGTGTGAGGAAAAAACAGTCTTCAACCAGTCATCCAACCCTTAGAGAAGAAGTCAGACCACTAATTAGTAACACTACTTGGACTGCGCGATCTCCAATAAGGACTTTCCTTAGTATAAGGGAAGAAAGTCATTCTACCGAGTGTTCGACCTACTACTATGTGAACGACTGGGACTTCCCTTAGTTGAAGGGAAGAAAGTCCCTTCTATTAATTCTACCATGTGCGATCTACTACTGAACAATTAACTTATCGATTCTACGATTGCTCGGTCCACTCTCTCTACTCCGTTCGACTTCTCAACCTCCAGACCTCTTCGGTGCAAGGCATCACATAGTGTCAGTCCACTCTAACTTACTTCCCAAGCTCTTGAAGAACACTCGGAAATAGGGGCTACTGTTATGGGTAAAAATGGACTGACCATATGTACAGACTTGAAGACTATGGATTGCCTGAGAGCCGAAAAATCACCTCGGCCTCGGGTACCGACTTCGGATGTCGACCTCGGATACCAACTTCAGCCTCAGGTGCCAACTTCGACCTTATATACCGACCTCGGCCTCGAGTATCAACCTTGGCCTCGAAGGTTGGCCTCGGATACTGACGACCAAATTAGAATATAAATATACTTAGAATATATTAATATAAGATCTTCCCGAGATCTTCGCCGTGGATTTCGAGGAAATAACCATGACGCATCCGGAAGAAGATCTTTTCTGTAATACGCAATCTCATCCAAGATGTATTGTCATATACGATATCGCCCTTAAAAGCCTATAAATACACCTGCTGCCATGAGTAAAGGTACACAAAATCTTCAACTCAAAAACCCTGTTTTCTACTAGACCTAGATTCCCTATCCGACTTAGGCATCAGAGGGTTCCTTGCTGTAGCTAGGGTCCTCCTTGTCATCTTTGTCTGTAGGTATTCGAAGGTCCAAGGATGGTTAACCAGATTTCTGCATCAACAGTATTAGTTGTAGGATTTTAAGCATTTGATTGATTTTATTTAATTAACTTTTTTTAGGTCTGTAGCAAGTACCCATTAGTAAGTTGTATTGACTGATGAATTGTGCCTAATTTATATTGATTAAATGTTTATAGATGTTGAGAATGGACGGATGTTGGGCTTAAATCATTTTGTATGAATGATTGTGAATGGACCTAATTGGAATATAAAATGAATATTACTTTTGCGTTTGAATAATCGTATAATGAAATAAGTTAAGTACACAATGTATGAGTTACGACTTAGAACTCAGGTATGAGGGTGCACACTCTGTACTTGAATTTTAGGGTGTGACACATACATCTAATCTTCAACACATCATTAACTAGAACTTCTTCAAAGTCATTCCGCACAGTTGATCTTTTCTTTTATTTGGTTGCAGTTGCAACTAATGACTACTCTCCCTCCACAATAAGAGGAGATGTGGCTGATACTAGCACCAGATGTAGTTGGGACTTCCTCACTACCCATCTATAAATATAAAAAACTTCAGGAAAAATTCGTTGAACAAGGTTAGGGACTCCTTACTTAGCCAAGGGAGATTATTTTGACTGATGGAGAGGCCCCTAGAAGCTCCGTCAACTTGGTTCTTGTGAAGGACGAACATAGAGGTGGGATCTTCATTCCTCTCACCCCTCTCTTGATCTCCCCTCTTTCTTCTTCTTACCCCCTCTCTCTCTCTCTCTCTCTCTCTCTCTCTCTCTCTCTCTCTCTCTCTTCTCTTCCATTCCCCCTCTAGAAAACCATAAAAATGTGATAGAATGCCCCGAATGAGGACTCATGCACTTTTATACTCAATTCGTGTGGTGCCTAAGTGACTTATGCGACCCATCGGTTGGACAGTCGACATCTATCAGTTGGACTGACAAGAACCGACCTAGTGTTGGTTGGATCGATAGTATGTTTTTCCTATCTTGCAAGAGTTCAAAAGGCTGGTTCTGGCTTCCTAGAGGTTGCCCTAGTGTGCGAGTTCATTCGCGAGTCATTGTTAAGGTCTGAGTCCTCGAGCTTGGGTTTCATCCCCTGTTCCTCTGAGTTCCCATTTTTTGAACTTAGTGTGTGAGCATGTGCGTACGTGTACTTAATTTAGTAAAGAATTTAAGGGTAACACCTGAGGATGTCCAACGCCCAAGTGTTTGAGGGCACATACCATGTGCGTAGAAACTGAACCGCACAAAAAGTGGGCCACACTATCAAAATTGTCACTTAAAACAACTAATTGAGTTTTATAATCACAGTCTACTTTTTTAAAATAAGAGTCCATTAAATACATACATTACATATATTTCTATGAATAAATAGATTCTTCTCCAAAATGACAACCTCAGCTTTTTAAGTTTTTGGAAACTTAATGGGTCGAAGTATCTGACACTAGCTTGGATTGCTTTCATGGATTAATAATTCATGCATCAACGGCTACCTTAGAGTCAACACTCAACACTGATGGTCGAATTCTTAATCGCTTGGTCGCACTATGCAGTAAAAAACTATTGAGGCATTGGTGTGTGCAAGATTGGCTTCCACATGCATATGAGGTAATTTTTTTTTAAAAAAAATATTATTTAGAGATAAATATGTTAATTTTATTTTTTTGAGTTTACAATTATATAAATAAATGTTTTAATCTTATACATGTAACAACTTTTGGTTTGAATGATCTAGTCCATAACAATGATGGTAATATTGATGTTGATTGAAGTTACTGAAGTTTTCTTATTTTGATAAGATACATATAGTTGGATAATATTTCTTATTATGGAAAGCAAGGCTTATAATTATTTATGGTGATTGTTGTTTTAATATTTTATATGCCCTCTTACTTGTCTCAGGTATTTATAGAATGAAGGCAAAAGATGGGAAATAGGAGTTTATGCTTACATTCGTTAAACATTTCCTATACATGATTATGGATTTTTCTTTTTATCATTATGTGTAAATAGTTCATTGAAGATAATTTATACATGAATTTTTCTAAAATTCTTCTCATGTTTATGTGAGACAGGATCATGTGCTCTAAATCTCACTTGATTTAAATCATGATACAACTAACATTTATTTATTTTACACACGCACACACACCCCACACACTCGCGCTAGTGGAATTTCACCACCTATGGGTACTCAAACCCTTGACCGGGTGTTGAAACTCTTGAGAGTCTACCACCCGAGCAAGAGTAAGGACCCGTGATACAACTAACATGTTTAGAATGTTATTTGTATAAAAAACCCCACATAATTTTTATACCTCACATTCACTTGACCTGTAAGATAAATGGGTAAGGTCTATGTCCAATGCCAGAACTGATTAAGGGTGCAAATGAGTCCAGACCAGTTGGGCCAAGGGTGCCCCAAATTAACCTATTTGGGTATTGGGTCAAGATTTTGAACCCATACTGCACTATTAAAAATGGGGTCAGGTCTGGTTTAGGTCCAAGCAAAAATAGTGGACCCATTTACTTAATAAGTCGAGTGTGGGTATAGGACCCAAACTCAACCCATTTATTACATTGGTTGGGTTTGAATTGGCTATGGGTAGGGTTTTGGTTAGGCATAGAAATTGCAATTAAGTTTTCATGTAATTATAAACCATCAATTGAGTGTTGCTATCAATTTTGATGGTAAAGAATAAAGTCGTCGGGCAATCCAGCAATAATCATATAGTTAGGGTAGTGTGGTTATTGTAAAATTTTTGGTATATCCTCCATTGGCAATGAGACTCGCAATTTGCATAATCTAGGTTGTCAAGGTTGTGGATGGTTAATAACGTTTTAGAAGAAAAGGTGGTGTAATCTAACCTACATGATCAGTAACTCTTTTCCTGTATTTTAGTTGAGTTTAGGTTGATTTGAGAAGGCCCAAACCTGATCCATTTATTAATAACTCATGGCAAATTTTTAGACCTAGACCCATCCATGAGGCCAAGTTTTAGACTCAGACCCACTAATTGTTGGGTTGAGTCAACCTAACCCATTTGCACCCCTAGAGCTCCTTAGAACTGGCCTATTAAATAAATAGGTTAACTTGACCTTTTATTTTATTTTATTCCCATTTGCAACCCTTAGAGCTCTTAGAACCAACCCATTAAATAAATGGCTTAGCTTGACCTTTTATTTATTTATTTATTTATTTATTTTTGACTTAGGACATGAATGAGACTCCACCCTAAGTTTAACAGGTAGGACCAGGATTAAAATTCTAACCTCATTGTTAAGTAGGTAGGGTACCTGACTGACCCTGCCTAATCCAAATGCCCCACATTGTTTGGAAACCATTCTGCTCCAAACAACGAGAAATGGAAGTAGTTTTCCTTTGATGTGTTGTTTTGTTTTTTTGTATAGTAAAGAAAAAAGGTATATTCCATGGAGTTGTTATTATGTTTTTCCATAATCTAAGTTATTATCATAATAAATTAGGTAAGTTTTGTGAAAGAATTATGATATTTTCAATTGATATTTAAACAAAACATCAAAATCACAATCCATATTTCAATAATTTTGTGAAAATCATATATTGATTAATTATTGTGTTTTTCCTTTTATTTCATCTTTAGATTAGATGTATCTAAATATGCCATTCATATGCTATAAGCTCCAAATCTAAGTTAAGTTATTGGGAGCTATGTGTTTGGATATTGCCAATCTAGTATTGACCATTAGAAGGTGCAAACAGCCCCTAATCGGTGGACACGACTTAGTTGCAATCAATGATGTAGGTGAGACCTTGACCGTGGGGCTCACCTCGATGTATGCGTTGTACATCTAGACTGTTTGTTTGTTTTACCGGCTCATTTCATGACATGGGCTTAAAAATGAAGCGGATCTAAATCTCAGGTGGACCATACCACATGAAAAAGTGGTGATTAGCCATTAATAATGGTCTATATGTCACAAAAGTTTTGGATCAAGCTGATATTTTTGTTTTTCCTTCATCTAGGTTTGTGTGATACAAATCACAGGTTGGATTACAAATTAACATCATGTTGGACCTAGGAAGTTTTCAATGGTGGGCGTTGGATTACCACTAATGCTTTTGGTGTGGTCCACCTTAGATTTGGATATGTTTCATTGTTTTGGGCCTATGGCATAATATGAGACAGCAAAATGGATAGCCCTCATAAATATGCAGGGCACGGCTTTGGTGGATCCCTGAGGTGGATGGCAACTTGGCTGTGGGGCTCACTGTGATGTATGTGCGTGCCTTACATATTGAAAGTTTATTTTAAAGCATGATCTAACAAATGAAGCAACACCAAATCTTAAGTGGACCATAATACATGAAACAGTTGTGATTGAATCCCCACCATTAAAAACTTAATGGTCCATCGGAATGCTTATTTGCCATCCAACCTGTTGATAAGGTCACAAAGACCCTACCAAGAGATCACGCAGATATAAACTTGATCCAAAACTTTTGTGCCCCATAGGTAGTTTTTAATGGTAATTTACTACTTTTTCTTATACCATGTCTACTTGTGATTGGATCTGCTTTTATTATCATTATTATTATTATTATTTATTTTTTTAGGGATCATGTCCTAGACTGAGTTTGCAATACGAATGGACTAGGTGACGTAACACACATACATAACGGTGGCCCCACAGTCAGGGTTCCCACCCACCTGGGATCCACCGAATTGGTGCCAAATATACAATCGCATATATCGAGGTGGCCCCAATGTCCACTTTTACAGGGAACGGGTTGGCTGTTACCCGGGTAACAGCTTAGTGGGTGTTACCCGTACCGTGTGGAGCCACCTTTGATGTATTTTCTGTATATCCACACCGTCCATCTGTTTTTAAATATCATTTTAGGACTCTACTCCCAACCCTTAAGAAGATCCAAATCTAAGGTGTACCATACCACTAGAAACATTAATGAATTTCCATTAAAAACATTTCATGGGCCACAAAGGTCTTAGAACAAGGCAATCATTGTATATATTACCTTCATCCAGATCTTCGTGAAATTATAACATTACGAAGACCTTAAGATAGGCTCTTTGGAATTTTCAATGGTGAAGCACTCAATCACCACTGTTTCCTGTGGTGTGGTCCAGTTGAGAATTATATGTACATAATATTTAGAAACCATAATAAAATTTTCTGAAGAAACGGATGGACGGCGTGGATATACAAAAATATCATCAAGGTGGGCCCCACGGTAAGGGTAACACCTACTAATCTGTAATCCGGGTAACACTAACACCTAATTCGCTCGCCCACTTGCATCTCTGGTTCTAAGTCGCAGCCAAGTCGCGTCACTAATCCTACTCTCCCCTCAGCTCAATCCCCGCGCTTTCCATTCCAATTTCATCTCACACCCCAACAGCCTCCTCTCTTTTCTCAATCTCTTCATTCCTTTCCAACTAATGAGCTTCTCCCTCTTCTCATCACAATCTACAGCCCATCTTCGTTTTCACTCCCAATCTCTACCACTCTCTCTACTCCTAAAGAAATGCACAGCTCTCTCCCAACTCCAACAAATCCACGCTCACATCATCACATCTCAACCCTCGCTCTCCCTCGTTATTGCCCTCTTTCGCTCTTACACTTCCTTCGGCAGCCTCACCCACGCAAGACTCTTGTTAGATCGCTTCCCGTCTCCTCATTTTCCATCCACTCTCCTTTCTAATTCCCTCATCCAAGCTTACTCCAAGACACCCAATTCCCAAGAATCACTCCACCTCTTCCGCAGAATGCTTGCAGTCAGCGGCCCTGCATTTCCTGACAAATACACCTTCACGTTCGTGATCGTTGCGTCCTCACGTCAACCCTCACCGGAATTCGGCGCAAGCGTCCATGGGCAGGTTGTAAGAAATGGGTTCGCGTCCGATGTCTTTGTAAGCAATTCTATGGTGAATATGTACTCCTGCTTTGGCAGGATGGATGACGCCCAGAAGCTGTTTGATGATATGCCTCAACCAGATACAGTTTCATGGACTAGCCTTATAGGTGGGTACACTAAGCGTGGGGAAGTAACCGTTGCTCGTGAATTGTTTGATAAGATGCCAGAACGAAATGATGTTTCGTGGGCGGTTATGACTGCGGGTTATGTTGGGAGTGGAAGATTCAATGAGGCGCTTCACCTTTTCCATGACATGTTGCATAACCATAAAGTGAAGCCTAATGAAGCGGTCCTTGTCTGTGTTTTATCGGCTTGCGCTGAGCTTGGGGCGTTGGACCAAGGGAAGTGGATTCATGTTTATTTAGACAAGAGCTGTGTGCCCAAGAGTTCTAGCATTTCAACTGCTCTTATTGATATGTATGCGAAATGTGGGAGAGTTGAGTGTGCAACTCAAGTATTTGATAATATGTTTAGTAGAGATGTGTGTACATGGAGTAGCATGATTACGGGGCTAGCCATGCATGGGCATGGAAAGGAGGCTCTCCGAGTTTTCACTAAAATGTTGGATGAAGGTATTAACCCAGATGACATCTTGCTTCTAGGTGTCTTAAATGGATGTAGTCATGCAGGTCTGGTAGATGAGGGTTGTTCAATCTTCAATAACATGAAACACTTTTGGGGAATTGAGCCAAAGATTGAGCACTACGGGTGTTTGGTTGACCTTCTTGGTCGTGCCGGACAGTTGGAGAAGGCGTATGATTTTGTTAAGAGCATGCCGGTGGATCCAGACATCATTATTTGGAGGTCTTTACTTAGTGCTTGTAGAATTCACGGTTATGTTGATCTAGGGGAACAGATTATCGATCACATTGCTCAACTAGATCCTAGTAGTTATGGCGGAGGATATGCACTTCTTTCGAACTTGTATGCTTCTCTCGGTCGATGGGATAAGGTTGGTAGAGTCAGGAAGGAAATGAGTGCGAGATCAAAGTCAAACCCTGGCTGTAGTTGGATTGAGATTGACGGTGTTGTCCATGAATTTCTTGCTGCAGATCGACTGCATCCTCAGATTGTGGAAATACGCAATGAGTTGAATGTGATTTTGAAAAGAATAAGTACAACAGGCTATTTTGCTAACACAAAGCAAGTGCTGTTTGATTTGAGTGAAGAGGATAAAGAGCAAGCTATATCTTGGCATAGCGAGAAGTTGGCTGTTGCTTTTGGGCTGATGAGCACCAAGTCAGGGAGTCCTATTCGAATTGTAAAAAATCTAAGGATATGTGAGGATTGTCACTCTGCAATGGAAGCCATTTCACTAGTTTTCGATAGAGAAATTGTTGTGCGAGATCGATCTCGTTTCCATACTTTCAAACAGGGAAAATGTTCTTGTTTGGATTATTGGTAGAGAACAAATTGTACATCCAGTCGTAGTTCTGCAGCACCCACACACCTTGATTGGTCCACTAAGTCAAGTATTGAACCCGGGCTTTCCTTGTTCTCTAACGACAGAAACCAGCTATAGAACTGAGTGAGATGACCTCTGTATGTGTTTTCGATGTTATGATTAGCATGACATGGGAAACGTAGGAGAAAAAGATGAAAAGATGGCAAAAGGGGTAGGAAGAAGAGGAAGAGAGACAGGTGGGGAGTAAGAAGAAGAGGGAGGATAGCTGCCAAAGAGACGGGATTTCTTTTCCAAGTCTCTTCAATGTTGATGGGGTCTTTCAAGTGACCCTCTGTGCCGTTTTGACAAGTTGGGCAAGAAGCCCTTCAAGGAGAGGGGCTCAGTTCATTGGAGAATGCCCCTGATGTCTCTATATGGGAGATACGGAAGGAGAAATTTTGTCATAGTTTCAATGATTCTAAATGTTCTTCAAGAAGATCCGAGTTTAGAGGAGCTTATCTTTGTGCTGAAAGATACCGTTGTCAATTGGATTTTGGTGGTGAATTGCAAAGTGCATTATTAAGGTTGTGCAAGATGGAATTGTCCACCTTCAATGTGGCAGAAACGGGCAATTTTGCACGATGACAAAGGCAACAGTATTCACCCTCTCCTAGCCATTGGAGATGCTTTGGAGGTGGAGCTCTTGCCCTCAAGTAGGGGTTGGGACTTTTAGATAAAGAGCAATCAGCCTAATTGTTGAGAAACGATATTCTTTAAACGTCATTAATTGATCAAAGGTCATTTGAGGCCTCCGAAGCTCTCATTGTGTCCGAGGTAATTCGTGCTCTTGCCTCGAGGCAAAACATGTTTGTCCATGTTAGTGGAGAGGTGAATATCAGCTGGCAGGCTTGCCAAAGGTACGATCATGGTTCTGAATATCAGCATCGGCAGGCATACCAGCTTGTCCAAAAAATGATATGATACGACATCACGTATCCCTATTAGCCCTATATCGGCCCGTATTGGACAGAATTTCTATTTTTAGCAAAAAATTACAGAAAAAATTTTTAAAAAAGGAAAATTGAGATTCGCAAGAATCTTTCATTTTTTTATTTTTTATTTTTGTACTTTTACTGTGTATGCAATGGTGTATTGGACCATTCTTTGGTGAGAATATTGTGTATAAAGTTGACTTATTGTAAGCTGTGATGTTGATATCTTTTTTTCTTTTTTGTATAAGTTATTTATATATGTTATAAGCTGATATCATATATTATTATAACTCATATAAATATATAATTGATATCTCTAGTAAAAGTATTGAAGATTAATGCATATGTCAATGCATTTATGAAATGTATAGATCTTATAGTAGTAGAAGTGTATTTATGCATGATCACAACATTTGATGGAAAAAGGGAAAAAAAATAATATGAAATTTTTTAAAAATTTGAGCATAAATAGGAAATAAGTAGAAAATATTTGGAAAAGAAAAAACATAAATTGAGAAGAAATTTATAGCATTAAAGGGTATTCATGCATCATTACGTCATTTGATTGGAAAAAAGAAAAGAAAAAGAAAAAATAATTATGAAAATTACTGAAAATTCGAATATAAATAGGAAAAATAAAAAACAAATCTCCAAATTGAGAAGAAATCTGTAAATCTATAGTATTAGAAGGGTATGCATACATCATTACAACATTAGAATGGAAGAAGGTATTGAAGAAAACATAAAATTTTCTAAATTTTCCAACATAAATAAGAAAATTTTTTAAAAATTCAAAAAATGCCGGAATCAAGAAGAAATCAAGCATGATTCATTGGATTTGGGTTTATTGTAAGCCCCGACCCAACAACACAAGATATTGTCCGCTTTGCCGAAGCTCATGGCTTTAAAACGCGTCTTGTCTGTTAAGGAAGGAGCCCACTTATAGACACCACAACTTAGGACAACGCTTCTGATGTGGGGATAAGGTTTCACCTTCATTGTGTGCACAGTAGCCTGCCAGTCACACAGTAGCCTGCCAACCACCTTTTTAGGGGTCCGCCCACGTGTGTCCGCCCACATGTGACAGCAGTAACGGAGTGTCACAATATCCCCCACTGAGGGCAGAGCCGTCCTCGAATCTGATACCACTTGTAAAGCCCGACCCAACAGCACAAGATATTGTCCGCTTTGCCGAAGCTCACAGCTTTAAAACGCGTCTTGTCTGTTAAGGAAGGAGCCCACTTATAGTTACCACAACTTAGGACAACACTTTCGATGTGGAACAAAGTTGCACTTTCACTATGTGCACAGTAACCTGCCAGTCACACAGTAGCCTTCCAACCACCTTTTTAGGGGTCCGCCACATGCGCGCCCGCCCACATGTGACCACAGTGACGGGGCGTCACATTTATACTCTAATCCGACTGGATTTCAGCAATAATATACAAAAATAGGTATTTTACAGTTTTTATTTTCCCTAAAGTGGATACTACTGCTTCAATACGTGGATTGAATAATTTAGAGAATATATATATATATATATATATATATATGAACTTTTGAACTTCAAATGTAGTGTAGATTTGATCGAAAATGAGCTTCGAACAATTTTTGAGGTAAAAGGTTTGAAAATAATAGAGAGAAGGGGAAATCTGATAAAGTTTTGTTAGTTCTTACCAATATGAGTACGTTGTATTAGTGCCGAAACAGACTGATATAGGTCAGTTTTTTTTAAAAAAAAATTATATATTGGGCCAAAATGATCCCGTATTGCATTTCATCTCGTGCTGATGTGGATGTGATACGTTTGTATAGGCCGATATGATATCGATATTCATATCTATGGGCAGGATGGTCCTCCCTTCTATTGCTTGATAATTCTTCCTACCTACTTTCTTTAGAGACGTGCTTGATTATTTGCACTTGAGCAAGCACGGTAGATCATTTACTATGGAAGCTATCTTTTTTATTGTTAAAAGTTGGGTGTGAAAATGTAAGTCCGAGCCGTGGAAGTAAACCGTTTATTTTTTGATAAAATCTGGCTACTTGCTTCCGGGCCAAACATTTCTTTACCACATTTCTAGCGCGGCGAATGATATGGCTGACAATTGGCTAGAGGTGTTGTAATTAGGTCTTTGTTATGTATAATTTCTTGATACCTAAAAAACACGAAGATGTTGACCGCATAACACAATCCCATATTTTTTAATACCCAATTTTTTGATTGGGAGTTGATCTGGCAAGTGAAGTTGACCACATAACACAATCCCATATTTTCAAATGGGTCATGATAGACATAATTGTCATACCAGACAAATTCAACAAAGCATGGTGAGGATTCGACTTTTGCCTCATATATTGCAATTTCTTTCTTGTGTTATTGTACAGAGAAATTTGAGTCATTAAAACTGTTGAGAAGGTGATAGGTACCATCATCAGCGTACAACGTATGGTGTGACCTGGGTAATGTGGTGTCATCAACAACTACCATTATGAATTTTCAGCAATTTGAAGTTCAAAATAAAAGAGTTATTTGTTAGCACAATAAAGGAGATGATATTTTTCTTATCTCATTTTAACATTAGAAATAGAGAATGTAATAAAGAAAATAGAAAAAAGAATGAAATTGTTTAACGAGGTTGACCACCTTCGAAGTGGCCTTATTTTCTGTCTTTTATTCTTAATTTATTTATTAATTGATAAACTAACGTATATTTTGTACATGCGAGGTATTCCGGGAAATAAAGTCGAAATCATGCTTAATAATAAGAATTAAAGCTTAAAGATTAATCAAGAGAAGACTTGGATGTTTGGAAGTCATTATTGAATCACATGCTAAAGATCCAAGAAAGCCAAGTACAGAGTGTTGAATATGAAATATTGTATATTTTCCCCTGTTATGCATTGGTTTTATAGGTATACATGCACTTAATTGATTTAATTATATATGATTTCCTATGCGAGGTAATTTTGAGAGCTAAGATGAAAAAAAAAATTAAAAAGAATATTTAATACTCAAAGAATGACCAAGTGTAGACTTAGAGATCTGGATGTGATTAATGAAGATTTAAAGTGCTAAAAATCCAAGAAAACTAAGTGTAAAAGATAGAGAAAAGATTAAAAAAATAACAAAGTACATTAACAAAAATAACAGATTGTTCAGTCCCACCTAAGGTTGGTTCAATTTGATCGAATGATCATAATACAATTAACGAGAAACTGTGATTTTCAAAGATAATTATGCTCAACACTTAGATGTAACCGAAGCTATGTTCGGTGCGACCTGAGGGAGATGGATATTTCAGATAAATATGAAAGAAATTCGGATATGAAAATTAGTGCGATTGAAGCGTAACAAAAATGCATAAATTCGAAGTCGGTTTCAAGTTGATACGGATTTTTCTTATATAAATGGGTGAATCTAGCTTTTGTAGATACGAATTAAGGTAAAAGAGATAGAGTAAGGACTTATGGAGCTTCTTCAGAGTCTTTCTCCAATCCTTCGGTTATTCTCCGGTTTTTATGTTTTTCTTTTGAGTTTTAGTTCAATCTCGTCTTTGATTGACTAACCTCTTAGATATGGCTAAGAGATGAAGCTTGTAATTGTTTTTAATGTTTAGGTCTCTTTGATTCAAGTAATTGGTTTTATTGTTGAACAATTATTGATATTTGGCTTGAATGAAGATGTATTTTTAGTTTACTTTGATGCATTGTCAACTTCAGGCACATTGAATGCTTAGGAAAGCTATGAATGATTACTTATCTATTTTGTAAAGGTTTGATTTATAAAATCTATTGATTTATCATAGACTAAGAGCACGATAGATGCTTTGAATTCTATTCGATTAATAATTTGATACTCAATGTGGGAACCAATTTAATTAAAATTTAAATATATGTTTATATATGAATGATGATTTAACCGCTCTATTATTCGGATAGATAGTATAGGCTTCGATTATAGTTGAGTTATATGATTGAATCAAGTGAATTAAACATTAAGAATGTCTATAAGTGGATCTTTGGCGCTTCAGTATTTTATCTCTATTAATTATCTTCTCAATTACATTACTATTTCTCAAATTAGATTTTATAAGTAGATTTAGTTATAGTTCTAGTTCTGAATTATTCCAAAAATTGCACTAATATAAGTCTCTGTGGGTATGACCTTGGTCTCACCGAGTTATTACTACATCGTAGCCCTACACTTGTGGTTTGTTCGATTACAAATGATGAACAATGGACTAAAAAATCACAAAGTGCAATAACAAAAATAATAGATTGTTCGATCACAAAAACAATCAAGAAAAAACTGTGATTTTCATAAATAATTTGCCTTAGTATTTAGGTCCGACCAAAGTCATGTTCGGTGCCATCGAAGGAAAGTTCGATGTGACCTATGGGAGAGAAACTTTTGATAATTTTTTATGAAATTCGACTGCAGTCGAAAACATTTTTGGTTGGACTCAGTGTGACCGAAGTGTAACAAAAGTGCGTAAATTTGAAGTTGGTGTGAATTTTTCCTATTTAAAGGAGTGTTTGAAGCTGATCTAAGTACGAATTAGGGCTTGGGAGAAAGATCTATATGTGACAGAGCTTCTTCGGAATCATAATTCCTTCTCAATCTTTTGTTTCTAGTTTTTATGTTTTATTTAAGATATTAGTCATATTTATCTAATTTCTTAGCTAAAGCTCAGGAATGAACCTTTTAATGAATATTTGATAGTTAAATCATTTTAAATAAAAGTTAAGATTTTTATGTTGAATTATAATTGGATGCGATTGAATTCCTATATTGGAGAAGGAATCAATTCGTAAAGTTAATTAATTTATTATCGTTTTTGGGACATTATATGTTTTTAATTCCCTGCGATGTGATTATCTAGATCTTCATGAGAGATCAAACCTATCATGATTCTAATCTATATTGTATGTTTTTTTAATTAATATTACGATATTATCTACTGATTAGAATATATTGGAATCCAGTTCTAATTGAGTTATTAACTTGATAAGACAAATTAAATTCAAAGTTTATTGATTAAGGATCTTGAATCCTTAATCCCTTTTATTATTGTTTTTACAATTCTTTTGGAGCATGAGCCCAAGAATGAAGTAGATCCAAATCTCAAGGCCCCACGGAACAGGAAAGCATCGGTGATTGAACACCCATCGTTTTATATATATATATATATATATATATATATATATATATATATATATATATATATATATAAAGAAGAGAATGAATGGATATAGATTTTTTTTTTTTAATTTAAAAAGTTAATAGAGTGAAAGTCGTCGATAAAAAATCAAGAGATGGAAGAGTGAAGTGTTGAGCTGTAAGACAAGTTTTGGTTTAAGCTTTGGTTGATTTGATCATTCAATTGATTATCATTGTGGACATGATAGTGGAAAAAATAGATCCATAGTGGTTTTAAGTCTAGAATACATAATACATTCATAAAACTCAATGTTGGGAAATATTCAATTATATGATTATTACTTTGAGTTCAATCAGGATATTTATTAAAGTACTAGAACTTAAGTGAATGATATATTTGATTTAAGTTATCTCTAGATTGGATTGGTTTGAAATTATTTGAGATTGCATGATTGGCTCTTTTTGGAATTGTTTTTGAATTCAGAGTTTTTCGTGTGTTTTGCTCAGGATTAGCAAAATGCTGGTTGAGACTGTGATAATGTCTAAATATTGTGTATATATTTTTTCAATTGTATTAGTTTCCATGCATTTAAAGTGCTTAATTAATTAACTAAAATATATTTTATACATGCGAGGTAATTTAGGAAACAAAGGTGAAATCATACTTAAGAAAGATGATTAAAGCTCAAAGATTAATTAAGAGAATACTTGTATGTTTGGAGCTCATTATTGGAGAATTCACACACCAAAGATCCAAGGAAACCAAGTATAAAGGATGAATAAAAGACTAAAAAATCACAAAGTACAATAATAGAAATAACAGACTGTTTAGTCCCACTAGAGGTTAGTTTGGTCCAATCGACAGTGCATAGAACAGTTTAGAAAGAAACTGTGATTTTCATGGATAATTCGTCTCAACACTTAGGTATGACCAAAGCCATGTTTGGTGCCACAGAAGGGAAGTTCGGTGTAACCTAAGGGAGAGTTTAGATTTCAGATAGATTTTTATAAAATTCGGTTGTATCTAAAGGCATTTTTTTTTGCTAGACTTGGTGCGACTTCGATGCAACCGAAGGTGATTATCGGTGAGACTGAAGCATAATAAAAATGGGTAAATTTGAAGACGGTTCAAAGTCAGTGCGAATTTTTCCTATAAGAGGTGTTCTAAGCTTATCTAAGTATGAATTAGGGCTTGAAAGAGAGACCTAGTAGTGGCAGAGCTTCTTAAGAATCATCTTTCCTTTTCAGTCATTCAATTCTAGTTTATTTTTTTAGTTTTTAATTTTATTTTTTTAAGATGTTAGTTATGTTTGGTTAATCCTTAACTAAGGCCAATGGATGAACTTTTTAATGGACATTTGATAGTTAATTCATTTTTTTAATAGAAGTTAAGGTTTTTATGTTGAATTATGATTGGATGTGATTAAATTTCTAGATTGAAAATGAATCAAATTATAAGGTTGATTGATCTATTGTCTCATCTGAATACATTAGATAGTTTCAATTCCCTGTGATATGATTACTTCAATTTTCATGAGAGATCAAACCTATCATGATTCTAATCTATGTTGGATGTTTCTAATTGATATTGTTGTATGATCTTCCGACTAGAACGGATTGAAATCTAGTTCTTGTTGAGTTATCAACTCGAGAAGACAAATTAAATTCAAAATCTATTGATTAGAATCATGGATCCTTACCCCATTTTATACTTGTTTTTACAACTCTTTTACTTCGTTGGATTAAAAACCCAGACCAATTGTTTCCTTTAAATTAAGTTCTTAGTATATTCTCACTAAATTTCCCATGGATCGACCACAATCTTACCGAGTTATTACTGCATCGCAACCCTATACTCTGGGTTGTCAACGCTTAGGTTCGATCACTGACCCACTGATCCAATGTCACAACCGTGAGGGTTATGGATATGAGGCTTTACCTATTAAGGAATGGATTATCTAGAGGTCAAGTTGTTTTAGATCTAAGGTTAGGGTCACCAAGGCACCTCATAATTTACTTGTTCTTCACTACTTGATGTTTCATATCTTTATGTGTCTTTGGTCTTTAGCCTCCAAGGGCCCAACCGACTTACTGATACACTGACCCACGTGATTAACAAATGGGTGCACAAATAAGTGCACTAACAGTATCAAGTTTCTTGTGCTAATATTAAAGTGGTTCCAACTATGTAAAATGACTCTAGCGAAGACAATAATATCACATTGCATTCGAAAAGATGGTTCTCATGACAGTGGGAATGCGGAAGGAGTATATTAAATTTTCTTACAACTGGCTAAAGCAATCAGTACATCTAAAGTTAGTATCCCTAAAAAGTAAGACATACCCTCCACATCATAAGAGAATATCGGCCAAGCTTAACATATATGCATTTTGGTTATCTAGACATTTTAAGGCATGTGTTGTACATGCCTTGTTAGATGAAGACCCTTAAAAATTGATTGTAACAAGGGAAAATGCCATGGAACGCGACAACGATAGCTTAAGCTGAAATGTGATAGCGGAGACGGTGACCGCAACCAAAGCCATAACTACAGTTACCTTTACTAAGAATGACCTCATTTGGGTGATCAGGAGCATGATCACCATTTGATGGTGATCGGTTACATAAGATATAATTGTGTTAATAGAATAATGCTTGATAGCGACTCAATAGTGAATCTCATGCCCCTGAAAAAGCTGTAAAAATTGGATTATCAACCCTCTCATTTATATATACAACTGGTGGACCCCATGGAGCTTGGGTGTTTACGTGCCATGTAAAATAGGTGGTGTAGGGGATTCCGATTATGTTTGTCCTAAAAACAAGATGAAATCTTATACAACATTACAACACTTGTTTTCAAAAGTGTGCAAAACACCAAAGTTTTATAGGGCTACCATTTTCTATATATAACATCCACTTCGTCCATCAGATTTTGCCCTTGACTCTATGAATTGGGACAAAATTAAGTTAGATCCACAACTCAAGTAGATCACATCATGGAAAAATGGGGATGGGATCTTAATCATAGGTTTGTTTGTGAGGCTACCATGGCGTGTATCTTTCTTCAAAGCCTTTAATCAGGTGTAACACATTAGTATTGAGTGAAGATATAAAAATTATCCTGACAAAAAATCATGTGGGCCGGACCACCTAAACTTAAAGTTCTTAGGAGCACATTTACATGGTTTAAATTGATGTGGTCCATCAAAAATTTATATCAAGATGATCTTTAATGGTTATCATGTAATGGACGGAGCAGATTTACACAAAACAATATGTGCCCTTGTAGCTTGCGTGCCTTATTGCCTACAACAAGAGTAGTCGAGGGTCCTATAAAAATGGGACTCGGCTTTGATAGTAACAACTCTAGTTTCGAGATCCGTATTGGTCAGTGTTCTATGGGCTCCATCATGTGACATGTTTTATTCACGCCATATTCAATGATGATTATTGGTAACACGACAACTTGAATCAATTGGATTTCCTAATGCATACATCCATTTACACTCGAATATCAAATGAACAATTCTTGTCAAGGTTTCTATCATCCAGTCGCTTAAAGTGCAAATTAGACACCCACCAGCACAATAAAATATAAAAAATGGTGAATATCTGGAAAGAGGAACCTTTGTTATCACTTCTGTTGGAATATTCAAAACATAGCGAAAAATAAAAGTTTTTAAAAATACATATTTCGATTTTATAACTTGATGGATCTCCATCTAGATATTCTTACTTGATAAGAAGAAAAAGCTAAAAATATTACAGTTAGGATTTATCGAAATGTTGTGCCAATGATTCATCGATTTGTTGATACAATTCCTTCAACTGGAAAGTTTATTCCTGATTTGTCTCAAATGAAGGAGAGGACAATTGTCAAGAAATCTAAAGTCCAAATCCTCACAACCAAATTTGAGGAAATACATATGGAGGAAAATGAAATGTTCATGGACTTTTATACTAGATTAAATGACAATGTGAACTCTATGTGGGGTCTGGATGACAAAATCCTAGAAAGTAAAGTGTGTGCAAAGATACTACATTCATTTCCTGAACGGTTCAATTCTAAGGTAACTGCGATGCAGGAACTTCGTGATACAGACAATATGAGGGTAGAAGAACTAGTTAGCTCTTTACAAACCTATGAGTTAAATTTTAAAGCTCCTAAAGGTAAATCTATTACCCTTAAATCTTCTAAAAATGTTTCTCAAGAAAACAATAGCAATTCTGATTTAGAAAACTCAGAAGATGATATGGCCCTTCTAGCGAAAAAGTTTTATAAAATTTTCAAAAGTAAAAAGAGGGTTGATTTTCAAAAAGCTAATGATAAGAAAAAATCTAAATCTAAAACTTGGAAATCATTAAAAGACAGTTAATGTTACAACTGCCAAGAATATGGGCATTTGGCAAACAAGTGTCCTAAAAAGGACAAATCCAAAAAGAAGAGTATGTTGGCTACTTGGGATGAATCTTCCGATTCTGAAGCTTCTTCTGAATTAAAAGATTCTGAAACCGAGTTGGGCAATGAGTCAAAGCCCTTATGACTCTAGCCAAGTTCACTTTTTCTGATAATGATGATCTAACTAGTAAAGAAAATCTAAACAGTGATCATGAAAATGAACATCTTCAAAATGCTTATAATGCTCTTTACAAGGAAAGTTGTAAATTTGCTTTTAAATTAAAACTTCAAAAAGAAAAGTTTTCAAAGCTTAAAGAAAATTTTGATTCTCTTATTTTAGAAAAATCCCATATTTCATATTATTTTGAAAATTGCAAATACGATTTAGATTTCAAAACTTCCCTTATTGAAAATCTTAAATCTGAAAATAAAAAACTTAAACTTGAAGTCTCTTCACTTTTGAGTTTAAAGGACACATGGAGGTATGCCCAAGGTGATCCAAAGTTAGAAAAACTTTTATCTGGATCAAGAAAATGTGGCGACCAATCCAGTTTGGGCTACGATAGATATATTCCTCCTAAACAGAAGAATACTCCTCCTAAGTTTGTAAAAGGAGAGTCCTCAAACTCAAAAGAGAAAAGTTCTAATCAAAAGTTTTCTAAAAATACCAAAACATTTCAATCATTTAAACCTAAAAGTAACCATATCAACTATAATAATCAGAACCGAAACCCTTTAGCTGAAAAAATAGTTGATTTGCTTAAGGAGCTCTTAAAATCTAATTCAGTGGGTCATTCTTACAACAACTACAAATGTAAGAAGACTAACTATACTCCTAAACCCAAAACTGTTTTGAAATGGGTTCTTAAGGTTACTTACTTGGTTGCTCACATGGCTTTCAAAGCTACAAGTCATTCAAAGTAGTACTTAGACAGTGGATGCTTAAGGCATATGACTGGTGATAAAGGTCTATTCATCGATCTTAAAGACATGGCTGATAGTTCAATCACATTTGGTGATGGTAGCAACCGCAGGATTATTGGCCAAGGTATGGTTTAACTTTCTAATCTCCCTTTATTTGAGAATGTTTTATATGTAGAAGGTTTAAAACATAAATTGTTAAGCATTTCTCAAATATGCGATAAAAACCACAGCGTAAAATTTTCTAACCTAGGGTGTGAAATTTTAAACAAAAAGGGTTCAGTAATATTAACTAGTCGTAGAACTTCTGAAAACTGCTACATCATAAGTGATTCTAGCTCATCTAATCAATTGTGTTACATGGTCCATACCGATGAAACTGAGTTATGGCATAAACGTCTTGGACATGTACACTACCACAATCTATATAGATTAAGCAAAAGAGAACTGATAAGAGGTCTACCTAAATTATAGAAAGTAAACAAAATATGTGGTGAATGCCAGATTGGTAAACAAACTAGGAGTGCTCACAAAAAGGTGAACTCCAATGCTACATCAAAACCGCTCGAGCTTCTCCATATAAATCTTATAGGACCAATCAGAATGGAGAATCGAGGTAGCAAAAATATATACTGGTAATCGTGGATGACTATACCAGATTTACCTGGGTAACCTTCTTAAGGGATAAATCAGAAACCCTTAATGAAGTAAAAATAATTCTCAAACGAATCCAAACGAAAAATGGTTCTCAAGTCTGTAAGATTCGTAGAAATCATGGATCAAAATTCGAGAATAGCAGTTTTGAGAAATTCTATTGTGATCAAGGAATATCACATGAATTCTCTGCACCGAAAATACCACAACAAAATGGAATTGTTGAAAGAAAAAATAGAGTACTTCAAGAAATGACAAATGAAATGTTGAATAACATGAAGCTCCCTAAAAATCGTTAGGCTGAAGCCGTAAATACTGCATGCTATATAATCAACCAGGTTTATACAAGTAAAATAAATAATAAAACTGCTTATGAAATGTGGTTCGATAAGAAGCCTACTGTCAAATACTTTCGAGTTTTTGGCAGCAAGTACTATATTTTACGTGACTGTGAAAATCCGGGTAAGTTTGACACTAAAAGTGATGAAGGGATCTTTTTAGGATATCCATTAAATAGTCGAGCATATCGAGTACTGAATAAGAGGACCGGTGTTATTCAAAAGTCCATTAATGTGGTCATTGACGATCACTTAAATACACCTGCCTCAAGTTCTGATAATGATGAAGTTCTTTTAATTGACAAGCCAGATGCTTCATCAAATTAAACTAACTCTGAACTAAGGACTGTTAAAGATCATCCAACCACTCAAATTCTTGGAAACCCTCTCAATGGTATGCGCACTCATAAACAACTAGAAGATATATGTAATTACGTGTGCTTTACATCCTAGATAGAATCGACTAACGTAAAAGAAGCCCTTACTGACAAAAACTGGATAGTAGCGATGAAAGAAGAGCTTAACCAATTTGTGAAAAATGATGTTTGGTATCTTATTCTTAGACCTAAAGATAAACATATTATCAGAACTAAGTGGATTTTCAAAAATAAGTCTGATGAACTTGGAAATATAATTCGAAACAAGGCTAAACTGGTCGTACAAGGGTACACTCAAATTGAAGGCATCGATTATGATGAAACTTTTGCCTCAGTAGCTCGTCTTAAATCAATCAGACTATTTATATTCATTGTTTGCTTTAGAAAATTCAAAATTTATCAAATGGATGTAAAGAGTGCCTTCTTAAATGGCGATCTGCATGAAGAAGTTTATGTTGAACAACCAACGGGTTTTGAAGACCCTAAGAATATTGATCATGTCTATCACTTGAAAAAGGCTCTCTACGGTTTGAAACAAGCTCCCAAGGCATGGTATGAAAAATTGACCAATTTCTACTAAGTCATAATTTTCAAATGGGTAGTGTTAATAAGACTCTTTTTGTTAAGAAACATAATGATCATATCTTAATAGTGCAGATCTATGTTGATGATATTATTTATGGATCTACCTATACTAATATGACTGTTGAGTTTGCAGATTTAATGAAATCTAAGTTCGAAATGAGCATGGTTGGAGAATTGAATTATTTTCTAGGGTTGCAAGTAAAACAACAACCTGATGGTATTTTTATTTCTCAAACCAAATATGTTCTGAACTTAATTAAAAAGTTCGGATTTGAAAATAGGAAAAATTTTAATACTCCTATGAGTACAACTTCAAGACTCTCAAAAGACTCTACAGGTAAAAATGTGGATCCTAAATTATATCGTAGTATGATAGGCAGTTTACTTTATTTGACTGCAAGTAGACCTGATATTGCTTTTAGTGTTGGTATTTGCGCTAGATATCAATCTGACTCTAAAGAATCTCATCTAACTACTGTTAAGCGGATTATGCGATATGTCGCAAGTTCAACTACTTTGGGTCTTTGGTATCCATATGATACTAGTGTTCAGTTGGTAGGGTACACTAATGCTGATTGGGCTGGAAATATTGATGATAGAAAATCAATCAGTGGTGGTTGTTTCTATATCGGAAATTGCTTAGTTTCTTGGTTTAGTAAGAAGCAAAGTTCCGTATCGCTCTCAACTAATGAGGCTGTATACATTGCAGATGGAAATGCATGTACTCAGCTTGTATGGATGAATAAAATGTTAAGTGATTATGGAATTGTACAGGATTCAATGGTTTTATATTGTGATAATTCCAGTGCGATAAATATATCTAAAAATTCAATCCAGCATTCACGAACCAAGCACATTGACATTAGATATCATTACATTCATGAATTAGTGGAAGAAAAAATAATTTCTTTGGATTACATTCCAACCGAGACTCAACTTGCTGACATTTTCATTAAACCGCTCAACAAAAGCAAGTTTAATAAATTGAAATTTGATCTTGGTATATGTAATTTAAATTGATTATTCATACATTTCTGTATTATAGTTTATATATTTATTAAATTATAATTTTAAATTTCAGAATTATGTGAAAAATGCATATTTTTGTCTTTGCACGACCAATCGAGGACGTACCGACCAGTCGTGGCATGATCGGTCGAGGACGACCCACAACTAGTCGTGTAGCGCGCTGGACCTTTTAATTTGGGAAAAAACCTTTTCTTCCTCATTTCCTCTTTCTTCTCCAACGGGTCGTAGCACGACTAGTCGTACCTAACTGTTTGATTCATCAAGGTTAGTGCATTATTTCAGCTATTCTTGTAGATTCAAGCTCTAATCTCTTCATTTTCTTCCTTGGAATGCTTGATTTCAAGTTTCCTTGAATATTTTGGGGTTTTCTTCACCCAAATCTATTTTTGAGAAAATCCATTCCACATCTTTTGTAACTCCTTGCTTCTTTAATTTTCTTGTTGCAAATGGATGCTAGAGGGAAAAAGAAAACTTCTCGTGATACTTTCTCATCTAGATCGACTCCTTTAATAAGGCGCCATCTTCAGTCACCCGAAGATGATCCCGTACATGTGTGAGATTTAAGAATACGCAATGTTATTGTTGAGCGACCTATTGATCTTGAACACATTGCTCCTTTTGGCCTCCTTCCACTTCTCCAATCTGTAGGTTGGGCTAACATCCTACATTGGGGTGGGCTAGCATACCAATCTATTGCGCATGCTATGTTTGCTTACATTTCTGATTTTTCAACTGAGGATTTAACGTTTAAAATAGCTACTAGAGAAGGTCCATTTGATATAGACCGTCATCTGATTTCGGCTCTAATGGACATACCTGTTGATGACGAGGGTATTCCTATTTATACTTTAGTTGAGAAACCCTTTGAATTAGAAAAACATGTAATAACTAGAGCATTATGTAACATGGATGTGCAATGGACTCATAAAGGGAATGTGCTTGCTTCCAAGTACTTGTTACCCAAATACAGGGTTCTTCATCGAATATTTATTTCAAATGTGTATCCACGTTTTGCAAGCTGTGTGGCTATTGTTTAACAGTTGGTGTACACACAGGCGAACCACTATAATTTTTTATGTCTTGTGATTTGAATGTTTGTTTATTTTTTATATCTTTTATCATTCAAAGTTGTGGGATGTATGTGTGGATGTGAATATTGTAATATTTACATTTCAAGCATTTTGGGAAATTTTGTAATAGTTTAGACTTCCATTCTTGCTATTTACTTTTTATTCCTCTTCAGTTTGAGATATTGATACTTAAACCGTTCTAGTAAGGTTATCCTGCCATAAACCCTTAGTTTTGATAGTGCAAGGTTGTCCTTAGAACAACATTTGTATCAAGCTCTCAAGACTTGAATTTTGAGGTTGCTTTACATTTCCGTACTGTGATTTGTTTAAAGTGTTATCTTTCCGTTATTCATTTAAATTCCGCTGTTATGTCACGCCCCAAACTCGAAAACCGGGCTTACCAAATTCCCGCTCGCCAAATCCGGCGCCAACAACCTTCGTAGTACCCCATTCTCAACTCCTAACACCCATACACTAGGTTCTGATCCTGAGATCTTATAAGGAGGATTTCTATAACATAAGTCTGTTTCATAATCAGCATAACCAAGATCATTACCCACAAATAATAACCATAGGAGCATCATCACAAAATCCACTAAGAACAAAACCTTTACAAGGCGCATAAAGGGAAAGTTACAATGGCTAAATAAACTCCAAAAGCTCCACGGCACTCTCTTACTCCTGCTCAGCTACTGCTTAGCGTCACCTGCATGCATCAATTGTGCATAAGCTTATAGAAAGCTTAGAGGGTGGTGTAAGTGTGTGCAGGACAGGTGTCAAGTATGCAATATCAGAGTATGCAGAATATGTTGGCAAGACCATGAATACCACCATCCGTAATAAGGTTGTACAATACAAGGCAGGAATGCCATCAGCCATACCAAGGTTATGCAATACCAAACATAAATGTTATCAGTCATCCTAAGGCTATGCTACACCAAGCATGAATGCTATCAGCCATCCTAAGGCTATGCAATGCGGGGCTTATATAGCCAAATGTCATATGCAATATGCAATGCGATCATGTCAATCCTCATATCAAGTCCACATAACAGTACAGGTCCTCTCTGGGAAATCACTCCACATTGATTGCCGCCTCCCTAATCGCGTAGCCCAGCCAGCGGAAGAGACCTCACTACCCGCTTGCAGTCTACTACTTGGCTTGTCGGTAACGGACCCATTTGCGAGCTAGTCAAACTCAGCCTAGCATACGCCTCCTCACCCGGGCCGGTAAGGCCACACCCCCTTTTAACCGACCATGACACAATGGGAGATGCGGCCAAATGGTATTTGGCATCGGCGCTCATATTTCCACTCAGTTTAGACATTAGAGCATCTCCTGGTACCATGAAGGTTTTAGGACTTTCACCCAAGGACATCCTACGTGCCCGCAGTGCTAGAACCAAATATTTTCGGTGTCCAAATCTGGCCATCCATGATGTGCCTGTGGAGGTTACGGCCCTGATGAAGCTAAGCCGAATAATAACCGTGTCATGCAAATGCGGGATGCATGAATCACACCAATCAACCCTGCATCAGTTTATGCGCATACAACGCACTCATGTGGGGCAACTCCATCACTCAGGAAGTCCCATAACAACCTGCCCAATGGCATATACCATGACCAATCACTCATCAAGCACACATAGGATGCACATGGGAATGAGTCATGAAAGTATCTAAGTATGACATGCGGTGATAATGTACTCTCCTCATGACAAAGTCGGGTCTAGGCACATGGTGCACATGGGGATGAATCATAAAGATAACATAACATGCGCTGAAGTTATGCTCTCCTCTTACCAAGGTTGGGTCTAGGTACTTAGGCAATTCCTCAAGATATGGGGGAAGCATAACTAATAGTGGGGGCCCAACGATTTGGGGTAGCCCACAAAGCCTAAGTAAGCAATACTATGGGCGTAATGGGTGAGAATGGGCCAAATCAAGGTCTAAGGTGGACATTCAACCACCAATAGATGAGTATGGGCCTAACAAATGGGCCTAGAATGGTACACAATGTGGACATTCAACCACCATTGTCCCCAAGAAGGCAGCCCATCAAGGAGCCTAGCTAAGACAAGGCCCATGACCCGAATACAACCATGTAAATGAAATGGGCAGCAATACATACATCTTATATCACATAAGGAGCCTCAAGAAAACGGGCCAAAGCCTACATACATTAACATGGACCCAAAAGGGGCAAATCATGGCCCAAGTACAATGGCCACCGAATTCATGCATTGAGATAAACCTAATGGGCAGCCCATAAGCCCAAATCATAGGTAAGGCATGCCCAATATTTTTCAAGTTGGGCCTTACAATTTAGCCTAAGACTGGTTAAGATAGATGGGTAACAAAGATCCAATTTTCAGCCCACAAGGTCCATCATAAGGTGAAAACAGTCCATGTACCAAACTAGGCTCAAGAGTGGACGTCCAATACTATTTGGGCCTGCTGGACGTCCCAAAATCTGGCCTACTATGGTCCTCAGAATCAACCCAAAGGCGGGCCTCATAAGGCACTAATTAAGCCCAAATCTCAAAAATCAAAGCTTGGTGTATGTACACAAATCTCATAATCTAGTGGGCCTCACAACCTCATAACTTTTAGATATATACAGAATATTTTAAGGACCTTGCTGGACATCCAGCCCACCCAGCTTCCTGGGCCTGCTGGGGTCCAGCGATGATAAAATTGAGTGCACAAATATTTCCTGGTGGCCCATAATTATTACAGTGGGCCCTACTAGATGGGAAGTGTGTACAAAACACATAAAACAAGGTGGGGCTACTACTGGACTACAAGTCCAGCAACATCCCAAAAAAATCTAGACATCCCCAGTGGGCCTGGGCGTCCCTAATGGCCTGGCCAGCTGGCCATAAAAACATATAAGGTGGGCCCCACTTGTGGACGTCCCACTAGGGGATGGAGAGCACAACTTGCTGCCACTCATTTTACTATTATCCCTGACTTGTACACCCATTGGAGTGAGCCCAAGCCTGTCCAAAAGAGGGAAAATGAGTGGCCAACAAACCACCCTATATGTACAGCAAGGTGGGGTCCACAAAAGTGACCCATCACCCCCAAAGATCAAGCTGATATGTGTGTTTTCCCTTCAACAAGGTGATTGGATGGTCCGGAAAATTGGACCGTCCCACCCTTTGGGCTTGCTCCATGGCTTTCCATTTAGGGACGGTTGGAGCTAGGCTCCATCATGCATCAAGGTGGGGTCCACACCTCCAGAAAACACCCCTCTATGGGGAGAAAAATATGCTACATATAAGGCCAAATTCCATACCAAAAACTAGAAATCAAAGGCCCAGAAAATAGTCCAGAAAAATCTGGACAACAACATATTGCTGAACATACCAGGCTATAGGCTGCTAGACAAAGGGAATTACTCTACATAAACCATGATGTGGCCTACCTTAGTGGGCCCCACAAACCCCCAGACCAAGACCCTCCATCAAAACACCTTGCATGTCATAAATAGGCAGCAAGTGGGACACCAAACGTCTAGAAAATGGACAGCAAGGGCGTCCCACCTTGCTGGACAGTCTGGATGTCCTCGGCTCACTAGGTGGGCCATACACATCAGAAAAATAATAGTAGAGAAAGGGGGAAGAGATCTCGGCCATAGGAGAAGGGCTCTGCCATGATTGAGACCTTCTCCGTCAATCACAACCACACATTACTATATTACATCAAGACATTACATAGATCTACACATGCATGGCCCTACTAGTCAAAATCTAAGGTGGGGATGACATCCCCACCATGAATCTAGGGTCTATATGACCCAAATCAAGCCATAGATCAAGAAAAGTCATCATGATGGGGTCCTTAGAGAATGGCCCCATCATGGCTCATGCATGCACAAGGTGGGCCATTGGCCACACCTAGGAAGTCAAGGAGAACCTCCACCATCGATTGGTGAATCTTACAAGATTCTAAGAATGGAATGTAAGAAGGAAAAACTAGCCTAGATTGCACACCCACCTCTTAGATCCTCCTCCTTTCTTCAACACTAGGTCCTTCTTGCTCCAAGGAGTTGTTTCAATGGTGAAGATGAGATTGCAAGGGCTAGATGGAGGGGAAATGAGAGAGAGAGAGAGAGAGAGAGAGAGAGAGAGGCTAGAAAATCTGAGAATGGTGGGATGTCCCAAGCTTCTCTTGCAATGGGGGAGAGGAGAAATGAGGGAGAAGAGAGGGAACTGGGAAGTTGTAGCAAGGCAATGATGGGTTTGTAAGAAATGATGAATTTTTTGGAAAAAAAAATGATCATTGCACATGGGAGAGAGCAAGCCATGATTATTTTGAGAAGAGAAAAGCCATCATAAGCTTGCTAGCTAGGCTAGGCTATAGTAGAGTAGGCTATAGGCTAGGCTAGGGTAGGCTAGGTCATGATGGAATAGGATGATGTCATCACCTAGGGAATTGTGTACATGCAATAGGCAGGTCCCACAATCATGATCAACGGTCCAAATGATGCGCAGCCTACAACTTTTGACCTACAATTCGGATTGACGCACGAGACGCGGCGATGATGCGGTCGCAAGGGCATAGGTTTCAGGTCGAATCGGGTCGGGTTTATAGGACAGAAATTAAGGATCATTGCAAATGCAACCTACAGGTTGCGGGTTGCCGGAATTCGACCGGAAGGACCGTAGGACCTAACGGAATAGAACGGATACTAGGTTAAGGGTCTGACAGCATACATATAACATGTCGTTTGAGGCGATACACCACTTTGAGTCAACAATCGTGAATGACGGTCGTGATATAGTAACCTCAAAGTGGAAGGGAAGAGATTATCGCTAAGTCAGCAGTTTGATAAGTAGTGAATTTGGCGTTGATCATATGAGTTTGAGACTAACTTGTACGCCAAAGGAAATTCAATGTCATATGAGTGAGATGTATGGGGTTGAAATTATCTACAAGAAAGCATGTAAAGGTAAAGAGATTACAACAGAACAAGTCTTGGGATCTTACGAGGGTTTTTATAATGAGCTTCCGGCCTATCTTCACAAGTTGAGAAAGGCCAATTTAGGGACTGTGATGGAGTTACAGGTGAATGATGAAACAAATAGTTTTGAACGATACTTTATTACAATTGGACAGTGCATTAGAAGCCTACATTTGCATATTCGGAGGGTGTTGTGTGTTAATGCGTCACATTTGACAGGAAGGTACAAGGGTGTTCTTTTCATGGCTACTACATTGGATGGAAATAATCACATCCTC
Source organism: Magnolia sinica (assembly GCF_029962835.1). Classification (NCBI taxonomy): domain Eukaryota; kingdom Viridiplantae; phylum Streptophyta; class Magnoliopsida; order Magnoliales; family Magnoliaceae; genus Magnolia; species Magnolia sinica. The sequence goes on along the minus strand of NC_080582.1, from coordinate 37,001,878 downwards.
CCTTTAACATATGGGATCGGAGAATCTGAGAACAATAGTAGTTGAAGGTGGTTCCTTGGGATTTTATTCAAAGCAATCGGGATTCTTCCAGGACTAGTTGCAATGTCAAATTTCAAAAATGGTTGGTCAGTGAAGTCCCTAATATTTTTCCATATGTGATCCATAGATACTGTGCTCATCATATTCTTGGAAACATGAAGAAGGCATGTTCGGATGATTCTATGAGGGAATACTTTTGGGGTGCTGTTAAAACATACTGGACATCCACGTTTTAGGACATGATGTGATGCATTCAAATGTTGAATCCCATAACATATCAGTTCCTTAATGGTATAGAAAAGGAAAGATAGGCATCCGTTTTCTTTCCTGGCATGAGGTATAACATTGTAACCACTAACATCATTGAAAGAATAAATGCATTGTTCATATATGCACGAGAGTACCCCATCACGAAACTTCTTGAATCAATAAGGAGTAAAATTCAAAACTTCTTCCTTTGTCAATGAGATGAGGCCTTGGCTTGCAAGGGAATTTTGACTCATTGGGCAGAAAAAAGATTGTCCGAACTTTATCATTCGAAAGTGCGAAAGACACAATGTATCGCGATTTCAGTGGATGAGTTCCAAGTGACCGTACAGGGAATGACCGATGTAGTGAAGCTGAGATAAATGAAGTATACATGCGGTGAGTTTGGAAAAATGTTACTGCCTTGTGTTCATGTGATAGTGGCCTGTGATAAGTAATAACTTGATATGTACAAATATTGTTCTTCATTCTATTTCAATGAAATATATCGTAAAACATACCAAGAGTCAATTTACCCAGTGCTTAACAAGACACAATGGGACATTTCAGATGAAGTGAAGGTTATATGTGAGAATATGAAGCCTCCAAAAACAAGAAGATCTGCTAGAAGACCGAAAAAGGTTCGAATTACATCCCTGAGAGAAGATATGACAGCACCCAGATGCTCGAGATATAAACGAATAGGTCACAATCGGCGTCGATGCACTTTCGTCCCTGCAAGCTGAGACTGAGGCTGATGATGACTTATTATTTTAGTTTTTTTAATATTTTTATTGTTTGTGATAATGTAATGTGAACTGTAATATACTTATTGATTCATGAACCTTGGTGCATGTTAACCACGATCTAATGTGGATGATAACCACGATCTATTATGCATTTGAACCATGACCCATAGAGAAAATCATGAACTTAACAACGGGTCGTGGTTGTCATGACATATAGATTGTGGTTGTCCTGTTGTATGGGTCGTGTTTCTCATAAAGCCATGGTTGTCAACAACGATCCAACATGGATGATAACCATGATCCATTACAACTGTGAACCACGACCAATTTAATGTGACAACCACAACCTATATCAACTACGACCAATGTTTCACGAATACCACGGCCCATATAAGACGACAACAACGACCCATATATTATTCCATTCAGGGTCCATGTATCATGACAATCACAACCTATACAACCTTACAACCATGACCCATATACAATGACAGTCACGACCCATGTATCATGTCAATCACAATCCAATGTGGATGATAATCACGAGCCTTTATGCATTTGAACCACGAACCCAAAGATGGAAATAGTGTATATAACAATAGGTCGTGATTTTCGTGATATATGGATCATGGTTGTCATGTTAATGGGTCGTGCTTTCACTTAGTGTCGTGGTTGTCAACAACAATCCAGTACGGATGATAACCACGATCCATTACAAACATGACAACCATGACGCATGTAAAATGTCAACCATGACCCATGCAACATGACAACCATGACCCGTATAACATGACAATCACGAACCCATATCAAATGACAACTACGATCAATGCTTCACGTAAACCACGACCCATATAACATGACAACCATGATTCATATAACACGACAACCACAACCCATATATCATTATATTTAGGATCCATATTTCATGACAATGATGACCTATATAACATTACAACCACGACCCATATACAATGACAGTCATGACCCATGTATCGTGTCTCGAGCGCGATCGTAGGGCTTATATCTATCTGAGCCGACCTTATAATCTAAATCCTTCTATGACAGTTCTACCAGGTTCCAGGCTGATGTCAAAGCCTTACAAAAGAACTTGATATTTTGTCGATGAGCCCCTACTCGAAGTTAGCGGACCAGGTGTGTAATGACTTCTTCCGGGTTCTAGGCTGATGTGAAATGGCTTCTTTTAGGTTCCAGGCTGACGTGAAAGCTATACAAAAGAACTCGATATTTTGTAACAAGACAACAACGATCCATATAACACGACAACTACGATTCATAAAACATGAAAACCACGGCCCATAGTAACCGACACCACGACCCATGTAACTTTGATAACCACGATCCATATATCATAACAACTACGATAAATAAAAACTGTCAACAACGACACTTTGTCTAGGTCATGTTTTGACAATGTGAAAGATCGTGGTTGTCATCTACGAAGGGTCATATTTGTCACTGTGAAAGGTTGAGATGACTTTGATCAAGGTGTGCCATACAGTAAGCTCCCTTCACTTGACAACGAAAGTCCTCACCATATCTAGTTTGATCTTCACGATCGGTAGCAAGTGTCCACAAGAAGGTCCATGTGATGCGGAATACCATGAAACGCCAAGGGACAAATTTTCACCCTAATCTAAAATTCTGATGGGCCATAGCAAAGAGAAATGCAAATCAAGGGAGGAAGCTGTTTTCATTTTTCATGGCCCACCAAAGTTTTGGATCAAAGTAAAACTTGGTCCTAAGGGGGTTTCATGACGTGCTGCTTCACACAAACGGTTCAAATTTTGGATCCACATTACGTATGATGGTGTTTATGCACTGGGTAAAATAGGTTGTGTTGGATATTCTGGTTACGTTTCGGTCTTGGTTATAGAGGGGGTATAGGTAACATCCACTCTGTCCAGTAGTTTCTGCTTTTGATGTTAGGAACTGGGATAAAAAATCAATTAGATCCACAACCCAAGTAGGTCACATTACATGGAACAATGGGGATGGGATATTAACCATAGGTTTGTTTATAGGGCCATGCTAGCGTGTATCTTTCATCAAACCCTTTAATTAAGTGTAATGCATCAATATTGAGTGAAGATACAAAAATCATCCTGATAAAAAAATCAGGTTGGACGCACCACTTGAACTTAGACGTCTTAAAGGGACGTTTCACATGGTTTATATTGGTGTAGTCCATCAGAATTTTATATGGAGATAATCTTTTAAGTTGAAATTAGAAATTTAGGTAGATACTTAGTTATGATACTATATTTTCATATGCCCCTCTGAAGTCTGTAATCTTATCGTATCCCATATACCTAAATTGATATAATCCTTCCACTATCAGAATTCATGTCCATCCACCATTACACTTCCATGGTGTGTTGATGACATCCATACATGCTATCCCATGTTTTGCCACCGGCTAAAAAGTAATGTGATGCCATGACTCAGCTGGGCCACACCCTAGGGAACAATTGAGAGGGATGCCACCCCCCTTTTCAACTATTCATGCTTGTGTGACCCACCTGAGTTATGGATTGGCCCAATTTTTAAGCAGTAGCCAAACAAGGAATGGCATGCATGATGGGTGGAGTGGATGCCATGAGCACAACACAGTAGGGCCCACATAACTCATTAGCAATATTAAGAGGAGCTACCCGCGGATGTAGAGATGTGTGAGCCACACCATGACGTATTCGTTTGAACTGTGTATCTGGTTATTCCCTTCTGTTATGGGATTTCTTGAAAATGGGTCTTATCCAAAACCCAAATGGGTCACACCATCTGGAAATGTGTAAAATCATGCTGAAAAATCTAAAATCATTTGGTGGGCCACTTAAGTAATGGAATAGCTTAAAAATTATCATGATCCCTCATCTATGTGGGATGCACACAATGCAATAGAATACATCTTGATGGGCCCTACAAGCAATCAGGGGGGTTTTAATGGATGAGAATCCACACTCTTAACTATTCCCTGTGATGTGGCCCACCTATATTATGATTTTTAAGCTTATGGACATCATGGAAGGACACATTTGATAAATGGGGTGGATGTTCAACACAAGACAGTGGGGTCCTATCTAAGAGGGGTGCGTGTGTGTGTGTACAACATCCAACCCGTCTAAGAGGTCGGCTCTATCATGAGGATCATCTTTAGCAAAAAATCAACCACATCCACTTTTCAAGTGGCCACACCTATAATTTGTTATTTATCAATGGCCAGAAATTGTTTCCTGGTCCACCTAATGAGTAGATGGCGCTGTGAGGCTGATTCAAGGGTTTTGATGTCACATGCTGTTAACTAATTGGAAGTTATCAAATGGTGCGTACAAGAACTGCGGCTCAAGGAAGTCTTGTACAGCAAAATTAGGTGGGCTCCCCAACGTGATATGTTGATGACATCCACTTTGACCATCAGATGTGTCGCCTTATGTTAAGGGCAGCGCCTAGAAATCTGGCTCATTAGTGATTAAGCTAGGCCCGGAAATTACGTTGGGGCCCACCCGTTTTGCTGACATGATGCGAGCAAATTCGGGTGGGCCCCACCAAGCCACCTACTGCACAAAGTAGCCTGATTTATTTATTTATTTTGCATGCCCCCTCCATCCATTGCATTAGAATGGGCTGAATGGTCCAGATTCTACATATACGGCACCCAAAGGCCTGATTTTTTGCATGCCCCTTCATCCAGTGCATATGTAGGGGTTAAGGGGTTCAGACTCCACATTTACAATACCATGGACCCATAAAGCTTTAATTTTTTCTTTTTTCTTTTGTATTTTTTCATGCCCCTATAATCTTTCATCCAGTGCATATGAAAGGGGCTGAAATCTGAATGGTCCAGACTCCACATACAACACGATGGACTCCTTACAAAATCAAGGGGTGGGTATTCCCCACTCCACTATTGCCCTTGGTGTGACCCACCTTAATCACTGATCAGCCCAATTTTTGGGGTCCAGGCCTGACGTGTGGTGGTTAGAATAGATGTCATTAATGAATCACTGCAGGGGCCCACCAGATTTTGCTCACATGATGATCCCTTTTGAACTGTAGCACACGGGAGGCTCATGTGAGCAAAATTGGGTGGGCTCGGTGGGCCCCACCATGATGCGTTGATTTCATCCATTCCCAACCATTGGACAAATCACCTCAAGTTAGGCCCAAGGCCAAACAATCAGGTTGATCCAACATTTTGGTGGTCTTCTTTCTTTTTTCTTTTCTTTTCTTTTTATATTTTATTTATTTATTTTTTATTATAAATATACCAAGATGACAAGATCATTATGGAAGATAGGTCCAGCTACAGATGTCTAGGACATTGGATTGCTGTGATTGTTTGCACTGGACAAAATGTAAACTGAACCCAGTGGATGGTCTAGATAGGTGATGCGGATATCAACAGTCCAAATAAACCCAAGTGATTGCAAAAAACCTAATTGGTTTAGATAAATACAAGAACATGATGCATCTAGAATAGAAAGTGGGTCAACAAGATGGGAGAAAGTCCAAGTTGTAGAATCCAAAAAGAAGACCAAAACCAGGGAATGAAAAGGCGAATGATAACACGTTATTGACGATGACGCAGTCTATTTTCCATGGAAGAAACTACTTTCCTTTCCTCCAAAGCAACCAAACATTGAATATTTGCAAGTAAAAGCAAATGGCCTTTCATACCACAGGTCCTGGACACTGGAGGCCCACCAAAATGCTACTCACTTTTTCTTTCAAATACCTTTGCCGGCAGGAAGGCGCGCCACTCATTGTGAGGAGACTTTTGAACATGCTAACGATATCAGAAATAAGATTCTTGGGGGCATGGATTTTTGGCAGTTAGGAATTGAAATCTAGATTTTCAATCCAAATCATGTTTGGCACCCATCAAAAACTCCCAGTTTTGAAATCATGGATCATGTCCCTGTCACCATATCACAGCTGATAGAACCTGAAGAATCAGGGGAATGATCTGGTAAAAATACGCTTCTATTGGGCATCATCATCTGTGTTTCCTGTCCATTCATTCCAGTCCTTGTCGACGTGATTTTGAGCCCACACAACTGCGGCACGTGCAGCTTGTGGGCCCCCAGGTAGACCCCTTTCATTCAAAGTATCAGCCATGTCAATGAATGGGATGACCAAGAGAGTCCCCGGACCTCCGTACTCCGTGTGTAAGAAGGTACTGAAGATCTGTTACAAGCACAATCCCAAGAATACATTCAGCATTTGAGAAAAATAACAGTGGAGTAATGTTCAAGTGGGTTAACTGTACGGTAGCCTTCCCATGGACAGTTTAATTTGGACCTGTATGGTAGCCTTCCCATGGACAGTTTAATTTGGACCTGTTGGCATCCACATCACCATCTGCACCGTCCATTAGGTCCAGTCCACTCTTCATAGGCTGCTGTAGAAAACCTTATGGATCAGATGATCCAAACTGTCCAGTTGATGGCATGCAAAAGTGGATGGACCATATCTTTCGTAGAAGATAGGCACGATAATGGATGTACAGGATATCCGATAACAGTGAATTTTCCGCGGTAGCAGAAGAAGAGAGGATTGGACCTAATGGGCAGTACAGATATGTGAATTAAATGCCAATTCCATAATACTGAGCGCACTGGATCATTTCTCAAAGAGAAGATTACCTCTACAAGAGAAATGGCTGCACAAAAGGCTACATTTACAATAGCAACTGCATGCAATGTTACCAGCATGATTGGCAGTAGCATCTCACCCAATTTATAACTCACATAGATGAAACTCAGCAGAAAAGTAATTTATCCATCTTGAAAGAGGAGAGAAGCATGTTGCATCAGTATGCATCCTATTATCATGAGCTATTCAGGAAAAATACAAAACAGACTGTCCATTAATTACTAAACAACCAAATTACATGAATTACAAGCAGCGAAATTCCTGGAAAAATATTACTTCCCTAGTTGAGATTTCTAGAAAATATCTATAATCCTTTTTCAGTGATTGATGTTTGTATGACAAATTCCAAAGTTAGATCCAAGTGTGCTGAGAAGGTCAAGCTTCAACTACGCCACTAGCGTTCTGAGTTTCTAATGTTTGTGGAGTTCGACACACCATCATGGTGGGGCCCACACAGCTCGACCTCATGGGAAGTTCCCATGAGGTCAACCGCATAGAACCATTTCCCAGATATATATATATATATATATATATATATATATATATATATATATATATATATATATATATAGCCGAATGCTCAACTGCACACCAGTTCGCACGGAACTCGTGCAAACTTTTTTGAGAACTCATCATATGATGTGACTCCAAAATCTGAACAGTCCACATCACGCAGCACCTCATGCAAACCCCCGGGCCCAATTTTTTACTTTGATCCAAAACTTTGGTGGGCCATAAAAAACGAAAACAGTTTCCTCCCTTGATTTGCATTTCTCTTTGCTATCATAAGTTACAATTGTTCGGCCATTCTTTAATTGCACTTGCACTCACTTGGTGTTCTAATTTGTTGTCAAACTCTATCCAAACCTAGCAAGAAATGGAGAAGAAATTTCACGCCCAGTTCTTCTACAAGGAGAAGAAGATTTCTATGGCCGATCTTTGTATGATTCTTGCAGTTACCTAACGAATCAGTCGAAAACTATGTTGCCCAGTTCAAAAGGACGAAAAGCCGACGCAAAGAGTCACAACTGAGGCTGAGTTTGTGCAACTCGCCCAGGATGGTTTGGAATATAAACTTTGCAAAACGTTTATCGGGACAGAGTTTGTAAATTTATATGATTTGACAAGAAAAGTTTCCCGATATGAAGCTTTGCTTCAAGAAGAAGCAAAAAGAACTCGTCAGCTTGGACATGCTAGTATGATCCCAACTACGAGGTGGTTGCGGCTGAGGTAGTGGCTAAGAAGCCGTTTGTGTGTTCGGCATTGGTTAGAACTGAAGTGACTATGCCGACCACATAGAAAACTCATAAGATGTATACATTTGATATTACTCGGGCTAACGAAATCTTTGATATTCTGTTGGTTGGAAAGTTCATTAAAGTTCCCATTAACCATAAAAAACCTATGGTTGAAGAGTCAAAGAAGAATGAATATTGTAAGTGGCATGGGACTCGTTCATACTCTACTAACAATTGCGTGGTTTTCAGGAATATCATTCAGGACAACATCGACTAAGGATTGCTGAAATTCCCTGAGAAGGAAAAGGACGCAATGCTTATCAATACTGATCCATTTCCACCCAATCTGAAGGTCAACATGGCCACAGTCAATCTTCAGAAGTTGACTCGACCACGACAAAGGGTTGACCTTGGTCCTTGTGATCTATAGGTTGCGGCATGACAATACAACAAGAGACGTTATATGTCTTTACAGATGGCTAAAAATGCAGAACTATGGCTAAGAACAACACCATACATCAACCGCGAACCACACTTGTATAGACGATGCACGAAGGCGATCCAGCCAAGCAAGCCACCACTCGGTTCGACAAGTCAGAACAAGCCCTAGTTTTCACAGAAGACTGAGGGAACAGACTTCTATCAGCAGCAAAGCTGTAACAACCTGATTTCGACCAGTCTCAGCCAGGTCTAGCGCGAGACGAAGAATGGTTGGACCTCGTCCTACTCAAGAAGAGATATGGAGGAGGGTAAGTCATCCTAAATTCCTAGCTAGTCCCGAAGGGATGACTCGCACTCAGAACTGGCGTTGGCAAAGACAGTAAGCCGCCAAGCGAAGAGAATTGGCCTACATGAAAAAGCAAACTTCAGCCAGAGGTTATACAACCACGCTAGACATTGAGGATTCCCTAGCTAGAAGATGATCAATTGGATGTAAACACGTTCGATGTGCTCGTGAAACCTGTCCTGAATGATTTGGTTGAGGAAAGCCAACAAAGTGATATGGAAAACCGGAAAGATACTGAAAACCTCAAGGGCTTGGCTGAATATCTCAACGATGAGTGTTTCTCAGACAATGACCTGTGGATCGAAGAGCTTCTCGCCACAACAAGATTGCTAGAAGAAACCCCACCTAAACCAGAAAAGGCAAGGGTAGCTCCGATGGAAAGTTGTTCAAGTACTATACCCGCTGAAGGGCAATAGAATTTGGAATGCCTGGGGGGCAATGTCCAAATTTTGTAATAAGGTTTAGATCATTGCCACCAGTCGCAATGGACTGTAATGCTTACAGTTCCGGCTAGTTTCCAAGCCAAGCCATCTCAACCCAATTAGATGGTAGGAGATGTAGAGGAGATTGGTCTTCCAGTAATAATACAACACAATTCCTTCTACCCAGAGGGGGAGCCAGAAATGTATCGATCGTTACCGTTGAGCCAAGTGCATCTTCTGAGAAAATGATTATACAAAGACCCGTTATTACTATGACCAACACCTGAAACCGTTTCATATATCAGTCCATTTGGAGGGATGCCCAATTACCAGAGTCCTGGTAGACAATGGGATAACTCGAAATATTCTCCCTGCCAAAATGATGGCAAAAGTAGGGAAAACGGTGGCAGACTTAATTCCAACCAAGGTCATGGTCAACAATTTTGCTAGTGGAATAACAAAAACACGTGGCGTCTTGCCTATTGAATTGATGGTAGGGACCAAGAAGGTGTTGGCCACTTTCTTCGTGGTCGATACTTTATCCAATTACAATGCCTTGCTGGGGAGGGATTGGATACACTCTCTCTTGTATCCCATCATCTCTACATCAATTCGTGATTTTTTGGAATAAGGATAAAGTCGAGTTGGTACCGGCCGACAACAAGCCATTCTTGGCTATACATTTAATGCGGCCGAAGCATATCTCTACGGAGATGAAGTGGGGCTGGTATGTTTCACTGGAGGGAACAAGTATGGGCACCTAACTGGAACATCTACTGCAATTAATCCGAACAGTATAGTACAAGACATTGCTACCATGATACACCTAGATGACGAGTTGCCGAAGGCTATAGTACCCTATCAGGCAGTTCCACACTGTAATATCCCATGACAAGTTCACCATCACTCGATGGGAGATGATCCGAGTTCATAGCCAAAACAAAGAAGCTCGAAGAGGAAAGAGCATTGCGATGGTTGTTTCATCGACCTAGCCGAAACTGCAGTACCGACCGATGAGGTGGTCAAAGATGGCACAGACCTCAGGGATATGAGAAAGGCCCCATATAAGCTGGAGGATTCTCAGGCTCAAGTCCAAGATCCATTAGTCGAAGTAAATTTGGGAACAAAGCAAAACCCCAAGCTGAATTTCATCAACGATTTATTAGAACCACGGGTCCAGGCCGAGCTCACTGATTTGCTTAGAGAGTTTGTTGACTGTTTTGCCTAGGATTACCATAAAATGCTTGGTTTAGACTGAAATCTGGTCGAGCACATGTTACCAATAAAGGAAAGGTATCAACCACATAAACAGCCACCCAAGCGGATGATAATAGAGGTTACTCAGAAAAAAATAAAAATAGAGAGAGAGAGAGAGAGAGAGAGAGAGAGAATGAGAGAGAGATCGAACAGCTATTGAAAGCAGGATTCATCAGGCCCATCAAATATGCCGAATGGATCTCTAATGTTATGCCAGTCATCAAGAAAAACGATAAGCTCCAAGTATGCATTAATTTTAGAAATTTAAGTCAAGCTACGCCTAAGGACGAATATCCAATGCCAATGGCCGATTAGCTGATTGACCGAGCACCTGGGCATTAGATGGTTTCCTTTCTAGATGGCCATTCAGGGTATAACAAATTAAGCATAGCACCCAAAGATGTGCCGAAAACATCATTCAGATGCCCGAGACCTTTAGGGACGTTTTGATGGGTGGTTATGTCCTTTGGACTAAAAAATGCAAGAGCTACTTATCAAAGGGCGATGAATGTTATCTTCCATGATATGATTGGCCATTTCATGGAAGTACACATTGACAACGTAGTGGTCAAATCAACCGGCTTTGTAGAGCATTTTGCCCATTTGCACAAATCATTAGAGCGAATGAGGGTCCATAGGCTGAAATGAACCCTAAGTGTGCTTTTGGGGTTGTAATTTTTTAGGATTCCTTATGCATTAGAGAGGGATCGAGATAGATCAAAATAAGGGACGAGTGATTACAGATGCTCAGCCGCCGAGGAACAAAGCAAAGTTGCAACGATTCCTCGGCCAAGTTAACTTTATGCACAAATTCATTTCCAACTGTGCAGGAATGCATGAAAGACTAACGTGTTTTCTCCGTTGGTGAAGTTGAAACAGGGAGATGAATTTAGATGGGAAGCAGAACATTAGTATGCTTTCGATAGAATCAATGAATATTTGATGAAGCCACTCGTGTTGATGCTGCCAGTCAACAGTCGACCACTCAAGCTATATGTCGTGGCTTCCGCAAAGTCATTTGGGGCCCTGGTGGCGCAAGATGGTGACGATCGAAATGAGCATGCAGTCTACTACCTCAATTGAACGTTGCTTGATACTAAAAGCAGATATTCTGCAATAGAAAAGTTGTGTTTGTCATTGTACTTTGCGGCCACTAAGTTAAGACATTATTTATTGGTTGAGTCAGTTAATGTAATTGCAATCACTGATTTAGTGAAATATATGTTAAATTGGCCAATTTTGAATGGCTTAATTAGCAAATGGGTTCTAGCTTTGTCAGAATTTGATCTTAAATATGTACCCCAAAGAACAATAAAAGGACAAGCCATAGCAAATTTTCTGGCCGATCATCTGTCCGGTTTCGCCAGAAGTGTTAGACCTGTATCAAGTCCATCTAACACCATGGAAACTGATTTTTGACGGTTTAAGGACCGACAAATCATCAAGAGCATGGATTATTTTAATTAATCTGGATGGAAAGACACGAGAATTTGCATTCCAATTAGAGTTTGAGTGTATCAATAAGCAAGCACAAAGCCTTGATGATCGGTTTGAAAATGTTAATAGAATTGGGTGCAAGAAATATATCAATAACAGGTGATTCTCAATTAGTAATAAACTAAGTAGTCAGTTTATTTAAATGTACTAATGCTGCATTATTGACATATTATGCTTTGGCAACCCAACTAATGGATAATTTCGGTGAAATCGAGTTGAAGCATGTAACCAGGGAACGCAACATCGATGCCAATGAAATGGCACAACTAGCAATTGGACTTCAAAAAGATTGTTGCCATCAGTGTTTCAAAGGGAGCCAACTCTGGAAATCTGTCAAGCCGAGATCAGCGAAGATGATTGAAGAATCCCGATCACAAGTTATCTTAAATGTCCTTGGGCTAAAATTAGCAAGGATATCAGAAGAACAACTCATAACTATGTCATGGTCGACAACGGGCTATATAGAAAAGGGGCAAATGGCATGCTATTACGGTGCTTCAGCAAAGAGGAGGCCATGTTGGCCATGGGCAAAGTACATGAATGTATATGTGGAGCTCACCATGTGGGAAGAAAAATGAGGCTCGCACTTGGGCTCTATGGTTATTTTTGACTGAAAAGGATGGCCGATTGCATCCAATACGCAAAGGGATGTGAAGCATATCAGAAACATGGGCCGATACAATACATGCCTGTGATCAAGCTTCATTCTGTCATTATGCCTTGGCCTTTTCAAGGATGGGCTATCAATTTAATAGGCCAAATCCATCCAACATCATCAAAACTGGATAGTTTTATCATAGTGGCCACTGATTATTTCACCAAGTGGGTCGAAGCAAAGCCCATGAAGGGAGTCGGTCACAAATAAAAAACTTATTAATAATAATAAGTTTGGAAGTAAAATGGACCTTTGACTGGGAAACAACTTTCCTTTTCGAGAAATCCGCTGGGACTAACCAACTCCCTCATTGAAATGTCATAAGACCTGTCATACAGCTACATGTATATCAATAACGGGTGGCAGAGATATGATCATCGGAAGTTGCAGTCCGTGTTTTGGCTATCTTATTCTAAATTAGCATTATGGACCCAAAATCTCTACTTCTTCACCATCCGTGAATTCTTTCGCAGCCTACACCACATCAAAATTACTTCATTTCTCACATCCATTTGCTTCTTAACCCGATCAGATGCCAGGATCGTAGGACTCGATGGGTCCTGAACCACTCGAATTCGGCTCCAATTCATTTTTTATTTTTTAGGTAGACCAAATTTTAAGTTAGAAAACCCAAGAAACCAAAAGAAAACTTGAAAAAACCTTGTCCCACAACAGTATTTATTTGTCATCCAAATTTTTTTAAAAACATGGATGGGTTAAAAAATAAGCGATCAAATTTTTCCACCGGTTTTAAGGAGGGCCAAACAAAGGCGGGGTTGGTCATTAAATTTAATTGGTTCCATTTTATATTAACATAAATAAGCCATCTAAGGCGGTCCCAATGTAAGTCAAATTCAATGGTCCAATTGGGATTCCACAACATGGGCCACCAATTTCAATAATATAGGTATGGTACGTTCATGAAGGGGACCATTTCAAATTTGGATTGGTCGAAAATTGCCAAGGCACAAAGTTAGTTGGCCCCAGGTGGTATTAATTCACCAATGTTTAAAGTTTTTAACCATTACCAAAAAATAATCCAATCCAAAATTTTGGACCGCACCATAGTAACCAAAATGTTTTCCACCGTTAAAATTGGGCCCCTTTAATTTTTTTGCTCCAAATGTGGAAAAACAAATTGGAATGGGGTGGAAAAAAATTTTTATTCAATCCAAAACTTTTGGACCTCAAAAGGGGTTCTAATGGCAGACGTTTTTTGGATGGACCCAACAGGTTTATTGGTTTTTTTTTCAACTTAACAACCTTTTGAAATGGTTTCCCGGTTTAAAAACAACCCCATACAAACCCATATCATTGCGATTCCATAGTAAATCCCGGGTCGTCGTTGCCTAACCGAATTGAATTGCAAGTAAAATGTGGGCCCAATTAAATTGTGGGTTTTGTATTCAAATTTTTTTGGTGATTTTGGCACAACCAAAATGAAGATTCCAAAAGTGGTGGAACACAATGAAACGTGAAAAAGAAGAAAAATATCCCCCAAAAGGGGAATCAACGGGATATTTCCTTTTTTAATTAAATTGTGCTCATTCATATGGTCTTGGAGCATTGTCTTGATTGTCTGGGATGCATTTATTACAGAGGAAACTTAAATTTTTTTTTTTTATTTAATTTCTTTGTGCATGTTGCTTTGTGTCATGGATTTTTTATTTAAGAATTTTTCAAATTTTTAATTTCCTAAATATAGGTATGCAATTATAAAATTTTGAAAAATTCATTTTTCATTTTTCCCAACCTTTGGGAATTTTGGGGATTAGAATAATTTATACCAAAAATTTAGATAGAAACTCAAAAGCAGAGGTATTGTGGGGCTTTAAAGTTGGGAGAAATTACTCGCACTTGGGCTTTATGGTTATTTTTGGCCGAAAAGGATGGCTGATTGCATCCAATACGTAAAGGGATGTGAAGCATATCATAAACATGGGCCAATACAATACATGCCTGCGATCAAGCTTCATTCTGTCATTATGCCTTGGCCTTTTCAAGGATGGGCTTTCAATTTAATAGGTTAAATCCATCCAACATCATCAAAACCGGATAGTTTTATCATAGTGGCCACTGATTATTTCACCAAGTGGGTCGAAACAAAGCCCATGAAGGGAGTCGGTCACAGAGAGATTATCGAGTTTATTGAAACTCACATAATCCACCGATTTGGAATTCCCGAGTCCATTACCATGGACTGAGGTGCCACATTTTCGTCTAAAGAAGTGAAGGTCATGGTCGAGCAATACAAGATCAAAATATTGCATTTGACGCCTTACTATGCATAGGCTAACGGCCGGGCTGAGGCTAGTAACAAAGTTATAAAAAATATCTTAAAAAAGATGATTGATGATAATTCGCGTGAATGGCATGTTAAATTATTGGAAGCCTTGTGGGCTTATCGAAATTTGCCTTGAACCAGTACAGGAGTAGGTCTTTTTGCACTCACTTATGGACATGATACAGTATTACCCCTAGAAGTGATTGTGCCATCCCTAAGGGTTGCATATCAAACTGGCTTAACCCCAGCCGAGTTCACAGAAGCCATGCTGGTTGAGTTAGAGGAGTTGGACGAAATGCAATTGAAGGCCTTGGATTCCATTTTAGCCAACAAGGCTAAGGTTGCTCGAGCTTATAATAAGAAAGTAAAAGGGAAAGCCTTTGAAGAAGGGGACATGGTCTGGAAGGTGGTGTTGCCACTAGATCAAGAGGCACTGCTTTTCAGAAATGGTCGCCTACTTGGGATGGGCCATTCATAGTCGTTCAAGTTCTCCAAGGTAGATCTTATATCCTTCGCGACATGCAAGGAAAGGTCACAAAAGCTCCCATTAATGGAAAGTTTCTGAAGGCCTATTATCCTAGTTTGTGGTAAATAGTGTGGAGCCAGGCCAAGTAAAATATATGGAGTCGTAGACAATAAATCCTTACAGTTAAAATAACTTTACACTTGGAAGAGAAATATGAAAAGAAAGAAATCTTTTTATTGATGTGGAAAGGGAAACATAGAAATGGGCCCTGGCTGATTAAAAAAACAACAAAAAGGAAAAGAGAAACAGAGGCCTGGCCAAGTTGACATTTTAAGCGTACGCCGCTCTAATCTATTCGTGCTCCTTGTGCGCACACTCCTTGGTCTCTTCGGCCTATCTTATTTGATTCTTCCAAGACTCCCCCTTGGTCACGGCACATCGAAGAAACGCATGACTGTCTATGCGATGGCTAAGGGTAATGGCCTTAGTCTCAGCTTCTTTCGGGCGCTGCTCTCCTGCGACCGAGCTTAGAAAAGGTCAATCTGAGAGTCGGTGAAGGCCGTGAGCTCTTGGGAGTTGGTGCAGTACCTCCTAGGGTAGATACGGTCCGTCTCTTTGATGTCTTTGTCCAGTTCTTTGCATTGGACTTGGAGTGTTCGCAGTACGATCTAGTTGAAATGGTATTGGCGAATCCAATGGAGATGACTCTTCCAGGCCACCTCATAGATATCGAAGAGGGCGCAGACCTCCGCATAGATAGCGGCTGTCTCTTTCACCAGGCCAATGAGTTTCTGAACATCAAATTCAGCCATGAAGAAGGCGTCTCCCAGGCTTTGGACTTTCTTCAGGACCTCCGAAAGTTCCAGAGGTTCATTATGTCATACAGGATGTTGGATCGAGCGAAGTCCTCAAGATCGTAAGGATTTCCTTCAGGAAAACCTTAGCCCGAGCAAGCGAAGGAAGGATGTCGGAAGAAGACATGGTGGCTAAAGATTCTAAAAGGAAAAGAAACTTGCAAGAGAAGTCTAGAAGTGTAAGGAACCGAAATGATAAATGTCATTTATATAAGTATCAAAGGGCATGGATTGTTCCCACATTCGTTGCAACATGGCATGCAAGGCACCGTATCACCTTCCGAGGAGGTGGGACATGTAGCTGCAATGGCATTTATTTCGACAAAGGAAACGACATACAACTCCTCGTTTCTATGCCACGTCGACATGAGAATTACGTTCTCTAGTGCAAGTGGAGTAAACAAAGGAAAAATGCTAAGTAGAGAATGGTTGAGACATAGAGAAGAAACATGGCACTCAGGCTAATTTCATATATTTAAAAATTAAAAAAAAAATTAAAAAAAAAATTGTTGTATAGGCCGACACCATAATTAAAAATCAAAAGAAGAAAAAACAACCATTTTCTCTAATATTTTCACCCACCTAGCTTCCTGTCGATTGAGAGCTACTTGCATCTTCAAGGCTACACACCTGGCTTGACTGACAGAAGCAGTTGTCTTGGACAAAGGTGACCAACGAGTTGACTTCGTCTTCTTGTTTCTTCTTGATCTTTGCTAGTTCCTCATGACAATTCTTCAATACCTCTAGTTTTTCCTCCAATGTTGTGATTTAAGTAGCAAGATCGGTCATTTCCGTGTCAGACTCTCAAGTTTGCAGTAGAGAGTCTTGCTCCAGTAGTAGCGATCTCCCTCACTTCGAGGGTTGCGGCCGAATGCTCAGCCTGGATCCTATCGACTATAGTGTTGATATCCTGATATTCTTGCACGAAGCCCAGGAATTCATGAAGTGCAGGCATTTTTGTAGAGAGGGTTTCATCCAAGCAAGAAAGCACTTGATAGCGATGAATGAGAAATGCAAGTCTCTCGACCAACCCTATGGAAATGATTTCAACAGCCCTTTGAGCATATAAGAGCTCAGAATTCATCTTGGAGTTGTTGAAGTTCATAGGAAGGCATAGGAGACTTGGCCATGGTGATGTCCCTGTTGAGAGCTAGACCGAGGGAAGTAAGTACTTCAATAAGAAACGTTTTCTTGGGTGGAGAAGGTATTGTTGGCATTTAAATAGGCAAAGGTAATGAAGCAGTCACGTCATCGGTCGTAAGAACTTCAGTAGTTGCTCGGCCAAGGGAAGTTGTGACCGGTTGAGTAGTTGAGATAGTTCTTCTACTTCTTTATCCAAGACTAGTACGCGTCACCTGGTAGCCATGTTGGGAACAGGTTGTTTAGTTGGTTCCAAGGATGGCGCAAATTGGCCAGCCGATGCGGGAGTAGAATGGGAAGACGTAGTTTTTTGAGAACTCGGCGGCGTCACCACAACGAGCTCGTCATCTTCTTGATCGAAAGCGATTGATGGGGCCTTAGAATGAACGGAAACACAAAAAGGTTTCGTTGATTGGGTAGTTTTCGTGTCCCCTTTACCTTGATCTTCGAGTCGAGGAATATCGCTCATAGTCTCTTCAGAATTAGAGGCATTGAGTTCTTTCGTTGAAATGACAGGCTCGCTAGCTATAGTCAGTGTTCGAAATATCGATACTATCGGCCGATATTATCAGTATAACGGTCCAGCGATACGAAACCCTTCGAAAGAGACCAAAAAGTTAAAAATAAAATAAATATTTTTTTTTTAAAAAGGCCAAATATCGTTCGTGAAAACGTCTTTGTCCGAAAAAATCGGGAAAAAAAAAAAGGTGGATTTCGGTACCTGTATAAGAGATCGCAATGATTAGAAGCTTCCATTTGGTGGGCCATTCAAATCAAAGCGTTGTCCGTAGGTTACCGCAAATAAAATCTCCGATTTTGGAGAGAAATCCAGAGAATCCTTGTCGATAAGTGAGATTTGGGAGAAATTTTAGGGTTTAGGCCTTCCGGAACCCTCTCTGCTTTAAAAAAAAAAAAAAAAAAGAGGGCGTCCAAGCCCTTTTTTATGGAAACCGAGTACTGCACACCACCGAGCTAACTGGTGTGTTAACGTCACCAAGTTCTGTGGGTCCCATCATGAGTTATGTGTTATATCTAGACCGTTCGTCCATTTGGCGAGCTCTTGGTAAGGCTTGAGCCGAAAAATAAGACAAATCCAAAGATCAAGTGGACCACACTGCAAACAGCAGTGGGAATTGAACGTCTACCATTCAAAACCCTTTCGGGGTCATAAAAGTTTTGGATCAATATGATATTTATTTTTCCTCTTTATCAAGGTCTGTGTGACCTAATTAACAGATTGGATGGAAAATAAACGTTATGGTGGGCCCTACGAATGCTTTAACGCTGAGAATCAATCCCCATTGCTATTTGTGGTGTGGTCCACTTGAGCTTTGGATATGACTCATTTTTGGGTTCATGATCTAAAATGATTTCTCCAAATGCATGAACGGTGTGGATATAATAAATACATTATTGGGGGGCCATGTAACTTTGAAACGTTCATACAACTCAAGCTCGAGGAGCGTCGACGCTAGACGCAGATTTCCTATGAAAGCCTTTCGGAAGTTCCTGCACTCGAAACCTTAGGCGATGCCTACTATGATGTTTGTGAGGAATCCACTCCATCCATCCGTTTTGTGAGATCATTTTAGGACATGGGGTCAAAAATGAGCAAGATCTGATACTCAAGTGCGCCGAAAATGTGAGGATTGAAGGTCCACACTTGAAATATTCGTGGGGCCACAGAAGTTTAAATCAGACTAATATTTGTATTTTCAATTCATCCCAATAGGATTGACATTATGAACAGTATGGATGGCAAGTAAACATCACTGTCGACTCCATGGAGGTTTCAATGGTACGAATTTCCCTTCCCACCTTTTCCTTTAGTGCGGCCCACTTTAGCATTGGATCTTGCTCACTTTTGCTCTCAAGTTCTAAAATGAGCTAAAAAAATGAATGGATGGGGTGGATTTCTTACAAACATCACAGTTGGCCCCACCCAGGTTTCGAGCGCAGGATATCCTCGTCCGTCAACGCTAGTATTCCCAATGTGGTGGGAAGTGGATGGTGTAGTGAGCAGTGTACATTGTAAACTTTGAGGGGGCCACTATAATTCATGTATTTTATCCACTCCGTCCATCCATTTTACCAGATAATTTTATGGTTTTAGCCTAAAAAATGAAGCATATCCAAAGCTCAAGTGGACCACACCATAGAAAATAGTGCAAATTGAACGTCTACCGTTAACAAATCCTTGGGGGCCAAAGAAGTTTTGGATCAAGTTGATATTTGTTCTTTTCCTTCATCCATGTCTTTGTGATCTTATGAATAGGTTAGATGAAAAATAAACATCATTGTAGGCCCTAGGAAGGTTTCAACAATGGAAATCATTATTCCTACCGTTTCGTGTGGTCCATTTGAGCTTTGGATGTGTTTCAAATTTGTGCTCAACCCCGAAAATGAGCTAGAAAAATGGATGGACGACGTGGATAAATCTACATTCACAATGGGCCCAATAGAGTTTATTCAGTACTATAAGAGCGTATTTAAGTGCAGTGCAGGGAGCAGATTAGCTGAGACCTGGCCTCACCCAAGACGGTACAGCCCCTACCATGGGACCCAACTTGACATGTGTATTATGTATCCACTCCGTCCATCCATTTTTTCAGATCATTTTACAACATGATCCCAATAATTAAGAAGATCCAATTATTAGGTGGACTCAAGGAAACAGTGGTAGTTGAATAGGGTACCATTAAAAACTTCTTAGGGTACACCTTAATTTTCCCTATATTTTATTAGGCATCCAATCTACTGATAACTTCACATAAGTTTGAATGAAGAGAAAAAACTATCATCAGCTTGATCCAAAACTTTTGTAGCCCACTAATGGTCAATCACCAATGTTTCCTATGGTATGGTCTACCTGATTATTGGATCTGCTTTATTTTTTGGATAATGTCCTGAAATGATATGGAAAAACGAATGGACGGGGTGGATACTAAATATAGCTGTCTTAGTTCAATCGGACAACGCATAACTTAGGACCCTTTACAAAGGAAACCTATTATGTGCACTTCTTTTTTAAGACTTTATGATTTAAAAGTGTGTATTAAGGTTTTTTTTTTTTAATAATCCCCGAAGTTTCATTGAAAATTTCAACCATTTTCCCAATGTTTCCCCATGTTTCCCAAAAAGTGCAATAACTTACGCGATACAAACGATATATCCTGTGTGATAACCGATACGTATCTATATCCCAAGGGTGCGATACGTTGCACAATACCGATATTTCGAACATTGGCTATAGTAGGAATAGTGGCAATTTCAAGTTGTTGAGGTTGTTGTATTGCAGAAATGGTTCATTTCTCAGTGGCCGAAATTTCCTTTGTCACTACATAGATGAAAGATGTCAAAAGAAGTGGAGAACATAAAGCAAACAGATGAAAAAGAAAGAGAAAACATCCACCCAATTCAGAGCGAACATCAAGAGTGGGAGTATCAGTCGGTTATTGATTAAATTTTGGTAGGATCACCGATAGCTATTGCGAGAGGACGAGCGGAGGTAAGAAAAGGCGGTGGATTGGGCCTTTAAGGTGTGAGTTATCGGTTGAAATGGAGGTTGAGATCATTCAACCTTTTCTTTTCTCTCCCATTTATTTCGAGCTCGATTGACATGGGCTTCTGCATGTCTTTTATGAGCTTCTTTCATTTTCCAAGAATATTTCGAATGCGATATTCCTAGCCTATACTTTGTATTATAATATTTTTCAAAGGTAGAACAACATTGGTTGCAAAAGAAATACCTAGAGTTTTCCTCATGGCTCGTCCAGCCCAAGCCGTTATGGAGGAACTCTTTGGGAGAGTTGGAGCAATAAGAGGTTTAGAGATGGGACCTAGAAGAGGTCCTAGATATGAAATCCTCCTAAGAATAAGCGGAGCTGTAGTTGCCGGGGCCATTTAAGTTGGTAGTTCTGTCTGGACAGTGCTTGCAATCGTGACCTGTTGACGCTTTGGCTGGGGTGATGCTAGATTGACCACCCTTATTGTTGCTGAAGGGGGGAGGGTTGAAGTGGTCGATGTCATTCTTCACGACCGTGTCGTTCTCTTGACTTGGGGACATGGTTTCGATACTGTTGTCTTTTTATTGCCTTGGTCGTTGGTTTCTTCTTCTCGATCACGGGGTTTTTTATCCTTGTTACAGAAGGAAAGAGTCGAGTGATGATGAACTCAGTGGATTCATTGACCAATCTCTCATAATAGTTCTTCCACCAATTATAGAAAGTGAGCATTTGGTGAGGGCAACTGTGGAAGAGAGAAGGTTGGAAAGTAGAACCTACAGTCTCAAAATTGTTCTAAAGAATTTGGAAAGTGTTGACCGTGTCCATAAGAAAACGATGGTTTGGAGGTTGATTCAAGTTTTGTGGGCGAATGCGTAAGGAATGCATCGAGCTAGGTCAAATTGGCAAGCAAGAAGATTGTGACAGTATTGTTCAACCCCAACTTTAGCATTGACACATGTTTTCATGGTGTTGCCATATGGAAGATCTCTATAGATGAGATAACTCCCCAAAGTTTTGTCTTTGAGCTCAGCCATCTTAATGTTGGTTGTCTCATATTCCTTTATGAACCAAGTCAAACCAAATTCTTTATTGCTGAAAGGACAAAAAGAGCGATTAGGTTTATTTGGGCCAAGAGAGTAGTTCATGTAGTCTGCAAATAAATGAGTAGATTTAAGGTAAAGGATGTTGTGATGGCCAAAAGAAATAACATGATTTACAAAGGCAAAACAAAAGTATTCACAAAGCCACATCTGAAGAAGCCATATAGGCCCTCCTCGGTCATAAAAGCCTTTCGAGGTTGCTTTATACATGCTGCGATATAGATGGTCGAGCAGGAACGGAGCGAGAGCTAGCTGTCATCCTTGGGCTAGCGCCTCGGCTAGATGAACATACTCTTTTGTGATTTGCACAGCATTCACACAGAGTAAATAATGACAAATCCACATCAACAAAAATGTCATATGCTCTTGATCCTCAACAATAGCATGTGTCTTGCGCTAGATTAGCTTGAAATTAGAATAAGCTTTGCCACTCATGTCTAGAAGGACGAAGTAGTGTTCATCGTCCTGGGCGAAGCTGGGATAGACTAGATTACTGGAAGGAAGAAAATGAGTGAAAGCACGGATATCCATGATTGTTGGACTCATGGGACAACATCCGAAATGGAAGGTGTTGGTCAATCGGTTCCAGAAAGCTGAAGCTATTGCAAGGAGAGAGGTGTTTGTTGTTTATTCATGCAGAGAAAGATTGATGCATTCGTAGATGCCAGCCTGTTTCCATGTATCACCATGTTGTTCAGCTACACGAGTGTACCACTCCGACCATTCATTCATTGGTCTCGGACATGATATTGAGGCTTTTAAGGTGTTTGCAGGGTCCGGAAGGTGATCGCATTAAACAAGAAGTTTTTCGCCTAGGTAACCTTAGAAGAATTGCTCCACTGATTGTATCTGATCGCGGGTAATTTCAGGATGGAAGGCTGGTCTGAGCGTAAGATATGCCTTATCTGTGTCAACAGGTGTAGTGAAGATGATGTCATTCATGACCCCGGAAGAAAAAGTGTCTAGATCTCTTATGAAGTCTTCCTGATGGAAGGTTGCATGATCGGAAGATGAGGAAGCAACCATGGTAGTAGCAGAAGCAAACTTGGAGAGTTTGAGAAGAAGAGGCATAGAGAGCAACAGTTGTGGTAAAGGAAAATTTGAAACTAATTCGAAATAGCATATATATCGGTCAAGAACATGCACATTAATGAAAGAATAATCATGACTTGTAGAAAGGGAGCAAAACCGTCATTCAGTTTCATCTCGGTTGAGCAGAGTCAATAAGGAGTTGACACGTGGAAGAGAGGCCAATCGCATTTATTACATTGAACAACGGACCATCGTCACCTTCACCTTTTTGCCCAAAGGCAGAGCGACATGGGGGGCAATGTTTTACCTTATTTCTGACCATTTCCTGCAAGAGCCAATTAGAAAATGACATGTGTCATTGCAAGAGAGATATACAGCATGTGCAAGATTTGCAAAAATATTTGGAGAGCTGTTCATGGAAATACAGTTGGCGCAAATCAGGGTGATACATGTCATCCATAGACGGAACATGACCGAGAAGTTCGAAAGGAGGACGTGGTCGAGAGAAAGATGATGCTAGAGCGGTTATCAGGACATGTTTAAGAATAGTCCATAAGACAGAGTGGTACCGAAGCCAGTGCTATCAGCTGAACGTGGAGAAGAAGCATCTAGATGATTATTGCAAGGAAGTCTATAGATAACAAAGGATTTCAATGAAACAAAGTGTCTCATACCAACCCGATCAAACAAATCAAATCTATCTTTCAATTATCCTTTATGTTCCTTAGCATAATCAAACTTTTACGTTCCTTAGCCTAACCAGTAGCCTAATCTTACATTAGGAGTAGATGTAATCAGTAGTTGTAATCCAACTCTACGCTCATACGCTAGACGATCTTCTATTGCAATACAAACAGTTCTCTTAGAAAGGTGCTTTTACAATTACTCCATGCGGTCAACTGTAAGTGTTTCCTTTTTGTTTGCTTTTGTATTTGAAAGTCCTTTTGTACAGAAGGCAAGGTGCAACCCATTCTCGGAGGACGAACCCTACCCTCTGATAATCACCTGATCGTTTTAAACAATATCTTGTAAGTGGCTGAAGAGGGGATCGGTCTGCTCAAATCTCAATCATATATGTTGGGTGTCGAATATTGCATATTTTTCCCTGTTTATATCTTGGTTTTATAAACATGATAACGCTTAATTGGTATATTTATGCATGTTTGCCTTGCAAGGTGAATCTAAGAGCTTGAAATAAAAAGACAGTTAAAAGCATGGATTTAACGCTCAAGAATCACCAAGGCAAGGGATGGGTCTTAGGAGACTAAGATTGAAGATTTTGAGATATCAAGAGTAAAGGAAACCATGTGGAGCAGGAAGTCGAAAGTACAAAGTGCAGAAATTCAGAGAACTGAACTTCGCTGTCTATGTCATCGACCACCGGTTGATGACATCGAAGCCAGTGTTCGATGACATCGATCACCAGTCAATGACATCGAAGCATTACATGAAAATCAAGTTTGGTTGCTGGATAAATTGGATGCAGTTCTCGATGACATCGAAGCCATGTTCGATTGCTCGAAGACCAGTTCGATGACATCAAAGGAAGTTCGATGACAATGAGATTTTTGAAGATTTCTAGAGTAGCTCACTGGAACACTCTGGACACGTTATCGATTGATCGAACACCCTTTGATGACATCGAAGGACTGTTCGGTGACATCGAAAGTATGTTCGATGACATGAAGAGTTACGCAGTGCGAAAAGGCGCGACTTCCGAATCTGATTGAACTTGAGATTTTACGTTCAATGACTTCGAAGGTTGTTCGATGACATCGAAGGCGTTATGCAGAGCCTACGCGAAGTGCGTAAATTTGAGGCGGTTTCCGGATTTCTCCAACTCGATGCGAAAGTTGGAGTTCCCCAACTATAAATAGGAGTCCTTAGGATACTCCAAATCATCTTCTGGAGATTGGAAAGGGATAGGAGGCCTAGGTGGAGCGCCGACAATGTACTTCTACTTTGATTTCTTCACGGGTTCTAGTTGATTTTTTTTTTTTGTTTTTCTTCCAAGATGTTAGTCTTCGGCTAATCTCTTAGCTAAGGCTAAAGGATGAAACCTATAGTTTATTTTGATATTTATCTTACTTTAATTCAAGTTTATGTTGAACTTCATTGATTTTTAGTTTGATTTAAGGAATATTTCCAGTTTTCTATGATTTATTGCAACTCAAATTACACTAGATGTTGTGATAGCTTTGAATATCTTCTTTCCCTTTCTAAGATTGTGAGATCGGTAAATCCTATTGTTTACCATTGTCTCCTGGGCATGGTAGGATGATGGAATCCCTTCCAATCACCACAATACTCCTTTATGTATGGCTAGGTCAATGAAAGTTTAGATTCTGTTTTAACTACTTCATCTCCCGATTGGATAGGATAGGACTTCGATTCCAATCGAGTTATCTTTGAATCAAGTAGACTGAATATTAAGATTGTTATAGGTGGATTCCTGGATCCTTAGGCTTTTTATCTTTATTATTTCAAAACCTTTTTCTAAATTGCTGGATTTAAAACCCAGACAAACCAACTTAGATTTAGATTAGTTCTAGACCATGTTCCCCATTCCCTCTGGATTCAACCTCGTTCTCACCGAATTATTACTGCATCGCGACCCTACACTTGGGGTTGTGAACAATATACTATCAGTTCTAATGTATCTACCCATATCAGTGCTTGGGGTCAAAGTTGGTCGGTTGGAACCGAGACGCACAGTTAGTTATGGCACGCCCGCAAATACTACACGTGACCGAATTATGCATCCAAGGGGTGCAACAATTCCTAACCAGCACAGTTCTTGGTCTCCATTGCACATGACCAAATCATCTAAAAGTATATTTTCCCTCATCTTATTACCTACTAGTGGTGCTACTGAATTCCCTCAATTGCATTTCTAATTTTATGCTTCCTTGTCTTGCCACTCATCCATCTCAACGTCCTCATTTCAGCTACACTCATCCTATGAATATGTTGCCCCCCCCCCCCCCCCCCATTTCAATCTAAGTGGCACAAGATGATCACATGAAACTCTATAGGCACATCTCCATTTCTTTCGCCTAGCTTGAATTCTATGGGCAACATCCTCCTCAGTCCCTCCGCTCTCATGAATTATCGATCCAAATCATTGAAAGTGGTCATTTTGGGAAACCTTGATCACCAATCTTAACTAATTCCTTGTTTCCACTCCTATTGTTACTAAAATTGTGCTCTATAGACTATGTTTTTATCCGACTAATTTTAAATCCTTTAGATTTTAAAGAACCACTCCATAAATCTAGTTGTATTTATGCTCTCCCTCGTCTTGTCAATTAAAACTGTCATCTTCAGACAACATACACCATGTGATCCTTTCCTGCAAATGCCTCATTAACTCATTAATGCAAAAAGGTACGGGACAAACACTGACCCCTGGTGCAAGCTCTCCTCTCTCTAGTAGAGGTCCTCACATTTCTTACCACTCCTTTATAATATATATCCTTAACGCCAAACCCTGGTGCAAGCCCACATTAAGTACTCACTTCTCGCTCCAGTAGAGATTCCTTTATACATATCCTTAGAGGTCTTCACATTTCTTACCACTCCTTTATGCATACCCTTAATTATGTCAACATATCTTCTTGAAACTTCTTTCTTTCTCAACACCTACCAGATTAACTCCCTAGGGACCCTATCGTATGATTTCTCCATGTCAATAAAGACCATGTGGAGATCCTCTCTATATTTCTCGGTCAATTGTCAAGTAGGAAAATAGATTCAGTGGTAGACCTCCCTGGCAACCAGACGGATCTTCTGAGATATTCTTCTCATGCCTTGTTCAAATACTCAGTTCCAAAGTTACATAGTATGACTCATAAATATCCCACAATAGTTAGTTTAGGTCTGTATCTCTCTTTTATTCTTATAAATAGGTACTTTTTGTCCATTCATCTAGCATTTTCTTTGATCTTACAATCTTGTTTAGCAACTTTGTCAACCAAAATAACCCAGTATCTCCCATGACAACAATCAAAACAATGCAAGACTTGTTACAAATTAAACTCAATCCAATTGCATTGAGGGCACCTAGAGATTGATTCCCAATACCCATCAGCATAACAATCAGCTTCATAGATTTTAGCAAATCAGCTTCTATGTTAACCACATGGAAGTCAACACATATTCTACATAATAGCATAGCTTGACTCTAAGCATAGAAGGATTGGAAATTGCATGGAAGGCTTGGGCAGAGATCTCTTTGATGGAAATTGGGTAGTGACCGACAGGAGGAGCAACGTCTTGAAGCACTGCAAGAAGCCCAGCAAAGTGAAGACTAAAATCTGAGTTAAGATGCAGCTTTTAGCCAACATCAGCCCCTTGTTCTGCTGGAAAATAGCAGCCATTGACTGGTAATGAGCTTGAATATTAACATTCCAAGCACTGAATGATATCACTTGATTTGCCACAGGACTAAGTCCTTGGAGTCAAATTGAAATCCAGAAATTCTGGACAGCACAGAAGGAAGCAGTAGCAGGGATACCCTATGCAGGGTTTGCAACAAAGAGAAGGTTTTGTCAAACCGCATCAGGAGCAACATATAGTACGGCAGACTTAGACCTAGTTTTTCCTTTTTCTTCCCTGAAAATTCTCAGTTACGTTCAGTTCAAATACTATAGATTAGAGCATCAAAGGGCAATCTAGCTGCTTCCATCTCAACTGTCTCTTCCTTGAAACGTTGCATTAGATTTAGAAGAAATTATTCTATGGAGCCAAGGAAATAGAAAAACATCCATGCCTATGAAGAGACATGTTCCATAGCCAGCCTTAGAAATCACACAATGAAAAGATGATTGACTGATTCAGTCTCCCCACTACATAAAATGCACAGGTGGTTTGGGTTCTTATTCTGTTTATTTATTTATTTATTTATTTATTTATTATTATTATTATTATTTGTCAGATTGCGAAATCGGTTCAGATGGGATCATATCAGCCTCATGTGCACTATTGGATAGGGTGGCAAATGGGCTGCTGGCCTGTCGTGGCTCGCCCAAGTCTAGCCAGCTTGGGGCCAGGTTTAAGCTGAGCCTCCAGGACCATAGATTGGAACCAGGCTCGACTTTTAGGCCCAGTAAGTAATTGGACTGGAACTAGGCTTGTATCTGCCTCAGGGCCAATGTATTCAATAATGGTAACAGCGGCTGTAATGGCCACCATTGTTATCATTATGATATGGGCCATTAATTTAAAAAGAAGAAAAGAAAGATAGGAAGAAAGAAAGGAAAAACTGCATCAGCCCCGAACTGACTGTTATGGGCCATTTTTTTCTGTAACACAAACCATTATCGTTGGCCGTTATGTAACTGTTTTCTAATCCGTTACTCAGGGCCCAACAAATAGCCCTAACATCGGCCAATTGAGTATTTGGATAGTGGGTTTGGCAAAGCTCAAGCCTGATCAAGGATAGGCTGGGCCTTGACTCAGGTCCTTGGCTCATGGGCTGGACTAGGACATGTTTCAAGCTGGGCAGCCCAGCCAGGCCCGAAGCATCTAACACGATAAGGAAGAATCTTATTAAAAACTGGATGACCAAATAATGTGGAGCCCAAAATTGCTGTCTGACCTGCCAAACTCAAAACTCTAGAGTAATGAAGACATCTTAGAAGTCTCAATGTAAAAGAAATAGTGCAAGGATGTATAATTTGGTGATAGATATTCATTCTGTGAGACAGGAATTCACTCCATTCAGTAGTTCTTAGCTGTGACCAATTTGAGGGACCAAACCACTTGGATGGAGCCACATTTCGATATGGAGGAAAAGATCTATGATACCTATGTTTGGCAAAGACTTTCAGTTTCAGAGGGTTCTAAAAAATATGCTTGAGCAGATAAAAAGATATATGTTGTGCGAAGAGCCTTTTCCAACCACTAATCAACCTATAGTTGAGCTTGTAACTTAAGAGTAGATAACCATGCATGCGTGCTTGTGTGTGCATCTGCCCTTCCAGCATTTGGTCCAACCCCTGGACTACCAACCACTCGTCTGGATGATGAGTTCAGCAACTATAATCAGGAAGAGCATTAAGATAGATTGTCCAAAGAAGGGAAGACTAACTAGGGGTAAGTTGTGTCATCAGTATCAGCACTCAAAATCTGCAGCTACATCAAAATCCAAAGTAGGCTACATTGCTACTATTATTTACAGCCACTATGAGTTTTGATATTATATTGCACTACTATTATTTGCAGCCAAAATGAGTTTTGATATTATATAGCGCTAATACTATCTGCAGCCAAACAAGTTCTGATATTGTGTAGCTCCCTCATCATCACTGGAATCAGTTTTCCAACATTTTCTGTTGTTGTTGGGTAACGCCAGAATCCATAGGTTCGTTTTTCCTTGCATGGTACAGGGGAAGCTCTCTCTCCTGCCAGCTTGTCGGCCATTTGGGTGGAGTGCAATGCTAAATGTTTCAACAATCGTTCCAGGTTTCCAGATGAGGTGTTTAGGAGAGCAAAGATAGATGTAATGGCCTAGTCTCCGTTGCTTAAGTCCTTGGTTAACTGTTCTCTTTGAGATTTGGATTGCTGGTCTTGCAAGTGGATTGGGGGCTTAGAATGTTTGTTCTTTTGTCCAGTTCTCTTCTTTTCTTTCAATAAAATGAGAGAGAGAGAGAGAGAGAGAGAGAGAGAGAGAGAGAGAGAGAGAAGAAATTGCTGATGCATCACCAATTGTGGTACGAAACCATGTCACTTGGTATGGGGGAGGGCATTGAGTAGTAAGGAACAGTTGTAGCAGATCCTCTACATCTAAATCTCATGATATGGATACAACAGATATTGGTTACAACTCAAAAGTAAAATAATGCAAAATATTTCCTGTAGCTCAATTGGCACAATTCACCATAAATTATAAGTATCTAATAGGCTCTACAGTTCAAAATCCCAGCAGATTTGGAGCTCACGACTCGAAATGCATTCATTTCTAATTCTATCTTTCCTCACTTGTCCATCTCAACATCCTCATTTTACAGTCATCCGATGAACATGTTCCTTAACTGCCCAACATTCTGTCCCATAAAGCACGGCTGGTCTTCTAGCCATCCTATAGAATTTCCCTTTCAGTTTGAGTGGTACACGGTGATCACATAAAACTCTGGAGGCACATCTCTATTTCTTCCACCTCGCTTGAATTCTATGCGTGACATCCTTCTCAGTCTCTCCATTCATGAATTATCAACCCAAGATATTGAAAGTGGTCATTTTGGGAAGCTTCTTGGTCAACAATCTTAACTAATTCCTCATTCACACTCCTATAGTTACTAAAATTGCACTCCGTATACTCTATTTTAGTCTGACAAAGTTTAATCCTTTAGATCCTACAACACCCCTCCAAAAATCTAGCTTTGTGTTTACGCACTCCCTCGCTATGTCAATCAAAACTATGTCATTTGCAAACAACATACACCAAGGGATCTCTTCCTACAAATGCCTTGCTAACTCATCCATAACCAATGTGAAAAAGTACAGGCTCAGTGTTGACACTTGGTGCAAGCTTACGGTAATTGGGAAATCACATGTCTCTCCACTAGCAGTCCTTTTATTTGTTTTTGGTCCCTCATACATATCCTTAATCATGTCAATATATCCGCTTGAAACTCCTTTCTTTCTGAACACCCACTAGATTAACTCCCTAGGGACCTTATCATAAGCTTTCTCTAAGCCAATAAAGACCAATTGGAGATCCTTCCTCCTCCTCACCCTATATTCATCCATCAATTAGAAAAGTAGAAAATTAGCTTCAATGGTAGACCTCCTGGCATAAAAGCAAACTAATTTTCTAATACATTTGTCTCATGCCTTTAACTTTGTTCAATCACTCTTTCCCAAAAAATTTACAATATGGATCATAAGTTTAATCTCACGATAGTTAGTACAACTCTGTCTCCTTTATTCTTATAATGGGTACCATAATACCTTTTCTCCATTCGTTTGGCATTTTCTTCGATTTTACAATCTTGTTGATCAACTTTTTCAACAAAAATAGCGTAGCATCTCCTATATACTTCCAAACCTCTATTGGTATACCATTTGGTCCAGGGGTCTTTTTTGTTTTCATCTTTCCCAAAGCTTCTTTCATTTCAAATATCTTAATCTTACGAAAGCATCTATAGACTCCAACATCATTTGAGTTTATGGTTCCTTTAATCCCTATGGGTCTCGGAGTAATTTTCCTTTAACTAGTTCTGAAAATAGCTTCTCCACCTTTCACTGATCTCATTTTCCTTGACTAGCACCCTCCGGTCATTGCCCTTAATGCATCTAACATGATCTAGGGCCCTACTCTTCTTTTCTCTCATTTTTGTAAGTTTGAAGACATCGTTCTTACCTTCTCTTGTCCCCAATCTATTGTAAAGATCATTTAAGGCAAAGTTTAGCGTCACTTACTTTCTTAGCAGTCTTTTTGGCATTTTTATATTGTTCAAAATTTTCATTGTTTATAATGTTTTGCAAGGCTTTGAAACATGAGCATTTATCATTACTAGCTTTTCATACATCGTCATTCAACCAACAAATTCTTTATATGATTGGCTTTTCCCTCTACTTACTTCTAAAACATCTTTTGCCATTTTTTAATGCACCCAACCATCTCATTCCACATAAAATTTACTTATCTTTAATATTCCACTTCCCTTCTTCCATTAATTTACTTCTGAATAACATGGTTTTCTCTCCTTTTAAATTCCACCACCTAGTTTTTTTTTTTTTACACCTTTTAATTTCATTTCCTTTCTTCCATCTCTTAATGTAAACATCCATAACCATTAACCTATGTTCCGCGGTCAAACTCTCTCGCAGTCCTTACATATAGATCGTTCGATCTTCCTAAGTAGAAGGAAATCTATTTGGCTTGTATATGATCCACTTTTGAAAGTTATTAAATGTTCAACTCTCTTTTTGAAGTATGTGGTTGCTAGAGCTAGATTGTATGCGATAGCAAAATAAAGAATAGCTTCCCCAATCCCATTTCTTCTTCCAAAACCATATCTTTCATGTACCCTCTCATATCCTTTACTTTCTTTTCCCACATTACCATTTAAGTTTCCTCCTACAACTACTCTCTCTCCATTCGGAACTTCCTGCATTAGTTCATCCATATCCTTCCATAATTGTCTTTTGATTCTATCCTCTAACCCAACTTGTGGCACGTATGCACTCCTCTCCTAACAGTATTCTTATTAACATCTACAACTTCATCATTTAAATCTTTATCCACCACTATCCCTACCCCATTTCTATTCATCCTTTCCTTTTATACCAAGCTTATGTCCATCGATTTCTCTAGTTTTGGTCCCTTTCCACTTGGTCTCCTGAATGCAAGCTATGTTAACGCTCATTCATTTCATCATATCTACTAACTCCATACTCATACCTGTCAATTTTCCTATATTCCATGCAGAAAGATGATCATATTCTCCTGGAATAGCTTCTTTACCTGCACGCATCCATAATGGCACTAGAACCCTTGCCTACTTCTCGAAGCAACCGGGTGTTGTTGCAGCATGTTGCTTTCAGGGAACGTCCTAGCCAACCCTTGCCCATTATTCAAAGCACCCGAGTTCTGATGTAGGGCGTCACTTACAGGGGATGACCTAGCATGAGTTTGGATGTCATATTGTTCGGATTCATATTGGAAGTTACAACATAACTTTGACGTCTGCTGCCAACTTGACGCAACCCTCGTTTACTTGAGCTGGGAACAAGCAATGAGAGCATAAAACTCCCACAAGCAAAAAGCCACAACGTAATAGGCTATTACATAGGTTGATTACAATCAATGAGTTATGATGATGATGAATAAAATTTCTGCTTTTTTTTTTTAAGGTTTATCATGACAAATGGACACTTATCCTTTTGCTTTGTGTGGGACGTCTAGATACTATGCTATTCTATGGATGATATTTATCGTTCATATAGGTTAACATGATGAGAAATAGATGTGATATTTCAAAAGATTATCAGAATTTGTTAGTATCATTGAAGCTCAGTTTTTCCTTAAAAAACAAGGTTGCTAGGTCAAAGACAAGTGGTGAATATCTCTAAACCCAAGAAGATCTGCTGCTATCAGTGATATTATTTCTCAGTTTTCATGTCCTGACTCTCGTTACCAAAATATAGTTGCTGAAAGAAAACTCCCGCATATGGTGGAAGTAGTCAATTCAAATGCTTCTTTCTATTGTTGTTCCCCACAAGTTTAGGCGGAGACAGTGGTGACTGATGTTTATTTCATAAGTTACACTCTCACTTTATGACTATTTGTTTGGTAAATTTCCAAAATTATTCTAAAATTATAAATATTTGTTGTCATGGTTTTGCTCTGCTCCCTAATTTTAGATCCTTTAGATTATAAAGCATCCATCCATAAATGTAGCTTTGTGTTTACACACACCATCATCTTATCAATCAAAACTACATAATTTGCAAACAGTATACACAATGGGATCTCTTCAAATGTCTCTTTAACTCGGCCAACCAATGCAAAAAGGTACGAGTTCAATGCTGACCCTTGGTGCAAGTCTACAGACCTCATTTGACTCTCCACTAGTGTGGTCCTCATATTTGTTACTGCTCCTTCATGCATATTGTTAATCATGTCAATATATCCTCTTGAAACTCTCCCAACACCTACTACGTTAATTCTCTACGGACCCTGTCGTATTCTTTCTCTAAGTTAATAAAGACCATGTGAAGATCCTTCCTCCTCATCCTATATTTCCCCATCAATTGTCAGCTTCAGTGGTGGACCTCCCTGGCATGAAACCAAACTGACTAAATAGAATGAGATAAATTATCATAAAAAGCAATCAATAGCAACATAAAAACTTTATTTGGAAAGGTCCAGACACTGTTGAGATTATTATTTATTTGTCAAAGTTCCCCAATGATTCTCTTAGTAAATATTTCCTAATTCCTCTATTACTTGCATTCCTAGTAAGGAAGCTTTCCTTCTTGTTCTTTTCCCAGTTGATTTAATCTCCAGTTAGTCTGTGCTGGAGATTGATTCTGTTATGATGTGCATGCACCTTGGTGTTCCACGATGCACACATTAAAACATCTCTATTATATACTTGCACTTGTGTACAGTGATCATGACATTGATGTGATAGACCACAACTTGATAGGCCATATCCCAAAAGACCAGGCCAAGGACTTCGGCAACCATCTCATCAGTGCCCTGAATAAGTGACAGTCTCATCAAATGGAGTCTTGGTCAATATTTGAGACAACTCACAGTTACTGGATGGTTGAAGTTGTCCAGTTGAATGCGATTTTTTGGTTTATGGCCCATTGATGCAACGGACCGCCCGGTCAACAGCCCTACTCAAGCATATGTGTTTTCTATGTGTATGCTGAAGACACACGCACGCATCACAAAAAACATCTCTTGGAAACAAATTCATAGAGGAATAGATGAAGAAATAACTGGGATAAGTAGAAGCTGTTTAGAAGTCAAAGCTAAGGCACTTTGCAAGGGACTGCACATCTTTCCCAAACCTTTCTCGAAGCCTACTTTAGTGGAGTACAGTTCTAAGTGTGTGATCAAGTGGACCAACAACGAGATGTCAGATCATTGGAGAGTTTTCCTGAAATTAGGAACTTAGCTTCAAGGTTAACATTTGGTTCTCCTCGACATTGAAGTTGGTAAATCTAGCAGCCACCTCGAGAGCATCCCACTTTGCAGTGGCGATCTGATACCTGTGACGTAAGTTTGCCTATCCAAGTTTAATGCATTTTCATTATTCATATATAAAAATAAATAAATAAATAAAAAGTAATGAGCCCTCAAATTGCAGTTACGTTTCTTTCATGTCCAACTCGAAAGTAACACAACATCAATTTGGAAATCTAGCGCTGTATATGAATGCTAAGAAAAATTATAATTTCGTCATTTCCATTTTATTAGATATAATGTGCAAAGAGCCCAGACCATCAGGTATTAGATTTATTTTCATCTTATTAGACTTATAATTCCATTTTAGCAAGTAATTTGGAAATCATACAGTTTATCAGCGCATCAAGATGCCAGAGTTAACATTTGCTCCAAGAAAATGGGTGATCAAATTGAGTGCACCCCCTTTTCCACAAAGAATCTAAGAGTGAATGGTGAGAAGGATCTTATCAACTGTTGTGATTGTTGGAAAGTGTGGTGTTTGTTCATTCGGGGAGGATAGAAGAATTTGGAGGTGAGAGTCCTCCCTGAAATTTTCAAGTTAAATCTCTTCAATGAAAATTGATGAAAGGATCTAGTGAGACCCTGCACCATATCTTCATAGCATGAAGGCCCCTACTTATTGCTTTTGGTCAGTTGGTAAGTCACAATAAAGTTCTGACCATTGACCATCTCCGCAACAAGAGTAAAGTAATTGTCAATTGATAGTGTATGTTCTTGAGGGATGCTGAGTGTCGAACACATGTTTCTTCGCTATCTGTTTCCTCCAGCTGATGGGTTGGTGTTGTGGTCAGTTTGTTGTGGCGTGGTCAATGCCTGGATCTATGGCAGTGTTGTTGAGGCTTGGGGTGTTGGCCCAGAGGTTAGAAGAGCAAATTGCTATGGAATCTGGTTTTTAGCGGTTCTGTGGGCTATCTGGAAGGAAAACTAGAACATAGAAGTCAGTCATCCAGTTGGGTGAAAAAGTATACAGCATGCTGAAAGAGTGCATGGTGTCAATTCTTGGGTGCTTTGCATAAAAGAAATTTCGGAGCATAGGAAAGACAACTTTGTTAGGAGCTGGGAGTGCTTTCTCTTTTAATGTTTTAGCTGCAATAGGGTTCAGTTACACAAATCCTGTATCGCCTCAGGATTCATGATCAAAGTTGTAATAGAATTTTCACACCAGCTGCCAGCCCGGCAGGACTCTCCTTTATTTGGGCTTGGGATCGTCAAGGAGAGGGCAAAAGTCCCACAGGTGTTATTTACCCACAAAATCCCTACTAATGGTAATAATGCGAAGTCTGCAATCTCTACATTTGTTTAAAATTTAAAAATAAATAAAAATAAAAGTCTTGTTCTTTCTTTATGGACTCAGTGATTAAAACCATATAGTCCATCCCTAATATCCATGCATAATTCAAGAACCTAAAATATTAGTTACACAGATATAATCAAAAGTACACAATGTCTGCTACGCCATCATTCTATCCATATGAATTTTACTTTTAGCGATCTAGCCATCTGCATGATGATGTCTTCATTCCAGAAATAATATTTAGAACAAAGGAAAGGTACAAGTTTATCTTGTCAACCATTCGATGATGGCAGGCTTGTATGTTTCTACCTAACTAGCTGAATTGCAAAAAGAAATACCTCTGTGCAGATGCCTACAACTTCTTCAATAGAATCCCCATAAATATCTTTCTTCGAAAGTTTCTTGAGGAGATGGGTCTTAAACTTTTCAGTTTCCTAAAGAAAGAGAAACAAAACAAAACAAAAGAAAGAATTTGAAATCACAAAATGGTCCACATGGATACTGTAAAAAAATAAATAAATAAATAAATAATAAAATAAAATAAAATAAAATTCCAACATGAAATTGGGTAGGGAAAAAAAAACCTCCTTTCTCACAAAAAGAGAGTAAAGGGTAATCAAAAGTTCACCATATTCGCTAAAGATAGTAATAACTAGAAAACTGTCATTAAGAAGAAAATGATAATATGTAATAGAAATATAGCCAAATGTCATGCATGCGGACAAGTTAGTAGAATCCACACAAACGCGCGCGCGCGCAGAGCGAGGAAGCCTCCAAGGGGTGTAGATGTGCATCAGCTTGGGTGAATCACCGTTCCAATGGTGATATTGTTCAAACAAGGGGAGCATACATGTATATGCTTTAGAATTCATCATTGTCCAAGTGGTGGTGATGATGGAAGTATGTCTCTAAAAGAGACTTCTCTTAGAATGCATGTGCACAAAACAAGAGGAGTTTGGATCCTTCTCTAGTCACATCTTTTTCTTTTTATAGACAACAATGGCTAATAAAAAAAGGAAAACATAAGGATTGCCAATCCATTAAGGTAATAGATAGGCGTCACACATTCAATGGCAATATGGACACTATTAACGAACACAAGTGTGGGCACCTTGTCTTGGTGTTTGGTCTTATTTACATGATTAGACTTATTGCTTAATGTTTAGCAGTACTTTTGGTATTTTTGTTTTTATCACTTATTTGGGGAAGGAGTAGAAGTTGATTCAAGAAGAACTTTGTAGAAAATATAGGAGAGGGAGGGTAGAGAGAGAGAGAGAGGCTAGGGCAACCTATTGTGTTCTGTATGTTAGTCTCTCTCTCTCTCTCTCTCTCTCTCTCTCTCTCTCTCTCACACACACACACACATTAACTTGAAAAAAACATACAATGCTCCACAAGAGTATAAAATGAAATTGCGTGGAATAGGATACTACAACTACGTGCGGAAGCTTGGCGGAGTTAAGGAATGATGGTTGTGTCCAAGAAGGGGGATGATTAGAACCAATTTAAAATTATGCCTTCTTAAAACACAATTGCCTACCTAAACTAATATGCAAATTAACCTAAGACTAGCAATTAACTCTAAAGCTTCCAAGCCATTAGAAGGTCCAATCACATATATTATAAACGATGTGGCAATTAAGCAACTAGTCTATAACATGATAGTGTACATGCATGTGTGGGATGTGCTAGCTATTAAATCCTAACATTCATCTAATCATGCATACATATAATTAAACATTCACCACATAAGCATAATTAAACAAGTGCTCAAATAACAATCCCAAACACAAGCATGTATAGTGGTTCGGTTTCCCTACTCCACTCCCGGCGGATGCACTCAACCCATGAGTGTACCGGATTTAACTATCAGAGGTTTTAAATCAGGTTTACCTCTAACCTTTACAACCCTACACAAGGATCCTAACATACACTCCCGCCGGAGGCTCTCGCAAAATACCTTTTTCTATAAGCTAACCAATAACCTTGGTCTTAATCCAAGGACCTACGTTTACTCCCGCCAAAGGCTCCTTCAGAGACTAACACGTACAAACCCATGTCCGGTGGCTTACACGAGGACTTGGGTTTAGACCCTACACAAGAGCCAAGGTCCTACACAAGAACATAGTCAAAAGGAATCACATTGTTGCGATGGCATATGGCAACACAAGCTACTTGTACAAGTTTTAACACTCAACAAGAGAACATCACTTCATTACAAGGAAAATGTCATGGGTACAAAAATCACATCATTCAAAACCAAAAGTAACGTCAGGTAGAAAATCACCTCAATCGTAATTCAAAAATGGGTCATCGGTAGTATTAAGATAATCGATTTAAATACGTGGGGAATATTATTATTTTTTTAAGACAAACAACAAGAACAAGAAAAAAAGAAAAAGAAATGGGAAATAGAAAGAGGGAGACAGAGAGAGAGAGCTCACAGCTTCTGCAAATTCAGGAATGGGGTCTGGAAACACGTACTCGGCTGCCTTACAAAGCTGCTGCTGATGATGTCTAAAGTAAGAAAGAGAAGATGGGCGGTTTCTCTGAGAAGGGGACGCGTACTGAAACTGAAACCTACGAGAGTGAGAAGCAGATAGACTGCAATGGGAAGCAGCAAATAGAGAACAAGTAGAAGAAGATTGTGAAAGAAGAAAGAGAGGGGGAAATGAAGAAGAAGAGGAAGGAAGAGATTGATGGTTGATGGAGAGATTCGGAAGAGTAATCAACGCAAGACCAGCTCTGGACCCCGCCATCTCCCTCTCCCTCTCCGTCTCTTATCTGTGTCGTCCACTAGATATTTATAGGATCCTCGACCCGAGGGATTTTCACTTTGGGCGCGAATCGGGCACTACCCCAGCAGGACCTAGCCAGAGACAGACGGTCCTGTCAGGGGCTGTGTGGCCCTCCGTTATATATGTGTTTTATCCAAGCCGTCCGTTCATTTTGAAAGATCATTTTATAGCATGAACTGGTAAGAGACAAACCGAATGCCCGAGTGAAACACACACCACAGGAAACAGGGGATATTGAATGCCAACTGCTGAAAAACTCTCGGCGCACAAAAGTTTTGAATCAAGCCGATATTTATGTTTTCCTTGGGATCAAGCTGACATTTATGTTTTTCCTTCGTCCAGGTCTACGTGACCTTACGAACAAGTTAGATGGCAACTAAACATCACAGTGGGCCCTAAGAAGGTTTCAATGGCGAAGGTCATTGTCACCACTGCTCCTTCGTCCACTAGAGGTTTAGATCTTCATCATTTTTAGGTTTATGACCTAAATGATGAACGCATCGGATAAAATATATACCACGGTGGGCTTCAAAAAGGTCCTATAGATGAACGAATTTGATAAAATACATATACCACGGTGGGCTTCAAAAAGCCCCTCATAGGACCATCAGTCTCTAGCTAAACCCTGGTCCACTTTCTACTAGTGGGACCATCTGTCTTTTATCCAAGAACCTGAACGGACTCGGTCCAGCTAGGTGTGCTCTGTGGGGCCACTGTGATTTACGGATTATATCCATGCTGTCCATCCATTTCTCCTTATCATTTTAAGGTATGAGCTAAAAAGTCACCAAAGAAAGCAGCAGTGATAATGGCACCCACCATTGAAACTTTCCTAGGGTCCACTCTGAATCTCTGATAGGTTTTTTGCCATCCAACCTATTAATAACGCTATATAGCTTTGGATGAAGGGAAAACACATATCAGCTTGATCCAAAACTTCTGTCCAAGGAAGTTTTTAATGGTGGGTGGTCCACTTGAGCCTTGGACCGACATTATTTTTGGGCTCATACCTAAAATAATCTGGCAAAATGGATGGACAGCATTGATGAAGCCCATACATCACGGTGGGGCTTATAGAACAATTGCCTGAAACAAGTCCTCCACTTCCCTTATCCACACCGTTCATCTCATGTGACCCACCATCTATGGACAGATAAATGGCCTTGATTGAAAGATCCCATGAGCCAACATTGAATGACTTTATTTATTTATTTTTTTTTCTGTTCCACTTTTAACCATTGTAATTGTTGCTCATTGTTTTCCGCA
Source organism: Magnolia sinica (assembly GCF_029962835.1). Lineage (NCBI taxonomy): Eukaryota > Viridiplantae > Streptophyta > Magnoliopsida > Magnoliales > Magnoliaceae > Magnolia > Magnolia sinica. The sequence goes on along the minus strand of NC_080582.1, from coordinate 36,961,862 downwards.
ATTTGATCACATGATAAGTGTAGGCGTGCCATAATTGAATTTCCTGCCCAATTCAAACTGAACAACTGTGACCCCAAACGCTGAGATAGGCATATAAATATGCAGTGTATGACCGATATCGGATGAAATCGGCCGCCTATTCAACCACTCACTCAGTCACTCCCTCAATGTGTAAATAGGATCAGCCAATATTCAAATGGTAGGATTCGTCTTCTGATGATGGGTTACACATTTGGCTTCTATACGATAGGACTTTTCAGTGTGTGTGTGTGTGTGTGTGTGTGTGTGTAACACCTTACTGGATGAGGAATTGAATCCAGTATATGAGCATAAACCCAAATTACAACTAATTACCAGCTACTTGATTAACTCTACGGATTACACTATGAAATGTGAACAACTGGCGAAAACTAAACGATTACACTAGGAAATGAAAATGATTTGGCAAGAAAGTAGAGTGATTGCACTAGGGAATGCAAAATGACAGGTAATTGAAAGGATAATTGAAATATAATGTTTCGGTTTGATTGGGTTAGTATGAGATAGAATTTTCTTATTGAATTCCTCTACTATTTATAGGCTTACCCTGGCCATCTAGATCATTCCCACGTTATGACGGTCACTATAATTGTTCAACACCACTTGGCCCTCTTTGCTTCTACTTTTGTCATCTATCCTATAAGCAATATCGTGGCGTCACTTGATGTGCTCTAGTTATACTATCGTAAGATCCTCTTTATATATCCCTGTGAATCTCTAAATACACCAGGCAAATCCATCAAGATGGCACTTAACTCACTCTAATTGGCTTTCACAAGAATTGGCCATAATGGGGATGAACATTGCCTCCCACGTTGTTTCGCCTTTGAAAATAAGTGAAAGTGACATGTGACCCCTCATTAATGCAGCAATCCTCCCATACACGTGGTAGCATTGCGGTAACCATCTCTGGCCGATACATCCCTACATGTCAGTCATAACCACTCTTGTTCAAAATAAGAGCTAAACCCATTGCGACATGTGTACCTGTATTATATAAAGCAAAATTTTAATAATGCCCTAATAAATGCTCTATTGCCTCAGCCGATATAAGCATCATTTCAATATTCTTTCTTCCTCAAAACATTCTAACTTTTTTCTCATTCTCGTACTTTAACAATGGTTGCCTCATCATCTTCTTCTCTGTCTTTTCATCAAGATGATTTGGTTACCGTAATAGATGTCGTCTTTTAAAAATATTCTAATGATATTGTTGAGTGTCAAATATTGCATATTTCCTCCTATTTATATCTTAGTTTTATGAATGCCTAATGGGTATATTTTATACATGTTGTATTATGAGGTGAATCTGAGAGCTTGGATTGAAAAGAATATTAAAAGCATGGATTTGATGCTCAAGAATCACCAAGGTAAAGGATGGATCTTGGGAGATCAAGATTGAAGATTTCAAGACTCCAAGATTCAAGGAAACTAAGTAGAGAAGAAAGGAAGTCGAAAGCGCAAAGTGCAAAAATTCACAAAATCTGACCTTCACTATCTATGTCATCAACCGTCGTTCGATAACATCGAAGCTAGTGTTCGATGACATCGAACACAGGTTGAATACTATGATAACTTCCTGACAGGTTCAATTCTAAAGTCACCACAATTCAAGAATTAAGGGATACCGATGCAATGAAGGTAGAGGAATTAGTTGGGTCTCTATAAACCTATGAGCTGAATTTCAAAGCCCCTAAGAACAAGTTCATAGCCTTTAAATATTCTAAGTCTAAATCTAAAGACTCAGATTCTGATAATGATGAAAATGAAGATGATATGGCTATGTTGGCTAAAAAGTTTTATAAAATTTTCAAGAATAGAAATAGATCAGATTTTTAAAAACCTTTTGATAAAAGAAAAGGAAACTCAAATGTTTGGAAATCAAAATCTAAAGACACCCAATGTGTAAGACCCATGTCCTAGTCCGTACCACTCTGTTAGCTTCCACGGTCCTTCCAGTCGAATTTCGGTAACCTTCGCACCGTATTCGATGTTTGTGCGCGATTCTAAACCAGGTCCCGCATACCGAAGTTGGTTCGAACCGAAACTTGTATCTTAGCGACCGCATCGTCGCCGCGGTTCCAACGCCGCGACTCGCGCACCGAACCGATACCCATGCCAGGAGATGTAGGCCAGCGTTTGTTTTGAAGGAAACGCTGCGCGTTGCGAATATCGAGGGAATCTTTATGATGTCTCATCAATCAATTAATCATTGTCAAGTACAACCATACCCCAAGTACAACACCCATCCCTCCTTTTCCATAAGTCAACTCTCTCTCTCCCCTCACCATTCCTCATTTACCAATATTTCAACTCAACTCATACCTCTCCTTACAACCACCACATCACCCATCCCCTTTAATATATATTTTTCTCTTTTTCCTCATTCTATCTCTACTCTTCCAAGCTCCATACGTCCAACCTTCCCAAGCAATTCCAAGAGCAACAAGTGTGGCCCATTTTCCCACCCTCTCATCTCTCATCCCCACCATCAAAGTTCCATCATCCACCGTTAAACGTTGAGCATTGGAGCTAAGGAGGCTAAGTGACCAAGAAAGAGGCTAGTAAGGTGGGTGATTTACCGTTATTTTCGATTTTAGGGCCCACTTGTTGGTGGGACCCATTTTGATGTATGTGATTTAATCAAGAGGGGCCCATAGTGGCGGGGTCCCTCTATCTCACCGTATATTTCTCTCTCTCTCTCTCTCTCTCTCTCTCTCTCTCTCTCTCTCTCTCTTTCTTTGTGATGGTGTGGATCCCACCAATATGTGTTATATCTACCCCGTCCATCTACATCAGACGGTGTGGCCCACCCTATTGCGGGTGATGATCCACACCATCCACTGTTTGGATGGACCCAATACATCATTCTTTCTATATATTATATTTTATATAATATATATATAATATATATAATATAATATGTATTGTATATATATAATATAAGATATATATTATATGTATATATAAATATATATGTAGGTAGGCCATGTGCATGTGGGACCCACCATGATGCATATTTATCCATGCCGTCCAGTGTCCCTGGACGCTGGACGGGCGAGGCTAGCGTGGAGTATGTGCACTGGCAGGGTGTGTACTTCAAGCTACCAAAAAAAAAGAGGAAAAGTTGCTTTTAGGGTGGGCTGCTCATGTAGGCCCCACCTTGATGTAAGTATACAATCCAAGCCGTCCATCCTTCTCCTTAGATCATTTTAGGCATTGAGCCAAATTTTGGGACCAATCTGATTCTCGAGCGGGCCATACCATAGGAAATAGTGGTGTTTACTGTTGAAAACCACCTGGATCCTTTTTCCTACCAAAAACAGGCCGCATATTAGACTCTTTTGATCGGTCTTGAGTCGTACGATCCAATGGTTGGAGCAGATTCGTCGAATGCGGGCCCCACCTACGAAAAACCACAGAAAATCTGGTTTTTTTAAAAGGAAAGCAGTAGCAGTAGCACTGTTGCTGTCAGGACGTCGCAGGCAGCGCTTGCGCACTGGCGGACGAGCGGTTTGGGCTGGCCCTCACGGCCCAGCCATGGGCCCCAGCATGATGTATGTCTACGATCTACACCGTCCATTTTGTGGGTCCCTTAGGGCCGAGGGCCATCCTCAAAAATCAACTGTATACGGCAATCAGGTGGGCCACACCATTTAAAATCATGTGAAGACATGCCAAAACATATAAAATCACTTGGTGGGGCCTACCTGAAATTTGGATGCCGCTGAAACTTGGTCTGAACCCTCAGCCAAGTGGGACACACATAATGAGTGGATGATTTGGGAACCACATTCGGTGGGCCCCAGTTTTCCCAGGTCCACGTGACCTTTTAATAGGTTGGATGTCAAATAAAACAGTCGGTGGGCCCCAGCTCTCCATGACCCTATCAACAAGTTGGATGCAAATAAACATCACCGTGGGCCCCCCTGACCGTGTGACCTTATAAACAGTTGGGTGGCAAATGAACATTCTAGTGGGCCCCGGTCCAGTGGACCCTACCCTGGTCCACGTGACCCTATCAACAGGTTGGATGGAAAATGAATAGTATGGTGGGCCCCCTGGTCCACGTGACCCTATCAACAGATTGTATAGAAAATAAACATTACAATGGGCCCAGGTTGGGTGGAAAATAAACATTACTGTGGGCCCTAGGTCTGAGTGACCTTGTTAATGGGATGGATGGAAAATAAACATTATGGTAGGCCCACTTGGGACCCACTTAAGTATGTATTGTAATCCACACCCTCCATTAGTGTGGGCCCCACCATGATGCATGTGTTTCATCCAAACCGTCCAATCATTTGGAAAATATTTTAATGCCATGTGATAAGGCCCATCTTGGTATATTTGTGGGCCGTCTGTTGAGGCCCACCTTGATACATACAAGGCCCACCTTGATTTGTATAAGGCCCATATTATGAGGCCCATTGTGATGTATGCAAGGCCCATGTGACTAGGCCCATCTTGATGCATTTGTGGCCCGTCGTTGAGGCCCACCCTGATATATATATACGAGACCCATGTATGAGGCCCATTTGATGTACTGGAGGCCCATGGGTCAAGGCCCAATAGGACGTATACAAGGCCCTTTGCAATGTGAGATTCATGGTAGGCCGTGCCTTGGGAACAATGATGGTTTGACCTCCACATTGCAAGTACAATATTGGTTAAATGTCCGCATTGTCACTCTCCCTAAGGCCCATTAATGGGCCCATACCCGTAGCATATAGGTCGTCTAGGCCCATCTTCATTTTGATAAGAGCCCATCACCACATGACATGTTTAGTATAAATTCATGATTCATGATCATACGCATCATATGTATGTCTGATATGATGAATGACCGATCTAGCATATACCTTCAGGCAGATTGTTTATGAGCTCCCTGATAGGCGGAGTTGCCCTACATAAGCGCGCGGTGCGCAGGATTGTTACATGTTTGGTAGGGTAATTCATGCACTTGCATTTGTGTGATCATGATTATTGTATGCCCTAGTGACATCAGGGCCAAAGCCTCCACAGACACATCGTGGGTGGCTAGATTGGATATCGAAAATGTTTGGTTCTAGCATACGGGTGCCATAGATGTCCCTAAGTAAAAATTCTTAAACCCGATGGTACCAGAGGATGACTCCAATATCGAGACCGAGTGGATATATGAGCGCACGAGGCTGAATACCAGGAGGCCACGTCTCCCACTGTGTCGTGGTCGGTTGGAAAGGGGTATGGCCTTACTCGCCCGAGGGTAGGGGGCAATACGAGGCTGAGTTTAACCAGCTTGTGAATGGGTCCGCTATCGACGTGCCAAATAGGTATTGGTAGACTATTGGTCAGGCGGATAGTGAGGTTTCTTACACTCACTTGGACTATGTGGCTTGGAGAGAGGCAGTGCCTCTTGGAGTTACTAAATCCCGGTGATTATCCAGAATGAGAACTGTACTAATACATGATGAGGATTGGCATGCTTGAGTTGTATCTCGCATTGCATGGCCGTGTTATGGCTGACGGCATTCATAACTTGCACCGCATAGCCTTGGTACGGCTGATTGCATTCATGTACTCATCACCATGATTCCGCATTACTCTGAATTTGTATTCTGAGCATGCTTATATTGCGCACACACTTACACCACCCTTTAAGCTTTTTATAGGCTTATGCACGATCGATATTTGCAGGTGACGCCAGGACGCAGTCGCAGCCATAGTCTCATCGCAGTTGAAGCGTGCAGTCGAGCTTCTGGAGTTTTGTTACTTTCGTTATATTGTATTTTCCTTTCATACGCACTGTATTCAAAAGTTTTTGATCGTAGTGGATTTTGTGATGGTGTTCTTGTGGTTATTGTTCGTGGGCTATGCTTTTGGTTATGTTCATTATGAATCAGATCGATGATTATAAATCCTCCTTATAGTATCTTAGGATCGGAACCTGGTAAATGGGTGTCGGGAGCCGAGAATGGGGTTCTACGGAGGCTGTGGGCGCCGGATTCGGCGATCGGGAATTTTGTGAGCCTGGTTTCCGAGTTCGGGGCGTGACACAATGTTTCAATTATTTTGAATATAGATATGTAGCTTCAAAATGTCATAATAAGGATAAATCTAGAAGAAGAGGTATAATTGCCACTAGGGATGAATCGTTATAATTTGAATCCAATTCAGAAATTGATGAATCAGACCAAGAATCCAAGAAAGAACAAAAGGCATTCATGACTATAGCTAGAATCACTTTATCAGATGATTGTGAAATTTCTGACTATGAAACTCCTGAAAGTGATTCTGAAAATGAAGAAGATCTTCAAATTGCTTATGATGTCCTATACAAAGAGAGTTGTAAGATTGCGGCAAAATTAAAAAAAAAAAAAAAATTGCTGATTTGAAATAGAACTTGAAAAATCCGTTTTAGAATAATCTCATTTTTCTGATCATTTTGAGAAAACCGAACTAGATTTAAGTCTGAAAATTTCTAAAATTCAAAATCTCAAAACTGAAAATGAAAATTTAAAATTAGAAGTTACTTCTCTTAAAAATTCAAAAGAGACTTGGATATACACCCAAGGTGACCACAGACTTAAAAAGTTATTAATTGTATCTCGACGAAGTAGCGACAAATCTGGCTTTAGATATATTAAGAATAGCATAGAAAAATCTAAAACTTCTGCTCCCATAGTTGTAAAAGGTGAATATTCAAAATCTAAAGTAGAAATTATAAAGGAAATAAAGAAGAATGAAAAACCTTTTAAAAAAACTTCTAATCCAAAAACTAAGGCCAACTATCGCAAATATCAAAGGAAACATAATAACTCTTCTCTAGCAGGTAAAATAGTGGACTTACTTAAAGAGCTCTTGAAATCCAACTATAGAAATAACAGAGTAAGTGGAAACAAGAACAAATTTTACTCTCAAACACAGTGAATAGTAAGAGATACTCCTAAACCCAAAACCATATTGAAATGGGTTCCAAAAGATAAGTGTCTTGTTATCCACACAACTTTCAAAGGAAGTAGCCATTTAAGATGGTACCTGGATAGTGGATGTTGTAGACATATGACAGGTGATAAGGCAATACTATCAGACATCAATCAAATTGATGGTGGCTCAGTAACATTTGGAGATGGCAGCAACTGTAAAATCATCAGAAGAGGTAATATAAAACTCCCTAACCTACCTATTTTAAAAGATGTTCTATATGTTAAAGGTTTGAAACATAATTTGTTGAGCATATATTAAATCTGTGATAATAATCATAATGTTAAATTTTCAGATCACGAATGTGAGATAATTAATAACCAAGGTCATATAATATTAAATGGTTGAAAAACCTCTGAAAATTGCTATATCCTTGATGAATCCTGTTCTTCAAATCACTCTTACTACATGGTCCAAACAGAGCAAACTGAGTTATTGCATCAATGTATTAGACATGTAAACTATAGAGACTTATACAAACCAAGCAAGAGAGATCATCTTCGAGGCTTACCCAAGCTTAAAAAAATTAGAGAAGAAAGTATGTGGTGCCTACCAAATAGGCAAACAATTCAGGAGTTGTCACAAAAAGGTGAACTCCTTAGCCACAACTAGACCTCTTGAACTACTCCATATGGACTTAGTTGGACCAACTCAAACAGAGAGTAGAGGCGGTAAGAAATACTTTCTAGTTGTAGTTGATGACTACACTAGATGCTCTTGGGTAGCATTCTTAAGACAAAAGTCGGATGCTTTTGACGAAGTGAAAAAGTTATTCAAACGCATCCAGACTGAAAAAGAACTACCTGTAAAAAGAATAAAAAGTGATCATGGCATTGAATTTAAAAATAGAAATTTTGAGAAGTTCTGTAATGACCATGGAATATTACATGAATACTCTACTCTTAAAACCCCTTAACAAGATGGTGTTGTCGAGAGGAAAAACAGAGTACTACAAGAAATAGAGAGTGTTATGCTTAACAGTAAAAAATTAGCAAAACATTTATTGGCTGAAGCCGTTAATACTACTTGCTATATTATTAATCGAGTTTATGTAAGATCATGTAAAAATAAAACTGCTTATGAACTCTGGTTTAATAAAAAAAAAAATCTTCAGTAAAATATTTCCGTACTTTCGAAAGCAAATGCTTCATTTTACGAGATTGGGAACATCTGGGAAATTTTGAAGCAAAAAGTGATGAAGGCATATTTTTGGGGTATGCTCTAAATAGCAGAGCATATCGTGTTCTGAATAAAATGACCAGAGTGATATAAGAATCTATATACGTTGTTATTATGATCAAAAGGTCACTCCCAATTATGATCATGATGATGAAGTTATCATTGTCAATCAATCAGAACCTTCATCAAAATCAGATTCAACTGAGAATAGATTAGTCAAGGATCATCTGATTAATCAAATACTCGGTAACCCTCTGTGGACGTTGGGAAATTGGCGCCCACGCTTTTCTTTGGCATTTTCTTGGGAAGATGTTTTGTTCTTGAAAATGATTTGTTTGTGGGGGGTGACCTGATTGATGTATGTTTGGAGTCGCCACTAGCCACTTAATCCAAAATCCCGCAGTCGGCAAAATGTCTAAAGCTAGAGAATCGAAGAGTTTCTTGCTTTAAGTTGACTCCTGGTCTGCGATCCGGGATTCCGAGTAAGGGACTTCGGTTATAAAGAGGGAAGTTGTTAGGCACCCTCTTTGCCCATACAAATGTATGGTCTCTACTCTGTGTGGTAAGCAAATCTCAAGGGATGATATGGTAGCAAGATCCGGAATCCCGGCAAGCCACAGCGCATACGTCTAAGGAATGTCTAGAAAGCAGATGTAATGATGTTATTGTTATGATGCTAATATAGTAAAAAAGGACTAGGCTATCATGAGTTTCTGATGTGACAAGATCCGAATGTTCGGCAAGTCACAGAGCATACATTCAATGACAATCTAGAAGAGCAAGGGGGTTGAGAAGGGAAGTAATGATATGATTAATGCTTTATGGAATGACTTGATCTTTGGCTTGCTCTTGAGATGGCTAGAACATGGGATGCACCATGTCTAATCCGAGCTAGACTATAGGGTTGAGATGGTTTCGAGGAGGCTAAGAGGTAGCTAAAAAATCAGATCTTGGAGGCTTGGAGCTCCTTCTCACCCTCACTCTCTTCCTTTCTCTCTCCCTCTCTTACTTGAGAATTTTGGATTGGGATAGTTGTTGTGTGAAATGAGGAGAGGTGAAGGCTATTTATAGCCTTTTGTGATGGCGTTTTGGTAATTGTTGGGTTTGTAAAGGGTAAAAGTTGATATGGCAGCTTGGGATTGGTTGAGGAGAGAGAAATGCCATGTGGCATGCTCTTATAAGCTCTTGGGGTTAGGTAAAAGGGTAAATAAGGTGAACTTCAGGGGTAATTCCATATAAAAGTTGACTTTGGGACGAGGGACAGCTATGTGCTTAGAGGAGACACCTATCGAATCTGGAGCAGCACTCCGATTACCGCGAGCGGTAGTCAGACTATCGTCTGGGTAAGGTTTTCTCCGGTCATTGTCCGGTGGACTTGATTTGATGTTTTGGCTTAGTCCAAAGTCTATTTTCGGGGTTTTAGCGCAAAATGATTGGATGCTTTCTAGGGAACAGGCTTGGGTGGTGGTTAGGGTTTAGACCATGGTTAGGGTTTTAGGTTTAGGATAAGGGTTTGGGTTTAGCGTTTAGGTTTAGGATCAGGATTTGGTTTTAAGGTATGATCAGAATTTCTGGATTATCTTTGCCTTCTCAAGATGCTAGCCTGGGTGGGGTGTCTATAGATGCCCATCTTTGGCCAAGATTGTAAGCAACGAAGTGCCAAAGTGAGTGGACACCCTACCCCTCTAGTAAAAAAAGGTAGTGATTCGAATCTATTGCCTGTCATTGTATCATTGTCAGTCGACTGTTTAGGAAAGAGACAACTCGCACATATCATGAGGGCAGAGCAAAATGTTGTGATTGTCTTTGTGCGTTCTGCGGCATTACGGGCCTCGAATCACAACCATTTCATGTCAAATGTTGATAGCATTAGAGGGTGAGTCTGAAAAGTAGGGCCTCTGCGCGTCGATGCGACTTTACGAGGATTCCTGTACTATTTGGATCCGTTGTTTCCTTTGCTATATAATCACCCTAGGAGTATTCGTTCCGCTTGATCGTCAAAGTGGTTAACTGCCCTGCGCATCGATGCAGCCTTACGGGGAACTCACTACGTCGACTTGGACTCGATCAGGCTTTCCGAATATCCCGGACTAGGTATGTGCGGGTAGTCTTTTGCCATGTAGTCTGCTGATTATGATATGTTGGTTACAACAGATTCTTTTCACTTTGAGTTTGATTATTCTTACCAGATATTGATCAAATCATTATCAATTGCATTCAATTCGTACGACTGTCTAGATATTGAGATTAGACCTATCGTACTTGTATCATATACAGATTCGATCGTCCTCTGAGGAGACCGGAAGGGATCGAATCTTATTTTGTTGTTTGCATTGGTCGCAAGTGGAGAATATGGAGGATTCCTCAGTATACTGCGTCCCGCGTGCGTTTTCAAAAATTTTTGTTTTGTTTGAAAGCTGTCCTCTTCGGAGCTACATTCCTTAGGGACTTTATTGTAAATATTTTTGAGATTTTCGAAAAGATTCGTTCGATCTCGCGGAAGGGCGTCGTCATTCGGTTTTTATTTGTGAAATGTAAGTAGATGTCGAACTGTCATGTTTGCCCACTAATGAATTAAGTGTGGCTTGTAACCATGCTTTATCATTTTCTTTTCTTTTTCACTTTTTTTTTTGTATTTTCCTACAATTTGTCAGTTCATTTTATCAAGATTCCCAATTTATCATGATATTTTGCAATTTCTCATGGGATATTGGATCTTCTCATGAGAAGATTCTTTTTTTCTTCTTTTTCGTCCATTGTCCAACTGTCCATGACTTTTTCCGATCGTCCCATCATCTCAAGAGAGACAGGCGTGCTAATCCATGCACTTTGGGCAGCCGGCGGCAGTCCGACTATCGCAGGCGGTAGTCTAACTACCGCTTGGAACCGATTTGCCCGCTGGTCCGGCGATGGTGCTGGTTCGGGCGTGGTTCTTCCCTTCCTATTTCTTCTCTTCACGTATTCTATCCAGGGACGCTATTTTGGCTCAATTGAAGCTCCTGTTGCTGGTTTTTCCTTCTTTGCTACTTCTTCCAACTCCTCTCCATTTCTCTTTCAGGTGGCTACTTGTTTGATGGGTTGGTTGCCTTATTTGTCAGACTTCAGTATTCATGCTTGTAGAGTGTTTAAAATACTTACCTGTGGCCCTGGATCTTTTTGGAGACCTGTTGATTTGGATTTTGGAGGACATTTCCTGGAATTCCAATCGTTGGATCTTGCTAGAAATTTTTATTTGGCCATTCCATATGTATTTTTTGTAATTTTGATTGAGTGGGGTGTGACAAGAAAGGGGCCCCACTCTTATTTTGTGTGGTCATTTTGTTGTTTTTGTGTTGTTTTTTTTATTGGAAGGAGATGATCATGATCAAAGATGGTGGGCCAGGATGGATGATTCGAGGCCCACTCGAATCTTCAAATAGTATGGATCTCAATGGTGGGCCATCATTTGTGGAGTGGATCACACTTTTTGGCTTGATTTTTGGCTTCATGTGCGGGTTGGATTTTCCCAGTGGGCCTTGGATCATGGACTTAGGAACATGGGCCTTTGGATGGGCTTTGGACTTGGAGATATGGGCTTTGAACAATGGGCCCTGTAGTGGGTTTTAAAATGGGCCTTAGAGTGGGCTTTTAGGCTCGGAGAAATGGGCCTTGAACCTTTCGAATTGTGGGCCTTGAAGTGGACTTTTTGATATGGGCCTTGACATGGGCTTTTGGATGTGGGCCTTCGGTAGCCCATTCATAAAGCGTATCCTTCTTATAGAATGTCCATTTTATAGAGGTGAGAGGGATACTTACCTGTGAATGTTTGATTATGCAGCATGTCTCATCGCGACAGGAACAGGGCTGGTCCTTCTCATCAGTCTGTTGATCCTTGTTACGTGCCTCGAGAAGGTCGACACCTTTTTGATGTGGCTCGGGAGGGAGGAGCTCTTGTGGTCTTGAGAGGCCGTGGGGGAGTCGTGCTTCTTTCGTCACCATGAGATTGACTTTTTGGATGAGGGGATGCCCATTTTTTATGATTCGCCGGCCGATCTGAGCTTCCAGATTGTCGAGGGTGTGTCAGTCCTTACCTATCGTCTGTAGCCATGCGGTACTTGTTTAGAGAGATTGCATGCCTGAATAGAGAGTTTGATAGCTTTTGAGATTTTTGAGTTAGATTCTTTGGGCTTCAAGGAGGTCCTCCATTTCCACCAGGTTCGCTTGGATTGGCGGCTGTTGAGCGTTGCGTCCTATGACTGGGTCCTAGCGTTGAACTTGTTCTCCTTCAATGACCCGAAGCTGGGTCCATCTTTCGAGGAGTTTGTTCACTTGTCCGGACTTGCTCTCTCTCTCAGGAGCCATATATCCCTTTGTCTTTGCCGGTTCGCCCTTCGAATTTGAAGCCATGGTTCGGATTCTCAGCTACTCTTCCGACATTGATGACAAAGCTGATGAGTTCTCCCTTGAGTTTTTATATGATTGATGTTCGACTGCTCGAGGGAGGAAGGGATTTAACTGCTAGCTCCAGTGCTTGAATGCACTGATATTCTGCGTTTTGGCTGAGCTGCTCTTTTCTGGGTGGAGGCGATCATCTCTGACGGTTCTGTTTGACGCTTTCCGTCATGTCCTCGCTCGTCGGAGCATCGTCTCTGTGGTGCTGGCAGGCTCTTTCTGGGCTTGTACGAATGTTCGCTTAGGTAGACTCGCATCCTCAGGGGGTGCTGCTCCTTCCTTTAGGTATCTTCATCACTTTTTTTTTTTTTTACTCTTCTTCTGCGCACCTCTCATGTGTAGTCTTGTATTTCTTAGGTATGGCCATGGGAGCATCTGTACATGACCCCTATCCTTTCATGGCTGGATTCTCATCGCGTTAATGTGTTGTCCTTGTTGCTGGATGGACTCCCTCTAGGCGCTGAGGCTATGGAATCCCTTTATCGTTGCATGTTCTCTCAGCTCCATGGATGGGAGGTCAGCTGGGAGGCTCCATGACTCTGTCATACGTTATTGATCTGCAGTGCAGCTCGTACTCCTCTTTTGCTACTGGGCTTCCGAGGGTACTGCTGTTATCATCCAGTACAGTTCCTTCGGCAGTTCGGCTTTTGGCAGGACATCCCTGATTTCTTCTTTTTGGGATTCAGGCATGCTCCCCTTTACTCATGTCGGCTCTTTGTCAGGGAGCTCGGTGTTCGTGACAGGGGTGCTTGGATGTGACGGATTTGGAGTTCCAGTCCTGAGCTCATCCTCTGGCGACGGTGCCATATCAGCGATTGGTGGTGGAGCAGTCACTTTATCGTCAGATTTTCGGCTAGCATCTGGTTGACGATGAGGATGATCGGGACATTGTTGGGGATTCTGCTTCGTCTTCTTCAGGGGTCGACGACTCCTTTGAAGCATTCAAGGAGAGGTCCTTCATTGATCCTTTGTTCTTGTCAACCACACATGGCCACCTCATATCCGAGCTTTCGGTGCTCCGCCATACCTGTGAGGACATGGCCTGTTGTTTGGCTATGGGGTGGCTGTATGATGAGAGTATGATCGCGTCCCGCCGTCTGGAGAGAGATGAAGTCTTCTACCTGCGCATGGAGGTGGACAAACTTAAGCAGTGTTTATTGATGTACGAGGGAGGGAATGGAGGCTTACCTGGCAGTTTCTGACTCTGTTAGCTGCCACCTTGTACATGCATATCTCTTTTTGTTCTTTTTAGTTTTTATAGAAAAATAATGTACTTAAAAAAGTTTTTGAATGGAATGAAAATTTTTGTTTGTGCCACAACTTCTCAGTATTTGTTTGTGTTTGGATTTGTGTTTTAGATGATTGGGATCAGAATATTGGGCTCGACCCATGTTGAGTTCGGTAGTCTGAGTTGTATACTGGGGATCTTGGTTCCCAGAGAGTAGCGCATATCGAGATCGTGCTTTTTGGACTTGGGCATAGTCTGACAGAACATTGATTCGAAGTTGTATTTTTCCTTGCATCTCTTTGCTTTACTTGTTGCCCCGACTTCGTTTGTACTTGCACTTTTTTTTTTGTTTTTGTTTTCTAGCCGTTTTTGCTCATAGCACCTTTTCAGGTTTTTACTACAACTGGCTTTCCCGTCATTTTTGCCCATAGCATCCTTTTGGATTTTCACTACGTCTCGGATTTTTTTTCTTGCTTGCCCCTTGGCATCTTACACTTTTTTTTTACCCTTAACGCCTTTTCAGGTTTTCACCAAGTCTGCTATATGCCCGTTGTTTTTACTCGAGTTGCCCTTTCGGGTTTTCAACTCGCCCTTCTTGCTTAGGCATGTTTTTTTTTTCTTTTCTAAGTAATGGAGGCGGGAAGCTAGACTCCATTCATTATTGGCCGACTGGCTACCTTCCTGCCTTTGTCTTTGACTACAATCGTAAGCTGTTTATTTGTGTCAGACTGTTTTGTTCAGGGGAAGTGGGATGGTTTTGTAGGTTTTCTTCTTCTTCTTCTTCTTCTTTTTCGTGTGTTTTACAAGTTGTATGTCTCCTTTTTTGTTTGTCTTTTTCTCTTCTTCTTTTTTTTTTGTCTTGTATGGGGAAGGGATGGTAGGTATATACTTTTTTTATTGTCTGTTGATGTAACACCCTGAAAATCAGGGGTCGTGCATACGCTCGACTCCCGAGTTCCCGGGGTCACTTATATCCAATTTTCATTAATATGTGATTAATCCAGTCTAAATGCGCATTCTGGAACTTCCTGGAACATGAAGGACAACCACACAAGTTTACTGAAATAGAAGAAAATCAATTACACTTATATATACATACCTAAAAGAATACAAACGGGCGCACAAGGTGACGCCCAACAAATTCATAAAAAGAATAACAAGTCAAAAAGAATAAAGCTGAGCCCTCAGCGCGGCAATCCAACGTGCCATCTACAGGTCCGATGAGGACCCGTTCATCAGCTGGAAGAAGAGAACCGGTCCTCCTCCTCAAGGCTCGCATCACCAGGCTCCATGAAATCTGTATCACCTGCATCTATGAACGAGTCTGGTTGGTGTTTTAAAACACCGTCCCAGAGTGGGAGTGAGTGATCAACTCAGTGGGTGCTATTAGCCTTAAGTCGCAACAAGCATCAATTATAATAAGAATTTAATGAAAAACAATCAATCATAAACATCTATCTAGTCTTGTTAATGTGCATGGATGCAGGATGATATGATGTATGCCCTCACCACAACGCTCCCTCGTGCGACAACATCTAACGATCGCCAATGCAATACTCCCTCAGTGCGACCTCGACTGCCGAGTCGCCAACCTAGCTAATGCCATGCAATGATGATGTTAACCAGGTTCTTAGTTAAGTCCATTCATCCAGCAAATTTAAAAATCTGATACACCCCACGTATCAAATGCCCTGAATTAGTTGCGAGGCCAAGACCCCCCAATGTGTGAGGCTGAGACCTCGCGATCCTTGACCCCATCGGGTTTCCCCCATCCCCGACTTCAAGCACATGGGGGTGCTGAATGTGGGGTCGCTCGCGGTCACTACGGGGAGGCGCGTCACCCCAGCGTAGGCCGACAGCTCGGACATAGTGTCCCATTCCACCATGCCCGGCTCACGAGACTGTGGATCAATATTTCATCCGGTATCGATAGGCTACAATGGTGGTAGGGTGTTCCAGTTTTCATACATATGTGAGCAAACAAGGTTAACAAACTAGGTAGGTCAGCCAGTGGACTAAACCGCACGAGCTCAGGCAAGTATGTGACGGAACGACATCGGGTACAAGCGATCCATGTAGCCTGACTACTGCCGCCCACACATACTCGTCTTAACCCATGGGTTTAGACTCAAGGTGGTCCTACCAACGGAACCACCTTCGCTCTCCTCATGTTCCTGACCAACCCAAGGGTAGGAATAGTGACTTATAGCATGCCAACTACTAATGCCGCATTAAGCATATTTAACACCGTGATCTCATGTTACTCAACATATAATTCAAATTTTTCTACAAGCAAATCATTAATATTATAAATAAAGTGTATGTGTGTGGTGTGGGTTATTGAGGAAGTTAACACTTCCTCCATGTTGAGAAATCATATACACAAGAGTAATGAAATCATATGAAATATGAAGCAACAACGTATAAAAAATCAACACGGCATGAGCATATGATCATCCATACATCGAATCATGTGAGAAACATAAACGACATCATGAGAGAGAGAGTCAAACATATAAATCCATACCATTTCAACCAACATACAATTCCTAGGATTTTCTAGGCTTTTAAAAATAACATCCAAGCAATCAAAATCATTAATCTCGTATTAAAATTGGTGCTAGGTCACCTAAGAGTAATAGTCCACACCTATGGATCGTTGAGATCTTGGAAACGACCTAGGAATGAGGGCTTTTGGGATCGGACGGCCGAATTCCCTAATACAACCATTTGCATGTTAGAAATCTATGAAATCCCTTCTCATCACAAGGGTTTTAAGGAAAAAAGAGGTGATGGGTCTTACCTAGACGATCAACGGGATGAATGGGCGGTTGTAGAGGAGGGATTCTTCTTGGAGAAGAGGTAGGGAGTTGTGGGGTTTGATTCTTTGGGCCCCACCTCGATCTAGGGTCCACCTTCACTCCCTTCTTCACTCTCCCTCTCTCTTTCTCCTCTTTCTCTTCTCCCTTTTCCCTCTTCTCTCCTTCCTTCTCTAGGGCAAATTCGTATGGGGAGAGGGGTGCCCCAAATGAGGCCCTTATATAGTCTCAGGTTTGGTGTAAATGGCCCTAAGAGATGGGTTTTCACTATACTAGACCTATGAGAAGGTCTTTCTAGCCTCTAGGGCCCACAATGAGGCATACAAGTCAATATACACCGTAGGATAGCTAGCCCTAATGATGATCTATGTATGGATATGATCGGCCCGCCATTTGGATGCGCCGATCGACAGATATGATAAGAAGTCTGTTCAACGGTCGCCGATGGTCGATCGGGGCCGCGGCTATACGGATATGAGCAAGAAAATATCCTTACTCCACGGGTAAAGTTTGATCTCAAACCGACCGTCCGAAATTCTCAACTTTGCATAAGAGTGGACGACTCAATTCACTTAAGTTCCAACCCCTTCCTTTAGGGTATTTGCACTTCTCATGCACTCGTCCTTTAGTTCAAGTTGACTGGTTCTGGACCGTACCCAGGTTCGATTCCCGCGAAGGACGTCAAGCCCAATGAGACGGACATTGTTCTATAGTTTTGGAACTAGTGGTCCACCAACGAGCGGTCTAGAGCTTGTTTAGAGAATCGGGATAGTTCTGGTGGCCCTCTGGCTATGAAATTTATAGGATAGGTGCTCCTTGGCCCGATGAAGGCCATGCAAAATTTAGGAATGATCAGATATGGGGTTTGGTCGCACGGGTCTGATTTGCGATCAACGGTCACCGTGCCACGATCGGGACCCAGATTTTGTGGGCGGATGTAGAAAAATACATTAGACCCTCATCGTAAATTATGAAGAAATCTGATGGCTGAAATGTCTCACATTTCAGTTTTTATTTACACGTGCCAGATTCTAATTTTGGCATTGGTGGGGCGCATCTGACAAGTGCCAGATTACACTTCTGGGTGTCCACTGGGTCCGTGGTCCACGATGGTCCCCAAGCCCAATGAGATCTATGCTCCCCTCAATTTTTATAATTTTTTGACCTTCTCATGTCGCGGTATAGCCCGCACGGGCTGCTGCTAAGTGTAAATGGCCATTTGGCTTGACGGCCCGCACTAGGTTCTATCAAGGCTCGTCTGGTCTATTCAATTGAGTTAATCTTGGTCTAATCTATTTGTGATACCTCACTATGAGTGACTTAAATGAATGGTCCTACAGCAAATCCTACGAGGACGCCTCAGTACACTGTTCTGGTTGGACGGGACGTTACATGATTAACCGGACTTGTGCGATTCTTCACTGGTACACCCTGTATAAACTGACATTGAGTGCTAATGGTCATTAAGTAATATTTAGGTTAATAAAATAAAATAAAAATAAAAATAAAAATTGATGGATTTTTTGAAAATCCAAAACAGTGAAAATCAAGGATGTTACAGTTGACCTCAGCTTTATAATCATTAATGAAGTTAGGCATGGTTACCCGTGGTAGTTTTTCACGTTGTTGGCATTGATGGGCTATGGAAGATCTTCTCCTCTCAGGTTGGTGAGCCAAAGGGCTCCTCTTAGAAGTACCTCTTGGATGATCAGTGGTCCATCCCATGAAAATTTGAACTTTTCTCTGGGGTCTGGCAAGTGTGGCGGTAAGATACACTTCATGACCATGTCACTGACTTTAAAGTTCCTCTTTCCTGACCCTCTTATTGTAGGCTCGTGCGATCCTCCTTTAATAGCATTGCGAGTAGCTAAGTGCGTGCATGCGCTTTTTTTCTGCTAGGTGCAGTTGATCGTATCTTGCTTGTTGCCACTCGACTTCCTCGACTTCACTCTCTAGCAATATTCGGAGAGATGGGATTTCGATTTCGACTGGTAATACTGCTTGCATTTCGTACGCGAGTTCGTAAGGAGTTGCACTTGTAGCAGACCGTATAGACGTCCAATAAGTCGAGAGTGTGTATGGGAGCATTTTTGACCAGTCACGATATGTCTTGACCATTTTCTCCAGTATTTAAATGATAGTCTTGTTTGTAGCTTCGACCCCACCATTCATTCGAAGGCGGTAAGGGCTTGACCGATGACGCTGGATCTTGAACTTGTCGAGAAAATCGCCCATCCTTTTATTGACGAATGGAGTCCCGTTGTCTGTAATAATGGCATGAGGAATCCCATATCGGCTGATGATATTGTTCTTCATGAACTTTACCACATGAGATACTGCGATGGTAGTGAAATATGCAGCTTCTATCTATTTGGTGAAGTAATCTACTGCCACCAGGATGTATTTATGCCCATTTGAAGCATTGGGGTTGACCTTTCTGATGATGTCGAGTCCCCATATGGAGAAGGGCCATGGTGTTGTCAGGTTGTATAGTTCGAAAGCAGGCGCATGGATTTGGTTCGCGTGTTCCTAACATTTGAAGCATTTTCTGACGTGTTTGTAACAATCCGTCTCCATTGTTAACTAATGCTAGCCGAGCCGTAAGATCTTGTTTTCCATCATATGACCGTTCATGTGTGGGCCGCACAGTCCTTCATGGATTTCTGACATGACTTGAGTTGCTTCTATTTCATTCACGCAGCGGAGGACTTGATTGAAGGATTGCTTGTAGAGGATACCCTTGGTGATTGTGAACTGGGCTGTCAACCGCTGAATGGTGTGACGATTGGTTGTTACCACTCCTTCCAGGTACTTTTGATGCTCGAGGTATTCTTTGATGTCAGTGTACCACGATTGATTGTTCGAGGAGGTCTCGACTTCGTCGATCTGTAGATAGAATGCGGGTTCCTCCTGGAGCTCTACAGTGAGCTCCTATTCAGCAATTCCTCTAGGGATCTCTAGCATCGAGGCGAGGGTAGCCAAGGCATCAGCGAACTGATTCTTAGCTCGAGGCATGTATATGAACGAGATTTCTTCAAATTCCTCGACCAGATTCTCCAGGGGGCATGTATGTGAATGAGATTTCTTCAAATTCCTCGACCAGATTCTCCAGATAGACATGATAGGGGATCAGCTTTTCGTCTTTGGTCTTCCAATCGCCATTTGTCTAATTGATGATGAGCTATGAATCTCCAAAGACCCACAACCTTTTTGCATTGAGGACAATGACTTTTCTTAAACTGGTGATACATGCTTCATATTCAGCCACATTGTTGGTGCAATGGAATGACAACCACCTAGAGATGGGGATTGGGGCATCGTCAGGAGAGTAGAGTATTGCTCCTACCCCACTTCCTTTTGAATTCACGGCTTCGTCAAAGAAGAGTGTCCACTCTCCTACCTTCCTTTCTTCTTCTCCCTCGATGAGGATGTCCTCGTTGGGGAAGAAGGTCTTTAATAGTTGATAATCAGGCAGAGAGTGTGCTACTAAGTGATCGGCCAATGCTTGCCCCTTGATTGCTTTCTGTGTGACATAGGTGATGTTGAACTTAGAGAGCAGCAGTTGCCATTTTGTGATCTTACCCATTAACGTCGATTTTTCAAATAAGTATTTTAATGGGTCCATGCGAACAAGCAGAAGGGTTGGGTAGGCAATCATATATTATCGAAGCCATTGTGTTGTCCAGACCAGGGTAAGGCATGCTTTATCTAAGCTAGAATATTTGGATTCATAGCTTGTAAATCTTCGGCTTAAATAGTAGATTGCTTGCTCCTTTCTTCCTGTAGCGTCGTGTTGGCCAAGGACGCATCCAATTGCTTCTGCTGTGACAGAAATGTATAGCAGCAAAGACCTATCTAGTGTATGTGGCATAAGCACGGGTTCAGTAGGTACTTCTTGATCTTATCAAAGGCCGCTTGACAGTCGTCGTTCCATTCCTTTGGCGAGTTCTTCCTTAGGAGCTTGAATATGGGCTCACAGATGGGTGTGAGTTGTGCGATGAATCAGCTGATGTATTCGATTCGTCCGAGAAAACCCTGAATTTCCTCTTTAGTTCTTGGAGACAGCATTTCGATGATTGCTCTTGTTTTGGTCTTGTCCGCTCGAATGCCATCTTTGCTAATGATGAAGCCCAATAATTTGCCCTCGGTTGCTCTGAAGACACATTTTTACAGGTTGAGGCGGAGCTTGAACTTTTCTAGTCTGTCGATGAGCTTCTTGAGATCTTCAAAGTGTCTTTCGATCGTGTGAGACTTTACGATCATGTCGTCCACATAGACCTCCATTTCCTTATTTATCATATTGTGGAACAAGGCGGTCATGGCTCGCTGATATGTAGCTCCCGCGTTCTTTAGTCCAAAGGGCATAACCTGATAACAGAAAGTTTCCTATGGTGTGATGAAGGACGTCTTCTCATGGTTTTTCATGCCCATTTTGATTTGATTATAGCCGAAGAAACCGTTCATGAATGAGAAGATCTTGTGTCCAACAATATTATCTATTAGTGTGTCGATGTGAGGTAAAGGGAAATCATTTTTAAGACTTGCTTTGTTGAGGTCCCTAAAGTCGATGCACATCCTGACTTTGCCGTCCTTCTTTGGTACTAGTATGATATTTGTGAGCCATTCCGGGTAGTTTGAGACTACTAAGAACCTCGCATTGTATTGCTTAATGACTTCATCACGAACATTTAGGGCCCATTCTGGCTTCATTTCTTCAGAGCTTCTACTTGACGGGCTTCATTTCAGGCTTCGTTGGCAAGTGGTGCACCACTAGTTCTTCATTGAGCCCTGGTATGTCTTCATAAGAGAAATAAAAGTTGGATAACCTCAGCTTCAAGAATTCCATCATCCTCTGCTTGTATTCTGGAGGCAAGGATCTACCGATGCGCACTTCTCTAGGGAGCTCCGATGATCCCAAGTTCATAATTTCGAAATCGTCTGCCACAACATTCACCTTTGTTTCGAACCTTTTGAGGGAGTCCTCTAGTTCGAGAGCCAGATAATCATTTCCCTCATCTTGGGCTTTATCCAAACCCATGAGTTCAAAGTCTAACTCGAGATCGAAATCATATGAGTCGACCTCGAACTCTAGTGCTGTGAATGATGTGTTTAGCATGATGAGTTTTGAAAGATTTTTTGTTGTTTTTGATTTTTGAAGAGTTTCTATTTTTTTGTGATTTTGAGACTTATTTGACTTTTTGTGGGTTTTGGAATATTTGTTGTTTTTTATTTTGGGATTAAAATTTTTTTTTTTGCTCCAAGGGATCTCAAATAGGATGGTGTTGCAAACCACAATTGATCCTGTCCTGGTTCGGGATGCCAACCGCTATTTACGTTGGCATTTTTTAAAGATTGGTACCCTTGGATGGCTTGTTGGCTGATTCAATTGTCAGGGGGATAGCCGATGTCACGCCCCAAACTCAGAAATCGTGCTCATAGAATTCCCGATCGCCGAATTCGGTGCCAACACCCTTCGTAGTACCCCATTCTCAGCTCCTAGCGCTCATACGCCAAATTCCGATCTTGGGATCCTACAAGGAGGATTTTTCAATGTACATTTATCTCATAAGAAGCATAACCACAAGTTTACCTAAACCACAAAGGCAACATCATCATCATATATCCACTAATATAAATAGTTGAATACAGTGCTAAAAGGAAAATATATATCAATAATCAAAGCTCCAAAAGATAGTTGTACGCTCCAAGCTCAACGCTGCCATGACCTAACGCCACCTGCACGCATCTATCGTGCATAAGCTTATAGAAAGCTTAGAGGGTGGTGTAAATATGTGCACAAGGTAAGTGTCAAGTATACAATATCAGAGCAATGCGGAAACATGTCGGTAAGTCCATAAATACCATCAGCCTTATCTAGGCTAAACGATGCAAAAACATAATAAGCCAATATTATATAGTGAAGAAGCGATATAGATTAGCTATACAATATGGAGACATAGTAAGTCAAATATCATATACTGATAATGCAATGCAATATGCAAATCTTGACGAGTCAGTGAATATCGTCAAGATTATCTCAGCCATACAAATGCAGAAACATAGCAACCTAAAATGCAATATGCCACGAATGTAATGCAATTTACGGTGCGAATGAAATGACTAAGCTGGAGTGTGAGGTCGGGATGATAGTACGTAATATCGCAGGCTATGGGGTCCATCATAAGGGACTCCTATTCAAACTAGTCTCATACCTAAATTTGGATAGCCAAACTTAATGTAGTAGACTCCTAATCACAGGTTGGTCGCGCGTCCCAACCGAAATCCTGGCCTTTTTAAAGGTACACAACAATTAGTTGCGCATCACCAGCCCGGGTGGATAGTGAATGAATGAACGAATAAGTAAAATACTGAGTGTATAACTCTTGGTCAATAAGTCCACATATCAGTACTGTACATCTCTGGGATCATCACTACAGTCTAGTACAGTCAATGCCAGCTACCGCCCCATCAAGCGCACAACTGGGTAAGTGGAAGAGACCTCATTATCCACTTGGCCAGTAGTCAGCCAATATCTCCCGACACGTCGATAGTAGACCCATTTACGAGCTGGTCAAACTCAGCCTAACTACGCCTACTCCCTTGGGCGGGTAAGGCCACACCCCCTTCCAACCGACCATGACACAGTGAGAGACGCGACCTACTGGTATTCGGCACTCGAGTGCTCATGTATCCACTCAGTCTAGACGTTGGAGCGTCCTCTGGTACCAAGAGGGTTTATGGACTTTCACCCCAGGGACATCTATACCTAATGTAGAAAAAAATTTCAGTGTTCCATCCGGTCATCCACAATATGCCTGTGGAGGCTACGACTTTGATATCACTAGGGCGTATAGTGGTCATATCATAAAATACAAGATACATGAGTCATACCATCCAATCATGCATTAAACCTGCGCATACCGCGTGCTCATGTGGGGCAACTCCGTCTCTCAGGGAGTCCCATAAACAATCAGCCCAATGACACATGCTATGCTTTATCACTCCTCATAACAAGTATGCGGATAATGCATATGGGCATGTATCATGAAGTATACTAAGCATGATTATAATTACATACATCATAGTGGGCCGGTATAAGACGGTCCATGGCTCGTATAAGTGAATGGGTGGGGTGCAATAATCACCTATATATAGTGGCCCTCACACATTAGGCCTCACGCATATAATGATGCTCACACATATGATGAGCCTCTTACATCACAGTTGGGTCTCATACAATCAAATGAGCCTTATACATTCACGATGGGCCTCATATATTCACAACGGTCCTCGAACCATCACAATGGATCTCATACAATCCTAATGAGTCTCATACAATCATAATGGGCCTCGTGCAATCACACAACGAGCCTCATATAATCACAATGGGCCTTATACAATCACAACGGGCCTCACACAATCACAACGGGCCTCACATGGTTACAATGAGCCTCATACAATCACAATTAACCTTACTATGACCTTATATAATCATAATGCTATACTAACACACACTCAGTGCGTATACTAACATAGTTATAATCAATAATCGACCTATGGCGGGGTACATAGAAGAACAACAGATTCATAGCATGAGGGTCAATCCTTGACTGTGGATAAACAAAATTCGATATCGCGGATCCTCCCATCTACAGTGATGATGAACTCTCCTCATATCAAGGTTGGGCCTAGGTGGCCTACCTAAAATCCTAAGGATCTGGAACGAGCTTCCTTCACCATACTATCATATGGCCCACTAGATGTCCTAGGGGGCCCAAATAAGTCCTAGATGGACTCCAAGATTAAAAACGACCCTACTAGCAACTAATGGGGGGCCCAACATTTTGGGTTAGCCCAATAAGAATAGATGGATCTTGTAATTATCAATGGGGCTCAATGATTAGGGTGAACCCACTTAGAGAAGGATGAGAATGGGCCTAACAAAAGCCTAAGGGAAGGTCACAATGTGCACATTTAACCATCATTGCCCATCAATGTGAACATTTAACCAACATTGCTCCTAAGAAGTGGCCTACATAGAGCCTAACATATAGTGGGTCCATGGGCTCACACAAGGGCCTCACATACAGCACAGTAGGCCTCACTCATGGGCCTCACATGCATCACATTGGGCCTCATACAATGGCCTTAAATACATCATAATGGGCCACATACTTGGGCCTCAAATATGTCACAATGGGCCTCATATAATTGCCCATGGCCTAGGAAAAATGGGTGGATAGTGTGTGTAACACATACATCAAAGTGGGCCTTATAGGGCAGCCCACGGCCTGAAAAAAATGGGCAAACAGTGTGCATATAACCCGTTCATCATGGTGGGCCTCATGGGGTAGCCCATGGCCTAGAGAAAAGGATGGATAGCCTGTATAGAACTCATATATCATGGTGGGCTTACCTAAGGCAACCCATGATTGGGGCACATATGTAGGGTGGGCTTCTCAGGACAATGGTGCCCACGACCCTAAGAAAATGAATGAACAGTGTGTGTATAATACACACATCATCGTGGGGCCTAGGACTTAAAATCAAGTCAATCGGTGGCTTGTGTGGGCTACACGACACAAAAGTTGAGAGGGTTACCCTCCATTAAACATTCATAATAAATTGTTGGGCCCTCCAAGACATGGTTCATAAATCCAGCATCCATTTTGTGTGTCCCATTTGGTTAAGGGGCCAGACCAAGTTTCAGATGAATTCAAATTTCAGGTGGACCGAGCAAGTGCTCTTATATCCTCAAGTTTCGAGTTGTATGAACGGTTCAAAGGAGATCAAAGTTACATGGGTCCTAAAGTGATGTAATTATTACATCTACATCATTCATCTAGTTATAGAGATCATTTGAGAGTATTATCAAAAAAAGAATCATATCTAAAGATTATCTGGACCGCACCACAGATAGTAGTGGAGATAATGATTTCATCTTTAAACAATTCATAGGCCCACCATAACATTTATTTTCCATCCCATTTGTTTATAAGGTCATAAAGACCTAAATTAAGAGGAAAGACAAATTTCATATTGATCCAAAATTTCTGTGGTAGACTGTAACACCCTGTACTTTTCTGTACTCAGGTGTTACCATGAGAACCTGACTTAGTATAAATACAAACCCAATTTATGTGAACATTCACACTCTGGCCTAGATCCAACCGTCGAGATGGTGGAGCAACTACGGGATTTGAGATCTACCGTTTAACTGATATGTCGGGGAATCTAAGCTATAGATCTACCTCAAAGTCAGATGGGTGGCCTATCTTAAGTTGATACCCTAACAATTCATTTTAAATGTGATATAATTGTATATATATACTATGATACAAAGTAATTTTATAATTATTCGTAATAATACATATGTTACATGAATTATTCAATCATATATATTATTTAAACTATATATAAAATAAATTGTACGCCAACACATTTTCATATAATTGATGTATATTTACATCTTTAACTATATACTATTGTATTATATATATGAAATATATATCACTTAATATTAATTTTACTATACTATATGTGCATATATAATCACAAAAATACATTATAAATGTTAATGATTGTAAATAAATACTTATCTATAACTATTTATGTATTATACTAAACAAACATGTAAATATATTTTAATCTAAGATATTATTACTAATATTTAGTATAATGAACATATTAGAATAGTATATTAACTACCTATAGTACACCCAAAATGTTGTTAATGATATTTATCTATAATATTTCAAATTAAATATGTTACTAATCGATAAATAATTATTAATATAAAGTGTAAATGTAATATAAGTTATATATATGTTGATAAAATATATTATAGTATATACTAATGGGATTATTATTACTCCCCGGGTTTCTTTCCGGTTCTGGTTGTCATTCCTGAAATACCGACTATTTGGGTTTATATTGCCTACCTCGGTGCATTCCGGATAGTGCCATGAGACTACTTTTATGTTATAAGAGGGAACTGTTCTTCCTTCTAGACACATCGGTTCTTGAGACAGAAATGATGTTGCCGATCTCGGCATGGTTTGTGGTGGACACGAAGATTTCCCTTGGAGCACGACCGAGTCCTTGTGGGATTCTGGTCGCTCTACAATGGGATTCTCCTCCCTTCTTTGGGGTACATTTTGTGAGGGAGGGATCCTTTCGGCATGTGCCAGTTGATGGGGTAAGAGGAGAAAGCTTGGAGATTGTTCTTGGACCAGAGATGCCCCATGCAAGACCAATGGGGGCAAGATTGGGGAGTCCTACCTATAAGATGAGAGGTTCAGAGTTTGACCTGTTTAGATATGCAGGAGATGATGCTGGAGGTACCCCTTTGAGAACGAGAGGCTGAGAGATTGACCTGTTTGGATATGTGGGAGATGCTCCTTGGAGGATGAGAGGTTGTACTACTGATACTGCTTCGAGGAATACCTATGGTTCAGGCAGAGGTGCCTGTCGGTATCCCCATGTCCGATTTGCCATATTAGGTATGATTTCTTGTGTGGAGTGATGTGGGAAGGAGTACACAAGACGTCCTTCCTCGATGTTATTGATGGCAGATGTGCCTAATGTGCTGGGCCTTGGTTGATGTGATGGTAGTGGGTTCTGTAGAATGTTGGCATGAGCCGTAGCATTAGCCTATGAGGTGATCGTGATCTTTTATCTTTCGATCAAGTCCTGGACCGCATGTTTCAAGGTGAAACAACAGTCTGTTGGATGACCTTAAGATTGGTGATATGCGCAGTACTCATTTTCGTTGTAGTTGGGTGGTAATGGATTTGGTGGAGGTCGAGGTTGGAGTGGTTTAAGAAGCTGTTTTTGCACTAACATTGTCATGATCTGATTGTATGTTTGTGCCAATGGGGTGAATTTCCTGGCCAACATTGCTTGCTTGTATGGGGATTGTGCATTTCCCCTAGGTTATTGCTATTGCTGTTGAGGCAGCTATGCCTGATGTCCCTATTGAGTTTGTTGTGGTTAGTATTGTCTGTTTTGATGTGGCTCCTGTTGTGGAGCATATTGGTTGCCTTGAGCGGCTCCGACGATGTTACTTACCTCTGAAGCTCGTTGCACAAGAGCAGTGCTATTCCCATTCCCATATCCGATGGGTTTCCCCTTGACTTTATTTCTTTTGATTAAGGGGGCCTGATGCGGCCATGGGGAGATGGTTCCGGCTCTTATCCCGACTTCTACCTATTCTCTAGCCCGGATGAGCTGGGAGAAGTTCACATACAGGTATGAGATCAGGTATCCGGAGATGTTCGGATTTGCTGAATGAACGATCATAGATATTTGCTCCTCATCATTGATAGGGTTTCTCATCCGAGCGGCTATGGCTCACCATTATCCCACATAGGCAGACAATAATTCGTCGGCTTTTTGTCTCAAGGCAGCCAAGCCTGCTCTTCTTGGAGCCATGTTCAGATTGTAGGAAAATCTATCAATGAATGCTTGGGAAAGTCTTTCCCAGGTCCTGATCTGATAACTATTAAATGTCGTATACCAATCCAAAGCGTCACCCTTGAGGGATTTCTAGAAGAGCCATATCAGGGCTCCATCATTCCCAGTGATTTTATTGAGTTCCCCACAAAAGGCTTTTAGATGTGCTGTGGGGTACCCAGTACCATCATATCTTTTGAATTTTAGCACCTCAAAGTTTTGAGGCACCCGACATCTGGAAAGGGACGTAAATCCCTAAACTTAGTGGATAGATGATCCACTCCTTGCTGCCTTTGTAGCCGATTTTGTAGCATTTGAAGTTGCACCCGCAGCTCCTCAATTTTTGACTTGTTTGCCTGCTGGTATCTTGCCCCTTGCTGCATAGCTTGGGTTGCTTCCTCATCATAAGGGTCTAACTCATCGACCCTCTGATTTCCGTGAATGAGGCGTTGTTGGAAAGAAGGACTCCCAGTGACAAGAGGTAACTGAAATTGAACTCCACTCCCTTTTAGGGGAGGGTGTGAGGTTCAGAAATGGCTCTCGCTTGGGGTATCTGCCGGATCTGGAATGTGGCTCCTGTTATGGGGAGTAAGTTGGACTCGAAATTGGCCCCCTTCATGGGCATCCACCAATTCTTGCCTGTGACTCCCGTTAGGGGGAGCCGGTGTTGTGATCTGATTGTTGTTGTTCCCATTTCCAGGGAGCTGTGCTGAGTAATGTATTGAAAGATGTGTGGGAGGGTTGCTCCCATTTGTTAACTAGGGCCGAATATATGAGTGGCTTTTTAATCACTACTTTGGCAATCGCAACCTTTTAATTTGGATCATGGTAATATGTCCCAATTGACAAGTTCTTTTGTTTAGCACCCTCTTGCAGAAGTTCTTCATACCTGGAGACCTTCCTAGTCAAGTCATATAAGTCTACGAACTCTGTCCCAATGAACTTCTTATGAAGTTTATATTCGAGTCTGTCTTGTCCAAGCTGCATAAATTCAGCTTCGGTCATAACAACCTTCATCTACTTTTTGCCCTTTTTAAACCGGGCGATATAACTCTTGCAGGTTTCTCCTGATAGCTGTCGAAAATGGGTGAGATCGGATATGGTTATTTACTTATTCTTAGAGAAGAAATAAGCATGGAATTTTTCTTCCATTTCTCTCTAAGTATCAACCGAATTTGGCAATAAGTTAGAATACCATATGAAAGCCACTGTCGTTAACGAATAACTGAATAATTGTAGCTTGTGATAGTCATCGTTCGCTAACTCTCCACACTGCATGGTGAATCGGCCAACTTGCTCGATGGTCAACTGATTGGGATCTCTTAAAAATAGGGTAAAGTCTGGCCGATAATTCCTTAGCAACGGGTGCTGCCGATTGATCCACTTAGGATAAGGCTTATGGTAGACCAAATAGTATTGTGGCTGAGTACTTGACCTGCAGCTTCCTGAACCATTTGCATGATTTGATCGCGATCCACTCACTGAGGTTCAGTTATTAATGGTGGATTAGGACCTAGTCAGTTTGGTCCCTCTTAGAGCAATGAATTCCTAGGGAATTGTTAGGGATTATATCCTCTTATTAAGCCTTGATTATGAATTTCAGGAATGAACTTTCTAGCTCCCTGCTCTTATCGTTTGAATTCAATAGGTGTTGGAGCATTCTGTATCTCCTTAACTGGAAGTGGTTGTGAGTTCCTTTGCGGATGAGGCATAAGTGGCGGCTGAATCGCATTGCCGATAGAACTTCCCTCAGCATTATACTGTATTACCATAGGTGTCCTTTCGACCATCATAGCTATTAATTGATGCAGGACCTCGGTCTTGCTTATTATATATCTGTTAGTGTTCTCAGTTTGAATATGGAATTGTTTGACTTGGGCTCTTCCATATTTCTGAACATGTTGGATACTCAGTTATACATCTCGGAGTGCAACCATTATCTCTTTAAGAGAAACGGTCTGAGAGGTTGACACCCCTTCTTGATTCCTAGTACCGAGTATCAGGCTATTGTTAAGATTTAATGTTTCGGGGGCCGCTTGAACTAGCACGTCCTCCGTTGAAGGCGGTGCAGTTGGTGTGGAGGGTTCAACCCCAACAATTCGATTGCTCCTTTTATTCATAAATCCGACGAATAATGTTACACCGGTAAGTTAAAGACAGGGTCTCACCGGGTGTGCTAAAACTTGTTGCTTGTTGTTTCCAGCAATTTAGTCATGTGTTAAGTGCGGGCATGCCAGAATTAAAATTGTGGCTTAATTCAAACCAAATAACTATAACCCCAACCATCGAGATAGGCAGATACGTAGTATATGACCATGATCGAATGAGATTAGTTGCCTATTCAGCCATTCGCTCAGTGTGTAAATAGAATAAGGCGATATTTAGAGGATAGGGTTCATCCTCTGATGATGGGTTACACCTTTACCTCCATATAAAAGGACTTTTTAGTACAAATATAAAGAGAAAATGAGAAAATAATTCTTACAGTTGGTCACAGGGGACGACTACGAAACACATTCCTAGATGAGGAACTGAATCCCATGTATGAGTGTAGACCCAAATTATAGTTAAGATTACTAGCTATTTGATTAACGTTACGGATGAAATGTACGCATTATGTGAAAAGTAAATGATTACACTAGCAAATGTAATTGATTTGACAGGAAAGTGGAGTGACTACACTAAGGAATGTATAATGACAGGTAATAGAAAGGATAATTGAAAGATAATGTTTGATTTGAATTGGGTTGGTATGAGACAAAATTTTTGGTTGAAATCCTCTGCTATTTATAGCCTTACCCTGGCCATCTATTTCCTTCCCATGTTCTGACGGTTACTATAAGTGTTTAGCACCAAGTGACCTTCTTTGCTTATATGTTTACCACCTGTCCTGTAACTGTTTTTACATGATTGTTCTTCAATCGGCTGCTTAAGCAATATTGTGGCATCGCTCGATGTGATCTAGCTGTACTATT
Organism: Magnolia sinica; assembly: GCF_029962835.1. NCBI lineage: Eukaryota > Viridiplantae > Streptophyta > Magnoliopsida > Magnoliales > Magnoliaceae > Magnolia > Magnolia sinica. The sequence continues at coordinate 36,930,771 of NC_080582.1, read as the reverse complement.
GTAGGATCCTCTTCATATATCCCTGCAAATCTCTAAATACACCACACAAATCCATCCAAATTGTATGTAACTCACTCTGATTGGCTTTAACAAGAATTGGTGACAATGGGGATGAACATTAATGCTATTGGGGGGGGGTCCTTACTCATGGCTCAAGGGTGGACTTGCAAGAGTTTTAACAGAGAGGTCATGGGTTCGAGTACCCATTGTGGTGTGTATAGGTGTGAATGTGTGAATAAAAATAAAAATAATCAATTTCCCCAGCTAGAAAATGTGGTCCGTTTAAGTAAGCGGGTTAGTTATCATTTTAACCATACTCAACCCAACTCGCCCATGTAGCTTTTTAATGGGCTGAACAGATGACCCGACCAAAACAACCTCACAACCCAAACAAATTAATTAGGTTGGTCAAGGTGGGCTTGTATATGATGGTAGCCATGGGATAATGGGTTGCTTATCAAAGTTTGGGTTAGAATTCTTCGCCCATCTAATTAATGGGTCATGTTTGTGCTGACCCCACCAGTCCTAGACCTAGCCCATTGCCAAAACTTACCATTATTATCCTTCTTAACCATTAATTTCATGTTAAAGTCCAGGCTATTTAAAATGCTATTAAAGTAAAAGGGCATTTTTGTCTAAAAGAGTCATTTTTGGCATGTTTAGACATACCATTTAATAGGAATGGTGGTTATAGGAACCAGGGTTTTGAGGGTTCTCTCTCTCTCTCTCTCTCTGTTTTCTTGAAGATGAGCATAATTTTATTACTTCTAAAGGGATAATAGCCCAAAAATACAGACATAACAAAGAATAGAGAGAGAAGCCCACATTAACGTTCATAAGGCACAGAAGAGCTCCTTTTTTATGCCTTAAAAATAGCAATTTCAATTAGAGAGCAATTTAATTGTTTGGTATATGTTATTGTACCATATTTCTAGCCATTATAGAGAAAGCCAATAGGAAGGAAACATGTGGCATTAAATGAGAAATAATAGATGAATGGAAAGATATTCAAGATACTTGGAATGTTTATTATGAAATTATAGCTAGCTAGAAGCTAATTTTACACCTCAGTGAATGGTTGATAGAGTGATGTGGTTGAGTTACTCAAAAGTCTAACAAGTGAAGAGAGAAACACGGTCAAGAAATTCGAGATACAAATGGCAATCGAGAGGAACAAAGCTTGGATGACAGAAGAGGAGCAGTCGTAAAAGAGAAATGTAACAAAAAGAAGGATTTAGAGAAAGGCTTTTTTACTACTATAACCGTTGTACTAATGGCAGAAGGATTTAGAAGAATAAGCTGCAACAAGACTTTATAAACAGCAGAGGAATTCAATAGAGCAAAACCTAATATAAAAAATCTCAAACCAATTAATCATCTACAAATCAAACTAAACAAATTTATCTTTTATCTCAACTTATCCTAGGAATAGCGATGATTCTTAGCTATAATTATACACTAGATTTGATCTCTATCCAATATCATACAGTTCTTTTAAGAGATGCATTCTTGTAGTTACTCCTAGTGACCGATTTTGAGTTTTTCCTTTTGTTTGGTTGCATTCGTATTGTGGAAGTCCTTTCTTATGGAAGGCATAAAGAAACCCATCTTTGGAGGAAGAACCACACCCTTTAATTATCGCTTGATCATTATAAAATTCTACAAGTGGTTGAGTAAGTGACAAATTTTCTCAGAATCTAGTCATATACATTCATATTGGATGTATCTACTTATTTCGGTGTCTGGGGTCGAAGTTAATTAGTTGAGATTAGATGGAACTAAGCAGTATTTTCTTAGTTTTTGAGCATTTTTTTTAATTTAAAAGTTTTAGATTTTAAGACTCTTTTTGAAGATTGATATTTAGTGTATCTGAATATATTTGAGTGTATAATGATAAGATGTAAAGTAATTCTAAAAGTCTAGAGTTTAGTTGATTAATATATTTTTGAATAAGTTCTTTTTAATGAATTAATTGATATGAAATTTTAAACATCAATTGAGCCTAGTTTACAATTCACATCTGATGCATATTCTTTTAAAAGTTAACTTAAACTCTTAATGTTTAGCTTGATGATTACTTAAAAGAGTTAGGAACCAAGTCTGAAGGGCCTTTTCTACCTTGGTATGAAAAGAAGAAAAAGGACCAGCCAAAAAAATAATTAGATTAAAAAATGGATACCTATTGCATGTGCCTAAATGAGAAAATAATAAAGAAAAGAAAGAAAAGAAAGAAGAGACGATAGTGTGAAAGTCGTCGATGAAAAAAATAAAAAAGTTAGATAAATAAGTGAAAAGGGAGATGGGGTTTGGAATCAGTAACATGTGTTGATCTATCCACTTTAAGATAATTATCATAGTTAACATCATGGAGAGCAGGCTGACTCTTATGAATTATAAGTTGGAATTCATTGAGCACACTAAGAATTTGATGTTTAATTGCATTTTATTAATTAATTGATGAAAGAAAAATTAGTTTAATAGTTTACTGGTGATATTAGTTTTTAGACTGACGATATTTCATCCTTGTATTTTTAAATTTTACCTACATATAAGATTACACGTAGTATTGTTGTTTTTTTTTTGTTTTTTTTTATAAAGGTTTGAAATTTCGGTTTTAAAGATTAGTTTTTCTCATGTTTTACTCGAGACTAGCAAAATACTGGTTGGTGGTGTGTTGAGTGTGAAATATTATATATTCCCCCCTTATTGTGCTTTAGTTTTATAAGCACAAATGCGCTTAATTGATCTAATTGTTTATGTTTTCCTATGCGAGGTAATTTGGAGAGCTAAAATGAAAGGAACAATTAAAGAAAAGATTTAATGCTCAAACAATGACTCAAGATTTGAAGGTGATTAATGAAGATTTCAAGTGTTAACGAACCAAGAAAACCAAGTGCAAAAGAGAGAAAACACTGAAAAAATCACAATGTACATTAACAGAGATAATAGACTTTTCAGTCCCACTTGAGATTAGTTTGGTTTAACTGAATGTGCAGAGAACAAACTAGCAAGAAATTATGATTTTCATAATTAATTCGGTTTGATACTTAGGTCCGACCGAATCCATGTTTAGTTCCATCGAAGGGAAGTTCGAGGTGACCTGAGAGAGAAAGAGACTTCATAATAATATTGAAGGAATTCGGTTGCAACTGAGAAATTAATTTAGTGCAACTGAAGGCTATAATTGGTGTAACTGAAGCGTAACATAAGTGTGTAAATTTGATGTCGGTTTTAAGTCGATGTGAGTTTTTCCTATTTAAATGGGTGTTTTAAGCTAGTTTGGAGATGAATTAGGGTAGAAGAGATAGAGTAAGGAGTTATAGACCTTCTCCATTCCCTCAGTTCTTCTTCATTTTTTTATTTTTTATTTTTTAAATATTTTTCTTTTGAGTTTAGTTCAATCATGTCTTTGATTGACTAAATCTCTTAGCTGGGCTAAGAGGTGAACCTTGTAGTGTTTCTAATATTTTACTTTATTTTGATTCATATAATTGGTTTAATTGTTAAACAATTCATTGATATATTGGTTTAAATGAAGATTTATTTTTCGTTTACTATGATCTATTATCGACTCTAGGTACATTAGATGCTTAGGAAAGCAAATGATGATTTGTTATGTATTTTACAATGAGTTGATCTGTAAAATCCATTGATCTATGGTAGACTAAGGGCATAATAAATGCTTTGAATTCCTTGTGATCAATACTTTGATGCTTAACATGGGAACCAATTCAATTATAGTTTAAATTTATATTTGTATATGAATATTTCTTTAAATGCTCTATTATCCGAGTGGATATGATAGGACTTCGATTTTAGTTGAGTTATATGATTAAATTAAGTTAATTAAACATTAAGAATGACTATAAGTAGATTCTTGGTGCTCTAGTGCTTTATTTTTATTGATTTCCTTCTCAATTACATCATTACTTCTTAAATCAAATTCCATAAGTTAGTTTTAGTTCTAGTTCTAATTTTATAGTATTTTAGAAATTGCACAATTATAAGTCCTTATAGGTACGACCTCAGTCTCACCGAGTTATTACTATATCGCAGCCCTGCACTTGGTGTTGTCAACCTGGGGTTCGATTAAAGGCCTTCCTCTATAACTGATTGATCAGAATAAACCCCGAGTCCAAGGTTGCGATATAGTAATAACTCGGGGAGACTGAGGTCATACCCACAAGGACTTATATTTATACGATTTCTAAAACACTTTAGAACTACAACTAGAAATAAACTAACTTATATATTTTGATTTAAGAAGTAATGATGTAATTGACAAGGAAATCAATAAAGATAAAGTATTAGAGTACCAATGATTCACCTATAGTCATTTTTAATGTTTAATTCACTTGATATAATCATATAACTCAACTAGAATTGAAGTCTCATCCTATTGAGCCGAATAATAGAACTAGAACTAAAACTAACTTATATATTTTGATTTAAGAAGTAATGATGTAATTGACAAGGAAATCAATAAAGATAAAGTATTAGAGTGCCAAGGATTCACTTATAGTCATTTTTAATGTTTAATTCACTTGATTCAATCATATAACTCAACTGGAATCAAAGTCCTATCCTATTGAGCCAAATAATAGAGTGGTTAATTCATCATTCACGAACCAAAATAGATTTGAACTTTAATTAATTTGGTTCTCATATAAAGCATCAAAGTATTAATTGTAGGGAATTTAAAGCATCTATCGTGCCCTTAGTTTATGATAGATCAATGAATTTTATAAATCAATCCCTTACAAAATAGATAAACAATTACTCTTAGCTTTTTTAAGCATCCAATATAGCCGGAGTTAACAATGGATCAAAGTAAACTAAAAATATATCTTCATTCAAACCAAATATTAATGAATTATTCAACAATCAAACCAATTACTTGAATTAAAGTAAACTAAGAGATTAAAAACCACTTGAAACTTCACCTCTTAGTCATAACTAAGAGATGTAACCAACCATAGACATGATTGAACTAAAACTTAAAATAAAAACATAAAAACTGAAGAAGAACCGAATGTTTAGAGAAGAATAATGACTCCTTAGAAGCTCTACAACTCCTTGCTCTTTCTCCTCTACCCTAATTTGTACTTAGGAAGGCTAGAAACATCCCTTTATATAGGAAAAACTTGTATAGACTTGGAGCTACTTCAATTTTATGCACTTATGTTATGCTTCAGTCACACCGACAGTCACCTTCAGTTGTAACCGAACATAACTTCGGCCACATCAAGCCCACTTTCGGTTGTAACTAAATTTCTCTAAAATAAGTCTAAAGTCTGCCTCCCTTAGGTTGCACCGAACCTCTCTTTGGTGGCACAAACATGGCTTCAGTTTGACCTACGCATCGTAACGAATTATCTCCGAAAATCATAGTTTCTCACTGGATCGTTCTATGCACATTCGGTCGAACCGAACCAACCTCAAGTGGGACCGATCAGTCTGTTAATTTTGTTAATGAACTTTGTGATTTTTCCAGTCTTTTGTTCATCCTTTGTACGTAGTGTTCTTTAATCTTTAGCATGTAAATTTTCCATTAATGACCTCCAAATCTTTAATTCTTCATCACCTTAACTTTATCTCTTTTTAAGTTTTAAATCCATCCTTTTAAGCATGTATCCATCTTTAGGTTCAAAATCACCTTGCATATAGAAAACATATAAAACTATATCTAATTAACACTTAAAATGAAGGAAAGCTAATGCAATTAAGAGGATAAACCAGATCAGCGAGCTTCGATCCTGACCCTATTTTTAGTACCCTAATGACTCAAGACCTTTACCATAGTGACTGTACGGACGCTACGATTCAATGCCGCATGGCAAGCCTGTTGCAATGCTTAGATTGAAAGTCGTGCGCTCCATCAAAATCGACACATGACGTGATTGCACATGTACACACATGTGGAGTGGGGCCCACTTGGTATGAAATATCAAGCATAGTAACATTTTCCTTTCACAACCCTAAAATCAAATATGCCATAACTCGCCTATCACTATCCCATTCCTCTCCCATACTAAAGCCATCCCTCTCCCACACATTGTCCCCCTCTTTTCAATGACAACCATAACACCCCACTAGAGTTGTACACGAGTCGAGTTAGCTTAGTCAGCTAGCTCGATTCAACTCGAAAAAGCTCGACTCGCCTCGACTCAAAGTTGGATTTAGACTGAGTCGAGTTGATTTTTGAAGCTCGACAAAATTTTGAGCCGAGTTCGAGTTTGCCCGAGCCTGACTCAACTCAGATTAAACCTTAACTCGAATCGGCTTGGATCAAATCAGATCGGTGACTCAGTTACTTTGATATGGATGTTGCTCGCTGAGTGTTTGATGAAATGACTCAACGAAGTATTGGCAAGGAAAGAATGGATATACTGGGTGTTTGATTTTGATGTTGCTTGCTGGGTGTTTGATTTTGTTTGATTTTGATGATGCACATCGGATGTTTGATTTTGTTTGAATTTGATGCTGCACGCCGAGTGTTTGATGAAATACTCATAAAGTGTCGTTACTGTTTTGCATTCTATGAGAATTTAAGATGCATTGCAAGTGTTTGATAAAATACCGCATAGGCTCGAACTTGGCTCGAATTGGCTCCAGTTGCTAATCGAAGCGAGCCGAGCTAGCCAAACAGGCTTAAGGATCGAGCCTTGCCGAATTCGAGCTGGAGTTAGCTACTGGCCGAGTCGAGCAGAGCTGTGCCAAGCTCAACTCAGATCGACTCGTGTATAGCTATACACCCCACCTCCTCACTTTCCCATTTAACCATCTCACCTGCCACCACTGCATCCTAGGAAGAAAGAAAAGAGCGTGAAAGAAGATAGAAAAGAAAACAAAGAAAAAAAAAAGAGTAAGAGAGGGATTTGGAGTGAAAAAAGGAAGTTGAGTGAAAATTAGAGGAGATTAGGGAGAAGAAGAGGCGATCCAACTGTTCATGTGCACCCTGCCTTCAATTCGACCATTAATGTGAGTGCACGGGTTGACATACCAGTGTCTTGATGTCGGGACCACCAAATGGACCCCATCTTAATGTATTTGATGTATATTCATGCCGTACTTTTGTTTTTAAAGAGGGGTGACCCACCTATCCCATATCCGTGGACAACATATGGTTCACCTTGATGCATGTATGATTCATGCATGTGGACCCATGTAGTGGCGGGGCCCATCCAATGGCTGGATTTCCCTAATTTTCTTCTTTCCTTTTTTCATTTCGTTTCCTTGCTGTATTTGTGGACTGATGTGGGATCCACAAGTGGCCACACTATAAAGCAGATCTTTGGCTACATTGTGTTGCCCACTTGACGTTTATTTGCCTTTCAACTTGTTCATTATATCATAAAGATCTTCAACTTGTTCATTATATCATAAAGATCTAGATGAAGAAAATACAAAGATCGGACGGATCAGAAGCTTATTGGGCGTCCGTGAGTTGGCCAACCTAATATATGGAGCGGATCGTCCATGCATGTAGACCCTACAGGGTAGAAATTAAAAAGTAGAACAGAATAATTACAAAAATCACTAGCATCAGACGCTAGACGTTCACAGCATCAGAGAAACTGAAACATGCAACGCCAATGACGTGAAGTCTTACGACTTTAGAACGTGGCCCGCCTCGTGGGACGCACCATGATGTATATGATAAATCTATGCTGTCCATCCTTTTTTTCATACTAATTTATGGCTGAGGCCTAAAGATGAGCAAAATCAAGATCAAAGGTAGGCCATACCACAAGGAAACACGTTTAGCCAGTGAACGCCCACCATTAAAAGCTTTGCAGGCTCACGTGATGTTTATATGCTATCTAACCTGTTCATAAGGTCTCATACACGTGGATAGAGAGAGTACAGATATCAGCGAGATCCATGAGTCCTTGGATCCCACATGTAGACTAAGCTGTCCAGCATGGGCCCACCCTGATGTATTTGCTTGATCCACACTTTCCGTCCATTTTTCCAGATAAATTTAGGGCTGGGCCCAAATTTGAGACAGATCCTGATCTCAGGTGATCCACATCAACAAAAACAGTGGGACTGATGTCCACCGTTGAAACCTTTCCAAGGCCCAACTAGATGTTTATATCCCAGCTAACCCATTGATAAGGTCACCTGGACCTAGGTGAAGGTAGGGCACAAATATCATTGTAATGATTATTTGTGATCCAACGGACATGTGGGGCCTGTTGTGGGGTCCCACGTTTATGTATTTGTTGTATCCACGCTGACCATCCATCTTGGTATCCCATGGATTAGTTTTGAGTAGGCCACGCTTGAGAAAACAGTGGTGACTGAGTACCAACTACTGAAACTTCCTAAGGCATGTTTTGTTATTTATTTGTTATCTGACCCAATTGTTGGCCGGCTGTAAACCCCACAGTGGTGTATGTGTTTATTCAGCTGACCTAAAGTGGGTCCTGCCATGTTGTGTCTTATCCAAACCATCTAGCGCGTAGGCCGCTATGAAGCCACCTTAAAATATGTTGTATATACATTCATGCCGTCCTTCAATCTGACCGCTCATTTTAGAGCATGGACCTAAACGTAAGGCAGATCTATAGCCTAGGTGGACCACACGTGGATAGTAGGGCCTAATCACATTATCCAACGTGTGTTATGGCACCCACCTTAATGTATCTATTTTATCTGCAATGTATATCTGTTTTACCAGCCTGTTTTATGTGCACAGGCTCAAGTGTAGGACTGATGCAAGCCTCGAGTGTACCATGCCACATATATATTTAAACTTTTAATAGGCCCACCATTTGGGTCTCACTCTCTTTATTTTGGGTCATTTAATGCCGATTTTCACGTTATATGTCTGATAACATGTTAGTGTATTTAGCCTGGTAAGTTGACACTGATAATATGCTTAGTATAATGAATATTATGCTTTATATGCTCATACATATCATATATATGACTGACTGTGGATGTAGATGTATAATAGCATACACCAAGTCATGAGGCCGTGGTTAGTACTCATATCATGGATCATATTACTTGATGCAAGACAAACTTGCAATGCATGCCTCACGGCTCATTGGGGACCCATACAAGATAGGGTCGCCCATATGATCATTATAAGACTTGATGTATGACTTAGATAGTGTGAATCATGCATGGCATATTATGTATAGCATGTTATATCTACTCCTTAGCAACACCAGGGATGTAGTCCCGCAGCCAGAATGTAGTTGATAGATGAGTTATGGACACTAGAAATTCTATTACAACATACTGGGTGTTATAAAGGTCCTTGGGTGAAAGGCCTTAAACTCTATGGTACTAATAGGATGATCCAACGTCTAGACCAAGTGGATTCATGAGCACATGAGTGCCAACTACCAGTAAGTCACATCTCCCACTATTCATGGTCAGTTGGGAAGAGGTTCGACCTTACCTGCTCGGAGAGTAGTGGGCGATTGAGGTCATGTTTGACCAGTTTGGAAATGGGTCCGCTATTGACAAGCCGGGTGGATATTGGTATACTACCAATGAGGTATGTAGTGAAATCTCCTACACTTACATGGTTGTGCACTACAGACCATTACTTGTATATTGGACCCGTTGATATTCCATATGGGAACCGTACTTTTATATGGATTAGACATCAAGATTAACATGTTAGTGTTGCAGAGTTGTACATGACATTTGGCTTGATGGGCCTTTGCACTACAAAACCTTGTAGCCGATGACATTTATGGACTTGACAACATAGCCCTCCATCATTTCCGCTTACTCTAATATTTGTATAGTTGTCATATGCATTACACATGCACACACACACACTCTCTAAGCATTATAGTAGGCTTATAGACATTGTTTACGTGCAGGTAATGCTAGACTGCAACAGTAATGAGGCAGGAGCACATGCCTAATCTTTTGGAGTTTTTGGCTATGCATTGTATTTCCCTTTCCGGTACTATACACGAATCCTTTTATTGTGGACATATGTAATGATCTTTTGGTTTTTGGTGAACTTATGATTATGCTCCTTTACCAAAAATAAAAAATTATCCTGAAAATCCTCCTTGTGGGATCCCATTTCTACGATTTGGTGTATGGGTATTAGGTGCCGAAATCGGTGTATTATGAAGGCTCTCGGATCCAAGTTTAGATTATGGCAAATGGGCGACGGAAACTGAATTTGTGGCATGACAAACATTCTTTTGATTTTGTCCGATGTTAATTTCTTCCTTAGATGGACATGGTTCGGTGTAAACTTCTTCCTCAGGTTTATGCTGACCTTCATCTCTTTAACATCAACCAACGATGGATTAAATCAAACATCATAGATATGTATGGTACATTATGACCTTTGACTTGATATGCTTCTCATAATAGTGTTGGTATTGTGTTCATTGAAAAGCCAACAATGACTATGATCATATTACTAGATGAATTCTTATGTTTGGTATAATACCATGGATGTGATCATTGATCTATGGAAAACTTCAATTGTTTATAATCATGCGAGTTACATAGAGAGATTCCCCTGATTATCCTAATGAAAGATGACATTGGATACAACGACCAATGGCCAAAGAATTGTTACGCATGGATCTTAGTACCCTAAATGTCTGTGGCCACTTTAGAGGGATTGGGTAACCCTTGGGGCTGCCCAGTCTTGTCATAATCTTATAGTGAATGAAGAGATGGATCACATATAGATCATAACCTTTGATTGTTTTTTTTTTTTTGTCAAGCATGATAAAACAAAACAAATGATTAAATAGAAGATCCAAACGAGTGAAAACTTTAAAAAAAATATGTATCTCAAGGCATCTATATATATGGGCCTATAAAGATGCGCATGATGGAGCCCCAATAACCAAGATCTAAGCTACCAACTAATGTTCATTACAAGAGTGAAACCTATACACTACGCCAAAACAGTGAAAAAAGGATAGCTGAAAACCGTCTCAAATCTCAATAAATGATGGTTTTGAACCATTGCATGGGTCGTCCTATTTTGCTGCGTCGTATTAGTTAAAGGACGGTCATAGACCGTCATTAAAGATAGACGTTAAAAGGACGGTTATGGACCTTCTGTAAAGGAGGACGGTCATTGACTGACATTAAAGATGGACAATAAAAGGTCTGTTATGGACCGTCTCTGATGATTGACGGTTATAAACTGTCTAAAACATTAAACCATCTAAAACATTGACGGTCTGTGGCCGTCGTTAGCGTGCATTTAACGTCTTTAAAAAAGGACGGTTATGGACCGTCTCAAATTTCAATATTTTAGAGAGTATAAACGACCTAAAGCCTCCGAAAATTTCTTACATTTAAAAAAAAAAAAGAAAAAAAGAAAAAACAGCAGCAATTTTCTTTTCGTGTTTCTTTCATCTAATAAAAAAATATTTAACCAACAAAACATGGTTATAGTTCAGAATTAAGAAGAATTGTTAAGCTTAAATAGAAGCTTTATTTAAGTGGACAAGGAAATAATAAAGAAAAGTATTCCAATTCACGTAACTAGAAATAACAACAAAAATGAAAGCTTTGTAAAATGAGGCATGTGTTAAAGGGATACCTCGTTGATTCTCATGCATAAGTCTAATGATGATGATAACAAGAATTGTAACAAAAGGGTCCATAAAGCAATAGATGTTTTTTTCCTGCTGCCACTAAACAATGCTCTCTGCAATGTTTCCCTGCTGCAGCCCTATCCAAAACATAACCAACCCATTAGGATATTTCAAGACACTTAGTAAATAGCTCAAATCTCTTACACATGAGTCATGAGCACATGTTCCACTACTCACCTATTCCATGGATGCTCCTGTAGTATGCTTTTGGATTATGAATCATAGGACTTCTACAGACTGTCATCCAAACACGAAAAGAAATCTTAATATCTACGAAGCTCTAAATTTTGACATCCAAACATGAAATTTGAATATCCATTCAACTTTATGTAGGACAACCTATGGTATAACCATTTTGAATTTTTACATTTGAGTGACTGCAAGTGTTATGTAGCCATTGAAATTCAAACAAGACATGCTGTGTCCATGTAATCTAATACAGTGATTTCTTTTTCTTTTTTTCGACTGCTGTAATCTAATACAATGATTGCAGAGTTGGAAGTGCCCAGATTACATATAAGTAACGACCGGCATCATATAACCTTGTCCTCCAAAGGGATCTTGAGGTAAGACGACGCCATGTAAGGGAACCTCAAATGGACCTGGTGTATAACCCATATAAGGGCATAAGACCAGCAAGAGGTACCATATATCCATCCATTCCCCATTGCATGCCAAACCAATCTGGGTTGTAGGGCAAAGGGCCAAAAGGCATTGCATGGTTTTCACCAGCAATATCTTGAGGGGTTCTCCATTGCAAGTCAGCAGCTGCAACACAGACAAATAGAATAAATTACATTAAAATAAAATTACGGATGGGCTGAATAAGAACATAGGAACAGTGGGTCCTTCAACCAGAAACTTCCGATGTATAGAAAAGGTCTCCTTTATATTATGAGTATGATCTTCACGATGATCTGTCACAGTTTCCTCTTTTACAATGGCAGAAAGAGTAGGGGATGGAGCTTTAGGCAGTGAACACCGAGCGAACTCCATTTCAGAAGAAAACAGGTTAGATCACTCAACTTATATGAAATGTTTGATTTCAATACACTAAACCAGATTGTCATCACCAGCTTACAAACCTTGCACATGTAATACACTTCTAGCATTTTCTGCACTATTGGTAGTTGACTCCAAAATGCGGTTGATAGTTTCCCTAAGCGCCCTCTGCAAGTATATTTATAGCTCTACATACACACATGAACTTTGAAATTATGTGGTCTTGGATACCTGATTAAATTGCATAAGCATAATAGATTTCAAAACTCCAAAATGCAACAACTATGGGTCCAGAGATTAAATAAACCAATCAAAACAAAAAAAATAAGAATCTAAATAATTAGAAACACAAGGCATGGATCTAATGCAAAACACACTCAAGCCACATTTTAATTCCACCTAGGTCCCAATAATTGCAAGTAGAAAAAGCAAATATATGGAAGAGTAATTCTTTGAAATGACTGAATCCACATACCACAATAAATTTGCTTTTAGGTTTCAGTTCAACAAGACAATGCGAATAACAACCATCAGCTTCCGCTGTGATGTCCCTGTTTTGATTTCTAAATGCTAAGGGCTTGTTTGGTTGCCGCTTGAAAATGAGTTTCGTCTCACTTTATTTAATTACAAATTATATATTAGAGTTCAATTTTATTTGTACGGTTTAAAAATATAACCAATGTGTAATCGATATTAAATAGAATGAGATAAACTCATTTTCGAGTGGCAACCAAACAAGCCATGAACTTACCAAACAATTATGGAAAAGGTGTTGCCCATGCAAACAAAGATACAATGGAAATTGCCAATTCACTTTGAAGATTTATTTTTTTAAATGAAAATTTAAATTATTTTTTTTTTTAAAAAAGAACCAAAGATCATATAAAAATTGGGCACTTGCTACTAAAATCTGAAGATCATCATCATCTAATCCTCGTGCCAACTAATTGGGGTTAGCACACTAAAATCTAGAGAAGGAAATTCAAAATACAGTTCCAACCATCAAAGCACCTACATTTATCACAAAAACTCTTGAAACAGCACTTGCTAGTGAGGACATCATCTTTCATTACTTCTTTACACAATGGACAATGCAATTTTGTAGGGAGATCGCTGACATGCCGAGTAGAAGGTAAACCCTCAATTTCCCTCTCTAAAGCAACCCTGTTTTCAGAAGGTCAAATGGTTAACATGCTATAACCTAGCTCCAATGACAACCTGAAGAAACCATCTCCAAGATAAAGATATCATCCTACTCATTTGGTTTGAGAACAACAACAGCGCCACTTGGCAATGCATAAGAGCCATCTGGAGACACCGGTACAGTTCTCCGGTCATCGGATCGCTGCCTTTCTAGATGGTGAGAATAGTGGGATGGGCGATTGAATTTCCAACTAGTCGAAGTAGATCAAAAGAGAAGATTCGACCCCAATCCAAAAAAAAAAAATGATGAGATTTCTTAGTAACTTAATTTGGTGAGTGAGAAGAAGATTGAATCAAGTCTAATTTGTTTCCACTTTTCAAAGCATTAAGATGATGAATTCAAAAAATCCGCTTCCACCATGTGCATAGTGGATTGAATGGGCTTGTGTTCCCCTCCCCCCCCCCATAAAACTTGCTTCTCTGTTTGAATCTTGTATCTGAAAGGGAAATGGAAAGAAATGTGCCGGTTTGTCAGCATACTGTGTGTTCTCTTGGTAAATCTTAAGGCTTGTTAGGGTGTCACTTACAAATGAGTTAATCTCATTTTTATTAACCATAACTATTTATTAGAGATCATGTATGTTTCTATAATTTCAATAGCCAGCAATCATGCAGTTAGTCCTCTGTATCATCCTACTTTGTATTGACTAGCCCCATCAGATGGATGCCTGAACAACCTCAAATCAAAGCATTCTCTCGTGCATGCCTGAACTATTACTGCCAACTTGTAAGATAGATATTTCACGTCTTACAAAGAGTACAAATACATAATCTATCATGCCCAATTTTTTCTTGTAGTTATAGCTAGTGAACAATTTCTATGTTTTTCAACACTAGGGGTGGCAATGGTCTAGATTTGATTTGGACCAGAATTTTGAACAGCTCTGGATTGGGAGCTGCACATGTGAACAGCTCTAAGTGAAACTAATGCTATTCATCAGGTGGGCGCATACAGAGGTAGAATGTGGACTGTTCATCTATTCCTTTTTATCGTCCAAATGAATGAGGCCATGTAACGTCTCGAAAAAATCCGTACAAAGACATGAGTACCACCTTAGGCAGAAATCACTAAGGACCGAATCCTTTAGAAATTAGACAAAAATTAATTAAGTACTAAATTGAATTAATTGGTGAATTAGCTCGAACCACTTTCTATACGAACTGCAAGATCTAAAACTATTAGAATCACTAATTTAATATTTCCTAAAAACCTAGGATCAGTCTCAAAACCCAGTTGCTCTCGGGAGCGCATTGAAACTCCGTATCGGGCCTGGAACGCGCGTCGAAAGTCCGATAACTGCGAAACTATAAGGTTATGACCACCTTACTGGGCTTGACAACCATCATGAGAATCGAGTCCAAATAGTATCCAGAAACGCACAACTTGTGCCTGGAGCGAAGTGTGTGAGAAACGCGAATATATTCAGAAAATGAACTCAAACTTAAGTGAATTGGGCCGTTCGCTTGCAGGCCAAATTTAAGGTTTCAGATCGTCAGATTCTGACCCAACTATACCCTTGGATCAGGAAAATTTCCCTACACCCATTGGTATACTTGTGACCCTGATCAAGTGATGATGACCATCAAGCTGAAACAAATCCTCCACGGTTGATCCACTAATCTGATCGGACCGAAATCATAACCTGACCTAGATCCATTGTCAAGGAACTTTCCCCAGACTGTATGCGAGTAATGGACCTCCAGATAAGCTCCGTTGGCCTGAAACAGCCATCCTTTGGCTATACCCTAAGTATATCATGGCCCTGGGGCCATTGACATCAGTTCTGGGCCTATATAAGGACCTTAACCCACCCCTCTCTCATTCCATACGAATTTTCCTAACCTTAGGAGAGAGAAGAGAGAAAAGAGGAGAAAGGAGTGAGGAGAAGAGAGAGAGAGAGAGAGAGAGAGAGAGAGAGAGAGAGAGAGATCGTTAGTGAGATTCATTCCCACTGCTCCTCGTGTTGAATCACCACCCCACCATCGCTACACCGTCGATTTTAGATTCAATTTGGGTAAGAAATCCTAACCCTAATCTCATTTTAAGAATCCAAATAGAGGGATCGGTGAAATAGCTAACCTATTTCAATGTTTAGGTAGTTGTTGTGCCGTAGACAAAGATGTAGTGTACGATTCGAGTTCGTAACGAGTGTACTGGCGAAAGGTGCGGACTATAAACATTTAGGTTATGGTTTTCAAGGCTTTCAATGTTAACAATGATTTATGTCTGACTTGATTGCTGCCAAATGATCTTAGTTACGATGTTTTCAATATATCATGTATGTGTTGTATGCTAAAATGCATTCTATGTGTTTGTTGAAATGTTTGAATGAATAGGAAATTATGATTTATGCTTCCCTTGAAATTGCATGTTTGTTGTACGTATGACAACTCCTTTGTGAAAGGATTACCATAATATGTGTTATAACTAATTTATTTCATGTATGATGAGATGTGTAGTCTAAGTGTTTGATAAAATGTCTAAATGAGAAATTTCTTGTTGAAATATATTTAATGAGGGTGTTAAGATAGGATTCTCAATTACCTTATCTATAGTTACAGTTTCCTTCATGTAACTTATCTTGCTCCTACGTGATTTATGAATGAAATGCCTACGTATGATAACATGTTCAATATGCTTGTTAAATGCTCAAATGAGAATCATATGTGAATTGGTTGTTAGATACTGTTATGACTATCACATGTGATTACCTGATGCATTTAAGTGTGATTGGTACTATTACGTGGTCCAGGTAATCGATAACGGATTCCGATCGAGTGGCTGAACTAGTCTCGCCACAAGGGATATGTTCGGTGAATCTGAGCCATATGGTGATTGCCGACAGTGGTTAGGCCACGAGAAGTGCTTATGCACTCCATGTTAATTAATTCAGTGTGCGCTCATACTAATCGAACTTGTTAAATAACCCGATTGGCCTAATGTGTGTTTACCATGTATGGATGCTACTGTTTGAATCTAAGGTATCACTTACCAATGCAAACCCATTTCAACCATGGTACTACGATCCGCTAAGACTCATGAGCCGGGCATGGTGGTGTATGGAACCCTGTGGTCGAGCTGTTGGCCTATGATGGGGTGACGAGCCTCCCCGTAGTGACTAGTGAGCAACCCAAACTCGTGAGCCGAATGTGGTGGTGTATGGGACACTATATTCGAGCTGTCGGCCTACGCTAAGGTGATGAGTCTTTCCGTAGTGACCTCAAGTATAAACTAGGCCTACACCAAGGTAATGAGCCTCCCGTAGCGACCTGAACTTACCTATCTACTACTTTTCAAATCAGGGGTGATGTTGCCCTACAACTTGCCTATCGTGTGTGATTTACTAGGATTGACGACCCTAGATGGATCATTGTTTGGGTAAATAATAAAATAGGAGGTACCTTAGCTTTCTAAATCTGCTGTATGAATAAGCTTAATCAAGAACTCGGCTAACACGTGCATGCACCGCATTGCATGTGCTTTGGCGAGGAAGTGCACAGTGGGAGTAGCATGTGCCACCGTGAGATGGTGTCGCTGAGGGAGTGCAGGCGAGGGCATGCATCATTATAACATATCATTCCTGCATTAACTAGAGTACTTAGGACATGATTGTTGTATTACTTTATCATTACTGCTTGATTGAATTGATAATATGTTAACCTTTGCCTTATAGTACCACTGAGTTTGATCACTCACTCTCACTTTGGGACGGTGTTTTAAAATATCAACCGGACTCTGTTTTAGCTGCAGATGATGGCGAGGCTTACGAAATGGAGCCTGACTTCTACGATGATGAGGAGTTATCCTATATGTAGCTATCAGGCGGGTCTATGTAGACCATGTACTGATCGATGGGATTACAGGGATTATAAGATTTAGTCGGACTTTCACATTTTGTATTTTGTATATTTTAGAACAGACATGTATATATTCAGCCTGGTGACATGATCATACTCTGGGGATTTATAACCACTTATACACATTATATACCTATCTCAGTCTTCCGCTTGCTTAACTTAATTATTCTGGAGTATGATATACTGTTTTTAGTATAATCCTACTCATGTTTAATGCACTAATATGGACAACATTTAATCATCATTATCTATATTGCACGTTGGAACTTGGGAGTTGAGCTTCTGCTCGACCCTCGATTTTTGGGGCGTTACAGGCCAACATGATGATCAAGCTAGCCTGATTTTCGGGCCACAACATATACACGGTGGGGCCTACATGATGAATGGCCGGTCCTCACACATACACTGGCCTTCATTATTTCTCAAATCATAGCTAGCTGTTACTTACAATTTCCTAAATTTCTGTTGGTAACCATTATTCAAATGTTCAAATGCTAATCCAAAAGTAAGGTTCATCATATGAGCATCTTAACATTCTCTACTTGATTCCCCTGTTTCTTTTCTAAATGCCTTATAGGCTATTATTGAAGGTTAAATGGAGAAAAAAAAAATACCTGAACTAAGAACATTGATCTTGGCAGGATCTTCATTTAGTGTCCAAGCTTGAAATCAGAAAGGAAGGAGATGACCCATGTCATGCTCATATACCCATACACTTTGAAGCAAACATTGGCTATTGGCCTTCTTGGTAGTATCAAACCCATGATGTATTCTGTGATGATGTTCGGCCCTGGCATCTGAAAATTGAAGGTACTAATAAATATAAGACCATGCAAAAATATCTTGGTATTTTTAAGCACTCCTTTGTGACACTTTCATGCACTGGAATTTATAGCAATAAACGAAATGTCAGTATTATCTTTTAAGTGTTGATATATATTAGAACCTTAGGATATTGTTGTGATAACATGAATTGCAGTAGCATCAGCTATTCAAGTCCTCTTTTGTGATCTTGAGGTTTTTTGTGAATGGTTATACACTATTGAAGGCACCTCCAACATAGGCCTGGTTTGGTTTTTGGGTGCAAATGGAATAAAAGAAAGAGAAGGAAAGAGGATATGACTCTCTGTACCTGATTTGTAGTGGCAGTTATAATGTTGACGGGAAGAGTGAAAACAAAGGCAATAGTGCAGGCGAATAGGAGACCCCACCATGGCAATTGAACCTGGTCTTTCAGGGCAGTGCACATGATAAGAGAGAATCCAATAGTCACCACCAACAACAGGTAGAACCACCATTCAGGAATGTCCTTGTACTTCCTCATCAACCTGGTGTGGATGTCTTCCTTGCCTTTATAGGAAGCTCGAAAACGTTCATACACCTCCTGCACATACGAACTTCATTTTATAGTAGAATTTCACACACAACTGTTAATACTATAAGAAATTTCTGAGGAAGCAGAGCTCAAAAACTTTATTTATTTATTTATTTACTTGTGTGTGTTTGTGTGTATGTAAAAATGGGTGGGTTTTGTCCTTCTCTTGACTCTCTTCGATTATAAAGCATAAAGGCATGTTTGGAAGTATGACATCAGCCTTTCAATTATCCTTCTTGTTGTAATTCTCCGGGGGTTTTCGACAGTCTCCTGTGTGAGTTAAAGTGATGAGGGGGTCACTCATTTTTAGGTGTTCCAGGCATTTTCTTATACGCCAACCAAGTGTAGAAGGGCCAACTTGTTTGGCCCAATTGGAAGCATTTCTTACACTTGATTCCTTACCCGATTAAATCTAAGTCGTTCATTATGACCAAAACATTCCATCCAAGCCCATTGTCAATAGAACCCTATCATCAGGTGGACCACACCATCAAAATAGTATATCCAATAATTTGATTCAACATAAGGTGCGCCTCACCTAATGAGTGGATCGATCTGATCTCTGACATGGACCATCTTCATGTCAGAACCCAAGTTTTGCAAGGTTCAGATGTTCTAAACGTGTGACATATAAGCTTACAAATACGCAGTAGCAGATCATCACTTGTAAGGAAATACATTAACAAACATTAACAAACACACCCATATTTTTTAATAAATGGACCTTATGACTCGATCACATGAAAACAAATGGACCACATCAACTTGTTTCAAAGATCAGATGATTATATTACTAAAAAAGGCAAATAAAATGACTAATGCTAGCTTTATCAATGAAGATTCATAGCTTGTTCGACTCGTTCGAGCCTAATTCGCTCTTGAACACACGATATGAAGATCGCTGTCTGCTTATCGATGCTCTCATCACCAGTGGGACCATTAGCAAGACCACCCACCCAGCCCCTCCATCTGTCTTCGCAATCAAAGCCGTTTGTTTCATGGTGGGGCCCATGAATCCAACGGAAGGTGTTGAAGGAGGTGGGGCCCTCTGAAGGTTGCTACTGAATTGTATGGGAAATGGAGATTTTGGTGGCTGATGGAAGGACATCACCAACTGCTGGATTTCTGAAAGAGTCTTGCAGGACTAATTGCCGGATTTATGTGACAGGCCGGAAATCCTACAGGACTCGTGTCTTTTGCCAGGAAAGTTTGCCAGAGAGAGAGACAGAGAGACAGAGAGAGAGAGAGAGAGAGCAGATCTTCTTCATGGCTAGTGAAGGATTGATGAGGTGCGTCTATGAAGGGTCCATCGCAGGACAAGACATGGACATCGATGGAGGATATCTAAGGGGCCGTTTGAATGTGGGCGCTCGATGGAAGATGGGACGCTCGATCGATTCGGGATGGATTTAGAAATCCTCTTCCAAATAAGATAGAATTTTGAAATCCGTATGATGTGAGTTTTCCACTAAATAATAACACAAATTCTATTAACGGTCGTACATGCATAGGACTAATTCTAAACGGTTAAGATTGTATTGTAAAATAAAAATGTATAAATATTAACCATTTCAACTAGACCGATTATTTGGATGGTCTGGATAACTCTATATCTTAGCCACTATTGTTATGAACAAGTCACCACTATTTTACATTAAATACAAAACTCATAGTGAAAAACAAAATAATAAAAACAATAAATTGAGCTTTGGATCTAGTATGGCTCTGTGGGCCCCACCATGATCGATTTGTTTCATCCATGCCATCCATCCATTTCTCAACATAATTTTATCATCGAACTCAAAAAATGAGCGTGAACTAAAGCTTGGGTGGACCACACAATGCGAAAACAATAGTGATTGGACGTCCACTGTTAAAAATCTGGCTTTCCCAAATAATGATTCGAAAATACTAATGAATGGCATGGATGCATAATACATGCATCAAGGTACATTGTGGCCATGGGTTTAAAAATAAAGTACATTGACTTGGGTGGGCCACACCATATACTATAGTTGAGAGGGGTTACCCTCCCATTAAAACATTCATAATCATTTATTGGGCCCACTTAGATGTGATTCACAGATCCAGCCCATTCATTATGTAGGATGATGGGTAAGATCAAGTTTCAGCCACATCCAAAACTCATGTGGACCCCACTAAGTGCTTTTACATCCTTTAGGGATGTCTTCACATAGTTTTAGATGTTATGGCCCACCTGAGTTTCGTATACGACAAATTTTTGGGATATCCCATAACCTAAAAGGGACACATTAAATGCATGATGTTGATGTTCTACACACATGATGGTGGGGCCCATAAAGATTGACCTCATAGGAAGTTCCCATGAAATCGACCTTATAGTACCATTTCACTAATTACGTAACTCCTTCATGGGTGTTATCCTAACTGTGTAGAGCCTACCTTAATATATTTTGTGTATATCAATATTGTCCATATATTTTTCCATCAAATTTTAGGATGTGATTCCAAATCATAAGAACTCGATAATCTCAGCTGGGCCATACCAATCAAAACAGTGATGAATAACCATCAGAAACCTTTTGAAAATCACAAAAGTTTTGGATTAATTTGATCTTTATAGTTTCCTTTCATCTAGATCTTCTTTATATAATTAATAAGTTGGATTACAAATAAACACTATTAAAACCTTATGACAGGCTGTTTATAATTTTTAATGGCAAGGCACTTTATTACCACTTTTTCCGGTGGTGCGGTCCACTTAAGATTTAAATCTACACTTTTTTAATACCTCGCCCAAAAATGGGCTGGAGAAACATATGGACGACATGGATATACAACACATCATCAAAATCTCACTTTTATTATCGAACTTTTCAATTTTTTTTTCGAAATACAAAATCTCAATTTCTTTTTCGAAATATATTGTTTTTTCAAAGTTGTCAAAATTTTCACAAATTTTTTATTATTTTCAATTTTCTTTTTCAAAATATCATTTTTTTTTTTGGAAATCTAATTATTTTTACAAATGATCAACTTTATTCAAAGTTCTTAATTTTTTTTTTCAAAATCTAGATTTTTATTAAATCATAGTTTTTTTTAATTTTAATTTTAATTTTTAATCTCAGTTTTTCTCAAAGTTTGTTAATTGTTTTTCTAAGCTTCTTTATTATTATTTTTTTCAAACTCATAAATTTTTTAAACTTCTCAATTTTCTTTTTCAGAATGTCAATTATTTATCAAAATCTTGATTTTTTTAATCTCAATTTTTTTTTCGAAATTCATTTCCTAAAATGTCAATTTTTAATAAAATAAGAAGGATGTAGAGTGAGAAACTAATGTATGGCTTGGATACGTAATACATACATCAAGGTGGCCCCCATAGTAACCCACGTTAAGGCATACTCTACCTTGCATGAGGGAGTCATGGCAATGGAAGGGTAAGGCGGTTTTGGGCTTATAAGATAGTCAATGACCATCTCTAATGCAGACAGTCTCTGACTGTCTCAAATGATCACTATAGGATAGCTAAAGACCATCTTTGACCGTCTCAGATGACCACTATAAGACGGCTAAGGACCGTCTCTAATGCAAACGGTCTCTAACCGTCTCAGATGACTACTATAAGATGGCTAAGGATCGTCTCTAATGTAGACGGTCTCTGACAGTCTCAGATAACTGCCTATAAGATAGCTAAGGACCATCTTTTATTCCAGATGATCGATAAGCATCTTTTCTAAGCAGTTACTGATGGATTTTGACCATCTTAAATGATTTGTGGATGTTCAACATTTATAAGATGATTTTGGTTCATATTAAATACGGTTAAGAGCTGTCTAAAATTTTAGAGACGGTTTATAGCCATCTTTAAACCAAGGGATTTTAGAGACTGTTCACAACCGTCTCAAAATTTGTCTTATTTTTCTCTTTTTCACGTAGTGATATTAGATACAAGAAGTTTCTTAACCATAGTGGTTGTACCCAATCACATGCATATGCCAACAATGCATTGAGAAATTGTTAAATATGTCAAAGCCATCAGTTCAAGACCAAAATCATCATTCGTGTCTCAAAAAATAAACTCAAGTTAGTAGAAAATCAACATTATTCAATGCAAGCATGGTGGGCCTATCAATTAGGAGACTTAATGAGACCCTTCATAAGAATATTCAATTGGGCCTCACACTAGAACCTATATACTAATGAATATTATATCTCTATGTAGTGAAAAGCATAAACAAAGATGTGAAAGATGAAACGCATCAGATTTTCAACAATGTAAAATTTTTTTAAAAAAATCAAATTTTTTTTACTAGAATTATTTTATTTTATCATCTAGTGATCTTTAATACTCGATCCTAGCAAATATGTATGTTTTATTATTAAAAGAACAATACCAATTTGATTAGATACTTGTAGGAAGCTAACGATTAGCCCAAACCATGCGATCCATTAATCGAGGGTCAACATCTATCGAATCCACCATCACTTAAATCAAAACAACTAAAGTATAATAAAGACCTACCTAAAATTAATATAACTAATGGATTAGATCTGAACTACTCTATGTGCATATCTTAAATTGATTGAATTATCCTTATAACCATTAAATTAATGGCTTAGAGTAATCAGGGCCAAATCATCATTTACACTAATCTTGTGAAGACCAAACGATAAATTTAAATTATACAGAACCTATTCATCATACATAAAAAATGTAAGGCCCGTATCATAATCCGTACCGTTCCGTAGGCTTCCGCGATCCTCCCGGTCAAATTTTGGCAACCCCTAACCTGTATCCAACATTTACACACGATCTTAAGCCGAGTCCTGCATACCGAAGTCGGCTCGACCCGAAACTTGTACCTTAGCGACCGTGCCGTCCCTGTGATTCCAACGTCGTGACTCGCGCACTGATCTGATACCCGGGCCAGGAGATGTGGGCTCGCGTTCACCTCGAGGAAAACGCCGCGCATTGCGAATTTTGAGAGAATCTCTACGACCCATCACATCAAATCAAGTCAAGTACACCATCCATACCCCATGCCACCTCACCCTATCCCAAGTACAAGCACCCATTCCATCTTTTCCCCAAGTCAACTCTCTCTCTCCCTACCCATTCCTCTTTTACACAATTTTCAACTAAACCCATACCTTCCCATCCCCATTCCTTATAATACCCATTCCACCATTCTTTATCAATCCATCATTCCTCTCTCTCTCTCTCTCTCTCTCTCTCTCTCTCTCTCTCTTATTCTCTAAGCAATCTCCCAACTCTCATGAGAGCTTCCAACGTCCAAGCTCCAAAAACAAGTGTGGCCCACTTTCCCAGCCTCTCATCTCTCATCTCAACCATTCATTCTTCATCAAACTCCATCAAAATTGAAGGCACGGAGCATACAAGCCCAAGGAGCTAAAGAAGAAGGCCGATAGGTGGGTGATCCACCATTAAATTTCATTTTTTTAGACCACATGTGGTGGGACCCGTTTGAAGTACGTAATGTAAGAAATGGAGGGCCCATAGTGGCAGGGTCCCTCCTTTTCACCACGATCTCATTCACTCACTCTCTCTCTCTCTCTCTTTCCAAGTTTTGTGGCTCCCATTGTGATGTTAGGTTCATATATTTGATCTGGATCGTTTGTGGGCCACCATGGTGCTTGTGTGAATCCACGCCATTCACTACCTTGATATGGGGCCACCTTGACGTATATAGATCATGGGCCACGTGTATGTGGACCCCACCTTGATGGACGTCCAGCCATGGAGCGTCCGCAGCTAAGGCTGCTGGACCGCATGCAGCTGTGATGCATGAAAAGGAAACCCCCTCCTTGCTTTTATGATGATGATGATGATGATGATGATTATTATTATTATTATTATATAGTCTTATATGATGATGGCCTTATGTGGGACCCACCATCTTCATCTGGCCAGCTAGGATGTCATATAGTAGCTATATAGCTACTGTATTGACGTCAATAGGGTCTGTGGGACCCAGTTGACGTGGTGCCCATTCCCATTGTCCAAGGCAACAACGGTGAGGCCAGCTAAGATGAGTGTGGGTCCTCCACATGTGGGATCTGAGACCCACCTTGTCTTAAGCTTGAGACTAAAAATGAAGCAGATTCATGTCTCTGGTGGGCCACGTGCATGGACCCCACCCTGATGTATATGGTTCATCCAACCATCCATCCATTTGGTGAGCCAATCTTAAGGCTTGGGAAGAAAAATAAGACAGATCTAGTATCAAGTGGACCACACTATAGAAAGCAGTGAAGTTGAACGCCTATCATTGAAACCCCTTTGGGTTACAGAAGTTTGGAATCAATATAATATTTATTTTTCCCTCGTTCAAGTCCTTGTGACCTTATGAATAGTCTGGATGGGAAATAAATGATATGGTGGGCCCTCTAAATTTTAACTGTGGGAATCATTATCACCACTACCATTTGTGGTATGGTCCAGATGATCCTTTGGATATGATTCATTTTTTTATGGTCTATAATGATCTCTAACTATGGATGAACGGTGCATTTAACTCGGCCCACTTGACTCGGCCCATTTGATTCGGCCCATTTGAATTGCCCCACTTGACTCGGCCCATATGAATCGGCCTATTTGACTCGACCCATTTAATTCGGCCCATTTGAATCGGCCCTCTTGACTCGGCCCATTTGATTCGACCCATTTGAATCGGCCCACTTGACTCGGCCCATTTGATTCAGCCCATTTGAATCGGCCCACTTGACTTTACCCACTTGATTCGACCCATTTGATTCGGCCCACTTGACTCGACCCATTTGATTCGGCCCATATGAATCGGCCCATTTGACTCGGCCCATTTGATTCAGCCCATTTGTACGACCCATTGTTATATATATATTGGCTCATGAGTGGGGCCCAATGTGATGTGTATATGCCCCTTAAGTGAGGCCCATGATGATGTATATTAGGCCCTTGTATGAGGCCGTGGGCCCATTATACGATTGGCCCGATGAGTGCCATTCCTTGGGAGCAATGTTGGTTAAATGTCCACATTGATGGGCAATGATAGTTAGACGTCCATATTGTAACCTTCCCTTAGGCCATGTTTTTAATTGGTCCATCGTCGGCCATCCATCTATGGACCCTGCCTTGCATCGAGGTTAATTATCGATGTCGATTGCCGATACCGACTACCTTTGCTGATTATGAGTTTGTGATAGCATAACATTATGATACATGCCCATACACATCATCTGTATGTTTGTTATGTAATGTGATTGGTCATTGCATATGTCATAGTGCAGGTGGTTTATGGGACTCCTTGATAGGCAGAGTTACCGCACATGAGCGCACGGTATGCATAGGATTGATGCATGATTGGACTGCGTGACTCATACACATTTGTATTTGTGTGATTATGATTACTGTGCGCCCTAGCGACATCAGGGCTGTAGCCTTCACAGACGCATCGTGGGTGGCCAGATTGGATACCGGAAATACTAACATTGGGGCACCTAGATGTCCCTGGGTGAAAATCTCTAAACCTGATGGTACTAGAGGATGATTCCAACGTCGAGACTGAGTGGATACATGAGCACATGAGGGTCGAATGCCAGGAGGCCGCGTCTCCCACTGTGTCGTGGTCGATTGGAAATGGGTGTGGCCTTACCCACCTGAGGGTAGGTTGCATTACTAGGCTGATTTGACTAGCTCGTGACTGGGTCTGCTATCGACGTGCCAGATAGGTATTGACAGACTATTGGCTAGGTGGATAGTGAGGTTTCTTACTCTCACTTGGACTGCGCGCCTAAGAAAGGGGCAGTGTTATTTTGAGTGTAATAAACCCCGGTAATTATCCAGAATGAGAACTGTACTGATATTTGATGCCCTAGTGATGAGCTGCATTAATATGTGGATTTGGATGAGGATTGGCATGCATAAGTTACATCTCACATCGCATGGTCTTGATATGGCTGATAGCATTCATATCTTACACCGCATAGCCTTGGTACAGCTGATTGCATTCATGTACCATCAGCATGATTCTACATTACTCTGACATTGTATTTTGAGCACGTTCACATTACACACACACTTACACCACTCTCTAAGCTTTCTATAAACTTATGCATGATTGATGCGTGCAGTGACACCAGGACGTAACCATAACTTTGTCGCAGTAAGAGCGTGCAGTTGAGCTTCAGGAGTTTCCGTTATTATTATCTTGTATTTTCCTTTATATGCATTGTACCTTAAAGTTTTTTTTATTATAGTGGATTTTGTGATGGTGTTCTTGTGGTTATTGTTTGTGGGTTATGCTTATAGTTATGCTTATTACAAATCAAAATCATATTTGAAATCCTCATTGTAGAATCCCAGGATCGGAACCTGGTGTATGGGTGCCAAGAGCCGAGAATGGGGTACTATGGAGGTTGTCAACGTCGGATTCGATGATCAAAAATTTTGTGAGCCTAGTTTCCGAGTCTGAGGCGTGACAGAAGTTGGTATTAGAGAATAACTTAGGAATAACCGAGAACAACATCACATGTTTGTTATGAGTTTAGGATGATTAGGTTCCGAGTGCGTAACCTTTCGATTTAGTTCCATAACGTGGGTGTATTCTAGAGATTCTCAAGGTTGATTGGTGTCCTTATTCTTTCCTATAGGACATGCCGCCTAGGAGAGCGACTCCCGCTCCACCACCTGAGGCTCCCGCTTTACCACCTATGACTCCCACTCCACCCTTAGAGATCCCTGTTCCCTAGCCTGAGGATGTTGTTCCTCCACTTGAGACCGGTGCGGATCCGACCGTACCTGTGAGTGCCGCCCAGTTACAGCAAATGTTGAAGGTTGTGACGGCTGTGCTTCAGGGACAGGGCAGGCACCCTTTTATTTCTCCAGCCTAGGTAGAGCAAGAGCGCGCAAGCGTCCTTCTTCGAGAGTTCAGCCAGCTCAATCCCTCGTGTTTCTAGGGCGAGCCAGATCCGACTGCAGCCGAGAGATGACTCTCTGATGTGGAGAAGATTTTTGATATGATGGCATGTACGACACAGCAGTGGGTCCGGTTGGCAGTATTTCTTCTCCAGGGTGAGGCCAAGCATTGGTGGACCTCCGTTACCCATGTTGTAGGGCCTAATTTTGTCTGGACATGGAAGAATTTTATTAATTGATTCGAGTAGCAGTACTTCCCCGACCAAATTCGTCATCAGAGAGCGTTAGAGTTCGAGACTTTGATGTAGGGGGACATGTCCGTGACACAGTATGCGGCCTTTTGTGGTGATATCGAGGTTCGCATCGTATTTGGCTGATGATGAGGGGTGGAAGGCCTGTCGTTTCGAGAACGGCTTGCGTTACGGTCTTCGAAGCTGCGTTATTAAGTATGAGCTCCCGACTTTCCAAGCGGTAGTATGGAGGGCTCGGATTTACGAGACTGGGTAGGCAAGTACACAGAACGATCGAGATCAGAGGAGAGGTCGGAAGAGGTAGGCCTCCTCCAGTAACTCCTAACAGCATCAATGGCCATAGAGGCATAAGATCCACCCATCTGCCAGAGCACCGCCAGCACCAGCGGCACCTCCAGCGCCATTACAACAGCTGTTTACAGGAACTTGTTATGGATGTAGTGGGACAGGGCACCGCGTGTATGAGTGCCCTCGCACTCATCTGCAGTAGTCGAGAGGGCCATAGAAGTCTCCAGCGTAGCAGCGACTGCAGCAGCAGAGACAGCAGTACAGGTAGCCGTCGAGGCAGCAGCAGTAGCATGGACCCCAGAGGGGACAGACACCTTCCTAACCAGCTCAAGCTAGGTTCTACGCGGCTCATCAGGACCCGTAGTCCTCCAGAGGAGTCATTGAGGGTATACTTACAGTCTCTGCATGCATCGCTCGAGTTTTATTTGATTTCGGTACTTTGCACTTGTTTATGTCTGAGGGATTCTGCCGTTCGACTGGATTGTCGACAAAGTCTGCTCGAGAGGGGTTGACCATATTGGCGCCCTTGGGGAAGACTACAGTATTAGGCCGCTTCTGTTTTTCTTGCCTCGTGTTGATGGGAGAGATTTTCTTGCCCGCCGACTTGTATGTGTTGCCGATGTCAGATGTTGATGTTATCTTGGGCATGGATTGGCTTGTCAGGTACCACACCATCTTGGACTTTTTCGTGAGGACAGTCACGTTCTGCATACCAGGTTTGTCGTAGTTTCAGTTTGTTGCCAAGCCCAAAGGAGAGCCATTATCTCGTTTGATGACCTGCACAGTTGAGGAGCCCATTGCCTTGTGTATCGATCAGTTGCCAGTGGTCTGCGATTTTCCTGATGTGTTTCAGGAGATTCCGGGATTGTCACCGCACCGGCATATTGAGTTCCAGATCGATCTTATGCCCAGTACCCGTCTATTTAGAAGGCCCCGTATCGTATAGCACCGATGGAGTTGAGGGAGTTGCAGCGACAGTTGGACGAGTTGCGATAGATGATTTGTTTGATTAGCTGCGGGGTGCACAGTTCTTTTTGAAGATTGACCTGGTTCCGGTTATCATCAAATTCGAGTCTGAGAGGAGGACATCCCGAAGACGGCTTTCAGGATGCGTTATGGTCATTTTAAGTTTCAGGTCATGTCCTTTGGACTGACCAATGCACCCACAGTATTCATTTAGTTGATGAACGAGGTCTTTCATCCATATCTCGATCAGTTCATTATGGTATTCATCGACGACATTCTAATATATTCAAGGACCCGTGAGGAGCATATGCAGCATCTAGAGATCGCATTACAGACCATCTGTGCCCACCAGTTGTATGCGAAGCTAGAGAAGTGCAAGTTCTGACAGGAGGAGGTGAAGTTCCTTGGTCACGTGTTGACGAGGGAGGGTGTCGCAGTGGACCCCTTGAAGGTTGAGGCAGTGCGTCAGTGGGACCAGCCCAGGAGCGCGTCTGAGATTCATAGTTTTTTTGGTTTAGCGGGCTACTACCGATGTTTCATTGAGGGTTTTTCTCATATTGTAGCCCCTTTGACTAGGTTGACTTGGAAGGGCACCGAGTTTATTTGGAGCGATGCCCGTGAGCGAGCATTTATGGAGTTGAAGGATTGCCTCACGTCCACTCCTATCCTCGCTCTTCCATCTGGGAGTAATAGATTTGTTGTATTTACTGATGCTTCACGTATTGGCTTGGGTGCCGTCCTGATGCAGTACGGGAGACCAGTGGCTTATGCTTCTCGCCAACTCAAGGTCCATGAGCTGAACTACCCCACGCATGATTTGGAGCTGGCAGCAGTCATCTTCGCACTGAAGGTGTGGAGGCACTACCTCTATGGGGTTAGGTTCGAGCTCTTCTCCGACCACAAGAACTTGAAGTATCTATTCTCTCAGTTTGAGCTGAACATGAGGCAGAGGCGTTGGATGGACCTCCTGAAGGACTATGATTTTGATCTCTAGTACTACCCAGGTAAGGCAAACATGGTGGCGGATGCCCTCAGCCGTCAGCTACAGGGCTTGGTGGCACATATGATGATTCAGGAGTGGAGGATGCTCAAGGATATAACAGAGTATGACTTCGAGTTTGGTCTGCAGTCTTCTATCATTTCAGTTATCGAGCCTATCGATTCAACCCTCTCTTCTTACAAGGGTGATCGAGGCTCAGCAGACAGACAAGTTGTTATAGGATTACCGAGCATAGGCAACATTTGAGAGTCAGACAGATTAGCAGATTGGTTCTAATGGTGGACTTCGCTTTAGAGGCTGATTGTATATCTTGGATATTCTTGAGTTGCATAGAGTTCTTATGATCGAGGCACATCGATCACGATTTTTTATCCACCCCTGGCTCGACAGAGATGTATCATGATATGAGGAGATAGTATTTTTGGGTGGGGATGAAGTTCCAGATCACCAGTTTTGTGGCCGAGTGTGACACATGCCAATGTGTCAAGGCTGATCATCAGAGACCCCCTAGTCCATTGCAGCCATTGAGCATCCCGATGTGGAAGTGAGAGCACGTATCTACCGATTTTGTCATGAGTTTGCCGAGGACTCAGCACGGTCATGGCGCCATCTGGGTTGTCGTGGATCGTCTGAGGAAGTCAGCACATTTTCTTATGATTCGTGAGACTTAGTATTCGGACCGGCTTGCTAAGCTGTTTGTTGATGAGATCATGAGACTGCACAGTGTTCCTGTAATGACCCAGAAATTTTGTGCTAATCTTTCCCTAAGTAGTTGTTTTTGGGGTAATTAGTGCTATACTCGATTGCTTGTGAAATCTACATCAATCACTTTAAATTGTATCTGCATGACTCAAAACCTGTAGATTAGTTAGCGCTATGTTACTCTGAAATCTGGGATCCATCGCTAAATCCAGTTGTTCTGGAAAAATTTTGGAAGTTCTGGATCGGACCTGGACCGCGTCGAAAGTCCGATAGCGATGATCTTAGGCTGTTGCGGTCACCAGGTTGGGCTTGACCATCACCTCGAAAATCAAGTCCATGTGATATTCTGGGTCGATTTGTTTGAGTTTGGAGTGAAGAGTGTGGAACGGTCTGATATTTAATGTGATTTTATGAAATCTGAGTTGTGTCGCTTGTGCGACGATTTTAAGCAATCTGACCATTGGATTCTGACCCAATTTCACCCTCTGATCAGGGAAGGTGGCCCAGGCATGTCCTTATGCTTGTGGACCTGATCGAGATTCAGTGACCGTTGATTTGAGTGTGGTCCGCCACGGCTGATCTGAAGAGCCGGTCGGTACGAAAACTCAGCTTGACCTAGATCCATGGTTAAGGAGCTTAAGTCTGACCTTTCGTGGTAATAGGCCCACCAGAAGTGCTTCGTTGGATCGTGAGAGGCAGGTTTTGGTTATACCCTAAGTATACCTTGGCCCTGGGGTTATTTTCATCAATTTTAGGCCTATTTATAGTCCTGAAACCCTAGCTCTCTTTTCCATACGAATTTCCTAACCCTACCTAAGAAAGAGAAAGGAAAAGAGAGAGAAAGTGAGAGAGAAGTTGGTGAATCATCTTAGATTCTTTCATGTTCTTCTTCATCCTTGAGCCTTCACTTTGAATCGTTATTCTGACGATTCTGAGTTCATCTTTGGGTAAGTTAACCTAACCCTAATCTGTGTTAGAGCTTAGAATAGTCTTGGTGTTGTTGTATCTCATTTCTATTCTTACTTTAGGGTATTCTATCGCCGTTGACGAAGACAACTCGTCTAAAATCAGTTCGGTGTTCTTTTCTGGCTTAAGGTGCGGACTTTAAGTGTATAGGTTATGGTTTTCAAGGCTTTCAATGCCAGTTAATGATTTATTCTTGTTATGGATGAGATTTCACATGCCAAATGTTATGTTTATGTTGCGTTCCTGATATGCATGTGTTATATTGAGATTTGTGTATTCTATATGTATGTATAAAGTACCGTATGCGTATAAAATATGAACTTGTGTTTGCCATGATTATTTGTCGTGTATGTATGCTAGATGTATGTACGACAACTCCTTGGTAAAGGGAATTGTCCAAATGTGTGTTTTTAAACATATGTCATATATGTTGTATTGTGTATTCTAAGTGTTTGTAGAAATGTCTGAATGATCTATAGTGTGATGTTTCAACCTAGTATGGGCATTGAGAAGCGATTCTCGACTCTCCCACTAGTGTGCATGATTTCCTTCTTGCCAGTTACATTCCTTGTTGTTTAAGTTCAAGCATTACTTATGCTTACATTTATGTTAAATTGATATTCTTCAAATGCTTGAGTACCACATGATTGAAGGTATTGTTCCATTACTGTTCCACATTTAATATGAATATCTGTTGTAGGGTAATGTGTTTGGGACTATGAATAGTCCAGGAAATCGGTAATCTGCCTTAAGGCTGTGGCTGCGATCGCTTTCGCCACAAAGGACGTGATTAGACGAATCCGAGTCGCATTAGAGTTGTCGGCAGTAGTTTGGCCACGCGGAGTGCTTGCGCACTCTATGTTGTTCAACTCAACGTGCACTCGTTCTAGTCGAGTTCGTCAAGTAACCTGATTGTTCGATGTATGTTCACCATGTATGGACGCCACTGCTTGAATTTAGGGTACCGAACTTACCAATGAAATCCTATTAACCATGGTACC
The DNA here is from genome assembly GCF_029962835.1 of Magnolia sinica. Classification (NCBI taxonomy): domain Eukaryota; kingdom Viridiplantae; phylum Streptophyta; class Magnoliopsida; order Magnoliales; family Magnoliaceae; genus Magnolia; species Magnolia sinica. The sequence goes on along the minus strand of NC_080582.1, from coordinate 36,897,648 downwards.
TTGATCCGCTAAGACTCATGAGCCGGACATGGTGGTATGGGATACCGTGGTTGAGCTGTCGGCCTACGCTGGGGTGACGAGCCTCCCTGTAGTGACCAGTGAGCAACTAAACTTGTGAGCCGATTATGGTGGTATGGGACACTATATTCATGCTGTTGGCCTACATTGATTGGTGACGAGCCCTTTGTAGTGACCTCGAGCATACCTGGATACCGCATTGAGGTGACGAGCCTTAGTGTAGTAATGATGGTATGATAGACATGCATTGATTGGTGATGAGCCCTTTGTAATGACCTCAAAACATATGATCGTATGAGATGCCTAGGACTGACGACCCTAGAATGGATCACTGTTTGGATGGTGATATGAGGAAGGTATCTTAGCTTCTAAATCCTACTGTATGAAAAGGACTAATAACAACTTGGTACTCATATTCATGCACCGCATTTGCATGTGCTTTATAGACGTGGCGCACTTTGAGGTAATGTCATGCGTAACGTAAGATGAAGACGCTGAGGGTGTACGCGTGAGGGCACACATCATTCTGCATACATCCTTGCATTAACAAGAGTACTTAGGACTTGTTTAATTGTTCTGCTTTATCATTACTGCTTGATTGAACTGATAACATGTTAACTGTGCTTTATTGTTCCACTAAGTTGATCACTCACTCCCACGTTCTGGGGCGGTGTTAAACACCCACCAGACTCTGTCTTAGGTTCTGATGTTGAAGATGTTGATGCGACTTCTGAGGCAGAGCGGGAGATGGATGATGATGAGGCTGCTTTCTCTTATATGCAGTTTTCAGACGGGTTCTAGCGAGCCTTGCTCTGATGCGCGGGATTCTGGGATTATTTTTAGGAATTAAATGATGTAACTTGATACTTGTAATTTTGATAATAATACTTTCATTACGACCTGGTATGTATATGTACTTCAGGGATTTGTACTTGTACACTTATATTTTTATAAGTCTTCCGCTTACTTTCTTCACTTATCCCTGAATTATATTTGCTATTTGGCTTAATCTATTCCATATTTTATGCACTAATACAGACAACATACATCCATCATTAAATATGTTGCATAAGTGATGTTTTGGAACTCGGGAGCTGAGTTATGCTCGACCCCCGAATTTCAGGGCGTTACAGTTCCTGTCTCGATCGTTTCAGACCGAGACCCGAAGTTCACGTCTAAGTTTTGGAGGAGCTTTCAGAGGGCGATGGGCACTGATTTACAGCTTAGCACTGCATATCATCTACAAACCGATGGCCAGATCGAGAAGGTCAATTAGATCCTCGAGGATATGTTTCGGGCCTGCGCGATTGATTTCGGGAGTAGCTGGGATGAGTATCTACGATTGGCTGAGTTCGCATAAAACAACAGCTATCAGGTGACCATTGACATGGCTCTTGTTAAGGCATTGTATGGCAGACCATGCAGATCTTCGAGTTGTTGAACCGAGGTCGGGGAGCGGCGTCTCCTAGGTCCTGAGCTTGTGCAGCAGATGTCAGAGGCTATCGATATCATCAGGCAGAGGATGCGCATAGCTCAGAGCTGGCAAAAGAGTTTTACTGATCACTGGCGTCGTCCCTTGGAGATCGCTGTTGGGGACAGAGTGTATCTCAAGGTCTTGCCCATGAATGACGTAGTTCGATTTGGAGCGAAGGGAAAGCTTATCCCGAGATTCATAGGACCTTTCGAGATCACTAGACGTGTTGGCACCGTGGCCTATCAGCTTGCCTTGCCATCTTAGTTGTCTAGTGTCCATAACATTTTCTATGTCTCTATGCTGAGGAAGTGTGGGTCAGACATCATTCCTGTTATCGATTAACAGCCACTGGAGGTTCGTGAGGACGCTTCTTATATTGAGCAGCCAATTCGTATCCTTGATCAGAAGGAGCAGGTACTCCAGACTAAGGTCATCCCTGTAGTGAAGGTTCAATGGGGTCACCATTCTGTTGATGAGGCGTCTTGGGAGCACGAGGATGAGATTCGAGAGCGCTATCTCCATCTCTTTGATATTTGATTATATGTTGTATCTTGTATGCTGTTTTCGATTTTATATGATGATGCTTTATTTCCTCTTCTATTATGAGTTATATTTACTTACAATGATAATGTAAATTTTGAGGATGAAATTTTTATTTGGAGGGGAGAGTTGTAAGGCCCGTATCATAATTCGTACTATTCCATAAGCTTCCGCGATCCTCCTGGTAAAATTCCGACAACCCTCGACCTGTATCCGATGTTTGCGCACAATTCTAAGCCGAGTCCTGCATACCGAAGTTGACTTGACTTGAAACTTGTACCTTAGCGACTGTGCTGTCGTCGCGGTTTCAACTTCTCGACTCACGTACCGATCCGATACTTGGGCCAGGAGATGTGGGCCCGCGTTCATCTCAAGGAAAATGCCACGCATTGCAAATTCTGAGAGAATCTATACGACCCGTCACATCAAATCAAGTCAAGTACACCACACATACCCCACGCCACCTCACCCTATCCCAAGTACAAGCACCCATTCCTTCTTTTCCCCAAGTCAACTCCCTCTCTCCCTACTCTCTCCCTACCTATTCCTCTTTTACACAATTTTCAACTAAACCCATACCTTCCCGTCCTTATTCCTTACAACACCCATTCCACCATTCTTTATCAATCCACCATTCCTCTCTCTCTCTCTCTCTCTCTCTCATTCTCTAAGCAATCTCCCAACTCTCATGAGAGCTTCCAACGTCTAAGCTATCTCTCCCAAAAATAAGTGTGGCCCACTTTCCCACCCTCTCATCTCCCATCTCAACCGTTCATTCTTCATCAACCTCCATCAAAATTGAAGGCACAGAGCATACGAACCCAAGGAGCTAAAGAAGAAGGCCGATAGGTGGGTGATCCACTGTTAAATTTCATTTTCTTGGGACCATATGTGGTGGGACCCGTTTAAAGTATGCAATATAAGAAATGGAGGGCCCATAGTGGCGGGGTCCCTCCTCTTCATCACGATCTCTCTCTCTCTCTCTCTCTCTCTCTCCTTTCCAAGTTTTGTGGCCCCCATTGTGATGTATGGTTCATATATTTAATCTAGACCGTCCGTGGGCCACCATGGTGCACGTGTGAATCCACGTCATTCAGCACCTTGATATGGGGCCACCTTGACATATATAGATCGTGGACCACGTGTATGTGGACCCCGCCTTGATGGACGTCCAGCCATGGAGCATCCAGCAGCTGAGGCTGCTGGACCACATGCAGCTGTGACGCATGGAAAGGAAACCCCCTCCTTCATTTTTTTTTAAAATTATTATATTATCTTATATGATGATAGCCCTACGTGGGACCCACCATCTTCATCTGGCCAGCCAGGACATCTTACAGTAGCTATATAACTGCTGTATTGACATCAACAGGGTGAGTGGGACCCAGTTGATGTGGTGCCCATTGCCACCGTCCAAGGCAACAATGATGGGGCCAGCTAAGATGAGTGTGGGTCCTCCACACGTGGGATGTGGGACCCACCTTCCATAACGGTGGAGTTATATCCCAGCCGTCTATCCGTTTAACGAGCTTATCTTAAGCTTGAGACTAAAAATGAACCAGATTCACGTCTTTGGTGGGCCGCGTACGTGGACCTCACCCTGATGTATATGGTCCATCCAACCGCCCATCCATTTGGTGAGCAAATCCTAAGGCTTGGGAAGAAAAATAAGACAGATCTAGTATCAAGTGGACCACACTATAGAAAGCAATGAAGTTGAACACCTACCATTGAAACCCCTTTGGTTACAAAAGTTTTGAATCAATATAATATTTGTTTTTCCCTCCTTGTTCAGGTCCTTGTGACCTTATGAACAGTCTGGATGGGAAATAAATGCCATGGTGGGCCTTTTAAATTTTAACTGTGGGAATTATTATCACCACTGCCATTTGTGGTATGGTCTAGATGATCCTTTGGATATGATTAATTTTTTTATGCTCTATAATGATCTCTAACTATGGATGAACGGTGCATTTGACTCAGCCCACTTGACTCGGCCCATTTGAATTGGCCCACTTGACTTGACCCATATGAATCGGCCCATTTGACTCGGCCCATTTGATTTGGCCCATTTGAATAGGCCCACTTGACTTGGCCCATTTGATTCGGCTCACTTGACTCGACCCATTTGATTTAGCCCATTTGAATCGGCCCACTTGACTCTGCCCATTTGATTCAGCCCATTTGAATTGGCCCACTTGACTCGACCCATTTGATTCGGCCCATATGAATCGGCCCATTTGATTTGGCCCATTTGATTCGGCCCATTTGATATGACCCATTGTTATATATACATTGGCCCATAAGTGGGGCCCAATGTGATGCGTATATGTCCCTTAAGTGAGGCCCATGATGATGTATATTAGGCCCTTGTATGAGGCCGTGGGCCCATTATACTATTGGCCCGATGAGTGCTATTCCTTGGGAGCAATGTAGGTCCACATTGATGGGCAATGATGGTTGGACGTCCATATTGTGACCTTCCCTTAGGCCTTGTTAGGCCCTTTCTTATCATTCTTTAATGGGTTAACCCAAACACTTGAGCCCCATTGATTTTAATTAGTCCATCATCGGCCATCCATCTATGGACCCCGCCTTGCGTCGAGGTTGATTATCGATGCCGATTGCCGATACCGACTACCGTTGCCGATTATGAGTTTGTGACAGCATAGCATTATGATATATGCCCATACGCATCATCCGTATGTTTGTTATGCGATGTGATTGGTCATTACATATGCCATAGTGCAAGTGGTTTATGGGACTCCCTGATAGGCAGAGTTACCCCACATGAGCGCACGGTATGTGTAGGATTGATGCATAATTGGACTCCGTGACTCATGCACATTTGCATTTGTGTGATTGTGATTACTGTGCGCCCTAGCGACATCAGGGCTGTGGCCTCCACAGACACATCGTGGGTGGCTGGATTGGATACCGAAAATACTGTTTCTAGCATCAAGCGCCATAGATGTACCTGGGTGAAAATTCCTAAACCCGATGGTACCAGAAGATGACTCCAATGTCGAGATCAAGTGGATATATGAGTGCACGAGGGCCAAATACTAGGAGGTCGTGTTTCCTACTGTATCGTGGTCGGTTGGAAAGGGGTGTGGCCTTACCCACCCGAGGGTTTGGGGCATTTCTAGGCTGAGTTTGACCATCTCGTGAATAGGTCCATTATCGACGTGCCAAATAGGTATTGGAAGACTATTGGCCAGGTGGATAGTGAGGTTTCTTACGCTCACTTGGACTGCACACATAGGAAAGGGACAGTGTCATTTGGAGTATACTAAACCCCGATAATTATCCAGAATGAGAACTGTACTAATATTTGATGCCCTAGTGATGAGCTGCATTAATATATGGATTTGGATGAGGATTGACATGCTTGAGTTGCATCTCACATCGCATGGTCTTGATATGGCTGATAGCATTCATATCTTACACCGCATAGCCTTGGTACAGCTGATTACATTCATGTACCCATCAGCATGATTCTGCATTACTCTGACATTGCATTCTGAGCACGTTTACATTACGCACACACTTACACCACCCTCTAAGCTTTTTATAAGCTTATGCACGATTGATGAGTGGAGGTGACGCTAGGATGTAGCCGTAGCTTTGTCGCAGTAGGAGCATACAGTCGAGCTTCAGGAGTTTTCGTTATTATTATCTTGTATTTTCTTTTATACGCATTGTACATTAAAGTTTTTGATCATAGTGGATTTTGTGATGTTGTTCTTGTGGTTATTGTTCATGGGTTATGCTTATAGTTATGCTTATTACGAATCAAAATCATGTTTGAAATCCTCCTTGTAGAATCCCAAGATCAGAACCTGGTATATGGGTGCCAGGAGCCGAGAATGGGGTACTATGGAGGCTGTCGGCACTGGATTCAGCGATCGGAAATTTTATGAGCCCGGTTTTCGAGTCTAGGGCATGATAAGAAACCCTACTTCTTAAATTACCCTAGAAATTGCCAAATTAACCAAATAAGTTTTAGACCTTTCGTTAGCAGGCTATCGACCATGAAGCCATAGAATAACATTCACCTTAGCTGGCTTGATATCTTACATGAATAAGATTATCGAGACCGTGTGTCAAATCGTTCAACTTGGAGTCGCAAGTGAGCAAATGAGATGTGTGAAAATCCTTTAGTATAGAAGGGAAGTTTCCTAGAAATTTCCTCAAAGAGAAATTAGTTACACTAATTTGGATTTATTTAAAGTAGAAGACTTCGAACCATCGGATCATAATTAAAACACAAACACCAGCCTTTATCACCATTCTTAAGATATTCGTATAACCATGACTAAAATTGCATGTGGTGGGCCCATGGGTTATGCGTGGGAGCTTGGCGGAGTTAAGGAATAAAGCTATCCTAGAGGGGGGTAACTGGGGCCAAATAAAATTTTCATCTTTTAAACACAATTCTCTGCTTAAATTAATATGCAAATTAAACTAAGACAATTAACTCTAAGGCTTCCAAGCCAGGAGAGGGTCTAATCACATAAATTATAAAAAGATATGACAATTAAGAAACTAGCCTATAAACATGATAGTATACATGTGTGTGTGTGGGATGTGCTACCTATCAATTTCCAGCATTCATCTAATTATGCATACATATAATTAAACATTCATCTCATAAGCATAATTAAACAAGTACTCAATAGATAATCCCAAACATAAGCATGTATAGTAGTTCGGTTTCCCTACTCCACTCTTGGTGGACACACTCAACCCTCATGTGTATCGGATTTCACTATCAAAAGTTTTAAATCAGGTTCTCCTCTAACATTTATAATCCTACACAAGGACTGGCTCTCATAAGAGACTCTACATAGTTTCATATAAGCTCGCCATGAACCTCGACGGTCTTACACAAGAACGTACAGGCATATGCTTCCGCCGGAGGCTCCGATAAGTGACTTGAGTTGGTTTTTTATCGACTAACTAATGTACCTTGGTCCTAGTCCAAGGAACTATGTTTACTCCTGTTGAAGGCCCCCACATAGACTAATATATACATACTCGTGTCTGGTTAATTTGACCCTACACAAGATCCTAGTTCCTATATAAGAACTTATTCAAGTTTGGGTTATAAACTCTTACCCTCAATCCTACACAAGGAAACATAGTATGGATTCACTCAATGACACTAATCAAATTGTGTCCCTTTGATGCATCGTCTTGGGTTGCTTGATCAATACTCTCCCATGCTTCAAGCAACTCTCCTTTTTCTCCCCTGATCGTTGACATCAATGCATTGCCAATGCTTCAATTCTAAGATAAAATGCCTTGTATGTGATTTTTCATTGAGGTGACCAAGGTGATGAAAGTTGGGTAGAATCTGCTACAACTAATGAGAAGTTGTAATGCCTAGAAGATTCACCTAGATGGGTGTTCTAGGGAGTTTAGATAATGATTTAACTATTGATTCAAATCTAATATCTAGAACAAGGTGAAGATCAAGTTCATCTTTATCATTGAGGATGAAATCCTCTTTCAAGTGATAAATCATAAGGAAGATAACTTATATCTCATGGACTAAGAAGCTTGGGATGATGGATATGATTATGGAATCACATAAGCTTGTATTGCACCAAAAACCCATCGAAATGCCTAAGAACCGAATGCCATATATATGAGATCCAATGGTAAAAAAACGGACAGATTGTCACGCCCCAAACTCGGAAAACGGGCTTACAAAATTCCCGATTGCCGAATCCGGTGCCGACAGCCTCCGTAGCACCCCATTCTCGGCTCCCAACGCCCATACGCCAGATTCCGATCCTGGGATCCTACAAGGAGGATTTTCAGTATGAATTTTTTTTGTAATGGAGCATAACCACAAGCATAACCAAGTCGCAAAACAACAACACCACATATCCACTATATCAAAAACTTTAAATACAATGCGTAAGAAAGGAAAATACAATATAATGAAAGTAAAAGAAACTCCAGAAGCTCGGCTGCACGCTCCAAGCTCAACGCTGCTGCAACCTAACGCCACCTGCACGCATCTATCGTGCATAAGCTTATAGAAAGCTTAGAGGGTGGTGAAAGTGTGTGTAAGGCGAGTGCCAAGTGTATAATATCAGAGTAATGCGGAAATATGCGGTAAGTCCATGAATGCTATCATCTATATCAAAGCTATGTGATGCAAGGCATGAATGCAATCGGCCATACCAAGGCCATGCGATGCAAGGCCTATGTAGCCAAATGTCATATGCGAGATGCAAAACAAGCGTGCGAGTACTCATCAAGTACCCATATCAATACAGTTCCTCTCTGGATATCACCGGGGTCTAATACACCTCACACTGACTGCCTCCTCCCTAGCTGCACAGTCAAGCAAGTGGAAGAGACCACACTATCCGCCTGACCAGTAGTCTGCCAATACCTACCTGGCTCGTCGATAGCGGACTCATTTACGAGCTGGTCAAACTCAGCCTAGCTTATAGCCCCCTCACTCGGGCGGATAAGGCCACACCCCCTTCCAACCGACCACGACACAGTGGGAGACGCGGCCTACTGGTATTCGGCACTCGGGCGCTCATGTATCCACTCGGTCTAGACGTTGGAGCATCTCCTGGTACCAAAAAGGTTCTGGGACTTTCACCCAAGGACATCCTAAGTGCCCACAGTACTAGAACCAAGTATTTCCGGTATCCGATACGGCCATCCACGATGTGTCTGTGGAGCCACGGCCCTGATGTCGCTAGGGCGTGCAGTGATCATGACACACAATGCGAGATGCATGAGTCACACTGTACAATCATGCAGCAATCCCGCGCGTACCACGCGATCATGTGGGACACTCCGTCTCATAAGGAGTCCCGTAAATGTCTCAGCCCAACGGCTTATGCTATGATCAAACATTCCTCATCTCAAGCATACATATGATGCGTATGGGCATGAATCATGGAAGTGCACTAAGCATGTTATAAAGTGATGAACTATCAACAAGTATGGGCCTATCAATGGGCCTTAAGGAGAGTTACAATGCGGACATTTAACCAACATTGTACTTACAATGTGGACGTCAAACCAACATTGCTCCCAAGGCATGGCCCGCCATAAAATATTTACGCAAACCATAGGGAATCACACATTGCAATGGATCCTAAGGACATCCCGTTGGGCCTTGACCCATGGGCCTTGGATACATCAAATGGGCCGTATCACATGGGCCTTACATTCATCAAATGGGCCGCATTAATGGGCCTCCACCAACGAGCCTTATGTACATTGCAATGGGCCATATCCCATGGGCCTTTGAGAACATCACAATGGGCCTTGCATATATCAGGATGGGCCTCAACAACAGGCCCCAAATACATCAAGGTGGGCCTCCTCAAATGGGCCTTATAAATATCAAGTGGGCCGCATCAATGGGCTTTATGTACATCAAAGTGGTCCTCAACAACGGCCTTGTGCACATCAAGATGGGCCTCAACAACGGACCATAAATATGGGCCATAAATACATCAAGATGGCCTAATCACATGGGCCTAATGCATGCCAAATGGGCCTCATCATATGGGCCCTAGATATATACCGAGGTGAGCCTCAATGGACGGCTATAAGTAAATCAAGATGTGCCCCAAACATATGCCAAGGTGGGGTCCATTTGAACTACAGATCTATCTTATTTTTAGTCTCAAGCCTTAAAAGGGGCTTTCAAAATGATTGGACATGTATCATGGTGGGGGTCCACATGAAGGCCCACCATTAAGTATATTAAAAATATAATATATATAATATATATAATATATATAAAATGCAATATACACACACGTACGCACGCACACACACACATGGAGCAGCTGCAGGGGGGGGGTCTCACTGTCCAGGGTGGACAGTGGACGGTGCTCATGAAACGGACACATCCCTGTGGGCTCCAACCGTCCACTGCCTGTGGACGGTACCAATAAAACACATGCATCATTGTGGGTCCCACGTGGGGCCCAGTATAATGTTTGTTTCCCATCCAACCCGTTGATAAGGTCACCGTGACCTGAATGAAAGGGAAAAAAACAAATTTAAGCTTGATCCAAAACCTCTGTGGGCCCAAGAAAGGTTCCAATGGTAGAGTTCAATTCACACTGTTTTCTATAATGTGGGCCACCTGAGCGTCAGATCGGCCGAATTTTCGGCAGGAGCATACTGCAAGGAGGGGCTCACCCAATGGACGGTTTGGATATTAAACATACATCATGGTGGGGCCCACGGCTGGAGCCGTGGGTCTGCTGCGTCCGTTCGTTCGCCCGCCCGCACGCAGCAGGCGCTGCCTGCGTCTCTGACAGCAGCAGCGTCTGCTGCATGTATATATTATTATTTTTTTTTTTGAAAATGCTAAATGTCATGGTTTTTCACGTATGGGGCCCACATTAGTGGAATCTGACCCTGCCATTGGGTCCCATGGCTTAATACAAGGCAAATGAGCCCAATATTGAATATATTTTGATGGATAAAAATAGTAGTTGATTTTTCAACGGCAACCATCACAATTTCTCATACTATGGCCCACCAGATACTCGGATCAGCTTTATTTTTTGGTCCAACGCCTAAAATGAACTCGAGAATAGAATGAACGGCATGGATTGAACACTTACATCAAGGTGGGGCCTACATGAATGGCACACCCAATAAGCTTTGGAAAAGCTAATATTTGTGTTTTCAATTAACGTCCAGGGACGTCCCTGGACGTTTGGACATATCAAGTGCATTGGGGTGGGCCCTGCTTAGGCGGGCCATCACATGGTGGGGTGGTGTGGATCACATACACATGCAAGATGGGCCTCACCCACAAATGGATTGGGTCCAAACCATGCTTCATAGTGGGGTCCATTCGGGTGGGCCATATGGCCATTCTATGATACATAAACTACATACATAACAAGAGAGGGAGAGAGAGAAAAGAGAGTGGGACACGTGTGATGGAGGGACCCCGGCACTATGGGCCCTCCCTTACAAGCAATCATACATCGAGTGGGTCCCATTGCATGTGGGCCCACCAAATCAAGGATCAACGGTGGAGATCCCTTCTCCACCAAAATGAAAGGTCTAGATGACCCTATGCATGCAAGGAAGATAAACATCATGATGGGGTCCATGGAGAATGGCCCCATCATGGAATGATCATGAGCATCAAGGTGGGCCATCGGCCACACCTAGTGGTCCAAAGTGAGATCCATGCCATTGATTCGGTAAGCCTCACTCTGTCCATCACAAAGCATGAAAAATCTAGTCTAATAAGCACCCACCGGTCGATCTTCTCGGTCCGTTGGAATGCCCGCCTCCTTGAGCTTCACTTTAACGGTGGAAGATGAAAAATGAAAGGCTAGGATGGAAGGTTTGGGATGGGAAAGTGGGCCACCAAAAATCTCATTTCTCTCACATGGAGAAGCTTGGACGTGAGCTCACTTGGTTGCTTGGAATTGAGTTGAGAAATGAGAGAGAGAGAGAGAGAGAGAGGGAGATGGGATGTAAAGAGAGAGAGTGATGGATGTGAGTGATGGGTGAGGTGATGTGTACTTGACTAGCATGGGTGTGTAAGAGAGAGGGTGAGAATGGGTTGACTTTGGAGAGAGAAAGCATGGGTTGCTTGTACTTGACATGAGGTGATGGATGGGATTGATTGATGGGATTGATTTGACATATTGTAGAGATTCTCTTGGGATTGCAAATGCGCGGCGTTTTCTTCGAAATAAACGCCGGCTCACATCTTCCTGCCAGGGTATCGGATCGGTACAAGAGACGCGGCGTTAGAACCGCGACGACGGTGCGGTCGCAATGGTACAAGTCTTGATTTAAGCCGACTCAAATCTACAACATACGACTTAGGGTCGATCGCAACGTCAATTATACGTCACGGGATGTCGAAATTCGACAGGAAGGATCGCGGGATTCGACGGAACAGAACGGATTAGGATACGAGTCTTACACAGATAACGACTTTTTGGATGACATTGATCGTGGCCTCGATGGTATCAAGAAAATCAGGTTTCTAGCTAATTATTGTTAGACAGTTTACATAATACTACTCGATGCCATCAAGTGGTCTTCAATAGATAGAGCGGACCCTTCAATGTCATCGAAAGTTCCTTGATTCAATCGAGAAACTTAGATAAAAATTATATCTTGCTGGATAGATCTGAGTTACCTACTCAATTCCATCAAGTGGTCTTCAATGCCGTCGAAGACCCCTCGAGGTCTGCTCGATGAGATCGAGTACCAATCAAAATTATTTTATTTTAGGCATATGATTTCATAGCAGCTTCACACCTCTTATAGCCTTACTTATCATGTTCCAATTAATATTTTAAGGCTAATGGATGATCAACAAGGTTTACTTATAAAGCTAAAGATCATCTAGAGCTTCAAGGGGCTATTTTGGGTTAAAGGTTAGGGTCACCAAGGCATGTCATTTACTTGTTTTTTTTTTCTCCTTGATGCTAATGTTCTCTTATGTCTTCAATCTTTAACTTCCAAGGGCTTAACTGACTACTTGACCCGTGGACTCACGTGATTGATAAATAAGATGCAAAAATCAGTGCATTAACAATCTATTCCTTTGCCAATTACATAACAAAAACCTAACCTAGACAATGTATGGTCTATACCAATGACATACCAAAACAACTCAAAATATTACATGTCAAATATAAATGATTTACAACTAACTATACTAGGATATGTAACACTTACAATGCTCTCCCATATTTGCATCCCTTATCTTCATCAATCCCTATAATGAACAAACCTTGAAAGACAGAATTCATTATTTTAGTGGGACTTAATCTTTCTCCCACTTTTTATCAGTATTTGTATAACACCCTGAACTTTTCAATATCCGAGTATTAAAAGTTCTCGAGTGTTACCATAAAATCTAACTTATTATGTACATGTGTACGATACCAATCTAACTATCCTAACCTTACATCTATTCTTCAACACGAATCTGATCGTTAGGAATAATCTCCATTAATAAATCAGGTCCTTTGACCGTTGATTTTGAGTTATGATCATCATATATGCAAGTATGCTCACTTGTCCATTATAACCAACCGTTCACTCAACTATTCACTATTAGGTAAGGATATCTGACTGTCCACTCTAAGTTTAGATCACCTGATCATAGTAAATTAGCTACTTGATCTCATCATGCACTCATACACATATTAAATTGAGATTCTGATTCGTTCATCTTGTTCGCCATTTATAATATGCTTAACCCACCATCAAAACTACAATTTGTCAAACATATATATGTGAACAAGTCACTTGAATCGAATGATATACATGTTCTACCTCTTGATCACTCCAAAAATTCACTTGTGATCATCTGTTAAAAAACTGACCATACACCTACTTACATATATGATTAGAGTACTAACCATTAAGTTTTTCTATTTTTAACATGTCATCTAACCAGCCATTGTGTTGGTTGATATATGTACATTTTCTTAATTAGTTTGGTGAATAATCCCTTATTTATAATGATTTAGATATAAGTTCTTTTGTAAAAATTACCTAGAAACGTGCCTATAACCATATAGTACCATTAGATTTCCTAGAACTCTTATATCAGCAATAATTACGAAAATACCATTAACTTAAACCCCTGAATTCTACATTACATAGTTCCCACGATCTGTTTGATGTAAAATTTTATACCATGCCTATATATCATAAATTAATAATACATGTCAAATTTCGACACTTAGATAATTGTAAAAGTGACCCAATTGACAAATCAGCCCCTTAACCGTTGATTTGGGTGTCCATCAAGTGAAGAAACCTCGTGAGTAGTCGTAATAAGATATTTTTCTTCATATGAACAACTTTGATTTCCCATCATATGGATCAAGTGTGAAATATGAAGACCCCACCTTGTTAGGCTTTTCCTTAGGCGCAAAGTTTTCCAAATCCTTATAAATCTGGATCTTTTGATTTAACCACTTCCTTCCGTCTATCATAACTCAAATTTAGTCCACACTCTGGTCTCATATTATTATGAGGTTATACAAAATTTAGGACCCGATATATGATCCTACACCATTGAAGGTTGAAGCCAGATCATTTCTTTTAGTACAAAAGGAAAAATTTTAGATTTAGGCTTTTTCCACCATCGATCAACCACCAAATTTTGTTTAAAAGTTTGCCTATCCTAACTACACATTTCACCCAAAATTGAGCCCTGATCATTAAGTTTATACCATTAATTGAAATTAAGTTCGTTTTAGCACCCGTAGAGAGAATTTTCACGATAAGTCAATCTAAATTTCGGACCATCAAGAAAATCATATACCCCTACTCTATTTGATGACTCTGATATAATGAACGAATTAGATTAAAGAAAGATCGTTAAAAAAGAAAAAATTAGAGAAACCTAATCCAAGTGGGATGTGAAACACACCCCTCTCACACGCCCACTCCTTTATAAAAGGAGTGTGCGTTCCCCTCTCCAATCACACACCCAATCTCCCAACACCCAAGGAGAAGGAGAGAGAGAGAGAGAAATAAAAAGAAAGAAAGAGAAAGAGAAAGAGAAGGAGCAGCCTAGACGCCCTCTACCTTCTCCATATGTATGATGTCTCCCTCTTGCTTAAGCGATGTCGTGATTCATGTAGAAGATTTCCTACATGGACATCTACTTAGGGTTTAGATCTAAGGCTAAGGTGTGGGATTCCTTTAAGCTTATATTAATTTGAGTTGATATAATTTATCTTACCTTTTATATGCTTTCATGTTACTGTGATTTTTTTCCCTGCAATTGTTCGATTTACCACTATCAATTATTTATCTTTTAGGAATTATGATATGATGTTAATTACGCGTGATCTTTATTAATTCATGTGGGGCGATGGATACAAGCCTTGCCCTTACCTTTACTAATTTTGTTGAGTTAGCCCTTGCTACTCTTCTTTTTGTTGAGTTAGCCCTTGCTACTCTCCTCTTTTGTTAAGTTAACCATTAGTACTTTTCTCTTTTGTTGAGTTAGGTTAATGCTACTCTTCTCCTTTATTATGTTAACCTTGTGCTACCTCCCTTTAAGGCTTGGGCATGTATCTTGGAATTCTAAATTTTTCATGATTCAAATTTATCTCTTTATTGGTGTAAGTGATGTGTTAGAGGTATCATAGCTAGTGATTCAAATATTTATCGTGGACGTAATGTGTTCCGGGTAATAGCTCTCTTGGTTGACACGTAATTCCGTAGGTTGGTTGGAGTGGTGCACAATCGATGTAAGTAAATCACCATGCATGTTACATCACTTCTCGGGATTGGATGTCGCAAATAGTCACTCCATAAACACATCGTATCACGTAGATCCCCCTACCGCATTGTTGTGTCGCCTTGAGATGTTCGCATAAATCCACGTTAGCATTAGACACGCCGACGAATTTCCATAGTTATGAGATGCGGGGCGAGTCAGGTTTTCTATGAATTATATTCCACATTGTGATGATCACTACATATGATGAGACGCACATACTTTGCTAGGTATGCATTCATGTATATTGGTTGCGCATGCTGATACCTCTCGTAATGGTGGAGTATGAGACATATCAGAACCCTTACATTACCTTTATAAATCTCTTGAATTACTATTAATCTTAAAGGATAAGCATCACTATGAGTATGACATTAACCCCCCCAACCATACAGTTGATGCAGGTGATGTATAGATTGAAGACCTAGAGGACCATCTCCCTATGAAAGATTATACTGAATGATTAAGAGGATAGTTTTATGATTTAGTTTTATATTTCCGCTGTAAACTTGATAATGTAACAAGCTTCCATTGAGATGACATTTAATAATTTGTTAGATATGATGAAAAAATAAATACAATCGATTTTATTCTTGTGATCTAAATAGAAAAAAAAATATAGTACGATTTTTAAAGCATCTAATTCATTCAATTATTAACACCTAGTTTTCTTGGACACGAGTATAAACTCTGGCCGTGAAAATTTGAAATGTTACAATTTGATAAAGAGTTAGTTCAAATAAATATACCAATAAAAACATAGCATGTAATAACTCTATAAGTCATAGATTTACCAATTATAAGGCACATGCTAACAGGGGATCAAATGGTGCATATAATCATTAAAAAAAATAGACACATGCTTATTATGGTCATTTAAAAGATATACTAATTAAAAATAAGAATGACCATTGATACTCTAAGCTAAAAACATATGATACTAAAATTTAACAACTTTAAAGCTTAAACTATCATAATGAAGGACGTTTAATCCTCAAATTTACCAATTAAGTACAAGATGATGTTAGAATCCTCAGATTTTCTTATGGTGCTCATTAATGAGGCCTAATCCTCTGATTTAAGTATAGAGTAAACTTTGAGGCTGAAATCCTCATATTTTCAATTTAGGTCATAAGGCTAAAATCCTCAAATTTACTATTGAGCTTAAAGATAAGGCTTAATCCTCTGATTTAACAATTAAGCTCGAATAGACCATCCAAGGTCACCTATTCCTCTTCACAACCCACTTGGGTGTGAATTTCTTAGGACCCGAATTATGTTCGTGAGGGGAATGATTTTCCTAGATCTTTCTATTCACAACCCCAAGTGTAGGGTCACGATGTAGTAAGAACTTGGTAAGACCAAGGTCGAATCCATATGAACCAAACTTGTACGTATTTTGAAAATAACTAAAACTAGAACTAGAAAAAGATTTAAATTGAAATCTGAATAATTGAGAGTAATGGTGAATAATGTTGATTAAAACTTATGAATTTAAAGATGGGAACTAGGGTGCCAAGGATCTACTTATAGCTATTAAGATGATACCTTACTTGATTCAAGGAACACAATTGGAATTGGAGTCTTATCCTATCAAACTGGAATATAAAGTAATTTAAATCAAATCTGAACTTTTCATTGACCTAATTCTCAATGAAGGAGACTTGTGATGAGTGGAATGGATTCCATCACCGTACTATGCCCAAGAGACGATGGTGAATAAAAGGATTTACCAATTTCACAATCTCAAAATAAGAAAAAAAGATATCCAAAGATATTACAACATCTATTGTAATTTGAGTCACAATAAATCATAGAAAACTGAAAATATTCCTTTAATATCAAACTATAAATCGATGAGATTCAATAAGAATAAGAATCAAAGCAAGATAATCATCTAAACACACTACAAGCTTCACCTCTTAGCCCTAGCTAAGAGGTTTAACCAACCATAGAAATGATTGAAACTAAATCTCTTAAATAAAGCATGAAAAATAAACTAGGGAAGAAGAAAAACTCTTTGGCGGCTACTCCATCCTTGTATTATGCTCCTTGAGACCTTTCCAAACCCTAGAAGATGCTTTGGAGCATCCTAGGGAGTCCTATTTATAGTTATGGAACTCCATCTTTCACATTGATTTGGAAAAATCTAGAAACCGCCTCAAATTTTGTACTCTGCGTAGTTTCCTAAAATAGACTTTTAGAACTTTTATTTTTTAAACTCAGAGTTTCAGATTATGTTTTTTCAGGACAATTTTTAAGAATATATTTTTTAGGACAATTTTCAGGATTCCTTTCCTTTTTCTTCACTTTAAATCTTTAATTCTTTTCATTCCTCACTTGATTTCCTTAAATCTTTGGCATGTGAATTATTCATTAATGACTTCCAAATCTCTAAATCTTCATTTAGTAATCTTTTGAGTATAAATCTTCCTTTTGGAATCAATTTCACCTTAAACTCTCGAAATCACCTCGCACATGAAAACATGCATAATTAGATCAATTAAGCACTATCATTATATAAAACCAAGGTATAAATAGGGAGAAATATGCAATATTTCACACTTAACATACAACCCAACCAGCATTTTGCTAGTCCCAGCAGAATATGTGTGAAAGAATTCTCAATTCTTAATGTTCAAATCACTTTCAAAAAATAATCTTTTGTGTAATCGTATGAATGAATATAATCCAAAGAAGCGAGAGTGAAAATTTGAAAACCTAGAGCCAAATCACACGAGCAAACAATACAATCGGTTCTTTATCAACCTCTTAAGAGCATAAGTTCATATATCAAGTTTCTCAATGTGCTCAGTGAATTTCAACTTACCTTCCATAAAAATACTATAATTTCATAATGTTAGCCATGGTCATCACCTCAAGATTGATTGAATAATCAAGTATTGATTCCGAACCTATCCCATTTTTATTCTTTTTCCAGTTTTTGATTTTATATCGATGGTCACTTTTATTTATTCATTCTTTTAAGTCTTTTTATTGTTTTCATTGTTTTTTAGTCTTTTCATCATACATAACCTTTTTGTGGATCTCTTTATTTTTTTCAATTGGTTCTTTTCATTTTTTTAAGATGGATAAAATTCTCCAGACCCAATTCTCAATATCTTTTAATGATAGACATACTAACAATCAGAAATTCTAAGTACTATTCACAAAAAGAAAATTAAATGTGTCTTGTGATTTAGATTATCATGATATTAAAACTTCCTCTTAATCGATTAAATGAAAGAACTTAAGCGATAGTCTTACTCAGTTGATTAAGCTTCAACAATTTTAAATTCAATCTCTTATCTTATCAGCATACTCAAAGCATTCTTATTTCCACAAATTATCATTTTCCAAACATGTTTTTAGCTTGAAAAATTGAAAAATTTCACCTTTTTTTGGCTCAAAACTAAGAAAATACTGATTAGTTTACCTAGTCCACACCCCCCAACCTAAAACCTACATTGTCCTCAATGTAAAAGATATGAGCATGCAATGCACATGATATAATGAAAAGAAATGGGAAGTGATGGGAAGATAATACCTGAAGAAGGAGAATTGAACCTTTTCCAAAGTTCTTAACATGTAAATGGGTTAGCACGAAGACTAAATAAATTGAAGTCAAATTATCCTAATCATAAATCCTATGAAAGCAATAAACCTAACTACACCTCCATCAGACTAGGAGGTCAATCCTGATACACAGAATTAGTGAGGTATGGACATATCCTCTGAATTAAACTTCTCAACAAATGACTTTAGATGATGTCCATTCACTTTGGAAATATTACCATTCGCTGGATTCTTTATCTCAACGGCCCCATAAGGATAGACATTAGTAACAGTGAAAGGGCCGATCTAACAAGATCGAAGTTTTACCCAAAAAAAGATGTAACCAAGAATTGTACAAAAAGGACTTTTTGACCGATTATAAATGATTTTCGAAGGATGTTTCAATCATGAAACACTTTCATCCCGTCCTTGTAAATTCTCGACTTCTCGTATGCATCGTTCTGAATTTCTTCAAGTTTATTCAATTGAAGTTTGTGCAGTGAGCTAGCGTTGTCCAAATTAAAGTTCAGATTTTTTATAACCCAGTAGGCTCTATGTTCCAACTCCACAAGCAAGTGGCAAGCTTTTCCATTGACAAGTCTAAAGGGAGACATTTTAATGGGGGCCTCAAAAGATGTATGATTAGCCCATAAAGCATCGGTCAAGCGAATTGACCAATCCTTATGGTCAGGGTTAACTGTTTTTTTCTAAATTTTGTTTAATTTTTCTCTTAAAAATATCAGTTTACCTGCTTGTCTATGGGTGGTATAGAGTGCTCACCTTATGAGATATGCCATATTTTTTCATTAAGTTCTCGAATGGCCTATTACAAAAGTGCAACCCTCCATCAGTAACGATGGCTCAAGGTGTTCCGAATCGAGAAAGGATGTTTTCTTTTAATAATCTAATGACTGTTCTATGATCAATATACCGACACGAGATCTCTTCGATCCACTTAGTGACATAGTCTACTGCTAACAAAATATAAATATTTCCAAAGGATTAGGGGAATGACCGCATGAAATCGATGCCCCAGCAATCAAACGCTTCAATAATAAGAATTGGGTTTAGTGGCATCATCTTTTGATGAGATAATCCTCCCAATTTCTGACAACACTCATAAGCTTTGTAAAACTCATGAGTATCTTTGAACATCGTGGGCTAGTAAAAGCCGCATTACAAAATTTTGGCCATGGTCTTTTAGCAAAAAAGTAACCACCAGAGGCCTGAGAGTGACAAAAGGAGATAACACTATGATGTTCATTGTTTGGCACACATCTCCTTAGAATTTGGTCTGAGTAATATTTAAATAGATAAGGATTATCTCAGAAAAACTTACGTACCTCGGTGAAGAATTTTCCTTATCTTGCGCAGTCCAATATGTTGGCGTGAAACCTGTAGTAAGATAATTTACAATGTCAGCAAACCAAGGTAGTTGGGAGACTTTAAACAATTATTCATCAAGGAACATATTATTTATCAGTGTCAACTTAAGGGAATCAGGGAGGTCTATGTTTTCTACTCTTTTTTTATCTCGTATTTCAATATCAAATTCTTAAAGTAAGAGGATCCATCTTATCAGGAGGGGCTTGACATCCATCTTAGAAAGAAGATACCTTAGCGCCACATGGTTCATGTAGATGATGATCTTGGATCCAATCAAGTAGGACCAAAATTTGTTTAAAGCAAACACTACGACTAAGAGTTCCTTCTGTGTAGTAGAGTAGTTAACTTGGGCAGAATTTAGAGTTATACTTGCATAGTGAATAACATAGGGCTTCTTTTCTTTTCTCTAGCCTAACATCGCCCCAAAAGCATAGTCAGATGCATCACACATAATCTCAAAAGGAATGCTCCAATCAGGTGGCTGCATGATAAGTGCGGTAGTTAACATGCTCTTGACTTAGTGAAAGCTTCTTAGCATTATTCAGTCTACTCGTATGATACATCCTTTTGAAGTAGATTGCATAAAGGATGAGAGAGATGACGAAAGTCCTTTATGAATCGTCTATAGAATCTGGCATGTGCTAGGGAGGATCGCATGTTACGTATGCTCTTAGGTGGAGGTAGGTTAGAGATAAGATAAATTTTTTCCTTCTCTACCTCAATTCCCTTGGAAAAATTTATGTGTCCAAGCACAATTCCCTTGGGAACCATGAAATGCATTTCTCTCAATTCAAAACCAAATTCTTTTCCTCACACTGCTTCAGTACACATTTAAGATTTTCTAAACACTTGCTAAAGGATGGACTAAAGATAGAAGTCGTCCATGAAGACCTCTAAATATTACCCCACCATGTCAGAAAAAATACTCAACATGCATCGCTGAAAAGTGGCGGGGGCATTACACAGTTTAAATGACATCTTTCGGTAAGCAAATGTGCCAAATGGACATGTGAACGTTGTCTTTTCTTAATCTTCAAGGGCTATCTCTATCTGATTGTAACCCGAATATCCATCAAGGAAGCATTAATAAGAATGACTAGCTAGCCTTTTCAAAATTTGATCAATGAAGGGCAAAGAAAAGTGGTCCTTCCTTGTGACGGTATTCAACTTTCTATAGTCAATCCACATTCTCCAACCAATAGTGAGTCTAGTTGGCACGAGTTCATTGTTAGCATTAGATACGATGGTGATTCCAGACTTCTTAGGAACCACCTGAGTTGGACTCACCCATTGACTATCAGATATAGGGTATATGATACCCATATCCAATAACTTAAGTACATCTCCCTTAACCACCTCTTTCATGTTTAGATTTAATCGATGTTGTGGTTGTCAGGAGGTTTTTGCATTATCCTCTAAATGAATGTGGTAAGTACAAATCAAAAGATCAATTCCCTTGAGGTCCACAATTGACCATCCAAGGGCTCCTTTATGCTTAATGAGAGTAGAAATAAGCATACTCTCATGTTCTTTCTCTAGGTGGAAAGAAATCACCACCGAGTATGTCTCATCTTGACCTAAGTAGATATATTTTAGATCAGCGGGAAAAGGTTTTAGGTTAAGCTTTGGTGCTTTGAGGCTAGACGGTAGAGGCACTACATTGGTTTGGGGCAATTTCTCAAATTGTGGCTTCCACTTATTAACTTCAAGTACCGGTAAAGTATTAAGCAAGGCATCCATCTCTCTAATCATGTCATCATCTAAATCAGGGAAGTGGGCTAAGCATGTCACTAGAGTGTCAAATTATAGAGTCAAAAGTACTCTATCTTTCACGGAAGAATCGTTCGTGTTAATGTCGTGGGTATCGTCATCATCCTCTAATAGCGTTCGTGTTGCACGGATGGTGGGCCACCTCCACGATCATCTATGATGATTAGAGCCGTCCATCAGGTGCGGACCCCACCTCTGAACGAACCCAAACAAAAAACCATGCCTGGAGAGGATCAGGTGTGTCTCCATCCACTTCCAAAATGAGTAGAGTCAGACGCTGTGACAGCATCCAAAGGGAACTCGCACATGAGGATTTTCTCCATCTGAAAAATCCGACCACACCAGATCTGAGTCGTCCACCCTCTAACAAGGAGAATTCTGATCCTTGTCGACAAAGCAGGAATCAGGTTGACTAAGGAAGGATGGCATTCCACACTCATCCGCATTCCTCTCTGCATAGGCCACCAAGAACCTCAAAACCAAAGATCCCAGTCGAATCGGAACCGTGCAATCCACAACAGAGGGAATTTCGACCACAACTAAGGACATCGAAAAGATCGGATCGGCCTTCACAATCCAGAAATTGTAATCCTCTCTGTTGTACACCTTTGACAGTAAAATGGACCGCGCTGCAAGAGCTCTCGGGACCAAGATTAGGGAGAAAGAGCTAATCTGAGACGACCATTCGGTAGAACCCACAATGCACTTAAAACCCCTCCAAAAAAGTCCAACAAGTTCTCTCTGAGATAGAAGGAAGAAAGAAATCAATGCAAACGGTTTCCGCACGTAAGTGAGAAAACTGCGCAGCCCATTTACTTGTTATGCAACCTACACAAGAAGACTCCAGAAGATCCTTTCTTGTATAAATACACCCCTCTCGACGCCGGGAAGCACGCCAACGAGAGAAAAGGGAAGAGAAATCGTGAGAGAGAAAAAGAGAGGAGAAAGAGAAAGAGAGAGAAAGAAAGAAAGAAAGAGAATAAGAAAAAAAGATAGAAAAGAAAAGAAAAATAAAGAGAGAGAGAGAGAGAAGAAGAAGAAAGTGGGAGTGTTGTGGGCTGAGCTGTTAGATGAGGTAACTTATTCATCTAAATAACGTTCGATTCAAGTCCTCTTAATTTGATTAGTAATGAAGGTAAACCTAACACTATTATCATAAGCCAAACCCTAACTTAATCCTAACCATTCAAACCATGTGGTTTAGGGTAGAATTTAATCTTAAGATGTGTATTTGGACGTCTAGCTAGCCTTGTTGAGGACAATCTGACAACTAGAGGTGAGGGTTTTCTCCTTTAAGCTTACTTGATTTAGAGATGATGTTATTTTGACATTTACATGCTTTTAGGGCACTGTGAATTTCCCTTTATTTGTTTATCAACTCCAATTATTTATCCTTTGGGAATATTGATTAGGGAGTGATGATAAACATTCATAGCCTTTCAGAATTTATGTGAGGTTCACTTTCCTTTAAGCATACATTAATTTAAGTTAACCATGCCTTTTATTTGTTCTCATGATTTTCTCTCTGCAATTGTTTAATTTACTACCAACCGTTATTTATCCTTTGAGATTATGGGATGAGGTTAATTACGAGTGATCTTTATGAATTTATGTGGGGCGATGGATATAGGCCTTGCCCTTACCTTTATCAATTTGTTTGAGTTAGCCCTTGCTACTCTCCTCTTTATTGAGTTGGCCATTACCACTATCCTCTTTGTTGCGTTAGCCATTGCTACCCATCTCCTTTATTATGTTAGCCTTGTGCTATTTTTCTTCATGGCTTGGGCATGTGTCTTGGATTTTAAAGCTCCCACAATTCAATGGATTTCTATTTTTAGTGTAAGTACTATATTGGGTATCCCACTTCTAACAATTGAATAAATATCATGGACGTAATACTTTTTCAGTAGCGGCCCCTGGGGTGACACGTAATTCCATGTTTCATGGGTAGTGGTGCACAAATCGATGTAAGTAATTCGCAATGCATATTACATCACTTCCGGGATTGGATGTCGCAAATAGTCGCTCCATGAACAAATTGTGTCACGTAATTCCTCCAGTCATGTGTTGTGTTCGCCTTAGGATAACTGCTAAAACCATATTAAATGTGGGTCATGCCGGTGAATCTCCGTAGAATGAGATGTGGCGCAAGTCATATAACTCTAATCATATTCCACCTTATGCCGATCGCTAAGCGTGATGAACTGCATATACTTTGCTAAGCATGCATCTCATGTTGTGTATATTAATACCTCTCGTAGTTGTGGAGTACGAGACATATCAGAACCTTTATATTGCTTTTATATTTTTCTTGAATTATTGTTAATCTTGAAGGACGACTGTCACTATAAGTAGGGCATTGACCCTCTCCAATTGTACAGATGATATAAGTGACGTACAAATTGAAGACCTAGAGGACCATCTATGGAAGATTATGCTGAAGGAATGAGATAATGATTTTATGATTTAGTTTTGTACTTTCGCTGCAAACTCAATAAATGTGATGAACTTCCATTGAGAGGGCTGTTAAGGGTCAAATATTGCATATTATTGCCCATTTATATCTTGGTTTTATGAACATGATAATGCTTAATGTTCTATTTTACTTATGTTTGTGTTCCAAAGTGAATTTAAGAGCTTCGATTGAAAATGGTGCTAAAAGCATGGATTTGATGCTCAAGAATCACCGAGGCAAGGGATAAATCTTGGGAGACCAAGATTGAAGAATTCACATGCTAAAGATCCAAGAAAACCAAGTGAGGAATGATGAGAATCAAAGATTTGAAGTGAAGAAAAGGAATCCTGAAATCGTCTTGAAAAAGCATATTCTGAAACTCTAGGTCATTTTGTGAAATTGCGTAGATTGAAGTCTATTTCGGGAAACAGCGCAGAGTGAAGTCTATTTTACTATATTCTCGACTGCACGCTCCTTCTCCTGCTAAGCTACGGCTATGTCCTGGCGTCACCTGCACGCATCAATCGTGCATAATTTTATAAAAAGCTTAAAGGGTGGTGAAAGTGTATGCGTAAGGTAACATTACAAGAATATAGTATTAGAGTAATACGGAAACATGTTGATAAGTCCATGAATGCAATCATCTGTACCAAGGCTATGCGATGTAAAGCATGAATGCTATCGACCATACCAAGGTCATGCGATTTAAGGCCTACATGCCCAAGGTCATATGCGAGACGCAACTCTAGCATACCAGTCCTCTTTAGGGACTACATATCAATACAACTCATCTTTAGAATATCACCGGGGTCTAGTGCACTCCACATTGGTTGCCAGCTCGTTAGCCACACAATCAAGTAAGTGAAATAGACCTCACTACCTGCCTACCAATATCGTCCCGGATCGTCGGTAGCAGACCCATTTGCGAGCTGGTCAGACTCAGCCTAGCTTAAAGCCCCCTCACTTGGGTGGATAAGGCCACACCCCCTTCCAACCAACCACACATAATGGGAGATGCAACCTACTGGTATACGATACTCATGAGCTCATACATTCACTCAGTCTCGATGTTGGAGCATCTTACGGTATTGTTAGGTTTAGGGACTTTCACCCAGGGACATCCTTTGCACCCCATGTAAAGAGTAGATTTCTGGTGTCTAAACCTGCCATCCATGATATACTTGTGGAGGATATGGCCCTGATGTCGCCAGGGCATACAATAATCACAACACACAATGTAGAATGCATGAGTCACACAGTCCAATCATGTATCAAGCCTATACATATCGTGCGCTTATGTGGGATGACTCTGCCTATCAGGGAGTCTCGTAAACAACCTGCCCTATGGCATATGTAATGGTCAATCACATCTCATAACAGTCATACAGATGATGCGTATGGGCATGAATCATGATGTTAGGCTGTCACAAACTCATAATCGGCATTGATAATTGACCTATATCCAAGGCGGGGTCCATAGGTAAGCAACCGATCTAAACCTCAATATAAAGATCGGCCCTTGGCCATGGATATACCAATTTTGATAGCATGGAGCCATCCATCTACAGCGATGACGGACCATGCAACATTAATAGGGCCCAATGATTTAGGTTAACCCACTAAAGAATGATGAGAATGGGCCTAACAAGGCCTAAGGGAAGGTCACAATGTAGACATTTAACCTTCATTGCCCATCAATGTGGAAATTTAACCAACATTGCTCCCAAGGAGTGACCTACATAGAGCCAAACATATAGTGGGCCCATGGCCTCACACAAGGGCCTCATACACAATATAATGGGCCTCACACAAGGGCTTAATATAAATCTCAATAGGCCTCCCTCAAGGGCCTAATATACATCACCATGGGCCTCATACGAGGGCCTCACATACATCATATCGGGCCTCACCATATGGGCCTCATATTCAACATAGTGGGCCTCATCAATGGGCCATAAATACATCAATTGGGCCACACACAAGGGCCTCATACACATCTCATTGGGCCTCACTCATGGGCCTCATGTACATCATAATGGGCCTCACCAAAGGGCCATAAATACATCATATTGGGCCACTCACAAGGGCCCATGGGTTAAGCACAAGGGATGGGTAGTGAGTGCATCACATACATCATAGTGGGCTTGATGGAGCAACCCATATAGTCTAGAAAATGAATGGATAACAAGGTTAATATACACATCAAGGTGGGCCTCACAGGTTAGCCCTATGGTCTAGAAAATTAGGTGGACAGATTGTCTACAGTGCATACCTCAAGGTGGGCCTGTTGCACCACCAAAATGGGCCTAATGGGGCAGCCTATAATCCAGGGAAAATGGAAGGGCAGCCTGGATATATAGCGCATTCATCAGGGTGGGCTGCTGCCCTAAATGGTGTGGAGAAACACACACATCATCATCGGCCCCTCATAGATGGACGGCGTGGAGAAAAACATACATCATAGTGCGCCCCACATCAAGAAACAGATGGACGACATGGAGAAAAACATATACATCTAGGTGGGTCAGGCCCCACACGTGAAACATGTGTGGAGTGGGCCCCACACGTGCTTAAATGAATGGATGGTGTGTATAAAACACATATATTATAATGGGGACCACCGTCCTGGATAGATGGACGGAGTGGATATTGAATAAATACATCAAGGTGGGTCTTGCCCGTCCAGAACAGATGGACGTCAGGATATAGAATACGTATGTCAAGGTGGGTCCCATTCCACACGTGCAACACGTGTGGGATGGGCCCCACACTAGCTAAAATGGATAGACGGTTTTGATACAACACATACATCGTGATGGGGCCACACAATGTGCTGATGTTGGACAGTAGTGGGACCCACCGTCCCTGGTAGATGGACGTTGTGGGTACACCACATCTTCAAGGTGGGCCACACATGTGGTCCACGGTTTTGGATAGAGCTAATATCTGTGTTTTCTCCTTGTCTAGGTTTACTGGACGGTGACCATCCAGCCACCTACTAAACGTCAACAAGGTGGGCCCTATGGATGGTCGGTATGGATATAAAATATACACATCATGGGGGTCCATCAGGTTGGGCCATACACATATCATCATCAACATAAGAAGGAGAGAGAGAGAGAGAGAGAGAGAGAGAGAGAAAACAGTGGTGGTGGGAGGAGCTCCACCACTATGAGCTCCCCTCATGCATGCACATGTACATTAGAGAGAGAGAGAGAGAAAACAGTGGTGGTGGGAGGAGCTCCACCACTATGAGCTCCCCTCATGCATGCACATGTACATTAGGTGGGCCTTACATAGATGGCCATACATCAGAAATTTTGATGGGGAAATGCCATTTCATCCACATAAATCAGGGCCTAAGTGGCCATACCCTATTGCATAGCATAAAAACTTCATGGTGGGATCCATGGAGAATGGTCCCACCATAGATAGATACATGCATGATGTGATGGACCTTAGGCCACATCTAGGGACCAAGATGGGATCCCCACCATTGCTTGGTGGGTCCCACTTGTCCCATGCTAAAGAAAATAAAGATCCATAGAGAATATGAAAGAAATAGATCCTAGGAAGCACCCACCTTCAAATCTTCTTGTCCTTCTTCCACCAATGGCTCGTAGAGCCCTAAGGGGGTCGATTTAATGGTTGAGATGAAGTTTTGATGGTTAGATATAGGGGATTAGGGAGAAAGAGTTGCTGGATTTTTTGGAATCCATGGCTCTTGCTAGAGAGAAATGAAGAAGAAAGAGGGAGGAAGAGAGAGATAAGAGGGAGAGAGAGATGATTGCTTTGTAAGGCAATCATAGCTAGTGTAAGGCATGCTCTCATGGGGAAGAAAAAAGCAATCATAAGCTCGGGACTAGGGTGGCTATGGTAGGGCAGGTAGGGTGGCTAGGTGTTGGTTAGGATGAGGTCATCCTCATAATGGCTTTGGGAAATGTGTCATTGGATAGGTGGGTCCCGCAACGTGCGGTCCACGGTTATGATCATGCACAGCCCATATCTCATGATCTTAACGTCGGATCGGCACACAAGACACGACGTCGAAACCTCGGTAATGATACGGTTGCAATGGCATAGGTCTCAGGTTGAGTTGACTCAGGTTTATAGGATAGGACTTAAGGTCGTGCACAAATAAAATCTACGGGTTGTGGGTCACCAAAATTCGTCCAGGAGGACCATGGGATCCTATGTAACTGAACAGTCACCAGGACATGGACCTGATAGCTCCCCATCCTAATAAAAATTTCATCCTCGAAATTTACTATCATGCAGGACAAGGCAAGAAGAAGAAGAGAAAGCATCATCACACACACACACACACATATATAACAATCAATGCAATACAAGGCATAATACAAGTACAATCAATATACAAACAAATGGGGATAGCGCTCTCTAATCTCAGCCTGACGCTCCCAAGATGCCTCTTCAACAGAATGATCACCCCATTAAACCTTCATCAGAGGAATAACCTTGGTACGGAGGACCTGCTCCTTCCGATCAAGGATGCGAACCAGCTGCTAAATATAGGAGGCATCCTCATGGACCTCACATTTCCACAACATCTAAATATGGAAAACATTGTGGATGCCAGACAACTCAGAAGGTAAGGCAAGCCTATAGGCCACGATACCAACGCGTCCAATGATCTCGAAAGGTCCAATAAATCTCGTGGCAAGCTTGCCCTTCGCTCTAATTGAACCACGTGCTTCATGGGCGAGACCTTGAGATACACAGTCCCCAATAGTGAACTTTAAGGGACTACGCCGGCGATCAGCAAAACTCTTCTATCGGCTCTAAGCTGTGCGCATCCTTTACCTGATGATGTCAATAACCTTTAACATCTTCTGCACAAACTTGGGGCTTAGGAGATGGTACTCTCCAACCTTGGCCCAACAACTAGGGGATCTACATGGCCTGCCATACAAATCCTCGAAGGGAGCCATACCAATAGTCGCCTGATAGCTGTTATTATATGTAAACTCAGCCAGGTGCAAATGCTTATCCCAGTTACCTAAGAAGTCGATCACACAAGCTTTGAGCATATCCTGAAGGATCTGGTTGACCCTCTCGGTCTGCCTGTCGGTCTGCGGATGATACGCGGTGCTGAACTGCAAGGAAGACCCCATAGCCTTTTGGAAGCTCCTCCAAAACTTAGATGTGAACCTCAGGTCTCGGTTAGAAACGATCGAGACTAGAACACCGTGCAGTCTCACGATCTCATCAACAAACAGCTTGACAACCCAGTCCAAATGCCAAGTCACACGAATTGTAAGAAAATGTGCCGACTTCGTTAGACGATCCACGACAACCTAGATGACATCATGATCATACTGAATCATCGGCAAGCTTATAATAAAATCGGTGGATACATGCTCCCACTTCCATGTTAGGACACTCAACGACTACAATAGACCAGGGGCTCTCTGATGATCAGCCTTGATACACTGACAGATGTCACACTCAGTAACAAAACTACCGATCTGGCGCTTCATCCCTGCCCAAAAATACTAATGCCTCATATCACGATACATCTTCATTAAGTCAGGGTGGATAGAAAATCGCGATTGATGTGCGTCAGTCATAATATCTCTACGCAACTTTAGAACCAACCTGCCAATCTGACTGACTCTTAGATGCTGGCTTTGGCCAATAACTCTACAATGACTCATCTGCCTGCTGAGCCTCGATCACCCTTACGACAAGAGAGAGTTGAATCGACAAGCTTGATAACTGCACAATAGAAGACTGCAAGCCAAACTCGAAGTCGAACACTGACACATCCTCAAGCATCTTCCACTCCTGAATCATCATGTGTGCCACTAGGCCTTGTAGCTAACAGTTAAGGGCATTAACCACCATGTTCGCCTTACCCGGGTGGTACTGAAGATCAAAATTATAATCCTTCAGGAGCTCCATCCAATGTCTCTGCCTCATGTTTAACTTAGACTGAGAGAATAGATACTTCAAGCTCTTATGGTTGGAGGAGAGCTCAAACCTGACCCTATAAAGTAGTGCCTCCACACCTTCAGTACGAAGATAACTGCTACCAGCACCAAATCATGCGTGGGGTAGTTTAACTCATGGACCATAAGCTGGCGAGACGCATAAGCTACCGGCTTCCCGTACTGCATCAGGACAACACTCAAACTAATACGCAAAGCATCGGTAAATACAACTGAAATGGCCTAGCTATATGTCCTAGAGGGGGGGTGAATAGGACTATGCCAAATAAAAATTTTAACAGCGGAATATAAATAAATGAATGATAGCACTTTAATCAAATCACAATATGGAAATGTAAAGCGAACTTAAATAAAGAGATTGATACCAATGTTGTTCTAAGGACAACCTTACACCATAAAAACTAAGGGTTTATGGCAGGACAACTGTCACACCCCAGACTCGGTAATTGGACTCACGAGGAACCCGATGGCCGGTTCTGGCCGCAACAGCCTCCGTAGTACCCCATTCTCGGCTAATAAGGTAGGTTCCGATCCTGGGATCCTACGAGGAGGATTTTCATAAAAGTATAATCATTTTCCAATATGATCATACCTAAGATCACAGAAGTACATCTGATAATAACAAAGGCACACATCGCAAAATCCACTATGAATTTGAACTTTTACAATTATCCATAAGGTCCAAAAGGACAAACATGAGAATAAAAGGAAAAGAGAGAGAAATTAGCAATACTGGAGTCCTAGTTGCTCAACTCTACTCCACGCTCTGCTGCTACGGCGCCTGCCTAGAATCTCCTGCACGCATCAATCTTGTATAAGCTTATAGAAGCTTAGAGGGTGGTGTAAGTGTGTGACAACAGTGTACAGAAGAATAGTATGAGGTAAAAGGAGAGAAGCATGATCAACGAGAATATCACTAGCCTTACTAAGGCTTACCATGAACACGATGCAATGAGTAATGAGTGCCATACCAAGGCAATGCATGAAGGGGCTTGTACAGCCAATGCTAATGCGATGCAAGTAATGTTAGTGCTTATATCCAAACCATAAGTCAAGTACATTTTCAATCATAAGAAAATCACCGGGGTCCATTACACTGCTTAATAACTGCCGCTCTGCAGACCCCAAACAGTCAAACGAGCGTAAGAGACCTCACTACCCACCTGTGGACAACCAATCACCAGCAAGGCCTGACAGTAGTGGACCCATTTACGAGCTAGTCAGACTCAGCCTAGCAATGCCTCCTCACACCAGGAAGGTAAGGCCACACCCCTATCCAACCGACTATATGACAGTGGGAGTCACAGCCTAACGGTATAAGGCCCTCGTGCGCTCATATATTCCACCCGGTCACGATGTTGGAGCAAATCCTTGGTACCATGAAAGTTTAGGGAAATTCACCCATGGGCATCCTATGCATCCGATATGCTCAACTAATATTTTTGGTGTCCACACATACGACCATCCACGAATACCCCTGTGGAGGTAAGGCCCTGATGAAGTAAGGGCGGATATCTACAAGCTATGCAATGCCAGATGCATGAATCACACAATCACCCATGCATCAATCCCAAACATCTATCTCTCGGGGAGATACCAACATGTCCTACACAATGGCACAACCATGGCCAATCATACCTCAACCAAGCATGCATATGATGCGTATGGGAGTGGGCCATGAAGATGAATAGGGGTGCCAATGAGGTGAAGATGAACTCTCTACCTAACCATGAAGGGTTTAGGTACTTAACCAATTCCTCATAAGGAATGCAACCTCTAGTGGGGGCCCATATACCTGGGGTATCCCATGAGACTAAGGAGAATAATGGTATGGGCCTAAATAGATGAAACGGGTCTAGCAAGGGTCTATGGTAGGCCTTTAACCACCCATAGAAGCCTATGGGCCTACCTTAGGGCCACCAATGTGGGCATCCAACCACAATTGGTCCCCAAGAGGTAGCCCATCTCTAATTGATCATGGATTAAGGCCCAAGGCCCACTCAACATCAGAAATAAGAAACGGGCAGCCATAATCATACCACAAACACTCATGTTGGGCTTCAGAAAGGTGGCCCAAGACCTATCCAAAACATGGGTCCAAGGAAAACACACATAGCCCAACCCATATATACCACTATGGGCCCATAGGGAAAAGGTTAGGGCCCAATATAAAGGCCACTAATCACATATATTGTGGTGGCCTAGTGGGCAGCCCATTTCTCAAACCACATGGGCAAATGTCATGCTCTTAGTCAAGTAAGTTGGGCCTACAACCCGGCCCAAATATTAAAGTTGATTTAGTGGGCAACCAAGGGCCCATCTACTTGTGTAATCCGGCCCACTAACCCAACAAAATAGTATGGTAAAAATGGCCCAAGAGTTCAATGGGCCTATCTGGAAAGTTCCAGCCCAATTGGGCCTAAAGAGTTCAACAACTAGCTACATTCATGGACCTAATTAAATTCAACTGTGGTGGGCCTCAAAAGTACATTTATTAAGCCCAACATTTAAGGAACCAAAGGTATAAATTATTCTCTCTAAGATCTTCACAATGTGGTGGGCACCACTCCTCAAAATTTCAGCCCAAAGGCCAAGCATAATTATAACAAATTGCTGGATTTTTAACCCAACAGGTTTATGGGCCTATTGGAGTCCAGTAATTGTTTCATTTGATTAGGACATCAGCCCAAGTGGTCCAGCTATCAAGTCAAAGGGCCCCACCACATAGGGTTACATCATACGACATAAGGGAGTAGGTGGGCCACACTGCTAGACTAAAGTTCAGCAGGTAGCCCACATGGGGCGTCCCATATGGGCCTGGGCGGTCCAAGGCCTGGACGGCCTGGCTATACATATATCAAGGCAGGCTCCACGTACACTAAAGTGGGTCCCACAGGGGATGTACACGTAGGGTGGACCCTCCCTACGTGGGCCACCCATGGATGGGATGGCTGGGATATACAACACATCAAGGTGGGCCCATGAAACAGGCTGGACGCCCCAACCTGGGAGTCCCTGCCTAGCTGGCCACTCCCGGCCGCACCATGGCCAGGTCAAATGTCCATTGGGTCTAAAATTTTACATAGTGACACTTCCATAGGTGGGTCATACCCTCACAAAATTTCAAAATTTTTTAATATTCTTAAATATTTTAATTAATTTAAACAAAATAGTCTGTCCAAAAAAATCGAACAGACTTGGACGTCCCAACGTGGTGGGCCAGTTTGGCCCTCTCCACGATGTGCACAGGGGTCCATTGGCCCTAAAAAATTTTAGGTAGGTCCCAAAATGGGTGGATCACCTTCCTGTAAATTTTCATGATTTTATGATACCCAGAAGTATTTTAATTAATTTGAAGGATATAATCTGTACAGGGTGGAGTATTGCTGGAATATGACTGTGCTAAATTTGGGCCATTCCAATGGGTGGGTCATGGGCCTCCAAAATTCTGGAAATTGAGGGCCAAGGTCTCTCATCATGTATACAATAAGAGGAAATCTAAAAAGGTGTCCCACCATCATCAAAATAATTTATGAATTTTAGTTTACAATAGTCTACGTTGCTGGACTGTACAACAGAAAATCAGGCTGACCACCCCTCTTGGCCCACCCTTTTGGATAACCAAATGGAGTCAGTTGGGGCTGAAATTTGGCATACTTACAGTTAGGGTCCACACCTTCAAGAAACATATATTATATGGGACCAAAAACCCCTCCAAATGCCCAAAAATCTGGCCTCAAGATGACCAAAAAATCTGTCCAGACAGATTTGGATAGCAACTTGCTGTCCAAACCACCCCAAAAGATAATTAAAAGGGAAATAAATTACCATTTTCTTAGGGTGGGGTCCACCTAGATGGGTCACACAACTCTCAGACCTAAGCTCCTTCCAAGATCACCATAAAATCAAGCCCAAAGGCTGTCAAAAACATGACAACAATATGGGGCAACAAGGTGGGCCTGACATCTAATCACTTGGGCCTAGTTGCATGGCACATCAAGTGGACCACACATACTTCAGATTTACTATAAAGACAAAAGAAAAGAGGAGAAGAAACACAATCCAGCCATGGGTTAGGGCCCCGCCACTAATGGGCCCTCCCAAGAATGAATCATACCCATACAACTACATTGATTGTACATGCAACATAAAGTCACTACATGCATAATCTATAATTGCTATGGATGGTTATGATGTCATCCCAACATGATCCTTAGGGTCTAGATGACCTTAAGATGGAGTGGATCATTAAATACATCATGATGGGGTCCATGGAGAATGGCCCCATCATGGATCATGACATGCATTAGGATGGGCCAAAGGGCCACATCCATTGGATCAAATGGGATCCCCACCATGGATTGGTGGGTCCCATGTGATCCATCCATGAAGAAATAATGAGATTAAAGAAAAGAAAGGAATTCAACAAAAGAATAGTCACCTACCTTAATGGATCCTACTCCAAAGTTACATCAGTCTATTCTTCATGCTCCAAGGGACATGTTTCAATGGGTGAGATGGATTGTTAAGGGTTAGATGGGAGGGGATTTGAGGGAGAAGGGGAGAAGAGAGGAAGATGGAAGGGAGGTTGCTGGAAATTCTGGCAATGGAAAGAAATGAGAGGGAGGGAGAGAATAAAGAGAGAAAAATGCCATCATTATTTTGTAAGAGAAGTCATCATAGCATAGGGAGGAGATTACAATGTTTAGGCCTTTAGACTAGGCTTGGGTGGTGTTTGTTGAGATGGGTGGTGTTTCCATAGCATTTGTGTGGTGTGTGTGTAGTGTGCATGGAGACTTGTGCCAAGAGTGATGGTGGTCCACATGCATTCCACCTAAGTGGGCCACATGATCAATGGTCATATAATGAAATGTACACAACTTTTGATCTACATATCGGATTTATACACAAGACATGGCGTTGGAATCACGACGATGATGCGGTTGTAATGACATAGGTCTCGGGTCAATTTGAGTCGGGTCTACATGATCGAACTTAAGGATGAGCGCAAACACTATCTGAGGGTCGGGGGTCGCTAGAATTTGACCGGTAGGACCGCGGGACCAAAATGGATAGATTGCATACTCACACACACACATGCACACATGCGAACTTGGGTCGGGTCTTACAACAACCTTACTAGAACAAATTGAATATCAAAAACTCAAACTGAAAGGAAATAAAGGAAATAGCAAGAAATAAATTCTAAACTATTACAACATTCTCACAATGCTTGAAATGTAAATCTTACAACATTCACATCCACACATACATCCCATAAATCTGAATGATAAAAGATATAGAAATTAAATGAACATTCAAACTAAAAGACAAAGAATTATAGTGGTTCGCCTGTGTGTACACCAACTGTTCAACAACAGCCACACAGTTACTCCACTCCTAATATCCTCACACAGGGGATATCAGTGCTCACTATCAAAATAGGTTTCACAGGTTCACCTAAAACCTTCACAATTGTGTCTTTTTAACTTGGGCTTACACAATCCAAAAACCTACTTTCTAAATTTTCTGGATCTCCTCAGATAACCAACACAATGAGATTTTTCTGGCGAATCTCAAAAGAAAACCAAAAAGAATAGAAGATTTACACAAATGTAAAATACTTGGATTTCTCCTTCTATAGCAGCCTGGTAAAACCAATCGGAGTAGAAGTTCGAATATAGAAGTTCAATGTCCAATACTCACTTTAAAATGGTCCTAGGTTCTAATTGATTTTAAATTAAACCAAATTGGGCGTAGCTCTATTTGAATTTGATTCCAAGAAGATAGAATATGGCAAATCCTCTTTTCAAATAAGATTGGAATATAGGAACAAAATCAAATAAGAAAAGCTAACAAAAGAGAATATTAAATATGCACAATGTAGCTTAAAATGAAAACAAACGTATCTTAGAGTGGAGCCTTGAATGTTCTTGAGTTGAGTTCTGAAACTCTGAAATTCGTGTTCAATTTATAGATGCAAAAATCTTGTCTACGACTAGTCTTGGGAACCCTTCGACTGGTCGTAGAACCAACGGCATTTTGAATTTTTGAGCGCAATCTTAAAAAACCATTCTACGACTAGTCTTAGGATTTCTTCGACTAGTTTTAGACCATCTACGACCGGTCGTATCTGAACCAGGATTGGTCGTAGGATACTAAGATTGGTTGCTGTAGTTTAAGTCGTAGATTTAGGACTGGTCGAAGGACGAGTCATGACCTTTCCTACGACTGGTCGAATAGTCTTTAGGACTGGTCGTAGAATAACCAAAAAATTTTAAAAAATTGTAACAACTTAGGACTGGTCGTGGAATTTCTTGGATTGGTCGAACCAGTGCTAGGACTAGTCGAACAAGGTCCAGGACTAGTCTTAGAACTAACCAAATTCATATAAAAAGATTCAGTTTGAATTATGTATACAAAATAACCTACCCTAAGGTCAATCTAAGCTCATTCATACCTGGGACATGAAGTATGAACATTGAAACTTCATTCTTTCAGATGAAGGTTGACCTTTGAACCTTATGAAGCTTGAGATCTCTACTTGAAGTAGCTTGATCTTGAGATCTTCTACAGCTTGAAATTAAACTTCATCTTGAGTTGCACTTGAGTCTTGAAATGCACTTGAGTCTTGAACAAACACTCTTCTTATCGATGTAGCTCTAAACATTGATGCTTACAGAAGAGGACAAAATACATGACCTTGTATTTCTTGAAGTCGATCAACATACTTGACTTGAAGCATTGTGAGGTCGTGTCTTAAACACACACACACACACACACACACACACACACACACACACACACACACATATATATATATATATCAACATACAAACACGAGACACAGATAGAGGTTTTGACACAATAAAATTTGACAACCAAAGGAGCATCAGACCATAGCACTTTCAATCTCCCCTTTTGTCAAATTTGTGACAAAACACACTCCAATAATCTAATAAAATAAGAGAAGCACAACATGCACAATAATGAATCATGCACTAGTTAAATAAGAGAACTAGTTATAGCTTGGTTAATGAATCATGCACCAGTTGTCATAAACTAGCACACAACTTTCATTTATACTTACTCCCCTTGAGTAGCTGCACACATAGATATCAAGAAATATAATGCTACTCATATTTATATCACTTTCATATCCATAAGCAATCAAACCAAAACTTCTCCCCCTATTTATATCACTTCCATATCCATAAGCAATCATACTAAAAGCTTCCAAAAGCCTTCTCCCCCTTTTTATCATAAAATGACAAAGGAAGAACAAATGGACAAGAATAATAATCAGGAGAGTAAAGTAGGCAAGATATGAAATAAAGTGCACATACCATAAATCATAAACCAGTCAAATCCAAAGACAAGTAAAATCAATCTTATAAACTGAGAGAGAGAAAAATAGTATTAAAGTTATTACAAACCAACAGATAAACTTTTAGTCAGATCCTAAAGAAGGAGTAGGAATAGATGGATCAATTTTGTGCAAACCCTTAGTAACGCGCCGCATATACTTGCGAATATAAGCAAACTGAGATGCTTGGGTTACACGTATTTCAGCCACATGTTCAACGAACCTCTCATCAAAGCCAGAAGGCTGATAGTCTAGATCATTTCCAGAGTCTGATTCAATTTCATCAAAAATATCATCTACATTAACATCATCAGGAGGAAGATTGCCAGCTTCTTCTTCATTCCTTGCTTCAGCACCACCACCACCAACATCCACTTGGCCAGGAGCCAATCCCAATTTCATCTTGTTAATATTTGAATTGTTAAAAATAAGATGATGGATAGGGGCCTCTCCAATAGGCATAGCCACGAGCATGTGAGTGGCTAAAACAGTCATAAGATAGGCAAAAGGAATATCACTATGACCTAGATGGATACGAAACTGAATGATAGAATGATGAATTAAAGAAGGCAGACAGATGTTAACACCAGTGATGAAAGAATGCAAAACACGAACCATAAAAGCAGTTAGTTTAGTTTTGTTAACAAAATGCAGATACAGATTTGAAATAAAGATTCTGTGAAGAACCCTGTATCTGGGTAACAAATACTTTGAGGGGAGCGCATTCCCTTTGTGAGTCCATTGCACTTTCATATTACACAAATCTCTAGTGAGCATATGCTTTTTTTATTCTGAGGGTTTTTCAACTAAAGTATGAATGGGAATACCCTCATCATTAAGAGGTATTTCCATGAGGTCAGCAATCAGATGACAATCAACATCAAATGGACCTTCTCTAGTATCAATTTTAAATGTTAAATTCTCACTTGAAAAGTCAAAAATGCATGCAAACATGGATTGAGCAATAGATTGGTATGCAGGCCCACCCCAATGTAAGTTATTATCCCAACCTGCAGATTGGAGTAGAGGCAGGATACCAAAATGAGCAATATGGTTAAGATCAACTGGACGTTCAATGATGACATTGCGCATATGCTGATCCCTCACAGATGAAGGATCATCTTCGAGTGATCAAAGATGGCGCCGAGTGATAAGAGTTGATCTAGAGGATGATGGACCACGGGAAGTTTTATTTTTTCCTCTAACATCCATTTGCAATACAAGATTCAAGGAAACAAATAGATTCAAAAGATTTGAAGTGGGGTTTTGATAGATCAGATTTTACAATAGAAAACCCCAAACTTGCAATGAAAGATCAAATAGATTACTCCAAGAGTGAAAATGAAGTACCATTAACAAGAATTACAAGAAAAATGCAAAAGAACCACTAACCTTGAAGAACAATGAAGGTGGGTTCGACTGGTCGAGCGTCTGCTCGTTGGAGAGTGAAGTGGAAATGAAGAAGATGAAATTTTTTCCCAATTTTAAAAGCACCACCGAGTTCCACGACGGGTCGTACCAAGATAGGTCGTGTACAAACACGATTGGTTGTGTACCGACTAAAAAAATACAATTTTCATAAAAATTTAAAATTTAAACTATTAAATTATCAAATATAAATACACTATGATACAAGTATGCAAGAATATTCAATTTAACTTGCACATACCAAGATTAAATTTCAATTTACTAAACCTGTTTTTGTCAAGCGGTTTAGTGAAGATGTTAACAAGTTGAGTCTCGGTCGGAATGTATTCCACGCATATTAACTTTTCTTCCACAAATTCATGAATGTAATGATACCTAATGTCAATGTGCTTGGTATGTGAATGCTGGATTAAATTTCTAGAAATATTTATAGCACTAGAATTATCACAATATAAGACCATAGAATCTTGTGTTATTCCGTAATCGCTTAACATACATTTCATCCTAACAAGCTGAGTACATGCATTTCCAGCTGCAATGTATTTAGCCTCAGCAGTTGAGAGTGATACGGAACTTTGCTTCTTGCTAAACCAAGAAACTAAACAATTTTCAATATAAAAACAACAACCACTGGTTGATTTCTTATCATCGATATTCCCAACCTAATCAGCATCAGTGTACCCAGCCAACTGAACACTAGTATCATATGGATACTAAAGATCCAAATTTACAGAACTTATGACATATCGAATAATCTGCTTAACCACAATTAGATATGACTCTTTAGGGTTAGTTTGATATCTAGTGCAAATACCAACACTTAAAGCAATATCAGGTCTACTATCAGTTAAATAAAGTAAACTACCAATCATACTTCTATACAATTTACGATCCACATCTTTACCTGTAGAGTCCTTTGAGAGTCTTAGAGTTGTACTCATAGGAGTATCAAAATTCTTACCATTCTCAAATCTGAACTTTTTAATTAAGTTCAAGGCATACTTGGTTTGAGAAATAAAAATACCATCAGGTTGTTGTTTTACTTGCAACCCTAGGAAATAATTTAATTCCCCAACCATGCTCATTTTGAACTTAGATTTCATTAAATCTACAAACTCAACAGTCGTGTTAGTACATGTTGATCCATAAATAATATCATCAACCTAGATCTGAACCATTAAAATATCATCGTTATGTTTCTTAACAAAGAGTGTCTTATCGACACTACCCATTTGAAAATTATGACTTAGTAAAAAGTTAGTCAATTTTTTGTACCATGCCCTGGGAGCTTGTTTTAGACCATATAGAGCTCTTTTAAGATAGTATACATGATCAGTATACTTAGGGTCTTCAAACCCTGTAGGTTATTCAACATATACTTCTTCATGTAAATCGTCATTCAAAAAGGTACTCTTTACATCCATTTGATAAATTTTAAACTTTCTAAAGCATGCATTGGATAAAAAGTCTGATTGATTTAAGGCGAGCAACTGGAGCAAAGGTTTCATCGTAATCAATCCCTTCTATTTGATTGTACCCTCGTACAACTAATCTTGCCTTGTTTCGAATAATATTACCTAGTTCATTAGACTTATTTTTAAAAATCCACTTTGTTCCAATAATATGTTTATCTATAGGTCTAGGAACAACGTACCAGACATCATTTCGAACAAACTGATTAAGTTCTTCCTGCATAGCTACTATCCAGTTTTTGTCAGAAAGAGCTTCTTTTACGTTTACTGGTTCAATCCGGGATGTAAAACACACGTAGTTACATGTCTTCTAATTGTCTACGAGTGCGCACACCGGTGAGAGGGTTTTCAAGAATTTGAGTGGTTAGATGATCTTTGACAGTCCTTAATTCAGAATTATTTTGACTTGATGAAGTATCGGGTTTGTTAATCAAAAGAACTTCATCATTATCTGAACTAGGGGCAGGTGTATTCAAGTGATCATCAATGACCACATTAATGGACTCTTGAATCACACCAGTCCTATTTTTCAGAACACGATATGCATGACTGTTTAAAGAATATCCTAAAAAGATCCCATCATCACTTTTTGTGTCAAACTTTTCCAGATTTTCTCGGTCACGCAAAATATAGCACTTGCTACCAAAAACTCAAAAGTATTTGACCGCAGGCTTCTTATCAAACCAAAGTTCATAAGCAATTTTATTATTAGATTTACATGTATAAACTCGGTTGATAATATAGCACACAGTATTTATGGCTTCAACCCAAAGATTTCTAGGGAGCTTCATACTATTCAACATTACATTTCCCATTTCTTGAAGCACTCTATTTTTTCTCTCCACAATTCCATTTTGTTGTGGTGTTTTGGGCACAGAGAATTCATGCGATATTCCCTGATCGCTACAGAATTCTCAAAACTACTATTCTTGAACTCAAATCCATGATCACTACGGATCTTACAAACTTGAGAACTTTTTTCCAGTTTGAATCCGTTTGAGAATTCTTTTTACTTCATCAAGGGTTTCTAATTTATCCCTTAAAAAGGCTACCTAAGTGAATTTGGTAAAATCATCCACGATTACCAGTATGTATTTTTTGCCACCTCGACTCTCTGTCCTGGTAGGTCCTATAAGGTCCATATGGAGAAGCTCGAGTGGTCTTGATGTGGTATTGGAGTTCACCTTTTTGTGAGAGCTTGTAGTTTGCTTGCCATACTGGTATTCACCACATATTTTATCTACTTTTTGTAATTTAGGTAGACCTCTTATTAGTTCTCTCTTGCTTAATTTGTATAAATTATGGTAGTGTACATGTCCAAGGCGTTTAGGCCATAATTTTGTTTCATCGGTGTGGACAATGTAGCACAATTGATTAGATGAGCTACCATCGCTTACAATATAGCAGTTTTCAGAAGTCCTGTAACCAATTAATATTACAAAACCCTTTTTGTTTAAAATTTCACAACCTTGATTAGAAAAGTTCACGCTGTGATTGTTATCGCATATTTGAGATATGCTTAACAGGTTGTGTTTTAGCCCCTCAACATATAAAACATTCTTAAATAAGAGAAGGTTATAGAGTTGAACCATACCCTGGACATTAATCATGTAGTTGTTACCATTACCAAATGTGACTGACCCATCAGTCATATCTTTAAGGTCGGTGAATAAAGCCATACGCCTGTCATATGCCTGGAGCACCATGGCTTGTCGCTTTGAATGCAGTGTGGGTAACCAAGCAGGTAACCTTAGGAACCCATTTTATAACTGTTTTGGGTTTAGGCGTATAGTTGGTCTTTT
Source organism: Magnolia sinica (assembly GCF_029962835.1). Lineage (NCBI taxonomy): Eukaryota > Viridiplantae > Streptophyta > Magnoliopsida > Magnoliales > Magnoliaceae > Magnolia > Magnolia sinica. The sequence continues at coordinate 36,855,119 of NC_080582.1, read as the reverse complement.
TCTGTCTATTGTTGTAAGAATGACCTATTGAGTTAGATTTTAAGAGCTCCTTAAGAAAATCAACTATTTTTTCAGCTAAAGGGTTTCTGTTTTGAGTTTTATAGTTGATATAGTTGCTTTTAGGTTTTTGAAAAGTTTTAGCCTTTTTAGAAAAACTTTGATAAGTACTTTTCCCTTTTGAGTTAGAGGTTTCTCCTCTTACAAACTTAGGAGGGGTATTCTTCTATTTAAAAGGTATATTCTTATCATAGCCCAACCAGGATCTGTCGTCACATTTTCTAGATCCAGATAAAAGTTTTTCAAACTTTGGATCTCCTTAGGTATACCTCTATGTATCCTTTAAACTCAAAAGTAAAGAGTTTTCAAGCTTAAGTTTATTATTTTCAGATTTAAGTTTTTCAATCAGGGAGGTTTTGAATTCTAAATCGCATTTAGTCTTTTCAAAACAATCTAAAATATGAGATTTTTCTAAGATAAGTGAATCAAAATTTTCTTTGAGTTTTAAAAACTTTTCTTTTTGAAGTTTCAGTTTTACAACAATTTTACAACTTTCCTTGTATAGGGCATTGTAAGAATCTTGTAGATCTTCTTCATTTTCATGATCACTATTTAGATTTTCTTCACTAGTTGAGTCATCATGATCTAAAAAGGTGAACTTGGCTAGAGTCATAAGGGCTTTAACTTCATTGCCCGACTTAGATTTAGAATCTTCTGATTCTGAAGAGGCTTCAGTGCCAGAAGATTCATCCCAAGTAGCCAACATTCCTTTCTTTTTAGATTTGTCATTTTTATGACATTTGTTTGCTAAATGCCCATATTCTTGGCAGTTGTAACATTAATTATTTTTTAAAGATTTCCAAGTTTTAGATTTAGTTTTAGATCTTTTCTTATCGTTTGATTTTTGAAAATCAACCCTCTTCTTACTTTTGAAAATCTTGTAAAACTTTTTCGCTAAAAGAGACATATCGTCTTCAGAATTTTCTAAATCAGAGTTTTCTTGAGAAATATATTTGGAAGATTTAAGAGCGATAGAGTTACCTTTAGGAGCTTTAAAATTTAACTCATAGGTTTGTAAAGAACCAACTAGTTCTTCTGCCCTCATATTGTTCGCATCATGAAGTTTCTGGATCGCTGTTACCTTAGAGTTGAACCGTTCAGGAAGTTAGCGTAGTATCTTTGCGCACACTTTACTTTCTGAGATTTTATCACCAAGACCCCACATAGAGTTTACAATGTCATTCAATCTTGTATAAAAGTCCATAAACATTTCATTTTCATCCATATGAATTTCCTCAAATTTGGTTATGAGGAGTTGGACTTTAGATTTCTTGACAATTGATGTACACTCGTGTGTCATTTCTAAATTATCCCAAGCTTGCTTTACAGTATCATAGAATATAATTCTTTTGAACTCATTCGGTGATAGTGCGCAAGTGATTGCATTTAGTGCTTTTGCATTGGCACTACTCTCATTTTTCTAAAGAGTGGTCCATGAGAAATACGGTGTTACTCTCATTGATTTTGAACCATCGATACTAGCCACTTCAGCGGTAGGTGGGATCCATTCAATCACTGTGGCTTGCCACACACTCTCATTCATTGATTTGAGGAAAATCCTCATCCTGGCTTTCCAATAGGCATAGTTGGAGCCATCAAATGGTGGAGGCCTAGTGACTGAAAGGCTATCAAAATTTGACATCTTATATATAGCTTAGATCGTTAGTTGAGGAAATAAATCCAAGAATAAAGAATTAAAAATGAGCTATTAGACTCTGATACCACTTGAAATGGCCTGGCTATATGTCCTAAAGGGGGGTAAATAGGACTATGCCAAATAAAAATTTTAACGACGGAATATAAATAAAGGAATGATAGCACTTTAATCAAATCACAATATCGAAATGTGAAGCGAACTCAAATAAAGAGTTTGATACCAATGTTGTTCTAAGGACAACCTTGCACCATAAAAACCAAGGGTTTATGGCAGGACAACCTTACTAAAACAAATTGAATATCAAAAACTCAAACTGAAAGGAAAAAAAGGAAATAGCAAGAAATAAATTCTAAACTATTAGAACATTCCTACAATGCTTGAAATGTAATATTACAACATTCAAATCCACACACACATCCCACAAATCTGAATGATAAAAGATATAGAAATTAAATGAACACTCATAACACAAAGAATTATAGTGGTTCGCCTGTATGTACACCAACCGTTCAACAATAGCCACACAGGTACTCCACTCCTAATATCCTCACACAGGGGATATCAGCGTTCAATATCAAAATTGGTTTCACAGGTTCACCTAAAACCTTCACAATTGTGTCTTTTTAACTTGGGCTTACACAATCCAAAAACTAACTTTCTGAGTTTTCTGGCTCTCCTTGGATAACCAACACAATGAGATTTTTCTGGCGAATCTTAAAAGAAAACCAAAAGGAATAGAAGATTTACACAAATGTAAAATACCTGGATTTCTCCTTCTGTAGTAGCCTGGTAAAACCAATCGGAGTAGAAGTTCGAATATAGAAGTTCAATGTCCAATACTCACTTTAAAATGGTTCTAGGTTCTAATTGGTTTTAAATTAAACCAAATTAGGTGTAGCTCTATTTGATTTTGATTCCAAGAAGACGGAATACGACAATTCCTCTTTTCAAATAAGATTGGAATATAGGAACAAAATCAAATAAGAAAAGCTAATAAAAGAGAATATTAAATATGCACAATGTAGCTTAAAATGAACACAAACGTATCTTAGAGTGGAGCTTTGAATGTTCTTGAATTGAGTTCTTAAACTCTAAAATTCATGTTTAATTTATATATGCAAAAATCTCATCTACAACTGGTCTTGGGAACCCTTCGACTGGTTGTAGAACCAATGACATTTTGAATTTTTGAGCGCGATCTTAAAAAACCGTTCTATAACTAGTCTTAGGATTTATATGACTGGTCTTAGACCACCTACGACTGGTCGTATCTGACCCAGGACTGGTCGTAGGAAACCAGGATTGGTTGCTGTAGTTCGAGTCGTAGATTTAAGACTGGTCGAAGGACAAGTCGTGACCATTCCTACGACTAGTCGAACAGTCTCCAGGACTGGTCGTATAATAACCAAAAAATTCTAAAAAATTACAACAACTTAGGACTGGTCGTGGAATTTCTTAGACTGGTCGAACCAGTGCTAGGACTAGTCGAACAAGGTCTAGGACTAGTCTTAGAACTAACCAAATTCATATAAAAAGATTCAGTTTGAATTATGTATACAAAATGACCTACCCTAAGGTCAATTTAAGGTCATTCATACTTGGGACATGAAGTATGAATATTGAAACTTCATTCTTTCAGATGAAGGTTGACCTTTGAACCTTATGAAGCTTGAGATCTCTACTTGATGTAGCTTGATCTTGAGATCTTCTACAGCTTGAAATTAAACTTCATCTTGAGTTGCACTTGAGTCTTGAACAAACACTCTTCTTATCGATGTAATTCTGAACATTGATGATTACAGAAGAGGACAAAATACATGACCTTGCATTTCTTGAAGTTGATCACCATACTTGACTTAAAGCATTGTAATGTCATGTCTTGAACATATATATATATATATATATATATATATATATATATATATATATATATCAACATACAAACACAAGACACAGATAGTGGTTTTAGCACAACAAAATTTGACAACCAAAGGAGCATGAGACCATAGCACTTACAACAACAAATCCATTACTCCCAGAGGGAAGAATGAGGACAGGAGCGGACGTGAGGCGGTCCTTCAGCTCCACAAATGCTCGCACACATGCATCACTCCACACAAACTCTGCGCCCTTCCGGGTCAACCTGGTCAGCGATGCTATAATATAGGAGAATCCATCGATAAACCGTCGATAATATCCCACCAAGCTAAGAAAACTATGGATCTCCGACATGTTCTTAGGCTGGCCCCACTGACGCACTGCATCAACCTTCGAGGGGTCCACAACAACACCCTCCCTCGTCACCACGTGATCGAGGAACTTCACCCCCTCCTGCCAAAACTCGTACTTCTCTAGCTTCGCATACAGCTGGTGGGCACGGAGGGTCTGTAAGGCGATCACAAAATGTTGCTCATGGTCCTCGCGAGTCCTCAAATATATCAGAATGTCGTTGATGAAGCCCACAACAAATTGGTTGCGATAAGACCGAAAAATCTCATTCATCAACTATATGAAGACCGCGGGTGTATTGGTCAATCCGATGGACATGACCTAAAACTTAAAGTGATGATAGCATGTCCTAAAAGTTATCTTCAGGATGTCCTCTTGGACTCGAATATGATGATAACCGGAACGCATGTCAATCTTCGAGGAAAACTGTGCACTCTGCAACTGATCAAACAAATCATCAATCCTCGAGAGCGGATATTTGTTCTTAATTGTAACCCAGTTGAGCTCACGGTAATCCATGCAGAGCTTCAATGAGCCATCCTTCTTCCTGACGAATAATAACGGTGCTCCCCCCTGGTGATCTACTCAGGCAGATGAAGCCCAACTCTTGCAACTCATCCAACTGCTACTGTAGCTCCCATAACTCCATCGGTGTCATACGATACGGGGCCTTCGAGATAGGTGCGGTACCGGGTACAAGATCAATTTAGAACTCAATATACCGGCGCGGCGACAATCCCAGAATCTCCTGAAACATATTAAAAAAATCACAAACCACTGGCAACTGCTCAACACTACAACGGGCTCCTTTACTACACAAGACATTAAACAAGACAATGGCTCTCCTTTGGGCTCACCAACGAACTGGAACTACTGCAAGATAGGTATACAAAATGTAACTATCCTCGCGGAGTAGTCCAAGACGACATGGTACTCGGCAGGCCAATCCATGCCCAGGATGACGTCGAAATCTGACATCAGCAGCATAAACAAGTCAGCAGGGAAGAAAATCTCTCCCACCAACATGGGGCAAGATGAACAGAAGCGGCCTAACACTGTAGTCTTCCCTAAGGGTGTCGATATGGTCAATCCCTCACGGGCAGACTCTGTTGGCAATCTAGTCCAATGATAGAAATCCTTAGATGTGAAAGAATGAGATGAATCAGAATCGAACAAAACTCGAGCAATGCATTGGGAGACTAGAAGAATACCCTCAATGACTCCTCTAAAGGATTACAGGTCCTGTTGAGCTGCATAGAATCTAGCCTAAGCCGGCTAGGGAGGTGCCTGTCCCCTCTGAGGTCGCGGCTGCTGCTACTACTGCCGATGAAGTCGGAACTGCTGCCTCTGCTGCTAAGGTCTCAGAGACTGGTGCTGGTGCTGCTGTGGCGACCTAATCTGCTGTTGTAGGGGCCTCGGTGGTAGGAGCCACTGCCGCTGCTACTACGGATAGGGACACTCATGCCTACGATGCCCTGTCTCACCGCATCCAAAATAAGCACCAGGGTACTATCGCAGAGGTGGTGCTGGAGTTGTTGCTGGTGCTCTGGTGGCTGGGCGATCCCTGTACCTCCACCGCCGTCGACACTACTGCTGGTGGGAGCTACCCAAGGGGGCCTGCCTCTTCCGGTCTCTCCTACAATCGTGATCACCCTATGTATCAGCCCAATCAGCCTCGTAAATCTGAGCCCTCCATACTACCTCCTCAAAGGTCGGGAGCTCATGTCCAATAACACCTCCTTGGAGGCTGTAATGCAAGCCGTTATTGAAATGGCTGGCCTTCCGCTCCTCATTGTCAACCCAAATAAGGCGCGAACCTCAATAGGTCTATGAAACGGGCCGTATACTGAGCCACAGTTATGTTTTCCTACACTAGGGTCTCGAACTCCCATGCTCGCTGCCGACGAATGTGGTCGAGGAAGTACTGTCGGTCGAATCGATCAATGAAGTCCTCCCATGTCCAGATGACGTCAGCTCCTACAGCACGGGTGATGGAGGTCCACCTATGCTCGGCCTCGCCATCGAACAAATACATAGCTAAAGGGACTCGCTGCTAGGTCGTGCACCTCATAATCTCAAACATCTTATCCACTCGGGAGTGCCATTTATCTGTTGCAGTTGGATTGGGCTCTCCCTAGAATTACGGGGGATCGAGCCGAAGGAACTCTCTTAACAAGGCGCTCACGCGCACCTGCTCTATTAGCTCCGGGGTCTCCACGAGGTGCCTACCCTGCCCTTGGAGTGCAGCTGTCATAGCTTGAAGCATCTGCTGCAACATCTCTGCACCAACTAGTATGGTAGGGGCTGCACTGGTCTCAGGCGGGGGTGCAGGATCTGCATGGGTCTTGGGTACGGGAACAGGAGGCTTCGGTGGGGGAACAGGAACTACGGGAGGTGAATTAAGAACCTCAGTTGGAGGAACGAGATCCTCAAGTGGTGGAACAGGAGCCGCTCGGGTCGCTCGGCTACCTCGGACGCCTCGCGTGCCTCGCCTAGGCGGAATGATCTACAGAAAGAACAAGGTGCCTATCAGCCTTGACAACCCTCGAAGGCTCAGACGTTAGGGAACCAAATTAGAAAGATTACACACTCGGTACCTGGTTGCCCTAAGCTCGAAGTAAATATGTGATATTGTCCTGAATTATTCCCAAGTTATACTCTGATACCAACTTCTATCACACCCCAAACTCGAAAACCGGGCTCACAAAATTTCCGATCGCCGAATCCGGCGTCGACAGCCTCCGCGGTAACCCATTCTCGGCTCCCGGCACCCATATACTAGGTTCCAATCCTAGGATCCTACAAGGAGGATTTTCAAAGTACATTTGTCTCGTAATAAGTATAATCAAAGGCATAACCCACGAACAATAACCAGACCTCCATCACAAAATTTACTATGATAAAAAACTTTAAAGTACAATGCGCATAAAGGGAAATACAATGATAATAATAATAATAATAACAAATCTCCATAAGCTTGACTGCACGCTCCTGCTCCTGCTAAGCTACAGCTGCGTCCTGGAGTCACCTGCATGTATTAATAGTGCATAAGCTTATAAAAAGCTTAGAGGGTGGTGAAAGTGCATGCGCAAGGTAGCATTATAAGAATATAGTATCAGAGCAATACAGAAACATGCTGATAAGTCCATGAATGTAATTAGTCGTACCAAGGCTATGCGATGTAAGGCATGAATGCTATAGGCCATACCAAGGCCATGCGATACAAGGCCTACATGGCCAAGGTCATATGCGAGATGTAACTTTAGCATATCAGTTCTCAAGGACCACATATCAGTACAACTCATCTCTGGAATATCACTGGGGTCTAGTGCACTCCACATTGGCTACCTCCTCCCTAGCCACGCAATCAAGTGAAAGAAACCTCACTACCTGCCTACTAATATCGGCCTAGCTCGTTGGTAACGGACCCATTTGCAAGCTGGTTAGATTCAGCCTAGCTTAAATCCCCCCTCACTCGGGCAGATAAGGCCACACCCCCTACCAATTGACCATGACACAGTGGGAGATGCGGCCTACTGGTATACAGCACTCGTGCACTCATACATCCACTCGGTCTCAACGTTGGAGCATTTTTCGGTACCGTGAAGTTTAGGGACTTTCACCTAGGGACATCCTTCGCACCCTATGTAAAGAGTAGATTTTCAGTGTTGAAACCTACCATCCATGATATATCTGTGGAGGCTATGGCCCTGATGTTGCTAGGGCGTACAACAATCGCAACATACATTATAAGATACATGAGTCACACAGTCCAATCATGCATCAATCTTACGCATATCATGTGCTCATGTGGGACGACTCCACCTATCAGGGAGTCCCTTAAAAAACCCGCCCTATGGCATATGTAATGGTCAATCACATCTCATAACAGTCATGCAGATAATGCGTATGGGCATGAATCATGATGCTATGCTATCACATACTCATAATCGGCCTATATGCAAGACAGGGTCCATAGGTGAGCAGCTGATTTAAACCTCAATATAATGATCGACCCTCGGCAATGGATATACCAATTTCGATAGCACGGAGTCATTCGTCTACAACGATGATGGACCATGCAACATCAATAGTGCCCAATGATTTGGGTTAACCCACTAGAGAATGATGAGAACGGGCCTAACAAGGCCTAAGGGAAGGTCACAATATGGACATTTAACCATCATTGCCCATTAATATGGACATTTAACAAACATTGCTCCCAAGGAGTGACCCACGTAGAGCCAAACATATAGTGGGCCCATAGCCTCACACAAGGGCCTCATACACAACATAATGGGCCTCACACAAGGGCTTAATATATATCTCAATGGGCCTCCCTCAAGGGCCTAATATACATCACCATGGGCCTCATACGAGGGCCTCACATACATCATATCGGGCCTCACCACATGGACCTCATATTCAACATATTGGGCCTCATCAATGGGCCATAAATACATCATATTGGGCCACACACAAGGGCCTCATACACATCCCATTGGGCCTCACTCATAGGCCTTATGTACATCATAATGGGCCTCACCAAAGGGCCATAAATACATCAAGATGAATGGACAACAAGGTCAATATACACATCAAGATGGGTCTCACAAGTCAGCCCTATGGTCCAGAAAATTAGGTGGACAGATTGTCTACAATGCATACCTCAAGGTGGGCCTGTTGCACCACCACAATGGGCCTAATGGGGCAGCCTATAATCTAGAAAAAATGGATGGGAAGCCTGGATATACATCGCATTCATCAGGGGGCCACTACCCTGGACGGCACGGAGAAATACACACATCATCGTTATCCCCTCATAGATGGACGGCGTGGAGAAAAACATACATCATGGTGCGCCCCACATCAGGAAACAGATGGATGGCGTGGAGAAAAACATATACATCTAGGTGGGTCCCGACCCACACGTGCAACACGTGTGGGGTGGGCCCCACATTGCTAAAATGAATGGATGGTGTGTATAAAACACATTACAGTGGGGTCCACCATCCTAAACAGATGGAAGGAGTGGATATAGAATAAATACATCAAGGTGGGTCCCGTTCGTCCAGAATGGACGGATAGCTGGATACAAAATACATATGTCAAGGTGGGTCCCATTCCACATGCGCAGCATGTGTGGGATGGGCCCCACATGAGTTGAAATGGATGGATGGTTTTGATACAATACATACATTGTGATGGGGCCACACAACTTACTGACGTCGGACAGTAGTGGGACCCACCGTCCCTAGTAGATGGACAGTGTGGGTACACCACATCTTCAAGGTGGGCCACACGTGTGGTCCGCAGTTTTGGATAGAGCTGATATCTTTGTTTTCTCCTTGACCAAGTCTGCTGGATGGTACCAGCAACGCTGGACTGTCCAGCCACCTATTGAACATTAACAAGGTGGGCCCCATGGATGGCCGGTATGGATATAAAATACACACATCACGGGGGTCCATCAGGGTGGGCCACACACATATAATCATCAACATAAGAAGAAGAAGGGGAGAGAGAGAGAGAGAGAGAGAGAGAGAGAGAGAGAGAGTGGTGGTGGTGGGAGGAGCTCCGCCGCTATGAGCTCCCCTCATGCATGCACATGTACATTAGGTGGGCCTTACATAGATGGCCATATATCATAAATTTTGATGGGGAAATGCCATTTCCTCCACATAAATCAGGGCCTAAGTGGCCATACCCTATTGCATAGCATAGAAACTTCATGGTGGGATCCATGGAGAATGGTCTCACCATGGATAGATACATGCATGATGTGATGGACCTTAGGCCACATATAGGGACCAAGATGGGATCCCCACCATTGCTTGGTGGGTCCCACTGGCCCCATGCTAAAGAAAATAAGGATCCATGGAGAATATGAAAGAAATAGATCCTAGGAAGCACCCACCTTCAAATCTTCTTGTCCTTCTTCCACCATTGGCTCGTAGAGCCCCAAGAGGTTCGATTCAATGGTTGGGATAAAGTTTTGATGGTTGGATATGGGGGATTAGGGAGAAAGAGTTGCTAGATTATTTTGGGAATCCATGGCCCTTGCTAGAGAGAAATGAAGAAGAATGAGGGAGGAAGAGAGATAAGTGGGAGAAAGAGATGATTAGTTTGTAAGGCAATCTTAGCTAGTGTAAGGCAAACTCTCATAGGGAAGAAAAAAGAAATTATGGGCTAGGGACTAGGGTGGCTAGGGTGGTTAGGGTAGGATAGGTAGGGTGGCTAGGTGTCAATTAGGATGAGGTCATCCTCATAATGGCTTAGGGAAATGTGTCATGGGATAGGTGAGTCCTGCAACATGCGGTCCACGACCATGATCATGTGCGACTCATATCCCATGATCTAAACGTCGAATCGGCGCACGAGATGCGGTGACAGCGCTATTGCAATGGTGTAGGGCTTAGGTTGAGTCAACTCGAGTTTATCGAATAGGACTTAAGGTTGTGCACAAATGAAATCTATGGGTCGCGGGTTGCCAAAATTCGTCCAGGAGGACCGCGGGATCCTATGGAACGGAATGGTCACTAGTACATGGGTCTGACAATCATGTTCATAAAACCAAGATATAAATGGGGGATGATATGAAATATTTGACCCTCAATAAGGACATTTAATTATTTACTATATTCTTTTACTCTGATGAAATAATCAATACAGTCGATTTTATTCTAATAAATGAATCTAGATGTAATATAAATAGAAAAAAAAAGAGGCGTGACTTTTTTAAAGCATCCAATTTATTCTATTATTAACACCCGATTTCCTCAGGCATGAGTATAAACTCTGGCCATGAAATTTTGGGATGTTACACCGATACTCGAAGTTAATTTGTGGAGGCCACAATTTGAGAAATTGCCTTAAACCAATATAGTGCATCTACCGTCTAGCCTTAAAGCACTGAAGCTTAACCTAAAACCATTGCCAGTTGATTTTAAATATGTCTACTTAGGTCAAGATGAGACATACCCAGTGGTGATTTCTTTCCACCTAGAGAAAGAACAAGAAAGTATGCTTATTGTTACTTTCATTAAGCATAAATGAGCCTTTAGATGGTTAATTACGGACCTCAAGGGAATTGATCCTTTGATTTGTACTCACCGCATTCATCTTGAGGATAATGCAAAAACCTCTCGACAACCACAACGTTGACTCAATCCAAATATGAAAGAAGTGGTTGAGGCTGAGGTACTTAAATTGTTGGATGTGGGTATAATATACCCTATATCCGACAGTCAATGGGTAAGTCCAACTCAGGTGATTCCTAGGAAGTTTGGAATCACCATTGTAGCCAATGCCAACAATGAACTCGTACCAACTAGAGTTATTACTGGTAGGAGACTGTGCATTGACTATAAAAAATTGAATACCATCCCAAGGAAGGACCACTTTCTTGTCCCTTATTGATCAAATTTTGGAAAGGCTAGCTGGTCACTCTTACTATTTGTTTCCTTGACGGGTACTCGAGCTATAACCAAATTGAGATAACCCTTGAAGATCAAGAAAAGACAACGTTCACATGTCCATTTGGCTCATTTGCTTACCGAAGGATGTCATTCGGACTGTGTAATGCCTCCACCACTTTTCATCGATGCATGTTGAGTATTGTTTCTGACATGGTGGGGTAATATTTAGATGTCTTCATGGACGACTCATTTGTCTTTGGTCCATCCTTCAGTGAATGTTTAGAAAATCTTAAATGTGTGTTGAAGCGATGCGAGGAATAGAATTTGGTTCTGAATTGGGAGAAATGCCATTTCATGGTTCCCAAGGGAATTATGCTTGGACACATAATTTTGTCCAAGTGAATTAAGGTAGACAAGGCAAAAATTGATCTTATCTCTAACCTACCTCCACCCAAGAGCGTACGTGACGTGCGATCCTTCTTAGGACACGCCGAATTCTATAGACGATTCATAAAGGACTTTAGTCATCTCTCTCATCCTTTATGCAATCTACTTCAAAAGGATGTATAATACGAGTGGACTGAACAATGCCAAGAAGCTTTCACTAAGCTCAAGGGCATGTTAACTACCGCACCTATCATGTAACCACCCGATTGGAGCATCTCTTTTGAGATTATGTGTGATGCATCTGACTATGCTATTGGGGTGGTCTTAGGCTAGAGAAAAGAAAAGAAGCCCTACATTATTCACTATGCAAGTAGAACTCTAAATTCTGCCCAAGTGAACTACTCTACTACGGAGAAGGAACTCTTAGCTGTAGTGTTTCCTTTCGACAAATTTAGTATTCCCTTGGATGGTCAATTTGGAAAAAATTCATCACCGAGGTATGTAAGTTTTTCTAGGATGGTCCTTATTTGTTTAAATATTGCCCAGACCATATTCTAAGGAGATGTGTGCTAGACAATGAACATTAGAGTATCATCTCCCTTTGTCATTCTCAAGCCTGTGGTGGTCACTTTTCTCCTAAAAAAGAATACGACCAAAATTCTACAGTACAGCTTTTACTGGCCCACGATGTTCAAAGATACTCATAAGTTTTACAAAGCTTATGAACGTTGTCAGAAATTAGGAGGGTTGTCCCGTCAAAATATGATGCCTCTGAATCTCATTCTTACAATTGAAGCATTCGATTGCTGGGGCATCGATTTCATGGGACCCATTCCCCCAATCCTTTAGGAATATTTACATTTTGTTAGCAGTAGACTATGTCACTAAGTGGGTCGAAGTGATCCTGTGTCGGAATAATGATCATAAAATGGTCATTCGATTCTTAAAAGAAAATAACATTTCCTTATTCGGAACACCTCGGGCCATCATTAGTGATGAAGGTTCACACTTTTGTAATAGGCCATATGAGAACTTAATGAAAAAATATGGCATTTCTCATAAAGTGAGCATTCCATACCACCCACAACAAGTGGGCAAGCCGATATTTCTAACAAGAAAATTAAACAAATTCTGAAAAAAATGGTTAAACCTGACCAATGCTACACGTATAAATATGTCTTGTGCGGCCGCACAACCAATCTCTGTTGCACGGTTGCGTAACATAAAGACTCTGCTGCATCTTTTGTCTTCCTTTTCTCCTTCTTTTCTCGTTCTCCATTGTGTCATGCAATAACTAGAGTCTTTAAAGAATTTTGAAATCTCTCTGACTTTCTGGAGCTCTCTCTATTCATGAATGTCCGAAATGAGAGGGGGAGGGGGGTATTTATAGGCCACCACGTGCGTGAACCAGCAAACCCGCACAACTCAACTCCTTTATGTAGAAACGTATTTCCATTCCATTACGCGCTGCCCAACTAATCCCTGTATGTCGTTTCATTGCGCATCGCCTAACCAATCTATATTGTGCAGGCATGAATCTTCTTTGTATTCCTGATTTTAATTTCCATTCTTTATTATTTATCCATTTTATTATTTTTTACGCTCCAACAGATGCCCCCTTGATTCTCCTTTGATTTTGCTCCAAAATTAATTGATGATCAATGAAAACTCTCTTTCCTTCGACCCATTGCGTGCTTGCGCATGGGTTATTGCGCTATCAGGTCCATGCAACGCCTAACCAGGTCATGTTGGGTATATACATTATACTCTGCTCTCTTTGCATCACTTCTTTTTTAGCTTTCTAAATTTCTGCCTCTCTGACGTGCTGTCGCACAACATGCTTTGATTGCCAAGTTGCGCAATGATCATTCTTTGCGCAACGCGTAACACTACCTTAGCAAAACAAATTGTCCAAGCACTAAAAATCTGCCAAATTTTCCCATGTCTTATATCTTTTTTCTTATAATCAAATGGCTAGGAGGAGAAGTGAAAGAACATCTAGTGCTTCTCAAGAGCATCCAACTCTTCAACAGTCTGCCTCTGACCAGTTTTGGCCTACTCAATCTGAAGACTGGCTTGTAAAAAGATAAAAAAATCACCACAAAAAACCCCTTACTCTTTAAAGAACCAGTTTCCATCAACATTCGAACCGATGACTTTTGCTTTTCTAATAGAGAAATAGCTACTACCATCTCTTCTTCAAAGAAAAGGCAACCGAAGAGTAAGAATCAACAATCCCAATAGGAGTAGAAATTGCAAAACACTTGGAATTATGTAGAAGTTCATCAAAAATATTTAAATTTCACAGCCTATTTAAGGACGAAATGATCATCATCCCTATGAATTTATGCCATCATTGGTCAATTCTTCATAGTGAGCGAACTGACCAAATGACTCGTAACAAACTTGTCTTCATAGATCATTGGACTGTGACAGAGTCTCAAATTCTAGGGGGATATGTCGTAGAGAAATAGTCTCATCAAGAAACCGGCAGACTTTCTCTGATGAGATTCTTACAACCATGTTACAACCCTCGTCACTTTTACCCTACTCATTATTTCAAAATCGTTCAACAACACTTCCGCACTAGAGAATCATTATGGGGAAATAGGGAGTTCAAAACTAGAGGATTCTTGTCTTCACTCAACTATTACAGTGCATGGGCCCGAACTATTATCGAGAAGTATTCGAATGTCTTAATTCAAATCAATCTTTTGAACGCAATCGAAGCCACATAAAAGTACTTCTATAAGGATACAACCGTCTTCAAGGGTTTTCTCAAATATTATTGTTCAATAACTAACTCATTCCATCTTCCTTTGGGTGAAGTTAGTATTATTCTGTTGGATTTGTACCAAATGGTAGGCCTTCCCATTATAGGCAATTTCTTTTACAAAGACATGCTTATGAATGAGGGATTCGCACATTTCTCCCTAGCAAATCATCAACCCGAGATCTTAGAGACTACTATCGAACATTTCAAGGAGATGATTAAATTTCCAGATATACATGAGATCTCTCCCCTTGACTGGCTAGCTCATTTCTCTTGTGGCTTATGGAACACTTTCTACTACTCTTCTCTTTATTGAAGCTTTTATGTACCATATAGTCTTGCCATTCATTTAATAATTGTACTTCCACTCTTACCATCTTCACAAGCCACAAAGGGCCATGAAGCCATCGATTGATGAAGTCTTCAGGCGGTACGTGTATAATATCGCCATGCACCTGGCATTCATGGCATTGCTTCATATAAGTTATTGCATCTTTAAACATAGAAGACTAATAATACCCCCGCAATGTATACAGTGGAATAAATTTCGGCCAGCCTAATGGGCCCCCACTCTCTTGAGTAGGCTTCTCGTAGTACATAATAGGCTTCTTTTATATCCAGACAACGTAACAACATTTCATCATAAGATTTTTGATATAATACCTCATTGTGCATGACGAACTTTTTCAATCTCTGTTTAATCCGTGCTCTCATTGACTGTTCTTCAAGTAAAATTCCATACTTAAGATAATCAATGAAGGGCTATCGTCGGTCATTGATTATGACTCTAGGCAAGATATTGGTTATGCTCTGGTAATTTCGCTCAAGAGCTCTAGCAATGGTAGAAATCTCCATTCTTCAATTGTTATATGGAGAGGGCTATTATCATGGCAGGAAAGAGCCACAGCCAGACTGGCTAATACATCTACTCTTACGTTCTCATATCGTGGTATATGTTTAATTTCAACATTATGAAAACCCTCTAATAATTTCTATGCTCGTCGGTAATAAGGAAATATTTCTGGCTTTCTTATTTCGAATTCTATTGTCAACTGATTTATCGCCAATTTAGAATCTCCAAAAATCTTCAAGACTCGTATGTTTATCTCATGAACTATTTTCAATCCTATAATGAGGGCATTATATTCATCCTCGTTATTTGTACATGCTGCCCCCAGTGTGAAGGAGTACGGAAGCAGATTGCCTTGAGAACTAATAAATATTATTCCGACCCCCGCTCTTGACATCCGGGAGTCGCCATCAAAGTACATCTGCCAAGCATTGGACGATTCGACTAGCAACACCTGTTTGTTTGGCAATTCATCATAAATCTCCTCATTATCTGGGACCAGGTGAGCTGTTAGAAAATTAGCAATTGCCTACCCTTTTATTGCTTTTAATGGTTCATAAGCGATTATAAATTCAAAGAGAAGTACATCCATTTGGCTAATCTTCTCGACAACGTTGACCTTGTTATGAAGTATTTAATTAGATCTGCTCGTGAGATCAGAGTCATCTCATGAGAGAGACAGTAGTGTCGTAGCTTTTGTACCACAAATACTAGGGCTAAGCATATTTTCTCGATGAGTGAGTAGTTACATTCTACTCCTATCAAAGTTCTTCTTAGATAATAAAGGGCGTTTTCTTTCCCATGTTCATTGCATTGAGCCAACAGAGCCCATGGGGAATTTTTGCATGCTGCAATATATAGAATCAAAGGCTTGCCTTTTATAAGTGTGGTCAATACTTGCGGTTGTTTTAATAACTCTTTGATAGAATCAAACGCATTCTAGCATGTTTGATCCCATAGGAATTCTGCCCCCTTTTCATGAGGTGAACGAATGGCTGACATCTTCCAACCAAATTTGATATAAAACGATGAATATAGGCTAACTTCCTTGGCAAACGTTTCAATTATTTTAATGTTTTCAAGGGAGGCGGCATTTCTTGGATAGCCTTAATCTTTCTCAGATTGATTTTAATCCCCCCAATGCCTGATAACAAATCCCAAGAATTTACCCGATGACACACTGAATGCACATTTTGTCGGATTCATCTTCAATTGATTCTTTCTAAGGCAGTGAAAGACCGACAACAAATGTTCGCAATGTTCTTCATGATCATTAAACTGGACCACTAAATCATCAACATAGCATTCAACGTGTTTTCGCATCATGTCATGAAAAATATTATGCATTGCCCTTTGATATGTAGCCCCAGCGTTCTTGAGTGCAAAAGGCATGGCCTTATAACAATAAATTCCTAGAGATGTCCTGAATGCAGTAGCCTTTTTGTCCTCAAGCGCCATGTGTATCTAAGTATATCCAGCGTATCCATCCATGAAAAATATGACCGCATACTTTGTTGTGCTATCAATCAATAATTCTGTTATGGGCAATGAAAAATCTTCTTTTAGGCATTCTTCGTTTAAATCTTTAAAATCGACACAAACTTTGATTTGTCCGCTCTTTTCCTTCACAGGGACAATATTAGAAATCCGTATAGGATATTTGACTTCCCTTATGAAACCAACTTTAATTAGGTTGTTCACTTCTTCTATTGAAGGTATTAAGTCAGGATGAAAGTGTCTTTGTGCCTGTTTAACCAATATCTTGTCATTAAAGATGTTGAGTCGGTGCATTGCCATTACTGGTTCCAAGCCAGGCATTTTTGCATATGTCTAGGCAAATACATCTCTATATTACCTATGCTTAAGTGTATTGACACCTTATGCAATTTGGTAAAATGGTAAACCAATCCAGATGTCTGCGATGCAGGTGCCTTAGAGGCTGCTATGTTGAAGGATGTATATGTGGACCCCATGGAGGAAGTACCCTACTTCCAGATGCAGGAGGGACAGAAGTAGTCTGGCATGGCTAGTTTCTTAGTTTTCTTTGGATTAGTTACTTTACGATACTTGAACTTTTAGGCATTTATTTGGTTATGTACTTAAGTCCCTAACTGAGTGGACTCCTACTGTTATATTTGGATGATTGTATGGTTTGGTTTAGTCATGTTATCGATGATACACAATTAAAACTATGAACTAATGATACATTCTTGATTATTTCTCCACTACCATGATTGATATCATTTGATTCAGCCTTAAACTATGCTTCCACATTGTAAGTTAACACCCAAGATATCGGGGATCGGGGACACACTCGACTCCTGAAATCTAGGGTGTTACAGGTGTTACAAGATGGTATCGAATTGGAGAGATAAACTAACCTGTGGGTTGGGTGTAAGGTACGTCCACACAACACATGATATTGTCTGCTTTGCTGAAGCTCACAGATTTAAAACAAGTCATACATGTTAAGAAAAGAACCTAACTTATAGCCACCACAACTTTGGATGACGCTTTCAATGTGGGACAAAGATCCACCTTCACTATGTGCACAGTAGCCTACCATCACAGTAGCATACTAGCCACACAGTAGCTTGCCAGCCACCTTGGGGCCCGTCCACATATGCGCCTACCCACATGTGCTTGCCCACATGTGACCACACAATGACGGGGCATCACAATATCCCCCACTGAGGGCAGAGCCGTCCTCAGCTTTGATACCACTTGTAAGGGTTATCCCCATAACACATGATATTGTCCGCTTTACCGAAACTCACAAATTTAAAACATGTCTTTCCTATTAAGGAAAGAACCCAACTTATAGCCACCACAACTTCGAACGATGCTTTCGATGTAGGACAAAGTTTCACCTTCACTGTGTGCACAGTAGCCTACCAGCCACACAATAGTTTGCCAACCACCCTGGGGCCCATCCACATGTGTGCTCGCCCATGTGTGCCTGCCCACATGTGACCACACAATGATGGGGCATCACATTGAGGACTCATATAAACTTCGCACTGACTTAAATAGGCTATGAGATTAGATACAATGGACCTCATGATCAAATTTCCAATGATTGCTTGCTCTTGAAACTTAAAACTTAGACATCTAAACACTAGGGTAGCCCTGTTCGAGATCATTAAATATGTAATCCCTTTTATCATTTGAATTTGACTTAGAGCAATTTAAATGGATGGACCAAAGCCAAATGAGAAGTGTTAGAGTAAAATTCCAAAAGCTTTGAATTTCAGATGGTTTTAGTCCAGTAAGATTCGGTTTACTAAAGGAATTTTTGGTTAACTAAGAGTCTTTAGACTCTCTTTCTTCAATGGACTAATAGGGGGATTCGGTCGATCGAAGAAATTTTCGGTCAACCGAGGAGCACTAGAGGTCCTCTCTAAATTTAGGTGATTAACAAGTCTCAGTTAACCGAGACAGTGCTCGATCGACCTAAGAACCCCAAGTACATTTTTAAAAATTGAACAACAAATCTCGGTCAACCAAGATAGAGCTCGATCAACCGAACCCAACCCGAATTGTTCCACACCATGAGACATTTTAAAAGGCCTTTAAGGCCATTGTCATCATACCTTTCCATCTTCTAAATTTCCCAAGAGCGTACCTAAGATGATGTATCTGGGTCCCAAGTGCATTTGGATTGAAGAGATTCATTTCAGATTGAGAAAAATTCTCATTCTAAGTGCTAACCATAAATCAACCATAACTTTTGATCTGAAATGAGTTACGGGATACACATCATATGAATTCCTACTTAATAGGCCATTCCGGGTCAATTAATGCCTTAATGGGTGTCGTGCTGCTCAGTTTCATGAGAAAATGACTCCTTCCTATAGAAAAATGCTATTTTTTGAAAAAATATATATATTATTTTTAGTAAGTTTTAGATTGGACGTATCCTTTTTATCATACAGTTTTAGTATTTGGTGTCTTCTTATGATTTACTTCTTATTATGCCAAGAATTATCTTGCTTAGTTAGATTAATACTTTCTACTTTTAGTAAGTTTTACTATTTTGGGAAAAGTTTCAGTTTATTTGCATCAGGACTCTTACTTGGGATTGCGTTTTATTATTTAAAGCCTTGTAATCTCATTTTAGAGATAGACTACAATAAAAGAAATTTGAATTTTCTTATCTCTTATGGATTTAAGAACCATTTCACCGTGTAGATTCAAAGTTCATATCATGTTGAGGAGATGGTGTCCTTCATCTTCCTTTCCATGCCCTTTTCCCTGTGTCACAAGTCCTCCAACCCTAACATCAAGATAGTGGCCTTGTCCCTACTATTTTTGCTTTTATTCTAATTTTGATAATCATTTTGCTCATGGCCAAGAGGAGAAGTGCAAAGGAAGAACCGGGCCTTAGGGAGTGGGCATATACAAACTTTAATTACTCAAAGTTAGCGTGTTGAGAATTATTGACTTAAACTTAGGTGAAATCCCTTAGAATTATGGAAAATGGTGAATATAGAGAAGAAATCTTAGCTCCTTGGAAATCTTTCTAGGATAGTTGTTTTTACTTAGAAATAAAAACTTGGGCATCGTGGGAAATTCATAACCCACCAAGTTGAATATAGATTAAATAAGAACATACTTTGAACTTGACCCTAAAGGAAATATCTTTAGAAATAGAAAATTCAAACTTTCTAAAACTTACCTCTAAAGATAGCATTTCCCTACAACTCCCAGCAATTAGAAATAACTAGAGGAGAAACCCTAACTAAACATAGGAGATTTGACACGAACATGTTTCTAATGGTTCACAAAATAATCAGAGTGTGCATTGTAAGTGAGATGGGCCATTGAAGCTTACTCCTCACGGAGATGAAAAATTACATGATATTTTCCCCAAGTGTTTAGAATAATTCAGACTATGAACTTACAGAACTATGTTTAAGAGAAATATATACAGTTCGATCCAAATTCTAAATCCTGAACAATTACTAATGAACTCAATCCCTTGATCAAGCAGAAGATCGGGATCCACCAAGATTAGGAAAGAATATAAATGAACTCACTGTCCTGATCAGGCATAAGATCTATGTATCGAGCTCAAACCCACTATCACCGTCTTTCCATGTTAGCTCGAACGCTAAAAATGAAAATTTATACTCTAGATAGTGGGGAATAGTTATGACTTTTGAATGTTGTTGAAGCGATTCCTTAACTTTTGGTGGAGCTTAGAACTATGAATTGATTCTTAGAAGAAAGTTTGAAGTAATATTAGAAATAAAATCCTTGCCTTAATCCATGTAAGTTAGATTGCTTGGGAGGAATAGAAAACTTCTCTATCCATGAGAAAATCTATCCACTAGAGATATAAAGTTATAAGAATCGAGTAAAGTAAAGAAAGGATCTTATGTCTAGGCTTGGGATAAACTCATCTGAGGAACGATGCACCCCTTAGATAAATCTTATAGTTAAATATTTAAGGGCAATATTAATGATTTTGACGTATTTTCTTGAATCTCGAAGGTGAGAAATTTTATGGGGGGTAGATCTTCATAATAACCACGAGTTTGTTTAAGATTAATATATACATATACCCGCAGACCAACCTATTACAATGAACTCAGTAGAAATTCCGGCATCATGAGCCGTTATGTCCTCACCAATTTGCATAATAGAAATGTTAGAAAATTCTAGGAACAAAATTTATTTTAAGGGGGTAGATTGTAAGACTTTCGATTTTCACCAACTTGAATTTCAAAAAAATCGTTATTACTTTTTTTTTGTGAGATTTATCTTATTTTATCAACTAGTGATCTTTAATACTCGATCCTAACAAATATATAGGCTTTACCATTACCAGAATAATACCAATTTGATTAGATACCTATAGGAAGCTAACGATTACACCCAATCACCTAATTCTCGGGCCTAGCCATATGATTCATTAATTGAAGGCCAAGATCTATCGAACCTACCACCTACTAAATCAAAACACTGAACTATAATGAAGACCTACTTAAATTAGCATAACTAACGAATTAGATCTAAACTACTATACGTACATATCCTAAATTGACCGAATTACCCCTATAACCATCAAATCAATGACTTAGAGTAATTAGGGCCAAATCACCCTTTCCACTAATCCTGTGAAGACCAAATGATAAATTTAGATTATTCAGGCTTTATTCATCATACACAAGAAACCCCACTTCTTCAATCACCCTAAAAATGACCAAATTAACCAAACAAATTCTAGACCTTTAGTTAGTAGACCATTGACCATGAAGCTATAGAAAAACATTTGCCTCAGTAGGCTTGACATCCCACATGAATCGAACTGTCGAGATTGTGTGTCGAATCGTTTAACTTGGAGCTGCAAGTGGGCACATCAGATGCGTGAAGATCCTCTAGTATAGAAGGGAAGTTTCCAAGAGTTTTCCAAAAAGAGAAATTAGTTCATTTGAATTTATCTAATGTTGAAGACTTTTAGCCATTGGATCACGATCAAAATACGGACACCATCCTTAATCACCATTCCTCATATATTTGTATAGCCGTGATCCCAATTGAAGATCGGTCACTATTGAATTGAATTTGTAGCCAAAGTCATCGATCGAAGCGACCAATAAGCGAGGCGAGCACATCATTGGATAGATCTCTATCTAATGTATCCAAATAATGGATTTGATAGGTCAACCCATCCCCAAACGGACCCTAAAAGCTTAAATCAGTTACCCCTAGGGATAATTGGGTCATTAGTCCCATTTTGAAGGTAACCACACCCCCAAATCCCACTATATAAGCATCCTTATAGCCAACTATTTCTCTCATTAGAATTTTCACCAAGGAAGAATTGGGGGCTTAAGATAAGAAAAGTAATTTAAAGAGTAGAGATGGAGGTATTGAATTGGGGGTCTCATGTTAGTGAAGGGGGTTTGCTGGAATTGCCTTATCCTCAAATCCTAACAATCCCAATCTAAATTAGAGGTAATCTATTTCAATTTATGTGATTATAAGATTGAATTATAGAATTCCATAATCTTACTTGTAGTTGTTGGATAGAAATTAGAAAATTGAGTTATTCCTCAAACCCTAGTCCTAAAGGTGTCAAATCAAGAGAGTTGAAACCTAAGGTGATGACTATTCTTTCCAAATTACTATCTATCAGTTCCTAATAGCTACAGTTAGTAATGTTGGGTATTTTGTTGAAGTTACCTATGCTATTACTTGCTAGAACTATCTTATTAACTTGAGCTTCATGAAATTGCTGGTAGGATACTGATATATTTGATGAATTGATTGTTTGAGTAGATTCATGATGATAGAATCTATCAATGCTATTTGTTGAATGGTAATTGATTAGTTCTGTTTCAACTGTTGATCAAATGCTTGTTTTTAAGCCTTAATTAACTTGTTGCAATGTTGGTATTAATGTAACATATGATTCAATTATGTGCTTTATAGTCCATTATTAGAATGCCTTGGATCAAGCTTTGTGAACCATTTGACCAGTGGGCTCCCTTCCTTTTGGTTGGCTATCACAAACTTGTTTGGTCGACTAAAATGGCTAGGTCCACACGTGTATTCTAAACTCCCAATGTCAATTTGATTGAAGTTCCCTTGATCCTCCGAATAAGTCTCACCCAAAGTTGATCGTTTACTAGTTTGAAATGGATTGATTGTTGTCACACACTTCCTTAGATCTAGCATACTATGATTCCCATTTGATTTACAGGTACTAATTATAACTGTTAGTGTGATATGTAATCCTTATACAAAAACTCATGAGCTGGGAATAGTGGTATGGGACAATATGCCTAAGCCGTTGGCATATGTTGAGTGACGAGCCCCCCATCATGACCAATGGGCATTTATCGAAGTGACATGTCTTGTATATAATGTGTTTGTGGTAGTGACCCTCTTGGTCGACTTGTAAATACTTAAATTTAATAATTTCTTCCAATCCATGATTTGTCGTCTCAAGGCATTAACTAAATCCATGATAAATCATTCTCTTACTGATCTTCGGTGATGACCCTTACCATTTTGATTTGAAATCTTAGGCATTTTACCTGTACTTTTGAAATTGTTTCTTTATAATTGAGATCGGGCGATGAACCCTGACCACTGGTGATATGACACGTAATCCTGGTTATTGGACTATTGGTATAATTATGGTATTTTAGTTTCCCTAACATGTTGGTTGTAAATTGGAATAACAATAACAGATTGGCTACTTCATACATATCATGGCATTTGTGGACAGTTTTAGTGACGAGCCATATTGTTGTCAGCTTGGATTGCATTGCGGATAATGTTGGTGATTAGCCACATTACCGATGACAAGGTCCCTTGATCCTCCGAATAAGTCTCACCCAAAGTTGATCATTTACTAGTTTGGAATCAATTGATTGTTGTCACACACTTCCATAGATCTAGCATACCACAATTCCTATTTGATTTACAGTCACTAATTATAACCGTTAGTGTGATATATAATCCTTATACAAAGACTCATGAGCTGAGGATAGTGGTATGAGACACTATACTCGAGCTATCAGCCTATGTTGAGTGACAAGTCCCCCATAGTGACTAGTGGGCATTTATCAAGGTAACAAGCCTTGCATATAATGTGTTTGTGGTAGTGACCCTCTTGGTCGACGTGTAAATCCTTGAATTTGGTAATTTCTTCCAATCCATGAGTTATGCCGTCTTGATACGTTCACATAAATCCACAAAAAATTCATTCTCTTACTTATATTCGGCGATGACTCTTACCATTTTGATTTGAAATATTGGGCATTTTACCCGTACCTTTGGAATTATTTCTTTACAATTGAGATCAGGTGACGAACCTTGACCTTAGATTATGGGACACTGGCAATACGCCACGTGATCCTGGTTATTGGACTATTGGTATAATTGTGGTATTTTAGTTTCCCCAATATGCTAGTTATAAATTGGAATAACAATAACAAATTGGCTACTACATGCATATCATGGCATTTGCATGCAATTTTGGTGATAAGTTATATTATTGTCAGCTTGGATTGCATTGCGGGTAATGTTGGCGATTAGCCACATCACTATCAGCTTTATTTATATTTAAGGGTGATGTTGGTAATGTGCCATTTCACTTTAGCATTGTTTATATTCTTGGGTGATATTGGTGACAAGTTATATCCCTCTTGGTTATATTTTATTCCTAGAACATGCATACTCATATTATGACATCCATGCATTTAATTCAACCTAGTTAGGGACTTGTTTGATATGTTATACCATTAATACCTATACTTGAGTGTCTTAACAGCTTGTACAATTTAGTAGAATGGTAATATTGAGTTGATCAGTTACTCTTTCGCAACGGTATTCCAAAACACCAACACAGATATAACTCTTTCGCAACAGTATTCCAAAACACCAACACAGATGTCGGTGATAGAAGTGCCTTAGAGGCTGCTGTGGTAGAGAATGTATATGTGGACGTGGAGGAAGTATCATACTTCTAGATACAAGAGGGGGCAATAGTAGGCTAGCATGACTGGTTTCTTGTTTTTCTTTGGATTAGTTACTTTAGGATACTTGAGCTTTTAGATATTTATTTGGTTATATACTTGAGTCCCTAGCTAAATGGACTCTTGCTGTTATATTTGGATGACTGTATGGTTTGGTTTGGTCATGTTATTGATGGTACACTGTTAAAACTATGAATTGATAACAAGTTCTTAGTTATTTCTCTACCATGATGATGAATATCTTGGTTATTTCTCTAATACCATAATGGATATCATTTAATTACGCCTTAAACTATGTTTCCATATCATAAGTTTGTATTTGGGATATCGGAGGCTCCTAAAATTCAGGTCATTACAAAAAATGACCCAATGGTAAAGATTAAGCCATTTGAGTTCATCTTTAGTTCAATTGACATATATTGATAACAACAAACTAGATGGAGATGATCCGATATGTAAGAATGGTTACAAAAATTAGGCTTCTCAAGAACCGAGACAACTCTCTCATGACCAAAGCCTGGTAGATGTGTCGCTATTCTTTCATCATTGAGCCAACTCATAGTTAACTAAAGAGGGATCAACTGCTACCTAAAAGGAAAATGTGTACCTGAAAAAGAATAATACACGTGTAAAGATCACTAATGGCCGAATTCCATTCACGGTAAGAGGTCGATCCAGACAAACTTCCCATCAATAAAAAGAATTTAAGGACATACACTACCGTCGCAATCTACTTCATCTTTTGTATAAAGCTATTCTCCTCTTAGGCGTCCACATGCTCAGACTGTATACTTTAAATCTGTATAGCCAAGTGATTTGGCTTATACGATAGAAAACTCCTCAAATCTTTTATGTAACTGCTTAGAGTTTGGTACACAAGAACCACAAAAGCGCAATTTCTTTTTACAAAATTTATAAATTTTAAAAGTTTTTTTTTTTTTTTCAAGATTTTTTTTTCCAAAGCAATCCAACCCCGTACCGTACCATGCAAGTGACCGACAATATCCTCATCAACACGGCCTACCCAAACATGGAATTGCACGGTCCACCTGATAGAAGAGAGATCTTTTTTCTAAATTGATATAGACAACTGACCTTATTGTTTCCAAACGTATGTTTTATGCAACCCCTGACCACATACATTGTCTGATGGGCATCAATCTCGCCACCTGGATCCAGGTGCCGCCGACAGATGGTGGGGAACTCCAGATATCGTCTCCAGCACCGGCTGTTATGGACGCCGATTGAGTACTATCCACCCCATCCAACCTCCCCAGCTCCGCACAGGCAGGGTCTCTGAGGGACCATCGTGATGTGTGGACTTATCTACACCGTCCATCCATTTTTTATATCAATTTAGTGTAACAGACCAAAAACGATCGATCCAAGGCTTAAATGGACCACAGTAGGGATTGAACTCTCACCATTAAAAACTTCTTGGAAGATTCAGAAGTTTTGGATCAAGCTGATATTTGCGTTTTCCCTTCATCTAGGCCTGTGATCTTATGAACAGGTTGGATGGCAAATAAGCATTATGGTTGGCCTTCAACGGTAAGCATCATTAACGCGATCTCTTCCTGTGGT
Source organism: Magnolia sinica (assembly GCF_029962835.1). Lineage (NCBI taxonomy): Eukaryota > Viridiplantae > Streptophyta > Magnoliopsida > Magnoliales > Magnoliaceae > Magnolia > Magnolia sinica. The sequence continues at coordinate 36,828,670 of NC_080582.1, read as the reverse complement.
GTGGTCCACTTAAGCGTTGGATCTGCCTCATTTTTGGGCTCATAGCCTAAATGATATGGAAAAAAAATGGATGGACAGTGTAGATAACACCCATCATAACGGTGGGCCCCTCAGATCCCCTGCCTGTGCAGAGCTCGGGATTGGCAGGGGTGGTACCGAATCCGCGTCCAGCTGTTACGCGATGGACCGGGATGCCTGTTACAGTTGTGATGCGTGATACCTAGAGCTTGCCACATGGCCCATGCGAATGATCATCTGAACTGTCCATCAGGGATGGACAACTTAGATATTTAGACCAACGGGAAATGGGCCAGAAGAATCTGGATTACAGGTGGAAGGGGATTGTCTAGCTAGTGGGAACCACTACGGATAATGATTTATTCGAGATACAAATAGATTGGATGATCCTTTCCATCTAACAGTGGCCTCCAAATCAACGGTGGAAAAGAAAATTAATTAATGGTCGACATTAAGTGCTGGAGAGTAAAGATAGTGTGGTCTGTTGATAAATATGATTTTGTATCATAGTGCATTAACAATGAGGATCACCGTATGGACAGTTCAGATCGACGGATACCCAGCCACCTGCAGACAAATGGCTCCACCGCATCATCTCTCCTTACACCAACGGCGGAATCCACTGACCGAGCAAACTGAATGCATTGAAGAGCGGACGCGAGTTTTCTGTAATATGAGTTACTATACGCCAAAACTCTGGTGAGGCCACTGCGCTGTCTATCTGAAATCCACACAATCCATCGGTTTCACCAGCTCATTTTAGTTTGAGAGTCAAAAATAAGGTAGATGGAAGGCTCAATTGGGCCATGCCACTGGAAACAGTGGGGATTGAATACCCACCATTAAAACCTTCTTGGGCCCACAGATTTTTTGGATAAGGCTGATATTGGGGTTTTCCCTTCATCATGATGGTAATCACCTCCCCAAAAGGGATGGGGCTTCGGTGGATCCCTGATTGTGGGGCCCACCATGATGTATGTCTTATATCCATGCCGTTTATACATTTCGTGCATGAGCCCACACATGCAGCAGATCCAAATCTCAGGTGGACCACACCACAGGAAAAAGTGGCGACTGACCATTAAAAACCTTGTGGGCCATAAAAGTTTTGGATCAAGCTGATATTTGCGTGGTCCTTTCATCTAGTTCTGTACAACCTTATCAACATGGATCAGGCAGATATTTGTGTGGTCCCGTCGTCTAGGTCTGTATGACCTTATCAACAGGATGGATGGTAAATAAGCATTCCTGTGAACCCCAGGAGTGCTCAATCACCACTATTTCCCGTGGTGTGGTCCACCTGAGATTTGGATCTGCTGCATGCGTGGGCTCATGCCCTGAAATGATGTGGTGAAACGTATCGACGGCATCAGCATCGTGGTGGGCCCCACAGGGATCCACCGAAGCTGCATCCCTTCCCAAAGGGTTGGATGGAATCTGAACATCACGGTGAGCCTCAGGAACCATCCGCAGTGTTTAGCATCTGCATCACTTCTCAGATCTCATATTAACATGAGCTGCAAAACTATGGATGGAGTGGATTTCACATGGACAGGGCCCCACAGCTTTGGGTTACAGTAATTCCCTGTAACCGGTGTTAAAGGAAACAAAGCAGGCAATGGGCCAGAATCAAGGGAGAAAAATCCACCAATCATGTACTTCCCCAGGAAGTTAGGTACCACATGGTCAGTTTAGTGTGGGGCCAGCCACAATGCACGGGCCATTTGATGACATGTGAATGGAACTAATTATGAATAGGTTGGATTTTAATATTCTAAGGACCATGTGATAAATTATTAATATGCAAGTGCAATTAGTGACATTGCCGACAGAATAATGCGGTCACCATTCTTCATCGATCATCCTTATTTTCCCATTCCAGACAAGAAAATGAATCTTTTCACTGTACATGGGGAAAGGAACATCATAACATGGCTCTCTCCATTCTCCAAGCTCTTTTAAGAATATCAAAAGAATGCAGCTACATATGATAAAATGATTATTTAACCAATCACTCAGCTTTTCTCTACCTATTTCCACTTCAAATCCACTCTCCTCTCAGATCCAATTTCCACTACAAGGATTCATCCATCCTGCATTACGTAAATCTCGACAATTAGGCATCTTTAGTTTCATATTCAAGATCATCGTTTGCTTCCATGTGTTCCACGGCTCCAAGCCAGAATATGTATGGTCCACCCCAATCATGCTGAAGATCTGAAAGAAGCAAAAAAGAACCATCAAGATAGCGATGCAGGAAGCGCAATATATCTATCTACCCCGCCACTACGTCAACAGCAAACAAGATGTGACTGGTGTAACTTTGAGGCCATGCGTGACATAGTGCATTGTGTGGAAATGAAGCAACATATCAATATCATATAGGTAAAAGAAAAAGTGATGAGAGCAAAGGTTAAAGTAGAGACGGCCAGACGGGTTATCATCTTATTACCAAGTCAATGAAACATGAGAGGGGCTAACTGAAGGAGCATGTCAAGGTGGAATGTGGGGCCACCATTAACATGCGCTCGCCCAAAAATCAGGCAGCACATCATCAGGTGAGCCATGTGTACTAGAAAAATAGGACATGGATTGCTTGTAACAGGGATTAAACATATCCTATCTAGTGATGACATGAAGCCAATGAAAAAGCACCATGTGCTTAAGATGTGGGACCCATAGTGAAAAGTAAAGACGATGATTTTGCCCTTTACACTATAGGTCCTACATCTGATACATGCACAAAGTGCTTTTTCATTGATGACACGTCATCGTTGGATGTAGTGTGTCTAGCCCTATATTATATACAATCTGCATCTAGAAATATATGGTTACATAAAAATAATGACCAATGGTCTATATATTCAAAATACACGTGTTCCACCTAATAAAGAGACCTTGACTTTAAGGCCATGGAATATTCATGGTACACATTTGCCATGCTAGCAGTGTGCCAACTATACCCTTTAGTCAACATTTTCTTGTGAAACATAGCAAGCTTTCAAGAAACTGAAATACGAGGGAATTGGGTTTTGGAAGAAAAAGCTCAACCAGGAGGAATTCTAATCGCAATTCATTTTTACCACACATGTTCCAACAGGGATACATGGTAGATGACTATGAGATCCAGACCAAGAATCCAACAAGACACTGTATGTAGAAATCAGGTAAGTTGGAGTAGTCCTAGCTAGCCACTTGATTGCAGCAAGGCCCAAAAATTGGTCAGGCCTTTTCCTTCAAATTTAGCAGCTAGGATCATCCAACCAGCCAGATTTTTGGGTCATGGACCATCCAAGGGGGGCTGGTTCGATGAGTTGACTGGATCTTGTGCACATCTGTCACATCCCTGTGGTAACTCTTGTGCAATTAATTAGCATGCATCTTCAAGTAGAATGCAGAAAAAACAAGTCTAACAGTAGGTTTAACAGGTAACCAACATGTTGTTATTAATCTTTTCTTTTCTTTTTTGTTTTTTGGAAGATAATAGGACTGTCGTGATAGGTCACTTGTTCTTCTGATTTTTAATAATAGGACTCTCGTGATAGGTCACTTGATCTTTTAATAATAGGACTCTCGTCCATTAGGTCACCTGATCTAACCACTGTGAGATAAAGGGAAGAAAGAAGAGAATCTAATAACCAAAAATGAATAATATCCATCACCTGCTGATCACATTGGCTGGCAAATTTCCAGCGAGAGAGGAAATCTCACTCTGGTTGTTGCGATTGAGAGCCTGCCTTCGATCACTCTCATGGACTATGGCATTACTTGGCATTCCACTCGAGCAAACCTCTGAACTCCCTCTTGAATGAGGGTGAATCTCTGCTAATGGATTGACAACGAACCCACCCTGGAGTCCATACCTCCGGTTCTCCAACTTGTCAGAGTCAGCACCTTCTTTGTCGGCTGCGCTGCGCATAGCAGCCAATGGTGTTGCACCAGATGTTGGAAACCTCGATGACGGGGTTCTACCTTCTGTTTTTCTCCAGAATTTCGAGCTAAGGAATTCTGCACCAGGTAGTTTGCAACATGTATTTCCTGCAGTGTCAGTGTTCGGCATCCTTCCTGTCGATACAGCCAAGTCATGGGAGATCTCATCCAATGCCATCTCAATACCATGAACTCTAGTTTCCAGGGAACGAATGCCGTTCTGCGAGCTTCCAATGAACCTCTGAATAGAAGACGGACAAGAAAGATTGAAACAAATCAGCAGTCTTTGAAATCAAAACAATATATAAGAGAATGCCTAGAGAAATTTCCAAAGATGGGAATGTAAGAGAATATTTATAATGAGACATCTGATGACCATGGATGGTGCTGACTATATCCAATGATCTCAAAGTAATGTGTGTGCCTCTGTACGTCTGTGGCACCCAAATAATCCTGATAAGAATCCACAAAAAAGTAGATCAAGCAGCTGATCTCTCCTGCATTAGGACTAGGTATGAGATTTTAACGCTCTAATGGAGGATTAGGCAATGGGAGACAGAAGTAAAGGCAGACAAAGCTAATTTTCTCCATCCAGAAGTAAGCGGATGAAAATAATGGTTGTTGGAAAAATAAAGAGAAGGGCCAACTAGTAAGACAATAAAAAGAATTGGGCACTTAGACTTCCTCACTGCAAAAAATTCCTGGTTTCTCAAATGCCTAATGAAAAGACCAATAATAGTGTTCCTAAGATATTCTTGCTTATTGGAGGTAATGGATTCATCTAACTTTGTTTCCAAGCATAACTGTGTTTCCAAGAACAATAAAAGATTTGAATAGGGCCAGCCTGACCAGGTTGAGCCCTAGTCGATCATCCCAGTTGTCTATATAAAGAACCTATAGCACAAGTTGCCAATGCCATGAGAGCTACCCATCGAGTAGGCAGCAAAACAAAGGGCATTTGTCAAGCAGAATTTGGCAAGTGTCAAAGAAACTCAACCAAAGATTTCCAGTTTAGTTTGTCTAGTGAGGATAAAGAGGTGAATGCTGGAACATGAAACAACCAATGACACAAGTGACAAGACACTCGTGATGCAAGTCGATGGTGAAGCTCATCTCTATTTTAGTGTTTTTTTTTTTCCCATATAAATCACACTCCCATGATACTGATTATGAGAAGCATCCTACCCACTGATTGAAGGACGCAGCTCCACCATAGTAAAGACCACTTGAATTAAGTGGTAGCAAGTAGAATGGCCTAAATACATTTAAAGCATAAGGAAATGTTACTTGTCACTGATTAATAGGGCATAGTCATTCAAGTGAAGGATCCCACCTGCTCTTTTTCTCAACAAAGACAGATTAATAAAGCATAATCAATTATGGCAATCCAATGGCATCAATTTTGGCATATCGAAATCTGAGCTTAGCAACCCCAAACTTCATTTGAACTGGCAGGACACTGCAAACCTACGACTGTCATGATACTGCACTTTCTTAGAAGAAAGAGGGGCATACCTGGAGAAGATCCAGCAGGCTGGATTGCTGGTTCTCTATCTGAACCAGCTGTTCGCGGATCAAAGACAAATCGTTGTCTTTGTGGCTTCCAAATAATTCTTCACCAGTATTGTTATGTCCAACAATAGAATCCGAGCTTTCCTTCTCTTGGAAAGGAACCACGCGAGATGACGACCTCAGCCCACCCAACTTCACAGTCTTGTCATCACAGTTCTTATCAAAGAGGACACGTTTCACTTCTAGCTTAGTAGGCCTACTTCTCACATTTTCTCCCTTTTCCAGACCAATCCCATCTCTCCCCTCACCATTCTGAGGACCATCTTCACAGACAGCTGTGTAAGGTGGAGCATGAGGAACGGCAATCTCTATCTTCCAATTCGATGGTTTTTTTTGGTCCAGCTTACGGAACAAAGGTGGGCTTGATTTCTTGTCACTACCAAGAGGATTAATCTTGCTTGTGGCGGTAGCAGAGGCACCATCGGTTGGAGGCGATCTTCTTAACGGAGCTCTCTTCTTTGCCAAATATGGAAAGTCAGTTGTCACATTGTTAGAACCTTTTGATCCATCTGGGAACCGCCCATCGCTTACATTTTCTGCCACATCAACACCCAAATTACAGAAGAAAAAGAGAGAGGTAGAGAGAGAGAGAGAGAGAGAGAGAGAGAGAGAGAGAGAGAGAGAGAGATAAAAGGACAATCCTTAAAAGAAAAAAGAGCAGATGAAGCAAGAAACACAAACATTCGTGGAGAAGTATAAATTCTACAACTGCTTTTTGTGCATCGATGTTAGAAAGGGTAGGTTCTGGGGATCCATGCATTGCAAGGTGGAGCTGATGCCCTTCCCCTAAATCACAAGCAAGATCGGGAAAAAGTAGAAAATGTGAATCTCAAATAAGATTGGGTTCCGTTTACGCACTGTCCCAAACAGAAAACCACAACCTAAATTGTCTAACCAACTGCGATCTGGAGGCACATTCATACAATCCCAAACCTCTACTATCTACAAATGAACTCAATTGCCTAAATCAGAATAAGTAGACAAAGAAAATAAGAATGGGAGAAGCGGAAGAGCAGGCAGTTGTGATCAAATCCAGAAAACATAGAAGCAAAATTCTTTAGATCTGAATGACCTGAATTGCATTTTGAAGGAGATGTACGCAAAAAGTAAGAAAGAAAGAGAAATCATAGAAAAAGAAATCAAGAAAAACAAGATATATGTTAGTCACCTCTTGAGGAAGATTTCGACTGAGATGGCGCTGAAACATCATCAGAAATGTCCGGAATGTCCTTCCAAGCCTCCAACATCTGATTCATCGCATCCCGAACGACTTTCACCTGGATGAGATTGAATTAAAAAAGACATGAGGAACCAATGCACAAACAGATAGATGGCAATAAAAGATATGAATGAGAAAGCTTTCCGCTAACCACCTTATCGAATCTCCGAGCTTCAAACGTGGATAGGCAAGATGACTTGAACTCCGAGAGCAGATCCCTCTCGGCATGGGCCATACGAGTCAGCGCCTCAGCTGCTGCCTTCCTCGCAGCCCAGTCATCACTGCTCAGGAACTCCACCAAGCAAGGAATCAAAAGCCCCAACAGATGGGCAGTCGAGGCAGTGCCAACGGCGACAATGCTCCCGACCAGAGACAGCAATGCCGGCTTGGCCTTGAAGCTGTCAGTCTTCAGCAGCTTCACAAGCCGTGGGAGAAGCCTCTGCAGCTGCGCAGGGTCGGGACTGGGAGCGGCCTCGATTGCAGCAGAGAGGCAGAGGGCGGATCCGATCTGGGAATTGTAGTCCTGCTCGAGGACGAGGGCTTCGGAGAGCGGCTTGAGGAAGACAGAGAAGGGAGGCTTGGTGATGTGTGATGCCATGGAGGAGACGGCATCGACGCAGGCAGCACGGACGGAGGAATCAGGATCACGGAGGCGGCGGACAATGACGGTGGAGATCATTCGAGGTAGGAGAGGAGTGAGGGCGTCGCGATGGGCGGTGGAGAGAGAGGTGAGGAGACGGACGCATTGCTGGCGGACGGGGGATTTGTGGGAAGAATCTGTAGAGGAGATGCAGGAGAGGAAAGGTGAGAAGGAATCGTGAGAGAGCGTGTCGGCAATGGAATGGAGCTCGGAGGAGGCGATTGCATGAGTGTCTCGGTCGGAAAGCTTGTTGAGGCATGTAATGACTCGCTGCTTCAACTCGCGAGTCGAGGCGGACGAGTTCAGATGCGGGCTTGGAGAGGAGCGCTTCGCAAAAGCCATGGAGAGATATGGGATGGTCAGAGAAATGGCATTGATAAAAGGAGGTAGTAGGAATTTAGGTGGAATTGGTTAGAAGAAGAAGAAGAAGAAGAAGAGAATGACGGAAGCATTCCTTCTCCCTTGTTGGGTTGGGTGGGGTTGGGGGGTGTGGTTGGGCTTTCGTTCGCCTCTCTGGCTTTCCTTTTAAATTAATTAAAGGAGACGGCAAGACAAGGTAAAAGGGCAAACAAAAGGATAGCCCCATGGCAGTTTTTTCACTTCACCCCACCATTACGCGGGACTCGGATTGGCTACTCTACAACAATGCACCGACGATTGGTACTTTGGATACGTGGCAAAACTATGTGGGCCCCATATTGCTCTTTATGTTTTATCCACGCCGTCCATAAGTTTTTCCAGATTATCTTACATTATGAATTCAATTGAGGCAGATCCAAAGTTCATGGGAAGCACAATGTAGGAAAAAGTGAGGATTAAATGCTTACCATTGAAAACTTAATGGGTCCAGGAGTTTTATGTCAAGCTGATATTTGTATCATCCCTTCGTCTACGCCTGTATGATCTTATGAACAGTTTGGATGGCAAAATAAACATCATGGTGGGCCCTAGGAAAGTTTCAACAATAGGCATCACTATCTGCCTCCTGTTGTGTGGTCCACTTATTTTTTAGATATGCCTCATTTTTGGTCTCATGCCATAAAAATGATAAGGAGAAATGAATCAACGGTGTGGATAAGACACATAAATCATGGTAGAGCCTAAAGAGATTTGTCAGATATAGACAGTGCCCACGCTTGGTGCTGTGTTCTTCACCGTACAATCCATTCCCATTACGCGGGACGGAAATCCTCTGCAAAACCCCAAGCTTGTGGGGCCATCGTGCTTTATATGTAAAATCCACTGCGTTCATCAGGTTTTGTTCTCGATTCTAGGACCCGGGGTTAAAAAATCAGTGAGATGTAGATGGCTCTAGTGGGCCACAGTAGAGGGAACAATGGCGATGGGAAGCCAACCATGGTTTTTTACTTTGGGACTACCATCTTTTAACTTTCATCAAACCGGTTAACCATGTGTAATTCACCATCATCAATTGAAAATACAGGAGTCATCCTGATCCAAATGTCAGGCGGGCCACACCGTGTGAACTTGGAGGTCTTAGGAGAGCGTGAATTGGGTACTACTCCACCAGGACCTACCTAGAGACAGATGGTCCTAGGAGGGTTTCTTTTGGTCCACTGTAATGGATGTATTTTATCTGTATTGTTCATCTATTATGACAAATCATTTTAAGCATGATCCTAAACAGATCATTTTAAGCATGATCCTAAAAAGTAAATAGATCGAAGACTTGAGTGGACTACACCATAGGAAACAATGGTGACATTACCAATTACAATTGAAACTTTTTAGGCCCATTATGATATTTATTTGCCATCTAACCTGTTCATAAGTGGATGAAGGGAAAACATAAATATCAACTTGATTAAAACTTCTGTTGCCCCGGGAGGTTTTCATTTGGTAGGTGTTTCATCCCTATCATTCTTGTGGTGTGGTACATTTAAGCATTAGATCTTCCATTGTTTTGGGCTAATGTCCTAAAGATTCTTCAAAGGAGAGAGACTCTCTTCTTTCCACTGTTTGCCCCTTAAGAGAGCTTTTGTGATTGAGGTAAAAGAGTGTGAGATTTGACCAGAGTCGCTACTAACCAATTATTACGATTCTATAGTCAATTAGACATTGTATAAACGCTTAAAATTGAGGATCTGAGGATCCTTAACCTTAAGATGACTCATGAGTTTACATTTTATAGATTCTAAGGGACCGTGGTTATAGAGTAGGAAGGTGTTAGGCACCCAATGTGCTCATACGGATGTATAATCTTTACTTCATAAGATCTGATTAATTTTTGAAGAATAAGAGATATTTCTCGCATGCTATAAATGTAATATGATGTAATAGTAGTGATGATTTATTGATCTGAATTTCCGATGGGCAGGTTCCGAGTATATCGGCAAGCTACAAAGCATACATTCAAAACGATCAAGTGCAGGGTATATGTATGAGATGTTTATGATGCTATGTGGCTGCTTATGATAAAACGATAGCCAACCGGCTACGGTTTCTGTGGACTTGTTGTGATTATATTGACAAGTCTCAGAGAATACACCTGCCAGTCAGATACAGTGGAAAAAGATGGAATATAGTATGCATGCTAAAATGATGGCTAACTAGATAAGGTTTCTGATGGGCAAGATCCGATTATATCGGCAAGCCACAGAGCATACGACCGTTAGTCAAATATGAGAAAACAATGAAAAATGTACTATGATGCCAATGTGTATGAGGAGCATGGGGGTTGAGAGGGGAATGAATATTGCATAATATTAATGCTTGGATTTGATGAAACTGATAGAAGCTTGAATGACTGGTTGAATAGTAGTGTTGTGAGGCTAGATTAAGTGGTTCATATTTGAACTTAGGTGGCTCAGGAGGTTTGGACTCTAGCTAGGCTAGGCTCAGCTAGACCAAAGTTGGACTCTCTCTCTCTCTCTCTCTCTCTCTCTCTCTCTCCCCCCCCCCCCCGGTGAAGGGATGACTAAGATTAAGGCTAAGGGATTTCTCGATATGGGAATGGGTTGAAATGAGAGTGGATGCCTGAAATGAGAAAAGAAATGGGTTATTTATAATATATAACCCCGGTTTTCTTGTAGTTCTTAGTGATCCCGGGGGTAAAAGTTGGTTGGATGGTTAGATTGGAGATTTCCACATGGCATCATCCCATGAATTGGATGAAGTGGTAAAAGAGTAATTTTGGGTAAGGAGGTGGGCATCGGAGTAAATGCACTTTAATCATACACGTAAGGTTCGAAAAATGGGAGTTATTGCTTTGAGGTTTCAGTCATTTCTCTGATTGGGCTTGGTTTTGGGCTTTTGACTAAGTGATTTGACTAGGTTGTGGGGTTGGGTAGGCTGACCAAGTGAGTTAACTCAATGAGTTGACTGGGTGAGTTAACTCGCCAAGCCGAATCAAGGTTATAAGGTTTTAGGTTCCTAGGGTTCAGGGTTAGGCTGACCGGGTTGACTAGCTTGAATGGGCTAAGTTTAGGGTTTATGACTAGGGTTCTTGGGATTTAACCTTCGAGGGTTAGTGTTTATAATTAATATTCCTAGGGTTTAGGCTTCTAGGGTTAGGGTTCAGGATTGGGGTTCGATTGTCCATCCATCCGTTTAAACTCAATTAGCTTATTAGCTAAAGGTGAGGTGTCTACAGATGCCCCTCTTTGGCAGAGGTTGTGTGCAATCGAATGCCAAAGCAAATGGACATCCCGCATTTGTCAGTCATTAATGAATTGCGATCCAGAATCATTGCCTTCCTTTGTGTCTGTGTCAGTTAGTTGCCTGAAAATAGATAACTCTCACATATCACAAAGGTTTGAGAAATATGTTGCGATTGTCCCTGCGCGGGCCGCCAATCACAACCCTTTTACTCCTGTTCAGTACTAACATCAGAAAAGTATTGTAGAGACCCTACACTTTTTATGGCCTTACAATGATATCGACCCGGTATTGGATTATCTATTGCTTCCCAGATTACCCCAGGAGTACTTGTTTTATTCGATTGTTAAAGTAGTTAGCTACCCTGCGCTTTCTGCGGCCTTAAGGGGAACTCACTATACCAAATTGGACTTAATTAAATTCCACAAGCATCCATGCCTAGGCAGTGTAGGTGACCTTTTTCCATGCAATCTTCTAGTTTTTACACTTAGGTTACAGTTTTTCTTTTTGCTATTTGGATGATTTCTTCTGACCAGTCTTGGCCTATTGTCTTTTTATAACATTAGCATTTGACACAATGGAGCTGATGCTGGAGTTCAATCCGATCGTATTTTGATGTGTATTCGGATCCTGTAATTTTTGGGAAAACCATGAGATGTCGGATTTTATTTGATTTTGCACTAACTCCCACCTAGAGATATGGAAGATCTCTTAATGTCTCGTATATCTGACCCTTCATTTTGAAAATGTTTCATGATTTTGAAAGTCACCCCACTCTAGGGAGTGATACTCTGTGGGGGTTTTAATTACAAGATGATTTTTAAAATGTGTCCAACTACTCGTCGTCTCCACTGGGGATGCCTCTGGGACTTCAAGTAAGTTGGTTTTTATTGAAAATATATGAGGGGTTAGTGCGCATGCTAGTTGTGATGGTGATGGACTTAACTGGGGATTATGGATTTTGAAGATGTTGTGTTTTATTGCTTGGATTTTAGTTGTCACAATTGAGATTGAGATCTGTTGGGGATGGTTCATTTGAGATAAGTCTGATTAGTGGTTGTGATCAAGAATTTGATTAGAGATGGTTGATCGGTTCCATCGTCTCACAGGGTATTTAGACTTGATTTTTTGGACTGATCCGGAAGGTTGGTTATGACAACTCCGGCTTTCATGATGCAAATCTATCCATGGATGGCGATTAGGATTTCAATTTACGACCAATCAAGTCCATTGTCTCATGTTGTTTTGTGTTCAAGATTCTGATCCATGATCGATCAAATCCATTATCCTACTGTGTTGTGGTTAAGATTCCGATGTATGATTGACCAAATCCATTGTTCCATTGTATTGTGGTCAAGATTCCAATCCATGATTAGTCGAATCCATCATCTCATTGCGTTGTGGTTAAGATTTTGATCCATGACTGACCGGATCCGTTGTCCCATTAGTGTGTGGTCAAGATTTTGATCCATGATTGAATGGATTCGTCATCACACGGTATTGTGGTCAAGATTCCGATCCATGATTGATCGAATCTGTCATCCCACTATTTTGCAGTCAAGATTCCAATCCATGATTGATTGGATCCGTCGTCCCACTAGTGTGTGGTCAAGATTCTAATCCATGATCGATCAAATTTGCAGTCCCACTATGTTGTAGTCAAGATTCCAATCTATGATCGATTGGATCCATCATCCAACTAGTGTGTGGTTAAGATTTCGATCTATGATCGATCGGATCCATCGTGCCACACTTTTTATGACTCTCTAGGGAGGTGTTTTTTTTTTTTTAATAAAAAAATAATAATAATCCGATCCATCGGATCGCTAGTTGATGGTCGCGTTTGATGCTAGTTTTTATTAAAAGAATTAAGTCCATCGGATCACGAGTTGATGGTCACGACTAATGCTAGTATATTTGGGTTTTTGAAAAGGATCTAGATCATCGGATTGCGGATCGACAGTCATGATTTATGCTAGTTTTTATTAGAAGAATCCAGTCCATCAGATTGTGAATCGACAGTCGGGATCAATGCTGGTATTTTGGCTTTTAAAAAAAGGATCAAGTTCATCGGATCGCGAATCGACGGTAACGATCGACGTTGGTTTTTATTGGAATGGATCTAATCCATTGATTCGTGAGTTAACAGTCATGATCGATGTTGGTATTTTTGAGATTTTGAAAAGGATCCAGTCCATTGGATCTCAATTTGACAGTCGCAATCAATGTTGGTTTTTATTGGAAAGGCAAACTTACCTCGTCATGTTTGGGCTATGGTTTTCTCTTGATTGATATGGTGATTTTATGGGCCATGGCGTGCTAACTACCCATTTCGCGCATTGGATTGTGCAAGAAAGTGAGATTGCTTTATGGTCAATGAGCTTCAGTACCTGTGAGGAGAAAACACTTTTAGTAAGAGGATTGAAGTATTAGATAAGGGGAAGAGATACTTACCTTTTGGGTATTCTAACAATGACTGAGAGTTTATTGCTTGGTTTTTGGATTTATCAGGCCATCTATACGCACTTTTTGCGTGGTATGAAAATTGTGGAAAGCATCGTATTTTATTTTTCTAAGTAATGGAAAGACATACACGTAAAGAAAACATATGATGAAATGAAAAGAATGCTTTTGAAAAATTTATGCCTTATGTTGTCTGTGTATGCGTAGTTTGTACTTGTACCTGTAGATATAGGAATCACTCAATTTTCTAATCATTTGTCGAGGGTCCTGATCCCTTTAAGGTAAAGCGCAATGGTATCCTGCCCCTAAGATTTGAGACTTATAAGAAATCTCGATTCAATCCTAACAAGCCCCAAACTCAGAAATTGGGCTCACAAAATTCCCGATCGCCGAATCCGACGCCGACAACTCCGTAATACCCCATTCTTGGCTCTTAGCGCCCATATGCCAGATTTTCGATCCTGGGATCCTACAAGGAGGATTTTCAGTATAAATTTTTTTTTTGGTAAAGGAGCATAACCACAAGTGTACCCAAATCACAAGAGCAACATAATCATCACATATCCACCAATATAAATCGTTGATTACAATGCTGAAAGGAAATACATGAATATAATAAAATCTACACAAAGCTCGGCCTCCACGCTCCTGCCTCAATGCTACTGCGACCTAACGTCACCTGCACGCAACGGTCGTGCATAAGCTTATAGCAAGCTTAGAGGGTGGTGTATGTGTGTGTAATGCACGTGCCAAGCATATAAATATCAGAGTAAGCAGAAATACTGGCAATTCCATCAATACCATCAGACTTATCCAGACTATGCAATGCAAAGACATAATAAGGCAAAGTCATATGCTGAGGAAGCAATGTAAATCGACTACGCAATGCAGAGATATAGTAAGTCAAATGTCATATCTAGGCCGTATAGTGCAGAATCATAGTAAACCCAATGTCATAAGCTGAGGGTGCAGTGAAATATGCAAATGTAAAAGAAATGATAAAGCTGGAGTGTGTAATCGGGATGATAGTACGTGATATTGCAAGCCATGGGGTTCATCACAGGGAACTTCTATCCAAACCAGTCCCATACCTAAATTTGGATAGCCAGACTCAATGTGGTAAACTCCTGAACTCAGGTTGGTCGCACTCCCCAACCAAAATCCTGGTCATTGCGAAGGTACACATAACAAATTCGTTGCACACCACCAGATCGAGTGGATAGTGAATGAATGAATGAATTAATCAAATACTGATTAAGTAACTCCTGCTTAGTAAGTCCACATATCAGTACTGTACATCTCTAAGTCATCACCAGGGTCTAGTACACTTTACGCCAGCTTGCCTTCCCATCAAGCGCACAACTGGGTAAGTGGAAGAGACTTCATTATCCGCCTGCCAAAATCAGCCCGGCTCGTCGATAGCGAACCCATTCCTCAAGCTGGGTTAGACTCAGCCTAGTCATTGCCTACTCCCTCATGTGGGTAAGGCCTTACCCCCTTTTAACCGATTACGATACAGTGAGAAGTGCGACCTCCTAGTATTCGGCACTAAATACTCCCACATCCACTCGGTCTAGACGTTGGAGCGTCCTTTGGTATCAAGAGGGTTTAAAAATTTTTACTTAGGGATATCTATAGCATCTCATGTAGAAAAAGATTTCCGGTGTCCCACCTGTCATCCACGATATGCCTATGGAGGCTACGACCCTAATATTGCTAGGGCGTACAATAGTCATATCACACAAATGCGAGATGCATGAATCACGCTATCAGTCATGTAACAATCCTGCGCGTACCGGGCGATCATGTGGGGCAACTCCATCTCACAAGGAGTCCTATAATAAACCAACCCAATGTCACATGCTATGATCAATCACTCTTCATAACAAGCATATATATGATGTGTATGGGTATGTATCTTGATGTAATAAAGTACATAGGCGTGATTATCTGATAGGGCAGACAACAATACTCTACAATCAACCATCACCAGCTTGTCACATACTACGAGTATAAATTGAACGATGTGCTCCTTCTACAACTATAGGAGCCAATGTGGTATGTCTTACATTAGCCTTTCAAGGCTCTGCATGATCCAAGACAGGGACGACAGGTCTAGTCCATATGTCGAGATAGGTACTACATAGTGGATATACTAAACCCGATACTACATATTCTTCTATCTACAGCAAGGGGTGATGATGTACTAAGCAACAGATGGCCTAGATGTTACACTAATACCAAGCATGGACCTCGCATTTGTCTCAACAAAGAGATGGATGGTGCAATTGATATGTACATGTCACGAGGTCCTAGTAAATGGGTACAAGGGTAGGATACACCTCTCGTGGTGAGTCAAGTGGGTATATGACAAGGTGAGCTAACAGGGTGAACAATTGGGCTTCTTAAATATCTATATCATGTAATAAACTGAGTTTTTCTATGGGAAGCCCGATCCGTACACAAAGTGGGTTTGGTGGAGTACCTACACCTAGGACTATGTGTCCTTCCAAGAAGATTGGGTAGCCCGCTCAACACCTAAGTGGGCCTTGGGTATGGTCACTAAACTTGGGCAAAACATGCATCTATATGCCCACCTTTCTATGGAAGGCTTGGTGTGAACACAAAGTGGGCTTCAAGATTTGGCAGTACTACAAGGCATGGTGGGAAGCACCATTATTAATGGGGGCCCAACGGTTTAGGTTAGCCCAATGGATGTTACTAACATCGGTGAGGACCCAACGGTTTGGGTTAGCCCACTAGGGTAAGGGTGAAAATGGGCTTAACGATGGGCCCTAGAAGAGTTTGCAACGGTGGACATTTAACCACCATTGCCCTATGGTGTAGCCCACTTGGGATTGGAATCGAAATCACTACGGGGCCCTTGCCCCTTTAAAATCTCTTAGAATGATGGATGGATAGTGAGCATACAAAACACACATCAAAGTGGGCCTTACATATCACAATTCGGCCTCATATACATGCCGCATGTGTATCACATTGGGCCTCATACACGGGCCACAAATACATTACAATGGGCCTCAAATACATCACAATGGGCCTCATCTGTGGGCCTCAAATACATCACAATGGGCCTCACTACCTAGGCCTTAAATACATCACAATGGGCCTCATCCATGGGTCTCAAATACATCACAATTGGCCTCATCACCTGGGCCTCAAATACATCTCATTTGGGAGTCAAAATGGGCCTTGAATACATCACATTTGGGCCTCAAACATGGGCCTCATGTACATCACCTTGGGTCACATCCCATGGACCTTAAATTCATCGTAATGGGCCACATCCCATGGGCCTTAAATAACCGATGGACGGCAAGGATAAAACATATATATCATGGTGGGTCTCGCCCCAGTTGCTGCTGGACGTTGGTCCAGTAGCAGGTGAACCTGCTGACCACCAGCTGGGGCTGGCCGTTGAGGCCCAGGCCTTAAAATGATCTGGAAATAGGGTGGATGGTGTGGATCCAATACAGCAAGGTGGGTCCATGTATGGGTGGCCCACTTGCCTGAATAAGCTAATATTTGTGTTGTTCCTACGTCCAGACGGCTGGTAGTCTGGACACTGCTAATCTGCACCATAGCAGCAGATGAACGGCTGGATGAAACAAATGGACGGTGTGAATAAAACACATACGTCGCAAGTGGGATTCCCACCATCCCAAACAGTGGACGGTGTGGATAATCACATGCACCACGGTGGGTCACACCGTCAGGTGGACGGTGTAGATAAAACACATATATCATTGTGGTCCCCACCGTCCAGATGGACGGTGGGAATAAAATACATATATCACGGTGGTCCCATGTGGATGGCCACACGTGGATGGACAGTTTGGATATAACAATACCTCATGATCAAACCTACTGAACTTGCTGACGTCAATACAGTAGTTATACAATAGCTGAAGGTACACCAGCCAATCTGCTTTCCACAGCAGGTGGGTCCCACCATAATATTTATATTATTACTATTATTATTATTATTTTATTATTTTTTTGATGCAGCCATAGCGTCCAAGCCCTGGATGAGCGGCTTGGACATGATACACGTGTTGTAAGGTGGGGTCCATGTCAATGTGGCCCACCCAGTTTGGATCAAGCTGCTATTTGTATCCTCCCTCATCTAGGCCCGCCATTTAGACAGTTAGGATGAAACATGTCTATCAGGTGGGGTCCATACAGGTGGACAACATGGATAAAGTACATACATCATAGTGGGTCCACGATTGGATGGTGTGGATTTAATCCATTCATCAAGGTGGGCCGCAACAGGAAAAGAGAGAGAGAGAGAGAGAGAGAGAGAGAGAGAGAGAGAGAGAGAGACGTGCGATGGAGGGGAAGGGCTCTACCACTATGAGCCCTCCCTAGGTGGGCCATGTAAATACAATACATACATCAAAATAGGTCCTAAATCATGTGGGCCTAAATCATAAAAAGATCAACGGTGGAGATCCCTTTCCACAAAAAATGTAAGGTCTAGATGACCTTTTCTCAATAGGAAAATAAACATCATGATGGGGTCCATGGAGAATGGCCCCATCATGGGATGATCATATGAATCATGGTGGGCCATCGGCCATACTTAGGGTCCAAAGCAAGATCCGTGCCATCGATCGGTAGGCCCCACTTGGCCCATCATCAAAATACAACCTAATCCTACATAAACACCCACCGATTGCAAATCTTCTAGGCTCCTTGGCTCCAACTTTGATGGAGGATGATGAAGATTGAAGGGCTAGGATGAGAGAAGAGGGGTAGGAAGTGGGCCACACTTGGGGTTCTCTTTGGGAAGGCTTGGACGTTTTCTCCCACGGGTTGCTTGGGAAATGGGTTGAGAAAGAGAGAGAGTGAGGTTGATGGGATGAAAAGGGATGGCTGTGAGTGACATGAGGGTTGACTTTAGGGATGGCTTGTGTAAGAGAGGGATGGGTTGTGATGGGAGGTGTACTTGATTAGTATTGATTGATTGATGTGATGGATTGAGTAGAGATTCTCTCAGAATTTGTAATGGGAGGTGTTTTCCTCGAGATGAACACATGCTCATAACTCCTGGCCTGGGTGTCGCATCGGTGTGCAAGACGCAGTATTAGAACTGCAGTGACGACACGGTTGCAATGGTACAATTCTTGAGTCGAGTCAACTTAGATCTACAAGATGCGACTTATAGTCGCGCGTAAACACCCATTACGGGTCGCGGGTTGCCGGAATTGGACAGGAAGGATCGCGGGAGTCTATGGAATGGTACGGATTAGGATACGGGCCTTACAATTCCTGCCATCTTTGCATCTATTTAATTTTCGTGTTGCCTTGGATCTTTCATGTACCTCCTTTTTTTTTCTTGCCCATATTGCTCTTTCAAGTTTTCGTTACGTCTGGCTAGCCTATCATTTTTGCCCGTGGTGCCCTTTTAAGTTTTCACTACGTTCCGGGTATTTGATCTTGCCTGCCCCTTAGTAGCTTTGTTGTTTTTACCCTTTGCGCTCTTTCAAATTTTCACCAAGTCCGTTGCATGCCTACTATTTTTACTCAAAGCACCCTTTTTGGGTTTTCACTTCGTCCATTTTTCTTAGGCATGTTTTTTTTTTCTTTTTCTTTGATTTCTTCAACAATGGAGGGATCAAACTTCCATCCTTTCTAGCTGACCGGTAGCTCTTCCTTCCTTGGCTTGAGTCATGATGGCATAACCGTTGACTCAAGCCGAGATCATTCTGAGGATATCTGAGTGGGGATAGGTTTCTTGGGTTAGATTTTTTTTTTTTCAATCTTTCTTTTTTTTTTTCTTTTCTTTTTCCTATCTAGGACTGCGTGCTCTTATTTTGTCCTCGTTTCTTCTTCTTCTTTTTTTTTTTTTCCCTTTTTTGTTTTTTAACCATTTCCTATTGAAGCACTTATTTGGGAATTGGATGGAGTGATTCTCAAGATGACTACCTTTGGTCACTTGACTTCAGCTTTGCTATTATAAATC
This sequence comes from Magnolia sinica, assembly GCF_029962835.1. Classification (NCBI taxonomy): domain Eukaryota; kingdom Viridiplantae; phylum Streptophyta; class Magnoliopsida; order Magnoliales; family Magnoliaceae; genus Magnolia; species Magnolia sinica. The sequence goes on along the minus strand of NC_080582.1, from coordinate 36,809,221 downwards.
TTAACATAGTTAGATAAGCTTACCTGTTATTGATATTGATGAGCTCTGAAAAATCCTTGCCCCAGGTTGGTGAGTTGGAGGGCGCCTTCCGAAAGAACTCTTCTAATTATTGGGCCATCTCATGTGGTATCTGAACTTGTCCCTTGATTCTGAAAAATGCAATAGTTCTTGTTATAAACCCAATCTAACTTTTCTTTCCTTGGCTTCACTCTTCATGAGATTTTAACTTGAACTTGTAGGATTGCATCCATTTCATAAGTTAGCTTGTAAAGAGTTTCCCTTGTAGTTGTATGTACAAATATCCAATTCGCCCAAAGTGCATACAAAAGTGACCTCATGTCTTCTAGTTTTCTTGAGGAGCTCGTCCATCTTTGGACTCACAAAGGGCGTCCTATTGTTGATGATAATGACATGTGGGATCCTTTAGCAGCTAATGTTGTTGTTCTTCATGAGTGTCATTGTGTGATATGCAGGATGCTACCTCCATTCATTTTTATGAAGTATTGATCGTCACGAGTATTAAATCATGACTGTTAAATGCTGTTAGGCTGACTTTTATGTTAATGTCGATATCTTGTATAGAAGATGTCTAAGACCTTACTAGGTTTTAGAGTTTCAGAGTACACCCATGGATCCAATGCATGCGCTCTTGACACTTGAAATAATTTTTGACGTGGAATGCAAGAATGGTCTTCGCAGCTTTTTCTTTACAAGCTTCATTTCAAGCTTTGTTGACAAGTTTTTGACCGAATCTAAACAAGTCTTTATAGGATGCAAGAATGGGCAGTCATGACTTTAAGAATTCGATCATTCCTTACTCATTTTCTGGAGATAAGGATTCGCAATGCATACTTCCTTAAGTATTTCAGGAGATTTTAGGTTTACAATTTCAAAATTTTCAGGATGACATTGGCTTTTGGTTTTGAACTTTTTGAGGAGACCCTCTAGTTTAAGAGTCAATTCATCATCTTCCACGTCATTGACTTTATACTAACCTTTGAGTTCAAAATCCAAATCTAAATCGAAATCATATGAGTTGACTTCATACTCAAATGCTTCAACAAATAGACTTAGCACTTTATTGCTTGTGAGTTTTTAAAAGCATTTCTGATTTTTTCTTTTTTTTTTTAGGTTTTGAAAATTTTTTATTTTTAGAATTTTGTAAATATCTAATTTTTTTTTTTAAGTTTTGAAATACTTGGTGTTTTGGATTTTTGAAATTTTTGATTTTTTTTTTGTAAGGGACACCGAGTAAGACGACGACGTGAAGCAAGGGTTGCCTAATCCAGCTTGGAGAGCCAAGTGCTATTCACATTGATTTTTATTACCATATGGGGTTATGATTCTGTTACTGCCCTGCACTCCTTCTCCTTAGGAGGCAGGGTTAGAGGGATCAATAAATGGGCCCCCATCGTTGTGCCTAAATATCAGGATGAGTCTGGGGTAGAGCTCCGAGTAAATGTCGAATGTGTTTTCTCTAGTCTCATCCCCGATGGATTGCAGCTCCTCAGGTTCTTCCAGCTCGAGTGGGACTAGGATTGTGGTCCAATCAATTAGGAGAAATTCATCCTTCTTGTTCGAGTCCTCTATATTATCAGATGGGATTGATGTGCAGGTGAATGGATTGCCCTTCTTTTGATGACCTCATTTTCTTCTGATGCTTGTATGCTTTGGTTTCTTGCCTAGAGGATGTTGATATCCTATTCTTCTTCTGTTCACATTCTTTCAATCCTCAATGATTGGGATCGAGCCTTGATATTCAAGCAAATAGTAGAAGATTTGGTGCTCGTCAGGAAGAAAGACATAGTTTGATTTGATGGGACATGCAAGAGGAATGCAATCCATAGTCTCAAACTTGAGACTATGGTATGGGATGTCCTCATTGGAGAAATGTATGTATATGATTGAGAGGACGAGCTCCTTCTGTCTCTTGTTTTTGTGATTGTGAATGGATGATGGACGTCCCTGGTTGTTGATGGACGTGTTTTGTGTAGCTAACGGAGTAAGTGGCATGGGCAAGGCCTGCACCTAGTTGATTGTTGAATCTGAAATGGGTAGGGTGTACCCCTAGTTGATCAAAGTTGAGACAGGTCGGGTGTGCCCCTAGTTGATTGCTGAAGTTGAGACGGACAGGATGTGCCCCTAGTTGGTTGAAGCTAAGACAGGTAGGGTGTGCCCTAGGTTAATTCAAGCTGAGACAGGCAGGGTGTGCCCTAGGTTAATTCAAGCTGAGACAGGCAGGGTGTGCCCCTGGTTGGTTGAACCTGAGACAGGCAGGGTGTGACCTTAGTTGCTTGAACCTGACACAGGCACAAGGTGTGCCCCTAGTTGGTTGAAGTTGAGACATGTAGGGTGTGCATGTGGTTGGTTAAAGTTGAGATTGGCAGAGTGTGCCCCTGGTTGATTGAAGCTGAGACTGGTAGGGTACACCCCTCATTGATTGAAGCTGAGAATGGTAGGGCGTGCCCCTGTTTAATTGAAGCTGAGACTGGCAGAGTACGCCCATGGTTGATTGAAGTTGAGACAGGCAGGGTGTGCCCCTAGTTGATTGAAGCTGAGACTGACAGGGTGTGCCCCTAATTGATTAAAGCTAAGACAGGTAAGGTGTACCCCTAGTTAGCTGAAGCTGAGACATTTAGGGTGTGCCCCTAGTTGGTTGCTGAGACGGATAGGGTGTGCCCCTGGTTGGTTACTGGAGCGGGAAGGTTGTCCCCTTGATTAATTGGTGTTGAGATAGACAGGGTATGTCCCTGGTTGATTGTTGGAGTGGGGAGGTTATCCCCTTGATTGACTGAGGGTGCGAAGACTGGACTGACTGGAAATGCCCCTTGTATATTTAGAGGCATAGAGATTGGACTGGTTGGGGGTGCCCCTTGTAGGATGAGGGGTTCAAACTTCGAACGAGAGTCAATGGTATGGAAAAATTGGACTGGATGGAGATGAGATTCTTCCCTTATAATATTGATGGCATAGGTGCTCGATGTATTAGGACTCGCTTGATGTTGTGGTAGGCGATTCTGGAGTATGTTGTCCATAGTTGTGTTAGAAGTCACAATGGTAACTTTTCCTTGGTCGATTAAGTTTTAGACCGCGTGTTTTAAGGTAAAACAATGATCCGTTGTGTGACCCCTGACTTGATGGTATGTACAATACTCGTTCTCATTAAAGGTTGGTAAGAAGTTTCACTTGGACCAGCATGGTTAGAATTTCACTATATGTTCGGCCTATCAGTGTGAACTGCTTAGGCTCCAAGCTCATGCCCATTTGCCACCTATGATTGGGGTATTGCAGGTTCCATCTTGGTTATTATTGTTGTTGTTGTTGTCGTTGATGTTATCCCTGCTGAGGGTCGAATGGTGCATCCTCGGTAGAGGTAACAAGGTTGTTTTCTTCTATTGGATGAGGGACAAGAACACTTTTGTTACCGTTGTCACATTCAGTAGGCCTTCCTTCCACTATTGGTGTTACTAAGGAGGCCTGATGAGGCCACCAAGGGGAGATCATCCCAACCCTTATTCTGACTTTGATTTGTTCCCCGGTGCGGATGAGTTGGGTGAAGTTGGCACATGGATGCGAGACAAGGTTTTCTCATCGTCGTTGATGAGTGTCTTCATTCTAGCTGCCATGGCCCACCACTGTCCAACGTACGCAGACAATTACTCAACATCCCTCTGCCTTAAGGCAACAAGATCTGCTCTTTTCGGCGCTACATTAAGATTGTACGTGAAACGGTTAATGAATGCTTGGGAAAGTTGTTCACGAGTTTTGATTCAATGGTAGTCTAGTGACGTGTACCGGTCTAACGCATCACCTTTTAGGGACTTCTAAAACATACAGATCAATGCTCTATCATTGTCTGCCACGACATTCATCTCTCCACAAAATGCTCTTATGTGGTTTATAAGACATCTTGTATCATCATATTTTTAAAATTTTGGTACCATAAAATGCTCTTGGGTGGTCTATAGGAACTCCAAAAAAATGCTCGGAAGTCCTACATGAGCCTTGATTGATGTGGTTATTGTGTTGGGCAACTTGGGTGCTGGATATTGGAACATGCACTGGTGTGAGTTGGCATAGCATTTCTTGCATTATCTTTGTATTCCGGACCACCTCCTGGATTTAAGAAAATATCATTGATCCTACTAGATGCAGTTGTGGGGGAATGCCTTCCTGCATATCGGGAGCAGATGAAGGGATAACTACTTTTTCGTGATAGGCCATAACTGTTTAGGATCTGGTTCAGATTGTGCTGTGATAATAGAGGCTTTTTTAGGACGCCTGGCTCTTGGAGGCATAATTTTTAATTTCTTTTAGTATGAATGTAGATGTAGATATGCGAGAACATGTATTCTTTATGAATCTGTAAGATCTTCTTTTTCAAGTTGGGTTGCAACTAGTGTGGCTAGTTAGTGAAATTGCAGCTAGACCGCTAATTAAAGTATGGAATTATGTCCAAGTGTCCTAGAGGAGGGTGAATATGACTTTTTAAAAATGTTAATTCTACTTAATGTAAATATCAAATTCTAATCACTAGTAGGTAGGATTAATTCACAATTACGCATAATAAAAAAAAACAAGATAGTGAAATATATCTTTGCATCATTTTAACAAACATGTAATGTGCATAAATTAAGCATAGCATTAGACAACAAGAAAAACACATCCACAATCATTCATCCAAACGCAACGATATATAGCGGTTCGACTACGTGCCTACTCCACTTCGGGTAGACGCACTCAACCCATAAGTGTACTGGATTTCACTATCCAATGTTTTAAATCAGGTTAACTATGAACCTTTATAACCTACATAAGGTTAACTAAGGTGTTTACACAAGACAACCTTATGTGCCTACACAAGGCAAACACACCTGCTTACACTAAGATTTTCATATATGTACTACACAGATCTGCTCAATGTCATCGAGTGACGTTCGATGAGATCGAAGGTCATCGAATGTTAGCTCGATATCATCGGGATTTTCTTTGAAAAATGCTTGGAGCTTGCTGGACAATTTGGTTCACTTTTTCGATGTCATCAAATGTTCTTCAATGTCATCAAAATTTGAATTTCGATGTCATCAAAGACATTTCGACGAAGATTTTAGGATTTTCTTTAAAAACTCTCTGGACAAAACTGGTCCATTTTTGATGTCATCGAATTTTGAAATTCGATGATATCGAATATAGTTTGATTCATCGTGATTTTTACTGATTTACATTTTGAGCTTGTTGGAACATTGAGTGCCTATTTTTCGAGGTCATCGAGATAGGTTCGATGTCATTGAGAATTTCTCTAGAAATATAGGTTTGGTTGCTTGACAAATTGGGGCACTTGTCATCGAACAATGTTCGATGTCATTGAGTAGTATTAGATGTCATCGATTGTTGTAGAAAATACATTTCCCTATTCAGATTTGCTTGCAACTTGACTTTTCTTTTTCTAACCTTACCAAGGTGTTTCCTAGTTGGTTCTAGGTAAGATTGGACCACTTGTAAAGGGATAATTACCTGAGGTATTTTGGTCATGGGATGTGAGGGTTAATTTACCTTTGGAATACCTTAAGCATCCTTCACCTTGTTGAGTCTTCAATCTTATAGTCTTCCATGTGGGGCTCACTTGACTCTTTGACTCAACCATCAAATGAATTGACAAATAAGGGCACTTTCAGTTAGTTCCCTAGCAGAGTTGTCATTCCTATGAGTCTTCAATCTTATATTCTTCCATGGAGGGTGGATTCCCTGAGGGTACGGGAGATTTGCTCTCCTCTTTCCACTAGTTGCCTCTCTCGAGGGCTTTTGTGATGGGGTTAAAAGAGTGTGATATTTGACCATAGTTGCCACTAACCAATTATTACAATTCTACTGTTGGTTAGACCCCATATAAATGCTTAAGATTGAGGATCCAATGATCCTTAACCCTAAGATGACTCGTGAGTTTACGATCTAGAGATTCCAAGTAAGGGACCTAGTTACAGAGAGGGAAGGTGCTAGGCACCCACTTTTCTTGTACAAATGTACAATCTTTACTTCACAAGATCTGACTAATTTCTGAAGATAAGGGGTAGTTCTCGCGTGCTGTAAATGTAATGCGATGAAATAATAGTGGTAATTGATTGATCTGAATTTCTGATGGGTAGGTTCCGACTATATCGGCAAGCCACAGAGCATACGTTCGAAACGATCACATGCAATATATATGTATGTGATGCTTATGCTATATGGATGCTTATGATAAAACAATGACAACCAGCTAATGTTTTTGGTGGACCTACTGTGATTATATCAGGAGGTCTCAGAGCATACGCTTGTCATTCATATACGGTGGAAAATGATGGATTACAATGTATATGCTAAAATGACTGCTAACTGGATAATGTTTCTAGTAGGCAAGATCCAATTATATCGATAAGCCACAGAGCATACACCCGCCAGTTAGATGTGAGAAAACAATGAAAAATTTATTATGATGCCAATGTGTATGAGGATCAAAGGAGTTGAGAGGGGAATGAATTTTGCATGATATTAATGCTTGGGTTTGATGAAACTGATAGAAGCTTGAACGAATGGATGAACAATAGTATCATAAGGTTAGATTGAGTGGCTCAGATTTGAACTTAGGTGGCTCAGGAGGCTTGTACTCTAGTTAGGCTATGCTAGACCAGGGTTGAGCTCTCTCTCTCTCACACTCTCACTCTCCTTGTTGAAGGGATGGTTGAGGCTAAGGCTAAGGGATTTCTAAAAATGAGAGTGGATGCCTGAAATGAATAGGGAAGGGGGCTTTCTTATAATTTTTGGTGATCCTAAGGGTAAAAGGTGGTTGAATAACTAAGATTAGAGATTGCCACATGACATTATTATCTCATGGGTTGGATGAGGTGGTAAAATGGTAATTTTGGGTAAGGAGATGAGCATCGAAGTAAATGCACTTCAACCGCACACTTAAGGTTAAAAAAAAAAGGGGGAGTTCTATATGCTTGAGGGACGCTGCCTTAAAGAGGGGGAGTGCTACATGGGTGGCGGCATCCTGGCTGCCACCGATCCCCACTTGGACTTCCTGCTTTGGCAGACAGCATCCTCCAAGTGTGTAGAGGCTCTGATGTGAGAGTTACTGCTTTGAGGCTTCGGCCATTTCTCCGATTGGGCTTGGTTTTGGGCTTGGGTTCTGGCTGAGTTTTGGGCTGACTAGGTGAGTTGACTGTGTTGTAGGGTTGGGTAGGTTGACCGGGTGAGTTGACTAGGTGATTTGATTCACCGAGCTGACTCAAGGTTCTAGTGTTTTAGGTTCCTAACGTTTAGGGTTAGGCTTATTGGGTTGACTGGGTTGAATGAGTTGAGTTTAGGATTTAGGATTGGGATTTTGAGGGTTTAGGCTTTTAGGGTTAGGGTTTAGGATTGTGGTTCATAGGGTTTAGGATTCTACGGTTAGGCTTTAGGATTGGGGTTCGGTTGTCCATCCATCTGTTCAAACTCAATCAACTTATTGGCCTGGGTTGGGGTGTCTGCATAAAATAAATAGATGACATGGATAAAAACATACATCAATGTGGGCCCCACAAAGGCCCAACTAGGACCGTCCGTTGGTAGCTTGGTCCTGGTGTGGTAGTACCAATCGAGGTTTACATTGTGACCTTTGGTGTGGCCCATTAAGGCTTATACCAACCTTTTTAAAAAAAAAAAAATACATACGGTTTAAATACTTGTCCTCAGCCTGATGCACTGACTAGAGTTATGTAAGTGCTATATTGCATAAAGCACACCGTTGATTGTCAAATTTCGTTTAGACAAAACAGCTTGTTTTGTAGTTCGTCTAATGTGAATCAAGATGAAAGTACAAGTCATGAAATTGAAAAGTTCAAGCTTAAGTACAAGTCATGAAGTTGGAAAGTTTAAGCTAAAATGAGTTTAAGTTCTACTACACTTCAAGTAGAAGATCAAGCTCCACCTTCAATACACTTCAAGTAGAAGATCTACTATGCTCTATTAAAGATTCAAGAAGAAGAATAAGTCTTAAACTTCAATATCCAGTCTTCTCAAGTATAACAGACCTTGGAAAGACCTTAGATTTATGTGCTTTCAATAGACAAACTTATATGGGTTTTTATACTTTGGTTAGGCTTAAGTTTGACTAGTCTAGACCTAGGTTCGACTAATCTAAGCTGTGGCTTGACTAGTCTAAGAAAATCTTCGACTAGTCTAAGTTTATCTTCTAAAAAACGGATATTTTTGTTGCTTTCTCGACTAGTCGAGCAGACTACTCGACCAGTCGAAGAGGGACCTTCAATCAATCAAGGGTTGCTCGACTCGAAGTCCAACAACTAAAATCTGGTACCCTCGACCAGTCAAAGCCCATGCTCGACCAGTCGAATAGGGCCCTTGACTAGTCGAGAAGGGCCTTCGACCAGTTGAAGAACTGTTTTATCCGATCGCACCCAAAATTTGAAATTTGGTTAGATCTTAGACGAGTCGAAGGAAACCTTAGACGAGTTGAAGCAACAACTTTTCAACCTATAAATAGAGGCCTTCTTTCAATCTGAAATTACTCATCCAAGCTAGTAAAAGCCTTTACCAAGATAGAGAAGTCCGCACTATCTTCAAGCTATTGCATGATATTTTAATATTTTATTTAAACAGTTTTTTTTTTTTTTTTTAATTCCTTGATATCTTTTTATGAATCTTATTTTTTAAAGATAGTGATCACTCTTCTTTGAGATATGAAGAATTCAAATAAGTAGCCTTTGATTTAAATTAATTTAAAATCAATCTAGAACCTAGAACCATTGTTTGTGTTACTGGACATTGAACATTCTACTTCAAGTGAAGCGGTTCTACAAGCTACTTTAAGAGATACGTCTTCAAGAAGAAGATAAGTACATTTCTATTCTTTGTTTTTAATTTATTTAAGATAGCCAGAAAATCTCATGTATTAGTTTTGACTGAGATAGCCTGAAAATCTTAGTGTAGGATTTTTGTTTGTGATAAGCCCTCTAAAATCACAACTGTATCAGGTTTTAATGTGACCCCGTGAAAACCTTGCTTATAGTGAAAGCCAATATCACATGGTTTGTGATTATTGGGAGTGGAGTAGGTGTGACTATTTGAGAATGGTTGGTGTACACACCGAACCATTATAATTCTTGATATTTGTGGTGAATGTTTACTTTTTGCATATGTGGAGAATGATTGTAATTTTATTTATACAAATGTGGTGAATGCTTGTAATAGATAGCTCTATTGGATCTTGCTTTGGTTTGAGATTTTGATCCTTACGACTGTTCGTGAAATAAGGTTGTCTTACCTAAACTTTGTTTTGGGTGTAGGTTGTCCTACGAACTAAATTTTGAATCAATTTTTTAATATTAGTGAGAGTTTATTTCCTGATTTATTTATTATTTCAGCAATTTTATTTTTATTTGGCATAGTCCTATTCACCCTCCCTCTAGGACTGTTAAAGTCGCCCTTTTCAAGTTACTTATAAAAATATGGTTGGCCTATATAGTTTAGGTATTCTAGGTGAACTCAGATTTGGCAACGACGGCTGCAGCAACACTAGAAAAGCTCTGTAGGCTCCACTATGATGTATGTGTATCATCCACATTGTCCATCTATTTTTCCACCTTATTTTAAGGCATGAACCAAAAAATGATGCATATCATTATATAGGAAAGTGATGATTAAATGCACACAAAAGTTTTGCATCAATTTGATATTCATATTTTACCTTCGTCAAGGTTCATGTGACGTAATCAACAGGTCGAATGGGAAATAAACATTACATTGGGCCGAGGTAGTTTTCAATGGTTGCCACCTGCCTTAGATTTAGAGTTGACTGCATGGAATAAAAAAACACAAATACATCATGGTAGGTGCTGATAGAGCTTTTCCCATTGCTGACATGAGGGAGCCGATTAGGTGTTAGTGGGTATGACTTGGGAGCCTATCTTGATGATGTGTTGTGTGTCCATGCTATCCCCTGTTTTTCAATGCGGGCCCAAACATTAAGTAAATCCAAATCTCAGGTTGGCCATACCACACGAAACAGTGGTGATTGAACGCTCCCCCATTAAAAACTTCATGGGCCCATCAAAAAGTTTTTATAACGTTTATTTTCCATCCAACCCATTGATAATGTCAAACATACCAAGATGAAGGGGAAATACAAAGATCATCTTGATCTAAAACTTTTGTGTTCTATAAAAAAGTTTTTAATGGTCATTTACCACTCTTTTCAGTGGGGTGGTCTACCTGATATTTGGATCTGCGTAAGGTTTGATATTACTTTCTAAAATCAGATGAAAAAATAGGTTGACGGCATGGATATACAAAAAATTCATCAGGGTCTGCCCCACATGGTCAGGTAACACCCACTAAGGTGTGACCTAGGTAACACCTAATCCGCTCCCCGTACTGAAAGCGTCCTTACGGAATCGAGTCCGTTTTAGGCGACTGCCTAAAAAAGATGCTGAACGCGAGATTTGGATCCCATTCGGCAACCTTTTTATACTTCTTCCCAAATTCCCTTATCTTTATTACTAAATCCACGACGGACGGTTAGGAGTGCAGACCGGCCACCCTAATTTATGGCCCTTAGTTTCTAATACACTATTTAGCCATATAAATGGAGAGACCTCAGAGAATGCAGGAGAAAGGGTGAAGCCGGTGAAAGTGGAAATTTAATTGATAATAATCTGGAGTTGAACTGGTGGCTTATATGAAATTTAAGCATTCAACCATTATGTGGTGGGATACACTTTATTTGCGTCATCATTTAAATTTTAATTCCATTTAATAATTATAATATTTAATTAATGATCATTTGTTTGTCAAATACGTTAAGGAAACAAATCAAAGGCCATTACTTTAGTTTGATATCATTATTTGCCACATGAACAATTTCTTAATGTAGGTATATCAAACGTCATACTCTACAAGATTATCAAAGCTTTTTCACTAGGAAGGATAGGAGAGCTGCCCATGCCCAAATGACTTCTTGTAAATTCTTAGAGGCATTTCTTTTTATCTTAATGCATGGTTTTATGTATTCCAAGTATAAAAACTTAGCTTGTTTGGATGCTTATAATTGGAATGGTAGGGGCTCAAATAAGAACCAGATCTGAGCCTTGAGTGGCCCACACGTTGCGAAAACGTGAGAGTGAAACTCACACGTAAACTTACGTGAAATTCACATGTAGCGATGTGGTGTAAACAAAGGTTCCCTTCTCCTTTGTTACAACTTCCGCCATCCGTAACACCTAACTGCATTGTGCAAATGAGACGAAACTTTACCAATGTTTATTATTTTTCACGCTCTTTTTAACGCCTAAGTTTGAGCCTTGATCGCTCACAGTTGACTAAGATACTATTTTAATGGACTACACTATTTTGAAGTTTAATGTAACGTTTATAAACATCTAATTGAAACATTGTCCACTAGTTTGGACACCTGCACTAAGATCTTCGAACTGAGTAGTTTATTCTAATGTTTGGACGGCCCATTTGGCAGATCCAAATATGATAGATGATCAGATGACATGCAAAAAATATGAAGACTTGATGGTTCGCACTCTAACAATGTATATAAGTATATGTACGATCAATTTTATAAACGGAAGAACACAAGGTAGGTTTTTAGAGTGATTAGGGGGTGAAACATGTGTATCATTAGATTCAACTTTCTTGTTCACATGTGTAAGTTTCTCATATTGTAGTTCTAATGGTGGTTTAAGCATATTCATAAATGATGAATGGATCACAATGATCTCAACTTGATGTGTGTACGAGCGAATGTAGAGATCAAGTAACTAGTTTAGTATGATCAGGTGGTCCAAAATTAAAATGGATGGTTATATGTCTCTATTTATAGGCCTCACACAAATCTCTGGCTAGAGACACGCCGGTAGGACACAATTTGCATCCAATGTTTATATGCTATCAAATTGTTTGTAAGATTATTACCACTCAGATAAACAGTAGACACAATGGTGGTTTAAGCATATTCATAGGTGATGAATGGATCATAATCTCAACTTGATGTGTATACGAGCGGATGTAGATATTAAGTAGCTAGTTTAGTACGATCGGGTGGTCCAAAATCAAAGTGAATAGTTATATGTCTCTATCTAGCGGTGCATATTTGACTGAGCGGTTGGTTATGATGGACAAGTGAGAATATTTGGGTATATGATGATCCTATCTTAAAATCGATAGTTAGATTGCTTGATCTATGAATAAAGATTATTCCCAATAGTAAAATTTGTGTTGGAGAATAGATATAAGGTTAGGATGACTAGATTGGTATTGTACCCATGTACATATTAAGTTAAATTTCATGGTAACACTCAGAACTTTCAATACTCGGGTATTGAAAAATTCAAGGTGTTACAATCTACCCCCCCTAAATAAATTTCGTCCCCGAAATTTAATTACTGATACTATTTATATTGATTCATTTTGTTTAAGTTTTTCACCGTGCTCTTCATGAGATAGATATATGTGTCTAGGTATGCGTTTAATTGGCTATATAAAATCAGTTAATTAGCTACCTAAAATCGGGATGCTATAATATACCCCCCTTAAATGAAAATCTCAACCTTGAGATTTGGTAATTGGATTAAACTGCTTATGCCTTACTTAAATATGGTTCTGTAAATCCATAGTCCCAATCATTCTAAATCCTTGGGGAATATGATAATTTTGTATTTATTTTTTGTTTTCACCATAAAAGTATCCTCGGTTCCATAAAGGATAGGCCAAATTATCCATTCCCCGTTGAACCTAAGTTTTGGTGTCATCTTTTATATGAATGGTTGTAAATTCCAAAAATAATTTTATATTGACAGCTTGTTAATCTCAGAATTTTAATTTCTGATCCGTATGTTCAATTAATTCGAAATTTGGAGGCCAATCCCTTGCCTTAAATTCCCGAGGCATGATTTCATGGCTTTGGGGGGGGGGGGGGGGGTGTTTCACCCTTGTGAGTTGTATCAAAGCTTGCTGTCCAGTAGCAATTTCTACTAATTTTTGCTACTGTCGAATTTTATGGAATTTTGTACACATCCAATTAAGATGAAATTTTTGAGGAAGGTTTATGGTGACCTATGTGATCTATTAGAAAATTTTTTATATGTCTTCTTTCTACAACTAGTGGAGATTTCACAATATGTTAGAATTTCATTGCAATAGTCGAAAATCTTGGAATAAATTAGAAAGTATCTATTCCCATAAGGGAAACTTATTCTTCTTTATTGTGACCCTATTTAAGGATGACTTTTAGTTTAGAATAAGTTTATTCATAATTTTGGAGATTTATTATGGGGGTACATAGATTTGTAGTTTCTAAATTTCACATCGAAGTTAATATTTCCAATGGGGAACCTGAATATGGGTTTCTAATTCCTCGACTTCCTAGTTCCTTTGTGAATTTAATTGAGTATATGTATCTAATTCATAATCTTATCCTGGTCGCGTAAAGCTTATGATGGTCCATTCCCTCACACCTAGTTAATTCATTCTCATGCTCTAATACCAACTGTAACATTCCGAATTTTCACGGTCAGAGTTTATACTCATACCTGAGAAAATCAGGTGTTAATAATTGAATGAATTAGATGCTTCAAAATCGCACCTTTTTTCCATTTAGATCACATACAGAGATACATTCATGATGTTAACCATTTACAAGAGTAAATCAACTGTATTTATCATTCCATTAGAGTAAAAAATTTAACAATTTATCAAATGCCCTCTCAATGAAAGCTTATTACATTATCAAGTTTGTAGTAGAAATATAACTAAATCATAAAACTATCTTCTTATTCAATTAGTACAATCTTCCATATGGAGATGGTCTTCTAACTCTTCAATCTGTACATCACCTGCATCATCTGCACGGTTGGAGAGGGTTAATGCCCTACTCATAGTGATGGTTATCCTTTTAAGATTAACAATAATTCAAGAGATTCATAAAAGTAATGTAAGAGTTTTGATACGTCTCGTACTCCACCATATGAGTGGTATCAGTATGCGTAATCAATGTATACATGAATGCATGCCTAGCAGAGTGTGTGCAGCTCATTATACGTACTGATCATCACAATGTGGAATATACTTTATAGAAAACTCGATTAGCACCAGATTTTCACACTACAGAGATTCGTCGGTATGTCCAACGCTACCGTCGATTTACGTGAACACCTCGAGGTGACACAACACATGGATCAGATGAATTACGTGACACGATTTCTTCATGGAGTGACTATTTGAGACATCCAATCCTGGAAGTGATGTAATATGCATTGCAATTACTTATATCGATTTGTGCACCACTATCCAAACCCATGGAATTATGCGTCGATGAAGAGGGTCTCTACCCAGAGCGCATTACGTCCATAATAAAATATTTGAATCACTAGTTGTGATACCTTTAACACATCACTTGCACAAAAGAGAATGTAAACTGAATCATGGGAGTTTTGAAATTCCAGGACACATGCCCAAGCCTTAAAGGTAGATAGCGTGAGGCTGATAAATAAGGAGGAGAGTAGCAATGGCTAACTCAACAAAGAGCAAGGCTTGTATCCATTGCCTCTTATAAATTAATAAAGATCACACATAAGTAAATTCACACCTTAACCATAATCCCCAAAGGACAAATAATTGTTGTTGGTAAATTAAACAATTGCAGGGAGAGAATCTTAATAATATGAAAACATAGCATGTAAAAAGTAAGATAAAGCATATCAACTTAAATTACTGTAAGCTTAAAGGAATCCCTCACCTCTTTAAATCAAATTTCCTTTAACGTTGTTAGATGTCTGTGGATATGCTTTGGACTCGATTACTCGATTTCTACAATGTGCCACAAAACCTGTACAGTTGAGGTTTATTCTAGGATGTATTTTGTGATTTAGGGTTAGATTTGAGCTTAATTATTTATCAAATTAAAAGGACTTAAATCAGCCATTATTTAGATGAGTAACTTACCTTGCTTAACAACTATACTCAATAATGAAACCCATAGTTTGGCAATTACTTTTGCTGAGTCGACTCAGTTCAACTCGGCCTTTAGATAATCTACATTGTGCCCTTTAAGATGTTGGATTCAACCCGGGATTGAACATTAAATTCTTTTCGACTAGCTAGATTAGTGTTGATCTAACATTCACTCCTTTCTTCTTCTTTGTTGGTGGTTGGTTGGAATGGCTCCAACAGATCCTGGCTACTACTGAACTTAGTGGATCATGGGTGTCGATTTTGGCACCGATCTCCTCTTCTTCTCTTTCTCTCTCATTTTGTCTTTCCCTTTCTTTTCTCTCTCTTGTTTTAAAATCTTACAAGGAGGTGCCTTTTATAGAGTTTCTGGGCAAGGCTTTCGCATTGGAGTGGTTTCCAACTCTAATTACAACAGCATGCAGCGTTGCTACACATGGTTCGAAAGCTGCACACATCTACGTTCGGCTGGCCATTTCAGAGTGTGATGTTCTTCTTTCTCTCTTTCATTATCAGAATTATTCTTTCGGACTTCTGGGCATTGTTATGATCGAATGGGATTGGACAATTGAGGTCAAACGACCTTCTTTGGTTGTCATCTTCCTGACGAAGAAGATGATTTATGTTAATGGTAGCTTTCATCACGGCTAGCCATCTTTCAAATTAGTTTAACTAGGTGGTCCAGATTGCCTTCTTAATGTTTGTTGGGCCACCAAATTGAAGGTCCAAGTATCTCCTTTTCGGTGGGTTTCTTGGAACGGTAACGTTCCACAAGCTGTCACAACCACGTCTGCAAAGCTAGTGATCCGGTGCATGCGGCTTCCCTAATCTTTCTGGATTTCCAGAGTTGGATTAGAATCCTCCCTGAAGGAGTTTGGAAGGTTGGGATGTTGTAATGGGTTGCGTATGAGAGTGCAAGAAGAAGGAAGAATCGGAAACCGCAATTTCATTAGGGTTGTTACAGCGGGAGGAGAGAGATGCCAACCTTGGTTTGATGGTAGGAGAAGGTGGGGTCCACTTTTGGTGGTCTTTCTGGAGATCAACACCGTTCATCTGTTTTGTAGGGTGATGTTAGGCCAAGGGCCAAAATATGGGTAGATCTGAGTTTTAAGTGGGCCACACTATTAGTCAACGTGTGAGTGATAAATTCAGTAAGAAACTACTTACGTCGGCTCGATTCGAAACTTGTACCTTAGCGACCGCGCCATCGCCGTGGTTCTAAGCCGCGACTTGCGCACCGAACCGATACCCAGGTCAAAAGATGTGGGCCTGCGTTCATTCCGAAGAAACGCCACGTGTTGCGAATTTTGAGAGAATCTCTATGACATGTCCCATCAATCAATCAATCAATCAATGTTAAGTACAAGCCATACCCCAAGTACAACAACTCATTCCTCCTTTTCCATAAGTCAACTCTCTCCCTCTCCTCACCATTCCTCTTTTTCAAATTTTCAAACTCGCCCATACCTCTTATCTCCCTTCCTTACAACCACCACATCATCCCATCTCTTTAATTCATTACTTTCTTCTCTCTCTCTCATTCTCTCTCTTCACTCCCAAGCAACAACATTCCATACGTTCAAGCCCCCTCTCTCCCAAAGCCAAGTGTGGCCCACTTTCCCTCTCTCTCATCTCCCATCTCAACCATCCATTCATCATCAAGTTCCATCAATAGTGTAGGTAAGGAGCTAAGGAGGCTAAGGGAGCAAGGAGAAGGCCTAGAGGTGGGTGATCCACCTTTAATTTTTATTTTAGGGCCCACTTGTTGGTGGGACCCATTTTGATTTATGTGATGTATCCATGAGGGGCCCATAGTGGCGGGGTCCCTCTATCACCGTCTCTCTCTCTCTCTCTCTCTCTCTCTCTCTCTCTCTCTCTTCCTTTATATGATGATGGTGTGGATCCCACCAATATGTGTTATATCTACCCCGTCCATCAACATTAGACGGTGTGGCCCACCCTATTGTAGGTGATGATCCACACCATCTATAATAATATTCTATTAATATTATATTTATATATATATATATATATATATATATATATATGCATGACAGGCCACGTGCATGTGGGACCCACCATGGTGCCTGTGTTATTCCACTGTCCAGCGTCCAGGGACGTTGGACGTGGCTCCACCATGAAGTGTGAACTGATGCAGTGCATGTGGCACCATAGTGAAGTGTGGTCTGACGTGGGTGGGTGGCTAACAATGAAGTGTGGGCTGCTCATGCAGGCCCCACCTTAATGTATGTATATAATCCACACCGTTTATCCCGCTTCCCAGCCCATTTTAGGCGTTGAGCCGAAAAATGAGGCCAATCCGATAATCAAGCGGGCCATACCATAGGAAGTAGTAGTGTTTACCGTTAAAACCACCTTGATATTTTTATTCACCAAAACACACTGCATATTGGGCTTGATGGGTTTGTCCTGAGCCATGAAATGGAATGGCTGGAGTGGATCCACCTGATGCGGCCTCACATGGGAAAAACCATGAAAATTCCTTTATATATATATATATATATATGGCTGGCACCAGAGGACTCTGCACAGAGTCCTGCTGCGCTCGTGCGTGGGACGGGCATGGCCAGGGACCCACGACCCAGCTGTGGGCCCCACCGTGACGTGTGATGAACATCCACGCCGTGCAATGGGTGGGCCCCCCTCCTAGCTGTGGGCCACCCCTAAAAATCAGCCGTATTAGGAGCTCAGGTGGCCCACACGGTAGGGAACAGTGAGGATTAAACGTCTGCCATTAAAACCCTTTTGGGTTGCAAAAGTTTTGGATTATATATGAAATTTGTTTTACTCCTCACCCAGGTCCGTGTGACCTCATCCACAGGTTGGGTGGAAATTAAACATTATGGTGGGCCCCACATGGGACCCACTGATGTATGTATGTATGGTAATCCACACCTTCCATTAGTGTGGACCCCACCATGAGTTATGTAATTCATCTATGCCATCCATCCCTATGGGACCCACCATGATGCATATGTTTCATCCAAACTATCCAATCATTTTAGAGATTAATTTAAGGCCTGTGATGGAATATATATATATATATATATATATATGTATATATATATATATATGTATATATATATATATATATAAAAGACAGATCTAGGATCAGGTGGACCACATTATAGAAAACAGTGGGTTTGAACGTCCACCATGAAACCCTTGAAAATTCTAATGGTGGAAATTCTTATCACCACTTATATTTGGGTGTGGCACATTTGATATACATGTGGCCCACTTACCATATTTATGGCTCATTGTTGAGGCCCACCTTGATTTGTATGAGGCCCGTTGTTGAGGCCACCTTAATAGATATGAGGCCCATGTTATAAGGCCCATTGTGACATATGCAAGGACCATGTGATTAGGCCCAACTTGATGTATTTGTAGCCTGCCCACTAAGGCCTACTTTGATATATATGATACCCATGGTATGAGGCCCATTTAACGTATTGGAGGCCCATGGGTTGAGGCCCAGTGGGATGTACATAAGGCCCATTGTAATGTGTTTCTACTGTGGTTTATGTGATGATCTCGATGGCGGGCTACGCCTTGGGAGCAATGATGGTTTGACGTCCACATTGTATGGATGATGTTGGTTAAATGTCCGCATTATCACTCTCCCTAGGGCCCATTGATAAGCCCATACTTGTAATGTGTAGGCCGTCTAGGCCCATCTTCATTATGAACAGAGTCCATCATCTTGTAACATGTTTACTATAGATCCATGATTCATGCTCATACGCATCATATGTATGCTTGATATGAGGAGTGACTAATCATAGCATATGCCTTCAGGCAGATTGTTTATGGGCTCCCTGATAGGCGGAGTTGCCCTACATGAGCGCGCGGTACACGCAAGATTGCTGCATGACTGGTAGTGTGATTCATGCACTTGCATTCGTGTGATTGTGATTATTATATGCCCTAGCGATATCGGGGGTCATGACCTCCACAAACACATCATAGGTGGTTGGATTGGATACCAGAAATATTGTTTCTAGCATCGAGGCACCATAAATGTCCCTGGTGAAAATTTCTAAACACGATGGTACCGGAGGATGACTCCAACGTCGAGACCGAGTGGATATATGAGCGCACGAGGGCCGAAGACCAGGAGGCCGCGTCTCCCACTGTGTCGTGGTCGGTTGGAAAGGGGTGTGGCCTTACTCACCCGAGGGTAGGGGGCAATACTAGGCTGAGTTTGACCAGCTCGTGAATGAGTGACTATTTGAGACATCCAATCCTGGAAGTGATGTAATATGCATTGCAATTACTTATATCGATTTGTGCACCATTATCCAAACCCATGGAATTATGCGTCGATGAAGAGGGTCTCTACCCAGAGCGCATTACGTCCATAATAAAATATTTGAATCACTAGTTGTGATACCTTTAACACATCACTTGCACAAAAGAGAATGTAAACTGAATCATGGGAGTTTTGAAATTCCAGGACACATGCCCAAGCCTTAAAGGTAGATAGCGTGAGGCTGATAAATAAGGAGGAGAGTAGCAATGGCTAACTCAACAAAGAGCAAGGCTTGTATCCATTGCCTCTTATAAATTAATAAAGATCACACATAAGTAAATTCACACCTTAACCATAATCCCCAAAGGACAAATAATTGTTGTTGGTAAATTAAACAATTGCAGGGAGAGAATCTTAATAATATGAAAACATAGCATGTAAAAAGTAAGATAAAGCATATCAACTTAAATTACTGTAAGCTTAAAGGAATCCCTCACCTCTTTAAATCAAATTTCCTTTAACGTTGTTAGATGTCTGTGGATATGCTTTGGACTCGATTACTCGATTTCTACAATGTGCCACAAAACCTGTACAGTTGAGGTTTATTCTAGGATGTATTTTGTGATTTAGGGTTAGATTTGAGCTTAATTATTTATCAAATTAAAAGGACTTAAATCAGATATTATTTAGATGAGTAACTTACCTTGTTTAACAACTATACTCAATAATGAAACCCATAGTTTGGCAATTACTTTTGCTGAGTCGACTCAGTTCAACTCGGCCTTTAGATAATCTACATTGTGCCCTTTAAGATGTTGGATTCAACCCGGGATTGAACATTAAATTCTTTTCGACTAGCTAGATTAGTGTTGATCTAACATTCACTCCTTTCTTCTTCTTTGTTGGTGGTTGGTTGGAATGGCTCCGACAAATCCTGGCTACTGTTGAACTTAGTGGATCAACGGTGTCGATACCGGCACTGATCTCCTCTTCTTCTCTTTCTCTCTTATTTTCTTTCTTTCCCTTTCTTTTCTCTCTCTTGTTTGTTATGCTGGAAAGCCTGTAAGGAGGTGCTCTTATATAGTTTTTGGACAAGGCTTTCGCATGGGAGGGGAGTTTCCAACTCTAACTACAATAATGTGCGGCATTGCTTCACATGGTTCAAACCGCACGCATCTATGTTCGGCTGGCCATTTCGGGCCGTGACGTTCTTCTTTCTCTCTTTCATTCTCATAATTCTTCTTTTGGAGTTCTGGGCGTTGTTATGATTGGATGAGATTGGATAATTGAGCTCGGATGACCTTCTTTGGTCGTCATCTTCCTGACGGAGAAGATGATTTATGTTAATAGTAGCTTTCATCACGACCAGCCATCCTTCGAACCGGCTTAACTGGGTTGTCCGGATTGCTTTCCTAATGTTTGCTAGGCCACTAGATTGAAGGTCCAGGTCTCTCCTCTTCAATGGGTTTCTCGAAATGGTAACGTTCCACAAGCTGTCACAACCACGTCTGCAAAGCTAGTGATCCGGTGCATGCGGCTTCCCTAATCTTTCTGGATTTCCAGAGTTGGATTAGAATCCTCCCTGAAGGAGTTTGGAAGGTTGGGATGTTGTAATGGGTTGCGTATGAGAGTGCAAGAAGAAGGAAGAATCGGAAACCGCAATTTCATTAGGGTTGTTACAGCGGGAGGAGAGAGATGCCAACCTTGGTTTGATGGTAGGAGAAGGTGGGGTCCACTTTTGGTGGTCTTTCTGGAGATCAACACCGTTCATCTGTTTTGTAGGGTGATGTTAGGCCAAGGGCCAAAATATGGGTAGATCTGAGTTTTAAGTGGGCCACACTATTAGTCAACGTGTGAGTGATAAATTCAGTAAGAAACTACTTACGTAACGGATACCCTTTTCTTTCATCCAGACGTAACATGTATACGGGGCTAAGTGGGGTCCACTCCAATGTTTGTTTGAGCAATCAACTCTATTCATCAAGGTTACTTTATGGTATGGGCTCAAATATGAACCAGATCTGAGCCTTGAGTGGCCCACACGTTACAAAAACGTCAGAGTGAAACTCACACGTAAGTTTTATGTGAATTTCACATGTAGCGATGTGGTGTAAACAAAGGTTCCCTTCTCCTTTGTTACAACTTCCACCGTCCATAACTCCTGACTGCACCGTGCAAATGAGATGAAACTTCACTAATGATGTTTGTGATTTTTCACTCTCTTTTTAATGCTTAAGTTTGAGCCTTGATCGCTCACAAATGACCAAGATACCATTTTAATGGACTATACTATTCTGAGGTTTAATGTGGCGGATCCAAATATGATGGATGACCAGATGACATGCTAAGAATATGAAGGCTTAATGGTTGGCACTTTAACAGTGTATATAGGTATATGTATGATTAGTTTTGTAAACGAAAGAACACAAGGTGGATTTTTGGAGTGATTAGGGGGTGAAACATATGTATCGTTAGATTCGAGTTTCTTGTTTGCATGTGTAAGTTTCTTAAATTGCAATTCTAATGGTGGTTTAAGTATATTCGTAGGTGATGAATAAGATGAACGGATAAGAATCTCAACTTGATGTGTGTACGAGCAGATGTAGAGATCAAGTAGGTAGTTTAGTAGGATCGGGTAGTTCAAAATCAAAGTGGATGGTTATATGTCTCTATCTAGCAATGCATATTTGACTGAGCGGTTGATTATGATGGACAAGTGAGAATATTTGGGTATATGATGATCTTATCTTAAAATCGACGGTCAGATTGCTTGATCTATGAATGGAGATTATTCCCAACAGTCAGATTCATGTTGGAGAATAGATGTAAGGTTAGGATGGCTTAATTAGTATCGAACAATTATACATATTAAGTTAAATTTTATGGTAACATTCAAAACTTTTAATACTCGGGTATTGAAAAGTTCGGGGTGTTACAATCTACCCCTCTTAAATAAAATTTTGTCCTTTAAATTTAATTACTTCTATTATTTATATCGATTCATTGTGTTTAAGTTTTTCACTGTATTCTTCATGAGATAGATATATATGTCTAGGTATGCTTTTAATTGGCTACCTAAAATCGGGACGCTTGTGGATATCGTCGTGAAAAGTATGAAGCATACATAGGTTCATAACTAGTCTAACTTGTGTATCTCGTCGGGAAAAGTGTGAGCATATCTATAGGCTCTCTTTTGGAAGATCCAACAACACTTACGGAGGTATTAATTAGCTAGGCTTATGCCTTACCAGATGCAAAATTTTGAATAGGCCCAATTGTGAATGGTGGATGGCTGGTGGATCATGCTCATGCGGGCTTCGCTAGACTTTCTAGTTTAATTGTGATTTGTGATGTTTTATGTTTGACTAGGAGTTACCATTAGTCAATTAGTTAGATTTTTGCAGTCGACTAGACCTGTAGAAACTTTAAACCAAAGAATATGATGATTTTCCACCTTAAAATGACTCTTGATCTGCATCCAGAAATTCTGGGTAAGAGACTATAGTAACAAAGAGAGAAGGTGTTATGCACCCTCTTTAATCATAAAAAAATGCAGTTTCTACTTCATAGGACTCAACGAAATACAAAGGATTGATTAATTCTTACATATGAATGATATAATGATGTGTGTGATATGCAGTGTGGCAAAGTGAAGTCTACTTCAAGCGATGGGCCGAGAAAGACTTTTTATATCTAGACTCACCTACTTGGATAAGCTGTTGAAATCCAATCAAATTAGACTTTTTATATCTAGACTCACCTACTTGGATAAGCTGTTGAAATCCAATCAAATTGAGGTTTTGATGGATAGGATCCAGTATCCTAATAAGCCGTAGAGCATACACTTGATGTGATTAGATGAGTAGGGAGTTAAGAGTGGAGATAATGATGCATGATACTAATGCAAATGAGAATGAGCTTGATTAAAGCTGAGTGAGTGGCTGAACAAGTTGTCATAAGGATCGATTGGAGTGGGTTGGATCAGCCTTTTTGATGGCTTTAGTGGTTAGGGTTTGGGCCTAGTTAGGCTGACTTAAGGTTAAAAGGACTCTCTCATTGAGTATGGAAGAAGGTCTTAACGAGTGATGAGTGATGGTGATGCCCTTCTATTTATAGGTGGTATCTTAGGTGGCAATTTTGTAATTTCTGGAAAGTCTAGGGCTAAAGGAGGCTGTAAGGGCCATGTTGGCTATTGGGAAGGGAGTGCCATGTGATGCATTATGGTTAGTTGGACCGGACGATAGGACGTGTAATTTAGTGAAAAACTAAAGGCAAAAGGGTTATTTCAGCCCGAGTGCGACTCCCGATGTGGGATTTCGTTTCTCTCTCCTTCACCTAACCCATGATGGAAAATCATAAATTTCTACGTGGCAGGCGGCACATGGTGCATCACTATCCACATGGATGGGTCCCGATTTTGGTCGAGAGCCCTAATGTGGTCTTAGTTTCCCTCTAGTTTGTTCTCTAGGTACCCTACCTTATATGAGAGTCATCAACTCACCATCTTGACCAGCTTCGATAGGAATGAACCATTGAGCCCTCACAAATGGAGTATCGGACTGACCGGATTGTCTAATCATAAGGTTTTAAATTGATCTGATCGTAGTCTTATATCAAGCCAACTAGAATATACAAGGCAGTAAGCCCCAAAAGCCCGATTGCCTTGCTAAGAAAGGGTCCATCAATTGGGCCAAGAATGACCAACGGTCCAAATCGGGGGAGTCCATGATCAAGGTGATCAAGGTCTATAAGGTTGATGTAAACATTTTTACTTAGGGCACATATCCCATACTCTAATGGTAGTAGGGCCCACCCAGATTAAATCAATCGGACACTTGGCACCTTTTGGACACAACTACCGGATCCGATCGACTCGAAAACGAATTGATATGGCAAATCCCAGTTGCACACTACAAGCCCCACAATCCTAGAATTATTCACATAGCAACTAGGGCCCAAAAATGACGAAAATTGATAGGTAGCCATTCAATGATCACCTAAATTCAAAAGCTACGCCCCCATAGGC
Source organism: Magnolia sinica (assembly GCF_029962835.1). Taxonomy (NCBI): domain Eukaryota; kingdom Viridiplantae; phylum Streptophyta; class Magnoliopsida; order Magnoliales; family Magnoliaceae; genus Magnolia; species Magnolia sinica. The sequence continues at coordinate 36,784,928 of NC_080582.1, read as the reverse complement.
TCTACACTCTAACATTCTATCTTGACAACAGTTATGAGAGTAGCTTATAAGACTACAGGCGGTCCTTCAATGATCGCCTATTTCGTCTATATGAACCACATCACAGTAACCATTCATGGGGTAAAAAAATGAGTATCAAGAGTATTTAGAGTGCATTATAGAGGGTATTATGATTATGGATGTTAAAATTCTAAGGTTACGGGTTTTTAAGATTTAATCCTAAGTGTAACGCCCTAAATTTCGAAGGTTGAGCAAATACTCGACTCCTGATATTCTAGGTATCACTTATACTTTGTGGAAGTGGAATTCTTCGATACGTTTAATTTGATTTCCAAGCAATCATAGAATTAAGCTAAATGGTGTAACATACTCTAAAATAAACGCAATTAAAGTAAATAAATCAACTAAACACGTATAGCATGTCCCTCCAAAGTACATGTCCACAGCTGGGCCCAATATATATTTATAAAAAAATGGTTAATGTGTTAACATGACGTCCAAAGTAAACCAAAACATTCGACGCTCCTAGTTGAGCAGCGTGTTGCCTACATTGGTTCGTCCGATAGTTGGAAGTACAAAAACTCCTTCTCTAGGTCTATGTATGCCTCCTCTTATGCATCGACCTCAGTAACTCCTGCATCTACAACAACGTCTGATTGATGTTTTAAAACACTGTCCCAGATTGAGAGTGAGTGATCAATTCAATGGTTCCATTAGTTCTAAGTTACACATGTTATCAACTTCAGTAGAACAATTAATGATAGAACATTTAAACACCAAATTCTTACGTATTCTTGTTAATGTGCATAAATTGGATTATAAAATGATGCATATTTTTATAATCGAACAACCTTCGATGGCATCAAATAGGGCACCTAAAGTGTCCAACAATTAATTTGATAAATTCTGGATTTTCCCGATAATATCGAGCCAACTTTGATGGCATCGAAAGTCAACTCAATGGCATCAAACTTGTCATCGACATACTTATTGATTTGTAGATTTAATACATCAATCAACATTTCTATGATCATTTTACTTATCTATAGCCTCATCCTGCTAGCTGGTTTATGTTTTGGGCTAGCGGGCCCACCACCGGACTCTTCACCGTTTGGAGGCTAGCTGGCGGTCCAATATTAATAGCCTGGTGCAGACATATGCGAGTATATAGCCTTCTTGCGGCGCTCTTTTTTTCCTTGTTATATTCTTTCTTCCATGTACCTGTTCTCCGGTATGTTCTGGCTCTGCTGCATACCTTAAGTTTGGCTGGTGCGGCTGCTCTCCAAGCTTCATGTCAGTGTTGCATCTTCACTGAGTCCGAGACTTTTAAGGCATGAACCCCAAAATGCAGCAGATCCAAATCTCAGGTGTACCACACCACAAGAAACAGTGGTGATTGAACGCCCACCATTAAAAACTTTTTGGAGCCACGAAAGTTTTGGATCAGTATGATATTTCTGTCTTCCCTTAAGCGAGGTCTATGTGAACTAATCAAGAGGTTGGATGACAAATAAAAATTATAGTGAGCCTTATATAGGTAGTTTTTAATGGGGGCCATTCAATCATTACTATGTCCTGTTTTGTGGTCCACCTGAGATTTGGATCTGCCTCAGTTTTGGGCTCATGCCCTAAAATGAGCTGGAAAAATGCATGGACGGTATGGATAATACACAAACATCATGGTGGGCCCACAAAGCTTTTTTCATACCGGAGGGGTCACCACGGAATCAAGTCCAGTTTCGGTGACCGCCTAAAACAGATGTTGTATGTGATTTCGATCCCACTCGGCCAGACTTATTATGCTTCCTCCGAAATACTCTTATCTTTAGTTCTAAATCCACAATGGACGGTTGGGAGTGCAGATCCCGGCCACCCCAATTTATGGCCCCTAGTTTCCAATACACTATCCAGCATCTTCTACTGTTATAACAAAGAAAAAAATACAGATGGAGAGAGTAGGAAAATGCCTGAGAAAGGGGTAGTGAAGCTAGTGAACATGGAAATTTAATTGATAATACTCTGGAGTTGAACTGGTGGTGCATGTGAAATTAAGCACTAACCATTAAGTAGTGGGACACTTTAATTAGGTCATCATTCAAAATTTAATTTAATTTAATATTTTTAATTTTTAATTAATAAGCATTTGTTTGTTGAATACGGACCATTAACATACTTACCTTTTGATTTTCCTGAATATCCAAAAATCAGCTAGTTAAGGAAACAATTCAAGGCCTATTATTTTAGTTTAGTTTCATTTTGCTATTTTCCACATGACTTCATGTAATTTTTTTGATGTGAATCTTTTTAACTTAATATAGGGTTTTATACATTCAGAAAACTAATCATGATAATAAAAAAAATAAAAAATAAAAAATTACATTCAAATTCTTGTGATTCAAATACACTAGAATCCAAATCACATAGTAAATGAAATCGTTGCCAATTAAAACCATTAGTTGTGTTTGGATACTTATAATTAGAACACACTATAATTCAAAAATTGTGTTTGGATGCTTGTAATTAGAACACACTAAATAAATCAATTTTAATACCTTAAATTAGTATATATGACCTATGACATAATAATTGTAATAAGCACATTGAAATATATACTTGGCAAAAAATAAGAAAATTCTGAACCTGGTGTGTCCACTTTAAAAAAATCCGGACATTTTTAGCATTTTCACTCGCATCCTCAGCTCTTTTGAGAGGATTTCAATTCACATGAATTTGCTCCATTCCATTTTACATTTCAATTGCCACTTTTTATTATCAACCCAACGACCCCTTTTGTTCATGTGCGTCCATTTACCCCCAATTACAACCGTTCACCATATGCTATTACTTGTACCATATATGTAAGAGATAAAGTGTATTTTTTTTTTTCTTTCGTTCATTCATTATACAACCATTTACAAGGTAATATGGATGTGGAAAATGTGCTGTTGTAGGATCCCTACTCTTCCTCGAGTGGTAGACTCTCAGGAGTTTCAACACCTGGCCAAGGGTTCGAGTATCCATAGGTGGTGAAATTCCACTAGTGTGAGTGTGTGGGGGTGTGTGGGGGTGTGTGCGTGTGTTAGAAAAAAAAGAAAAAAGAAAGGGTGCCGTTGTACATTTGTCATACAACCATATACTATGATATGAGATGATATGGATGAGGAAAATGTGCTGTTCGTATCAGCTTGTGGTTCACGATGATTCCATACAAATGCCATCGCATCTAAATATATCAATTAAATCCTGTAGAAGCATAGGAATTGGTGCATATCCACATGGCTTGCCTACACATGGCAAATGATGGATGAGACATCTGGACCCTCATCCCTTGGCAATGGTTGGTTACTAACCAACACTAGACTTCTTAATCAGACCCCAACCATCTAATCAATTGATTTATTATTATTATTATTATTATTTTAAAAATCAATTTTAAGTTGCCGCTCAGCGTTCAATGAATGCCACTAATTTGACAGTTGGGATTGTACGATTAATATCGATTTTTTGTATTTTTATTTTTATTTTATATTAACTTGTTTGATGCGTAGTCAAGATGTGAAACCTCCAAGAAGGCCTCATCTATTCGAACTTGGAAATCCATACTTGGTTTGCAACTAATCACTACCCCAAAACAAAATTTTTCAAGAAGTTACTAAGGTTTTGTTTGGATACCACCAAATAAGTTACTTTTCTACTTACAATGGTAGATAAGTGACTTATTTAAGATAAGTTTAGATAAGTGACTTATTTAAGATAAGTTTGGTTTATGATTTGTTATAAATAACTTTTTTTTTTTTATATTTAAAAGCACGAAAGAGAGGAGAAGTTGATAAGTATCTTGCTTGCCAAACTTACTTATTTTCTTGATAAGTAGAAACTAAGATAAGCTACTTGTGGAATAGATAGCTTATCTTAAGCAATTTAAGATCCGAACGCCTCCTAAAAGATTGTTCTTCCTTTTAAAAGATCTCTTGGAAACACCTTTGAACACAAACGATGACATACCATTGTGACTCAATAGGCAATTATTATGGTGTTCTTGGTAAAACAGTGCATAACTTTACTACCCTGTGGATCCTATTGAGAAAAGTGTGAGCATACATAGGTTCTCTTGGTCCAACAACACGTATAGAGCTATCAAACCGCTAAATGCAAACTTTTGAATAGGCCCAGCTTGAACAATTCAAGATTCAGGCCTAATTCAACCCTAAGCCTAGCCTGTTGATAACCCTAAACACAAATTAATTTTTCTTGTTTCAGTTCACCTTATGTGCATCAAAGCATCCCTAGGAGATGGCTTAAATGTTGTTGCATTTTTTTTATTATTATTTTTTTTTAAGGAAAATTAACTTTTAAAAATAGAATATTTTAATTTTCAAAATTATGTGTGTGTGTGTCTATATATATATATATATATATATTCAAAATTAAATAAATATATTATATATGAAAAAATTGTAAAAAAAATATATAGATTACAGTAAGAGGAGAGGTTTTCGCAACTAAAACCCGAGTTCAAATCTCCACCAGCACCGTTTGCACTCACATGGCATGGATTGTAGGGCTACTTAGGCAATTTTTTTTTTTTTAATATTATTATTAGGCACGCTTTTGCATCGTCGTGAGGAGTTTAAAAAGACTACTAGTTTTGGCATGCATTAGACCCATTTGCGTTATAGTGCGCTTACAGAGTGAATTAGATTCTAGTAAAATGTTTAATCCACCATAGTCTAAGGTTGTAGGTATAGTATGAGTTGAGTGTGCCCGACACATGGTTGTACATGTGACATTGGTACCACTTGTCATACGTGTAGCTACAATTGGATTTACTATGATCTGAATGGTAGTTACTTGTGCTGTTATATGCTAACGAATTTTTTCTTTTTTTTTCTTTTTACAATTGTATAATTGTTTCTGTCCTAGAGCGACAAAAATAACTAGAGATGGATAATATGCATGTTCCCTTTTCATATCACCCCTATGTTGGAATATTTCATTGAATTAAATAAACTATAGAAAATTGAGAACCAAAAAAGAAAATAAAATTTTGAGAAAGAGGACTTATTGAATTGAGTCAAGGCGTGACTGAGTCACTCGGCTTGAAATCGAATTTTCTCCCCTTGGATAGCGTCCCAAGTGCAACAAGTTTTCAGAGCAATTGACCTCCAGGATACAACGTCTATGACCCGGTCCTATCGGTGCACCCACTGTACATAGACTTGAACCACTTACGGTTTAACCCGAAAGTGCTAAGTTGACTCAGCAATGAACTGAGTAAAATTCTTAAATTAGAATATCAGAGAGAGTTTTATAAAAGAGAAGGATTTTCGTATTTGCAAACATAAATCGGAAGTCTTTATATAGACTCCAAAGTGGTGCATAAGCACCCTTTTCAAAGGGTTAGGTCCGTTGGGTTTAAACCCAATAAGTGCGACCAACCGGAATGGATGCATCTTTCTAATTTAAAATGAAAAGGCGCAAGTGCGAGTACATTCTCGCAAATAAAGTCTCACAAGTACCCACACACCCACGCGAATACACTCACATCGCACCCGCACCCACGCCCACGCCCAGTCCAGCCCGTCCCGTCTCGTCGCGTCGCGCACATGGACACGGACACGGACTAGGATTCAGCTCGGCTCGGCTCACGCGCGCGCGCGTGTGGTCAATGACATAGATTTGAACTATTACAATAGCCCCCCATAGGACCAAATTTGCATGCCCCTTGAATGTGGCTTAAGCCCAAGGCAAAAAGCCTATCTTATATGCAAGAGGATTTTCTTTGTCAAATATGATGTGGGACAAAACCCACAATTCAAAAGTACCAAAATTTTCAAATGTAGAGGGAAACCAAAAATTTTAATAGTTATTTTGAAACAAAATACAACAATCCCTCACATGTTTCAAATTAAAAACTCTTTCGGGTTAAAGTGTAATAGTTGTGCATGGTACCAGTGTCACCATACTTGAACCGACATTAGAGTAAGCAAGATAGGTCTACAGGAATCAGATGATACCAAAGTTTTAAACCTGAATCCTTTTAATGTAAATCGCAAGTACATGCCACTCACACAACTCTTCCTTTGCAAGTGATTTTGCGATTTGGTACGTTTCGGCTATACACCATTACCTGAATTTCATGAGTGCTCTAGAGAATTCACCTAGATTCTTATAAGAAGCGGCCTCCACCTCCACACACATATAGGTGAATTTCATCAAGTATATGCAGAAAGTGTATAGACCACTAAATATATGGCTATGGATCCATTAAGAGTTCTAAAAACTTATCCTTCTGCGTTGCTGCTTGCACTGTGCACCATAGAATGAGCTCATTTAACTCTGCCATCGTATACCTTGTCACGCCCCAAACTCAAAAACCGGGCTCACAAAATTTTCGATCGCTAAAACTAGTGCTGACTGCCTCCGTAGTACCCCATTCTTGGCTCCTAGCGCTCATACACCAGATTTCGATCCTTGGATCCTACAAGGAGGATTTTCAACATGAATTTATTTCATAAGAAGCATAACCACAAGTATACCCAAATCATAAGAACAACATCATCACCACATATCCACTAATATAATAGTTTGAGTACAATACTGAAAAGGAAATACATGCATATAATAAAATCCCCAGAAGTTCTGCCGCACGCTCCTGCCCTAATTCAACTGTGTCTTATCGATACCTAAACGCATCTATCATGCATAAGCTTATAGAAATCTTAGAGGGTGGTGTAAGTATGTGCACAAGATAAGTGCCAACCATTCAATACAATGCCTTAATCATACAACATCGGAATTACTGGCATGAATCATACGATATCAGAGTAAGCGAAAATATTGCAAGTCTATAAGAATATCATTAACATCATCCAGGATATGCGATAAAAAGACATAGTAAGTCAATGTCATATACTAAGAAAGTAATGTAAATCGGCTATGTAATGCGGAAACACAATGAACCAGATATCAGATATCGAGGATACAATGCAATATGCAATTCAAGAGAGTTATGAATACCATCAGCCTTATCTAGGTCATATAAATGTAGAAATATAGTAACCCAAAATGCCATATGTCGTGCGAATGGAATGACCATGCTGGAGTGTGAAGTCGGGATGATAGTACGTAGTATCATAGGCTATGGGGTCCATCACAAGGGACTTTTATTCAAACTAGTCTCATACCCAATTTGGATAGTCAAACTCAATATGGTAAACTCCTGATCTCAGGTTAGTCGCGCGTCTCAACCGAAATCCTGGCCATTGCGAATATACACGTAACAAATAGTTGCGCACCACCAGCCTGAGTGGATAGTAAATGAATGAATGAATGAATATGCAACCCTTACTCAATAAGTCCACATATTAGTACTGTTCATCTCTGAGATCATCACCGGGGTCTAGTACACTCCACACCAGCTTGCCACCCCATCACCGGGGTCTAGTACACTCCACACCAGCTTGTCACCCCATCATCGGGGTCTAGTATACTCCACACCAGCTTGAGTGGATAGTAAATGAATGAATGAATATGCAACCCTTACTCAATAAGTCCACATATTAGTACTGTTCATCTCTGAGATCATCACCGGGGTCTAGTACACTCCACACCAGCTTACCACCCCATCACCGGGGTCTAGTACACTCCACACCAGCTTGCCACCCCATAACTGGGTAAGTGGAAGAGACCTCACTATCCGCCTGGCTAGTAGTCGGCCAATATCTACCCGGCACATCGATAGCGGACCCATTCACTAGCTGGTCAAATTCAGCCTAGCTACGCCTACTCCCTTAGGCGGGTAAGGCTACACCCCCTCCTAACCGACCACAACACAGTGGGAGACGTGACCTATTGGTATATGGCCCTCATGCGCTCATATATATTTATATATATCCACTCGGTCTCGATGTTGGGGTGTCCTCTGGTACCAAGAGGGTTTAGGAATTTTCACCCTGGGCCATCTATGGCAGCCCGATGCTACTAACATATTTTTGGTGTCCCATCTGGCCATCCACGATATGCCTGTAGAGGCTACGACCCTGATTTTGCTAAGGCGTACAGTAATCATAACACACAATGCCAGATACATGAGTCATACAATCTAGTCATGCATCAATCCTGTACATACCGTGCACTCATGCGAGACAATCTCCGCCTATCAGGGAGTCTCATAACAACCTACCCAATGATATATGCAATGGTCAACCACATCTCATAACAAACATGCAGATGATGCGTATGAGTATGTATCATGATGCTATATTGTCACATACTCATAATCGGTATCAATAACCGACATTGACAATTGGCCTTGACAATGTGGACATTTAACTGGCATTGTCTCCAAGGAATGGCCCACATAGAGCCTAACATACAGTGGACCTATAGCCTCACACAAGGGCCTAATATACAACACCATGGGCCTCACTCAAGAGTTTAATATACATTACGATGGGCCTCTCACATGGGCCTAATATATAACACAACGGACTCCATAGCCTGGCCCTTAAATGCATCACAATGGGCCTCATCACATAAGCCTCACATGTATCAAGCCAAGTACGAATGCTCATCAGAATGGGCCTCAAATATGGGCCGTATATACATCAAAATGGGCCTCGACAATCGGCCTCGATATCCGGCCTCGACAATCGGAGTCAGCCTTGATAATAGAATCGACCTCAATAATCAGAATTGGCCTCGACAATCGGCCTTGATAATTAGTACCAATAATCAACATTGATAATCGGCACCGATAATCAACCTATAAGTAAGGCGAGGTCCATATATGAACAGCCGATCGAACCATAATATAAAGATCGTCCCTTGGTCGTGGTTATATCAAATTCGATAATACAAAACCATCCATCTATGGCAAATGGGGTCCACTTATCTGGGTTAACCCACAAGAGAATTATGAGAATGGGCCTAACAAGGCCTAAGAGAAGGTCACAATGTGGACGTCCAACCATCATTACCCATTAATGTGGACCTTTAACCAACATTGCTCCCAAGGAATGATGCTCATAGGGCCAATCGTATAGTGGGTCCACGACCTCATATAAGGGCCTAATATACATCATTATGGGCCTTGCTTATAGGGCATATACGCATCACATTGGGCCTCACTCGTGGGCCAATATAATATATAACATCAGGCGGAATCAAGTATTAAATGGGCCGAATTAAGTGGGTCTATTCAAATGGGCTGATCGAATGGGCCGAATCAAAGGGACCGATTCAAATGGGTTGATCGAATAAGCCGAATCAAATGGGCCGATCAAATGGGCCGGTCGAATGGGCCGAATCAGTTAGGCCAAGTCAAATGGCCAAGTCGAATAGGCTGAGTTGAATAGGCCGAGTTGAATAAGCCGAATCAAATGGGCCGAGTCAAATGGCCGATTACAACACAATTCATCTATTTTTAGAGATTAGTATAGAGTATATATATATATATATATATATATATATATATATATAAAATGAATTTTATCAAGAGATCAACTGGACCATACTACATCTAATAGTGGTGATTATGATTTTCACGGTAAAAAAATTTAGAAGGCCCACCATAGCATTTATTTCCCATCCACACTATTCATAAGGTCACAAAGTCCTGGATGTAAAGGGAAAATAAACACCACATTGGTCCAGGACTAGGACCTTGTAACTCAAAAGGGTTTTCAATGGTGGATGTTCATCCCACTGTTTTATGCAATGTGGTTCACTTGATATTAGATCTGCCTTATTTTTAGTCTCAAGCCTTGAGACAAACTAGCCAACTAGATGGATGGCTGGATGCAATACATCCATCAGTGGTGGGCCCCTGATGCCACCGTCTAGATGGACAGATGGATAAAATGGATACATCTATGGTGGGTCCCACGTCCATGCACAGATGGACGGAAGAGATACAACATAGCATCATGGTGGGGTCCCCTGCTGTCCAGCAGCCCAGTTGGATGGCATAGATAAAACACATACGACATAGTGGGTCCCCCGTCCATTGGTGTGGATGGTGTGGACAAAACACATACACCATAGTGGGTCCCACGTGGGGCCCACCATAACGTTTATTTACGGTCCAATCTGTTGGTAAGGTCACATAGACCGGATGCAGAGGAAAAACAAATTTCATAATGACCCAAAACTTCTGCGGCAACGGTTTCAATGGCAGACGCTCAATCCACTATTTCTTGTGACGTGGGCCACCAGAGTTCCTCATACGGCTGATTTTTGGAGGGAGCTCACTGCCCTAAAGGGGCCGTCAAATGCACGGCATGGATGTTCAACACACATCATGGTGGGGCCCATGGTTGGGACCCGTGGTCCCTGTCCTCAAACGCAATAGCGTCCTGTTGCAGCAGGCGCTGCATGCCATATAAATTTTTTTTGAAAGGGGAGTTTTTCCACGGTTTTTCATATGTGGGGCCTGCATCAGGTGAATTCGACCCAGCCATTACATTTCATGGCTCAAGACCGACCAAACAAGCCCAATATGCAGTATGTTTTAGGGTGTAGAAACATCAGAGTGGGTTTTAACGGTAAAACCACTGTTTTTATGGTATGGCCTGCCAGATAATCGGATTCACTTTAGTTTCTAGCTCAATGCCTAAAATGAGCTGAGGAATGAGATGGATGGTGTGGATTACATGCATACATCATGGAGGGGCATGCATTAGCAGTCCACACATCACAGTTAGTCACACCCACATTAGTCCACACCTCTCTGTTAATCACGTCCAACGTCCTTAGATGCTGGATAGTTTGGATACAACACAGCATCATGTGGGTCCCACATGTACATGGTCCACCTGTTTGGTTCAACCAGATATTTGTGTTTTTTCTTCCGTCCTAGCCCGCTAACGGGTTGGACGGTGTAAATCCAATACATCAATCAGATGGGTCCCACAAAGGTGGATGGTGTGGATAGGTTATATACTTCATGGTGGGATCTATTTGGGTGGGCCACACGGCCATATCATCACCCAAAAAAAAGAAGAGAGAGAGAAAGAAAGATGAGAGAGATGGTGATGGAGGGGCCCCGCCACTATGGGCCCCTCATGATTACAACACATACATTATAATGGGTCCCACCTATAAGTGGGCCCCTCAAATGCAAATTGACGGTAGATCACCCACCTATTGGCCTCCTTCTTACTCCCTTAAGCTTGTATGCTCCTATGCTTAACTTTTGATGGTGGATGATGGAGTTTTGATGGTGGGGATGAGAGATGAGAGGGTGGCCCACACTTGTTGTTTTTGGGAGAGGTTGGGGAGGCTTGGACATGGGATGTTGCTTATGGAGTTGGAGAGTAGAGATAAAAATGAGAGAAAAAGAGAATTAATGGATGAAAGGGATGGGTGGAGTGGTGGTTGTAAGGAAAGGAGATGGATAGGTAATGTTTGTTTTGAAATTTTGTAAAAGAGGGATAGGTAGGGGAGAGAGAGTTGACTTATGGAAAAAGGAGGGATGGGTGTTGTACTTAGGGTATAGCTTATACTTAACATTGATTGATTGATGAGACATGTTGTAAAGATTCCCTCAAAATTTACAACACGCGGCGTTTCTTTGAAATGAACGCGGGCCACATCTCCTGGCCTGGGTATCGGTTCGATGCGCGAGTCGTGGCGTTGGAACCGCGGCGACGGCGCAGTCCCTAAGATAAAATTTTAGGGTTGAGCCGACTTTGGTATGTAGGACTCAGCTTAGGATTACGCGCAAACATCGGATACAGGTCGAGGGTTGCCGGAATTTGACCGGGAGGACCGTGGAAGCCTAGGGAATGGTACAGACTAGGATACAGGTCTTACATACCTTGTGTCTTATTGTTTACCCATTGAACCAATCTCATGGGATCTCCACTTATATAGGTTGGGTTGCCAACACTGGCAGCTCATAAATTAGGTTTAGCCCCATTCCCTTCGATGTATCATTGAGTAACCTTTTAGATAGTCCTTTGGTCAGAGGAACTACCAGATTCTTTTCTGACCTCATAAAGTCAATAGATATGACTCCATCACGCAACATGTGTTTTACTATATTGTGTCTGAGTCTAATATGCCTGCTCTTTTGTAAGTGCTATGGTTTTATGCTCCTTTGGTTGTTAAATTTTGTGGTGCCAAAACATCAATCTATGTCTTGTGTAGCTCATTGGTATATATGATTAAGACATTGCATCACCTCTCTAAACACTTTGCTTCAAGTCCAGAATGAAGAACTACTTCAAACCATTTCAAGAAATGCAAGTACAAGCTACAACAGAAGAAGTGATCTTGTTCAAGACCCAAGTCAAGTGTAATTCAAGCTCCAAGAAGTATAACTCAAGATTAAGTGTAATTCAAGCTCTAGAAGATCTCAAGCTCAATGTTACATCAAGTAGAGAGATTTCAAGCTTCACAATCTTCAAAGGTCAACTATCATCTGAAGAAATAAAGTCTAAATGTTCATACCTCACTTTCAAGGTATGATTGACCTTAGATTGACCTTAGCGTAGGTCATTTTGTATACATAATTAAAATTGAATTACTTTACATGTATTTGGACTGTTCTAAGACTAGTCCTGAACTCTATTCGACTAGTTCTAACTTTAGATCGACCACTCCAAGAAATTCTAAGACCAGTCGTAAGTTGTTGCAAATTTTTAAAATTTTTTGGTTGAGCTACGACCAGTCCTGGACTCTGTTCGACCAGTCGTGTGAATAGTGTATGACTCGTATTACGACCAGTCCTGATTCTACGACTCGAACTACAGCAACCAATCCTGGTTTCCTACGACCAGTCCTAGGTCTGCTACGACCGGTCGTGGACACCTTACGACCAGTCGTGAAATGGTTTTATCCGATCGCACTTAAAATTTTAAAAAACTGTTCAGTCTACGACCAGTCGTAGTGTCCTCAGGACCAGTCGTAGATGAGATTTCTACAACTATAAATAGAACACGAATTTCAAAGTTTAGTATCGAATTTTATGTAAAATCAAGGCATTACTCTGAGATAAGTTTGTGTTCATTTTTAAGCTACATTGTGCATATTTAATATTCTCTTTTGTTAGCTTTATTAATTTGATTTTGTTTCTATATTCCAATCTGAATTGAAAAGAGGAATTGTTGTGTTCCTTCTTCTTGGAATCAAAATTAAATATAGCTAGCCCAACTAGTTTAATTTAAAATCAATTAGAACCTAGAACCATTTCAAAGTGAGTATTGGACATTGAACTTCCACATTCAAACTTCTACTCTAATTGGTTCTTCCGGGCTGCTACAAAAGGAGAAATCTACGTATTTTACTATAATGTAAATTTCCTTCATTTTGGTTTTTATTTGAGATTAAGCCAGAAAAATCTCAATCTAGTAGTTATCTGAGGAGAGCCAGGAAACTCAGAAGTGAAGTTTTTGAATTGTGTAAGCCCATTGAAAGACACAATTGTGAAGGTTTTAGGTGAACCTGTGAAACCTATTTTCATAGTGAACGCTAATATCCCCTGTGTGAGGATATTAGGAGTGGAGTAGCAAGCTGTGTGGCTGTTGTTTAATAGTTGATGTACACACATGAGAACCACTATAACTCTTTGTGTTTTGTGGATGTGTGAGTTATATTTTCTATCTTTTTGTCATTCAAGTTTGTGGAATGTATGTGTGGATGTGAATGTTGTAATATTCACATTTCAAGCACTGTGAGGAATGTTGTAATAATTTAGATTTAAATTCTTGCAATTTATTTCAATTCCTTGCTATTTATTTATTCCTCTTTGGTTTGAGTTTTTGATACGAAGAACGTTTTAAAATAAGGTTGTCCTGCCATAAACCCTTGGTTTTTATGTTGTAAGGTTGTCCTTAGAACAACATTTGTATCAACCTCTCAATACTTGTTTATTGAGGTTGCCTTTCATTTCAGCATTGTGAATTGATTTCCTTTATTTGGCTATCTCATTATTTAATTCCGTTGTTATTATTTTAAATTTGGCATTGTCCTATTCAGCCCCCCTCTAGGACATATAGCTTGGCCTTTTCAAGTGGTATCAGAGCCTAATAGCTCATTCTAATTCTTTTTTTTTTTTGGATTTATTTCTTGAGCTAATTGATCTAAGCTATTGATAAGATGTCAAATTTTGATAGCCTCTCAGTCACTAGGCCTCCACCACTTGATGGCTCCGATTATGCCTATTGGAAAGCCAGGATGAGGATTTTCCTTAAATCTATGGATGAGAGTATGTGGCAAGCCATAGTGACTGAATTGAACCCCCTACCACTGAAGTGACTGGTATTGATGGTTCAAAATCTATAAAAGTTTCACCATATTTCACTTGGACCACAGTTCAGAAAAGTGAAAGTAGTGCCAATGCAAAAGCACTAAATGCAATCACTTGTGTATTATCATCGGATGAGTTCAAAAGAATTATATCCTGTGATACTGCAAAGCAAGCTTGGGATATTTTAGAAATGACACACGAGGGTACTTCAATTGTCAAAAAATCTAAAGTCCAACTCCTCACAATCAAATTTGAGGAAGTTCATATGGAAGAAAATGAAATGTTTATGGACTTTTATACAAGATTAAATGACATTGTAAACTCTATGTGGGGTCTTGGCGATAAAATCCCAGAAAGTAAAGTGTGTGCAAATATACTATGCTCACTTCCTGAACGGTTCAATTCTAAGGTAACCGTGATCCAGGAAATTTGTGATACGGACAATATGAGGGTAGAAGAACTAGTTGGTTCTTTACAAACCCATGAGTTAAACTTTAAAGCTCCTAAAGGTAAATCTATCACTCTTAAATCTTCTAAATGTATTTCTCAAGAAAATTCTGAAGACGATATGACTCTTTTAGCGAAAAAGTTTTACAAGATTTTCAAAAGAAAAAAGAGGGTTGATTTTCAAAAATCAAATGATAAGAAAAGATTTAAAATCAGAACTTGAAAATTTTTAAAAGATAGTCAATGTTACAACTGTCAAGAATATGGGCATTTAGCAAACAAGTGTCCTAAAAAGGATAAACCCAAAAATAAGAGTATGTTGGCTACTTGGGATGAATCCTCTGATTCTGAAGCCTCTTCTGAATCAGAAGATTCTGAAATTGAGTCGGGTAATGAAGTCAAAGCCCTTATGACTCTAGCGAAGTTCACTTTTCAGATCATGATGATTCTACTAGTGAAGAAAATCTAAATAGTGATCATGAAAATAAAGAAGATCTTCAAGATGCTTACAATGCCCTATACAAGGAAAGTTGTAAAATTGCCGTAAAACTAAAACTTCAAAAAGAATTTTTTTTAAAACTTAAAGAAAATTTTGAATCATTTGTTTTAGAAAAATCTCAAATTTCAGATTGTTTTAAAAAATCAAAATGTGATTTAAAGTTCAAAAATTCCCTAATTGAAAAACTTAAATTTGAAAATGATAAACTTAAGCTTGAAAACTCTTCACTTTTAAGTTTAAAGGGTACATGGAGGTATCCCCAAGGAGATCCAAAGTTTGAAAAACTTCTATCCGGATCTAGAAAATGTGGCGATAGATTCGGTTTGGGCTATGATAAGAATATACCTTCTAAATAGAAGAATTCTCCTTCTAAGTTTGTGAAAGGAGAAACCTCTAACTCAAAAGGGAAAAGTATTAATCAAAAGTTTTTAAAAAATGTTAAAACTTTTCAATCTTTCAAACCTAAAAGTAATTATATCAATTATAAAAATCAAAACTAAAATCCTTTAGCTGAAAAAATAGTTGATTTACTTAAGGAGCTCTTAAAATCTAACTCAGTAGGTCATTCTTACAACAACAGACAGAAAAAGACCAACTATACTTCTAAACCCAAAACAGTTATGAAATGGATTCCTAAGGTTACTTGCTTGGTTGCCCATACTGCTTTCAAAGCTACAAGCCATTCAAAGTGGTACCTAGACAGTGGATGCTCAAGGTATATGACTGGTGATAAATGTCTATTCACTGATGTCAAAGACATGACTGATGGGTCAGTCACATTCGGCGATGGCAGCAATTGCAAGATTATTGGCCAAGGTACGGTTCAACTCTATAACCTCCCTTTGTTTAAAAATGTTTTATACGTTGAAGGATTAAAACACAATCTGTTAAGCATATCTTAAATATGTGATAACAATCATAGTGTAAGATTTTCTAACCAAGGTTGTGAAATTCTAAATAATAAGGGTTCAGTAATATTAACTGGTCGCAAAACTTCTAAAAACTACTGTATTGTTAGTGAATCCGGCTCATCTAGTCAAACGTGTTACATGGTCCACACCGATGAGACCAATTTATGGCATAAACGTCTTGGACATGTACACTACCGTAATTTGTATAGACTGAGCAAAAGAGAACTAATAAGAGGTCTACCTAAATTATAAAAAATAGACAAAATATGTGGCGAATGTTAGATTGGCAAGAAAATTAGGAGCTCTCACAAGAAGGTGAACTCCAATGCCACATCAAGACCACTCGAGCTTCTCCATATGAATTTAATAGGACCAACTAGGACGGAGAGTCGAGGTGGCAAAAAATATATACTAGTGATCGTGTATGATTATACCAGATTCACTTGGGTAGCTTTCTTAAGGGATAAATTAGAAACCCTTGATGAAGTAAAAAGAGTTCTCAAACGGATCCAAATGGAAAAATGTTCTCAAGTCTATAAGATCCGTAGTGATCATGGATCTGAATTTAAGAATAGTAGTTTTGAGAAATTCTGTAGCGATCAGGGGATATTACATGAATTCTCTGTGCCCAAAACTCCACAACAAAATGGAATTATAGAAAGAAAAAATAGAGTGCTTCAAGAAATGGCTAATGTAATGTTGAATAGTATGTAGCTGTCTAAAAATCTTTGGGCTGAAGCCGTAAATATTGCCTGCTATATAATCAATCTTAGGTATCATTACATTCGTGAATTAGTGTAAGAAAAAATAATATCTTTGGAATACATTCCGACCGAGACTCAACTTGCTGACATTTTCACTAAACCGCTCGACAAAAGTAGGTTTAATAAATTAAAAGTTAATCTTAGTATGTGCATTTAAAATTGATTATTCATGCATGTATGTATCATAGTGTATATATATTTGATAATTTATGTATTTAAATTTTAAATTTTCATGAAAAATGCATATTTTTATTTGTACACGACCAGTCGTGGATGTGCTCGACTGGTCATGGTACGACTGGTCGAGGACAGCTCAAGACCGGTCGTTGAGCGCGCTAGTCATTTTAAAAATTAGGAAAAAATATTTTCTTCTTCATTACTTCCTTCTTCTCTAATGGGTGTGGCACGACTAGTCGTACCTAACTACTTTATTCTTCAAGGTAAGTGCATCATTTTAGTTTTCCTTGTAGATTTATGCTCTAATCACTTCATTTTCTTCCTGGGAGTGGTTGATTTCAAGTTCTCTTGAAGATTTTAGGGTTTTCTACACTCAAATATGATCTTTGTAAACCCCACTTTATCCTATGTACATCTTCTTGATTCTTTAAGTTTTTTCATGCAAATGGATGGTAGAGGGAAAAAGAAAACTTTTCGTGGTCCATCATCTTCTAGATCAACTCCTATCACTCGGCGCCATCTTCGGTCACCCAAAGATGATCTCTCACATTTGCGGGATTTGCGTATATGTAATGTCATTGTTGAACGTCCTGTTGATCTTGATCACATTGCTTCTTTTGGTATCCTTCCTTTACTCCAATATGTAGGATGGGTTAATATCTTATGTTGGGGTAGGCCTGCATACCAATCTATTGCTCAGGCCATGTTTGCATGTATCTCTGATTTTTTTATCTAAGAATTTAACTTTTAAAATTGATATTAGAGAAGGTCCATTTGATGTAGACCGCCATCTGATTTCGGGTCTTATAGACATATCGATCAACGATGAGGGTATTTCTATTCATACTTTAGCTGAAAAACCCTCCGAATCTGAAAAACGCATGCTCACTAGAGATCTATGTAATATGAATGTGCAATGGACTCATAAAGGGAATACGCTCCCCTCAAAGTATTTGTTACCCAGATACAGAGTTCTCCACAGAATTTTTATTTCAAATCTGTATCCTCGTTCAGGTAACAAAATTGAACTAACTTCGTTTATGGTTCGGGTTTTGCATTCTATTATATCTGGTACTAAAGTTTGTCTCCCTTCTTTGATATGTCATTCCATCATTCAGTTTCGTCTCCATCTAGGTCATAGTGATATTCCATTTGCTTATCTTATGACTGTTTTAGCTACTCACATGTTAGTTCCTATGTCTGTTGGAGAGGCTCCTATCCATCATCTTATTTTTAACAATTCAAATATAAACAAGATGAAATTGGAATTGGCTCCTGGCTAAGTAGATGTTGGTGGTGGAGCTGAAGCAAAGAATGAAGAAGAAGTTGGTGATCTTCCTCCTGATGATATAAATATGGATGATATCTTTGATGAACTTGAATCTGATTCTACTAATGATCCTGACTATGAGCCATCTGATTTTGATGCTCATCTTCGTGCTCTTGAGGAGAAAGTTGAGAACATGAATGTTGCCCATGATTTACGATTTAAATATATACGCAAGTATCATAGGCGCATAAATAAGGGCCTTCATCAACTTGATCCTACCATAACTACTCCTTCATCTGGATCTGATTAAGTGTTTTATCCTTTGGTCTGTATTAACTCTAATATTGTTTTACCTTTGTTGGTGTGTGAACTTTGATTTTATTTCAGTTTGGTTAATTGACCTTTGTTTGTGGATTTGAATTGGTTAATAGTTTGTGGACTTTAATTTGCTTAAATCTTGTCTAGTTAATCCTGTTCTTACTCTTGTTTATTATCCTTTTCCATTTCTTATTTGCTTCCTTTGTCATATTGTGACAAAAAGGGGGAGAAGATTTCAAGTAGTTTGGATTGATTGGAATGTGTAAGACCCGTGTCCTAGTCTGTACCGTTCCGTTGGCTTCCGCGGTCCTTTCAGTCGAATTTCGACAACCCTCGATCCGTATCCGACGTTTACGCGCGATCCTAAACCGAGTCCCGCATACTGAAGTCGGTTTGAACCGAAACCTGTACCATTACGACCACATCGTCGCTGCAGTTCCAACGCCGCGTCTTGCATACTGATCCAGTACCCTAGCAGGGGGATGTGGACCAGGGTTCAGTTCGAGGAAGAACGCCGCGCGTTGCAATCCCAAGAGAATTTCTCATCAATCATAAGAAGAGTCAAGTACTCCATCCCATCAAGTCAAGTACAAGCAACCATCCCCCTTTTACATCACCCTTACCTAAAGTCAACTTTCCTATCACCTCACCATCTCTCTCTCCCATCACTTCTCTTACATCACTTGCTCTCTCATCTCTTTTTCTCCAAGCAATCCCTCCATGGAGCAACCCACGACCATGGCTCCCATGAGAGAGCTAGCGTAGCCCACCTCCCTATCTCCCATCTTCACCATCCAATGATCATCTCCACTGTTGAAATTGTCTATTTGGGACTCTATCATGCATTGGCGGAAGAAGGAAGAAGAGATCTCGAAGTGGGTGATTTTTTTTGTGTGGATCTTGACCTTTGGATCATGGTGGGTGCTTCTTTCTCTCTCCCTCCCTCTTTCATTTTATTGTATGATGATGTGGCAGTGTCGCCCAGCCAAATGAACCCCACTTTGGTGTATGTTTTATCCACACCATCTATGCCTATGGTGGCCCACCTGGACAACATGTTGGAAGGTGGGGTCCACCTTAATATATATGTTGTATCTAAAATCGTCCAGCATCCAGGGACGCTGGACGTCAGTGAAGGGTGAGCTGACAGTGGGTGTACCCATGGCAGGAAAAAAAGTTGGCTTTTTGGGAAGGGCTTTCCATGTAGGCCCCACCTCGACGTATGTTTTTAATCCAAGCCGTCCATTCCTTTCCCCAGACCATTTTAGGCATTGAGCCGAAAAATGAGGTTAATCTGACTCTCAGGTGGGCCATAGCATAGTAAACAGTGTGTCTACCATTGAAATCCACCCTGATGTTTTAATGCGCCAAAATATAGTGAATATTGGGCTCGTCTGGTCTGTCTTGAGCAGTAAAGACCAATGGGTAGGGTGGATTTTGTTGATGCAGGCCCTACCACAGAAAAACCTCAGAAATACCTATTTAAAAAAAAAACTAATATAAGCAGCAGTGCTGCTGCTGCTAGAGGGCGCAGGTAGCGCCTGTTACGTTTGGGTGGGCGGACAGGGATGGGACCATGATCCCATGCGTGGGCCCCACCATGATGTGTGTCGAATATCCACACCGTGCATTTGCTGGTCCCTTAGGGTAGTGGGCCCCACACCAAAAATCAGCCTCATCCGCATCTTAGGTGGCCCACATCACAGGGAATAGCGTGGATGAATGTCTACCATTGGAACCCTTTTGGGCCACTGGAGTTTTGAATCATTATGAAATCTGTGCATCCAGGTATGCGTGACTGTATCAACAGGTTAGACGGCAGATAAACATTATGGTGGGCCCCATATGGGACCCACCCATGGCTGTGGTGTATGTGTACACCCACGTCGTCTGTCCATCTCAAGCTGGGACGGGTAGGAGCCTTGAGTAGCCACTGTGGTGTATGTGTTACATCCATGTTGTCCATCTAGACATATGTGGCCCACCTTTGATATATGGGTTAACCCCCGCCATCCATTCATTTTACGGTGGGCCCTTCCTAATATATGTATGGCATCCAAACCGTCATCCATTTTCGTGGACCCCACCCCAATGGACGTGTTCTATCCCTGTCGTCCATTCATTTGACATACTTACGGCTCCACCATGATGCACGTGTTGCATCCAAACCGTCCAACCACTTTGAAAGATAATTTTTAAAGCTTGAGATAAAAATAAGATAGATCTATTTATCAAGTGGACCACACTGCACGGTGAGGATTGAACGTATACCATTGAAATCCTTTAGGAATGTAGAAGTTTTGGATTAGTAAGAAATTGTTTTTCCTCTAAATTCAGGTCTGTGTGACCTTATGATCAGACTGGATGGGAAATAAATGTTATGGCGGGCCTTGGAAATTTGAATGGTGGAAATTATTATCACTACTTATATTTGGGTGTGGCCCATTTGATATACATGGGGCCCATTGGTGTAGCCCACTTTGATGTATCTTGTGGCCCATTTGTCGGGCCCACTTTGATGTATTTTGTGGCCCATTTATTGGGCCTACTTTGATGTATCTTGTGGCCCATTTGTTAGGCCCACTTTGATGTATTTTGTGACCCATTTATTGGGCCCACTTTGATGTACTTTGTGGCCCATCCATCAAGCCCACTTTAATGTATTTTGCGGTCCATTCGAGGTGCTCACCTTGATATACATGTGGCCCATCTGCGAGGCCTACCTTGATATATTTATGGGGCTCATTAATACGGCCTAATGATGCGGCCCACTTGTTGTACATGAGGCCCTTTGGTGCGAACCATGTGATGCGGCCCATTTAATGTATATGAGGCTCATTGGTGCGGCCCATTAACACGGCCCGACCTGATATGATGAGGCCCATGTGCAGAGCCCACCTGTTACGTATATTAAGCCCATGTGCAGGGCCCACCAATTATGTATTTGAGACCCGTTGAGATATAATTGAGGCCCAAGTATGAGGCCCACTTGACGGTATTAGGCCCATGTGCAGGGCCCACCTATTATGTGTTTGAAGCCCATAGGTTGTGTCCCATTGTGATATATTTGAAGCCCATGGGTGAGGCCCATTGTGATATATTCGAGGCCCATGGGTGTGGCCCATTGTGATTCATTTAAAGCCCTTGTACAACGCCCAACACAATATATGAGAGGCCCATAAAAGGGGCCCAACGTGATGTATGTGTGGCCGATACATTGTGTATGAATCCCTTATGTGGGCTACTCCTTGGGAGTGATGTTGGTTAGATGTCTACATTGATGGACGATGATGGTTGAATGTCCACATTGTGACCTTCCCTTAGGCCTGGTTAGGCCCATCTCATCATTCTTTAGTGGGTTAACCCAAACGAATGGGCCTCACTAATATTGCTAGGTTCATCGTCGGTCGCCCATCTATGGACCCCGCCTTGCGTCGAGGTTGATCATCAAGGCCGATTATTGTGACCGATTTGCCGACTATGATTATCGATCGATTCCGATTGTTGTGGCCGATTGTCGACTCCGATCATCGAGGCTGATTTTGATTTGTCGAGGCCGATTGTCGAGACCTATATAGTGTGGATGCGACTCGTAGTTGAGGCCCATTAGTGCGGTTCATTGATGTGGCCCACTTATTGGATATGAGGCCCATTGGTGCGGCCCAATGGTGCGACCCACCGTGATGTGTATATTAGGCCAATGGTGCGGCCCAATGTATCGACCCACTGTGATGTGTAGGCCCACGTGCTGCATGTGTAAGGCCCACCTGTGATGACTATTTGAGGCCACTTGTTGGATATTTGGGCCCACCTTATGTTTGATTCTATGTGGACCACTGCTTAGGAATAATGTTGGTTGAATGTCCACATTTTTAGGTAATGATGGTTAAACGCACGTATGGTGACCTTCCCTTAGGCCTAGTTAGGCTTATTCTCATCGATACCGATTGTATAGGCTGATTCTAATTGCCGAGGCCGAGTATCAAGGCCGGTTCCGAGTGTTGAATCCGATTGTTAAGGTCGATTTCGATTGTCAAGGCCTATTGTTGATACCTATATGATGTATATACAACCCGTAGTTGAGGCCCATTGTGATGTATTTGAGGCCTATGGGCAAGGCCCATTGTGATGTATTTGAGGCCCATGGGCAAGGTCCATGTGATGTATTCGTGGCCTATGAGCAAGGCCCATGGGCAAGGTCCATGTGATGTATTCGTGACCTATGAGCAAGGCCCATTGCGATATGTATTAGGCCCATGATGCATGACCCATTTGATGTATTCGAGACCCATGTGTAGGGTCCACATGTCATGTATTTGAGGCCCATGAGCAGGGTCCACCTGTTGTGTATATGTGGCCCTTGAGTAAGGCCAATTATGTTGTATATTAGGCCTTTCTGTGGGGCCGTGGGCCCATTATATGTTTGGCTCTATGTGAGCCATTCCTTGGGGGCAATGTTGGTTAAATGTCCACATTATCAAGGTCGACCGTTGACACCGATTATGAGTATGTGACAGCAAAACATCATCATACATGCCCATACGCATCATCTGCATGTTTGTTATGAGATGTGGTTGACCATTGCATAGGTCAGTGAGTAGATTGTTATGAGACTCCCTGATAGGCGGAGCCTGTTTTACATGAGCACATGGTATGTGCAGGATTGATGCATGACTGGATTGTATGACTCATGCATCTTGCATCGTGATTACTGTACGTCCTAGCGACATTAGGGCCGCAGCCTCCACAGGCATATCGTGGATGGCCAGATGTGACACCAGATATTTGTTCTAGCATCGGGCTGCCATAGATGGCCCTGGGTGAAAATTTCCAAACCCTCTTGGTACCAGAGGACACCCCAACGTCGAGACCGAGTGGATACATGAGCGCCCAAGTACCGAATACCAGGAGGCTGCGTCTCCCACTGTGTCATGGTCTGTTGGGAGGAGGTGTGGCCTTACCCATCCGAGAGCAGGAGACATTGTTAGGCTGAGTTTGACCAGCTCGTGAATGGGTCCACTATCGACGTGCCAGATAGGTATTGGTAGACTATTGGTCAGACGGATAGTGAGGTTTCTTACACTCATTAGAATTGTGCGGCTAGGAGAGCAGCAGTGCCATTTGGAGTGTACTAAACCCCAGTGATGATCCCGGAGAGGAACCATACTGATATGTGGACTTATTGAGTAGGAGTTGCATACTCATTCATTCATTCACTTACTATCCACTCGGGCTGATGGTGCGCAACTAATTATTGTGTACCTTCGTATGGTCAGGATTTCGGTTGGGCGCGTGACTAGCTTGAGATTAGGAGTCTACCACATTGAGTCTGACTATCTAAATTTAGGTATGGGACTGGTTTGGATAGAAGTTCCTTGTGATGAACCCCATAGTAGCCTGCGATACTACATATTATCATCCCGACTTCACACTCCAGCATGGTCATTCCATTTGCACTGCATATTACATTACATCTGTGGCATATGACATTTTGGGTTACTGTGCTTCTGCATTATATGGTCTAGATACGACTGATGCTATTCGTGGACTCATCAGGAATTGCATATTGCATCTCATCCTCGGCATCTGATACCTGGCTCTTTATAACTCATCATTTGCATAGCGGTTCTATATTACGTATTCTGATATTGATTGACTCATGGAATTGTCTGTATTTTTGCTTACTCTATTATCGTATGATTTATGATCTTGTCAGTATTTCTGTTTACCCTGATAATTCATATCTTGTCAATATTTCTGCTTATTCCGATATTGCATGATTTATGGATTACCAGTATTTTCGGTATTGTATGATAACGGCATTGTATTGAATACTTGAAACTTATCTTGTGCACACACTTACACCACCTTCTAAGCTTTTTATAAGCTTATGCATGATAGATGCGTGCAGGTGATGTTAGGTTACAGCGTTCTTCTGGAGCATGATTTTCGATTGATGCATTTTCTTTTTAGCATTATAGTCAAATGATTATATTAGTGGATATGTGATGATGATGTTGCCTTTATGATTTGGGTATATGTGTGGTTATGCTACTTATGAGACAAATGTATGTTGAAAAATCCTCCTTGTAGGATCCCAGGATGGGAACCTGGCATATGTACGTTGGGGGCCGAGAATGGGGTACTACGGAGGCTATCAGCACCGGGTTCGGCGATCGGGATTTCTGTGAATCTGATTTCTGGGTTTAGGGCATGACAGAATGGATAATGAAATGAATATGGATTGAAGGGTAGTAACATTACTTTTTCGATATATGTGTGTGTGCTACTCAGGGAGAGTAAATAAGTAAGGAAGAATTTGTGCTAGTTAATGACAACTGGTGCATGATTCTTTAACCAGGCTATAACTGGTTCTCTAATGTAACCGATGCATGATTCGTTATTGAGCATGTTGTGCTTCTCTTAATTTTTTTTAGTGTGTTTTGTCACAAGTTTTATCAAAGGGGGAGATTGTAAGTGTTATGGTTTTATGCTCCTTTGGTTGTCAAATTTTGTGGTGCCAAAAAATCAATCTATGTCTTGGGTAGCTCATTGATATATATGATCAAGACATTGCATCACCTCTCTAAACACTTTGCTTCAAGTCAAGAACGAAGAACTACTTCAAACTATTTCAAGAAATGCAAGTAGAAGCTACAACGGAAGAATTGATCTTGTTCAAGACCCAAGTCAAGTGTAATTCAAGCTCCAAGAAGTACAACTCAAGATTAAGTATAATTCAAGCTCTAGAAGATCTCAAGCTTAATGTTACATCAAGTAAAGAGATCTCAAGCTTCACAATCTTCAAAGGTCAACTATCATCTGAAGAAATAAAGTCTCAATGTTCATACCTCACTTTCAAGGTATGATTGATTGACCTTAGATTGACCTTAGAGTTGGTCATTTTGTATACATAATTTAAATTGAATTATTTACATGTATTTAGACTGTTCTAAGACTAGTCCTAAACTCTGTTTGACTAGTCCTAGCTCTAGCTCGACCAGTCCAAGAAATTTCAAGACCAGTTGTAAGTTGTTGCAAACTTTCAGAATTTTTTGGTTAAGCTACGACCAGTCCTAGACTCTGTTCGATCGGTCGTGTGAACAGTGCACGACTCGTCCTATGACTAGTCCTGGTTCTACGACTCGAACTACAGCAACCAATCCTGGTTTCCTACGACTAGTCCTGGGTCTGTTACGACCAGTCGTGGATGGTCTACGACTGGTCGTGGACACCCTACGCTAGTCGTGAAATGGTTTTATCTGATCACGCTTAAAATTTCAAAAATCTGTTCAGTCTACGACCAGTCGTAGTTCCTCAGGACCAGCCGTGGATGAGATTCCCTCAATTATAAATAGAATACGAATTTCGGTATTTAGTATCAAATTTCAAGTAAAATCAAGGCATCACTCTGAGATAAGTTTGTGTTCATTTTTAAGCTATATTGTGCATATTTAATATTCTCTTTTGTTAATTTTATTAATTTGATTTTGTTTTCATATTCCAATCTGAATTGAAAAGCGGAATTGTTGTGTTCCTTCTTCTTGGAATCAAAATCAAATATAGCTAGCCCAACTGGTTTAATTTAAACTCAATTAGAACCTAGAACCATTTCAAAGTGAGTATTGGACATTGAACTTCTATATTCGAACTTCTACTCCGATTGGTTCTTCCGGGCTGCTACAAAAGGAGAAATTCAGGTATTTTACTATATTGAAAATTTCCTTCATTTTAGTTTTTGTTTGAGATTAAGCCAGAAAAATCTCAATCTAGTGGTTATCTGAGAAGAGCCAGGAAAACTCAAAAGTGGGATTTTTGAATTGTGTAAGCCCATTGAAAGACACAATTATGAAGGTTTTAGGTGAACCTGTGAAACCTATTTTCATAGTGAACGCTAATATCCCCTGTGTAAGGATATTAGGAGTGGAGTAGCAAGCTGTGTGGTTGTTGTTTAACAGTTGATGTACACACAGGCGAACCACTATAACTCTTTGTGTTTTGTGGATGTGTAAGTTATATTTCCTATCTTTTATCATTTAAGTTTGTGGAATGTATGTGTAGATGTGAATGTTGTAATATATACATTTCAAGCACTGTGGGGAATGATGTAATAATTTAGATTTAAATTCTTGCAATTTATTTCAATTCCTTGTTATTTATTTATTCCTCTTCGGTTTGAGTTTTTGATACGAAGAACGTTCTAGAAATAAGGTTGTCCTGCCATAAACCCTTGGTTTTTATGGTGTAAGGTTGTCCTTAGAACAACATTTGTATCAACCTCTCAATACTTGTTTATTGAGGTTGCCTTTCATTTCAGCATTGTGAATTGATTTCCTTTATTTGGCTATCTCATTATTTAATTTCGTTGTTATTATTTTAAATTTGGCATTGTCCTATTCATCCCCCCCCCCCTCTGTCTAGGACATATAGCTTGGCCTTTTCATCTTTCCATTATATATTTTACTCTTTGCTTTTATTATAGCTGCTTGATAGTCCAATGAATAGACACGGATGATACAGGCTTTGTCCACAATGATAGATCAACTAAGAGATTTCTAAGCCACTCGGCTTCTGATCCAGTCTTTTCTAAGGCAATAAACTCTGATTCTATAGTCGACCGATCTATACATGTCTGCTTGGTAGACTTTCAAGAGACTGCTCCTCTACCCAAAGTGAAGACATATCCACTAGTGGATTTTGTCTAATCTAAATCACTAATCCAGTTAGCATCACTGAATCCTTCTAATATAGCAGGAAAACCATTATAATGTAAACCATAGGCTATACTATTAAGGGTCAAATATTGCATATTAGACCCCAGTAATTACTTGATTTTAATGAACATGATACTCTTTAACGGCCTATTTTAATCATGTTTGTGTTACAAGGTGAATTTAGGAGTCTGGATTGAAAAATGGTACTAAAAGCATGGATTTCACGCTCATAAATCACCAAGGTAAGGGACAGGCCCTAGGGGACCGAGATCGAAGAAATTACTCGCTAGAGATCTGAGAAAATCACACCACTCATGTAAATGGGCCTGAAAACCATCAAGAATGCAAGATCACAGGATTCCCACCATCCGTTCAGATCGAAGCTTCATATATGGCCTGAGGACCACAAATTAACCGTACATGTCAAATTTCAGCCATTGGATCCTTGTGGAAGTGGCCCAATGGATAGATCAACCCCTAAAATCCTGATTTGGGGCCCACCTAATATCTGGATATGCGTCAATTTTGGTCTCAACCCCTTAAATAGGGTGATGAAATGAATGGTCGGAATGGATTTCAAATATACATCATAATGGACCCTGCATGTACAACACGTGTACATGGGGTCCAAGCGCCTGCACCACACTGGATGGTCAGCCCGGTCAAACCTGGGCTGACCCATCTCTCTCTCTCTCTCTCTCACTCTCTCTCTCCTCTGCGTAGAACACCTAGCGGACGCCCCCGTCCGATTGATCTTTGAGTAGTGAGGCCCACCGATCATCCAAATGAATGATCGGACCGTCCATTGTGTCCAGGGGGCACCATTGCGAAGGTGCACTTTTGGTCCCTTAAGTCCGTACACATGTGGATCGCCAGGAAACGCAGGATGGACGACGAGTTGGTTTGATACAGTGGACCGTACCAAAACCTGATAAAAACCACTCCTTCCTGATTGGATTTTCACCAAGACTCTAATGAACGGGTCGGATTTCTCAGAAAATATCAATATGGGGCCCACCAAACACGTTAGTGCATGAACATGCTGAGCAACGCACGTCCGCAAGATTCGGGATTTCCAAGCAGTTCCACGATCAAGGGTGTGATCGGATGACAGATCCAGACCATTTAAACTCTCTCTAAGAAGGTCCTAACTCCATCCAGGAAGGCGAAACTGAAAATTTGGACGACCCTTCGTCTCAGATTTAGATCAAATGCAATGAGGTTTTGCGTTTCTCTTCTTGTGCATGCAAGAAGTTGTGTTGGAAGAGCCGGCTGTGTAAACTCTTTGCATAAAAATCCCTTACGCAAGGAGTGTGTAAACACCATGCTGACCAACTATTTTTCCTATAATAAGGAGAGAGGAAAAAGAGCACAGGCATCTGTTGACTTGAAAGAAGAAGAGCTAGAGGGAGCGAGCAGCCGACCATCTCTTTGGATCATTAGGAGCTTCTCCATCTTTCATGGTTTTGTTTTCTTTGATTTATTTTTAGCCTCATCATGTCTCTGATGGGCTAAGCCTCTTAGCTAGGGCTAAGAGGTGAAGCTTGTAGTGAGATGTGAGACTTTTTGTTTATGCCTTTTGTTTAAACTGAACAGATTTTGATTCTAGTTTAATTATAAGGAATGCCTTTAGTTTTTACTAGTTTGTTATGACTTAAGTTACAATATATCTGTGATAGCTTTGAGTATTTCCTTTTCATTATTATGATTATGAAGATAGGAAGCCCTGTTGTTCACCATCGTCTCATGGGCATGGTTGGATGATGAAATCCTTCCTAACATTCATACATCTCTTAGATTGGTTGTGGATTGGTTAAATCCTGTTGTTTGCTTTGTCTCATGGCATGGTTTTGTGATGGAATCCATTCCAATTCACATCCTTCTCATCTCTTAAAAACTAGATCAAAGGAAGTTCAAATTTGGCTTTTAATGGTTTGTCTTCCAACTGGATGAAGATAGGACTCTAAATGCAATTGTGTTCTTGAATCAAGTGTAGATCTCCCTAATCTCTACAAGTGGATCCTCTGAATCCCTAGTTTTCTACATTTGAACTTATAAGTTTTAGTTTATTATTTCACCATTATTCCCTCATATTCACTTGATTTAGATTTCATCTTCACCTAGTTCTAGTTCTACTTACTTTTAGATTATGTACAAGGTTCAGTCCCTGTAGATTCGACCTTCGTCTTACCGAGATTATTACTACATCACAATCCTATACTTGGGGTGTGAACAAGTTTTTGGCGCCGTTGTCGGGGATTGACGGTTACGTTTTCTGAGATTAATTAGTTTTAGAATTAGGTTAAGATTATGTTTTTTTTTTCTAATTATTAGGTTAGGATTTTTCTGTTTGATTTTTAGAAACTAACTTAACTTTCCTATTTTGTAGGATTCTGAGATAGATCTTCTAAATTGGTAATCTCTTTCTAATTTCTCTATTTTTTTTTCTATTTTTAAAATCAGGGTTTTATTTTTAGAAACTTTTAAAATTTAGAAACTAACTTTCTTTCTATTTTAAGTTTAGAACTTTCTTAATTTATTTTAAAAATTTTCTACTTTCTTTTAAGAATTTTTCCCTTTTTAGAAACTAGTTTACTTCCTATTTTAGGATTTCTTGCTATTTCTAGACTTTCTATCTTTAGAAACTAACTTGATTTGTTTTATTTTGCAGGTTTTTAACTTAGGAACTTCGAATTTGGTAACTTCTTTCCAACCCTTTTCTCTTTCTTTCTAGATTTCTTTTTCCTTTCTTTCTCTTAGGTTTAGGTTTATAATCTGAGTTGAGGGTTACAAGTGTTTCATGCCCAATTGGGTCCGTGATAATACTCGACGTCTCTTGATTGAAGGAGGATTGTTTGAGGGGTTGACTATCCATCGCAAGACTAGACACCACTCGAGATCCCCAAAGTTAATTGAAGTGATGGCTGCAAACCAACCTCTTCTACTCCAACCTAGGGTGGAGGCCTCCAGGATGAGAATAAGGTGCATTAAGCACCCCCGCCTCATACTTTATGAGATTATTTACAACAGGCAAGGGTGAGCACGCCCTCATGCATGATTTTTTTAGAAAATACGGGACACATGAATATCAAGCCAGGAGTGATCCAACTCCTTCCAAAATTTCATAGGCTTAAATTTGAAAATCCGTATCTACACTTGAAAGATTTTGATGAAATTATAACCACTTTATACTTTCCTAACTTGTCTAAGGACACGGTCAGGCTGAAACTCTTTCCCTTGTCTTTGAAAGAGAAAGCTAAGACGTGGTTATATTCACTACATCCCCGATCTATTGGCACATGGAATGACATGACAAGGGAGTTCATAAAGAATTTTTTTTTCATATCACAAAATGGACACCTTTAGAAAATCAATCATGAACTTCGCCCAAAAGGAGGATGAAACATTCTTCCAATGTTGGGAGATGTTCAAGGATCTTATCAGTTCATGCCCACAACACGGTTTTGAAACGTGGCGCATTACACACTTTTTCTATGATGGACTGACATCTTCTACGCACCAATTGGTTGAGACGATGTGCAATGGAGAATTTATGATTAAAAATGTCAATCATGTGTAGGATTACTTGGATAGACTTGCTGAAAATGTACAATCACGGAACACATACCCAAAATTAAGTACCACTTCTAGGCCCACTCAATCAAAGGAAAGGGGTGAAGTATACCTGCTGAAAGAGGATGATGATATCAATGTTAAAGTGGCTAATCTCATAAAGAAATTCAAGGCTGTGGAATCAAGGAAGGATAAGGGTAAGGAAGTTGTTTGCGGTATTTGTGGTTGTAACAGTCACACAACTAAAAATTGTTTAACTATATCCGCCTTTCAAGAGGTACTGACTGAGCAATCCAATGCCATAAATAATTACCAAGGACCTTTCAATGGACCCACCTTTAATACGTACAATCCTAGTTAGAGAAATCATCAAAATTTTAGTTAGAGGAATAGACAAACTATTACCCCTCAAGGTTTCTTCAATCAAATTTCAAATCAAGGGAAACCTCAAGAGGATCCCCAGTTCTAAAACACATTCAAGACCAAGAGTTATTCAACCAAGATATCAGATCAGCAATAGGATCACTTATATCATCCATTCAAAGGATAGAGTCACACATAATGATTGAGAGAGAGGGGATGCTTCCTGCTCAACCTCTCCCCAATCCTAAACCGCAATATGAGATAAGTAATCCAAGCTCTTCAGATCAGATAGAGCAGGCTAAATCTATCACCACTCTTAGGAGTAGGAAGACCATTGACAAAACTATTCCGATTAGGGCTGAAAAGCCTAAGGACCCAGAAGAGGATAACAATGATAGACCTAGCATTGCTCCACAAGAATTAGAACCGAAACTTCAAGACAAACCAGTTGCTCCATTTCCTCAACGGCTGGTTGCACCAAAACCTCTCTTTAACTCTCATGATATTCTAGAGGTGTTGAAATAAGTGAAGGTCAATATTCCTCTACTTGATGCCATAAAACAAATACCTTCATATGCCAAATTTCTGAAAGAATTATGTACAACCAAAAGACGACAAAATATTTAAAAGAAAATCTTTTTAACTGAGATAGTGAGTGTCATCCTAAAACAAGATGTGCCGCAAAAATTCAAAGATCCCGGTAGCCCAACCATATCATGGGTAATCAAGGATGTGTTGGTCCAGGTTGACAGATTCTACTATCCATTAATTTTATCGTCATCGATACAAAACCCATCAGTAACATGAGCACTCAGATTCCAGTCATTCCGGGTTGCCCATTTCTTACCACTTCAAATGCAATCATCAATTGCAAGAATGGAATCATGCATATATCTTTCGGGAATATGATATTAGAGTTAAATATCTTTTTCAATATTGACAGACAGTTAGAGGATGATGACGACTTCCATGACATTAACATGATTGAATCTTTCGTAGAAGATAGAACTCCTCTGACCTTATCCTCTGACCCTCTAGAGATATGCCTGGGCCACTCCCATGATTTTAATAATGACATGATTAGGGAGATGGGTGCAATGTTTGATACTACGCTAGTACTTGAAGTTAATCGGTGGAGGCCACAATTTGAAGAGTTACCCCAAACCGATGTAGTGCCTCTACCGTCTAACCTCAAAGCACTGAAGCTTCACCTAAAACCTTTACCCTTTGATTTGGAATATGCCTATTTAGGTCAAGACGAGACATACTCAGTGATGATTTCATCTCATCTTGAGAACAAACAAGAGAGTATGCTCATTTCTAATCTCGAAGAAGATAAAGGACTTATTGAACATATCATCACATATTGCCTTTTAGGTATCTTAAAATCCTATATAAGGCATTCCAATGCTCTTTTCCAGGGTTATGCGTATATCTATTTAGCCTTCGTACTACAAAAGCTATGTCTGGTTTAGTGCAGTTTGTTAGATACATGAGACTACCAATTATTTTAGAATACTCTAATTGAGACATACTATTTACTGTATTCTTCATGAGAGTCACACTATAATTATAAGGAGTACTGACAGGTAAACAGTCAAAATGATTAAACTTTCTCAATAACTTCTCAACGTAATGAGATTTTGATAATACAATAACACCATCTTTCCTGATTACTTCAATACCCAAGATCATACTAGTCTCTCCTAAGTTTTCATGTTAAATTTATATGAAAAGAATTTCTTAGTCGCAATAACTAATTTAATATTAGTTCCAAAAATAAGCATATCATCAACATAAAGGCATATAATAACATAATCATTTTCAGAAATTTTACTATATACACATCAATCTACATCATTTATATGATAACCATTTGATTTTAAAACACCATCAAAATTTTCATGCCATTGTTTAAGAGCTTGTTTTAGACTATATAATGATTTAATTAGTTTACATACTTTATTTTCTTTACCTGATATCTTATAACTATCAGGTTGCTTTATATATATTTCTTCTTCTAAGTCTCTATTTAGGAAAGCCGTCTTAACATACATCTGGTGTATCACCAGTTTATATATGGAGGCTATCGCTATTAAGCCTTGATAGTTGTAATTTTATTTACAAGGGATATGTATCAAAGTAATTTATTCCTTCCTTTTGTTTAAAGCCTTCACTACCAACTTAGCCTTAAACTTATCAATAGTCCCATCAGGTTTTAGTTTCTTTCTAAACACTCATTTACAACCTATTGGTTTGTTTCCAGGTACTAGGTCTACAAGTTCCCAAGTGTTATTAGATATAATAGATTCCAACTCATCATTTATTGCTTTCTTTCAAAAGGTTGCATCTGGAGAGTTAATTACTTTTGTATAGGTTGTAGGATCATCTTCTATTAAGAAGGTGAAAAAATCATCTCCTAGGTTAGTTTTTCTTCTAATCCTGGTACTTTTTCTTAGTTGTATCTCTTCTACTACTTGCTCGCAAGAACTTTTACTAGTAGATGTGATATTTAATTCATTAACTTCCTCTATTCCTATAAATTTAGATTTCATACAGAAAGCGTTCT
Organism: Magnolia sinica; assembly: GCF_029962835.1. Taxonomy (NCBI): domain Eukaryota; kingdom Viridiplantae; phylum Streptophyta; class Magnoliopsida; order Magnoliales; family Magnoliaceae; genus Magnolia; species Magnolia sinica. Next base: position 36,751,069 of record NC_080582.1, on the reverse strand, counting down.
CAAAGAACTTTGCATCCCTGACTTCTATAATTCTATTAGGATCTAAAATATTATCCTTAGTTTTTAAAACTAGATACCTGTAGGCTGCACTATTTTATGCGTACCTTATAAATATGCAGTCGGTTATTTTAGGGCCTAACTTTCTTTTCTTAATTTTAGGTAATCCTACTTTAGCAAGACACCCCCACACTTTAATATATTTATAACTAGGAACATGATTCTTCCAAAGTTCATAAGGTGTTTGTTCAGAAGATTTAGAAGAAATTCTATTTAGGATATAATAAGCAGACAGAATTGCTTCTCCCCACATATTTGAGGGTAAGCCTGAACTATTTAACATTGCATTCATTATCTCCTTAAGAGTTCTATTTTTACGTTCTACTATTCCGTTTTGTTCTAGTGTATAAAGAGCTGTAGTTTTGTGAACTATTCTACTCTTTCACATAATTCTCTAAATTGAGAAAATTCATATTTATCTTCTCTATTTGTTCTAAGTCTTTTAATTTTTATATTTAACTGATTTTCAATTTCAATTTTGTATTTAAAAAAAACATTTAAAGCTTCTTCTTTGTTTCTTAACAAATAGATACTGGTGAACTTAGAGTAGTCATCTACAAAAGTTATGTAATATCTTTTTCTACCCCTAGACATGTGATTTCTTAAATTACCCAAGTCACTGTGTATCAATTCTAATAGAGCAGAGGATCGTTCTATTCGTTTAAAGGGTTTTCTAATGAATTTTGATTCTACACATGTTTCACATTTATCGAATTCCTCATTAGATATATTAGGTAATAAACCTAATCTTTTCATTTTCTTCAAAGATATTACATTCACATGACCTAATTTACTATGCCATAAATAAAAGGATTCAACGATATAAACAGAACTGGATGTTTTCTTATTATTATCATTAGATACATTTATAATGAATAAACCATCGCTACAGTATCCCTTACTAACAAAAGTTCCATTCTTAGTCATTACAAGCTTATCTGAATCAAATACTAACTTGACACTAGCCTTATTGATAGAGACCAAGTTTCTTCTAATGTCAGACACATGTAGGACATCATTTAATATTAAAGTCTTTCCAAAAGTGAGTTTCAGACGTACTTTGCCTTTCCCTACAACTGGAGACGTTCTAGCATTACCATGAACACCTGTTCATCATCTCCTAATACTTGGTAAGAGGTAAACATGTTATGATCATTGCACATGTGCCTAGTTGCACCAGTGTCTAGTACCCTCTCCAAGTTGTTTATAAGAAAGACTTCTGACACCATAGCTACTACCATGTCAGACTCATTGTCTATTTCTGTAAGAATAGCCTGCGGTTTATTTTTATTTTTCTTAAGCCGGTAGGTTTTAATGTGATGCCTAGGCTTTTCACAATTGTAGCAATTTCCCTTTTTCTTAAATTGATTGTTTGCATTATTCTTTTTGAGCCTGCATTCATTTGCATAATGTTTAGGTTTGCCACAGTTATGACATTTACCATTTTTTTTATTATTTTTCTGACTTAATTCCACAAGATTCATCTTTGAATCTATCTCATTTCCATTTTCTTTTTGATCCCCGATTCTATTGGCCTCCTCTATTCGTATGTGTACGATAGTAGTTTCTAAAGAAATACTGTTCTTTTTATGTTTCCTTCTATTCTTATATTCTTTCCAGGAGGGTGGTAGCTTTTCTATTAATGCTCCTGACAGAAACACTTCATCCAACTTAATTCCTTTTGTTCATAGTTCATGAACTAGATTTTAAAAATCAGGAATCTGATTAGTGACAGGTTTATCGTCTGTCATTTCATAATGAAGTAAATTAGCAATTGCATGTTTCTTAGCACCTGCATCTTCCAATATATACTTCTTTTCTAAATTAGTCCATATGTCTTTAGCATATTCATAAAAAGCATACATGTCATATAGTTCGATGGACAAAGAGTTTAGAATATAGTTTTTACAATTATTTTTGTCTGCTACTTCAGTTTGATTTGCTGGATCTATAGTAAATGATTAAGATAGTATGTATGAAACTTTAAGGGTGGTCAATGCAAACATCAGTTTCTGTTTTCACTGTTTAAAGCATTGTCCAACGAACAGTTCGATTTTGGCTAACTCAGCAGAAGCATTTACTGTTACCGTAGCCATAGTCTATTTTATTTAACATCCAACCTGTATATTAGGTCATACAGACCTGGATGATGGCAAAAAACAAACATCAGCTTGATCCAAAACTTTGGCAGCCCCAGGAAGTTTTTAATGGTGAGAGTTCAATCAACATTGTGTGGCCTAGTTGAGATTTTGATCTACATCAGTTTTGGGTTCATAGTATAAAATTATTTTAAAAAATGTATGGATGGCGAGGATTTATCACCAACATTTTGGTGGGACCCACCTAACATCTTAGTGGAAGAACTTCATGTGAAAGGCTTCCGCCACATCCTTTAGAGAGTTAGAGAATAGGAAGAAGAAGAAGTGTGCCAGATACGGAAACTCGCTCTTTCAAACTGGCGCATTAGAGTACTTTCATCCAGACTGATATATATATATATATATATATATATAAAAGATGAATTGTATTGCTTTTGTACATTTGTCATACAACCATATGCTTGATAATAGACAATATGGATGTGGAAAAGTGCTGTTTGCATGGGTTTGTCGTTCACGATAATTTGATTCAAATGCCATCATATCTAAATGTATCAACTACTTCCTGTGCAAGCATGGGGATTACTGTCTTTCCACATGGCTTGCCTACGTATGGCTAATGATGGATGGTCACTAACCAACACTAGCCTTGTTAAGTAAATCACGACAATCTAATCAATTGGCTTTTATATAATAAATTTTAACTTGTCTTTCAATATTCAATTGAATACCACCGATTTGGTGGTTGGGATTGTATGATCAATATGATTTTTCTATATATATTTTTTTCACTTTTCTATAAACTTGTTTAATGCACAGTCAGTATATGTCACACCTCAAAGAGGGCCTCATCCATTCAAACATAAAGATAAATCGTAGGTTTGCAACCAATCACTACCCAAAAATAAAACCTTTTAAGAAGTCACTAAAACATTGTTATTCCTTAAAAATAAATAAATAAATCTTTTGGAAACGTATTTGAACGCAAAAGATGGCATGCCCTCACGACCCGATGGGCAATTAGTGTGGTGTTCTCCTTGGTGAAACAATGCATAATTAGAGCTTGTGGATCCCATTGGGAAAAGTGTAGCATACAAAGGTTCTCTTTAGAAAGATCCAACAATACGTATACAGCTACCAATATAATCGATAAATGTTGTCGATATCCTCGACACTCACTCAATGGTATCGAATGAGGACATATGTTGTCTGGCAACCACATATACTTTTGGACAGAATTATCGATGTATCGATATCATCAAAATTTGAATCTTGAGTCTATCGAAGTTGACTCGATAAAATCGACAGTAGAGATTTTTTATCCCTATTTTTTTATGAAAAATCATAAAGACCTTCGATATGTCGAAGTACCCCTCGATATCCTCAGAATTCAACTATCGATGATATCGGAAGGCCTTCAATGATATCGGTCTTGGACAGATTATTTACCAGCAATATTTTCAGGTGACTTTTATCCTAGATCGGGGGTTACTCGATAGAATCGATATTCAAATATCGATGATATCGAGGCCGAGTCTATGATGTCGAGAATGGACATAAACTGTCCAGCAAGCTTAACTGGAAAATTCTTTGGATTTATCGATGCATCGACACGATTATCGATATCATCGACATTCAAATTCTGATGATATCGAGTGTGCCTCGATCATTCTTTTAACATGAAATATTTCAAAAGCAAGTCTTTCTCATTTTCAAATGTCAAGGAATCGATCCTCGTATCGATGAAATCGGAGTTTGAAATCCAATGACATCGACGCGTGTTTCGATTTCCTCGACCAGCTTGCAAAATATTTTAAAAGCGTATGACATTTGAGTTTGTATCATCGAGCAGCCAGTCGATGCAATCGAGAGTATATGCTCGATGATATCGACCTTGCTCGATGATATCGAACTCTGTCATAAATGTAACCGTTTTATATCCATTGGAACCTTTTACCTATATATAGAGAACTTGTCTTCAGTTGTTGGTAGAGAGAAAATAGAGAGTGCTTTAGTGTGTTTAACCCTAGATCATATACCCTAAGCCTTCTCTCTCATGGAAGTTCATCCTCCAACCACACTCATCATTGACATTTAATAGAGTGGATTGGGGAATGAATTTCCGCATTCAAGGATCCTCCAGCTACTATCTTAATGGCAAATCATTGAGCTGGGATGCCTTGAATACATAAATGATTAGAATCGCTCTATTTCCCTTATAGAAAAACTTTCGATAGAGTAGGATTCCATTACAACCTTGACCTAACCTATCACCATGCATTGGTACACTTCTGAGTTACGGTTCAAGGAAGCAGAAGATTCTTCGTCAATAAAGGAGGAAGATCTTCAACAATGCGCTGAATGAGGCTCATCTACTTATCTGTAAGTCAATAGAGTCTAGAGAACCCTTATGATCATTCCTTTATAGGATTGGGTCTAAGGTGTTTCTCACCCTTTGCAAGTCCTCTAGGAGGCCTCCGGCGAGAGTGTACGTAGTGGGTGCTTCGTGTTGACCCTTGCTCTGTGAAGAACATAAAAAGTTAGGGCCTTGTAGGAGGTCCTTGGCCAGCTTGCCTAAAAGTGGATGCTTTGTGTTGACCCTTGCTTGTGAGAGCATAAACGTGAGAGGTTCCTTGTGTGGATCCTTGGCTAGTGTGCCTAAAATCAGGTGCTATGTGTTGACCCTTGCTCATGGGAGCATAAACTATCAGCCTAGGTGTAGGTTGTACTAGTTAAAGGTGAACCTCATTTAAAACCTTAGGTTTGAGGTGAACCGTATGAAACCTCCTTAGTGAAATCTGGTACACTCAAGGATTGAGTGCGGTTGCCAGGAGTGGAGTAGACAAGTAGTCGAACCACTATAAAAATGACTGTGTTTGAGATTGCTATTGTCTTACATTTGCTTATGTGATTTCCTTAAAATACTTTCATATTTAACTATTTGAGATCACACCTCACACACACACAGTCATATCTATCATAAACTAATTTGCATATTGTTCATCTCTCAAATAGTTTATCATCCATATCTTGAATAATTCTCTAGACAATCCTATTACTGCTATGGATTAAAGTGATATGCTTCAAATGTTGTAAAATTTTATAAAAGTCCTATTCAACCCCGGCATATTGGCATATTCTTACTTCAACTATAGCATTTTCACATGTCTTTAGCATATTCATAAAAAGCAACAGGTCATTAGTTCGTTGGCAGTTTAATATAGTTTTACAATTATTTTTGACTGCTACTGTTTGATTTATCTTGGACCCTAAATGATTAAGATATTATGTATGAATTTTAAGGGTGTCAATACAAACACTATGGATTTGTTAAGCATTGTGAACGCTTCGTTTTCCAACTATAAGACTCCTTATCAGACCATAGTCTATGTAATTCAACAATTTCAATTTTAAGATTGTTGGAATATTTGTTTGAATTAAATAGATTATAGAAAATCGAGAACCAAAAAAGAAAATAAAATTTTGAGAAAGAGGACTTATTGAATTGAGTCGAGGCGTGACTGAGACACTTGGCTTGAAATCGAATTTACTCCCCTTGGACAGCTCCCAAGTGCAACAGGTTTCTAGAGCAATCACCTCTAGGATACAACGACTATGACTCGGTCCCAGTGGTGCACTCACTGTACATGGGCTCGAACCACTTGCAGTTTAACCCGAAAGTGCTGAGTTGACTCAGCGATGAATTGAGTAAAATTCTTAAATTAGAATATTAGAGAGAGTTATATAAAAGAGAAGGATTTTCGTATTTGTAAACATAAATCAGAAGTCTTTATATAGACTCCGAAGTGGTGCATAAGCACCCTTTTCAAAGGGTTAGGTCCGTTGGGTTTAAACCCAACAGGTGCGAACAACCAGAATGGATGCATCTCTCTGGTTTAAATCGAAAAGGCACAAGTGCGAGTACACTCTCACAAATAAAGTCCCACGAGTACCCATACACATACCTACGCGAGTACACTCACACCGCACCCGCACCTAGCCCAACCTGTCGCGTCGCGCACGCGCACGCGCACATAGACACAGACATGGACTCGGCTCGACGCACATGTGGTCAGCCCCCCCCCCCCCCTCCAAGGACCAAATTCACATGCTCCCTGAATGGGGCTCAAGCCCAAGGCAAAAGGCCTATCTTATATACAAGTGGATTATATACAAGAGGATTTTCTTTGTTAAATCCACACCTGCACCCATGCCTAGCCCAGCCTGTCGCGTTGTGCATGCGCACACAGACTTGGACTCAGCGCGCATGCACACATGTGTAGTCAATGGCATAGATTAGAGCTATTGGTATGCTTGCTGTTAGGATTAGAGTGATAGGATTTCAAATTGTTGTAAAATTTTATAAAAGCCCTATTCACCCCCCCCCCCTCCCTCTAGGACATATTGGCATATTCCTACTTCAGCTAAGGCGGTTATTACCGCAATTTCACATATGTCTTTAGCATATTCATAAAAAGCATACATGTCATATAGTTCGATGGACAAAGAGTTTAGAATATAGTTTTTACAATTATTTTTGTCTGGAATTCATCCATTGATTCAGATAAAATGTATGAAACTTTAAGGGTGGTCAATGCAAACATCTGTTTCCTTCTTAAAGCATTGTCCAACGCCGATTCGATTTTGGCTACTCAAGAAGCATTTGGCTCCTGCTAAGTCTATGTAATTCAACCATTTCATTAAGATTGTGGATATTTGTTGATTCCATATAAAATCGGAATCAAGAAAAAAAGTGAAAGGGCTTATTGACCACCAATGAGTAATCTTGGTATTGAAGGCCTTGGATTAAAGAGCAAAGACAGGGAAAGGACCAAGGGAGGGTTTGAGAGAGATTGTAAAGAGTGGAAAGAAAAGAGGAAGATATTAGGAAGAAGGGAGGGTTTTAGAGTTAGAGGAGGAGCTAGTGGAGTTTGGTGGCCCACCCAATTACTGATCTGACCATCCATTTCCCATCTTACTTAGTGTGTGAGTGGAAGGGTGGAGGCTCCCCTCTTTTCCTTTGTTTCCTTTCATTTTAGTGGGCCTAGAAGGGTGGAACCCACCTTGTGTATATATGATTGCGTGTGGAGGGCCCCATAGTGGTAGAGGCCTACCTAATGGCTGGCTCTCACTCTTATTTCTTTTTCTTTCCATTTCCTTTTCCTTATTTTGTAGGTGGCTTGACATGGGACCCACAGGTAGGCCACACTATGAGGTAGTGTGCATTGCATGTTGTAATAGTGTGGACCACCTTATGTGGTCCACCTTGATATTTATTTATCATTTAACATGTTGATAAGGTTACACAGATCTAAATAAGGTAAAACACAAACATCAACTTGATCAAAAGCTCCTTGGGCCCAATACGAGTTGGCCAAACTAATGGACGAAATGGATATGAGATGGACCCCACCTGCTTGGGGAAAAAAATAAAAAATAAAAAATAAACAAAAAAAGAGAAGAAAAGAAAGAACTTGTGTTGTTGTCGCTGGCAGCATGCACCATGCGCTGCCACATACCAACGCTAATGCCAACGCCTGGCACCGTTGAGACACCATGGAAACGAGGTAGGGCACTCCGTTGGCTCCACCATGACGTATGTGATTCATCCTTACTGTCCATCCAATTTTACAGATCATTTTAGGCCATGGTTCCAAAAATGAGAAAAATCCAATTCTCACAGATCAAGTCCATTAGAATTCTCTTGTCTACTGCGTGTGCATTAAAATTCAAATTATTTCAAATAGACGTTAAGAGCACCTTTCTCAATGGTGTACTTGAGGAAGAAGTGTATGTAAAACAACCAAAAGGATTTCTGGATCCTAAATACCCTCAACATGTACACAAATTGAGTAAAGCACTTTATGGTATGAAGCAAGCTTCCCGAGCATGGTATGAGCGCTTAACACAATTTTTACTCAACCATAATTTTTGTAGGGGAAGTGTTGATAAGGCACTATTTACGTAAAAGACTGGGAATATCCTACTCATTGTCTAGATTTATTACTTGATTTCGTAATAATCTTCTATCCAATTCATATTATTATTTGTCTTATCTTGTAGGAAATAGGGCTTTAACTTGGGTTCAGTTTGACCCGAATCCTACTGAGTCAACACCAGTCTGGGTCAAGTTGTGAAGTCATTGTGTTCAGTTAGGGTTGAAACTCAACAAGGAAAACATGAAATTGAGCAAGGCGAACATGAAATTCTGTGAGGCTCAAAGGAAATTGATCAAGGCAAACATGAAATTGAGCGATATAAACATGAAATTCAACGAGCCTCAAAGGAAATTCAGCAAGGCTCAAAAGAAATTAAGCAAGGCAAACATGAAATTCAACGAGCCTCAAAGGAAATTCACCGAGGCTCAAAGGAAATTGAGTGATGCAAACATGAGCGAGGCAAACATCAAATTCAACGAGGCTTAAAGGAAATTGAGCGAGGCAAACATGAAATTCAGTGAGGCTCAAAGGAAATTGAGTGAGGCAAACATGAAATTGAGCGAGGCAAACATGAAATTAAATGAGCCTTAAAGGAAATTTAGCGAGGCAAACATGAAATTAAATGAGCCTTAAAGGAAATTTAGCGAGGCAAACATGAAATTTAGCGAGGTTCAAAGGAAATTAAGTGAGGCAAATATGAAATTCAGTGAGGGTCAAAGGAAATTGAGCAAGGAATACATGAAATTCAACGAGGCTTGAAGGAAACTGAGCGAGGCTCAAAGCAAATTGAGAGAGGCAAACATGAAATCGAGCAAGGCAAACATGAAATTGAGTGAGGCTCAAAAGAAATTGAGCGAGGCAAACACGAAATTGAGTGAGGCTCAAAGAAAATTGAGTAAGGCAAACATGAAATTCAACGAGGCTCAAAGGAAATTGAGCAAGGCAAACATGAAATTTAATAAGGCTCAAAGGAAATTGAGTGAGGCAAATATGAAATTCAACGAGTCTCAAAGAATTAAGCGAGGCAAACATGAAATTCAATGAGGCTCAAAGGAAATTGAGTGAGGCATACATGAAATTCAATGAGGCTCACATGAAATGGTTTAGTGAGCGATAATTGATCCATGCCTATAAATAGTTCACATCACAATGAAAATTGCAATGCTTAATTTCCTTTGAGCCTCGTTGAATTTCATGTTAGCCTCGCTCAATTTCTTGTTTGGCTCGCTTAATTTCTTGTTTGCCTCGTTCAATTTCATGTTTGCCTTACTCTATTTCCTTTGAGGCTCGCTGAATTTCATGTTAGCCTTGTTGAATTTCATGTTTACCTTGCTCAATTTCCCTTGAGGCTCGTTGATTTTCGTGTTTGCCTCGCTCAATTTCCTTTGAGCCTTGTTGAATTTCATATTTGCCTCGCTCAATTTCCTGTTTGCCACGCTCAATTTCAATTTTGCCTCTCTTAATTTCATGTTTGCCTCATTGAATTTCCTATTTTCCTTACTCAATTTCATGTTTGCCTCATTGAATTTCAAGTTTGCTTCAATCAATTTCCTTTGAGCCTCGTTGGATTTCATGTTTGCCTCGCTCAATTTCCTATTTGCCTCTCTCAATTTCGTGTTTGCCTCGCTCAATTTCCTTTGAGGCTTGTTGAATTTCATGTTTGCCTCACTCAATTTCATGTTTACCTCGCTCAATTTCCTATTTTCCTCGTTGAATTTTTTATTTTCCTTGCTCAATTTCCTTTGAGGCCTGTTGAATTTCATGTTTGCCTCGCTGAATTTCCTATTCGCCTCGCTCAATTTCTTATTTGCCTCGTTGAATTTCATATTTGCTTCGCTCAATTTCCATTGAGCCTCTTTGAATTCATGTTTGGCTCGCTCAATTTCCTGTTTGCCTCGTTGAATTTCATGTTTGCCTCACTCAATTTCTTTTAAGCCTCATTGAATTTCATGTTAGCCTTGCTGAATTTCCTATTTACCTCGCTCAATTTCATGTTAGCCTCGTTGAATTTCATGTTTTCCACACTCAATTTCCTTTAAGGCTCGTTGAATTTCATGTTTGCCTCGCTCAATTTCATGTTTGAGGCTCATTGAATTTCATGTTTGCCTCGCTCAATTTCCTTTGAGCCTTGTTAAATTTCATGTTAGTCTTGTTGAATTTCATGTTTGCCTCGCTCAATTTCCCTTGAGGCTCATTGAATTTCATGTTTGCCTCGCTCAATTTCATGTTAGGCTTGTTCAATTTTACGTTAGGTTGCTCAATTATCCATAGTTGTATGTACTTTTTGCTACAGAACCTATTGCTATGGATTAGATCCGTAGCCATAGAGCTAATGGCTATGAACTAATGAAGCAATGACTATGTTACCAATGACTGTGGTTATAATCCATAGCCAAAGGTCTTTAGCTAAGGCCTTTGACCATTTTGGGTATTGGGACGGTGCCACCGTGATATTCATGGTGCCACCGTTGATAAGACAGAGTTCCATGGTGGCACCGTGGATATCATGGTGTCACCGTGAAAGCATGTATATTTTCGTCCATAAATAGTGTGTTCCGTACATAATGGTTTTGTTTTGGAAAGTACAATTTGGGAGCCTTCGAAAAGACGGTGGGTAAAAGGTGGTGTTTACACTTTCCAAAACCCCCAAAATAATGTTTATTTTTCATTCAATCAGCTTCTGGGTCCCACCTTGTTGTATTTTGTTGTGTTCATGCTACCCATCCAGTTTGGCAGCCCAATATTGTGATGGTGGGGGCCTAGTTTTGGGTGGACCACACCAAGGAAATTATAGGTATTGAATGCATATCATTGAAAACTTCCTAAGGCCTATTGTAATGTTTAATTACCATCTAACCCATCTATGGGGCCCTGTAGACCCCACCATATGTCTATGTATATCCAGTGTCATCCCTCGTGGGGGCCACCGTGTTTTATTTGTTTTAACCACGCGCCCAGGTGGGTTAGCGATGGAGCCCACCTTGATGCATGTATTGTATATTCGCATTGGCCAGCTCATTTTAGAGCTTGGACCCAAAATGTGGCGAAATGGTAGTTCGAGTGGGCCATCATGTAGAGCTAACCTCTTATGTGGATTGTCCAACGTGTGGGCCCCACTTTGGGGCACTCGTTGGGCCCACCTTGGCTCGCCACCTTAATGTATATGTTTAATCAAGCTGTTTTTAAATTTGTAAGATCATTTTAATATGTTATATCATGCAGTGGACCCATGTCTCAAGTGGGCTATGCCACATGGAAACCAATACCTCAAGTGGGGCCCACCATTTAGGTCCCACTTTCTTCATATTGACCCATTAAAGGCCATTTAATACACGTAAAGTTGGATCCTAACTAGTATACACACTTTTAACCCGATATGGGATCTGTTCCCTTGTAGTAGCACACACCCAAGATGTAGCGGTGATCGACTCCCACCTGCGCGTTCCTGTAGCCCACCTTGATGCTCATCTTATGGTCTAACATGTAAGGCCATTGAAGATCCCTTGTTTAAGCCAACTTATGGGTCATATTTGGTCCAGCTTATGCGTCATCTTGTCGGACCTAGTATCATGTTTAGGCTATGGATAAGAGGCATGGATAGAGTCCTAAATAGACCCTTGATGTGTCCACATGGCTCGCTATGAGTGGACCTTTCAACTATAGGCCCACCTAGCCGAATATTGAATGTGAAATATTGCATATTTACCTACAATTGTGTATTGGTTTTATATGCATAGATGTACTAAGTTGATCTAATTATGTAGATTTTTCTATGCAAGGTGATTTGGAGAGTTAAGATGAAAATGATGATTAAAGTAATTATTTAAAGCTCAAAGAATGATCAAGTGGAGGATTAGATATTTAGAGGATAATATTGAAAAATTTAAGTGCTAAAGATTCAAGAAAACTAAATGAGGAATGAAGAAAAGTTTAGAAAATCACACAGTAGAATAACAAAAATAACAAACTATTCGGTCCCACCTGAGGTTTTCGATCTGACCAAAAGTGCAAAAAACAGTCCAGTAGAAAATAATGGATTTTGGTGATTTTCATACTTAATTCGGCTCGACTGTTAGGTGAGACCAAAGTGATGTTTAGTTTGTATTTTCTATTAGTGCATTTATTTGCACCCATGTTTGTCAATTACGCAACTAGTTGTGTCTTGAAGTCGGATGAGTTCTTAACAAATGAAGATCGGCGACGCAACTGGATTAGAAGCATCAAAGCCACATTGAAGACAAAGGATTGTTTCTATGATCTTAAACCTTGCAAATAGATGATCTCAACCCAAATAGGAAAACCTACTTAGGTCATCTATTCTAAGCCAATCCCTAGTCCATATTTCATATCCTATAGTCTTGGCTTAAGCAAGTCCCAAGTTGGTAAAAGACTTGTTAAACAAAATTGGAAAAACATGAAAATCTGTCCACTGTTGGTAGGATAAAGGTGCCACTGAAAAGCACCTTCGGTAACACCGAAGATACCTTCGATATTACCGAAGAGGCTCAAAATAGTCCAGCAAGCTTACAACGATAATTCGGTGTCATCGACTGGATATTTTGATGACACCAATTGCCACCGACGAGTAAAGTTTAGTGCCACCGAAAGAGACTATTTTGGTCAGGAACTTGAGGGATTAATTCAGTACTACCGAATGATATTTTGGTACCACCGAAGCAAGTTCAATGATACCAAACTTGACTTCGATAACACCGTAAACTAGCCATTTTATAGTCATTTTATATCCATTGGAACCTTTTTCCTATAAATATGGCTTGCAGAAACTTGCAAAAATAGTGTAAATAGGCACCATAGAGTCTCTAGTGTATCCCAAGCTTATCCTAACCTACCTAGACTTTATCCATACGAGTTCATGTTCTCTTCATTGTGATCCTTCACTCTTATGAGCATCCAAAGCTCCTAATTAATGAAGAACATGAACTCGTGCCTTCTCTAGAGTATAAAGACCAAACCAATAAAAATATCCTTGGTTCTTTGATACTCTAGAGCGTCCATATGTTGAATCTCTTAGAAAATCCACTCATTATCCTAGATAGGAGATTCAACTAACTCTCCATAACCTTGGTCTCCTTTTAGGTACATCTTATGCAAGGTTCTTGATCGTGAAGCCGAGATAATAGGCAAATCAAGTTACACAATCGAATAATTTTATGGTATGAACCCAAAACTGAGGTGGATCAAAATCTCAAGTGGGCCACACAGTGTTGATTGAACTCTTACCATTAAAAACTTCTTGGGGCTACCAAAGTTTTAGATCAAGCTGATATTTGTTTTTTGCCATCATCCAAGTTTAATTGTATGACCTAATCTATAGGTTGGATGTCAAATAAATATCACAATGGGCGTCACTCTCCCCACTATTTTATGTGGCGGGTTCTACCACAACTTTGGATATGCCTTATTCTTTACTTTATGCCCTAAAATAATCTCTCCAAATGGATGGACGCTGTGGATGTAACACATACGTCATGATGGATCCCACAGAACTTGATGACGTCAGTTAAGTATCCAGTCACGCTGCTCAACTTGTCAGCAACTAATCCGCGTCCAGCAACTTCTCAGGAAATCGGCGTAGGACAGATCGTGTCCTACGCCGCTTGTCCCCCGCTATGAATGGGCAGGAGCTTTGAGTGGTCACATGATGTATGGGTTTTAACCACACCGTCCATCCATTTTTCCTCATCATTTCTGGGCATTATCCCAAAACCGAGGCAGATCCAAATCTCAAGTGGCCCACACATAGGAAGCAGCGGTGATAATGATTCTCACCGTTAATTTTTTTAGGGTCCACTGTGATATTTATTTAACATCCAACCTGTATATTAGGTCATACAGACCTGGATGATGGCAAAAAACAAACATCAGCTTGATCCAAAACTTTGGCAGCCCCAGGAAGTTTTTAATGGTGAGAGTTCAATCAACATTGTGTGGCCCAGTTGAGATTTTGATCTACATCAGTTTTGGGTTCATAGTATAAAATTATTTTAAAAAATGTATGGATGGCGAGGATTTATCACCAACATTTTGGTGGGACCCACCTAACATCTTAGTGGAAGAACTTCATGTGAAAGGCTTCCGCCACATCCTTTAGAGAGTTAGAGAATAGGAAGAAGAAGAAGTGTGCCAGATACGGAAACTCGCTCTTTCAAACTGGCGCATTAGAGTACTTTCATCCAGACTGATATATATATATATATATATATATATATATATATATATATATATATATATATATATATATAAAAGATGAATTGTATTGCTTTTGTACATTTGTCATACAACCATATGCTTGATAATAGACAATATGGATGTGGAAAAGTGCTGTTTGCATGGGTTTGTCGTTCACGATAATTTGATTCAAATGCCATCATATCTAAATGTATCAACTACTTCCTGTGCAAGCATGGGGATTACTGTCTTTCCACATGGCTTGCCTACGTATGGCTAATGATGGATGGTCACTAACCAACACTAGCCTTGTTAAGTAAATCACGACAATCTAATCAATTGGCTTTTATATAATAAATTTTAACTTGTCTTTCAATATTCAATTGAATACCACCGATTTGGTGGTTGGGATTGTATGATCAATATGATTTTTCTATATATATTTTTTTCACTTTTCTATAAACTTGTTTAATGCACAGTCAGTATATGTCACACCTCAAAGAGGGCCTCATCCATTCAAACATAAAGATAAATCGTAGGTTTGCAACCAATCACTACCCAAAAATAAAACCTTTTAAGAAGTCACTAAAACATTGTTATTCCTTAAAAATAAATAAATAAATCTTTTGGAAACGTATTTGAACGCAAAAGATGGCATGCCCTCACGACCCGATGGGCAATTAGTGTGGTGTTCTCCTTGGTGAAACAATGCATAATTAGAGCTTGTGGATCCCATTGGGAAAAGTGTAGCATACAAAGGTTCTCTTTAGAAAGATCCAACAATACGTATACAGCTACCAATCGGCCAGGCTTGCACGTTATCAAATACAAAATTTTGAGTAGGCCAGCCCAGACAGTTACACGTCTGAGCTTAATTCAACCCTAAGTCCTGCATGTAGAAAATCATAAACAAAAATTATTTTTCCTTGTTTGAGCTCATCTTATGATCATCAATTAAAGCCTTCCTATGAGATAAATGTTGTATTTATAAGAGAAATAAATTTTAAAAAATAAAATATTTTATTTTAAAAAGTAAATAAATATACTATATATAAAAACTTTCTCAAATCAATAATATTATAGATCATGGTAAGAGGAGTTTTGCTATCATAATCTGCGTACGAATATACATAAAAATAGTGCGAAGCACCGTTTGTGCCTGGATGGTGTAGTCTATAAGCCTGCTTTGGCACTTTATGATGCTTTATTATGCATGTTCACACTTTGCATAACCGCAAGGAGTCTAAGAAGCTTAAAGATCAGCCTTATCGTTTTAAAATGTGGTTCAGATGCATTTGAGCAATGGTCTACTTAGGGAGGGAACTAGGGTTCAACTAGATGATTAATTGTAAAACCCACCCTATAAAACTATCTGTATGCCTTGTTTCCGGTGCCGACACACCCCGGATGGACTGGATCGGTGAGTTACGATCTTGACCCCCTGTTTTAGTACCACAATGACCTGAGACCTACAACTTAGGAACTGTGTGGGTGTTGCAATTCCAACGCCGCACAATACACCTTGTTATGATATCTGGTTTGAGAGATGCGTACATGTGTGCAAATCGAGGTCGGCATCATAACACATGCGTGGAGCAGACCCCACTTGTGCAAATCCCTAGAGATTTTGGTGAATCCCCATACCATCATACCCCATTACCTTTTTGCTCATCACTCCATCATGTATCACACCTATCACCTCCAAAAGACCCATATACCCCTAAAAATTAGCATCTACACCTTATAATGAACCATTTTACCCCTACTTTTCTCTAATTCTCCATGCAAAGAGAGCCCCCAAAGTGAACACCTACCACCTATTCTAGCTACCTAATCATTCATACCACTTTCCTCCCCTTTCTATTCCTCTCTACATTTCTATTTCCCTCTCTATCCCACCTTTCTCTACAAACACCCCAAGCCCGTCGAAACGCCCCATACATATCCCACATTTGTGCTAGCCCAGAAAAAGAGAGTAAGGGTGAGAAAAGAAATAAAAGAAGGAGAGGAAGAGATTAGAAAGAAAAAAAGAAAAAAGTGGGATTAAAGAGCAAAGACAGGGAAAGGACCAAGGGAGGGTTTGAGAGAGATTGTAAAGAGTGGAAAGAAAAGAGGAAGATATTAGGAAGAAGGGAGGGTTTTAGAGTTAGAGGAGGAGCTAGTGGAGTTTGGTGGCCCACCCAATTACTGATCTGACCATCCATTTCCCATCTTACTTAGTGTGTGAGTGGAAGGGTGGAGGCTCCCCTCTTTTCCTTTGTTTCCTTTCATTTTAGTGGGCCTAGAAGGGTGGAACCCACCTTGTGTATATATGATTGCGTGTGGAGGGCCCCATAGTGGTAGAGGCCTACCTAATGGCTGGCTCTCACTCTTATTTCTTTTTCTTTCCATTTCCTTTTCCTTATTTTGTAGGTGGCTTGACATGGGACCCACAGGTAGGCCACACTATGAGGTAGCCTGCATTGCATGTTGTAATAGTGTGGACCACCTTATGTGGTCCACCTTGATATTTATTTATCATTTAACATGGTGATAAGGTTACACAGATCTAAATAAGGTAAAACACAAACATCAACTTGATCAAAAGCTCCTTGGGCCCAATACGAGTTGGCCAAACTAATGGACGAAATGGATATGAGATGGACCCCACCTGCTTGGGGAAAAAAATAAAAAATAAAAAATAAACAAAAAAAGAGAAGAAAAGAAAGAACTTGTGTTGTTGTCGCTGGCAGCATGCACCATGCGCTGCCACATACCAACGCTAATGCCAACGCCTGGCACCGTTGAGACACCATGGAAACGAGGTAGGGCACTCCGTTGGCTCCACCATGACGTATGTGATTCATCCTTACTGTCCATCCAATTTTACAGATCATTTTAGGCCATGGTTCCAAAAATGAGAAAAATCCAATTCTCACAGATCAAGTCCATAAGAATTCTCTTGTCTACTGCGTGTGCATTAAAATTCAAATTATTTCAAATAGACGCTAAGAGCACCTTTCTCAATGGTGTACTTGAGGAAGAAGTGTATGTAAAACAACCAAAAGGATTTCTGGATCCTAAATACCCTCAACATGTATACAGATTGAGTAAAGCGCTTTATGGTCTGAAGAAAGTTCCCCGAGCATGGTATGAGCGTCTAACACAATTTTTACTTGACCATATTTTTTATAGGGGGAGTGTTGATAAGACACTATTTACGCAAAAGACTGGGAATATCTTGCTCATTGCCTAGATTTATGTGGATGATATTGTTTTTGGATCCACTTGTGAAGACGCAGCTCATAAATTCGCTGAATTGATGAAATCTGAATTCGAGATGAGTATGGTTGGTGAGTTGAACTGGTTTTTGGGATTACAAGCGAAACAAATGGCTAATGGAATATTTATATGCCAGTCTAAATATACAAAAGATCTAATTAAAAGATTTGAACTTGATTCTAGCCGCACTCATAATACTCCCATAAGCACCACTCTCAAACTTTCTAAAGATATCAATGGGAAGAGTGTGGATCAACACTTGTATCGTAGTATGATCGGCAACTTACTTTACCTAACTGTGAGTCAGAACGATATCTCATATAGCATTGATGCATGCACCATATTTCAGGCCAATCCCAAAGAATCACATTTGTCTATAGTAAAAAGGATCATACGGTTTATGGCTGGGACTACTAACTACGGCTTATGGTACCCCCTTAACACATCTACCATTATTGTTGGGTATTCAGATGTTGTCTGGGCTAGGAAGATTGATGATCACAAATCAACCAGCAGAGGTTATTTTTATATTGGTAACTATCTTGTATCATGGCATAGCAAAAAGAAAAATTCAATCTCACTATCCACTGCTAAGGCCGAATACATTGCAACAGGGAGTTATTGTGTACAGCTTCTATGGATGAAGCAAATGTTATTGGATTATGGTATTACACAATCAACAATGACACTCTTCTGTGACAACACAAGTGCCATAAATATTTCAAAAAATCTGGTCCAACATTCTCGCACCAAGCACATAGACATTTAACATCACTTAATTCGTAAACTTGTCGAAGAAAACATCATTATATTGGAACATGTGCCTACCAAGCAACAACTCACCAATATATTAACAAAACTGCTAGATGCCAACAGATTTGGAAGTCTCCAAAAATCTGTTGGGATACGTGCGATGTAAACATAATAGCCCATTTGCACTAATTGTCAGATATGAGGAATCAGAGCCTTAAATTTTTTTTGAACATATATGTTTATGGAATTTTGATCCTTAAAGTTCCATTCATAGTTTGGACATATATGTATCCATTTTGATACCTTTTTGAATGTACAAACTCAAATGAGGAATATATTTCCTTGTACATTTTTTGAAATAGTGAAAAATTCACTTTTTGAAGGATCTTCGGTACCACCGAACTAACTGTTAGTGACACCGAAATCGGGCGGGGTTGTTTATAAGAGCCTGACCCTAAATAGTCTGTTTTTGGCCTAGTTTGTTTTCTTGCTCTCCCTAGACTTCGGTTGGAGCTTTTTGCTATCGACTCAACCATTCCAACGGTACTTCCTTGGTAAATCATCTCCTTTCTCATATTTTCTGGTTGTTATCCTTGGTTCTTCCTAGGTAAATCCTTTCATTCCTCCCCTTTCATCCATTTTCGTATTTCTCTTCCCTTCTCTTTCATGGATGACCAAGAGAAGGACGCACCAAAAAGAAACACGATCGGGGAGAATCATTTGACACCAAGACCAAACTTTGTGCCCCAAAAAGAGGTCAAAATACTCGACCTTCCGGTCCTCCAAATGATTCCTCTCCCCCTCTGAGTCCCATCGTGGCACGTTTTGCATCTCAAAAAATCATATGTGAGAGGAATGTTGATGCCTCATGTCTCAAGCCCTATAATGTCTATGACATTCTTCACAACCGCAGTTGGGTGCCTATTTTGTCCCTCGGAGGGGAAGTCGATGTCAATCTTGCCAAGGCCCTCCTATCTCATTATATGCGGCCATAAGATCATGACTCCTTGGCCATCACCGTCAACTATCGTGGGAGAACTTTCTCTATTACTCCTGCCCGGATAGCTTCCTTGATTAAAATTCCTATTTGCTTGGAATGTGCATTTGAGCTTGCCATGACCGATGGTGGAAAACACATTGTTTGGACTAAATTTCTCTGCAATGGTCATAATATAGAGTGGAGCAAAGGGAATGCTCTCCGTGCTACTGACATGTCAAATGACTATCGCATTCTGTATCTCATTTTCATGTTAAATGTCTACCCTCGGTCTGGTAATTATACCAAGCTGACCCTGTTCATGGTCGAAACTCTCTATAAACTTAGAACGGGGGAACCCATGTGCCTTCCCACCATGATATTCGATCAAATTGTATCGGCCTTTAAGTCAAATAATAGTGGAATCCCATTTGGGAGGTTGCTCTGTCGGATGGCAAATCAGTTTGGGATAAAGGGAAACCCAGGCAAAGTTCTCACTGCCCCCAGCGTCACATCTCTCAACATTACACGCATGCATCTTTTAGCTAGACATGGGACGAGATCTCACCCTGAGGCTGATGCTCCTCACCTTAAGTCTGATGCACCTTTAACAAAAATTCTTGTGCCTCCAGAAGAGGCTGCGACTGCATTGCCTGCCCCTTCTGCCTCACTAAAGGCCACTCTCACCCATCTCAGTAAGGAGCAGTAGGAGCTCAATGCATGCCAATCGTAACTGGAAAGAATGGTCGCTTCTATCCAGCGAACCATGCAACGCATTGCAACCCATCTCTTATGTTGCTAGGATGACTCCACCGATGCCTTGGAGCCCAGCCCTCTCTGATTTCTTGATGTTTTCATGACTTGCCTCACACTTACTCTTTAACAGTCTAATCTTTTAGTCATCAGCTAGGTTGTATACTACTCTCTCTCTCTCTCTCTCTCTCTCTCTCTCTCTCACACACACACACACACACATATGTGGATCTGATATGCCCTTGAGGGCCTAAATTTTTAACTTTTTGGATAATATTGGATGAATCTACCCAAGCTTGGGGTAGTATTTTTGGTGGTTTAAAAGATGATAACTATTATGCTCATGTTAGATCTTTTTATCCAACCTATGTTTCTAATGCATATGATGATATATTTCACTATTTGAATGATGCTCTTAATGCTTATTTCATCATAAGATTTATTCTCTCACCCTCTGTTTTATCCTCTGTTATTGGAATATTTCCTGATTAACTCTTTGCCAATAACTGACAAAAAGGGGGAGAAGAAATCTACCCACTAAAACAATGCTATTTCTTGTAAAAATTATTTGTTTCCCTTATTGCAGGTTATTCTTGGTAAACACTAGGGGGAGTAGCATGAATTTGTATTACATGTCAAGTCTTGAGTTGTAAATCTATATATTTGATATGTAATTCTTTTTGTTTTGGTATGTCATTGGTATGAACCATGACACGGTCGTAGGTTAGGTTGTTTTCTTCACGTAATTGACAAAGGGGGAGATTGTTAGTGCACTTATTTACACCCATGTTTATCCACCCATGTTTATCAATTACGTGACTAGTTGTGTCTTGTAGTCAAATGAGTTCCTGATAAGTGAAGACCGCGACGCAACTGAAGCTGAAGTAGTAAAAGTTACATTGAAGACAAAGAACTACTTCACGATCTTAAACCTTGCAAATAGATGATCTCAACCTAAATAGGAAAACCTACTTAGGTCATCTATTCTAAGCCAATCCCTAGCCCATATTTTATAGTGTTGGCTTAAGCAAGTCTCAAGTTGATGAAAGATGTATTGAATAAAAACAAGAAAAATAGAAAAATCTGTCCAACATCAGTAGGATGAAGCTACCACCGAATAACATCTTCGGTACCACCGAAGATACCTTTAGTGTTACCAAAGGGGCTCAAAATAGTCCAGCAAGCTTACAACAATAATTCAGTGTCACCAACTGAATATTTCGGTCACACTAACTACCACTGACAAACAAAGTTCGATGCTACTGAAAGAGACTGTTTTCGATCAGTAACTTTAGTATTTAATTTGG
Source organism: Magnolia sinica (assembly GCF_029962835.1). NCBI lineage: Eukaryota > Viridiplantae > Streptophyta > Magnoliopsida > Magnoliales > Magnoliaceae > Magnolia > Magnolia sinica. The sequence goes on along the minus strand of NC_080582.1, from coordinate 36,729,735 downwards.
TACTATCGATAGATAATTTGGTGTGGTACTAAAGGTCACTTTGGTAGCACCATAAACTAGCCATTTTATAAATGTTTTCTATCCGTTGAAAGCTTTTATCTATAAATATGGCTTGTAAGAACTTGCAAAATCAATGGAAATAGGCACCATAGAGTCTCTAGTATATCCCAAGCTTATCCTAACCTACCTAGACTCTATCCATACGAGTTCATGTTCTCTTCATTGTGATCCTTCACTCTTATGAGCATTCAAAGCTCCTAATTAATGAAGAACACGAACTCGTGCCTTCTCTAGAGTACAAAGATCAAACCAATAGGAATATCCTTGTTCTTTGATACTCTAGAGTGTCCATAGGTAGAATCTCTTAAGAAATCCACTCATTATCCTAGATTGGAGATTCAACCATCTCTCATAAGCTTGGTCACCTTTATGCATATATCATATGCAAGGTTTTTTATTGTGAAGCTGAACCAATAGGTAAATCCAAGTGACGTGATCGGGGGAGCATTGGGAAGATGATTCAAGCATGAGAGTGCAAAGATCAAGCATCCCAAGATGAGCTACAAAAGTGAACTCAATCCGACAAGTAAGTGTCATAGTTAAGAGTTCAAAAGTTTAGTCTCCTTCCTCATGTAGGATTGAGACTAAGAGTTTGCTATCAACAAACTTGATTAGGTTGCTAGTGTGGGACCTTGGCCGATGGGCCTAAAGGTAGGTGCCTTGTGTGAGACCTGGCCGGTGGGCCCAAAGGTAGGTGCCTTATGTGGGAGCTTGGGCAGTGGACCTAAACTATAGGTGCCTTGTGTGGGACCTTGGCCATTGGGCCTAAACTGTAGGTGCCTTCTGTGGGACCTTGGCCAGTGGGCCTAATGTGGGTTCTAAGTGTAGGACATTTGCTCTTGCGGAGAATATAAATTGTGTCCTTAGTGTATGGCTATAAAGGTTATAGGTAAACTTGTTTAAAACCTTTGATAGTGAAATCTAGTGCACTTTGGGATTGAGTGTGGATACTGGGAGTGGAGTAGGCATGTAGCCAAACTACTATAAATGCTTGTTTTTGGAATGATCATTTGCACATATGTTTAATCATGCTTATATATTCTTGAAAGATTAATTTCTTATTTATGATTGGATGAATGCTATTCATTGATAGGAAACATATGTAGTCAATACAAATTCTTCAACCAGTAGTAACTCTAGTTGGCACGAGTTCATTGTTGGCATTGGTTACAATGGTGGTTCCAGACTTCTTAGGAACCACCTAATTTGGACTCACCCATTAACTATCGGATATAGGGTATATGATAACCACATCCAATAGTCTAAGTACCTCGACCTCAAGTGCTTATTTCATATTTGGATACCAGGAGGTCTTCGCATTATCCTCTAGATAAATGCGGTGAGTCCAAATCAAAGGATCAATTCCCTTGAGGTCTGCAATTGACCATCCAAGAGCTCCTTTGTGCTCTATGAGAGTAGAGATTAGAAAACTCTCCTGTTCTTGCTCAAGGTAGGAGGAAATCACCACCAAGTATGTCTCATTTTGACCTAAATAGACATATTTCAAATCAGAGGGCAAAGGTTTTAGGTCAAGCTTCAGTGCCTTAAGGTTAGATGGTAAAGGCACTACATCAGTTTGGGGTAGTTCTTCAAATTGTGGCCTCCACCGGTTAACTTCAAGTACCAGCATAGTATCAAGCATGGTTCCCATCTCCCTAATCATATCATCATCTAAATCATGGGAGTGGGCTAGGCACATCTCTAGAGAGTCAGAGGATAAGGTCAAAAGTGTTCTATCTTCCACAAAAGAATCAATCATATTAATATCGTGAGCATCGTCATCATCCTCTACCTGTTTATTCATGTTGAAAAAAATATTGAGGTCCAATGTCATATTCCCAAAAGATAAATTCATAACTCCATTCCTGCAATTAATGATCGCATTTGATGTAACAAGGAATGGGCGACCAAGAATGATGGAAATTTGAGTGCACATGTCCACGATTGGTTGAGTATCTGAGACGATAAAATCTACTGGATAGTAGAATTTGTTAACCTAGACCAACACATCCTCAATTATCCCTCTCGGTACACGAACTGAGCAATTGGCCAATTATAATGTAGTCCAAGTGGGTTTTAATTTAACTAGACTTAGTTGTTCGTAGACCGAGTATGGAATTAGATTTATGCTCGCTCCTAAGTCAAGAAGTGCATGCTCAATCCGGTAATTCCTAATTACACAAGCGATGGTTGGGCTACCAGGATCTTTGTACTTTAATGGCACATCTTGCTTTAGGATGGCACTCACTTTTCTGAGAATTAGAGAGAGGTTTCGGTGTAATTAACCATCGAAAAAATGGAGCAATTGGCCTCCCTTGAGTTTCTAGTTTTAACTCATGTGGAGTGTTGTTAGGTCTATCAGTTTCATCTATTTTCAGGTCCTTAGACTTTTCATCCCTTACCAGAATAGATTTGTCAATTGTTTTCCCACTCCTAAGAGTGGTGATAGACTTAGCTTGCTCCATTTAATTTGAAGAGCTCGGGTTGCTGACTTCATATTGTTGTTTTGGATTGGGAAGAGGTTGAGCTGGAAGGCTTCCTTTTTCCCTAATCGCATTTTTTGTCTCAAGCACTTGTATGGCCTTTATAAGGTCTTAAAAGGCTTGTAGCATACCTTGATTGAAACGCTCTTAATTTTGAAGATGCTTTAGAACAGGATCCTCTTGAGGTTTCCCTTGATTTAGAATTTGATTAGGGAATCCTTGAGGAGAAGCAATTTGTTCGTTCCTCCAACTGAAGTTTGGATGATTTCTTCCACTAGGATTGTACGTATTTGAAGTGGATCTACTGAAAGGTCTTTGGTAATTATTCACAGCATTAGATTGCTCATTCAGTACCTCTTGAAAAGCAGGTATTGTTGGACAATTTTCAATTGTGTGAATGTTGCAAGCACAAATACCGCAAACAGTTTCCGTAGCCTTATCCTTCTTTAATTCCATGGTCTCGAGTTTTCTTATGAGATTAGCCACTTTAACATTTATATCATCATTTTTTCAGAAGATATATTCTGCCCCTCTCCTTTGATTGAGTAGGTTTTGAAGTGATGCTAGATTTTGGAGAGATGTCCCATGATTGTGTTTTTTCAGCAAACTTGTCAAAATAATCCCACACGTCATCGACCACTTTGTTCATGAATTCTCCATTGCACATTGTCTCGACCATTTGGCGCCCATCATTAAAAAAAAAACTCGTTATTCACCAAGTTTCAAAACCATGTTGTGGGCATGAATTGAAAAGATCCTTGAACCACTCCCAACATTGGAAGAATGTTTCATCTTCCTTTTAGGTGAAGTTCAAGATTGATTTTCTAAGGGTGTTCGTTTTATTATATGAAAAATTTTTCTTAATGAACTCTTGTCATGTCGTTCTATCTGGCAATAGATTGTGAACGTAATGAATGCAACCATATCTTAGCTCTCTTTCAAGGAGAAGCGAAAGAGTTTCAGCCTGACCGTGTCCTCAGACACGTTCGGAAAATATAAAGTGGCTATGATTTCATCAAACTCTTTCATGTGTAAATATGGATTTTCATATTCAAGTCCATGGAATTTTGGAAGGAGTTGGATCATCCCTGGCTTGATATCCATATGTCCTATTTTTTCTGAAAAAACCATACAGGAAGGTGTGCTCACCCCTACTGGTTGTAAACAGTCTCGTAAAGTGAAAGGCGAGGTGCTTGATGCACTTTGTTTTCATCCTGGATTTCCTCAACTCTAAGTTGAGGTGGATTTAGAGGTTGATTGGCAACCATAACTTCAGTTAACTCTGAGGATCTCTGGTGGTGTCTAATCCTGTGATGGATAGATACCCCTCAACCAATCCTCCTTCACTCAACAGACATTGAGTGTTGTCACGGACCCACTTGGGCATGAAACACTCTCAAAATCTAACCTAACCCTAAAAAGAAAGAGAGAAATCGAAATCTAGAAATAGAAAGAGAGAGAATTAGAAAGAAGTTACCAAATTAGAAGTTTCTATATTAAGATCCTGCAAAATAGAAAAACAAGTTAGTTTTTAAAAATAAATTAGGAAAGTTTCTAATCTAGAAATAGAAAGTAAGTTAGTTTCTAAAAATAATTCAGAAAAATCCTAATATAAAAATAGAAAGTAAATAAACCACAATCTAAACCTAATTCTAAAACTAGTTAATCTCAGAAAAACACAATCATTAGTCCCCGGCAACAGTGTGAAAAACTTATTCACAACCCCAAGTGTAGGGTTGTGATGTAGTAATAATCTCGGTAAGATCGAAGTCGAATCCACAAGGACTAATTTTGTGTGTATTCTGAAAGTAACTAGAAGAAGATGTGAATCTAAATTAGAAATAAAAGGAAGTACTTGTGAGGTATATAATTAGAAACTTAAGAATTCAAAGGTGAGAACTAGGGTTTCCAGGGATCCACTTGCAACTATTAGGATGTTTCCTTATTTGATTTGAGGAACTCAGTTGGAATTGGAGTCCTATCCTATCCAATTGGAAGGTATATTAATAAGATCAGATCTGAACTTCCATTGACTTAATTCTCAATGGATGAGAGTTGTGAGGATTGGAAGTGATTCCATCATCAAACCATGCCCTAGAGACAATGGCAAACAATAGGATATACCAGTTCCACAGTCGAACATAGAAGAATTATGAAGATTAGAAGAGATTTCATCACCCAATCATGCCCAAGGGATGATGGTAAACAACAAGATTTACTATCTTCACAATCTTAATTTAGAATAGGAAGATACTCAAAGTTATTGAAGATCCATTGTAATTTGAGACACAACAAACCATTAAAAACTAAAAGTATTTCTTAAATATCAAATTAGAATCAAAGAGGTTCAACAAGAACAAGAACCAAACAAGAAAAACATCTCAATCATGCTACAAGCTTCACCCCTTAGCCCTAACTAAGGGATTTAGCCAACCATAGACATGATTGGATTCAAAACCCTATAAGAAAGCATTAAAAACTAAGAAGAAAGGAAGAAACTCTTGGATGACGGCTCCACCCCTTTGCTCTACTCTCCAAACCCTAAATATCATGAAAATCACATAGAAACCCATATTTATAGCCTTCACCGCACAAAACCGCAAAACCGCCTCAAATTTACGTAGTCTGCAAATCTCTGTGTAACTCGTTCGATGTCATCGAAGGGTGTTCAAATTCTGGAAGTCGCACCTTTATGCACTGTGTAACTTTTCTACACTCGTAAGTCCTTATGTCATCGAACCTTCCTTCGATGTCATCGAGAAATCCTTCGATCCCATCGAAGGGTCTTCGATCCATCGATAAAGTGTCCAAAACGGTCTAGCGAGTTGCTTTAATTTCTTCAATAAATTCAATGCCATCGAATAGTCTTCGATGTCATCGAGCATCTTCTTCGAATCATCGAACATGACTTTGAGTCATCAAGAATTGGATCCAATATGTCCGACAACCAACTTGATTTTCCTGTGAAAATTCAATGTCATCGAGCTGTGGTCGATGTCATTGAACCGTGGCTTCGATGTCATCGACAGGTGGTCGATGACACAGATTTTGAACTGAATTTCAGCACTTTGTTCTTCCGACTTCCTTCTCCACTTGGTTTTTTTGGATCTTGAGGTCTTGAAATCTTCAATCTTGGTCTCCAAAGATCGATTCTTTGCTTTGGTAATTCTTGAGCCTCAAATCCATGCTTTTAGCATTCTTTTCAGTCCAAACTCTTAAACTCATCTTACAACACAAACATGTATAAAAATATACCATTAAGCATTATCATGTTCATAAAACCAAGATGTAAATGGGGGAAAATGTACAATATTTGAGTCTCAACAGTTAACTCGCTTAACTCGACTCGAAAAAGCTCAATTCAACTTGGTTCAAAACTGAGTTCGAGTCGAGTCGAGTTGATTTTTGGAGCTCGAATTCCATTGACCGATGATTTATGGGCTTACCATACAACCTTTAAGACCCCCATTGGAATGTCTCCCTTTAGACTCGTCTATGGGAAAGCTTGCCACTTTCTTATGGAATTGGAACATAGAACCTACTGGGCTATCAAAAATCTGAACTTTAACCTAGAAAACAATGGCTTACTGTGCAAACTATAATTGAATGAACTCGAGGAAATTCGGAGTGACATATACGAGAACTCAAGAATTTACAAGGACAGGATGAAGGTATTCCATGATAAGAACATCGTTCAGAAATCATTCTTGACTGGTCAAAAAGTCCTTTCGTACAATTCTCGGTTACATCTTTTTCTGGGTAAACTCCGATCTTGTTAGACTGGCCCTTTCACAGTTACTAATATCTATCCTCATGAGGCTGTCGAGATAAAGAATCCAACGAATGATAATGTTTCCAAAGTGAAAGGACATCGATTAAAGCTACTTGTTGAGAAATTTGACTCAAAGGACATTTCCATACCTCTGATTGATCGTGTATACCAGGATTGCCCTCCTAGTTGATGGAGTAGTTAGATTTATTGCTTTCATAAAATTTAGGAATATGATAGTTTGCTTTCCGTTTGCGTAGTCTTTGTACTAACCCATTTCATTCTGAGATTCGTGGAAAAGCTTCAAGTTTCCTTCCTCTAGGTACTATCTTTCTATCATTACTCCCTTTCTATTCATTGCCTCATGTGCATTACATGCTTATTTTTACATTGAGGATAATGTATATTTTAGGTTGGGGGTGTGGATTAGGTAAACTAATCACTATTTTCTTAATTTTAAGCAAAAATGTATGGAATTTTTAAATTTTTGAATTTTTCAAACTAAAAACCTGTTTAAAAAGCGATAGTTTGTGTGCTTAAGGATGCTTAGAGTATTATGATGGGACAGAGATTGAATTTTGAATTGTTGGAGTTTGATCAACTAAGTAATTTATCTCCTAAGTTCTTGCACTCAATAAATTAAGAGGAAGTTTGGATATCATATTGATTCAAATCATGAAGACACTTTCAATTTGCTTTCTATGAGTTATGCTAGAATTTCAAATTGTTAGTATGTAAATCATTGAAAGATGTTAGGAATTGAGTTTGGAGAATATTATCCACCTTAAAGATGAAAAAACTAGTTAAAAAATAGGAGATCGACAAAAAAGGTTAAAATGAAAAGAATGAAGTATGACAACGTCTTTGAAGTGAATGAAAAAGGTCTCTGAAAAGAATGTAAAAGTCTTAAAAAGAATGAATAAGAGTGGCTGTCGATATAAAATCAAAAACTGGAAAAAGAAGGAAAAGGGGATATGTTCGGAATCAACACTTGAGTTTTCAACCAAACTTGATATGACGAACATAGCTAACATTATAAAATGATAGTACATTTATGGGAAGTAGGTTGATATTCACTGAGCACATTGAAAAACTTGATATATGCTTACGCTCTGATTTAATCGATAAAGAACCCATTTGAGTGGTTGCTTATGTGATGCAGCTCTAGGTTTTCAAAATCTCACCTTCTTGTCTTAATTCTACCCATTCATGCTTTATTATATAAAAGATTATTTTCTGAAGAAGGTTTTGAACCTTGAAGATGAAAGATTATTCACATGTTTTGCTCAGGACTAGCAAAATGCCGGTACGGGAGTGTGTTGAGTGCTAAATATTACATATTTTCCCCATTTATATCTTGGTTTTATGAACATGATAAGGCTTAATGGTATACTTTATACATGTTTGTGTTGCATGGTGAGTTTAAGAGCTTGGATTTAAAAGAATGCTAAAAGCATGGATTTAAGGCTCAATAATTACTAAGGCAACGAATGGATCTTTGGAGACCAAGATTGAAGATTTCAAGACCCCAAGATCCAAGGAAACCAAGTGGAGAAGAAAGGAAGTTCGCAGTGCAAAGTGCAAAATCTACAAAATCTATGTCATCGACCACCTGTCGATGACATCAAAGCCATCGTTCAATGACAACGACCACAGTTCGATGACAACAAAGAATTACATGAAAATCAAGTTTAGTCACTGGACAAATTCGATGCATTTCTCGATGGATCGAAGACTTGTTTGATGACTCGAAGAGCTGTTCGATGACATTGATCTTTTTTAAAGAATTTTGGAGAAACTCGTTGGACTGTTTTGGACACATTCTCGATGGATCAAGCACCCTTTGATGCAATCAAAGGTCTGCATAATGACATCAAAGGAAGGTTTGATGGCACAATGACTTACGCAATGTGTAAAGGCGCGACTTCCGGAAATCAACTTACGTTCGATGACATTGAAGGCGTTACGCAGAACTTATGCGGACTGCGGAAATTGAGGTGGTTTTGCGATTTTGCACGAACAAGGCTATAAATATGGGTTTCCTATGCACTTTTTAAGAGATATAAGGTTTCAAGGAGTTGAGCCAAAGGCTGGAGGAGCCTTCCAAGTGTTTTTCTTCTTTCCTAGTTATTTTTAATGCTTTCTTTTAGGGTTTTGATTCCAATCATGTCTATGGTTAGCTAAATTCCTTTGCTAGGGCTAAGGGGTGAAGCTTGTAGCATGTTGGGATGTTTTTCTTTCTTTGATTCTTGTTCTTGTTGAACTTCATTGACTTCAAGTTATTTATTAAGAAATATTTTCATTTTTTAATGGTTTGTTGTGACTCAAATTATAATAGATCTGCGATAGCTTTGAATATTTTCTTTTCCTGTTTTGAGATTGTGAGATTGGTACATCTTGTTGTCCACCATCATCTCTTGGGCATGGTTGGGTGATGAAATCCCTTCCAATCATCATAATCCTCTCTTATGCATGACTAGATCTATGAAAAGTTCAGAGATTTGATTATCTCATCTTCCAATTGGATAGGGTAGGACTCCAATTCCAATTGTGCTTCTTGAATCAAGTAAGGAAATATCTTGATTGCTACAAGTGGATCCTTGGCACCCTAGTTCCCACTCTCAATTAATAGATTAAGCTTTATTCACAATTACTCCTTTATTTCAGATTTTCTAATTTAGTTCTTTCTCTAGTTCTAATTTTAATTACTTTTAGAATACATACAAGACTAGTCCCTGAGTATTCGACCTCGGTCTCACCGAGATTATTACTACATCGCGACCCTACACTTGGGGTTGTGAACAACGTTGATGGAAAATTTTCTTCGGGGTTGCCCCACTAGGTGTTTGGATCAAACCGTTTAATGGTGGATTAAGTCAAATGATGGATATAGATATATGTGTGGTAATAGATCTAGAACTAGAATTTATGTATATTTTTTATGTAACATGATCTGGATACCCGACAAGTCATAAAGTATACATCTTTCGTAAACCTAGAATATTGTATGTTCAGTTGATATGAGCAATAGCATGTGAAGGCCTAAATCTAAAGTCTATCCAGATCTAGTGAAACCTATAGATAAGAACTCCATACCTGAACCTCATTAAGGGGTTGAAAAGAGAATTTTAATGATTTTAGATGCTTGGTTGATACAAGAAATAACGTATGAAGGCCTAAATTCGAAGTCTATCCATATCCAATGAAACCCATAGCTAAAACCTCTATACCTGAACCTTGCGAAGGAGTTGAGAAGAGAAGATAATAATTATACTTTCACTATTCATGACACCTCATGCAACATGCTTGTATCCTTGAATGCTGAACCCCATGTGGGTGTGACTAATTTGTAAACTTGACTTGATTCTACATTACCTTTCATAAGATTGACAAATTGACTTATCATCACTGTAGGAATCACCACTAGCCAAAAAGAACGATCCAAAATCCATGATTGGTTAGAATTCATGGAATCGCCTAGAGATCACAAAAATAGAAGAATTCTCTACTCGAGCGACTCTTGGATAGGTCTGTACTATGGATTCCAGGTAAGGGCCTTGGTTACGAAAAATAAAGAGGTTAGGTACCCATTTACTGCCTGTATGAAACACAATCTCTGCTTTGCTATGTTAAAACACTTCTACAAGGGATTTAAAAAACTTCCAGTAAAATATCGACCTTTATATGTCTAAACTACAAAATATAAACTAAAAATGAAATGGTAACGATAGGAAAAAGATTTTTTGATAGAACTAAGGAAAAGAAAAAGAACACAGAGTTTGGTTATTCTTTTAGATCACGGTTTCTGATATAGAAGATCTTTAAAAGAGATAATTGTAGAGCATACTTTATGTGATGTTAGAGTAGAACTTACTACCTCAGGTGTTCAAAGTAGGGGGTTAGAATATACAAACTGGAAAAAGATAGATTGAGAATACATCATTGGCTTTGAAGTTAAAATAGAATAGAAGATCAAAGAGCGACCATAAGTAGAAGATCAGAGACAATAAAGAGAGCATTGTATAAGACTCTCCTTTCATAACTTTTGATGAAAATCTCAATCTTATTCTCTCTATTCTCTCACCATCAACATTCTAACCTCTCTCCTCTACGAGGGCAAGAACGTCATTTTATAAACATTTTCAGAGAGATTATTTGGATAGGAGTTGAAAAAGTTCGGTTCTCACGAGCCATAGCTTTGTCACAAAAGTGAGGTTCGTGCAACCCGAACTAGAACGTACATCATGGTCCAACTCATCACCCAAGCTGCAAGTTCATCTCAAAGAGAGGCTCATGTAGATCGAACAAAAAAGTAAGTCATTGATTCTCTCACCCTCTACACTCTAGCCTCTCTCTCCTCTGTGAAGGCAAGAACCTCATTTTATAGACGTTTTCCATTTTCAGAGAGATTATTTATATAGGCGTTGAGCAAGTTCGACTCTCATGAGCCATAGCTTCGTCACAAAAGTAAGGCTAGTGCAACCTGAACTAGAACGCGCGTCATCGTCCAACTCATCACCTAAGCTGCAGGTTCATCTCAAAGAGAGGCTCATGTAGATCAAACTAAAAAGTAAGTCGTAGATTGGTCCAACGCAACATCTGAATGGTAGCTTCATCCAAAAGCAAGGCTCGTACAAACTAAGTCACGGACCCATAAACAGTTGAAGTGGTACCATTTTTACAAAAAATAAAAATTAAAAAAATAGTGGATTTACCATCATTTTTTTTCACAAAAAAAAAAAAGAAAAAAGTGGAGCTACCATTGTCTTTGTGTAATAACAGTGAAGCTACCACCTTTTTTGTGCTTTGTATCCACCAACAAGTGGGGTGTTTATATATTCATAATTAGATTATTCGTGATTCCAATTAATAATAGTTTGGCTAATCATACATATATGACACATGGGCATTATTGGGTGTTTAGACATTGTGAGCATGTATTTTTTATATTTTCGTTGATGTCATTACATTATACAAATGTCCATTTATTATTATTATTATTATTATTATTATTATTATTATTATTATTTTATTTTTGTGGGATTTGCTAAGTGGCTAATCTTTATGAACATGTACTTGTTGTATTTTCACTGGTGATTAGTCATTGTGTGATTGTCCCTTTTTTATGCAGGCATTATTGGGTGACTAGTCATTGTGACCATGTACTTATATTTTTGTTGGTGACTAGACCATTATACAAATGCCCATTTTGGATGTAGCTAGTTATTATGAGCATGTATTTGTTATATTTTCACTGATAGCTAGCCAGTGTTTTCCATCTAGATGTGCATCCTCAGGTTTGAGTGCATTTTGTTCTTTCATTCATATAAATAAGATTTGCATTTATACAATGTATGGTGAATCGTGGCTTGTTATTTAAAATTATACTTAATTAATATGTCATGTTTATAATCTTGGTAGGATTTCTCACTGAGTTGGCCACTCACATCGTTTGATATATGCATTGCACCAACCAGGTGATTGAGGAATAAGCGGGCCGCTGTGGATTGTAAGGAGGCTCGTGAGAGGCTGGTCAAGAGCTAGGAAATGAGGAGCCCTTTTTGCTTGTATGGCTGAGCTCTACTAGCTCAGCCAGTTCTTTTCTTTTGCAGACATGGTATCCCATACATTTGATTACTTATGATTTGTATATAGTCATGGATAGGACCCCTTTTGGATTTGTGTGTGTGTATATATATATATATATATATATATATATATATATATATATTGGTCCCCATATTCTCTAGTGTAGTTATCTCTTCTTTTATTTTGATACCCGCTGATCGAATGCTACTCTGATTATGAATGAATGATGATCTGTCTACGAATGGATATTAATCTAACCATGTGTAGGCATTAGAAATGCATCCACATATGATTGTATCCCTAACTGAAATACTTTGATTGTGGTCAGATGAGAATCGAACTATATATAGCGTGGGAAGCAAATCTATGAGGATTGCTTGCTTAAGTGTGACACTTGGATTTCCATTGCAAGAACACTGTACTCGGGCTACGAAACCGGGTGTTACATATATACTTTATCTTAATCTATATTCTAAATAATGCAAGTAGTGTGTAGCTAATTTTAACCCTAATTAATTTTTCAAGGGTGGAGAACTTTGAATATTTAAAGAGCACGAGGTAGACGTTTTAAATAGAATTAGGGGTATTTTGAAAATTGAAAAATCAGTTGTTGTCTAACATAACGTTCAAATTTAACCTACGAAAGGTCACAAATAGTTTAGATTTTACCTGTGAGTAACATTTGGCCAATTTTACTTCTTTAATAGAAAAACAAAGAAAGGTAAGCTTTGGTTTTACCTATAAGGTATTTTTGTCCTTTTAATTGCTTATTAAGTGTATCCAAACACATGTATATCCTCTTAAAGTGTAGTCCACCTTAAGTGTATTTTGGAGAGCTTGTGCAACAAAAAGACTATGTGAGGTATTGATTATGTCATCCACTCCATGCATATGTTGTATCAACTTATGTGACAATGTTATTGGAGGCAGATCGAACACTTGATTGAACAATGTGATCATGGGAATGAATGACGACGTTTTGCCTACCATTGAAACCATTCCTTACCCTTTTATCTCTCTCCATAGTCATCACATTTCCCTCCATCTCTACACTCTTCTCGTCACGTTTTTTTACATGCCATAATTCATATATTATATACAATATTATTAAAATTAGGACTCAATCTGGATCCAACTTGACGTGGTTTAATTTTAATTTCGTCCAAGATACAGGACCTAACTGGCTAGACTTTAACCAGGTTCAAAATAGAAGAACCATAAAATAAATTGATCAAAATGGGTTTGAAAATTTAAATTTAGATTGATATGTTAAAATCAGGCCGGATCCATCAGGTGCCCGAGGGTCCCTAGGTTTTTGGTATGATTTTAGATACATTCCTATCGTCTGTACCACCTGGATTTGGATGAAGCTGATACTCAAGAGTGCATCTTACTCCGTATTTGGAAGCCACGCATGGATAACAGTCGACCCTAAACAGCTTTGACCACACGGTAACATCATCATGCAGCTACCGCACTGGAACATTCGCTTCACAGGGGCTTTTGGGGGAAGTTTTCATACTAATGATGTGAGTGGCCTCGAGCCTAAAAATAAGCTTGATCCAAAACTCAGGTGGGCCACACGGGAACATTAAGAAGGAAGATGCCTGCCAATAGAAACTTCTAAATTTTTTGTGATGGCATTGTGATGTGTGTATGACATCCCAACCGTTCATTAGGTGGATTTCATTAGGATGAAGTGGCACCCAAAAATATGAGCTCCATCCAAAACCAGGTCGGCTATACCATGTGAATTTAGAGGCGTGAGACATGATTTTACATTGTTAGTTGTAGTGAGGCCCACCTAAGTTTTTGGTTAAATCTGACTTTCAGGCTACTGGACCAACATAGTGGGCCATGCACAATTAAGGAAGCCATTTCCCGGGAAAGCCTTTCACATGAAGTTCCTGCTCTGGGATGCTAAGTGGGGCTCAGCATGATGTTTCTAAAAAAATCCACCCTGTCCATCCGTTTTTACAAATCATTTTAAGACGTTAGAACAAAAATTAGGTGGATCCAAGACTCATGTGGACCGCACGAGAAGAAACAGTGGAGTTTCAGTGACCACCGTTTAAATATTTATATGGCCATGAAAGTTTAGTATACGACTAATAGTTTTGTATATTCACTTCATCCCAGTGGAAATGAACTTATAAATTAGATATCAAGATATTGGCTAGGAAGTTTTCAATGGTGGAAAACTCTTTATCCGACTTTCCTTCTCATGTGAACCCCTGTAGTTTTGGATCTACCTTTTTTTGTATCATAATCTAAAATTATTAAAATAAATAAATAAATAAATAACATGGATGAACGGAGTGAATTTTTCAGAAACATCATGCTGTGCCACCAAGCATCCCAGCGCCGCTGTAACTTCCTGCCAAAGGCTTTGGCAGGAAATCCGCATCCCATAATTAAGGTGACACACACACATCAAAGTGGGCCCGCACATCTGTACGGGAATCTGAATTTCACACGAATTTAAACCGCGTGGGACCCACTGTGTTGTGAATGTGCCACCAACCACTCCATCAGTGCGCTCGCCCTAGTTAAGGCAGGACGAATGTGTACACAATGTTTTCAAGCAGTGTAGAAAACACCTAAGTTCTGTGGGTCCCACCATGTTGTATATAAAAATCTATTCCGTCCATCAGTTAAGTACTCCTTTTTTGAGGTGTACATAAAATTTATCAGCATGACAGATAACTCTTAAGGGCCACATCATTAGGAAAAATGCAAATTTGCTCCTAAAACCTCTAAGTTCATATGGTGTGGCTAACCTGACTTTTAGATCAGGCAGATTTTTGTATTTTTCATTCATCCTAGTGATTTATATCTGATTAACGGATTTGATGAAAGATACAAACCATGGACGCCCCACACGACAACCTATGGTTGGAAACCCAGCCCCATTGTTCCCTGTGGTACGGCCCAAATGAGCAGTGGATTTGGATGATATTTTCAGTCATATCATAAAGTACAGTATAGAATCTTATGGACAGATTGGATGTTATATAGACAACATGGTTCAGTCCAGAGAGCTTTGATGTTTTACACGCTGCCTAGGGCAGGTGTTGTACAAGATTCAAATCCAGGCAGTCAGAGAACGCCGACGCCATATGGATCCAAAACCGAGGCGTGCAAAGGAGAACAGTGGGGAACATTGGAGAGCGGAATGCACACCATAAAGGCTTCTAGTCTTTTGTTAGGCCCACCTAGGTGCGTATATGTCATCCCAACCGTTCATCACTACGTCCGAGTAGACATGATCTGACATTCTATCCTCTAGTTGGTGCACCATAATTTGGAATAACGCTGTTTTTAGGCTACTGAATTTCACATTTAATGTGAAGTTCCGATGCCACACACACAACACAATGGCCCCACAGAGATGGACTATGTGGTAACTTTTCTCGTTCCTGTATGGGAAGTGTTGGCTTTATGTTTGGTTGGGTAAGTGTGACCTGTACGGGAACTAGTTGTGTGGCTGGATTCAAATTGAATAACTTGACCCGGTAGATATGTCAACATGTGAGTGTATATGACTGAGACTTGAGAAGATCAATTGCCTACTCAATTACACTAAGACTTGAGAATGTCAGTTGCCTATTCAATCACATTGAGACTTGATAAGATCAATCGTGAATTAAGTGATTCTCAAAGAATGGGGTTCCTCATCAAGAAATAGATTGCACATTGTCTCCCATATGAAATAATTTTTATAAATATAAACTGACAACAAAAATAAAATACTTATAGTGGAGCAATTCTAAGATGTCTTTATGAAAAATGAAGTAGTTGTATTGACACAGGAAATATTCCACGCTATATATTTCTCATGCAATGACACTTGCCTCTTTTTTTCATTGGCTATTTTAGGAACGGTCAAAAAATAGAGTACGACAACAAAATCTCTTATATTTGAATTGTATGGCACACTATGTGTGGCATCCCATCTGTCCATCAGTTGCACCATCTCTCTTCCTCATGTTAGTCTACAGTCTATCCATCAGTTGCACCATCTTCCTTATGTTAGGACTAGAGACTGAAATAAGCTTTGATCTGAAACACCTGCTAAAGAAATTTCAAATTTTTTTGGCTCACCATACTGTGTATATGCTATCCAAACTATTCATCAAGTGGATTCGCACTGATGAAGGGATATGCCCTGAAAATCAGCTTAATCTGAAGCACATGTGGGCCGCACACAATGTGAATTGAGTGGCTATAGGCATGACTTTACACTGTTTCCTGTAGCATAGCCCACCTGTGTCTTGGATCAGGTCAATTTATGGGCCTCTGGACCAGCATGAGGGGCCGCATCTGATGCAATGTTTGGATGCCAGACAAGTATGGCGATAGTCTGATTCCCAGTTTTGGTCTTTAAGCTAAAAACCTGCTAGATCCAAAAATCAAGTGGGCCACAGCAAAGGGATCACATTGGAGAAAGGGACCCCACAAAAATTCTAATATTTTTCGAGGGCAGACGTGGTTTGTATATATCATCTAAACTGTTCAGTAAGTGTTTCACACAAGGATCATAGCACACGCCAAAAATGAGCTTGTTCAAAAATATAGTGGGCCTACACCACGTGTACGCAGTGATTTTAAGCCTGATTTGACATTGCCACCTGCAGCAAGTAGTTTTGGACCGGTTTGATTTTTGGGATCATGGACCAGCATGTAGGCTAAGGGCACATATAATCCAAAATTTAGATGCAGCACATACGGTGGGCCCGACAAAGCTCACCCGTATCCTGACATGACCATAATGTCGAGTAGAGTGGATTAGCCATCGAGGAATGATCCAATACGGAACGGAATAGTCTGCAACAACTGTTTTATGCAGCAGCTAATAAAAAATCCAAGCTAAGCGGGGCCACCAAGTTGTATATACAACATCCACTCTGTCTATCTGGTTCTATTCTTCATTCAAGGCCATGGGACAAATAATCAGCCATATCCACGATTTAAGTCTACTACAACGCATGGACAATGAAGATGGGATACCAACTATATGTTTGTGTGTCGGGCACATGAATGTATATTTAAAATAATAATGATAATAATAATAATAGTAGTAGTAATAAATGTTTAATACAGAAGTTACATTCCAGTGTTGTCAGATGCCTTAAATCAGTTTTTTGGCATTGGTCGGCGGTCGTGGCTTAGCCACGATTGGTCGTAGAGAGCGGCTCGATTGGTCGTAGCCTGCTCGACTCAAAGTCCAGCGGCTATGCATTTTGGTGTCCGAGATACTTGACTGGTCGAAGGAATGGCTCAACCAGTCGTAGGGGTCCTACGACCAGTCATAGCCTCGGCTCGACTAGTCGTAGTTACGCAGATTCGTTTCCGAATCTGATGTGAACTGCGAAAATTTGAGTCAGTCTTTCGCAAGATACGAAAGGAAGTTGCCTAAACTATAAATAGGGGTCCCTAGGGTTTTTCGAGGAACCATGGGAAAATATTTTAAGGCTTCCTTGAGGTATTCTAAAGGGTTCTAGGGTTATCAAAGGGTGTAGCAAGGGTGAAATTCGAGGTTGTTCGAATCGGGTAAATCCTCTCTCTTTGTAATTTCTATTTTCGTAGTGGAGATCTTTCGCTTTGTACCCTGGTTTTTTCCCGCAAAGGTTTTCCATATTAAAACTTTGTGTTCTTCTGTGATTGCTTGTTACTATTGAATTGTTATCCTAGATCTAGATCTCTGTGATTCCGCAGAACAAATCCCCAATATGTGGTATCAGAGCAATCGTTGGGGCACAGATCTGAATCTGAGGAATTAGTAATAATGGCGAGCACCAGGTATGATATCGAGAAGTACTCAGGAAAAAATAATTTTGAGTTATAGAAGATCAAGATGATGAGTTCCTTAATCAAGCAAAGCGAAGATGGTGCTCTTGATGAGCGAAAGTCTATTATGACTAATGATGAATAGAATACTCTTGATAAGAAGGCTTTATCATCGATCCGTTTATGTCTCACAGATGAGGTTCTCTACAACGTTATGAGGGAGAAAACTGCGGCTAAGTTATGAGTGAAGTTAGAGGATGTTTATGCGAAAAAATTCTCTGAAAATCGCCTACACTTGAAGCGGCAGTGGTATAACTTCAAGATGGCAGAGGGTGGAGATCTGGAGGCTCACATCAGCAATTTTAATAAATTAGTTTGCAAATTGCTGGATATGGAAGAAGTAATGAAAGATAAAGAACAAGCATGTATGTTGCTGAATTCTCTTTCGGGGTCGTATGAGTCATTCAAGGACACCATGTGCAGCATGAATACAACCTTAAGTGTCGACACCGTTATCTCAACCCTTTAAGGGAAGGCTATGAGAAAGCTAAATGGCGATATGGGGTCATCTTCTGATGCACTGCTTACAATGGGTAGAAATTTTGAACAAGGTACGGGTTCTTCAGGTTATAGATCCAAATCCAAGGGCAAGGGCAAAGGAAAGGTAAAGTGTTAGAATTGTGGGAAGGAAAGACATATGAAGAAGGATTGTGAAAATCCTAAATCGAAGAGAAGATTCTGAGGCTTCGTACAGAGAGGCCAATGCTGCCACGTCAGATGGATCGAGTAGATGTGATGGTGATGTTTTGTCTGTGTCTTCGCTCAGACGGTCATACGATGATCGTAAGGAGGAGTGGATGCTAGACACAGGGGCATCTTTTCATATGAATCCTTATTAGAGTTGGTTCACCAGCTACAGGGAGTGCGGTGGTGGACAGATATTTATGGGCAATGACATTATCTGTAATGTTGTGGTTGTTGGTTCGGTGCGCATCAGGATGTCTTGTCACCCCCCAAACTAAGAAATCGGGCTCACAAAATTCTCGATGGCCGAATCCGGTGCCGACAGCCTCTGTAGTACCCCATTCTCGGCTCCTAGCATTCATACGCCAGATTCCGATCCTGGGATCCTACAAGGAGGATTTTTCAACGTACATTTAATTCATAATAAGCATAACCACAAGATTACCTAATTCACAAAGGCAACATCATCATCACATATCCACTAATATAATCATTTGAGTACAATGCTGAAGGAAAAATACATCAATCGAAAATCAAGCTCCCGAAGACCGCTGCACACTCCAAGCTCAACGCGGCTGCAACCTAACGCCACTTGCACGTATCTATCGTGCATAAGCTTACAAAAGCTTAGAGGGTAGTGAAAGTGTGTGCCCAAGGTAAGTGTCAAGTATACCATAAAGCCCATAAATCATACATCATCAGAGTAAGTGGAAATACTGACAAGATCATGAATCATACAATATTAGAGTAATGCGAAAATATAGGGTAAGTCCATGAATGCTATCAGCTGTACCAAAGTTATGTGATGCAAGGCATGAATGCTATCGGCCATACCAAGGCCATGCGATACGAAACATAAAAAGGTAATAACAGATGCTGAGGATACAATGCAATATGCAAATCCCGACGAGCCATGAATACCATCAATCTCATCTAGGTCATATAAGTGCAAAAACATGGTAACCCAAAATGCTAAGTACTGCGGATGCAATGTAATATGCGGTGCGAATGAAATGACCATACTGGAATGTGAAGTCAGGATAATAGTACGTAGTATTGCAGGCTATGGGGTCCATCACAAGGGACTTCTATCCTAACCAGTCCCATACCTAAATTTGGATAGTCAGACACCATGTGGTAAACTCCTGATCTCAAGTTAGTTGCGCGCCCAACCAAAATCCTGGCCATGCGAAGGTACACGTGACAAATAGTTACATACCACCAGCCTGAGTGGATAGTGAATGAATGAATGAATGGATATGCAATTCCTGCTCAATAAGTCCACATATCAGTACGGTTACTCTCTGAGGAAATCACCGGGGTCTATTACACTCCAAACCAGGTTGTCACCCCATCACGCGCAACAAGGTGAGTGGAAGAGACCTCACTATCCGCCTGCCAATATCGGGCTCGGCTCGTCGATAGTGGACCCATTCCTCGAGCTGGTCAGACTCAGCCTAGCATTGTCCCCTCCTCTCGGGCGGGTAAGGCCGTAACCCCTTCCAACCGACCACGACACAGTGGGAGACGCGGCCTATCGGTATATGGCCCTCATGCGCTCATGCATCCATTCGGTCTAGACGTTGGAGCAACCTCTAGAACCAAGAGGGTTTAGGGACTTTCACCCAGGGATATCTATAGCACCCCATGTAAAACAGATTTTCGGTGTCCCATCTGGCTATCCACGATATGCCTATGGAAGCTACGACCCTGATGTCGCTAGGGTATACAATGATCATGTCACGTGTATGCGAGATGCATGAGTCACACTATCCAGTCATGCAGCAATCCTGTGCGTACAGTGCAATAATATGGGCACTCCATCTCATAAGGAGTCCCGTAAATAGTCCGCCCAATGGCGTATGCTATGATCAAACATTTCTCATATCAGGCATACATATGATGCGTATGGGCATGAATCATAGAGTTATATTATGCATTTTATAAGGTAATAAACTATCCTTACAATGCAAATGGGCCTAGACGGCCAACACATAACAAGTATGGGCCTATCAATGGGCGCTAGGGAGAGTTATAATGCAGACATTTAACCAACATTAATCTTACAATGTGGACGTTAAACCAACATTGCTCCCAAGGCATGGCCCGCCATAAATGTCATTACATAACCTATGGTGGAATCACACAATGCAATAGACCTTGATACATCCCAATGGGCCTCAACCCATGGGCCTCAAATACATCAAATGAGTCTCATCATATGGTCCTTATATATGTCAGGTGGGCCTCAACAACGAGCCTCATACACATCACGGTGTGCCTTAATAATGGGCCTGATACACATCAAGGTGGGCCTCAATAACGAGCCTTGAATACATTACAATGGGTCTCAACCCATGGGCTCCAAATACATCACAATGGGCCTCAACCCATGGGCCCTAATACATCACAGTGGGCCACATCACATGGGCTTTATATATCTCAAATGGACCACACCAATTGGGCCCCATGCATACCAAATGGGCCACACCCAAATATAAGTGGAGATAGTGATTTTTCCACCATTAAGGTTCCCAAAGCCCATACTAACATTTATTTTCTATCCAATCCGGTCATAAGGTCACACAAACCTGGATTAAGAGGAAAACACATTTCCTACTAATCCAAACTTTTGTGACAACAAAGGATTTCAATGGCAGGGACTCAATCCCCACTACTATTTGTAATGTGGTCCACTTGATCCTAAATCTGCCTCATTCTTCAGCTCATGCCCAAAAATGAGCTTTCCAAATGGTTGGGAGGCTTGGATGCAACACATGCATCATGATGGATCCCATAGGTGGATGGATCTGGCTCATTCTTTAGCTCATACCCAATAATGAGCTTGCAAAATGGATTGACGGTTTGGATGCAACACATGCAGCATGGTGGGGTCTAATACCCATCCAGCAACCAGCAAAATGGCCAGACGGTTTGAATAAAACACATACATTACCATGGGATCCACTATCCGCCTGGACGGTGGCAATAAAGCACATGCATCATAGTGGGTCCCACTTGGGGCCCACCATAATACTCAATTGCAATCCAACCCGTTGGTAAGGTCGCAGACCTGGATGAAAAGGAAAGACAAATTTCATCTTGATCCAAGACTTCTGTGGACCCAAAAATGGGTTTCAATGGCAAACAATTCAACCCACTGTTTCTTCTGATGTGGGTCACCTAAGTCTTGAATGTGGCTGAAATTTGAAGGGGGCCCACTGATGGAGGTGGCCCACCATATGAACGGGTTGGATGGCAAATATACATCAGGGTGGGGCCCACGGCTGGGACCGTGGGTCCATGCCAAGCGATCGCCCGCCCGCTGGCGCAGGCGCTGTTAGCACGTCTGACAACAGCAACAATGCTGTTGTATTTTATTTTATTTTATTTTTTGAATCACAAGATACCGTGGTTTTACATGTGTGGGGCCCGCATTAGTGGAATCTGACCCTGCCGTTGGGTCCCATGGCTTAATACAAGCCAAACGAGCCCAATATTGAATATATTTTGGTGAATAGACATAGTAGTTGGTTTTTCAACGGTAACCACTACAGTTTCTCATGCTATGGCCCACCAGATACTCAGATCAGCTTCATTTTTCGGCTCAACGCCTAAAATGAACTCAAGAATGGAATGGGTGGCGTGGATTGAATGCTTACATCAAGGTGGGGCCTACACCAGCAGCCCACCGAAATAGCCTTGAACGAAGGCTAATATTTATGTTTTTCCTTTCAACGTCCAGCGTCCCTGGACGCTGGACAGCTTTGGCATAGTATAATGTTTGAGGTGAGCCCCACCTATGGATGTGGGCCACCAAAAGAAAGGGGGGTTGGGATGGCATGGGAAATACATACATCAAAGTGGGGTCCATCCAAGCGGGCCACACAAATATATCATCACACAAAAATTAAAAAAATACAGAGGGAGAGAGAGAGAGAGACACGTGATGATGGAGGGACCTCGGTATTATGTGCCCTCCCTTGCATGATCTATAACATACATGAAGTGGGTCTCATTTCAAATGGGCCTACCGATCAAAATCAACAGTGGAGATCCTTTCTCCACCGAAATAGAGGGTCTAGATGACCCATTTTCAAGCTAGAAAATAAACATCATGATGGGGTCCATGGAGAATGGCCCCATCATGGAATGATCATGAAGATCAAGGTGGGCCATCGGCCACATCTTAGGGCCCAAAGTGAGATCCATACCATTGATCGGTAGCCCTCACTTGGCCCATCATAAGAACATGAAAATCTAGCCTATAAAAGCACCCACCGTCAATCTTCTTAGTCCATTGGAAAGCCGATCTCCTTGTGCTTCACTTTAACGGTGGAAGATGGGAAATGAATGGCTAGAATGAGGGATTTTGGGATGGAGAAGTGGGCCACACAACTCACTTTCTCTCATGGAAGAGCTTGGACGTGTGAGGCTCTTTTGCTTGGGATTTGTTGCTTGGACAATGAAGGAGAGAGAGAGTTGTAAGGAGAGAAGTGATGGGAGATGGGTGATGGATGTGAGTGATGGGTGAGGTGATGGATTGGTTGACTTTGGTGGTTGCTTAACTCCTGGAGAAAGAAAGCATGGGTGCTCTTGTACTTGACATGATGTGATGTGATTGATTGATGGAGTGATTGATTGATAGGACATGTTGTAGAGATTCTCTTGGGATTGCAAAAGCGTGGCGTTTTTTCGAAATAAACGCCGGCCCACATCTTCTGACCAGGGTATCGCATCAGTGTGCAAGACACGGCGTTGGAACCGCGACGACGGTGCGGTCGCAATGATAAAAGTCTCGGATTAAGCCGACTCAAATCTACGGGATATGACTTAGGGTTGTGCGCAAACATCGATTATACGTCGTAAGTTGCTAGAATTTGACAGGAAGGATCGCGGGAGTCGTCGGAATAGTATAGGCTAGGATACAGGTCTTATATGTTTGATGGAGCGTACCTTGACTGATGTCAGGCACGTTCCTGATTTGAAGCAGAATCTAATTTCTCTTGGTGTACTTGAGGTAAAAGGATGCAAGTACACAGGTATTAATGGTGCTCTTAAAGTATCTAAGGGGGCATAGGAAGCGCAACAACTCGGTAACTTATACAAGTTGATCGAGAGCACTTCAAAAGGTGGAGCTATAATGGATGTAGCGGATTTCACCTCTACACGTGTGTGGTATGCTGGGCATGACCACATGAGTGGGCAAGGCAAGAAGGCTGAGACGCGCGGACAGGGATACAGAGTAGGTAGAGCAGCCACCTATGAGAAGAATCACACGACATGATCGCAGGATATCGGTGAGCTACATGGATGACTCCAATATCGCAAGAGATTCACCTTCTATTCAGATGGCTCTAGGTGAGCCTGGTGCTGAGAAGTGTAAGGTGACTATTGGCGATATGATGGATTCGTTGTACCAGACCGACATATGGGAGCTGGTGGAGCTTTCAATGGGTCGGAGAGCGGTTAGATGCAGGTAGATCTTCAGGAGGATACAGCATAGATACAAGGCGAGGTTGGTAGCAAAGGGTTATGCTCAGAGAGAAGGAATCAGCTTCTCAGAGATATTAATGCTGACAGTATAGCAAGTGTCTATTAGATCCGTGATTAGCGCTAGTTGGCCAATGTGATCTTGAGTTGGAAGGATGGATGTGGAGTCTGCACTTTTGCATGAAAAAGTGAAGAGCAGATCTACATGAAAAAGTGGTTCGAAGTTAAAGGGGGCTAAGAAAAGACTTTGCAGGAGGTCATGGTTCGACCTGTCGCCTAAGCAATGGTTTGATTCCTTCATGGTGAGTCAAGAATTGATGACATGTAGATCGTCAATTATGACATGTCTGAAATCAATGCACTGAAGACTCGGTTAAGTGGGACATTCAGGATGAAGGATTGGGGGCTGCAAAGATAGTTCTCAGCGTTGAGACTGAAGGAGGAGTAGGTTTTAGTGATCACAGGAGGAATACCGTGTGTGTAGGTATTGATCAAGGAGGGGATGGATCATGTAAAGCCGGAGAGCGTTCCCTACGCATCTCTCCTCAAGTTTTCATCAGGACATGTTTCAAAACAGATGAGGAAAAGCAGGATATCTCATGAGCCTTATTCGAATGCGGTTGGCAATGTATGCCATGGTCAGGATTAGACCGGTTATTTCACGAGCTATCAGTGTTGTGAGCAAGTACCCCGGCAAGTAATATTGGGTAGCGGTGAGATGGTAAGAAGACTACGTCTTTCCTTTTGAGAAGACAGGAGTAAAGATGGTTGGGCACGTGGATTCTGATCCGACAGACATGCTCTCCTAGATTGTTCCTATAGAAAAGTTCAAGGTCTATGAAACTTCTCTGGGCTTGGCGATGGCAGAAAGAAGGACGGAGTGTTCACGAGAAGCTATGATGCAATGAAGAAATAAGAGAAGAGATCAAGGAGCTACACAATTGAAGATTGAAGGCATGGTGGAGATTGTTGTCAGATGCCTTAAATCAGTTTTTTGGCATTAGTCGACCAGTCGTGGCTTACCCACGACTGGTCGTAGAGAGTGGCTCAACTGGTCGTAGCCCGCTCGACTCAAAGTCTAGCGGCTATGTATTTTGGTGTCCGAGATACTTGACCGGTCGAAGGAATGGCTCGACCGGTCGTAGGGGTCCTACGACCAGTCGTAGCCTCGGCTCGACTAGTCGTAGTTACGCAGATTCGTTTCCGAATCTGATGCGAACTGTGGAAATTTGATTCAGTCTTTCGCAAGGTACGAAAGGAAGTTGCCTAAACTATAAATAGGGGTCCCTAGGGCTTTTCTAGGAACTATAGGAAAATATTCTAAGGCTTCCTAAAGGTATTCTAAAGGGTTCTAGGGTTATCAAAGGGTGTAGCAAGGGTGAGATTCGAGGTTGTTCGAATCGGGTAAGTCCTCTCTTTGTAATTTCTATTTTCGTAGTGGAGATCTGTCGCTTTGTGCTGTGGTTTTTTCCCGCAAGGGTTTTCCACGTTAAAACTTTGTGTTCTTCTATGATTGCTTGTTACTATTGAATTGCTATCCTAGATCTAGATCTGTGTGATTCCGCAGAACAAATCCCCAACATCCAGCACCTCTCTAAAAAGGTTTCATTAAACTATCACATTAACCTTTATTGGATTTCTCAATGGAAATTTGTACTGGCTATCCTGGTAAATGGTCAGCAGCATGTTAAAAAGCTTATCCAATTATCTTTTTAACAAGTCTAAGATTACTCCGATTAAATTAGTAGTGAGGAAGACACTGGCTTTCTCCCAAGATCACGAGATACAAACTACGAATGGCGCTATTAAGGTGCACGGAAACTGCTTCAAAGCAGTCTCTCCAAGTTCAACCAACAAGAAGGTGACACATGTCTACCACTTCAAGTGTGGTATAGTTGTAACATAGACCCCTTGAATTGCGTACAACTATCCATCATTTGGGCTAACCAGATAAATACTCCATTTCGAGCAACATTTAAGAATTTTGATTCCATTTTTCTCACCACTTGCTTTGAAGGTAAGCTTTCGCCTATGAATAAGACAATTCAATGAGTCGGGCACAACTCACTTGGCGCCCCGATCCCTCTAGATTGAAGGGGCACCCTGTGATCGGTGCCCCATATTTTTTTTGTGGGATCTTGGGTTGACGCCTAATCAGTGCTCCCTCTTTTCCACCCTTCCTCCTGGGGTTTAGTTAGTGTCCGGAATGGTTGCTAGACTACACAGCTAGGGATGGAGCCACAGCTTGCACCCCACTATAAAATAATAATAATAACAATAATAATAATAAAGCACAGGTTGGCGAGCGCGGATTAGGTACTACCCCTGCCTATTCGGGATAGGCGGAGGCTCCTATGGCCAATGAGGGGCCACCGTGATGCATTAGTTTTATCCACATCGTCCATCCACTTTTCCATATCATTTTTTATTATGGTACCAAAAATAGTAAATATCCAATGCTCAAATGGACCACACAGTGGGGATTAAATTCCTACTGTTGAAAAATTCTTAGGGACCACAGAAGTTTTAGATCAAGATAATATTTATTTTTTCACTTCATCCAGGTGTATATGACCATATAAACAGGTTGGATAGAAAATAAACGACACAGTGGATCTTTAAAAGGTTTCAATGGTGGATGACAGCACCACTAATTCCTATTGTGTGGTCCACTTGAACCTTGGATCTTCTTTATTTTTCGTTAAGTAATCTAAAATAATATGAAAAAAATGGTGGACAGTTTGGATAAAACTCATA
Organism: Magnolia sinica; assembly: GCF_029962835.1. Taxonomy (NCBI): domain Eukaryota; kingdom Viridiplantae; phylum Streptophyta; class Magnoliopsida; order Magnoliales; family Magnoliaceae; genus Magnolia; species Magnolia sinica. Next base: position 36,703,050 of record NC_080582.1, on the reverse strand, counting down.
CATCATGGTAGACCCTCGGTGGCCCTTGAAGCCTTCGCCCGTCCCGAGCTCTGAAGGCAGGTATTACCTAATCCGCACCCCAGGTTGGTGACCCAGCCTGGACCTTGGCCAAATAGGTTTGGCACCCCTAGCTAGCACCATGGCCAAATAGGGTTATTGCCCTTAGCATGCACCTCGGTCATACAAGGTTAGCACCCTAGCATGCATCTCAGCCAAACAAGGTCAGTGCCCCTAGCCTACACCTCTACTAAATAGGGTTGGCACCCCAACATGCACCTCTACCAAATGGGGTGGCATGATGGGATTTCAGAGATTCATTGTGGAATATGATTTCCTCAGAATCTAAACAAAAAATCTCAATCTTAAAACCTTCATAGTGTGATCGTGTATAATTTATAGAACATAAAATATAACTTGAAAATATTAGATCATACTTGAAATCAAATCTGACAGTATAACTCGATCTAATGCCAATGAAGATCGATCCTTCAAGATAGAAGTTCTCTCCCTAATCTATTCTAGTACCTGAGAGATTGAGCAATCCTAAAGTGTATCCTCTGATAGGTCATAAGAACACTCCAACTTTCCATAAGAATGGACGAAATAGATGAAGAAGGTGTAGGAGAAGGGAAGATGGAAATATTACTCTCTCTCTCTCTCTCTCTCTCTCTCTCTCTCCACTCTACTTCACATGCCCAAAGGAGGGGTGTCCAGGGTTGCTCATTGTCTCCCCTTTGAGATATAGTATTCCGCCAACCTACGCATAATTTTATAATCTACTGTAAGGGAAGTGTATCGATCCATCTTATCAATGTATGTACCAATGATCTAATCCCTCTAGTGACATAGGCATCGACTAAATATTTATATCCCATGTTGATCAAGTGGTAAACCACCCAATTTGGACTATCATATCATCATTAAGTCTGATCCAAGTAATTTTAACTATTAAAATAAAACTTTAACTGTTAAAAACCTTTGAAAAACTGATTAAAACATATATAATTTTAGGGCTGGTGAAAAAATCATAATTAAACTAATCAAGGCAATGTAACATTAATGCTTCGAAGCAAATAATGGGTCAAATCACATAGACAACAATGGATATACCAATGAAGCAACTAATCTATAAAGATAGTGAGCTTGTGTGTGCATTACAAGTTAAGTTACTAGCATACAATTCAATTCAAGCATTCATATGATTTAACTAATCAAACATATAAGTATGAATATGAATGTACACAATTCACTATCATAAACAGAAGCATGTATAGTGGTTTAATTTCCCTACCCCATTCTTGGCGAACACACTCTCCTTGAGTGTACTGGTATTTACTATCGGAGATTTTAAATAAGGTTCACATCTAATATATACAAGTGTACACTCCCTTTAGAGGCCTACATAAGGACTTACCCATGTACTTACCCATGTTAATGGTCTACACATGGACTTACCATGTACACACCCGTGTCGGTGGTCTACACAAAGACTTATCACATACACACCCATATCGTTGCCCTACATAAGGACTTACATGTATACACACGTGTCGGTGGCTTACATAAGGACTTACACACATACTCACCTCTATTGTTGGTGATACAATCCTACATAATAACCTACGTTATTTTGGGTTATAAATTCTATACTTAATCATACACAAAGAAGGAGTGTGTAAACTGTTACAATTGACAACTTACTTGTCAGATCGAGCTCCTTTTGTAGTGCCTTATCAGGTTAGTTGATTGATGCTATCCCGTTCTTTAATCAGCTCCCTTGATCATTGATGTCAATTCTTGCTAATGCTTCCACTTCAAAATCAAACACCTTCATGCGATGATCCATTTAGGTGAACAAGGTGATGGGAGTTTGGTTGAATCTCCTATAATACATGGGACTGTTATAATCCTAAAGGATTCACCTATACGGGTCCTCTAGAGAGTTTGACCAGGATTTGACTATAGGTATAGTGCTAATCTCTAGAAATATGAGAGTTTATCCATATCTTCGAATAAGAGCATAAAATGCTCATTAGAGTGAAGAATCACAAGAATATTATCATGAAACTCTTTGGACTGAGGTGTGAAAAAATACCTAACCTCTATTTGTATGAAAACCCCTCAAAATTCCAAAGAACCGAATGCTCTATATATAGAGTTCAAGCTCCAACAGTAAAAAAAGGTACCTTAACTCATTAACATATGATCTCACGTACCTATTCTTTTTTCCTTGATGTTTCATGTCTTTGTGTGTCTTTGGTGTTCAGCTTCGAAGAGCTCAACTAACTCATTAACATATGAACTCATGTAATTGACAAACAAGGTGCATAAATAAGTACCCTAATAATCTCCCCCTTCATCAATTACGTGACAAAAACCTAAACTAGACATGTCATGGTCCATACCAATGACATACCGAAACAACTTTAAAATATTACATGTCTAATAAAAATGATTTACAACTCGATACAAATAAGATATGTAACACTTGTAATGCTCTCCCATAGTTTCCCCCCTATCTCTATTAGTTCCCTGCACAAAGAGATCTTATAAAAGTTTGGTGGAATTGATTTTTCTCCCATTTTTTATAAGTATTTGACAAAGAGTTAATTCCATGAATATACATGTTATTTCTCGAATCTAGTCAATCCCGTACCAATTCCTCTTAGTCGCTGGGTACCCTCACTTTAATGGAGAATAGGATATTGGGGGCACCAGTCGTGGCCAAGGACCCTTCGATGCCTAAGTCAGGTAAATGAACCCATAGTAGGTGTCGTTAAAGTCAGGATTGTTATATGTACCTTTCCCGTAGGTAGTGTGATGTATTTATAGGTTTACCAGGTAGCTTGAGTATCTGAGTAGATTTGTGAGAAACGCTAGAGGATCCTGTATTGGAGTTGGAATCTATTCTTGAGTATTTCTCTGATTATGCCTCGATTGGGGTAATCTTCAACTAGGATCTCGCTAGGTAGCCCTGCTCATATACGAGGCGAGATTCTCTTCGAATGTTTTCATCCTGAGCTCAAGGTCTATATCCGAGGTTAAGGTGATCAAGGTCGATATCCCAGGTCGAGGTAAGTATCTGAGATCGAGGTGATCGAGGTCGATATCGAGGTCAAGGTAAGTGCTGAGGTCGAGGTGATCGAGTTCGATAGACGAGGTCAAGGTCAACATTTGTGGTCGGGGTGATCGAGGCGAACATCCGAGGTTCTCCATGTCGCCATGTCTTCCAAAGGTTCTAGGGACGTCTCTGTATTGGGGGCTTTCCATGGTGAATATGTCCATGATAATATAGATTCTAGATTAGCAGTGTCTTCGAGTGGGCCATCATCGATAATGGCAGCTCGAGATTTGGAGGTCCTTTCGCCCCAGACGGAGGCAGTTTCTTCGTCTTCTCAGGGACCGATCGCGACCCCATTAGCTAGTCCTTTCGATTCTCGACTGCGGTCAGGGGATTTACATGCCCCCTGGTCATAGTTTGGGATCCCTGACTCGATGGGGCTATGGCTACCCCAAGTCGGGGAACTTCTAGGCAATCTCCCGATGGGAAGGTAGCCCTTTATCCACTCTTCTTCTCTTGCGGCATGCTACTACCTTTCCATCCAATGGTGAGAGAGGTACCACAGCACTTGAGGCTTGTCCCATGAAGCTTAACCCTAACATGTGACGAGCTGTCTTTGGGTGCTATATATTGTGACACTAGCTCAGACACCTTGATCTCACTATAAATGAGCTCTTGTACTTGCATCAAATAAAGAGCAGCCCAACCTCTCTTAGCTGGTACTATTTTTCTTTGTGGTCGGGCAAAGGACAGGTCATTATTACCAGTAACCACTCTTCCAATAAGGGTTGGAAGAACATGTGATTCTTTGCTATTAGAGAGTGGGAGGCCCCAATAGCGGAGCTGGGCAGGTTGTGAGCTCAAGTTCCCACCAAGTTTACCACCCTAGGTCGGGACTTGAGTTGTAGCTTTTGGTTGTTATAATTTTATTTCTGACTTCTCCTTTGGTAATTTTGACTGACCTGATCACCTTTTTGGCAATTCTCTCTCGTCGTCAGCCCTAGCTCTTTGCGGCCCACCTTCACCAAGTCAGGATCACCCGGGAGTGTCTCGCAACCTAGCGGGACTAGAGGAAGCTGATCACTCTGACTCTCTTGGACTAGGTCAACTTGTTAGTGGCTGGGTTAGAAGGTATGTTTGATTTTAGTAAGGTTTTAATGGCTATCAGTATCTTTCCATACCTTACGTGTTTATATTATTTTTTTGTAGAGATGGTATATCACCCTCGATCGAAGAGGTTGAGGTTTCACTGCACGGCAGAGTTGGAGAGACTGGGGACTGTCACAAAGAAGGTTGCTCCTTCTGCATGTACTCGGGGCATACCTGGAGTTGAGGCTACAGAGATCGCCATAGAGAGGTTAGCGATGGGGCCCATCCCCGAGGTTCCTCCCTCAGCTAAGCAAGCGGAGGTAGCCATTGTTGTGGGGGTTATTATGGAGGCTGCAACTGTGGTGCTCCAGGATTTTATCGTAGATGGTGCTGCACATGGCTCCCCTTCCTCGCGCATACCCTCGAGGGAGGTGGTCGACTTGGAGTCGTCTCCTACCTATGCTGAGGAGGGACGGGCAGAGGGCGCTACAACTGGCGAGCTAAGGTTAGGGCTGGAAGTGCCTCTGAGCATCAGCCCCCTGAGGGGGCTGGGGCTACAACTGCTGAGCATCAGGGACATCATTCCCTACACTTCTCCCACGACACGTGGCCGTGTTTGCTCATTAGAACTGTAGTCATATGCTTAAAGAGGAGATCAATGCGATGCTCTCCCTACACCCTGAGTGTTTGATAAGCGGGGTGTTGTTGATGTTGGTTAAGGTAATAATGTTGGTACCCTTCTGTGTACATTTTTGGTCATTTATATTTGTTGACCTTCATTTGTTTATTTTTTGTAGAGTGTCAATGAGGTTCTCGCTACCCGCCGCTGTCTGACCAACCTAAGGGGCTGCATAGAAGAAGCAGCTCGGAGGCTCGAGTCTGTCAAGGCCAAGCTTTAGGCCAAGGTTGTGAAGATGAAAGTGATTGTGGAGGCTCGAACGGGTGCCCATGCTGAGGTCAAGGCCTTGAGGGTCTCCAAGGAGGACAAGGCCACCAACACTACTTTGTTGGCCACATAGTAGCGGGAGAAAGATGAGTGGTGGCCCATGTGGTTGAGGTGGAGTCCTACATTGTCGAGGCAGGGGGTCGAGTGGCCGATGTGGAGGCCAGGTTGGCAGAGGTTGGGGCCTCGATTCTTAGGAGGGAAGCAACTATCGTGGAGGCATTCAAGGATTCTGAGGAGCAAACAGCTGAGTTAGAGGAGATTTTCAATGCAGGCTTCCAGCGATGCCGAGAAGACATCCAACAAAGGTATGCTTACCTGGACTTAGGTTGCCTTGATGAATGAATAGTTGTAAATTCCCAAAATCGTTTTGTATTAACATCCCATCACTCTCAGAATTTTAATTTCTAAACCATATCCTGAATTATCTAAAATTTGAGTCCTAAGTCCTTGACTTATTCCCAAGACTCCAGAAAAAATTTTGAAGTAAGATTCTACAGTTTGGTGAGTCTTTCATCGCTATAAGCTAAAAAAAGACATGTTGTTTAGCAGTATTTTTCACCAAATTTTGACACTATTGGATTTTTCTATAATTTTTTAAATATCTAATAAAGCTGAAATTTTAGAGGGAGATTTGTGGAGACCTATTTGAGATACCAGAAAAGTTTCAAAATTTTCTAATAAATCTACCTACCGAGACCAGTGGAAGTTTCTTAATGTATCAGTTTTCACCGAAACGACAAAAAAATTTAGGAAAATTGGAAAATATCCTATTTCAGTTTGGGAACCTTGTTTTTCTTAATTTTGACTCCATTTAAGAATGAAATTTGGTTCATAACAAGTTTATTTGGGATTTGGAGAATATTTTTTTGTCTAAAGGTATCTAGATTCATAGTCTCTAAATTCCATGTCTAACTTAATATTTCCAATGGGGAACACGAATATGGGTTCCTAATTCGTCGACTTCCTAGTTCCTCTAGGATTTCAATTAAGTATATGTATCTAATTCATAATCCTAACCTAGTCACGAAAAGCTTATTATAGTTCATTACCTTAGGCCCAGTTAATCTCATTCTCATGCTCTGATACCAATGTAACATCCCAAATTTTCGCTTCCAAGTGTTAATAATGTAAAAATTAGATGCTTCAAAATCGCACCTCATTTTTTTGGATAAATCACATCCAGTTACATTCACGAAGGTAACCATTCATGAGAATACAATCGACTGTATTTATGATTTCATTAGAATAAAAAGCGTACAAATAATTCTTTAATGCCCTCTCAGTGGGAGCTTATTACATTATCAAAGTTTACGGTGAAAAATAAATAAAATAATTCGTGGTGTTATCCTTCTTCTTTACTTTCCGAAAAAATCTTCCATAGAATGATTATCGGTCGTATCATCAACTCGTAATCCTTTTGCAATATTTGTATAGTTGGAGAGGGTCAATGCCCTACTCATAGTGATGGTTATCCTTTAAGATTAACAATAATTCAAGAGATTCAAAGGAATAATGTGATGGTTCTGATACGTCTCGTACTCCACCACTACGAGTGGTATCAGTATGCGCACATAATATATATATATATATATATATATGAATGCATGCCTAGTAAAGTGTGTGCGGTCCATCATACGTAATGATCATCATAATATAGAATATAATTCATAGAAAATCCCGCACGCCCCGCATTCTCATACGAAGAGATTCGAACAAATGTGCATAAAACGTTCCAATAATAAACTGTGGTTTTTGGATTTTATTTGGTTGCAATTAAAGACCACTTCGGTGCGACCAAAGTCAGGTTTGGTATGAACAAAGTGATGCTCGTTAGGACCTAAGGAAGACAGAGACTTCAGATCAAATAAAGAAAATTCAACTATAACCAAGAGTTAATTCGATGCGACCGAAGGCCATGTTTGGTGAAACTAAATCTTATCATCGGCTACAGCCAAAGCGTAAAAAAAGTGCGTAAATTGAAGTCTGTTGTGATTTTTACTATTTAAAGGGATGTTTTAGGCTTCTTAGAGACGAATTAGAGTAGCAAGTGTAGATCAAGGAATTGTGGAGCCTCCATGGAGTCCTTCTCCAATCCTTCAGTTCTAGTTAGTTTTTATGTTTTTCTTTTTAAGTTTTTAGTTTAATTATGTATTTGATTAGCTAATATCTTAGTTAGGGCTAAGAGGTGAAGCTTATAGTTATTCTTATTACCTAATTTACTTTAATTTAAGTATTTGATTTGATTGTTGAATAATTCATTAATATTTGGTTTGAATGAAGATATATCTTTAGTTTATTTTGATCCATTACTAACTTCAGACACATTAGATACTTAGGAAAGCTAAGAATAGTTTCTCATCTATTTTACAAGGGATTGATCTATAAAATCTATTGATCTATCATAGACTCCGGGCACGATAGATGCTTTAAATTCTCAACGATCAATACTTTGGAGCATGATGTGAGAACCAATTCAATTGAAGTTCAAATCTGTTTTAAGTTTATGAATGATTATTTAACCACTCTATTATCTGGCTGTGTAGGATAAAATTTCAATTTTAATTTAGTAATCTAATTGAATCAAGTGAATTACCATTAAGATATAGCTATAAGTGGATCCTTGGTGCTCTAGTGTTTTATTCTTAATAATTTATCTCATAATTACTCCTTAAAATAAATTTTAGTAGTTAGTTTAGTGCTAATTCTAATTATAAAGTGTTCTAAAAATCGCACAATTACAAGTCCCCGTGGGTACGACCTCAGTCTCATAAAATTATTATTACATTATTACCCTGCACTTGGGGTTATTACAACAAGTTTTTAATGCCGTTATCGCATACTTTGGCTGTAATTTTTTTGAAATACATTAGTATTAGAATTATTGTAGGATTAGGTTTAGTTTTCCACAGCATTTCTAGATTAGGGTTTTTTGAATTCTAAGATATTAACATTGTTTCTTCTATTTTGTAAAATCTAACTTAGAATCGCCAATCAGGTAATATCATTCAAACTCTTTTGCTTAAGTATTTCAAATTCTTTATCTTTCCGTTAAAAGTAGGTTTAGTATAGAATTAGGTCTAATAGTATTTCATGCCCAAGTGGGTTCGTGATAACACTCTACGTCTCTTAAGTGAAGGAAGATTAGTTGAAGGTTTGCCTATCCATCACCAGATTAGACAACATCTAAGATCCTCTGAATTGGTAGAAAATATGACTAAAAATTAACCTCATCATCTTATAAAGGAACAACAAGATGAGACGATGTGCATAATGTTCCTCCACCGTGAATATTGCATAGTTATTTATAACCAGCGAGGATGAGCACACCTTCTTGCATGGTCTTTCCAGATAATGTAAGAAACATGAATTTCAAATCGGAAGTGATCCAACTATTACCAAAGTTTCATGGACTAGATTCTGAGAGTCCATACCTACATCTCAAAGAATTTGATGATATTGTAGCAACCCTATACTTCCACAATGTGTCTGATGACACCTTAAGATTAAAGTTGTTCCCTTTCTCTTTAAAGAAGAAAGGTAAATCATGGCTTCACTCCTTGAGACCGAGCTTGATTGGGACATGGGTTGAGATTACACAAGAGTTCCTTAAAAAGTTCTTCTTGGTTTATAAAACCAATACCTTAAGGAGGGCAATCATGAATTTTTCACAGAAAGAGGAAAAAACTTTCTTCCAATGCTGGGAAAGATTCAAGGATCTTCTAAATACTTACCCACATCATGGCTACAAAATTTGGTGGGTCAAAAGCTTTTATATGATGGACTGACTTTGCCCATGAACCAATTCGTAGAGATGATGTGCATGGAAAATTTATGAATAAGGATCTCAATAGCACCTGAGATTATTTTGATATGCTTGCTGAAAACACGCAGTCATGGGATACTTCATCTAAGCTCACTAACCCCAAACCAACTCAGTACAAGGAGAAGGGAGGAATTTACGTCTTAAGGGAGGAAAATGACGTGAAAGTCAGGGTAACTAACCTTAAGAGAAAGGTCGAAGCCATGAAACTGAAAAGAGTAGAAATGGTCAAATTCGACGAGACTACTAAAATTGTTTGTGGTATTTGCGCTAATAATATACACTTGACACAAGATTATCCTACAATTCCTGCGTTTCAAGAGTCGTTACATGAGTAATTTAATTCCGTGAACAATTATCAAAGGTTGTTCAACACTCCCATCTTGAACACGTATAACTCTAGTTGGCAGAACCATCTGAATTTTAGCTGGAGGAATGGACAAACGGAAAATTCTCAAGGCCTCTTCCTTTAATCTTCAATCCATTATTAAATCAAAAAATACCCCAAGAAGATACGATTCAAAAATTTATCCAGAATCAAGAACAGTTCAATCAAAATATATTGTAAGCATTCGTGGATATTAAAATATCCTTGGGAGTGTTTGTATCGTCTATTCAAAGAATAAAGTCATAACTTGTGGTTAGGGAGATGGGACGCTTTGAACCCAACCTCTACCTAACTCAAAACCACAATGTGAAATAAGTGACCCAATCTCTTCAAACCAGCATGTAGAGCAAGCAAAGCCCATCACCACTCTTAGAAGTGGAAAAATAATTGACAAAAATATCCCGACGAGAGCTAAGAAGCCCAAGAACTCAGAAGAATTTAAGAGGAATGATGGGTCTAGTAACATTAAACATGAGAAAAAACTGGAGAAAAAATACAAGCCAGTTGCTCCATTCTCACAAAGGTTGATCTTACCAAAACCATTGTCAAACATTCAAGATATCTTAGAGGTGTTAAAACAGGTGAAAATCAGCATTCCTCTATTAGATGTCATAAAACAAATACCGTCATATGTTAACTTCCTGGAATATTTATTTATGGCTAAGAGACGACAAAACATCTAGAAAAAAATTACAAAGAAAGTAATGTCATCCTCAAACAAAATGTGTCCTAAAAATATAAAAAACCTAGTAGCCCAACCATCTCATGTATGATTGGGGTTCACCAAATTAAACATGCATGCTTTACTTAGGGGCGAGTGTGAATCGGATCCTATGCTCGTTCTATGAACAGCTTGGCCTAGGTTAATTAAAACCCACCAGGACCACACTTCAACTTGTTGATCATTCGATTCATATACCGAGATAGATAATAGAGGATGTGTAACATCCCAGATTTTCATAGCCAGAGTTTATACTCATGCCCAAGAAAATCAGGTATTAATAATTGAATGAATCAGAAGCTTTAAAAATCGCACTATATTTTTTTCATTTAGATTACATCCACTTACATTCATGAAGGTAACCATTCACGAGAATAAAATCGATTGTATTTATTATTTCATCAGAGTAGAAGATTTCAACAAATTATTAAATGCCCTTTCAATGGAAGCTTATTACATTATCGAGTTTACAACGGAAATATAAAACTAAATCATAAAACTATCTTTTTATTCATTCAGTATAATCTTCCATAGGGAGATGGTCATCTAGGTCTTCAATCTGTACACCACCTGTATCATCTGTATGGTTAGAGAGGATCAATGACCTACTCGAAGTGATAGTTATCCTTAAAGATTAATAATAATTCAAGAGATTTATAAAAGTAATGTAAGGGTTCTGATACATCTTGTACTCTACCATAATGAGTGGTATCAGTATGCATAACCAACCTACATGAATGCATGCCTAGCAAAGTGTGTGTAGCTTATCATATATAGTAATCATCATAATATGGAATATAATTTATAAAAAACCTGACTCGCCCCGCATCCCATAACTACGGAGATTCGCCGGCGTGTCCAATGTTAACGTGAATTTATGCGAACATTTCAAGGCGACACAACAACATGATTGGGGGATTTACATGACATGATGTGTTTATGGAACGACTATTTGTGACATCCAATCTTGAGAAGTGATGTAACATGCATGGCGATTTACTTACATCGATTGTGCACCACTCCAACTAACCCACGGAATTACATGCTGACCAAGAGGACCACTGCCCGAAACGTATTACTTCCACGATAAATATTTGAATCACTAGCTGTGATACCTCTAACACATCACTTGCACGATAGAGAGATAAATTGAATAATGGGAGTTTTAGAATTCCAAAACACATGCCTAAGCCTTAAAGGGAGGTAGCACAAGGTTAACATAATAAAGGAAAAGAGTAGCAATAAGCTAACTCAACAAAAGAGAAGAGTAGCAATGGCTAACTCAATAAAAGAGGAGAGTAATAATGGCTAACTCAACAAAAGATGAGAGTAGCAATGATTAACTCAACAAAAGAGGAGAGTAGCAAAGGCTAACTCAAAAAAATTGGTAAAGGTAATCGCAAGGCTTATATCCATCACCCCACATAAATTAATAAAGATCATACATAATTAACATCATACCATAATTTCCAAAGGACAAATAATTGTTAGTGGTAAATTAAACAATTGCAGGGAGAGAATCATAATAACATGAAAGCATGTAAAAGGTAAGATAAATCATATCAACTTAAATTAATGTAAGCTTAAAGGAATCCCTCACCTTAGCCTTATATCTAAACCCTAGGTAAATATCCATGTAGGAAAGCTTCTACATGAATCACGATATCACTTAATCAAGAGGGAGACACCTTACATATGGAGAAGGAAAAGTGCGTCTAAGCTTCTCTTGCTCTTTCTCTTTCTTTCTTTCTTTTTTCTTTTTCTTTTTCTTTTTCTTTCTCTTTCTCTTTCTCTTTCTCTTTCTCCTTATCCTTCTCCTTAGACATTTGGGAGGTGGGCGTTTGAGTGGAGAGGGGACACACACTCCTTTTATAAAGGAGTGGGCGCGTGAGAGGGTGTGTTTCCCATCCCACTAGGATTGGGTTTCTCCAATTTGCCCTTTTTTAACGATCTTTTTTAAAATTTAATTCATTCATTAAGTCAGGGTTGTCGAATAGAGCTGAGGTATATGATTTTCTTGGTGATCCAAAATTTAGATTGACCTATTTTGAAAATTCTCCCTGCAGGTGCCAAAATGAACTTGATTTCAATTAATGGTCTACACTTGATGATCAGGGCCCAATTTTGGAAAAAATGTGCAGTCAAAACTTGAAAAAATTTGGTGGTTGATCGATGGTGAAAAAAGCCTAAATCTAAAACTTCACCTTTTGTACCAAAAGGAAGGAACTGGCTTCAACCTTCAACGGTGTGGGATCATAGATCGGTGCCTAAATTTTATATAACCATATAGTCATATGAGACCAAAGTTTAGTCCAAATTTGAGTTACGATAGATGGAATGAAGTAGTTAAATCAGAAGATCCAGATTTATAAGGAGTTGGTAGGCCTAAAAGGATAACTTCGCACCTAAGCAAAAGCCTACCAAAGTGGGGTCTTCATATTTCACACTTAATCCATATAATGGGAATCCAAGTCATTCATATGAAGGAAAATATCCTACTACGACTACGCACGAGGTTTCTTCACTCGATGGACACCAAAAATCAATGGTTAAGGGGCTGATTTGTCAATTGGGTCACTTTTACAATGATCTAAGGGCCAAAATATGACATGTATGGTTAATTTATGATACATAGGCATGGTACAAATTTTCACATCAAACGGATTGTGGAAACCATGTGATCTAGAATTCAGAGGTCTAGGTTAATGACATTTTCGTAATTATTGTTGATATGAGAGTTTTGAGAAATCTAATGGTTCTACATGGTTATAGGAACATTTCTAAGTAATTCTTACAAAAGAACTTCTATCTAAATCATTATAAATAAGGAATTATTTACCAAACTAATTAAGGGAATGTATATATATCAACCAACATAATAAATGGTCAGATGTCATGTTAAAAATTTAAATTTAAAAAAAAAAAAAAGAAAAAAACTTGATGCTCAGTATTCTGATCATGTATGTAAGTAGGTGTAAGGTCAGTTTTGTAAATGGATGATCACAAGTGAGCTTTTTGAGTGATCAGGAGGTAGAACATATATATTATTATATTCAAGTGACTTGTTCAAATGTATAAATTTCTCAAATTGTAGTTTTGATGGTGGATTAAACATATTCATAGGTGGTGAACAAGATGAACGGATTAGAATCTCAATTCGATATGTGTACGAGCAAATGTAGAGATCAAGTAGCTAGTTTACTATAATCGGGTGGTCCAAACTCAGAGTGGATGGTTAGATATTTTTACCTAGTAGTGAATAGTTGACTAAACAGTCGGTTATGATGGACAAGTGAGAATACTTGGGTATATGATGATCCTATCTCAAAATCAATAGTCAGATGGCTTGATCTATGGATGGAGATTATTCCCAATGGTCATACTCGTATTAGAGAATAGATGTAAGGTTAGGATAGTTAGATTGGTATCGTACAAATGTATATAATAAGTTTAATTTCATGGTAATACTCCAGAACTTTCAATACTCGGGTATTGAAAAGTTCAGGGTGTTACAGGACGTGCTAGTCCAAGTCAATAAATTCTACTATCTATTAGACTTTATTGTTTTGGATACTCAACCCATTATTGATGCTAACACTCAAATTCATGTCATCCTTGGTCGACCATTCCTAGTCACATCAAACACCATAATTAATTATAGGAATGAGATTATGAAATTATCCTTTAAGAACAAGACACTTGAGCTGAACTTGTTTAACATGTGCAAACAACAAGAGGATGGTGAGGATATCCACTAAATAAACTTGATCGATTCATTTGTATAAGACAAGTCACTTTTGACTTTATACTCTAACACTCTAAAGATGCGCTTGGCCCACTCTACTGATTTAGATAATGACATTATTATGAAGATAGATGCCTTACTTGATGTTGCACAGATACTTGAAATTAACCGGTGGAGGCCTGGATTTGAAAGATTACCCCAAACTGACAAAAAGCCTCTACCATTTAGTATCAAAGAATCAAAGCTTGACCTAAAACCACTACCTGTTGATCTTAAATATGCTATTTGGATCAAGATGAAACATATTCAATGGTGATTTCTTCCCATTTGGTTGAGGAACAAGAGAGTATTCTTATTTCTACTCTCAAAGAACATAAAGGAGCCCTTGGATGGATGATTACGGACCTCAAGGGAATCGATCCTTTCATTTGTATTCATCGCATTCACCTTAACGATAATGTGAAAACATCTAAACAATCACAACTCCGATTAAATCCAAACATGAAGGAAGTAGTTAAAGTTGAGGTATTAAAGTTGTTGGATGTGGGTATCATATACCCTATATGCGATAGCTAATGGGTGAGTCCAACTCAGGTGGAACCCAAGAAGTCCGGGATCACCATTATAGCCAATTCAAAAAATGAACTCATGCCAACCGGAGTCACTATTAATTAGAGAATGTGCATTGACTACTAAAAATTAAACATCGTCATGAGGAGGGACCACTTTCCTTTGCCTTTTGTTGATCAGATCTTAGAAAGGTTAGTAGGTCATTCCTATTACTGTTGCCTTGATGAGTATTTAGGCTACGACCAGATAGAGATAGCCCTTGAAGACCAAGAAAAGACCACATTCACATGTCCTTTCCGCACTTTCGCATATCGAATGATGTCATTCGGATTATGTAATGCCCCCGGCATATTCCAACAATGCATGTTGAGTATTTTTTTTCTGACATGGTAGGGGAGTTTTTAGGGGTCTTTATAGATAACTTCTCTGTCTTTGGTTCAACCTTCAGCAAGTGCCTTGAACACTTGAAATTGGTGCTGAAGATATACAAACAAAGGAACCTTGTGCTGAATTGGGAAAATTGCCATTTCATAGTTCAGAAAGGGATAGTCCTTGGACACATTATAACGTCTAACGGAATTAGGGTAGATAAAGCCAAAATTGATTTAATCTCTAACCTACCTACACATAAAAGCATACGTGGCGTGCAATCCTTTTTAGGAAGTGCAGGATTTTATCAAAGGTTAATAAAGGATTTTAGCTTCATCTCTTGTCCTTTATGCAACTTTCTTCAAAAGGATCCTCTCTTTAAGTGGAGTGAGGAATTCCAAAAAGTTTTACCAAGTTCAAGGGCATGTTAACTAGTGCCCCCATCGTTCAACCACCTGATTGGAGTTTGCCTTTTGAAATAATGTGCAATGCGAGCGATTATGCAATTAGGGTACTACCGGGCCAGAGAAAAGAAAAGAAACCATATATTATTTACTATGTGAGTAGAACTCTAAACCCATCCCAAGTGAACTACTCAACTACGGAAAAGGAACTCTTAGCCATAGTATTTGCGTTGGAAAAGCTTAGGTCCTACTTGATAGGATCCAAGATCATTATATTCACTAACCATGCGGCGCTAAAATAACTTCTTTCTAAGAAGGATGCCAAGCCCCATTTGTTAAGATGGATCCTTCTACTCCAAGTGTTCGACCTTGAAATCCGAGATAAGAAAGAAGTAAAAGACATAGTTGCTGACAATCTCCCTCGGCTTGTTCTAGCTGATTCTATGAAGATGACACCTATTAATGACATGTTCCCAAATGAACAAATTTTTAAAGTCTCGCAATTACTTTGGTACACTAACATTTCTAATTATCTTGCCATAAGTACAATTCCTACTCACTGGATTGCGTAAGATAAGAAAAAAATTCTTCACCGAGGTATACAAGTTTTTTTGGGATGATCCATGTCATTTTAAATATTGCCCAGATCAAATCATTAGGAGATGTATGCCTGACAATGAACAAAAGAGTATCATCTCTCTTTCTAAGAAGATCATAACAAAAATTCTATAGTGTGTCTTTTATTAGCCCACGATGTCAAATTTTGAGAGGGTTTTCTTATTGAAATATGATGTCGTTGAACCCCATTTTTATCATTGAAGCATTTGATTGTTGGGGCATTGATTTCATGGGACCATTCCTCCAATCCTTTGGAAATATTTACATATTGTTCGGTGTTGATTATGTTTCAAAGTGGTAGGACAACCTTCGCCGAATCTCTTAGGTAGTACAACCTTATTTCACGACTTTCTCGATCTTAGTATTTCAAGATAATATACATAAGGAAAAGATTATCAAACACAATAAGACAAACAATATTATAGTGGTTCGGTGTTACACACACCTACTTCACTCCCAAAATTACTTCTCCATGTAATTTTGGTTTTTCACCATAACAAAGGTTTTCATAGGTTAGCCTTAAAAATCTCTTACAATTCATGATTTCATGGGCTATCACAACTAACCAGAAGTGATTTTAATGGGCTTATCACTTCTCAACCCAATGAGATTTTTCTAGGGAATCCCATTCAACCCAAGTAAAAATAATTTACCGAGCGAGAATGTATCTTCTTGAAGACGTGAGTCGAAGCAAAGATTTCGGTAAAGCTTCGGTAGGTGTAGCAATCCCTTATATTTTCATATGAAGATAATTTAATGTATACACAACCAAGAAGGATCTAGTGATATATAATTTTTCAAAAAGAAAATCCCTATGAGCTGAAGATTCAATCCTTTATTTTCAAGTTGAGTATATGCCACTCTTTATTTGATTTTAGCAAGGGTTGAGAAGAGAATTGAATAAGCCAAAATATAATATATGAAAGACAATGCAAATAGCTTGAAAAGAAGAAGATTTTTTTTTATTTCTTCTTTAAGTTCCGAAATAATGAGAAATGAGCTCTATTTATAAAAAAAGAATTAGGGCTTCGTTCAGCCTAAGAATCCATTGGGCTAGCCAAGGTTTTATGATTCTGTCTCAACAACTAGCAGATTTTGCGAGATAAAGGTTTAAATCAAGCTTAGGCTAGCTGAAGACGGGATTCAGGTGGCTAAAGATAGGATTCAGCTGGCCTGAGATTCATTCGGTAGGCTGGACACAGGGTTTAACTGTTTAAACACCACAAATATCAACACCATGTTGTTGCTGTAATCCTAATCAAAAAACTTTCCGGTTGACCGAACATGTTTGGCTAGAAGAATACAAGGTTAGGCTAGCCAAACTACCTTGAAAGCTAAAGAAATAACATAATAAGTTACAACTTAGAAAGGGCACTAAGATGTACTTTAACATAAGGTCACTCCTAAGGTCTTCTATAACACCCCGTACTTTCTAGTACTCATGTGTTACCATGTAATCTAATGTAGCATAAATGCAAGCCTAACTTAAGTAAACATTCGCATTCATCCTAGCCTAAATCCAGCCATTGAAAATAGTCTCAATCCATACATCAAGCTATCTATTCGTCGGTTTCCAAGATGGATCATCTGGCTTCACATCCAACTCCCGGATCACACCTAAACATTCCTTAGAATCTCAAGGGTTGTTGTCAATCCAATCATTGGATTGTTGAATGCTCAGTAAACCATGATTTGGAAATTAGAGGTCCACGTGGTGTAACACACTTTAATCCAAGGTGACCCTAATGATAGGGTATGTAGCTAAATAACACACAACGAGTAGCCTCACATCCTACATATAGATATAATAAATAAATAAATGACAATGTATAGGTAATAATAATAATAATTAAATATTTAATAACATAAAGTCATGAGATGGAAAGTCCTAACCTACAGAGTGGGACCCATGACATGAATTAAAATTTCATGCATGTGTGAAAAAGAAAATAATAATAATAATAATGATAATAATAAATAATATTATTAAAAGTATTATAACATCATATTTAATGATATAAAAACATAATAGATCATAAAATCCATAGTTTAGCCATTGATTTATACCTTAAATGGTCCCTTGGACCCTTTTAACCATTAACATTTGATTTCGGAGTTATCCGACCATTAGATCAACAGAAAACTACCATTAGGACTTGGAATTTAAGAATATGGCCCACCTAAGCCTTGGATCTACCTGATTCTTGGCTAGAGGGCTTGATGAGGACCCCCAAAGAGAATGGATGGAGTAGATTTATCACAAACATCAAGGTGGACCCCACCTGTGCACTAGACTTTCAAGCTTGGTTAAACCAGCTTGACTCGACGAAACCTTTAAAAAAAAGAGATATTTCCCTCCTTTCTTCCCATTGTTGAAATTTTTAAAGGGACTGAGCCATTTTTAGACGTGAGATGGCCCACCATCGCCATTGGTTGGATGATCCGAACCGTCCATCTTGTGCGTAGCTAGGGTCTGACCAAAACCTAGTGGGTCCCGCATGTAGGTGCGACCGTGTGTGCACACAATCGGTTCCAAAATAGGGCTGTGTACAACCACTTTCCAAAAACGGAAAGCAGGCTAGCTGTCACGATCCAAGTGAGGATATTTCCTCTTATCTCAGCCATCCAATTGGCGAGATCTCAGCCATCCAACAACCCTTCTCATGGATTAGGGTTCCTACTGGAGACGGACGCAAAAATCTCCCCCGTTGTTGTATATTTCTAGAAGCTCGACATGTGCATCAATCCACACCATCTGCTCCGAATCCAATGACTTGGAAACGTTAGGTCGAGCCATATAAGAAAGATATTTTCGAGCAGCAGGGTTTTCCTTCTCTGGTTATTACAGCCGTACTCGAGAAAAACGGTCATCCCTTCGTCCTTCGAACCCACCACTCAAATCTAGTGGAGCTTCGAAACTCCTCATCAACAAGCTCCACTACACCCCTAGAAATTCTCTCATGTTGTCGGAATGGAGAAAGAAGCAATGAGAAGAAATCCACCATTGCTGCCTGACCTTCTTCCTCGTTGAAGTTGCACTAAACCGAGTTGGTGCATTGATTCGGGTTGAACCCGGTAGTCCAGTGATTCCGTTGGACCTGCAGTGGATAGAAGAAAGGAAGAAAGAAAAAAAGAAAAAAAGGAAGAAAAAGAAGAAGAAAGTGAGGGAGAGGGTGCATTCGTGCAGCAACCGAGTCTTGCGCTCAACTTAATGTTTTATTTAAACCAACCTGATTTAAATTGATTTTAAACTCGCAAGTATACGAATCAGGTGTAGGCACGGTACGTATTACGAGATCGTTCCCATGAGGACTGGTTGTCACAATTCAAATTTTATGATTCTTCTTAACTAATCCAACAAATAGTTTAGCTAGTTATTAAGTAAACTAACAAAAATCAAGGAAAAATAATTAAGAGCAAGAATGAAAATTCACTTAAGGAAAGCACTAGGACTTTTGAATCCACCCCTAATTATCCTAACTCTTGTTTTACTTGTTGATTTACCTTAATTCAGATTAACATACATTCAATAAATAAAGCACAGTCTGTGTCCTTGTTCAGGCACACAGGATGTATAATTCCCTTGAAGCACAAGGATCACATCTTTCCATCCATGGTCAGGCATGAATAAATGTAAATTCCTATTTCTTTTTCTGTAGGAAAACCTGTTCATGGTCAGATACAAGCACACCTTAGAATAAGATTCCAAACAACATCCACTTTTAGACTTTGGTTAAGCTCATATATTGGAGAGGTATGGAGTTTTCATTTAAGCATAATAGAGAAAGAAATAAATCAATCAAATCCAAATGAAATCAATAAATAACAACAATTATTCAAATTAGGGGCTTCATCTCAGCCCTAGCTAAGAAATTAAAAACTCATGGAAAGTAACAGAGATTCAAATGGAAAGAAGAAAAATATAATTGATAAGAAGCACATCCCTTTCCAATCTCTCTCTTTCTCGTTTTGTGCTTCATGTCCCCTGCCTCCTTGAATCTCCCAGCCTCTCTCTCTCTCTGCTCTCCTCCACGTCCACCTGAACTTCCCTCCCCCTCTCTTTCTCTATCACTTTGTTTTATAGGCTGATGGAAGGGTGGTGTAGAGATGCTTCCGTTGCTGCTAGAGTCGGTGGAGAGGTGCAGACGGTGGAGACAGCTGGATGTCTTTACGCACCCTCTGTTTGGTGTGGCAGCAACATGAGAATCACGATCAAATTTACTGCCATTGAATCCAAAATCTAAGATGTTCAATTGTTTTGGCCTTAGTCGTTCCTTCTTTGGGAACATTTTGGACGGTCCAGATGGACAGACTGATCCTCTCCAGGACTGCAAAACGGCCCATAGGATTTTTTTTTCTGTTGTTCGTCCTGTGTTTGAACGGTTGAGAATCCATCCTCTTTATTTCATGGAATTTCGTCACCTCGGCCTTGGTAATATGGGTCGTGGGATTCTAATAGACGGTTTGGATTGTCCATTTGGACAATGGATGGGGCCCGCAACTGTGAACCAACCATCTCTGTGCGAACGCTTGAAACGGAAGTTTCCTTTTTTTGTTTTTTTTTTGAATTCTGTCGGTCAAAGGTGTTTAACCGACATGGCGTTTACAGTGCACGGCTAGTGCACATGTGCACCATGCACCTGCCACACAAGGTCGGGTCCATTGTGATGTGTATCAAAAATCCGCTCCATCCATTCATTTCTCCGCATAATGTAGGGCGTTGAGAACAACTTTGAAGCATATCCAGATACCAGGTGGGCCCCAATTCGCTGATTTATAGGCTGATCTATCCATTAGGCCACTTATAGAGGGATTCAATTGCAAAAAAATTGACGTGTACGGTTAATTTATGGTCTTCAAGCCACGTATGAAGTTTCAAGCTGAATGGATGGTGGAAACCCTGTGATCTAGCATTTTGGCTAACTTCTAGGCCATTTGAGCTTTAATTTCTCGAATTTCTCAGATCACTGGCGTATAAATCCGTTGATCTTGGTCCCTGGGGTCCTGTCCCTTGCCTTGGTGACATCAGAGCATTAAATCCATGCTTTTAGCATCCTATTTCAATCCAAGCTCGTAAATACACCCTACATCACAAACACAATTAAATCAGGTCGTTAAATAGAACCTTGTTCGTAAATCCAAGTAATAATTAGGGTCTGATATGCAATATTTGACCCTCAACACACTGTTGAGTTGGACATCGTCTGATGTCGAGTCCTGACTCATTTGGGCGCGCAAGGACTGAAGAAAAGAGAAGTAGGGAGAAGAAGGATAGAGAGAGAGAGAAGCAACAAGAGAGGAGAAAGTGGGGTGGTGCGGCTGTCACACCGCACCACCATGACCGGCCGTCCGGGCTATGGGCCGGGTCTATTGAGTTGGTCCAGATGCTCTTAGACCTACAACGACCAGGGGTGAGGAGAAGAAAGAGAAGAGAGGAAGGAAAGAGAAGAAACATAGGGAGAGAGAGGTGGTGAGCGTTGCACCAACTCGAACCGAGCCTAGTTCGACTCACTGAGGGGTTGAGTTCGAGTACAGGTCAAGCCAGTTGGGTTGAGTTAGCTTGGGTCAACTCCAAACCTCACTAGAGTCCTAGCAGATGGGAGAGAATGGGAAGGAGAAGAATAAAGAAAGCAATGAGAAGGAAGGTAGAAGGGGCAATGAGACTTTGACTTGCTAAGTCAACTCGGCTGAGTCAAATCGCCAAGTCAAGCTATCGAATCGTAAGTTAACTCTCTATTCTCAAATTAAATTATTTTGAATTACCATTAGTTTCGTTACCAAAATTGTAGCAATTATTAAGCATGAATAGCCTTTAGTAAATTATCCATACCGATATTAGTTAGTACATATAAAAGCTATCGTTAGTAAATATTAGTGTTTTATTTTGTCAAGTATTAAATATGATTATTAGACCATACCATGTATTTTCATCACAATGATTATTAGTATCACTTTAGCTAATGTTAAGTACATTATTAAGATTGATGGTTGTTTTGAAATCATTAGTATTATCGACTATACATCATTAGCCGTTATTGGGTTACTATTTTTAATTAGTAACGTTTTTAATATGGTTATTACATCCATTAGAATTTAAATCTTAAAATTTATCTTAGACCTAAACTTAAGGATGAAATCCTAAAACCTAGGTAATCCAAATCCTAGGTTAAGACCTTAACCCTAAATAGTGTGTTAGGATTGGATCTAACTGTAGAATTTCATAATTCATGGTAGGTCACAGTATTTAGCATTATCATAACGATTATCATTACTATGTGAACTAATATTAATTATAACATTAAGGCTAATAATTATTTTCTAATTATTAAATTGACATTGTGACTTATTTTACACTAACTACAAGTCAAATCCTAAAATCTAAGTCTAGGGCTAAAACCCTAGGATGAAAACCCTAAATTCTACATTAAAACCATAAGATAAATAATTCAAACCCTAGGCGATGATCTTGAACCCTAGGTAGTGTGTAGAACTTGAATCTAATTGTATAAGATTCATGATTTGTGGTAGGGTTCGACCCTAAGGGCGCGCGTACCTCCTAGCAATGGCGAAGGTAGTTCAAAATATAAGGTGATGATTTCTTCCCCTTAAGCTTTCCATCTCTGAATTAGATTAAGGATAGCTTTTAAATTGATTATAAATGATGCCTTAGAACCTGATTAATTTTACGATTAGCTTACTTGGATATATGTTTGAGAAATGACCGTAAACATCAAATGCATATGCTAGACCTTGATTTATTTATTAGTTCTTGAATTGTATTTACATTTGTACCTTATTAGAATGGTATCCCAGTTCGATACTTGATCTCTATGTCATTTGATATGCTGTTGTACTATTTGCAAGATACATATGAATCAAAATCTCTCTAGTCTATGAGGAGAACCCCTATCTATGAAAGAGAGTCTGCTCTTAGGGTGTAACAAGACTGAATATGATTGTAATGGACCTTCGACTTAGTGGTTATTGAATGGCGGTTTAAATTAATATCGATGTGGGCCTACCATCCTGGGGTTGTTGTGTCTAAATAATTTTTAAAGATGGTCTTTTATTGCATGGTTTTGATATTGGCCCTATGTGGCTTAGTTCTGATATCCGCCCCAGGTGGCATTATTTTGGCATTTGCCCTATACGGGTTCGGTGTACCAATTTGTGCAACCATGCAATGGTAAGCCCCATATACTGAAATATGATTGGCCACTAGTCGACGGGTTTCCATTAAACATCTTAAGGTGGTAGCCTCATGAGCTATGGATGGTGGAATGAGGCACTATGCCTGAGCTGCCGGCCTACGCTGGGTGATGAACCCCCTATAGTGACCTTTGAGCTTTATTAAACTGGCTGGTTGTAAAATAGAATAATAATGGTTGGGTTAATCATGCATTTTCATGGCATGTGGTCTTTTCCAGGTGACTAGATCTCTTTGGACGTACCTTTGAGTACTTTTTCGGGTGGCTAGTTCTCCTTGGGCGACCTTGTTGTATAGTCTTTTCTGGGTGACTAGTTCTCCTTAGGCATACCTTTGAGTACTTTTTCGGGTGGTTAGTTCTCCGTGGGCGACTTCGTTGCATAGTCTTTTCCGGGTGGCTAGTTCTCCTTGGGTGTACCTTTGAGTACTTTTCCGAGTAGGTAGTTCTCCTTGGGCTACTTTTACCAGCTAGATGTGCATCTCCAAGTCTGCGAGCACGTGCATGCATCCATGCATCTATAAAGACGGTATCATGTATTGCTTTGTATGTCTTGTTATGTTTTTATAACTATGCTTACCTAATATGGCAGTGTGTAATCTTGAGGAGAATTCACATTGAGCTGGCCACTCATTTATCGAATATATAACTGTACAGGTAGCATAGGTGGCCCAGATGACATTCGTATTATATTGATGAGGAGCAGGGTACCATTGTCGAAGAAGCATGATTGTATGTAACGTCTCGGAAAAATTCGTACAAAGACCTGAGTATCACCTCAGGCAGAAATCACTAAGGACCAAATCCTTTAGGAATTAGATGTGGATTAATTGGGTGTTAAACTAGATTATCTGTGAAAATAATACTAATCACTTTAATATGATCTATATGACCCAAAATCTACAGGATCGCTGACGCTACATTGCCTAAAAGCTTAGGATCCATCTCAAAACCCAGTTGCTCTTAGGAGCGCATCGAAACTCTGTATCGGACCTGGACCAGGCATCAAAAGTCTGATTTCCTCAAATCTATATGGTTATGACGACCTTGCTGGACTTGGAAACCATCTGAGAAATCAAGTCCTAAAGGTATCTAGAAACGCAAAACATGAGCCCGGAGCGACGTGTGTGAGAACGCGAATATATTTAGAAAATGAACTGAAACTTAAGTGAATTGAGTCATTCGCTTTCAAGCCAAATCTAAGGATTCAGACTGTTAGATTCTGACCCAATTACACCCTCAGATAAAGGAAAATTTTCAACACATGTCAGTGCACTTGTGACTCTGATCGAGTACCGATGACCGTTGAACTGAAACTGGTCCCCCGCGGCCGATTCACTGATCCGATCGGAACGAGATCTTAACCTGACCTAGATCCAATGTCAGGGAGCTTAAGTCCGATCGCATGTAGAAAAGGGGCCTCCAGAACAGCTCCATTGGACCGAAATGACCACTATTAGGTTAAAACCTTAGTATATCATGGCCCTGGGGCAATTGAGTTCAGTTTTGGGCTTATATAAGGGCCTTAAACCCTCTCTCTCCCTTCACATACGAATTTGCAAACCCTAGAGAGAGAAGAGAGGAGAAAGAGAAGGAAAGAGAGAGAAAGTGAGTGAGACAACGGGGGATTATTCCAGAGATTCTTCCTTGCCATTCCACGTACTTAACCACCGTTACCGTATCGCTATTCCGGCAATTCTGACTTCGTACTTGGGTAATAAATCCTAACCCTAATCTATTTTAGGGATTCAAAAAGAGCAAATGGTGGAATAGTTAACCTATTTCATGATATAGGTTATCATTGTGCCGTAGACAAAGACTTAGTGTTTAAACTGAGTTCGTTACGAGTCTACCAGCAAAAGGTGCGCACTATAAACGTTTAGGTTATGGTTTTCAAGGCTTTCAATGTCAGTAATGATTTATAACTGGCTTAATTGCTATCACATGTGCTTAGATACGAGGTTTTCCATACATATGCTTATATATAGACTATGTTTATTTATAATGCATTCCATGTGTTTGTTCAAATGTTTGAATGAGTATGGAATTTGGACTCGAGCTTGCCATGATTATCCATCGTGGATATATGATTGTTGTATAAGTGACAACTCCTTGGTGAAAGGATTTGCCCTAATACATGTTATGACCAACATACATCATGTATGTTATAGTGTGTAGTCTAAGTGTTTGTAAAAATGTCTGAATGAGTAAATATTTGGTAAATTATATTTTATATGGGTATTGAGATCAAATTCTCAACTACCTTAGCTATGTGTATAAACCCATTCATGTAACTTAGATTATTTGATATGATTTATGTATGAAATGTAAAGGTGTGAAAGCATGTTTATTTGTACTTCATAAAAATGCTCAAGTGGTTCCCTTGTTTGAATTAATTGTTTATTGCTGATATGCCTATCACATATGCTTTCCTATTATGTTTAAGTATGTTTGGGACTGCTACATAGTCCAGGCGATTGGTAAAGTTCCCGAGTTAGTAGCCGAGGTCATTCCGCCACATCAGATGTGTTCGGGGAATCCGAGTCGTACGCAGATTTGCCGATAGTGGTTAGGCCATACGGAGTGCTTACGCACTCTATGTCGACCAAGTCAACGTACGCTCTTACTAATCGAGCTTGTCAAGTAACCCAATTGACCCATTATATGTTCACCATGTATGGATGCTACTGCTTGAATCTAAGGTACCAACTTGCCAGTGAAAATTCCATTTAACCTTGGTACCTCGATCCGCTAAGACTCATGAGCCGGACATGGTGGTGTATGGGACACCATGGTCGAGCTGTCGGCCTACGTTGGGGCGACGAGCCTCCCCATAGTGACCAATGAGCAACCCAAACTCATGAGCTAAATATGGTGGTGTCGGCCTACACTGGCGCAGCCTGACTCTGGTCCCTAGTCGGGTTGGTGACAAGCCTTCGAAAATAAACTGTCAGTTGGTAAGGTATTGGTGGAGTGACCTTGAGTATACATTACGCCTATGCTAAGGTGACGAGCCTTTCCGTAGTGACCTCGAGTATAACTAGGCCTACGTTGACGGTGACGAGCCTCTCCGTAGCGACCTAAAAACTGTCTATCGTATGTGACTAGTAGGATTGACAACCCTAGATAGATCAATGTTTGGATATATGATATAAAGGGAAGTGCCTTAGCTTCCCAATCCTGCTGTATAAATATGTCTAATTAAGAACTTGGTTAATCACGCACATGCACCACATTGCATGTGCCTTTGGCATTGGAGTTAAGCACAGCGGGAGTGTTACATGCCGCGACCGTGAGATGATATTGCAGAGGGAGTGTAGGCGAGGGCATACATCATTATCGCATATCATCCTTGCATTAACAAGAGTATTTAGGACATGAGTATTGTAATGCTTTATCATTACTGCTTGACTGAATTGATAACGTGTTAACCTTTGCTTTATAGCTCCACTGAGTTGATCACTCACTCCCAAGTTCTAGGACGGTGTTTTAAACACCAACCAGACCCTGTTGTAGATGCAAATGATGGCGATGCTTTGAAGGCAGAGCCGAACTTTTACGATGATGAGGAGGAGTTCTCCTATATGCAGCTATCAGGCCGGTCTTTGTAGACCGTGTTCTAATCAACGAGGTTGCAAGGATGCCGTGTAGATGCCATTAAACTTGGAATGTTACATTTTGGGGCACCCATGTATATTCATTTCGTCCATTTTGGGAGTATACATGTATATATTTAACCTGGTAACATGTTCATACTTAAGAGACTTACAATAGTTTATACAATTTATATAATTATCACAGTCTTCCGCTTGCATAATTTAACTGTCTCTGAAGTATGATATGTTGTTTGGTATAATCCCACTCATGTTTAAGGCACTAGTACCGACAACATTTAATCATCATTTTCTATGTTGCATAAGTGATGTGTTGGGACTCGTGAGTTGGGCTCCTGCTCGACCCCCGATTTTTAGGGCGTTACAAGTTGGTATCAAAGCATGATTAGGATTAAAATGAACTTGGGTTATGGTCACACGATATACGCTGACGTATTTCGACATAGGAGGGTGCGAGAAAATATAGAAACGGACATAGGATTCCCAACTTCGCCAAACGGCAAGATTGATCGAAATCGACTATAGAAATTGGATCCATAGGCCTTTGTGATCGCGTGAAATGATCCCAACACCTTTCTAGACCATCAATCGATGGGCTTAGATGGAAATTTAACTAGTTCCACATTTAAACAAACCAAAGAGCGTGAAGATACGTGAGATGGAACCCGAAAAGACTCGATTAAAGTCGGGGGCCAAATTGATACAATTCGGGGGGACCCGAAGTGGACCCCAAACTCATACGGCACCCCAGGGGGGGTGCCATCGCCCTAAGGGTGAGCCCTCGACAAGGCCTTGCCGATCGCCTGGACTGGGCCTGTCAAGCCGCGCCGGGCCGAGCGGGTCGGCACTTGTGGGACGCTGTGGGCCCCACGAAATCCCGTGGGGACCCCAATAACCCTTCCATTGGCTCCCCTATCCCCTCTTGCACACCTCCAAGCTTCCCTTTTCCTCTACAAACCCCTTTTTCCCCTATCAAATCACCCCTCCAATCTCATCTTCTTCCCTTTTCTTGCACCACCTCCACTATTCTCTCAAATCCATCTTCCACAACTACCTATCTCCCTTAATCCCCCTCATTTGAGCACACAAGCACTCCTTTGTGTCTCAAAAATCTCAAAGTCCAATAACTCATCCTATCCCTCCACCTTATTTCACTCAAATGGCTCTTTTTGAGCTCGTGGCGATGATTTTCTCCATCTCTACACTTCTTTCTCTTATAAGGAAGAAGATGGCTTCCACAAACGAGGCCAGGCCTAGCCGCCCTACTTGTTCAAGGAGGCCGAGAAGCACCGCCGTAGGTACGAGCACCGATCGAGAGATAAGGACAAAGCGGGACCTCGATCCGCAGGCTCCCCTCAAGAGAGCTCTACTGGCGGATCTATCCCATGGAAGATTTCAGGGCCGTAGGGTCCTTTTTGAAGCACACGTGGATAAGAAGCTCTTTGGGGAATATCTGGTGATGGACCGCCTGGTGGATGCAAGGTGGGGTCCCATATTTTAGGGCAAGTTCCACGCGAATGTGAGCACTGTCCAAGCCTTCTAGCCCATATACGGGAGCCAACGCTGGAGCCTTTGCAGTTCAAAATTCCCGTGGGAAAGAGAGAAGCCACGGTTGATGTTGCTTGATAGCTCGACTCATGGGAATCCCGCTTGGCGAGGTCCATGCTAGTGATAAGAATCTTAGGAGTGCGGGTGAAAAGGATCGCTGCACGCAATTCCTTTGTAGTCAACTAGCCCGCTGGAATCCAAACAATAGCCTCCTAGCATCCAATATGACAGACGACTTTTACCTGCTCTACCACATCTTCACATACAAGTGTACCCCAGGTGGAGCTGGTCACCTATATGTTCGAGAAGGAGGCTAGCTTATGGTGGGACAGCATCCTTCGGACAGTTCCTGTAGGGTATGTGTGGACATGGGAAGCCTTTGAGATGCGCTTCCACGAGAAATATTTCCCTCTCATTTACCATAATGAGGAGGAGAGTGAATTTCTTCACCTCCGTCAGGGAGGGATGTCAGTGGCGGAGTATGAGAATAGGTTTATAAAGGTACCTAAATATGCTCCCCTGATATTAGCCGACCAGCCAATGCGAATGCAGCGATTTTCTGAGAGTCTGCGACCCGAGATACGCTCGAAGATGTGTTACGCTAGTATATCCACTTATGCTGAGCTAGTGGGCATGTCTCTGCGAGCTGAGCAGGATGGGGATAGATTATTCAGCACTCATGTTCCTATGCTTCCTAAGTCGCGACCCGAGTTGCCGAGCAGGTCGTTCCTCGGCAAGAGGCCCCATACTGACTCGCCTCCCAGGCTTATGGCTCCACCGACATAGCCGAGGCAACCTGATATATGGTGCACCTACTGCCAGAAGTCAGGCCATGCTGACACATACTGTTTCACCAGGATGAGGGACAACGGCTTTACGCCCCCTCATAGGATCAACTGTCAGATGCCACCACCTCTCTCGACTCCACCCCTATGGTCAACACCACCACATCTATCTTTCCAGCTGCCTGCACCTCGATTTAGGCCCCCTCAATGGCCCATGGTACCGCAGTCGAACTGTTCTCAGTAGGCTCGTGTGCACTCACTTACAGCTAAGGCATCCGAGATAGCAACCGCAGTACCACTGGCTTTTGAAGTCACTGCGCATATTCAAGGTACACCACTCTTCTTATTAGTAGACACCGGGTCCACTATCTCTATAATATCATGCGTAGTAGTCAAGCGACTGGGGTTAGAAACTAGTCCTATGGTTGGGGTGAGAATTCTTACCGCCACAGGGACTTTCTCAGATGTTACCAAGACATGTAAGGGTTGTTCAATAGACTTAGGGAGCAGAACAGTACGCATTGACCTGATTGTCACTCTGTTACACCATTATGACGTCATTCTTGGTATGGATTGGCTCACGGAGGTGAAGGCAGAGATCGACTGCGATACTAGAGTGGTGACAACCTATGGACCAGAGGACACGACCTTTACATTCCTAGTGCAGGTCAGTTGGCCCTATCGCATTAGTCGCTACGCTTCATTACTAAAGGATGTTAATGGTCCAGCACTTGAGGACACCCCTGTAGTCCAAGAGATGTATTCATAAAAATACCTGAATTACCCCCTCAACGCAAGATTAATTTTACCATCGATCTAGTGCCTAGTGCGACACCTATATCTCTTCTGACTTATCGCATGCCTCCATGTGAGATGGAGGAACTGAGGAAAAAGATCGATGATCTGTTGGATGTGGGCTTCATACGACCAAGTGTGTCTCCTTGGGGAGCACATATGTTGTTTGTAAAGAAGAAGGATAGATCTCTGCGATTGTGTGTTGATTATCGTAGGTTGAACCAAGTGACGGTGAAGAACAAGTACCCTTTGCCCAGGATTGATGATCTATTCGATCAGTTGAGGGGAGCACAATAATTTTCGAAGGTTGATCTATAGTCAGGGTACCACCAGTTGCGTGTCAGGCATGAGGACGTGCAGAAAACAGCTTTCGGGACCAGTCTTGGGTACTACGAGTTCCTAATGATGTCGTTTGGACTCACGAATGCACCGGACGTGTTCATGGATCTGATGAACAGGTGTTTTGACCGTACTTGTATCGATTCGTCATCGTATTTATAGATGACATCCTAATATACTCCGAGAGTTGGGAGGAGCACGAGAAACACCTACGAGCAGTCTTCGATACTCTTAGGAAGAACCAATTGTTTGCACAGTACAAGAAGTACGACTTCTGAAAAGAAGAAGTCAAGTTCCTAGGACATGTGGTGTCCAAGGAAGAGATAGTTGTAGACCTTGCTAAGGTAGCCGCAGTTCAGGACTGGGACCAGCCTAGTTTAGTTACTGAGGTGAGGAGTTTTCTAGGCCTGGTAGGTTACTACCATCGATTCATTCGAGACTTTTCCAAGATAGTCAGATCATTGTCACAACTAACTCGGAAAGATCTCGAGTTTGCCTGGAACGAGAAGGCAGAAGCAGCTTTCCAGGAACTGAAGGACAAGTTGACATCCACCCCTGTGCTAGTATTTCCAGAGTAAGGGGTCAAGTATACGATTACACTGACACTTCTCATGTTGGTTTAGGTTGTGTTTTGATGCAGAAGGATAGGGCTATTGCCTATACATCACGACAGTTGAGGAAACATGAGGAAAAGTACCATACGCACGACCTAGAGTTAGCGGTCGTCATCTTTGCATTGAAGCTCTGGAGACATTACCTCTATGAAGAGGAGTTCGAGCTCTTTTGCGATCACAAGAGCCTCGAATACATATTCACGCAGAGGAATCTGAATATGAGGCAGCGACGATGGATGGAAACCTTGAAGGAATTCAAGTTCGAGGTCTCCTACCATCCTAGCAAGGCAAACCTTGTAGCAAACGCATTGAGCCATAAGAAGGCTATAGCCTTTACGGCTCCTCTGATGATAAGCGAGTGGAACATGGTGGAATTTGTGCGAGACTTCGAGCATAAGCTTACTATAGATGACCCGTTCGAGAGCGTCGCTCATGTTCATGCGCGGCCACTTATCGATGACCGAATCATAGTGGCTTAGGGGGAGGATAAATGGTTAGTGAAGATGAGAAAGCGAGCTAGTGACGAAGAAGACTCTAAATCGAGAGTTGGTTCGGATGGGGGTCTACGTTATCGAGGCCGCCTATGCGTCCCAAATCTTCATGATTTGAGGAGGGAAGTTCTCGAAGCCGCTCACAATTCGAGGATGGCGATGCATCCTGAGAGTACGAAGATATACCAAGACATGAAGCGTTCGTACTAGTGGGACAACATGAAAGCCCACATAGCAAAGTACGTATCACTTTGTCTCACATGCCAGCAGGTAAAGGCCGAGCATCACCAACCTCCTGGACTGCTTCAGCCCATGCCCATATCTGAATGGAAATGGGATTTCATCTCTATGGATTTTATTTCAGGGCTACCAAAGACGAGGGAGGGACATGACTCCATCTGTGTGATCGTGGACCGGTTGACAAAATCGGCTCCCTTCCTCCCGATTAGAGTTTCGAACTCAGCAAACAATTTGGTCAAGCTGTACATCAAGAAGATAATGCATCTGCATGGAGTTCCTATGGAGATCGTGTCGGATAAAGACACGCGATTCACATCTATCTTTTGGACTCGTATCCAGGAAGCAATGGGTGTGAAATTGAAGTTCAGTACGCGTTCCACCCACAAACTGATGGACAGACAAAATGGGTAAATCAGGTGTTGGAAGATATGCTGCGACCTTGTGTGTTGGATTTCAAGGACAGTTGGGACGATTGTCTTCCTTATACAGAGTTCGCGTATAACAACAGTTTTCATGTGGGTATCGGCATGGCTCCCTATGAGGCCTTGTATGGATGTCCCTGTCGAGCACCGCACTGCTGGGTAGAGGTTGGCGAGAAGAGCTTGATTGGCCTAGAGTTAGTTCAGTCGACTTCAGAAAAGATCGACATTATCAGGCATCGACTCCTAGCAGCACAAAGTAAGCAGAAGAGTTATGCCGATACGAGGCGGCGACCGCTAGAGTTCGAGGTCGGGGACCATGTATTCCTGAAAGTTTTCCAATGAAGGGAGTTCTTCAGTTTGGCAAGAAGGGGAAGCTCACGCTGAGATTCATTGGCCCATTCCAGATACTTGATCGAGTGGGGGTGGTAGCTTACCGCCTTGCTTTGCCCACACCACTCGTCGGCATGCACAACGTATTTCATGTATTTATGCTGAAGAAATACGTTCCTGACCCTTCCCACATTATCAAATGGGAGCAGGTACAGTTGAGTGAGGATGCTACTTATGTATTGCGACCGACGCATATCTTGGACAGGATGGAGCAGGTGTTGCGTAGTAAGGTAATTCCACATGTGAAGGTACTGTGGACGCACCAAACTAAGGAGAATGCTACTTGGGAAATAGAAGCCGAGGTCCGAAAGAACTACCCTCAGATTCTCGAGGAGTAAGAAAAGGTAGTATTTTTGAGGATGAAATTTTTCTTTAAGGGGGGTAGATTATAACGTATCGAAAAAATTCGTACAAAGACCCGAGTACCACCTCAGGCAGAAATCACTAAGGACTAAATCCTTTAGGAATTAGATGTAGATTAATTGGGTGCTAAACTAGATTATCTGTGAAATTAGCACTAATCACTTTAAATACGATCTGTATGACCCAAAATCTGCAGGGTCGCTAACGCTACATTGCCTAAAAACATAGGATCCATCTCAAAACCCAGTTGCTCTGGGGAGCGCATCGAAACTCCGTATCTGACCTGGACCGCGCATCGAAAGTTCGATTTCTCCAAATCTATACAGTTATGACCGCCTTACTAGACTTGGCAACCATGTCGAAAATTAAGTCCTAAAGGTATCAGAAACACATAACATGAGCCCGGAGCGAAGTGTGTGAGAAACGCAAATATCTTTAGAAAATGAACTAAAACTTAAGTGAATTGAGTCATTCACTTGCAGGCCGAATCTAAGGATTCAAACCGTCAGATTCTAACCCAATTAAACCCTTGGATTAAGGAAAATTTTCAACACATGTTAGTGCACTTGTGACCCTGATCGAGTACCAATGACCGTTGAACTAAAACTGGTCCCCCACGGCCGATCCACTGATCTGATTAGATCGAGATCTTAACCTAACCTAGATCCAATGTCAGAATGCTTAAGTCCGACCGCATGCAGAAAAGGGGCCTCCAAAACAGATCCGTTGGATCGAAACGGTCACTATTTAGTCATAACCTCAGTATACCATGGCCCTGGGCCATTGAGTTTAGTTTTGGGCCTATATAAGGGCCTTAAACCCTCTCTCTCCCTTCACATATGAATTTGCAAACCCTAAAGAGAGAAGAGAGAAGAAAGAGAAGGAAAGAGAGAGAAAGTGAGTGAGAGAGTGGGGGATTATTCCTAGGATTCTTCCCTGCCATTCCACGTGTTTAACCACCGTTACCGTATCGCTATTCCAGCAATTCTGATTCTGTACTTGGGTAAGAAATCCTAACCTTAATCTATTTTAGGGATTCAAAAAGAGTAGATGGTGGAATAGCTAACCTGTTTCATGCTATAGGCTGTCGTTGTGCTGTAAACAAAGACTTAATGTTTAAACTGAGTTCGTTACGAGTCTACCGGCGAAAGGTGCGGACTATAAACATTTGGGTTACGATTTTCAAGGCTTTCAATGTCAGTAATGATTTATGACTGACTTAATTGCTATTACATGTGCTTAGATACGAGGTTTTCCATACATATGCTTATATATAGACTATGTTTATTATAACGCATTCCATGTGTTTGTTGAAATGTTTGAATGAGTATGAAATTTGGACTCAGTCTTGCCATGATTATCTGTCGTGGATATATGATTGTTGTATAAGTGACAACTCCTTGGTGAAAGGATTTGCCCTAATACATGTTATGACCAACATACGTCATGTATGTTGTAGTGTGTAGTCTAAGTGTTTGTAAAAATGTCTGAATGAGAAGATATTTGGTAAATTGTATTTTATATGGGTATTGAGATAAGATTCTCAACTACCTTAGCTATGTGTATAAACTCATTCATGTAACTTAGATTATTTGATGTGATTAACGTATGAAATGTATAAGTGTAAAGCATGTTTATTTATACTTCATAAAAATGTTAAAGTGGTTCCCTTGTTTCAATTAATTGTTTATTACTGATATGCCTATCACATCTGCTTTCCTGTTATGTTTAAGTATGTTTGAGACTGCTACATAATCCAGGCGATCGGTAAAGATTCCCGAGTTAGTGGCCGAGTTCGTTCCGCCACATCAGATGTGTTCGGGGAATCCACGTCATTCACAGATTTGCCAACAATGGTTAGGCCACACGGAGTGCTTACGCACTCTATGTCGACCAAGTCAACATACGCTCGTACTAACCGAGCTTGGCAAGTAACCCGATTGACCCATTATATGTTCACCATGTATGGACGCTACTGGTTGAATCTAAGCTACCAACTTACTAGTGAAAATCTCGTTTAACCTTGGTACCTCGATCCGCTAAGACTCATGAGCCGGACATGGTAGTGTATGGGACACCATGGTCGAGTTGTCAGCCTACGCTGGGGCGACGAGCCTCCCCGTAGTGTCCAGTTAGCAACCCAAACTCATGAGCCGAATATGGTGGTGTATGGAACACTGTATTCGAGCTGTCGGCCTACAATGGCGCAGCCTGGCTATGGTCCCTAGTCAGGTTGGTGACGAGCCTTCGAAAATAGACTGTCAGTTGGTAGGGCATTGGTAGAGTGACCTTGAGTATACACTAAGCCTACGCTAAGGTGACGAGCCTTTCCGTAGTGACCTCGAGTATAACTAGGCATACGTTGACAATGACAAGCCTCTCTGTGACGACCTGGAAACTACCAATCGTATGTGACTACTAGGATTGACGACCCTAAATGGATCAATGTTTGGGTTTATGATATAAAGGAAGGTACTATAGCTTCCCAATCCTGTTGCATGAATATGTCTAATTAAGAACTTGGTTAATCACGCACATGCACTGCATTGCATGTGCCTTTAGCGTTGGAGTTGAGCATAGCGGGAGTGTTACATGCCGTGATCGTGAGATGATGTCACAAAGGGAGTGCAGGCGAGGGCATACATCATTATCACATATCATCCTTGCATTAACAAGAGTATTTAGGACATGAGTGTTGTACTGCTTTATCATTACTGCTTGACTGAATTAATAACTTGTTAACCTTTGCTTTATAGCTCCACTGAGTTGATCACTCACTCCCACATTCTGAGATGATGTTTTAAACACCAACCAGACCCTGTTGTAAATGCAGATGATGGCAATGTTTTCGAGGCAGAGCCAGACTTTTACGATGATGAGGAGGAGTTCTCGTATATGCAGCTATTAGGTGGGTCTATGTAGACCATGTTTTGATCGACGGGGTTATAGGGATCCTATCTAGATGCCATTACACTTGTCATTTTACATTTTGGGGCAGCCATGTATATTCGTTTCATCCATTTTGGGAGTATACATGTATATATTTAACCTGGTAACATGTTCACACTTTAGAGACTTACAACAGTTTATACATTTTATACAATTATCACAGTCTTCCGCTTGCGTAATTTAACTATCTCTGAAGTATGATATGTTGTTTGGTATAATCCCACTCATGTTTAAGGCACTAGTATAGACAACATTTAATCATCATTTTCTATGTTGCATAAGTGATGTGTTGGAACTCGGGACTTGGGCTCCTACTGGACTCCTGATTTTCAGGGCGTACATTGTATCTGCTAAAGGTTGTTGTAGGATTTTATAGTTCGAGACATATTATAATTTACTTTGTTCCACGTGCGATATTATTCCACTTTGTAATTGTAAGTATTTGGGACATTGGTTTGTAAAAGTCGTTACAGGCAGCCTTTTGTATATTCTAAATGTAAATAAAATTTTCTCTTATGTTGTTTTTTCCATTTTACGCTAAACTGTTAATTCTGACTAAAGAAATAAATACACACACACACACACACACACATGGAATTTGGTTCTCTCTAGGTTAACACTCGGGTTTTTGAGAAACGGATCATATATTCAAGTCCTGAAAACACGGGGTGTTACATCTTCTTTACCTATAGGTTGGCATACAATTGATTCTTCTCTTAAAATTCTTCTGAACCTTCTGATCTTGAGATGTTGAGCCGAGCTCAAGTCTTGAAATGTTGAATTAAGTTAGAGCTCAAGTCTTGAAACGTTGAATTGATCTGAAGTTCCATACAATATATATTTTTTCTATGAAATTTAACAATCTACTTGTGTGCTTAAAATACTATCACTGACACTTGATTCCTAATGGGTTCTGATTCTCGTATCCCGAAACCCAGACCTTATCTGACTCCTAAGTCATATCCTAACCCCGTGCCTATCCTAAACCTGAGCCCAAAACCCAAAGCCCAGTCCAATCTAGGACTTAGAAACCCAAAGGTGTTTGCAAGGCGCACTAGAGCTCGCAAGCAAAATTGGTAGAAAAATTCCTGTCGGGCAACACACTATGTGTCACTACCACATGTCTATTTTTGCAAATCGAGGTGAGTCACACTAGAAGAGAGAAAAGTAAACTTCACCTCAATCGGTTTGCCAGGACTCTAAAATTCCAAAAATACCTTGGTTCATCCTCTTTTTACCATCCTTACTACACCCCTTGGCCAATAAGAGAGTGTCATGTGGCACTCCCATCTGCTCAACCAATCATAGCCTTCATTATCATCTTTCACCCCCAAACTTCACCAAAATCACCAAAACAACATTTCCTCCATCTATAAATACCCCTCTCCTTTTCATTTCATTAATCCATTGCCTATATCCATTATCCCTCCCCTGAGGGAGAGGGAGAGAGAGAGAGAGAGCCCGCCCAGCCACGTTGTTAGCCTTAACCAAGCCTAAGGCCTCATTCACCCAAGCCTCATTACAACTCAAGACTTCCTCATAACCTTTACAACAGCCCGTCCACCTTCGTCATCCAAGAAACTCTCTTATAGCCCACACACACCGATCAAATCCGCCAACTCATCAAGCCCACACTTATCATCATCATCATATCACATCTTGCGTTTCCATCATTGCATTCCTTCCAACCCCCTTACTTCTCTATCCTACTTAGGCATATGCTCTATAGCTTGCTAGTTCTCTAGATCCTACCACATCAAAAACCCAAGTTGACCAGTCTATTTTCTCTTTCGTTTCGCCTCTCTTAGGTATACAGCCGCTGGCAGATCACCTTTGCAAGCCCTCACTTCCATTTCATAAGTTAGACACCCACGGTTATAGGGAGCTAGCCTGTAGCCAACTGATAGAAGTTATATTAATTTCCTTGTTTTTACTTAGGTACACAGACACTAGTAGATCTCCTCAGTGATCTCTCACTTCCAATTCTAAGATAAACTCTAGCAGTTGTGAAGTACTTGTCTATAGTTGATTATAGAGATTAGATTCATTTTTTTTATTTCTTTTAGGGTACACAGACACTAGTAGATCGCCTTGATGATCTCTCACATCCAATCTTGAGACACTAAAGTTATATAATTCCCTAAATTCTTATTCATCCTACTAAGTAAAGACCACACTTACGAGCAAATAA
Source organism: Magnolia sinica (assembly GCF_029962835.1). Classification (NCBI taxonomy): domain Eukaryota; kingdom Viridiplantae; phylum Streptophyta; class Magnoliopsida; order Magnoliales; family Magnoliaceae; genus Magnolia; species Magnolia sinica. The sequence goes on along the minus strand of NC_080582.1, from coordinate 36,665,373 downwards.
AAAAGGTACCTAACACCTTCTTTCCCCATCACTGGAGTCTCTTACTTGGAATCTCGAGTCACAGATCAAGAGTCATTATAAAGTAAGGAATCCTTCAATTGTTTGGCTTCTAAAGTTCTGCAAGGTCTACCTGATTGTGAAATTTTGAGATAATTGGCTAGTGGTGACTTCAAGTCAAATATTTTATTTTTCAGAGTCAAAACATAAGAGTATACAAGTAAAGCCTAAAAAAGGACCTCGTGGGTGCAATCCTATCATCGATAATGTGATTATCCACAATTTTCATATGTCCTTATCTCTGTTGAAATTGCACAGTGCGGTGGGCCTACGGTCTATATGTGTAAAAGCTTGGCGGAGCTATAAAATGAAAGTTATGTTCTAGAGGAGGGTTATTATGACCTAAAAAAATGCCTATTTAAATGCAATTCATTAACTTATGAAATTGTGATAATGACCGCTCTAGTAGAAGTAGAAATAGGTCAAAGTATCTTAGAGGGGGGTGAATAGGACTTTATAAAATTTTATGACAATTTAAAATCCTATTACCATTATCTTAATCTAATATACCAATTATCAAGATATCTTTTAATTTAACTCTAGTGGCTTCCAAGCCAAATAGAGGATCTAATCACAAGACTATTGGATGTCTAAACAGTATATAAATTTAGTCTATGATGGATGCACTAAGTGACTGTGTGTGAGATGTGATACTTATCAGTCCTAAATAATCATGCATCATGTGATCATTCAAAGTAAACAAAATAAGAGAATATGCAAATAACAATCTCAAACACAGTCGTTTTATAGTGTTTCGGATATATGCCTACTCCACTCCCGGCAGATGCAGTCAACCCTTGAGTGTACCGGATTTCACTAATGGAGGTTTCAAATCAGGCTTACCTCAAACCAGTACAACCTACACAAGGATAACTCTAGGACCTACATAAGGTACCTAACATGCCAACACAGAGGCACAAGTTTATGCCCTACACAAAAGCAAAGGTCAACACAAAGCACCTAGGTTTTGTCCTACAAAAGAGCAAAGGATCCACTCAAGAAACCTACTTTTTAGACCACACAGGTCAAGGATCCACACAAGGAACCTAACTTTTAGACCACACGGGTCAAGGGCCTACACAAAGACCTAAGTTTATACCCTACACAAGAACAAGGGTCAACACAAAGCACCCACACGTACTCTCCCGTCGGAGGCCTCCTATGAGGGCTTGAAAGGGGTGAGAATCACCTATGACCCAAACCTATAAAAGGAATGATCAGCAGGGTCTCTGGACTTTAATGACTTACAAATAAGTAGGTGAGCCTCATTAAACATGTTGATAAAGATATTTTCCTTGATGATGAAGATTTTTCATCTCCCTTGATCTGCAACACTTGATGATGTTCCAATAAAGGCGACGGGTTGGGTCAAGGTTATGTTGGAATCCTACTCTATTAAATGTTTTCCTATTTTAGAGGAGTGATTCCAAGCATTCAAGGTATCCCAGCTCAATGATTTGTCATTAAGGTAGTAGCTGGATGATCCTTAAATGGGGAAGTTCATTCCTCAATCCACACTATTTAATATCAATGATGAGGGTGGATTGAAGGATAAACTTCTGTGAGAAAAAGAGCTTAGGGTAAATAGTATGCAAAACTCTCTCAAGGCTCTCTCTATTTTTCTCACTCCAGCAACTAAGAGCAAGCTTCCTATATATAGGCAAAAAGTCCTAACGGTAATAAATATGTTAAGTCTGACTGAGTTCGATCTCATTGGTCCTGACTCGATGTCATCGAACGTATACTTTCAATTCCATCGAGTCAAGGTTCGATGATGCGAACTCAGCTGAAGTACATACCCAGAACTTTTTGACTGAAGATTGATGATATTGAACATGCGTTGATGGTATCGAATTTTGAATTCCAATATCATCAACAGTGGTTTCGATTTATTGATCTTTTTAATGAATATTTTAAGTAAGCTTGCTGGACACTTTTTGACCTAATTCGATGATATTGAACCCATATCGATTTCATCGAAATTCGAATTACGATCATATCGAGCCAATATCGATTCCTCGATCATTTACAAAAGATTTTCCTTTTTAAGTATGCTGGAACAATTTTTGTCCTGATTCGATCGTATCGAGTCTGTATCGATATCATCGTGATTTGAATATCGATGTTATTGATGTGGGTTCCGATTCCTCGAACATTTAGATGTTTTTCTTTCAAAAACTCGCTGGACACACCTTATCCCAATTCGATGTCATCGATAGTAGGTTGATATTATCGATAGTTGAATTTCAATAATATCGATTATCCTTCGATTCCTCGAGTAATGTCAGTAATGTTTACTAAGCATTTGCTGAATAGAGCTCTGAGACTTTTCGATATCATCAACTATACTTCGATATCATTGATATTTGAAATTCGATGTTATCGATGATACTTTCGATTTATCGAATATTTTGTCCAAAATACTTTATGGTTGCTCACATAAAGAGGACTCAATTCGATTTTATCGATACCAATTCGAAATATCAAGAATGAGTGTTCAATTATATCGACCAATAATTGATAATATCGAACTTAGTTGAAAACTTATAGAATTTTCATTTTGAAACTAGGTTTTCAAACTTTTAACACCTATGTTGTTCTAAGTTTTTCTTAAGGCTTTTGTTTACCTGGGTGTTTTGGGACATGGGAAGTGAGGCTAAGTTTACCTGTGATGAGCTCTGAACACACATCCGGTTGAGGCAATGTCTTGAACACTCTTCATATGGGGCCCACTTGACTCATTAACTTAACACTCACGCTAATAAACAAAACAGGACACTTTCAACTTAAACTAATACGACATTCAACCTAAAACAATTAACTTTAAGGTTTCCAAGCTAATAGAAGGTCCAATCATATAAACTACAAAAGATATGGTAATTAAGCAACTAGTCTATAAACAAGATAGTGTACACGTATATATGGGATGTGCTACCTATCTAATCCTAACATTTTCTAATCATGCATACGTACAATTCATCAATTCATCACATAAGTATAATTAAACAAGTGCTCAAAGACAATCCTAAATATAAGCATGTATAGTGATTCAGTTTCCCTACTCCACTCTTGGTAGGCGCATTCAACCCATGAGTGTGCCAGATTTCACACTTGGAGGTTTTAAATCGAGTTCACCTATAACCTTTACAATTTTACACAAGGACTGGATCCCTTGGAGACTCCTGTGATTTTTTATAGGCTTGTTACAAACCTCGATCCTACACAAGAACATACATATATTCACCCATGTTGGTGACCTACATAAGGACTTGATTTACGTCCTACACAAGAACCTAATTAAGTTTAGCAATTAAACTCTTACACTCAATCCTACACAAGGAATGAGTGTACATGGACTCACTCAATGACACTTACTTGTCAAATTGAGTCTCGTTGATGTGTTATCTTGAGTTGCTTGATCGATGCTCTCTTTTGGTTCAATTAACACCCATTTTATTTTCCCGATCATGATATTAATGCTTTGTCAATGTTTCAACTCTAAGATCAAATACCTTCCATGAAGTGCTCCTTTGAGGTAACCAAGTGATAGGAAGTTGAGTGAATCTCTTAGAGTGTTGATCTTAATGAAGATGACTTAGAATTCATTGGTTTAGAGGCTTACGATGAGAGATATGCACATGGAATCACCTAAGTTTCTATTACACCAAAACTCCATCATAATGCTTAAGAACTGAATGCCCTTTCATAAGAAATCGATTTACAACTGCTAGTTAACGACTCTTTCGATATGATCGAAAGGCCCTTTGATGGGATCGAATATCCTTCGATAGGATTGAAGCCTTTATTGATCCCATCAAGAAAATACAGAATTATCTCTATATAGTTGTTGGACTCATTCTTCGATCTAATCGAGTGGACCTTCAATTGGATCAAGTCTCATCGACAGTCTATCAATAGAATCGAAGACCACTAAAAAAAACTCTTGTTTTGAGCACATATGTTTATAGCAGTTATACACCTCTTCTAGCATTACTTATCATGTTCCAGTTAAACTTCTAAGGCTAAGAAATGATCAACAAGGTTTACCTATTAAGTCATGATCATTTAAAGATTCAAGAGCTTGTTTTAAGTCAAGAGTTAGGTTACCAAGGCACCTTATTTAGATGCTCTTTACTCATTGATGCTCATGTCATGTTCACTTGTGTCTTCGGTCTTCAATTTTCAAGTGCTCAACCGACTATATGACATACAGACTCACATGATTAACAAACAAGATACACAAATCAGTGCACTAACAACCGTGACCTAATCTGGATATGGCCACTTTCTTAGAGTGCTTTTGACCTAACCGAATCTATGCACGTGGCCTTGAGAATGCATATAAAAGTAACATCACCTCATCGTGACCTTGTCTTACAAACTTGGACAACAATTGAATTGGAATCGATATATCGCTTGCACATAATTGGTCTCACAATATGTGAATGATCAAGCATTTGTCGTTTACGTAAGCATCACGTTAAATCCATCTAATCAAACAATGATCCTATACCCATTACAATATGTAAGCTTGCACAATTTAATTGGGCACAATGCTATCATGTTGATCCATGCAAAATATCATCATAATCATCTTATAAATCAAGGCAAAGGTACATCTCATTTGCACAAGTACTTTAATATGCATTATTCTTATTATGCATAATTGTATATTGGTCTACTCATGTGAGAAACAAATCAAGCCTTTAATTAACAAATAGTGGTCATATCTTATTATAATGGCCAATCTAAATTCCATGTGCATACTATGTCCAAATATTTGCATTCATACATATAAACTCCAATATTAAAAAAATCTTAATATGATTCAATGAATAAATATTTAAAGTATACCTTCGTGGGCATGCTTGGCCTTGGTTTGTATTATCCGTATCTAGAGGTGAATCTCCGAGCTCAGTGGAGGAATGTGATGGAGCTGTGAAGAGATACGACGTGGTCAGGCGTGAGACTGGGCAAAATGTGTGAGAGATTAGGATTTTCATTACGTGAGAAACTAAAAACCAGTGTATTGAAATGGGACGTTTTGGAGTGTTATGATTCATCCTAGAGAGGACAGTTTGGCATTCGGTATTATCGTCTTACTATAAAAGGGCATAATTTAAAGCTAGGTTTTTTGTGGGACCAAAATACGTAAGAAAGTAAAATCGAGATGGTTACGTACATCTCAAAATAAACATCAAGATCTACAAATTATCACTGGTTTACACCCGGCTTTTAATAGACAATGATAGGATCTTTTTACTACCAAGGTCAGACATGGACCATGAATATGGACCGTTCATTATTTTCACATACACGTAAGACCCTCGAGGAAGTGGACGCGAATCAGATGTCATTGCAAACACCACCCCCAGTGGCTGTGTGTTGATGTGTTGGCCCTTGTGGGGCTCACTGCAGTTTATGTGTTTTATATTTCTGCCGATCATCCATTTTTTTAATCTCATTTTAGGCCGTGAACCCAAAAATGAATCAGAGTCAATACTCAAGTAGACCACATCACAGAAAACGGTGGTGATTGAACGTCTACCGTTAAAAAACTTCTTAGGCCACCAAACTTTTGGATGGAAGCTGATATTTGTACGTTCCCTTCATCCAGATATGTGTGACCTTATCAATAGGTTAGATAGCAAATAAACATTATGGTATAAGATTTCAATGGTGGGTGTCATTATGCCCACTGTTCCCTGTGTTGTGGTCCACTTGAGCTCCTGATCTACTTTATTTTTTGTTTCATGTACTAAAATAAGACGGAAAATGGACGGACGGATATAAAACACATTCATCAATGAAGGCCCACAGCGCCCAACAAATCACAACAACACATAATCCGTGTCCCCAGCAAGATCTCGTGGTGGGCCCCATTTGATGGGATAGGCCTATTGTGAGCCCCTACACGGATCAAAATCGGGCGAGGCTCCCAAGTGGGGCATGCCTGTACATTATTATTCTCTTCGGCATCCGATGAGATGGGATTGCAGAGGGAGGAGGCATGGGCTTGTCGTGTTCGTTGACTGACAGGCAGCCCGCCTGATGTGCGGGCTGTCCGGACAATGCGCTCACATGCACGAATGCGACCTCCCCCTGCCTGTACCGGAATCGTGGATATCCTGTGTGAAAAACACCAAAGTTCCGTGTGGCCCGTTATGTTTTATATGCAAATCCACTCCGTTCATCAGGTGAGAATCATTATTTGAACCGTATGTAAATAATATTATACGTATAGAAACCTATGATTGGCCACACCAATGGGAATAATGTAAAATGACTGCTGAAATGTCAGTTCACGTGGTGTGGCCCGTATATATTTTGATCAGGATCATTTTTAAATTTTCACTTCATCATTGTTATCTAGACCTTATTAACGGGTTTGATGAAAGTAACACGTCATGCTGGACACAAACACAAACCTATTGTTGTCATCCCATCTCCATTGTTCCCTGTGATGTGGCCCACCTGAGCTGTGAATCTTTCTGAATTTTCATCCCAGTTACTAGAACCAAATAATAGATCTCGATGTACGAAGTGGATTTCACGAATACAACATGGTGGGCCCACAAGCCTGAGTGTTTTAGGCGCTGCATAAATGAGGTGTTCCAGAGGATTACGGTCCCTCCTCCCTATCCACATTGCACATGCTTTTGCATGTGAATGTTTTCTTATCGACGCATATGCATGCATGTGCACTGCACCCCTAATCAGAATGGGCGAGAAGATAACGTCCAAGACATTCTCTTCTGCTGATCGACTTATCACTTGACACGTGTTACATGATAGGTCCTACCACGTGTCGTTAGGACAATGTTTTCCTACGCCTTTTAGCGTCAGCTCATTGGTCTGTGTACCTGAGTCAGCTACGGCACCAACTAAACGCAGCCGTACGTTTGTGGGCCCACACCCTATTGGGCTTCTAACATCCATTCCCTCCATCAGGTTTTATCTCCATGTTTGGCCATTGGACTCGAAATGATCCGAACCATAACTTACATAGGCCACAACATAAGAAAAAGCAGGAACGGAGGAGCCTATCGTACATTTTTTGGGCGGTCCACATTTGTCTACAGACATCCAACCGGTTATTCTGGTGTGATCCATCGGGATGAAAATCATGAGTTAAATTAAGTTGATCTAAAGTTCAGGTGGGCCACACCACGTGAATTTATAGATTTTAAGGGTGGTTTTACGGAAAATTTGTTTCCCATGGTGTGGCCCATCTTAATTGAGCTGACTTTTGGGAAGCATGGTCGAAATGACGGTGAGAACCTGATGGACGGAGTGGATTTCATGTCGAAAACATGCTGGTCCCCACATAGCTTGGGTGTTGCGTGAGCTGTCTATAGAGGATTCCAGTCCCATTGGTGGAGAGGGATTTCCTCATAAATGGGTGGCCCACTCTGATATATCACGTTGGACCAAGAAGCGACATTTCCATAGAGATCTTACGCGCAAAGCTCCGCAGATGGATCCAATCCTCTCATCTGGTGTTTTCTGTTCCTATATGACAATGATTCAACTTCAAAACGGATGAACGGACGTTTCTTGCAATCTTTTTTTTTTCCTGTTGAACTCATTCCACGTCGACCATCCATTTTACATACTGGTGATCCATTCAGTTAGAAATTGAATTTCCAGCCATTCGAGTTAGGGACCCATTAGATAGATGGTTTGGATACGCTAAATCACCACCAACTTGTCAGCTAACTGGTGATAAAGGTGTTGGGGATTTGTGCTGCAGAATCACACAAATTTAGATCTAGGATAGCAATCCAAGAGCACCAAGCAAACACAAGAGAACACAAAGATTTAACGTGGAAAACCCTTGCGGGAAAAAACCACGGCACAAATTAAGCGACAAAATTTTACTATGAAAATAGAAATTACAAAGAGAATGGACTTACCCGATTCGAACAACCTCGAATCTCACCCTTGCTACACCATTTAGTAACCCTAAAACCCTTTTAGGAACCCTCAGAACCCCTTTAGAAAGCTTTATAATACCTTATAATAGCCCTAGGGACCCCTATTTATAGTTTAGAAAACTCCACTTACACACCTCCTTTAGAAAAGTTGGAAAACCGCCTCAAATTTACGCAGTCAACACATGGATTGCGTAACCCTCGACTGGTCGAAGGATCCCCTCGACCGGTCAAGCCTGACCCTCGACTGTTCGAGCACCACGAAACTCAAAAAAACATCGCTGCTGGACTTCGAGTTGAGCGTGAGCCAGGCCCTCGACCAGTCGAGCAGCCCAAAACTCTACAGATTTAAGACATCTATCAACAATCTCCACCATGTCTTCAATCTTCAATTGTGTAACTTCTTGACCTTTTCTCTTATCTCTGCATCACATCATAGCTTCCCGTGCACACTCCGTCCTTCTTTTCAGCCATCGCTAAGCCCAGAGAAGTTACATAGAACTTGAACTTCTCTGCAGGAACGTTCTAGGTGAGCATGTCTGCCGAATCGGAATCTATGTGCCCAACCACCTTTTCTCATGTCTTCTCAAAAGGAAAGACTTAGTCTTCTTACCATCTCATTGCTACCCAATATTGTTTGCCGAGGTATTTGCTCACAATATTGATAGCCCGTGAAATAATCGGTCTAATACAGGCCATGGCATGCATTGTCAACTGCATTCGAATAAAGCTAATGAGATATATTCTGCTTTTCCTCATCTGTTTTGGGACATGTCCTGAGAAAAGTTTTGAGGAGAGACACGTAGGGAACGCTCTCCAGCTTTACCAGGTCCATCACATACTTGATCAATACCTACCCAAGGTATTTTGCCTAAGATAACGAAAGCCTACTCCTCTTCCAGTCTCAATGCCGAGAACCATCTTTCCAGCTCCCCCGATCCTTCATCCTAAATGTCTCACTTACCCAAGTCTTCAATACATTGATTTCAGACATGTCATAATTGGTGGTCTACATGTCATCAACATACAATTCTTGACTTATCATAAAGGAATCAAACTACTGCCTAGGCGACAAGTCGTACCACGACTTCCTGCAAAGTCTTTTTCTTAGCCCCCTTAAACTTCGAACCGCTTTGGTTGCTTCATGTACATCTGCTCTTCCAATTTCTCTTGCAGTACAGACTCCATATCCAACCTTCCAGCTCAAGATCCCATTGGCTAACTAGCGTCAATCACGGATCTAAGACACCTGCTATACCGTCGATGCGAATATCTCTGAGAAGTTGATCCATTCTCTCTGAACATAACCATTTGATACCAACATCGCTTTGTATCTATGTTATATGCTCCTGAAGATCCACCTGCATCCAACCGCTTCCCGGCTTACTGAAAGCTCCACCAGCTCCCATGTGTCGGTATGGTACAACGAGTCCATCACATCGTCCATAGTCACCCTCTACTTCTCAGCACCTGGCTCACCTAGAGCCGTTTGAATAGAAGACGAATCCCCTGTGATATTGGAGTCGTCCATGTACCTTGCCGATATCATGCGTTTATGCTGTGTGATTGTTCTCACAGGTGGATGCTCCACCTGCTCTATATCCCTGTCCACATGTCTCAGCCTTCCTGCCCTGTCCGCTCATGTGGCCATGTCCAACATGCCACACACATGCAAAGGTGGAATCCGCTACATCCACTGCAGCTCCACCTTTTGAAGTGCTCCCGATCAACCTGTACATGTTACCAAGTCGTTACACTTTCATGATTACCCATGCCCCCTTAGATACCTTAAGAGCACCATCAATACCTGTGAACTTGCAGCCCATTGCCTCAAGTACACCAAGATAAATCAGATTCTTCTTCAAATTAAGAACGTGCTTGACATCAATCAAGGTACGCTCCACCCCATCAAACATGTTGATGCGCACCGTACCAATAGACATAACATTACAAGCAATGTCATGCCCATAAACACCTGTCCACCATCGCACTCTCTGTAGCTGGTGAACCAACTTCGATGAGGAGTCATGTGAAAGGATGCCCCTGTGTCTAGAATCCACTCGCCCTTACGATCATCGTATGGGCGTATGATCGTAGACACAGACAAAACATCACCATCACATCAACTTGATCCATCTGACGTGGCAGCATTGACCTCCCTGTATGAAGCCTTAGAACTTTCTTTCTTAGATTTAGGATTTGTACAATCCTTCTTCACATGTCCTTCAATCCCACAGTTCCAGCACTTTACCTTTCCTTAATCCTTGCCCTTGGATTTGAACGTAGAACCTAAATAACCTGTACCTTGTTCAGAATTCCTACCTCTTGTAAGTAATGCCTCAGAAGATATCTCCATGTCGACGTTAAGCTTTCTCATAGCCTTTCCTTGAAGGGCTGAGATAATGGTGTTGACACTTAGCGTTTTATTCATGGGGTACATTGTGTCCTTGAATGACTCACATGACGCCGGAAGAGAATTCAACAAGATACTTACTTGTTCTTCATCTTTCATCACTTCCTCCATATCCAGTAATTTGCAAACCAATTTATTAAAGTTGCTGATTTTCAGAGAATTTTTTCTCATAGACATCCTCTAACTTCGCCCACAACTTAACCGCAGTTTTCTCTCTCATGACATTGTAGAGGACCTCATCCGTGAGACATAAACGGATCGATGATAAGGCCTTCTTATCAAGAGTATTTCATTCATCATCAGTCATAATAGACTTCGCTCCTCAAGAGCACCATCTTCACCTTACTTGATTAAGGAACTGATCATCTTGATCTTCCATAACTCAAAATTATTTTTCACCGAGTACTCCTCAATCTCATACCTAATGCTCGTCATTATTATTAATCTCTCAGATTCAGATTTGTGTCCCAGCGATTGCTCTAATACTACTTGTTAGGGATTTGTGTTATGAAATCACACAGATCTTGTAAAGCCCATATCCTAGACCATACCATTCCGTAGGCTTCCTCTATCCTCCCGATCGAATTCCGGCGACCCTCGACCTGTAATCGGTGTTTGCGCGCGATCCTAAGTCGCATCCTATATATCTATGTCGGCTTGACCCGAGACTTGTATCCTAACAACCACGCCGACGTCGCCGCGGTTCCAACGTTGCGTCTCGCGCGCCGATGCGATACCCTAGCCAGGAGTTGTGGGCCTGCATTTATTTCAAGGAAAACACCGTGCGTTGCGAATACCGAGAAAATCTTTACAACACATCGCATCAATCCATTAATCAATGTCAAGTACACAACCTTACCTAGCCTATCCCTCTCCCATTCTCAAAGTCAACTCTCTCTCTCTCTCTCCACCCATCACTCACACATCACTCACCTATCTCATTTCATCCCATCACTTCTCTCTCTCATTTCTCTCTTCACTCCCAAGCAACCCAAGAGAAGCCAACGTCCAAGCCTCCCAAGGAGAAGCTAAATGTGGCCCACTTCCCTACCCCAAAAGCTCTCATCCCTACCAGCAAAACTTCATCATCCGCTGTCAAAGGTTGAGCATAGGAGCTAAGGAAGCCAAGGGACCAAGGAGGAGTGCAATAGGTGGGTGATCCACCGTTGATTTTCATTTAAGGGCCCACTTATGTTGGGACCTATTTTGATGTATGTGTGTGATCAAAGAGGGTCCCATAGTCGCGGGGTCCCTCCAATACACCGCTCTCTCTCTCTCTCTCTCTCTCTCTCTCTCTCTCTCTCTCTCTCTCTCTCTCGTTCTTGATGATGATGATGATTGTATGGCCCACTTGATCCACGCCGTCCACGAGATGGACCCCACCTTGAAAATGGATTGGCTGGGTACCTCACACCAGTTATATAGCTGGTGTATTGACGCCACCAAGCTCTATGGGTCCCACTGCTGTGACAACAGCATGTGCTGCCGGTGCCACCATCTACACCGTCCATGGACTGGACAGGTGGGAGCCCAACGTGATGTATATGTTTCATCCCATGTCGTCCATCTGACGGGCTATGTGGGGCGCACCGTGACGCATTTGTGATCCACACCGTCCATCCGTTTTCAGGACGTGGGATGTGTGGACCCTACCACAATGTATGGGTATCAGAACCCTCACACGTGGGACCTATGATGGATGCGTCTTACATCCAGGCCGTCCATCCCTTCCTGGACGCTGGATGGACGCTGGAGGTTTTCTAAAACAAAATAATAATAATAATAATAATAATAATAATATATAATATATATAATATATGATATATATATATATATATATATATATATATATATACTATATATATTTGATGGGCCCCACGTTGGACCCACCTGTTGAGAGAAGTGGATTGGCTGATGTATCTCACACCAGCTATATAGCTGATGTGAAACGTCAACAAGTTCCATGGGACCCACCTGAAATGTATCATCTGCATCGTCCATCTGGACGGTGCCATGTACGACCCCACCATGATGTAGTGTTGTATCTGCACTGTCCGTGTAGTGGCCCACCTTGATGTTTGTGTTTATCACACCGTCCATCCATCTGTGGAAACCCACCGAGATGTATGTTTTGTATTCCACACCGTCCATTTGGACAAGTGTGGCTAGAGCTGGGCATCGGACCGAGTCGGCTCGGATTTGGCCCAACTCGACTCGGTCCGGATTTTACATGACCCAACCCGAACTCGGACCGAACTGGGACCGAGTTCGGGTTATCTGACTCGGTCCGACCCGAACATGTGCTGGCCTGAACCAATCCGAGTCCGGCTCGGTCAGGAAAACCGAGACGGATCGGATTGGGCAAGGTTCGGATCGGTCCGTTTTTGGGTTAAAATTGTACACATGGCTAGGATTTCATTTAGGGAAAGGAATTTCTACTGAAAATCTTCCAACGAAATCAGGCAAACTTTGGGTTATAAAGCAATTACAAAGTAGAAAATTTAAAAGATGTAGAATTGAAAAAAAAAAGTAATAAAAAACTAATTGGAAGATAAGTAAATACTCAAGAAAGTCTAGCCAAATCAACAAAATTTGGTTTCTAGAACAGGTTACACTTAACAGAAAAGCACATTCAGATGTAAACCTGATAGAAATCAAAATAACCAAAAACAACAAAAAAAAAAAAAAAAAACCAACGCATCAGCCATTTTTCCATCCAAATCAGGCTCCAATAATAGAAACTAACACATAACGAAAGTTGAAGAAGAACAATTCAGATGCGAACTTAACTGAAACCAGACAGAGACCAAGGGCTCAATGCGAAAAATAATGCAATTGAGGAAATATCTAATATTTCTCGAACAAAATCCAAACGAAATTCGATCCTAGAGAAAGGAAATAAAAATCAACAAAGAATAGATCCAAATGCGAATTCGATCCAAATCGAAAGAGATAAAAATGCGAATACATAGTAAATCGAATTTGTTCCAAAGAAAATAGGAAAGGAATTGAAGAAACCCTAATTCCTAGAAATAGGAAAGGAATCAAGGGAAAGTACCTGCCTTTCTTTCTTCAACGCTCTGACACCCTCCAAAAATATTTTTAAGAATAAATGAAGATCGGGCATCGGGCAACACTTGTTCCGTCGTTCGGGCTGGGTTAAGGTAAGAAAAGAGGGGAGAGGGAAAGACGGTGTAAACGAATAGGGTTAGGGTAAAAAAATAAAAAAGACATTTTATACTACCTACTCCACCACTCGGTCCGGGTCTGTTCGATTTGGTGCGGGTCCACTCGATTCGGGTATCCGGGTCGGATCGGTCCGGATAGACCTCTATCCAGACCCGACCCGAAAAACGATCGGATCTGGAAATCCCCGCTCGATCGGGCCCAATCTGGGCCATCGGTTCTGTTCGGAACGGGCTGGATCAGATCGGATCCACCGGATCGGGTTAGAAATGCCCACCTCTAAGTGTGGCCCACATGATGCATGTGTTGTATCCATACCGTCCAACCATAGTGGACATCGTCCTATGGTAATATAAAGAGAATGAGTCAGATTTGAAATTCCAGCAGACCTTACCATTCAAAATAGTGGGGACAGTGACATCCACCGTTCAAAACTTCTTAGGAGCCATGGTAGTTTCCAATCAAGCTGATATTTTTGTTTTCACTTCATCTATCTTTATGTAATTTATGAATAGGTTGGATCTCAAAAATACATTATAGTGAGTCCTATAAATGTTTCAACGGTGGGTGTGGCTGCTCCCACGGTTTTTCTGTGGTGGGTTCAGTAAGATTTTATCTGTGGAAATCATTTCTCCACTGCTAGTTGTAGTATGGTCCAGATAATCTTTCGATACGATTCATTTTTTTAATGTATGCGGCCCACTTGATGTTTATGAGGCCCATTGGTGCGGCCCGTTGATGCGGCCCACTTGATATTTATGAGGCCCACTTGATGTTTATGAGGCCCATTGGTGCGGCCCGTTGATGCGACCCACTTAACGTTTATGAGGCCCATTGGTGCGGCTCATTGATGCGGCCCACTTGATGTTTATAAGGCCCACAGATGAGGCCCGATGCATTGTATATGAAGCCCATATGATAAGGCCCATTTTGATATATTTGAGACCCACAAGTGAGGCCCAAAGAAATGTGCGTGAGGCCTAATGTGATGTATGTAATGATGTTTATAATGGTCCATGCCTTGGGAGCAATGATGGTTTGACGTCCACACTGTAAGGGCAATGATGGTTAAATGTCCGCATTGTAACTCTCCCTAGGGCCCATTATTAGGCCCATACTTGTTGTGTATAAGCCGTCTAGGCCCATCTTCGTTATGAAGATAGTTCATCACCATATAACATGCTCAGTATAGTTCCATGATTCATGCCTATACGCATCATATGTAGCTTGATATAAGGAGTGACTGATCATATCATATGCCATTAGGCAGATTGTTTATGGGGCTCCCTGATAAGCAGAGTTGCCCCACATGAGCGCGCGGTACGCGCAAGATATTACTACATGACTGATAGCGTGATCCATGCATCTCCATCTATGTGACGTGATTACTGTACACCCTAGCGACATCAGGGATATAGCCTCCACAGGCATATCGTGGATGGCAGGATCGGACATCGAAAATACTGTTACTAGCATTGGAGGGCTATAGATGTCCCTGGGTGAAAATTCATAAACCCGATGGTACCAGAGGATGACTCCAATGTCGAGACCGAGTGAATACATGAGTGCACGTGGCCCGAATACCAAGAGGCCGCGTCTCCCACTATGTCGTGGTCGATTGGAAGGGGGTGTGGTGTGGCCTTACCCATCCAAGGGTAGGGGGCATTGCTAGGCTGAGTATAACCAGCTCATAAATAGGTACACTATCGATGTGCCAGATAGGTATTGACAGACTATTGGCTAAGTGAATAGTGAGGTTTCTTACACTCACTTGGACTGCGCGCTTGGGAAAGGGGCAGTGTCATTTGGAGTATACTAAACCCCGGTGATTATTCAGAGTGAGAACTGTACTGATACATGATGCTCTAGTGATGAGCTCCATTAATATGTGGGTTTAGATGAGGACTGATATGCTTGAGTTGCATCTCGCATCACATGGCCTTAGTATAGCCGATAGCATTCATGCCTTACATCGCATAGCCGTGGTACGGATGTTAGTATTCATGGATTTATCAGCATGATTCTGCATTACTCTGATATTGCATTCTGAGTACTCTTATATTGCGCACACGCTCTCACCAGCCACTAAGCTTCTAAAAGCTTATACACGATTGATGCGTGCAGGTGACGTCAGGATGCAGTCATAGCTTAGTCGCAGTAGGAGCGTGCAGTCGTGCTTTAAGAGTTTCCATTATTATTATCATAATTGTATTTCCCTTCATGCGCATTGTACCTTAAAGTTTTTTTTATCATAGTGGATTTTGTGATGGTGTCTTGTAGTTATTGTTCGTGGGTTATGCTTGTGGTTATGCTATTTACAAAATAAATTCATATTCAAAATCCTCCTTTAATGATCCTAGGATCGGAACCTGGTATAAATAGTGCCAGGATCCGAGAATGGGGTACTACGGAGGCTGTCGGCGCCGGATTCGGTGATCGAAAATTTTGTGAGACCGGTTTTCAAGTTTGGGGCATGACAAATCTAGATCTAAGATAGCAATCCAAGAGCACTAAGCAAATACAAGAGAACACAATAATTTAACATGGAAACCCTTGTGGGAAAACCACGGCACAAAGCGACAGAATTCCACTATGAAAATAGAAATTACAAAGAGAAAAGACTTACCCGATTCGAACAACCTCGAATCTCACCTTTGCTACACCCTTTAGAAACCCTAAAACTCTTTTAGGAATCCTTGGAACCCCTTTAGAAAGCCTTAAAATATCTTAGAATAGCCCTAGGGACCCCTATTTATAGTTTAGGAAACTCCATTTTCGCACCTCCTTCGGAAAAGTCCGGAAACCGCCTCAAATTTACTCAGTCCGCGCGTAGGATGCGTAACCCTCAACTAGTTGAGTCAGGGCCTTAACTGGTCGAAGGATCCCCTCGACCAGTTGAGCCTGACCCTCGACTGGTCGAGCACCACGGAACTCAAAAAATCATCGCTGCTGGACTTCGAGTCGAGCGTGCCTCGACCGGTCGAGTGACCCTCGACTAGTCGAGCTAGGCCCTCGACTGGTCGAGCAGCCCAAAACTCTACAGATTTAAGACGTCTGTCAACAGAAGGTAGCTTTCTTGTCCAGCGTGACAATGAAAAACCACCTCAATCTCCAAGGAACCCATGAGACGAACTCAGTTCATGTGACGTATATGCAATCTAGGTCAATTTAGGCCCTTCATCTGGCTTGGATGAAGGGTTGAGTAAAAACTCAAGTTGTTTTTGCAACTAAGCTGGCCATAGTGAAAATTAAGGGCACGTGGGAATTCCCTCCAACTTTAATATGGCCCACCTGATTTTTGGATCGGACTAACTATTGGCCCTGGGAGCTTGATGAGGTAAACTCATCTATTGGACAGTTTTTGGACTATTAGAGTTTTTATAATCATCCTTTCTATTTGTACAAGTGTACTATGCCCGCCTGATCAGGGAAAATAACAAAAAGAAACTAATAAAAAGCCTAAAATTCTAAATTCATATTCTTAAATCCAAAGAAGTATATCCAAATGAACTCATACTGGAAAGATTCCTCCCAACCGAATCATGAGCCCCATTAATAAATACAACTGATCAAGTAGCTAGGATTGCTCATTAGGGATTTGACTGGGTATGGACTATCCATAACATAGACCCATCAGATGGACAGCCTGGATAACAATACCATATGCCCCTCTTATAATGATTGCATGATATACATGGGTTTTTAAATTCTAATAAGTTGGATTATTGAAACATGGGATCTGCTTTTACATACTGAAAACTCATTTTTAATCTACAACCTTTGGTCCGAGCATTATATAATAACAATACCCTTTATAAGATCTAAGAACCTGTTTGGGTGCCACTTAAAAATAAGTTCATCTCATTTTAATAAATCATAATTATATATTGGACATTATGATTGCTGGTTATTTATTTTATTTCTAATCATTAAATAAAATAGGATTTCTCACACAATTATGATGAACTAAAATGAGATGAATTCATTTTTTACATGGCACCCAAACAGGCCTTTTAAGTAAAATTGGAAAGAAAAAGAGATGTTACAACCATAGTTCACATGCAACCATCCAAACCTTCTTCAGTCTCCATCTATGGTAGAAATCATATGGGCATTGTTCCGAATTTGTCCTTACAATGCTCCAGGACCAGACAACTTCAACACAAATTTTTTTTTTCATCTGCTCAATGATTTGAGCCTTCTAAAGACACACGTTTAAAGAAATTAATACATCATTTATAGTCATCATCCTAAAACTTCATAGTCCATCCATGGTCATCACCATCGCTCAATAAACCTATACAATGTCACCTATAAAGTGATTGCCAAAATTTTCTCTAATAGGCCTTGACCTCTTATGTAAAAGCTAATATCACTTAGTCAGCTTTTGTCCGGTAAGTGCAATATCCAAGATAATATTCTGCTCAATCATGAAATTTTCTCGTGATTCAGAAAAAAAAAAAAAAAGGAGGTGAATTGAGTTGAATTAGCGCACGATGAGGTCGAATGGATTTTCTTAAAGAATCGTTAACCCGTTTTGGCTTCATAGAACAATGTATCAACTTATAATAGAATGCTTGTCCATGGTTTTCCACTCTATACTTAACAGTGTCTCTTCATCTCTGTGTTTAAACCATTACGTGGTCTAAGACAAGGAGATCCATTCTCCCTTTTTCCTGGCAAGAAATGTGCCAGGAATTTCTCATCTCATGTTCACTGATGACAATGATTTCCTGTCAAGCTTCAATATCAGTAGCCAAACATCTCCAAAAGCCAAGAAATAGGCCACAACTTCACCAAGTCTTCATTATGTTTTTCCAAAAATACTCCATCAAATATTAGGCTTACTATCAAAAACATTCTTAGTAGCCCTTTTGGAGACGAAAACCCCAAATATCTTAGCCTTCCAATTCTCGATCACATAATGAAACATAAAGATTGTCAAACACTTGTTGAGTGTATCGAAGCTAGACTAGTAGGGTGGAAATGATCAAATCTCCTCTCCATGGCTACACAGCTTACATTGCCATAATCTGTCATTAATTCAATCCCTAACTGGATGTCCGTTGCCTCCCCTTATATATGTATAAACATTGGATGTCCATTAATCCAATCCCTAATCATGGGATATCCATCCATCTCCTCTCCGTGACTAGACGGCTTACATTGCTATAATCTGTCATTAATCCAATCCCTAATGACTGGATGTCCATAAACAATCACTGGTGGCTAGAAATTTCAATGGACCTTACTATGGAACTCATTTCTATCCAAATCCTTCCAAGATTACATCCATTAGGAGAAAGTCTGCAAACAAAAACACATGGGCAGACTGGGCCTAAGATCTCTAAAATACATGTATTTGGCCTTTCAACTAGTTGGCATGGTAGTTTCAATTAGATCCTGACAACTTTAACTATTGCTAAGCTTGCATATATCCCTTATCTTAGTCTTTTATCTTAATCCTAATGTGTAGGTGGTTCTCTTAGCTCATATTGTCATTTTCATGTGGGAGCTTTGGTTGTTGGTTTTCTCCCTAGCATAGGGTGTGGGTAATTTTTCTTCCTAGCACGGGATGTGAGCAGGTTTTTTTTTTTTTTCTCTCTGGCTTAGAGTATGGGAGCTTTTTTTCTCCTTGGCCCAAGTGTGGGCTTTTTTACTTTCCTGTTCATTTCTTTACTTTCTTTTTCTTTTTGCTTAAAGGCATTGGCATATTTGTTTCTTTGCAACTCTTGGGCTTTTCTTTGTCGGTAATAAGAGAGATTTCCTATTTGAAACGAATAATCACAATAAATAATAATAATAATAATAATAATAATAATAATAATAATAATAAAACTTCGATTATACTCGCAATAGGTGCTCTCTCTCTCTCAATAGACACACTGAACTAAATAATCGCACAGATCATCCACAAGTGCTGGACTATACTCCAACGTCTGAATAGATGGACAACTGTCCATGTTTATATTGGGAAGCAAATAGCGTTGCCGATGTTTTGGCTTCATCTGCAACCGATCATTATAGAGAATGGCTGTGTGTTTGTCATCCTTTTGCTATAGGCAGTTCATTGAAAAACAGTAGAGGTTGAGAAGAGGAGATGAAAAAAGGCTATTAAAAACTTATTTGTGTACCGCAACGGTTTTGGACCAAGGTGAGATTTGTGTTGTCCCTTCATTCAGGTCTGTGTCATGACCTTACCAACAAATTAGATAGCAGATAAACATTACGGTGGACCCTAGGAATTTTTTATTGTGGGCGTTCAGTGATCACTGTTTCCCATAGTGTGGCCCACTTGAGATTTGGATCTGCTCCATTTTTGGGACCATGCCCCATAATGATCTTGCCAAACGGATGAATGGTGTGGATATACAGCACAACACATACATTAAGGTGGGTCCCACGGTCACAACCTTATGGTACTTGGTCAGGTCCCAATCTGACTGAATCGGTGCTCTTTTTAATCATCCTTTCTACTAGTACAAGTGTGATTGGCCTGACAAGGGAAAATAACAAAAAGAAAAAAAAAAAAAAAAAAATCCTAAATTCATATCTTAAATCCAAAGAAGTATATCCAATTGAACTCATACAGGAAAGATGGACAGCCTGGATAACAATACCATGTGCCCTTGTTATAATGATTGCATGATATACATATCATGGGTTTTTAAATTCTAATAAGTTGGATCATTGAACATGGGTTCTGTTTTTACATACTGAAAACTCAATTTTCAGCATACAACCTTTGGTCCGACCATTATATAATAATAATACCCTTTATAAGATCTAAGAGAGACTGCAGTTTGTGTGCCACTTAAAAAATGAATTCATCTTATTTTAGTAAGTCACAATTATGTATTAGACATTATTGTTGCTGGTTATTAATTTTATTTTTAAATCCTTACTAACAAGAAATAGGATGTCTCACACAATAATGATGAACTAAAATGAGACGAATTCATTTTTTAAGTTGCACCCGAACAAGCCATTTGAGTAAAGTTGGAATGAAAAGAGATATTACAACCATAGTTCAAATGCGCCCATCTCAACCTTCTTCTTTTGTCTCCATCTATGGTAGAAATCATGTCACCATTGTTCAAAATTGATCCTTACAACATTCCAAGACCAGACGACTTCCATACAATATTTTTTTCATCTGCTCAATAATCCAGGTGTTCACAACCCTAAGTGTAGGGTCGCGATGTAGTAATAATCTCGATAAGACCAAGATCGAATCCATAGGGACTAATCTCATGTGTATTCTGAAAGTAACTAGAATCAAAACTAGAAGAAGATCTAAATCTAATTCAGGAATAGAAGGAAGTAATTGTGAGTAATTTAATAGAAACTTAAGAATTCAAAGGTGGGAACTAGGGTTTCCAGGGATCCACTTGTAGCTATTAGAATGTTTCCTTATTTGATTCGAGGAACTTAATTGGAATTAGAGTCCTATCCTATCCAATTGGAAGATATATCAATAAATTCATATTTGAACTTCCATTGACCTAATTCTTAACAGATGAGATTTGTGAGGATTGGAAGTGATTTCATCATTTGACCATGCCTAGGAGACAATGGCAAACAATAGGATATACTAATCTCACAACCAAACATAAGAGGATTGGGAAGGTTAGAAGAGATTCCATCACCCAATCATGCCTAAGGGATGATGGTGAACAACAGGATGTAGTAACTTCACAATCTCAATCAGGAAAAGAAGATACTCCAAGCTATTGTAGATCTATTGTAATTTGAGTCACAACAAACCATTAAAAACTAAAAGTATTCCTTAAATATCAAATTAAAATCAAAGAGGTTCAATAAGAAAAATGTCTCAATCACGCTACAAGATTGGATTTAGTCAACCATTGGATTCAAAACTCTAGAAGAAAGAATTAAAAACTAAGAAAAAGAACTCTTGGATGATGGCTCCACCCCTTTGATCTAATCCTCCAACCCTAGATATCCTAAAAAGATTCAAGAAACCCATATTTATAAGCTAGTTTCCGCAAAATCGCAAAACCGTCTCAAATTTACCCACTCCGCGTAAGCTATGTGTAACGCTTCGATGTCATCGAACCTCCTTCAATGTCATCGAAGAGGTTTGAATCCAAAAGTCGCACCTTTTCTCCTTTTGCACTGCATAAGTGTCTGTGTCATCGAAGCTTCCTTTGATGTCATCAAGAGGTCCTTTAATGCCATCGAAGGGTCTTCAATCCATCGAGAATGGGTCCAAAATAGTCCAGCAAGTTGCTTCAATTTCTTCAATAAATTCGATGTTATCGAACAGTCTTCGATGTCATCGAGCATCTTCTTCAAGTCATCGAACATGACTTCGATTCATCAAGAATTGCATCCAATATGTCCAACAACCAACTTGATTTTCCTGTGAAAATTTGATGTCATCGAACAATGGCTTCAATGTCATCGAACACTGGTCGATGACACAGATTTTGAAGTGAATTTCAGCACTTTGTTCTTCCGACTTCCTTCCTTCTCTACTTGGTTTTCTTAGATCTTGAGGTCTTGAAATATTCAATCTTGATCTCCAGAGATCCGTTCTTTACTTTGACAAATCTTGAACCTTAAATTCATGCTTTTAGCATTCTTTTCAATCCAAGCTCATACACTCACCTTGCAATACAAACATATATAAAATCTACCATTGAGCCTTATCATGTTCATAAAACTAAGATATAAATGGGAGAAAATATGCAATATTTGAGTCTTAACACACTCCCCAACCAGCATTTTGCTAGTCCCGAGCAAAAACATGCGTAAAATAATCTTCCATCTTCAAAGTTCAAAACTTTTTTCAAAAGACAATCTTTTGTTCAATCAAGTATGAATGAGTAGATTTAAGATAAGAAAGTGAGATTTTAAAAACCTTAAGCCGAATCACATAAGCAATCAATCAAATAGGTTATTTATCGGTTTTAAAATCATAAATTCATGTATCACGTTTTTCCAATATGCTTGGTGAATATCAACTTACTTCCCATGAATACACTATCAGTTCATAATGTTAGCCATGTTCATCATATTAAAATTAGTCAAAAACTCAGGTACTAATTCTGAACATATCCCCCTTTTTCTTTTTTTTACTAGTTTTTTAGTTTATATCGATGGCTACTCCTATTCATTCTATTTTTTTTTTTTAGACATTACATCCTTTTCAGAGACCTTTTTCATTTTCCTCAAAGATGTTATCATTCTTCATTCTTTTTCATCATTCTTTTTGTCAATCTCTTATTTTTTAACTGGTTTTTTTATCTTTTAGGGTGGATAAAATTCTCCAGACTTAATTCTCAACATCTATCAATGATTCACATGCTACCAATCAGAAATCCTAGCATATCTTAATGAAGCAACTTAAACGTGTTTTGTGATTTAGATTAACATGATATACAAATTTCCTCTTAATCATTCAAGAATCTAAGGTGATAGTTTACTCGGGTGATCAAACTCCAATAATTCAAGATTCAATCTTCATCTTAATATCCTACTCAAAGCATTCTTAATTACACAAACTATCGCTTCCAAACAAGTTTTAGTTTGAAATTTTTAAAAATTTCACAATTTCTGCTCAAAACTAAACAAAATACTAATTAGTTTACCTAATCCACACCCCCCAACCTAAAATCTACATTATCCTCAATGTAAAAGATATAAGCATGTAATGCACATGAGACAACGAAAAAAAAAGAGAGTAGTGATGGAAAAATAGTACCTGGAGGAAGGAAATTTGAAGCTTTTTCACGAATCTTAGAATAAAATGGGTTAGCACAAAATAAAACTAAATAAACTAGAAGCAAACTATCCTAGTCCTAAATCTTATGAAAGCAATAAACATAAACTAGGAAAGCAGGGGAAAGCTACTCAATCATATAGCAAGGTTCCTCCTCCAGCCAGTATCTTGATAAATTCGTTAGTAGGTTTCTCAACAAGATCATCCAAAAGCCTTTTTTGCAATAGGCACGGATGCCCTGGAGCATGAATTTCTAGAAAAATTTATGGACCTTAGCATAAGGTTTCCTTTTATTCTCCTAAGATGTCCAAAGTATATATGATTCACCTGTGACAGAAAAAATTTCAATGTTAGTACACCATGGTGAATCAAAGACTACAAGAAAATGAAATTTAGAAAAATTCTCATTAAGAGATGTAGTCTCAACACGTTCCAAAGTTTCAGACTTTGGTTCAATTTCTAGCTCCTCCACTTCTAATGATAAACATTTAGGATTTGTGGAAGGAAGCTCTTCAGAAAATTGATTCCCTCGATTAATATCAATAACCGAGGTATTGTCTTGCAAGGCATTCACTATGTCTTGTTTCATGAGATC
This sequence comes from Magnolia sinica, assembly GCF_029962835.1. NCBI lineage: Eukaryota > Viridiplantae > Streptophyta > Magnoliopsida > Magnoliales > Magnoliaceae > Magnolia > Magnolia sinica. Next base: position 36,641,440 of record NC_080582.1, on the reverse strand, counting down.
GTTTGAATCTGCAAAGTGTGTCAAGCATTCTTCCATAGAGTTGAGAGATTCAGATGAGAGGGAATCATTCTCCACATTGAAGTTTGTGATGATCTGCCCAAGGACTCCATCATCTTTGAAAGTAGATGGAAACATGTCCTCTTGCTCTTTATCTCGGTGAGAATAAATCGTCAATGGATGTATCTTACCTTGTCCTGCATAGATAGATTGAGGATCAGCAAGTGAAGAATTGATATGAAGACTTTGTTCATTGTTACCACTCAGTAAAGGCATTGTATCGTCAAGGGTTGATAACTCAGATGGTAGCCTCAACTAGAAGGTTTCAAATTCCAGAGTCATATCGAGCACCTCGTCTATCTCCTGAATCATATCATCATTTAATTTAATGAAGTGGTCTAAACACACCTCACAAGAGTTGGAAGGGTCGGTTAGAAGAGGCTCATCCTCCATATTTAAATCAAACATGTCAGATTGGTGGAGTAAATCCTTATAGCCGACCACTTCCTAATTATTGACATGGGCCAAACTTAAGATCGATTACAGGGGGATTTGGGTTGTACATTCATGATTGTCATCTCAATACTCATCATCTTCCAATTCAGTGCAGTGCACAAGTGGAATGGGATTGCTTTCCTCACATTTTGTTACTAGATTGGGTTGAGGTTCGAATAAACTAGCCTCTCCCTCCTTATTGAAACCAAGTGTGTCATGTGAGTGAAATATGTCAATATAATTATATTTGAAAGACATCCATGTCTCTTGATCTTTACTTTGGACGGTCATCGAAATCGACTCTTCAGGAGTTTGAATCATATACTCATCAACAAACTCCAACTCCTCGTCCCTAATTTTGGTGTTCTCCTCAAGCGAGTTAAGATCACTTTTCTCACATTGTATTTCTCGATTAGGTTGAGATTGGGACAACCTTGCTTCTACTATCTTATCGATACACGATTCAAGCGCGTCTAATGTTTTTCTAATGGCTGTAAGATAGTCTGTGTAACTCTGAGGTGAATCCTCTTGAATCATTTGTTATTGGATTTCAAAGGTAGAAGATCCAAGAGAATTATTACTATGATTTATTGCCGGTTCATCTTCCCAATATTGATGTTTCCACTGATCACAGTCATATGGGTCATATGTGGGAGAGTTTGGTGGTTATTAGTACACATTATCACCCATAATATAATCACGGAATGTTTTCTTATTGCCTAATGGGTGATAATCGTTCTCACTCCAATAATCATATACTGTTTTCTTAGTCCGTGGAGTGTAATTGTTCCCCCGCCTATAATTACAGAAGGACTTCTTAACCGATGGAGCATTATATTTTGACTAGTTCTCGATATGGTTTTAGAAAAATTTTGAGACATGGGTTGTTTCCTAACATAACCATCTGACGTTCCTTCACAACATCTCTTAACTAGCTCAGCATACTGATGTTCTCACTCTTGCATATATATGGTGAAACCCAACTTCTAAAATAAAAATTCTACAGCAATATGGACAGTAAGTAGATGGAAGAAGTTACCAGAAGAGATGACTATAATTGAAGATCCTACAAGGTCAGAAAACAATGTTAGTCTCTTATAAAAATATAGGAAAAATCCTAAAAGCAAAATTCTAAAGTTAGAAAGTTCTAAAACCCCTAGATTAGAAAAATTCAGAAAATTAAAAAAAAAAAATCTAACCTAATCCTAAAAAGAAAGAAACCTAAGTCAAATAAGAAATCTATAAAAGAAAGGGAAAGAATTAGAAAGAGGTTACCAAATTAGAAGTTTTTATATTGAGATCCTACAAAAGAGAAGGAAAAGTTAGTTTCTAAAAATAAACCAGAAAAACCCTAACCTAAAAATAGAAAAGAAAAAACCATAATCTTAACCTAATTCTAAAACTAGTTAATCTCAGAAAAATACAACTGTTAGTCCCCAACAACGGCGCCAAAAACTTGTTCACAACCCCAAGTGTATGGTCGCGATGTAGTAATAATCTCGATAAGACCGAGGTTGAATCCATATGGACTAATCTCGTGTGTATTCTGAAAGTAACTAGAATCAAAACTAGAAGAAGATCTAAATTTAATTCAGGAATATAGAGAAGTAATTGTAAGTAATTTAATAGAAACTTAAGAATTTAAAGGTGGGAATAAGGTTTTCCAGGGATCCACTTGCAGCTATTAGGATGTTTCCTTATTTGATTCAAGGAACTCAATTGAACTTGGATTCCTATCCTATCCAATTAGAAAATATATCAATAAACTCATATATAAATTTCTATTGACTTAATTCTCAACAGATGAGAGTTGTGAGGATTGGAAGTGATTCCATCATCTGACCATGCCCAGGAGACAATGGCAAACAACAGGACATACCAATCTCGCAACCCAACATAAGAGGATTGTGAAGGTTAGAAGAGATTCCATCACCCAACCATGCCTAAGGGACGATGGTGAACAACAGGATTTACTAACTTCACAATCTCAATTAGGAAAAAAAATACTCTAAGCTATTGCAGATCTATTGCAATTTGAGTCATAGAAAAACATTAAAAATTAAAAGTATTCCTTAAATATCAAATCAGAATTAAAGAAGTTCAACAAGAACAAGAACCAAACAAGAAAAATATCCCAATCACGCTACAAGCTTCACCCCTTAGCCCTAGCTAGGGAATTTAGCCAACCATAGACATGATTAGATTCAAAACCATAGAAGAAAGCATTAAAAACTAAGAAGAAGAGAAGAAGAACTCTTGGATGATGGCTACACCCCTTTGCTCTGCTCCTTCAAATCCTAGATATCCTAAAAAGACCTAGGAAACCCACATTTATAGGCTAGTTTCCACAAAATTGCAAAACCGCCTCAAATTTATGCACTCCGTGTAAGCTTTGCGTAATGCTTCGATGTCATCGAACCTCCTTCGATATCATTGAAGGGGTTTGAATCCGGAAGTCATGCATTTTCTCCTTTCACACTGCATAAGTCTCTGTGTCATTGAACCTTCCTTCGATGTCATCGAGAAGTCCTTTGATTCCATCGAAGGGTCTTCGATCCATCAAGAATGTATCCAAAACAGTCCAGCGAGTTGCTTCAATTTCTTCAATAAATTCGATGCCATCGAACAGTCTTCAATGTCATCGAGCATCTTCTTCGAGTCATCGAACATAACTTCGATTCATCAAGAATTGCATCCAATATGTCCAGGAACCAACTTGACTTTCCTATGAAAATTCAATGTCATCGAGTTGTATTCGATGTCATCGAATGATGGCTTCAATGTCATCGAACACCGGTCGATGACACAAATTGTGAAGTGAATTTTAGCACTTTGTTCTTCAACTTCCTTCTTACTCCACTTGATTTTCTTAGATCTTGAGGTCTTAAAATCTTCAATCTTGGTCTCTAAAGATCCGTTCTTTGCTTTAGCAATTATTGAGCCTTAAACCTATGCTTTTAGCATTCTTTTCAATCCAAGCTCTTAAACTCACCTTGTGACACAAACATGTATAAAATCTACCATTAAGCCTTATTATGTTCATAAAGCTAAGATATAAATGGGAGAAAATATGCAATATTTGAGTCTCAACATTAGGCCTTCTTCACTCAGGACACATGCTTAAAGAAATTAATGTATGATTATAGCCGTCATCCTAAAAATTCATAATCCATCTGAGGTCATCACCTTTACTTGATAAGCCTGTGCAATGTCACCTATAAAGTGATTGCCAAAATTCTCGCGAGCTTCTACCTCATATGTAAAAGCTAATTTCAAAAACTTAGTCAGCCTTTGTCCATAAGTGCAATATTGTTGGGGGACTGCGGAAGCATACAGAGATGAATTAAGAAAAGTACTCCAATCGCAACAACCAAGTCCAATCAAACACTCTAAATTTAACTTGGAAAAACCCTTACGAGAAAAACCACAGCACAAAGCAACAATATTTCACTACGAAAATAGAAATTACAAGAGATCGAGAGAATACCCGAATCGAACAAGCCTTGAATCTCCCCTTACAAGCCCTTTGAAACTAAGAACTAATTAGAAAACTCTGAGATACACCTTAATCCCAATTACACCCATATTTATAGCCTATAGGAGAATCACAATCAGAATAGGAAACAAATCCCGCCGATACACAACTTTGCGCGATATTTCAATGGCAGCTTTGATGGGACTTCGATGGCATTGACAGACTGTCGATGGCATTAAACCCTTTTGATGCCATTGAGTTAAACACCAAAATGTTCTGGCAATAAATCATGGATTTTTTGAATTTTTTCGATGTCATTAAACAGTCTTTAATGACATTGAGTAGGACACCCAAAGTGTCCAGCAACCAACATGGAAAATTCTAGATTTTTACGATGGCATAGAACAGGACTTTGATTATTTTGAAGTCTACTTGATGGCATCAAACTGTCATCGACAAACGTGTTGCTTTACATATTTAAGACATCCATTAATAATCTTCACCATGTCTTCAATCACCAATCTTCATAGCCTCTTTTTTCTCATCTCTAATTCTGTCTTGCATCAAGTTCCATCATTGCTTCTCGTGCATCATCCGTCTTCGTTTTACACCTTCTCCAAGCTCAGAGAAGTTGCACATAACTTGAACTTCTCCAAGGGAACCACCTTAGTGAGCATGTCCGTCGGATCACGTTCGTGTGAATCTTCTCTAGAGTCATGCCTCCTTTAAGCACCTGTCGAATAAAATGGTGACGAACATCAATATATTTAGTATGTGAGTGATAAACAGAACTTTTAGCTAAATTGATCACGGTTTCGTTGTCATAATTAACCAGCACGTCCTTCTACTGAAGCCTCAACTGATTTATCATCCCCCTCAACCAAACACCTTTCTTGAATGCCTCTGTCATTGTCATATACTCAGCTTCGGTTGAGGAAAAAGTCACCACGGACTGAAGCTTCGACATCCAACTGATCGCTCCACCCGTTAACACAAACGAGTAGCCGGAAGTCAATCATCTACTATCCACACTGCCTGCGTAATCAGAATTCACATACCCTACTAATTTGGTGTAACACCCCGTACTTTTTAGTACTCGGGTGTTATCATTAAGTCGACGTATTAGAACACACACATAACCTGTAACTTACACAATGCTTGACTAATCGTGATTAACCACTTAGTTCTTAATGGCGGACTTCATTCAAACCATGATCCAAAATCCAACCGATAAGGCATTTGATATCACACCTAAACACCTCGAGATCAGCATATAAACTCAACCATGCACCTGGCTAAGCATAAAAACAGCTTTCACCTATCAATTAGACCATCCATCCGTTGTGTCCTTGAGATAGGCCATCACACCATTAGATAAACTTATTTTTAACGCCTTAATCTCATTAATAGACATATCTAACCGACCATCTTAGATTAGAACCCTGAATCATGATATCCACTATTCATTGTGTCCACAACTAGCATTTAACGATTCAACACTTGAAATTACTCCTATCGGGTTATCTGATCAACGAATACATCGTGGATGTTTAACCAAACTAGAGTATGATCCTTAAAGGCATTAGGATTGTGCTGTGAATTCATCTGACCATTGGATTAATAGAAAGAATGTTAGTATCGAGAATCTTGGCAAAATGGCCCACCTTGGTCATGGATGTCACGCCCCGAACTCGGAAACCGGGCTCACAAAATTTTCGATCGCTGAATCCGGCGCCGACAGCCTCTGTAGAACCCCATTCTCGGCTCCCGGCACCCATTCACCAGGTTCCGATCCTGGGATACTATAAGGAGGATTTATAATCATCAGTCTGATTCATAATGAGCATAACCAAAAGCATAACCCATGAACAATAACCACAAGAACACTACCACAGAATCTACTATGATCAAAAACTTTTGAGTACAATGCGTCTAAAAGGGAAAATACAAAGATAATGCAAAAGATAAAAACTCCAAAGCTCAACTGCACGCTCCAACTCTGACAAGGCTACAGCTGCGTCCTAACGTCACCTGCACGCATCAATCGTGCATAAGCTTATAGGAAGCTTAGAGGGTGGTGTAAGTGTGTGCGCAATATAAGCGTGCTCAGAACGCAAGGTCAGAGTAATGCGGAATCATGGTGATGAGTACATGAATGCGATCAGCCGTACCAAGGCTATGCGGTGCAAAATATGAATGCTATCAGCCATAATACGACCATGCGATGCGAGATGCAACTCAAGCATGCCAATCCTCATCATGTTTCAGTACAGTTCTCATTATGGATAATCACCGGGGTTCAATACACTCCAAATGGCACTGTCGCTCTCCCAGTCGCATAGTCCAAGTGAGCGTAAGAAACCTCACTATCCGCCTGGCCAATAGTCTACCAATACCTATCCGGCACATCGATAGCAGACCCATTCGCGAGCTGGTCAAACTCAGCCTAGTATTGCCCCCTACCCTCGGGCGAGTAAGGTCACACTCCTTTCCAACCGACCACGACACAATGGGAGACACGGTCTCCTGGTATTCGGCCCTCATGCGCTCATATATCCACTCGGTCTTGACGTTAAAGTCATCCTTTGGTACCATCGGGTTTATGGATTTTCATCCAGGGACATCTATGGCACCCGTATGCTAAAACCAAACATTTTTGGTATCCAACCCAACCACCCACGATGTGTCTGCGGAGGCTATGGCCCTGATGTTACTAGGGCATACAATAATCATGATCACACAAATGCAAGTGCATGAATCACCCTACCAAACATGCAACAATCCTGCGCGTACTGAGCGCTCATGTGGGGCGACTCCGCCTGTCAGGGAGCCCATAACGATCTGCCCGAAGGCATATGCTATGATCAGTCACTTCTCATGTCAAGCATACATATGATGCGTATGATCATGAATCATAAATCTATGCTATACATGTTATGTGGTGATGGGCTCTGATCAACATGAAGATGGGCCTAGACAGCCTAAATACTACAGATATGGGCCTATTAATGGGCCTTAGGGAGAGTCGTAATGCGGACATTTAACCAACATTAACCTTACAATGTGGACATCAAACCATCATTGCTCCCAAGGCACTGCCGCTATAAGGGTCAACATATAAATCATGGTATGGGCCTCATGTATATCCCATTAGGCCTCCAATACATCAAATGGGCCTCATGCATAGGTCTCGTATACATATATCAAGTTGGGCCTCAATGACGGGCCACAAATGCATCCACATGGGCCTAGTCACATGGGCCTTGCATACATCACAATGGGCCTCATAATATGGGCCTTATACAAATCAAGGTGAGCCTCAACGGACGATTTGGATGAAACACATGCATCATGGTGGGGCCCACACTAATGGAGGATGTGAAATACATACTTAAGTGGGTCCCAAGTGGGCCTACCATAATGTTTATTTTCCATCCATCCCATTAACAAGGTCACTCCTTCATGGATTCGATTGGAATGTTTATTTTCCATACAATCTGCTTGATAGGTGTGTGAACGACGGAACGCCCAAGCTTAGGAATGCTTTATTTGGTCCCAACCCGATCACGGGAGCCAACGGAATAGAGGAGAGAGAGACGACCGTAATGTTTATTTTTCATCTAAGCGATGAGGTCACGTGGGCGGTGAGCCCACCGTGACGTTATGTTGACGCCAACTTGTTATAAGGTCACCTGGACCGGGTGAGAGCATGGGGGCCCAAGAAAATGTGGTTACACAAATCCAGATTCCCTTGTGAATATGATGTCCCACTGGTGACGGTCCGACCAAATTTCGAGAGGATCCAAAAAACTCGTAGGCCCACAAAGGATTATTATGATGTTTTAAGCAAATGATATTCGTCATTGTTTTAGATGGTGTGCGCATTACTGAGTTCGTTTGAACCTGTGATTTTGGGGACCGTTAGTCCGTAAGCGGACAAACATCAGAAAGCAGTTTCTCAGAACGAAGAGAAGGAAGGGAGAGAGGGATTGAGAGTCAGAGGTTTACACCCTCCAAGTCAACCCGACTTGCTATCGAGTCTTGCGCGCAGGATGGACCTAGTTTACTCCAATAATCCTACTGGTGTATGGGTTTAAGTGAGAGAGAGAGAGAGAAAGAGAGAGAGGGAGAAGAAAGAAAAAAGAAAGGAAGAAGAGAAAGAGAGAGAGAGAGAGAGAGAGAGAGAGAGACATCTCGAGTCAACTCGATTGAAACTCGTTGGGTAGAGTTTTACGAGTCAGGTTGGGTCTCGTTGTTTCCAGTAAGCTTGCTGGATGTTGCAAGTTGGAAGGAAGCAGAGAAATGAAAGAGAAAGAGAGAGAGAGAGAGAGAGAGAGAGAGAGAGAGAGAAGGGAAAGGAGAAGAAGAGAAGGAATAAGAGGGAGAATGAGAGAAGAAATGTGGCAGCTAAGTCAACTTGGTTTGGAACCAAGTCAAACCGCTGGCTCATTGATTGGGCAAGTCAGAGTGCAGGGGAGGGAGTCACCGAGTCGACTCGGTTGAATCCGATCGCTGATCCTACCCATCCTCCTAAGTCAACTTTATCTACACTGAGTTGGACCATCAAACTTCCATTGAGGTATAACTCTCTACCCAAATTTAGATTTAATTATCTACTTAGACGTTATACTATAAATCTTATATTTTCCAAAATCCAAACCTTAGGTTGGATGGTAGGTAAAAGTCCATTAGGTAGCATAATTAAGGTCCTAACGTTAAACGTAATTGTAGATAGTTTGTAAACTATGATCTAACCATGCGGTTTGCAATTTATGGTAGGATTTGATTCTTAAGGTGTGCGCACTCTTTAACAACATTAATTAGTGAACCAGGTCATAAGGTGATGATTTCTTGCCCTTGAGCTTTTCACTTTCCTATTAGGTTAAGTGATAGTTCTTATTTTAATTACAATTGATAATTGATATCTCTATTACTTACGCTAGTTGTTGAATTTGATCTCCAACTTATATGCTCAACATTTATCTTGTATAAACATATGCACGTTGCACTTGTATACCTTCTCATGCTTGTGGACTACTTGTGGATTGCTTATGGAACTTAAACTGGTACCTCTATCAATGGAAAACCCCACTTGTATATGTACACCCATCATTAGGATGTAACTTGACTGATTATGGCTATAATGGGCCCTGACCTGGTGGCCATTTTACCCAAGTTTGTGTGGACTTACCATCTTACGGATCATTGTGCCCTCTGTGGCTTTGATGTAATATCTGCCCTTTGCGCCTTTGATGTGATATCTTTCCTTTGTGGCCTTAATGTGATATCTACCCTTGCACCTTTGATGTGATATCTGCCCTTTGCACATTTGATGTGATATCTGCCCTTGGCGCATTTAATGTGATATCTGCCCTTTTGCCTTGCATGGCTTTTATTTTCCCTAAGTGGCTTGATGGATTATTTATGTATATTTATGCGATAGTAAGATCCACTTGTGGCACTACGATTGGCCACTAGTCGAGGAGGTTACCATTAAACATCATAATGTTGGAGTCTCATGAGCCGAGGATGGTGGAATGGGACACTATCCCCCCGTAGTGACCTTTGAGCTTTCTTAAATTGACTGGTTATAATCGGAATAATAATGGATGGGTTGCATTCATAGCATACTGGCGATGACGGGTTGCTAATTTTGAAAGCTGTAGCACGTGCCCTTAGGCTTAATGGGGTATCGTTTCACTAACTCCTAGACCATCGACTATCGACCTACGTACGTCATGTACGATGGCTTGGTCATTATGTTATACGTGATGTGCGCACATGATGTAATGCACTAATGACCAGTCATGTGCATGGGTGACAAGCCCAAGTACAACTGGATGAGCATCCCCAGGTCGATGTGCATTCACGCATCCATGCATTTAAACAAGACTACATCATGTATTGTTTTGGATGCTTTATTCTTTAAAACTATGCTTGACTAATGTGGCGGTGTGTAATCTTGAGGGGAATTCACACTGAGTTAGCTACTCATTCATCAAATATATAACCGTACAGGTAGTACATGTGACTTAAATGATATACATGTTCAGACTTAATGAAGAGAAGGGTACAAATGCTAGAGATGCATGGCTGTATCTGCCAATAGAAGCTGCGCGATCTTGCGGCTCAAATTTATGTGCATTTTATTATTTCTCATGTGTAAATTATGTAATTCTTGTATTTGTTAATATAGAGACATTGGTTTGTATAAGTCATTATGGGCAGCCACTCGTGTATTCCAAATGCAAATAAAATTTTCCTTTATGTTTGATTTGTCCATATTTAACTAAACTGTTAACTCTGAAAGAAAAGGAAAAGAAAAAAATACCTGATTTTGACTATCTTTAAAGGTTAATACTCGGGTTTTTGGAGAGCGAGTCATATACTTGGGCTCTGAAAACTCGGGGCGTTACATTTGGCTCCTAATTTCTTAAAAGATAAGACGTAGTCCTGCGTACCTTGAATGTATTGAAGTAGTCATTTCACTACTTTCTACTGTTGCTTCCCGAGGTTAGACATGTTCTACTAACAACACCAACTGCATGTGAAATATCCAGTCTCATACAGACTATGGCATACATCAAACTGTCAACCGCATTCGAATAAGGCATATGAGACATAACATGCTTTTTCTAATTTGTTTTAGGACATTTGTAATGACCCGAAAAATTTTGTGTAAAGACCCGAGTACTACCTCAAATTCTTTAGAAGTTATATGTGGGTTCATTAGCGTTAAACTTGATTGCTTGTGAAATTAGCATCAATCACTTTAAATTTGATCTGCAGGATTCAAAACCTGTAAAATCGTTAGCGCTATGTTACTCTGAAATCTGGGATTCAACGCTAAATCCAGTTGCTCTCGGGAATATTTGGAAGCTTTGTATCGGACCTAGACCGCGCGTCGAAAGTCCGATAGCGATGATCTTAGACAGTTATGGTCACTTTGTTGGGCTTGACCATCACCTCTGAAATCAAGTCTAGATGATATCCTAGGTCGATTTATTTGAGTCCAGAGTAAAGAGTGTGAGAACGGTGAGAAATTAAATATGATTTTATGAAATCTGAGTCGTGTCGCTTGCGCGACAATTTTAAGCAATCTGACCGTTGGATTCTGACCCAATTTCACCCTCGGATCAGGGAAGATGGCCCAGGCATGTCAGAGTGCTTGTGGACCTGATTGAGTTTCGGTGACCGTTGAATTGAGATTGGTCCGCCACAGTTGATCTGTAAATCCGATCGGTATGAAAACTCAGTCTAACCTAGATCCATGGTCAATGAGCTTAAGTCCGACCGCACGTAGAAAAAGGACCACCGGAAGTGCTCCGTTAGATCGAGAGAGGCCTGATTTGATTATAACCTAAGTATACCTTGGCCCTGGGGCTATTTTCATCAATGTTAGGCCTATATAAAGACCTTAAAACCCTCACTCACTTTTCCATACAAATTTCCTAAACCCTAGCTAAGAGAGAGAAGGAAAAGAGAGAGAACGTGAGAGAGAAGTTAGTGAATCATTTGAGATTCTTTCTTGTTTCCCTGCATCCTTAAACCGTCACTTCTGAATCATTATTCCGGCGATTCTAAGTTCATTCTTGGGTAAGTTAATCAAACCCTAGTCTGTTTTAGAGCTCAGAATAGTCTATGTGTTGATGTAGCTCATTTCTATTCTTGTCTTAGGTTATCTAGTCGCCGTTGACGAAGACTTATCGTCTGAATCAGATCGATGCATTCTTTCTGGTTTAAGGTACGGACTATATTCGTATAGGTTATGGTTTTCAAGGCTTTCAATGTCAGATAATGGTTTATTATTGTTGTGGGTGTAATTTCACACGCCAAATGCGATGTTTATATTGCGTTCCTGATATATATGAGTTATGTTGAGATTTGTGTATTCTATGTGTGTGTAGAAAGTATCGTATACGTATGAAATACGAACATGTGTTTGCCATGATTATGTATCATATACTTGTACTAGTTGTATGAGTGTCAACTCCTTGGTAAAAGGAATTGTCCAAATGTGTGTTATCACCAACATATGTTATGTATGTTGGAATATGTAGTCTAAGTGTTTGTAGAAATGTCTGAATGATCTAATGTGTGGTATATTATCTTATTTACGGGCGTTGAGAAGAGATTCTCAACTATCCTATTGGTGTGTATGATTTCCTACATGCAATTTACATTCTTTGATGTTTAACTTCAAGTACCACTTATGTGTAAATCTATGTTAAGTTGATATTCATCAAATGCTCATATACTGTATGATTAGAATTGTTGATTCATTACCGTTTGAATTGCTAGTATGAATATCTGTTATACCTGAATGTGTTTGGGACTATAGAATAGTCCAGGAAATTGGTAACAGACTTTGAGCTGGTGGCCGAGGTTGCTTTCGCCACGAGGGACGTGTTTGACGAACCTGAGTCATATTAGGGTTGTCAGCAATGGTTTGGCCACACGGAGTGTTTGCGCACTCTATGTCGTTTAACTCAACGTGCGCTCGTCCTAGTCGAGTTCATCAAGTAACCCGATTGTCCCGATGTATGTTCATCATGTATGAACGCTATTGTTTGAATCTAGGGTACCAAACTTACCGATGAAATCCCGTTAACTGTTGTACCTTGATCCGCTAAGACTCATGAGCCGGACATGGTGGTATGGGACACCGTGGCCGAGCTGTCGGCCTACGCTGGGGTGACGAGCCTCCCCGTAGTAACCAGTGAGTACACCAGACTCGTGAGCCGATTATGGTGGTATGGGACACTATATTCGAGCTGTCGGCCTACATTGATTGGTGACGAACCCTTTGTAGTGACCTCGAGCATACCTTCATACTGCATTAAGGCGATGAGCCTTAGAGTAGTAACTAAGGTATGATAGGCGTGCATTGATTGGTGACGAGCCCTTTGTAGCGACCTAGAACCATATGATCATATGAGATTGCCTAGGACTGACGGCCCTAGAATGGATAACTGTGTGGAAGTTGATATGAGGAAGGTACCTTAGCTTCCCATTCTTGCTATATGAAAAGGACTAATAACAACTTGGTAATTATGTTCATGCATTGCATTGCATGTGCGTAGGAGTCGTTGGCACTACGGGAGGTTGTCATGTGTACCGTAAGATGAAGATGCTGGGGGAGTGCAGGCAAGGGCATGCATCATTTCTACATATATCCTTGCATTAACAAGAGTACTTTAGACGTGTTTAATTGTATTGCCTTATCATTACAGCTTGATTGAATGGATATCATGTTAAATTTTACTGTATAGTTCCACTGAGTTGATCACTCACTCCCACATTCTGGGACGGTGTTTCAACACCAACCAGACTCTGTCTTAGATGCAAATGATGATGCGATCCCTGTGGCATAGTAGGAGTACGAGGATGATGAGGACGCGTTTTCTATTATGCAGTTCTCAGGCGGGTTCATGTGAGCCATGTCCTGATCGACGGGGATTCTGGGTTTTCTTTTGGAATAGCTGAATTTCATTTTGATACTTGTATTTTGAATATAAACACTTGTAATTATGACCTGGCAGAGCATACATATCACAGGGACTTACACATGTACACATATATTTCTTTAAGTCTTTCGCTTGCGTTTTTTCACTTATCCCTGGATTATGTTTGCAGTTTGGCTTAATCTATTCCATGTTTTATACACTCATATAGACAACATACATCCATCATTACATATATTGCATAATTGATGTTTTGGAACTCGGGAGCTGAGTTATGCTCGACCTCCGAATTTTAGGGCGTTACAACATTGTTCTAAGGAAAGCTTGAAGTAAGCCACGTGGGGAACGCTGGCCGGTTTTGCCCTGTCTATCCCATACTTCAACAATACCTTCTCAAGGTATTTCTTCTGAGATAACCAAAGTCTGCTCTTTTTCATGTCTCTGTGTATATCAATACCGAGAACCTTCTTTATGGCCCCCAGATCTTTCATATCGAATGTCCCTAATAACTGAGTCTTCAGTAAATCAATTTTAGGCATGCTATGACTAACAATCAACATGTCATTATTCACAACCCCAAGTATAGGGTCGCGATGTCGTAATAATACAAGGATTATTAGTGGGGGCGGATGTGTGACCTTTAGAGTTGCCGTTCGTGCACCTGTCCTCTCCAATGGTTGCATTCCTTCTGACTTCTGGGTCAACCCAACCCGAATGGGAAGAAGAGGGTCAGCCAACCGGCGGCCATTCAGAAATGCATTTTTTTTTCACATCTAATTGCTTTAGAGGCGAAGACCGAGGTCGAATCCACAGGGACTAATCTTGTGTGTATTATGAAAGTAACTGGAATCAGAACTAGAAGAAGATCTAAAACTAAATCTGAAATTATTTGAAAGAGTAATTGTGAATTTGTAATTAAAACTTGTGAATTTCAATGTAGGAAGTAGGGTTCCAAGGATCCACTTGTAGCTATCAGGATGTTTTCTTATCTGATTCAAGAAACACAATTGGAATTAGAGTCCTATCCTATCTAATTGGAAGATATATCATTAAAATCAAATATGAACTTTCATTGACCTAATTCTCAATGAAGGAGAATTGTGAGGATTGGAAGGGATTCCATCACCAAACCATTCCCCAAGAGACGATGGCTAACAACAAGATTTACCAATCCCACAATCTCAAAGAAGAAAAGAAGATACTCAAAGCTATTGCAGATCTATTATAATTTAAGTGACAACAAATCATTAAAAACTAAAAATATTCCTTAAATATCAAATTAGAATCAAAGAAGTTCAACAAGAACAAGAATCAAACAAGAAAAACATCCCAAAAACTCTACAAGCTTCACCTCTTTGCCCTAGCTAAGAAGTTTAGCCAACTATAGACATGATTGGAATCAAAACCCTAAAAGAAAGCATTAAAAACTAGGAAAAATGGAAGAAGAAACTCTTGGATGACGGCTCCACCCCTTTGCTCTGCTCCTCAAAACCCTAGATATCCCTAAAAGTTTTTAGGAAACCCATATTTATAGATTTCCTGTCCGGATTCGCAAAACTGACTCAATTTACGCAGTCCACGTAACTATACCTAACGTCTTCGATGTCATCGAAGGGATATGAATCCGGAAGTCGCGCCTTTTCACCTTTCAACTATGTAAGTTCTTATGTCATCGAACCTTCCTTCGATGTCATCGAATGTTCTTCGAGTTATCGAAAAAGTTTCCAAAACCGTCCAGCGAGTTGCTTCAAAATTCTTCAATAAATATAATGTCATCGAACTGACTTCGATGTCATCGAGCAGATCTTTGAGTCATCGAACAGGACTTCGATTCATTAAGAATTGCATCCAATATGTCCAGCAACCAACTTGATTTTTCATGTAAAAATTTGATGTCATCGACTTGTGTTCGATGTCATAGAACGATGGCTTCGATGTCATCGAACTGTGGTCAATGACACAAACAATGAAGTGAATTTCAACACTTTGTTCTTTCGACTTCATTCCTTCTCCACTTACTTTTCTCGGATCTTGGGGTCTTGAAATCTTCAATCTTGGCCTCCAAAGATTCGTTCTTTGCCTTGGTATTTCTTAAGCATTAAATCCATGCTTTCAACATTCTTTTCAATCCAAGATCTTAAACTCACCTTGCAACGCAAACATGTATAAAATATACCATTAAGCCTTATCATGTTCGTAAAACCAAGATATAAATGAGGTAAAATATATAATATTTGATACTCAACACACTCCCCAACCAGCATTTTGCTAGTCCCGAGCAAAAACATGCGTGAAATAATCCTCAATTCTCAATGTTCAAATCCTTTTTCAAAATTCAATCCTTTGTGCAATCAAGTATGAGTGAGAAGAATTAAGGTGAGAACATGAGGTTTTGAAAACCTAGAGCTGAATCATATAAGCAACCAATCAAGTAGATTCTTTATTAATTATATCAGAGTATAAGTTTATATATCAAGTTTTTCAATGTGCTTAGTGAGAATCAACTTACTTCCCATAAAAATATTATCTTTTCATCATGTTAGTTATGCTCATCTCTTTAAGATTAGTTGGAAACTCAAGTACTGATTCCGAACTTATCCCCTTTTCCTTCTTTTTCCAGTTTCTGATTTTATATCGATGGCCACTCTTATTCATTCTTTTCAGAGACCATTTTCATTCCCTTCAAAGACTTTGTCATTCTTTATTCTTTTTTTTTACCTTTTTGTTGATCTCCTGTATTTTTTTAACTAGTTTTTCATCTTTAAGGTGGATAAAATTCTCCATACTCAATTCTCAACATCCTTCAATGATTTGCATACTAACAATTAGAAAATCTAGAACCATTTATGGGAGGTAGATTGAACGTGTCTTGTGATTTGGATTATCATGATATTCAAACTTTCCCTTAATCAATTGAGTGTAAGAACCGTAAGTGATAGGCTACTTACTTAATCAAACTCCAGCAATTCAAAATTGTGACTTCTATCTTATTGTTTTATCTTAAAAAATTGAAAATTTTCCACAATTTTTGCTCAAAACTAAGAAAATGCTGATTAGTCTACCTAATCCACACCCCCAACCTAAAATCTACATTGTCCTCAATGTAAAAGATATGATCATGCAATGCATATGAGACAATGAAAAAAAAAAAAGAAGTGATGGAAATATAGTCCTTGAAGAAGGAATTTTGAGGCTTTCTTCCAAGGATCTCATTGTGAAGATGGGTTAGCACATAGACTAAACAAACGGAAAAAAAACTATACTAATCCTAAATTCTTATAAAAGCAATAAACCTAACTATACCTCCATCAGACTAGGAGGTCAATCCTGGTAAACAAGATCAATCAGAGGTATGGACATGTCCTCTGAATCAAATTTATTTACAAACGGCTTTAAGCAATGTCCATTCACTTTGAAAACATTGTCGTTGTTCAGATTTTATATCTCAACGGCCCCATGAGGATAGACATTAGTAACAATGAAAGGGCCGGTCTAACGAGATTAGAGTTTACCCAAAAATATATATAACAGAGAATTGCACAAAATGACTTTTTAATCAGTCAAGAATGATTTTCAAATGATGTTCTTGTCATGGAACACCTTCATCCTGTCCTTGTAAATTCTCAAGTTCTCATATGCGTCATTCCGAATTTCCTCGAGTTCATTTAACTGAAGCTTAAGCAGCGAGCCAGGGTTGTCCAAATCGAAGTTCATATTTTTAATAGCCTAATAGGCTCTATGTTCCAATTCCATAGGCAAGTGGTAGGCTTTCCCATAGATAAGTCTAAAGGGAAACTTTCCAATGGGAGTCTTAAAGGCTATACGGTAAGCCCATAAAGCATCGGTTAAGCGGATTGACCAATCTTTGCGATTCGGATTAATCGTCTTTTCAAAAATGTGTTTGCTTTCCCTATTGGAAATCTCAGCTTACCCACTTGTTTGTGAGTGGTATGGAGTGCTCACCTTATGAGAGATGCCATATTTCTTCATTAGATTTGTAAATGGCCTATTACAGAAATGTGAGCCTCGATCACTAATGATGGCCCGAGGCGTTCCAAACCCTGAAAGGATGTTTTCTTTTAAGAATTTAAGGACCGTTTGATGGTCATTATTCCGGCACGAGATCGCTTCGACCCATTTAGTGACATAGTCTACTGCTAGCAAAATATATAAATTCTCAAAGGATTGGGGGAACGATCCCATGAAATCGATGCCCCAACAATCAAATGCTTCAATGATACGAATTAGGTTTAGAGGCATCAAATTTTGACGGGATAATGCACCCAATTTTTGACAACGCTCACAAGCTTTACAAAACTCGTGAGTGTCCTTGAACATAGTGGGCCAGTAAAAGCTGCACTGCAGAATTTTGGCCATGGTCTTTTTAGTAGAAAAGTAACCACGATAGGCCTAAGAGTGACAGAAGAAGATGACACTTTAGTGTTCATTATCTAGCACACGTTTCCTTATAATTCGGTCTGGGCAGTATTTGAACAAATATGGATCATTTTAGAAAAATTTGCGTCCCTCATCGAAGAATTTTTTTCTTATCTTGCACAATCCAATGTATTAGCGTGAAACCTATGGCAAGATAATTAGCAATATCAACAAACAAAGGTAAGTGGGAGAGTTTAAACAATTGTTCATTAGGGAACATGTCATTTATAGGTGTCGTCTCAAGGGAATCAGGGAGATCAAGGCGTGAAAGATGATCAGCCACTACGTTCTCTACTCCCTTTTTATCTTTTATTTCTAAGTCAAATTCTTAGAGTAGGAGGATCTATCGTATCAAGCGGGGCTTAACATCATTCGTAGAAAGAAGGTACTTTAACGCTGCATGATCAGTGTAGATGATGATCTTGGATCTAATCAAGTATGACCTAAATTTGTCCAGAGCGAATACTATGGCTAGTTCATTTTTCGTAGTAGAATAATTCATTTGGGCAGGATTTAGGGTTCTACTTGTATAGTGAAAGACATAAGGCTTCTTCTCTTTCCTCTGGCCTAGCACTGCCCCAATAGCATAATCTGATGCATCGCACATAATCTCAAAAGGAATGCTCTAATCAGGTGGTTGTTGATATTAACATGCTTTAAAGCTTAAAGAAAGCTTCTTGGCATTACACAGTCCACTCGTATGCTATATCCTTTTAAAGTAGATTACATAAAGGACAAGAGAGGTGATTAAAGTCCTTTATGAATCTCTTATAGAATCCGGTGTGTCCTAAGAAGGATCGCACGTCTCGTATGGTCTTGGGTGGAGGTGGGTTAAAGATAAGATCAATTTTAGTCTTATCTACCTCAATTCTCTTGGACGAGATGATATGTCCAAGAACAATTCCCTTACGAACCATGAAATGGAACTTCTACCAATTTAGTTCCAAATTCTTTTCTTCACATCGCTTCAGCACATTTTTCAGATTTTCTAAACATTCGCTGAAGGATGGACCAAAGACAGAGAAATCGTTCAGGAAGACCTCTAAATATTGCCCTACCATGTTAAAGAAAATACTCAACATGCATCACTAAAAAGTAGTGGAGGCATTACATAGTCCAAATGGCATCCTTCAGTAAGCAAAAGTGTCAAAGGGATATGTAAAAGTGGTTTTTTCTTGATCTTCAAGGGCTATCTCTATCTGATTATAGTCCAAATACCCATTAAGGAAGCAATAATAAAAGTGACCAGCAAGCCTTTTCAAAATTTGATCAATGAAGGGAAAAGAAAAGTGGTCCTTCGTCGTGACGGTATTCAACTTCCTGTAGTCAATGCACATTCTCCAACCAGTAGTGACTCTAGTTGGCACAAGTTCATTATTGGCATTGGCTACGATGGTGATTCCGGACTTCTTAGGAACCACCTGAGTTGGACTCACTCATTGACTATCTGATATAAGGTATATAATACCCACATCTAATAGCTTAAGAACCTCGGCCTTAACCACTTCTTTCATATTTGGATTTAAGCGACGTTATGGTTGTTGGGAGGTTTTCGCATTATCCTCAAGATGAATATGGTGAGTACAAATCAAAGGATCAATTCCCTTGAGGTCCACAATCGACCATCCAAGGGCTCATTTATGCTCAATGAGAGTAGCGATGAGTATACTCTCTTGTTCTTGCTCAAGGTGGGAAGAAATCAGCAGGAAAAGGTTTTAGGTCAAGTTTCGGTGCTTTGAAGCTAGACGGTAGAGACACTCAATGAGTTTGGGGTAATTTCTCAAATTGTGGCCTCCACCGGTTAACTTCAAATACTGGTGTAGCATCAAGCAAGGCATCCATCTCCCTAATCTTATGATCGTCTAAATCAGGGGAGTGGGCTAATCATGTCTCTAGAGGGTCAGAGTATAGAGTCAGGAGTCCTCTATCTTCCACGAAAGAATCGATCATGTTAATATCGTAAGAATCATCATCATCCTCTAACTGTTTGCCCGTATTGAAAAATATATTCAGTTCCAATGTCATATTCCCAAAAGATAAGCTCACGACCCCATCCTACAATTAATGATTGCAGTTGTTGTAGCAAGGAATGGATGGCCCAGTGTGATAGGGATTTGAGTGCTCACATCCATGATGAGTGAGTGTCTAGGATGATAAAATCTACCGGATAGTAGAATTTGTCAACCTGGACCAACACATCTTCTATGATCCCTCTCGGTATACGAACTGAGTGATTAGCGAGTTATAATGTAGTTTTGATCGGTTTTAATTCACTAAGGCCTAGTTGTTTATAGACTGAATAAGGAATGAGATTTACGCTCGCTCCCAAATCAAGAAGTGCATGCTCAATCCAGTAGTTCCCAATTACGCAAGCAATGGTTGGGCTACCGGGATCCTTGTATTTTTGTGGCACATCTTGATTTACGATGGCACTTACTTTTTCTGTCAAAAAGATTTTCTTTTGTATGTTTTACCGTCTTTTGGTAGTGCATAAATCTTTCAGGAATTTGGCATATGAATGAATTTGTTTAACGGCATCCAACAGAGGGATATGACCTTCACTTGCTTAAGCACCTCTAGAATATCCTGAGAGTTAGACAGAGGTTTTGGTGCGACCAACCATTGGAGGAATGGAGCTAGGGGTCCACACAGGTCGGTTCAGTCTGGTTCTAGGGTAAAACTTGAACCGAACCGTTCCTAACGGTTCTGGGATTTTTGAAATCGGAACCGGACCGTTAGCATACTAGAATCGAACCAGAACCGGACCGTGAAAATTGGTTCGGTTCCGGATCAGTTCCACGGTTCTGGGTTTTTAGAAAATTCAACAAAAGAAAAAAAGGTGAAAAAAATCACCATGTCATGGGGCCACGACAAGTACATGTATCTGGTATGCTAACTCCACAAAATCACCATGTCATGGGGCCACGACGAGTACATGTTTCTGGTATGCCATGTCTTCCTTTCACATCTCAGCTTTTAACGGGCACATCTGGGCCTGCCACAAGGTGGAGCTTGGGCCTAATCTTTAAGTCGTACGGATATATGGGCCTGGCCATGGCCTTGTCTTGGACAATAACAGATCCTGGACCCAGGCATGACTTGGTTTACAATAGGGTTGTCAATGGGCTGAGCCCATAATGCAATGTAAAATCTAGATCTGACACCGACCTGGCCCGGCCTGTGATGATAATGGATGGATAAGGCCTGAGTATGGCCCAACCTAAGCCTGACACCCTTGAGCCTACACGTATCTCATGAATGACGGGGAAAAGGAGATGCTGAAGTGGCTCCACGTGTTCAAATGACTCCTTTTCCCACACTTGAATCACCACACTAAAAATCTCACATATTATTGGCCTGGTGGGCCTCATCAGAGATATTCATACATGAACGATGGGATTAGTAGGGCTATAAATGGGCTGAGGAAGCAAGGTATTAAAGATAAAAAATGGAATGCTTCTGGATCAACGGTTCGGATCCAAGGTTCAGATCCACGGTTCTGGGCCACAGTTCAACGAATCGGTTCCACGATTCGGGTCCACAGTTTGGCTCGATTCTACATGCCCCTAAACTGGAACCGAACCGTATCCAATGGTTCTTGCAATTTTAGAACCAGAACTGGTGCTGTCTAGAACTGGACCAAACCGGACCGATCCAACAGTTCCGGTTCGGTTCCACGGTTTTACCGGTTAAATGTGCACCCCTAAATGGTGCAATTGGCTTGCCTTGAGGTTCTGGTTCTAAATCTTGTGGAGCAGTGCTAGATCTATCATTATTGTCCTCTTCCGGGTCCCTAGGCTTTTCAGCCCTAACCGGAATAGTTTTGTCAATGGTCTTACCACTCCTAAGAGTGGTGATAGACTTGGCTTGCTTCATTTGATTTGAAGAGCTTGGGTCACTAACTTCATATTGTGGTTTAGGATTGGGGAGAGGTTGGGTTGGGAGTACCCCTTTCTCTCCAATCATCATGTGTAACTCAATTAGTTGCATAGCCTTGGTAAGATCTTGAAAGGCTTGTAGCGTGCCTTAATTAAAAAGCTCTTGATTTTGAATGTGTTTCAAAACAGGATCCTCCTGAGGTTTCTTTTGATCCAAAAACTAGTTAAGGATCCCCTAAGGAGTAGCAGTTTGCCCATTCCTCCAACTGAAGTTTGGATGGTTTCTCTAGCTAAAGTTGTATGTGTTTGAGGTGGTTCCCTTAAAAGGCCTCTGGTAGTTGTTTACGGCATTCGATTGCTCATTCAATATTTCTTGAAAGGCAGGTATTGTTGGACATTTTTCAGTCGTATGAACGTTGCAAGCACAAATACCGCAAACTACTTCCTTAACCTTGTCCTTCTTAAGTTCAATGGCCTCGAGTTTCCTTGTGAGATTGGCCACTTTAGTGCTTATATCATCTTCTTCTCTCAGAGTATACATTCCACCCCTCTCCTTTGTTTGAATTGGCTTAGAAGTAGTATTGGGTCTAGGGGAGATGTCCCATGATTGTGTGTTTTCAGCAAGCTTATCAAAACAATCCCACACATCATTGACATCTTTGCTCATGAATTCCCCATTGCACATTATCTTGACCATTTGGCGCATGAAAGATGTCAGTCCATCATAGAAAAAACTTGTTATGCGCCACGTTTCAAAACCATGTTGTAGGCATGAACTGACGAGATCCTTGAACTGCTCCCAACATTAGAAGAATGTTTCATCTTCCTTTTGGACGAAGTTCATGATTGACTTTTTAAGGGTGTTCGTTTTATGATATGAAAAGAATTTCTTTATGAACTTCCTTGTCATGTCATTCCATCTACTAATGGATCGTGGACGTAGCGAGTGCAACTACGTCTTAGCTTTTTCTTGTAAGGAGAAGGGAAAGAGTTTCAGCCTAACCGTGTCCTCAGACACGTTAGGAAAGTATAAGGTGGCTATTATCTCATCGAACTCTTTCATATGTAAATATGGACTTTCAGATTCAAGTCCATGGAACTTTGGAAGGAGTTGGATCACCCCGGGCTTGATATCCATGTTTCATGTATTTTCTGAAAAAACCATACAAGAAGGTGTGCTCACCCCCGCCAGTTGTAAATAATCTCATAAAGTACGAGGCGGGGGTGTTTGATGCACCTCGTTTTCATCCTAGATTTCCTCAACTCGAGGTTGAGGTTGAATTGTAGGTTGATTGGCGAGTTGATTGGCAGGCATAACTTCAGTTAACTTTGAGGATCTCGAGTGGTGTCTAATCCTGTGATGAATAGGTAACCCTTCGACCAATCCTCCTTCACCTAAGAGACGTCGAGTGTTATCACAGACCCACCTGGGCACGAAACACTCTTAGCCCTCAATTTCAGGATCTAACCTAACGCTAAAAAGAAAGAAAACTATGACAAATAAGAAATCTAGAAAAGAAAGAAAGGGAATTAGAAAGAGGTTACCAAATTGGAAATTTCTATGTTAAGATCCTGCAAAATAGAAAAACAAGTTAATTTCAAAAAATAAATCAAGAAAATTCTTAATCTAAAAATAGAAAGCAAATAAACCCTAATCTTAACCTGACTCCAAAACTAATCAATTTCAGAAAAACACAACTGTTAGTCCCCGGCAATGGCGCCAAAAACTTGTTCACAACCCCAAGTGTAGGGTCGCGATGTAGTAGTAATCTCGGTAAGATCGAGGTCGAATCCATGGGGACTAATCTTGTGTGTATTATGAAAGTAACTGGAATCAGAACTAGAAGAAGAACTAAAACTAAATCTGAAATTATTTGAAAGAGTAATTGTGAATTTATAATTGAAACTTGTGAATTTCAAGGTGGGAAGTAGGGTTCCAATGATCCACTTACAGCTATCAGGATGTTTCCTCATCTAATTCAAGGAACACAATTAGAATTGGAGTCCTATCCTATTTAATTGGAAGATATATCATTAAAATTAAATTTGAACTTTCATTGACCTAATTCTCAATGAAGGAGAATTGTGAGGATTAGAAGGGATTCCATCACCAAACCATGCCCTGGAGACGATGGCTAACAACAAGATTTACCAATCCCACAATCTCAAAGAAGAAAAGAAGATACTCAAAGCTATTGCAAATCTATTGTAATTTAAGTCGCAACAAACCATTAAAAACTAAAAGTATTCCTTAAATATCAAATTAAAATCAAAGAAGTTCAACAAGAACAAGAATCAAACAAGAAAAACATCTCGAATATGCTACAAGCTTCACCTCTTAGCCCCAGCTAAGAGGTTTAGCCAACCATAGACATGATTGGAATCAAAACCCTAAAAGAAAGTATTAAAAACTAGGAAGAAGGGAAGAAAAAACTCTTAGATGACGGCTCCACCCCTTTACTCTGCTTGTCAAAACCCTAGATATCCCTAGAAGTGTTTAAGAAACCCATATTTATAGCTTTGCCCGTCTAAATTTGTAAAACCGACTCAATTTACGCAGTCCGCGTAACGCCTTCGATGTCATGGAACAGCCTTAGATGCTATCGAAGGGATTTGAATTCGGAAGTCGCACCTTCTCACCTTTCGCATTGCATAAGTTCTTGTGTCATCGAACCTTCCTTCGATGTTGTCGAAATACCGTCGATGTCATCAAATGTTCTTCGAGTAATAAAAAAAGTGTCCAAAACAATCTAGCGAGTTGCTTCAAAATTCTTCAATAAATTCGATGCCATTGAACTAACTTCGATGTCATCGAGTAGATCTTTGAGTCATCGAACAGGACTTCGATTCATCGAGAATTGCATCCAATATGTCCAGCAACCAACTTGATTTTTCATGTAAAAATTTGATGTCATCGACTTATGTTCGATGTCATAAAACGATGGCTTCGATGTCATCGAACTGTGGTCGATGACACAGACAATGAAGTGAATTTTAACACTTTGTTCTTTCGACTTCCTTACTTCTCCACTTGGTTTTCTCAGATATTTGGGTCTTGAAATCTTCAATATTAGTCTCCAAAGATCTGTTCTTTGCCTTGGTGTTTCTTGAGCATCAAACTCATGCTTTTAGCATTCAGTTCAATTCAAGCTCTTAAACTCACCTTGCAACTCTAAGATGTATAAAATATACCATTAAGCCTTATCATTTTCGTAAAACCAAGATATAAATGGGGTAAAATATGCAATATTTGACACTCAACAGTCATCATCATACAACAACTGAATGATGAATTTGCTATCACTTATTGTCTTCTAATGGACACTATGATCATACTCACTCCTACTAAACTTCTGACTCATCATGAAAGAATCAAACTTTTTGTACCACTGCCTAGGCGACTGTTTCAAGCCGTACAACGACCTCTTTAACATGCAAACCTTGTTCCCCGTACTTTTTATTTCAAAGCCTTCTGGTTGTTTCATATAGATCTACTCTTGCAATTCCCCATGCAGTAAACGAGTCTTCACATCCATTTGTTTCAGCTCGAGATCATATTGGGCAACCAACGCCAACACAAATCTGATAGATACTTTCTTTACGACCGGTGCAAATATCTTAGCAAAGTTGACGCCTTTTCTCTGAGTAAATGCCTTTGCTACCATTCTTGTCTTGTATATATCCTGTTTCTTTTTAAAGATCCACTTGTACCCGATACCTTTTTGGCCAATGGGAAGCTCCACCACCTCCCACGTCTCGTTCTTATACAAGTAGTCCCTCACATCATCCATCGTTGATTTTCACTTTTTCGCATCAGGCTCATCAAGAGCCTCCTAAAGAGTAGATGGATTCCCATCATCCGTAATGAGGGCATATGCGACATTAGAGTCATCCTTGTATCTCGCTGGTAACATGCGATCCCACGGTAGATTCCGTCTTACATGTGACTGCTCCACGAGCTTATGTACCTCTATCAGCTTATCAGTATCAGCCTGACTGTCATCTGTGTCTACATGAACATTCACAACCAACTTTTCTGGTTCATCGTGCTCATCCTTATGGAACAAGGATCCTTACTGCTAATGATGATTTTCTGTGTGACCTAGTCATACAGCCTGTACCCATTCACACCGCCACCATAACCAACAAATATGTACTTTTTGGCTATTTGGTTTAGCTTATCTCTCTCAACTGACAGTACATGAGAGTGAGCTTCACAACCAAACACACGCAATCCCGAGTAGTCCACCTACTGACCACTGTATACTTCCTCTAAAATTTTATAATTAATGGTCATATAGGGGGATTGATTCACCAAGTAATAGGTCGCATTAAAGGCCTCAGTCCACAATTCATTGCCCAACCCAACATTATTGATCATGCATCAAGCCCTCTCTAAGAGAGACCAAATCATCTACTCAGCTACACCGTTTTGCTCTGATGTGTGGCGCATTGTATTGTGTCTCACGATCCTTTCATTCTTACGAAATTGATTAAATTCACCTGAAGTAAATTCTCCACCATTATTTTTCTTAAGTATCTTCACCTTTCATCCTGACCGTCTTTCCACCATCGCTTTCAATTGTTTGAAATTAGTGAAAACATTGAATTTATTTTTCATAAAATAAACCCACACTTTCCTGGAATAGTCGTCAGTAAATGTGATGAACCATAACGACCCTCCGGTGGAAACCACGGGTGTCGGGCCTCATACATCAAAATGCACATAATCAAGAACACCCTTACATACATGTTTTTCATATTTAAAAGATAACATTGAATATTTATCATATATACAATGCTCGCATATACTTAAATCAAAACTTTTAAAAACTAGAATTAAACAATGGTCAGAAAGTACTATCATGCCTCGCTAGCTCATGTAGCCCAGACGTGCATACCACATACGTGCAAATGTGAAATCCGTTATAGACGTTGAGCTCCACCCAATGAAGTGCTCCCGATCAACCTGTAAAGATTTATGTTCATTTGTGCCTTCATGACAATGAATACCCCCTTTAAAACTTTAAGGACATGATTAAAATCGGTAAATCTACACTCAAGCACCTCGAGTGCACCAAGAGATATTAAGCTCTTCCTCATATAAGGAACGTATCTCACCTCGATCAAGGTACGCTTCATACCATCAAATATTTTGATGCACACAAATCCAACACCCACCATATTGTAAGCCCCGTATCCTAGACCGTACCGTTCCATAGGCTTCCGCTGTCTTCCCGGTCGAATTTCGGCAACCTTCGACCCTTAACCGGTATTTGCGCGCGACCCTGATTCTCATGCTGTCAACCCGAGTCGACTCAACCCAGGACTTATACCTTAGCGACCGCGTCGTCGCCGCGGTTCCGATGCCGTGACTTGCGCGCCGAGGCGATACCCTGGTTAGGAGATGTGGGCCAGCGTTCGGTGCGAGAAAAACACCGCGCGTGCGAATTTCAAGGGAATCTCTTCAAGGTGTCACATCAATCAATCAACCCATCAATCCCATCATGTCAAGTACACATCACCTTTCACCTTTTCCCAAGCAAGCCCCAAAGTCAAAAAGTTCTTACACAAGCCTTACCTCTCTTACAACTTTTACCACAAAAGTCAAAAAGGAGCCTCTTACACCCATCACCACCACATCCATCACTCCATCACCCATCACTCCCTCTCTCTCTCTCTCCCTTACAAGTCTCTCTCTCATTTTCAAACTTTCCCAAGCAAAAAAAAATCTCATACGTATGAACCTCTCCAAGCTTTCCAAGCATCAAAGGTGGCCCACTTTCCTACCCCTTCATCTCTCATCTCAACCATCCATTTCTCATCTTCCTCCATCAAAGAGAAGCACAAGGAGCTAAGGAAGCCAAGGGAGCAAGAAGATCAAGCGGTGGGTGCTTTGATAGGGTAGTTTTTGATGTTTTTAAGATGGGCCAAGTGAGGCCCACCGATCAATGATTTGGATCTCACTTTGGACCCTAAGATATGGCCGATGGCCCACTTGGATCATCATGATCATTCCATGATGGGCCCATTCTCCATGGACCCCATCATGATGTTTATTTTCCTTGCATACTTAGGGTCATCTAGACCGTCTATTTTAGTGGAGAAGGGATCTCCACCGTTGGATTTCGATTTCATGGACCCAGATGTAATGGGACCCACTTGATGTATGATTTAGTACAAGGGAGGGCCCATAGTGTCGGGGTCCCTCCATCACGCGGGTCCCACTCTCTATCCCTCTCTCTCCCTCTCTTTTTCTTTTTTATGTGTAATGATAATGAAGTTGTGTGGGCCACTTGAATGGACCCCACCACAAGGTATGTATTCCATCCAAACCATCTACAAGTGGGGCCTACTTTGTGTGTATTGTACCCACACCATACCCCATTTGGTGGCCCACCTAAGCAGGGGCCACCTCACTGTTTGTGCCAGACCCAAACCGTCCAGCATCTCTGGACGCTGGACAAAAGGAAAAAATGCAAATATCAGCTTCTTCCCAAGCTTTGGGGTGGCCCACTCATGTAGGCGCCACCTTGATGCATGTATTCAATCCACGCCGTCCATTCCCTTCTCAACCTCATTTCAGGCATTGAACCGAAATACAGAGTCAATCCGAGGTTCTGGCGGGCCACACCATATTAAATGGTGGTTTTCACCATTGAAGCCTTCCCTGAAATTATTATACGTCAAAATATGTCCAATATTGGACTTGTTTTGCTCGTGTTGAGCCATGGAAGAGCATTGGACGGAGTGGATTGTCAAAATGTGGACCCCACCTGCAAAAACCACAGAAAAACTGAAATAAAAAAAAAATCTTAACACAGCAGCAACACTGCTGTGTCAGAAAGGGCAGCAGGCGCTGCCTGCGCGCCAGCGCCCAGCGGACGGGCCCCACCTTGATGTTTATTTGTCATCCAATCCGTTCATGAGGTGGGACACTCCTAGCAGTGGGCCCCCTTAAAATTTCTAGTCCATCCAACACTCAGGTGGCCCACACCGTATGAAACAGTGGGATTGAACCTCTACCTTTGAAACCCTTTTGGGTCCACAAGTTTTGGATCAGGGTGAAATTTGTTCTCACCCTTCATCTAGGTCTACTTGACCTTACCAACGGGTTGGATGATATATCAACATTATGGTGGGCCCCACATGGAGCCCACAGTGATATATGTGTTGCTGCCACCGTCCAGGCGGACGGTGGAGCCCACTGTGATGTTTGTTTTGAGTGGGTGGGCTCCTATGCGTGTGTGGGTGGGTGTGTACGTGTGTGTATATATATAATATTATATTATATATAATATTATATTATATATAATATTTTATGTACTATATATATATATATATATATTATATATTAGATTATATATAATTTACTGGTGATGGGAGGCCCATCTCAGTTTACTTGTAGCCCGTGGTCGAGGCCCACTTTGATATGTATTCAAGGCCCATCTCAGTTTACTTGTGGCCCATGGTTGAGGCCCACTTTGATTTATATGTAAGGCCCATGGGTCGAGGCCCATTTGACGTATTAGGGGCTCATGGGTTAAGGCCCATTAAGATGCATTGAGACCTATGGGTTGAGGCCCATTTGATGCACGTATGGGGCCCAATTGGTGAGGTCCATTTGATACACATAAGGCCCATGTGAGTAGGCCCATTTGATGCACTCTAAGGCCCACGGGTTATAGCCCATTGCAATGTACATAAGGCCCATTGGTGCGGCCCATTGATGTGGCCCACTTAATGAATATAAAGCCCATGTGATTTGGCCCATTTGATGTATTTAAGGCCCAATGGGATGTAGCTAAGGTCCATTGCAATGTGTGATCCCAACATAATTTATGTAATGATATTTGTGACAGTCGTGCCTTGGGAGCAATGTTGGTTTGATGTCCATATTGCAAGTATAGTGTTGGTTAAATGTCCGCATTATGCCTTTCCCGAGGGCCCATTGTTAGGCTCGTACGTCTAATGTGTAGGCCGTCTAGGCCCATCTTTGTTATGAACATCATCCATCCTATATAACATGTTTAGTTCCATGATTCATGATCATATGCATCATACGTATGCTTGATATGAGAAATGACTAATCATCGCATATGCCTTCGGGCAGATTGTTTAGGGGCTCCCGTACAGGGGGTGTTGCCCTACATGAGCGCACGATACGCGCAGGATTGCTGTATGACTGGATAGTGTGATTCATGCATTCGCATTGTGTGATATGGATTACTGTACGCCCTAGCGACATCAGGGCCGTAGCCTCCACAGACGTATCGTGGTTGGCAGGATTGGATACCGAAAATACTGTTCTACATGGGGTGCGATAGATATCCCTGGGTGAAAGTCCCTAAACCCTTATGGTACCAAGAGGTTACTCCAACGTCTAGACCGAGTGGGTGCATGAGCGCCGAGTGCCGATTACCAGACGGTTGCGCTTTCCACTGTGTCGTGGTCGGTTGGAAGGGGGTGCGGCCTTACCCACCCGAGAGTAGGGGGCAATGCTAGGCTGAGTCTGACCAGCTCGAGGAATGGGTCCGCTATTGACGAGCCAAGCTTGATATTGGCAGGCGGATAGTGAGGTCTATTCCACTCACCTTATTGCGCGTGATGGGGTGGCAATCTGGCTTGGAGTGTACTAGACCCCGGTGATATTCCAGATTTTGAGCTGTTTTGATATGTGGACTTAGATGAGGATTTGTATGCTTGAGTTGCATTTCGCATTGCATGGCCTTGGTATGGCCGACATCATTCTTTGCACCGCATGGCCTTGGTACGGCTAATGGTATTCTTGGCATTCATCAGCATGTTCCGCATTACTCTGATACTGCATAACTGCATTACCACCTTGAGCATACACTTTCACCACCCTCTAAGCTTTCTATAAGCTTATGAACGACCGTTGCGTGCAGGTGACGTTGGATCGCAGCAACGCTGAGGCTTGGACGCGTGGCAGATCATTTTGGAGTTTTTGTTCATCTTCATTGTATTTCCCTTTATGCTTATTGTACTTGTAAAGTTTTTTATCATAGTGAAAATGTGATGGAGTTTTTGGTTGTTGTTTGTGGGTTATGCCTTTGGTTATGCTTATTACGAATCAAACTGATGTTGAAAATCCTCCTTGTAGCATCCCAGGATCGGAACCTGGCGAATGGGCGCTGGGAGCGGAGAATGGGGTTCTATGGAGACTGTCGGCGCCGGACTCGGCGATCGAAAATTTTGTGAGCCCGGTTTTCGAGTTTGGGGCGTGACAACATTATAGGCATTATCATTGTTCATAAATACCTCGCCACTATCGCACTCTTTGTAACTAGTGAACCAACTCCAATGAGGAGTCATGTGATATGATACCCTAGTATCCAAAATTCACTCATCCTTCAAATCATCGTATAAGTGTCCAACCATAGACACTGACAACACATCACTTCCACTCGTACCTTCATTAGACTCAGCAATGTTAGCTTCCATGGAAGAAGCCTCTGAGTTTTTTTTCTTATGACATTGTAGAGGACCTCATTCTTTAGGCACAATTGGATCGAGGTACTCACTTTCTTATCCATCTTGTTTCATTCATCATCTATCGTAGAATCTGGTTGCTTCTTAAGGAGTGTATCATCTAATCCTTGCTGAACTAGGAGACTGGTCATCTTGACCTTCTATAATTAAAGTTAGTTTTCTCAAAATATTTCTCAACATCGAACTTTGGATTAGAAGCCATTGATACTGTACTTTCAGATTCAATATGCACTCCAACGTTATGCTCCGATACCACTTGTTGGGGGACCGCGGAAGCACGTAGAGATGAATCAAGCAAAGTACTCTAATTGCAACAACCAAGTCCAATCAAACACTCTGAATTTAACATGGAAAAACCCTTACGGGTAAAAACCATGGCATAAGATGATAATAATGCACTATGAAAGCAGAAATTACAAGAGATAGAGAGAATACCCAATTCGAACAAGCCTCGAATCTCCCCTTACAAGCCCTTGAAAATCCTATGAACGAATTAAAAAGCTCTGAGATACACCTTAATCCCGATTACACCCATATATATAGCCTCTAAGAGAATCACAATAGGAATAGGAAATAAATCTCATAGATATGCAACTTTGAGTGATAGTTCGATGGCACCTTCAATGGGACTTCGATGGCATCAACAAACTGTCGATGGCATCGAACCACGTTGATGTCATTGAACTAAACACCAAAACATTCCAACGATAAATCATGAATTTTCTGGATTTTTCCAATGTCATTGAGCAGGCCTTCGATATCATTAAACTAAACCCCAAAACGTTCAAGTGATAAATCATGGATTTTCTGGATTTTTCCGATATCATCGAGCAGGCCTTCGATATCATCGAGCTGCATTCGATGTCATCGAACAACCTTCGATGGCATCAAACATTTTTCGATGGCATCAAGCAGGAAACCCAAAGTGTCCAACAACCAACATGGGAAATTCTGGATTTTTACAGTGGCATCGAACAAGACTTCAATGGTATCGAAATCTGCTCGATGGCATCGAATTGTCATCCATAGACATGTTGATTTACAGATTTAAGACATCAATCAACAAATATCCAAGATAATATTCTGATCAATCATGAAATTTTGTCGTGATTAAGGAAAAAAAAAAAGAGGTTGATTGAGTGCACGATGCACAATTAGGTAGAATGGGATTTTCTTAAAGAAGTGTTAACCCATTTTGGCTTCGAAGAATAATGTATCAACTTAATGCGTGTCCCTAGTTTTCCACTCTATACTTAACAGTGGCCCTTTGTCTTCGTTCACACCATTACGTGGTCTAAGACAAGGAGATCCGTTGTCTACTTTCTTGTTTATTTTATGCATAGAATCTCTCTTCCCTACTGGCCTTAGACCCCTTTGCATAACAAGATATGTGTTGGGAATCTGTCATCTGATGTTCACTGATGACACAACGATTTCCTGTCAAGCTTCAACATCAGCAGTCAAACATCTAAAAAACAAAAGGTCCTTGACCTATATTGCCAAGAAGTAGATCATAACTTCACCAAGTCTTCATTATATTTTGCCAAAAATACTCCAAAAAAAACATTAGACTTACTTTTTTAAAAAACATTTGTAATAGCCCTTTTGGAGATGACAACCCCAGATATCTCATCCTTCCAATTCTCAAT
Source organism: Magnolia sinica (assembly GCF_029962835.1). Taxonomy (NCBI): domain Eukaryota; kingdom Viridiplantae; phylum Streptophyta; class Magnoliopsida; order Magnoliales; family Magnoliaceae; genus Magnolia; species Magnolia sinica. The sequence continues at coordinate 36,608,532 of NC_080582.1, read as the reverse complement.
CACATAAAAGATTGTCAAACACTTCTTGAGTGTATCAAAGCTAGACTAGCAGGGTGGAAATCAAATTTCCTCTCCATGGCTAGATGGCTTACATTGCTATAATCTGTCATTAATCCAATCCCTAATCACTGGATGTTCATTCATCGCCTCCCTTTATCAGTTATTGCAGAAATTAAAAAAAATTAATGGACCTTCCTATGGAACTCATTCCCATCCAAATCCTTCCGACATTACATCCATTAGGAGAGTTTGCAAACAAAAACACATGGGCGGACTAGGCCTAAGAACCCTAAAATGAATTTGGCTCTCCAGCTAGTTGGGATGGCGGTTATAGTTAGATCATGACAACTTTAGTTGTTGCTATGCTTGCGTATATTCCTTACCTTAGTCCTAATGCATAGGTGGTTTCCTTAGCTCATATTGTTATTTACATATAAGATTTAAAAGTAAATGGAGTGAAATACCTTTTTGAGCTCCCTTGGAGAATTTCATAAGTAAACAAAGATGCTGCCATGCACATGTCCACTATACATATGGCACCCTAATGATACTTCAAAACAATTCAATTATTAGCTACATCATTAAAATCACATCAATTGAATGATCCAAACTGTTCAAAGGTTGGCGATCTAAACGGAGGTTTAAAAAATATTAGCAAGTTGCTTGTTTGTGATCCTTATGTTTGTGGCTAATTCAATGCTCAAAATTTTTCTCTTTTTAGCTAAAGTGTATATTTCAATGGGTTTATTACAATCATTATATTAAATATGACATATGTACACTAGTTTGGATATTAAATATCACATATATTCATGTGAATATATTAAAAATTCCAATGCATTCCGATTCCTCCCATTTACTTCCATCCAAACAAAAGATCTTGATTTCAAATGCATTTCATTGCTCCCATCTAAATACAATTGACTAAGCCTTTTACTTGCAATTCCATTTCCCATTTACCTTCATTTACAAGCTCCCAAACAAGCCCACGTGAGCTTTGCCTGTTAGTTTTATCCCTAACTTGGATTGTAGGTAGTTTTTCTCTCGGCACAGGTGTGGACAGTTTTTTATACCTGTCCTTGGGTGTGGGTGCTTTTTTTCTCCTTGACCTGAGCGTAAGCCTTTTTCCTTTATTATTTCTTTTCCTTCTCTTCTTGCTTAAACACATTGATTGGCCTCTTTGTTTCTTTGTGATTCTTGAGCTATTTCTCTTTGTTGGTAATAAGAGAGATTTCTTGCTTGAAAAAAAATAATAATAATTATTATAATAATTAAATTTTGGCTTTGGCTATAGAAGGAGATTTTGTGTTCACAATTCGATGCTCTCTCTCAACAGACCGAACTAAATAATCGCATTGATCATCTACAAGTGTCTGACCCTGCTCCAACTTCTGAATAGATGGATAACCCGCCATGTTTATCGCTAGTGCCGGACCCTGCTCCAATGTCTGAATAGAGGACACGGATTATGTCCTACCCCCGCCCGGACGGTAATCCGTCCAGGCGGGGCTCTGTGGGGCCCAATGTGATGTAAGTATTTTATCCACACTGTTACTCGTTTTTATATGATCATTTTAAAGTATGAACCAAAAATTGAGGTAGTAGGTCTTAAGTGGACCACAAAGTGGGGATTGAACGTCCACCATTAAAAACTTCTTGGGAGCTGGAGAAGTGTCAGACCAAGCTGAAATTTGTGTTTTCACTTCATCCAAGTCTGCATGACCTTATTAATAGGGTTGGGTGGTAAAAAAAAAAAAACATCACGGTGGCCCTTAGAAAGGTTTCAACCGTGGGTGTCATTATCACTGCAGCTTCCTTCGATGTGGTCCAAGAGAGCTGTGTATCTGCTTCAATTTTTGGTTCATACCTTAGAATGATCATATATTAACGGTGTGGATAAAATACTTACATCACGTTAGGCCCCACGGAGGCCCGCCCAGATGGTAATGGATTACCGTCCGGGTGGGGGTAGGACGCAATCCGCGTCCCTGAATAGATGGGCAACTCGCCACTTTTATCGGGAAGCAAATATCATCACGCATATTTTGGCTTCATCCGGAAATGATCATTATAGAGAATGCCTGTATATGTTTGTAATCCTTTTGCTATGTGCAGCTTATTGAAAAAACAATAGATATTGTACATATTTATGAAACAGGAAAGAAGGAGATGAATTTCCCAAATGGAAAATGCATCGGCGGGAATTAAGGCGGAAACATAGCTACCACCTCAACAAAGTAGATGTGCAGTTGACGTGGGCTCAAAGCAACCTGGTGGTTTTCTCACGGGAGAGAGAAACTTCGATACACTGGCAGAGTGTGATGGATAATACGCAGGCACTTACAAATTACTTAGAATCACGTATGGCATAAAAATACTTCAAATGAACTATTCAAATTATGGGCCCCCGTTTTGATGTATCATGAATCAAAAAATTACACGTATTTGATTATCTGACTATGATTGGTGGACAGTTATTGGATGGCTTAAAAAAAAAAAAAACCCAGTTCTATTTCAACAAACAAGTCTGCGCCAATCAAAGGCCAGGAACCGATGTCATTCCGCAACTGTGACTTACCGACAGTGGGTTCCACCATTTAATCAGTTTAATTTTAGTTATTGTGCATCACGTACAATTTCTGAGTGCCTGTGTGTCAGGTGTCATACTCTACCAGAATATCACATGTCCACCTTTTAGTCAGCTACCAAGTCCACACACACACGGTGAGCAGCTCCGATCATGAATGTGTACCATGTTGGCGTGCATGTGTCGCAATTTTTTTATTGCAAGTCTTGTAAGCAAGGATTGAACTTTTGGGAATAATATTATATGTCTAATCATGTGAAAATATTATAATAATAATAATAATAATACACACACAGAAAGAGAGAGAGAGAGAGAGAGAGAGAGAGAGAGAGAGAGAGAGAGAAATGTTTAGACACCGGACCGTTAATCTAGCTTGCTATGGACAAAAATCTAACAGATAGGATCCAATCAATGTCATAGGCCAATGATAAGTAGCCATGTTCTTTGATGCTTGCCACCAACATTTGTCTTATGAGAGCAGCCAGCAGATCGCCACTTTTGTCGTATGAGAGCAGCCAGCAGATCGCCCATGACTCCACAGTCCACGCTCTGGTTTATCCATTTGATCAGATGGCTACAACAGTCCGATCCCCTGCAGTACAGGTTGGATGCCATATACACACCTAGATAGGCCCCACAATGCGAAACTGGTAGAATGAGAGTAGAATGCGCTTATTCTACAAGGACCTGTTGAGGAACCCACCTCTAAAAATAAATAAAATTTTCAGAACACACTTGAAAACAAAAGGTTCACAAAGAAAAAGAAAGGAAAAAAAAAAGGGTATGATGGGAGTTGCGTGACTGTTCTTCAAATTATTAGGGAATGCATTGACCACATATCTTAGCCATTTGATCAGCTGGCTGCAAGTCGATAATTAGAACAAAATGTTTATATTTTAACCTCCATTTGAAAGGCACTTGATTCCTGGGTAAAAGTGTTTGATGCACACAACACAAGGAAAATATCAGAGAGCTAATACAAGAAGTGGTGGCCCACTCCAATTAACCACACAATTTGAGGAGGAACCCCTGATCCAACAGGGATGATGGCTAGCCAATCAACAGTCTCAATCATCATGCATTGATTGGCTAATGAAAAATCCTACTAAACCCCGTAACGGGAAAACAATTGTCTCAGGACATTCTCTAAGGAAATTGATCAAGACCACATATAAAGAGTAACAGTCTCTAAGAAGATTGATCAAGACCACGTATAAAGAGTAACGATAGGGAGAGGTGAACTGGCAGAACTTCAGTGTTGATACACATGGGTTCTTGTATAACAACTGATGACCACAGCAGTGCACAGCCTCCAAGCTCTCCAAGCATGACCTTAGACACACCTGACCACATTGGATGGGGGAAAACCCTCAATCTCAAGTCTCTCGGCCAACATATGCAATTATATGCTTATCTAGTTCAAAACAACCACTTGGCAAATGTTCTTTGATGTTTTTTGAAATATATTTATATGAGTTTGCAAATAGAGTATTTAAAACTCGATAATGTCATGATGTGCAAATCTCAAAGAGTGTAATTTTAGTTCTAGGAACCAGTATAGCTACCAAGGGATATTCCCCCAAATTTACTTGGATGAGAGGTCACACCAAATTTTAGGTCATTCCAAAACTCAAGTGGGCCACACCAAGTGGTTTTTAGATGTTTTAGACATGATTTCTCATTGTTTCAGATGATGTGGCCCACCTGAGTTCCAGATACAGCTATTTTTGGCACATCCCAGAACCAAGAGGGGGACCTACAAAATGCACAGCGTGTATGTCTGTCACACATCACAGTGGGGCCATAGAGCTAGACCTCATGGGAAGCTCCCATGAGGTCGGCTTAGTACCTTTTCCCTCTAGATATAGCTATAATTGTGACCAAAGGCATTCGCACCTTCACACGCTCCTGTTCTTTGTTTCTACGTAGTGCAGTTGCACCTCGGTGTACTTCCTCATCCTGAACATTACTTCTGAGCATGTCAAAGGTAGTCAGTTCCAATGTGAGTAGAAAAGACTGGCCTTCTGACGAAAAAGAGCATCTCAAGCACATGGTCTATCATTAATGGTCTTTGGGCTTACAAGGAACTGCAGCACCTCAATGTTAAAATCAATACAAAAGCTTTAATAAAATTCATTACATAAAAGGAGGGGGACATCGACTCACATTATTAGTAACTACACCACCCACTTCCAAGAATATATTCTCTATCCTATCTCCCATGTGTGAGCATATAATAGTACACTATGAGACCTCTACCATCATAATCAGTGGGAAACATGATTGGAAAACTCTAGACAAATCAACTACACTCCCACTCTTGCAAAAGACATCAAGCTTGACATGCACCTTAAAAAGATTTTTGCAATTGGCTCCCTGGGATAAGTTAACATCTCTCTAGTGAAAATGTGATCAAGAAAAGTACATGTATCACCTTATCTCTGACATACAATGCTTAATCTGAATGTTCTTCTCTTTGTGGTGTCTTAGATCCTTCCTAAGATTAATTGCTGATGTATTATCTAAGGACAACACTCAATGCCCTCAAGAATCATCTGATCTATACACCCTCTCAAACTACAGCACTAGATGCTCTATATTCAACTTCCATGGTGTAAATGACAGTAGAAGACCGCTTCTTGTTGGACTGTAAGATGTCACATCTATTTAACATAAATAAAGAAACCGCAAAAGACTTAATTTCATCATGCTTATATATTTTCATCATGATTATATCCCCACGAGGTATCAGAATAAGCTAGCACCCTCAACTCAGAGCCTTGATAACACCACATAAGGTCTTCCCGCCTCTAAGATAACAAAAGATTCCCTTGACTAGTTGCCAATGTGCCCAAGTTGGATTGTTTGATATTGACTCACAAAGCCCACAACATAACAAATAATATTCATAAATTAGGTAGCCCACTGCACTGCCTTAGGCAATCAAGACATTGCTTTCAGCCTCACACTAGGGATACATCTCACTCAGCTTGGAGTACTAACCAATTGGGGTGTTGGAATTGCATATCATGAACCACTCCAAGATTTTTCTTAAAGTACGAAACTGGGAAAATATCTGAAATTTCTTTAGATCAATCACCTAGAACTTTAACCCCCATGAAGAAAATCGCTTCTCCTAAGTTCCCTTAGTACTACTCCTAAGTCTACTTTCCCTCATCTTATTACCCATTGGTACTACTCCTAAGTTCCCTTGAATGCATTCACTTCTAATTCTAACCTTCCTCATCTTGCCACTCATTGATATCATCCTCATTTCAGCTACACATCCTATGAACATGTTATGCTTTAACTGGTCAACATTCTGTCCCATAAAGCATGACTGGTCTTATAGCTATCCTACAAAATTTCTCATTCAGTTTGAGTGGTATATAATGATTACGTAAAACTCTAGAGGCATATCTCCATTTCTTCTACCCAGATTGAATTCTACAGGCAACATCATTTTCACTCTCTACTTTCATGAATTATTGACTCATGGTATCAAAAGTGATCATTTTGGGATAATACTTTCAAACTACTATTAAAAAATATTTGGCATTCTACAACTCATATTTGCATGCTTGTAAAGCATGGATTTATCACCTGTTAATACCACTGACATTACAATACAACTTGGTCGCAAAATGAGCTGATTTCCAGGTCAGTGAATTCTTCACTGACAAATGTCCTCCAAGAACTAAAGAAAAACAGCAAAACAGTCATGGAAGATGATTAGTCTGTTGTTACCTCATGTCCTCAGCCCCCCCAAGATCAGAGTAGGCAGCGTGTTGTGGGTCCCATCCACTGCATCTATACGTATGCAAAACTAAAAGAATTTCAATCACAAAGTTTCTCCCTAAGTTCCCTCAGAAAAAGGAGTCCCTTGCAAGTCTGCCATGTTGTCCACCTTGCAGCTTGGACAGGCATACCTCCTCTGCAACAACTCACCAAGGGATGCATACACATTCTCTGATTCAGCAGTCTGCTTGTTCCCAGTCAAAGAAACAAAGGTTGTAACTTATTCATGGGTAAGTGCGTGAATGCTTACATCAAATACAGTAATAATAAGTAATTATAGGTGAGCAATTCAGAGACCTATCTGACCAAGGAGAAGAAGGATAAAGGGAAGATGCCGAGGAACCCTAATTGCCAATGCCTCATCATCAAGCACTGGAAAGTAAAACAAACACGCCGCATGCGCCAATCTGATACATGCCTGTGGGACCTGGAGGTTAGAGGGTGCTCCCAACCGTGAATGTTCCTTGGACCCAAAACCAGTCATTTATCAGGTACACCACACGTGCAAAGTCAGAAATTTGATAACCAACAGCCACCCAACATTCATGCCTTGCTTACCTGATGAGTGGCACGGCATAATTGTTTACGATAGGAAATGTACAATATTGAACCACCCTGTGAATGATCTGTAACTGGAATGCATGCCACATTGTCAGTGTCATGTGTGTGATTAGCAATTGAAGATGGGGCATATGGAATTAGCATTCCTCATATGATGCCATTTCAATGGTGTCGTGCAGCTGATGCCATTTTCTGTCCATGCAGCCATGTAACTGTGCAGCCAAATTGGCATCTGCATTTTCTCAGTCTGACAGCACTTGAGAATATCAATCCCTGTGGTCATACTCGTTCAGAAGTATCAGCACTGATTCAACAAAATTTGGTACCAACACTGAAAAGGATATCTGGCTAAATCCTGCAGCTCCTTTGTTTTTTCTACAACTGCCTCCATAAGGAACACCTTTCTTTCAAGATTGGTTAGCTTCTGCAAGACCTGTGATTGGTTATCCCAAACATAAGTCTGCTAATTTTGCCTATTAGAATACAGATATTGAGAAATAATTAGCAAATTCCATTTAACCAAGTTTGGTGCTAGCATGAGAGATAGGTGGTAGAGAATATCCTCCCGGCTTCTTGTGCTTGCAGAATTGTTTTTTTCTTTTTTCGAATATGTTATCTTATTTCTTTTACAGATAAATATGTTATCTTAATATCACAATAGAGGCATGCAAAACAAGAGTCCTTAGAGTGCTGAGGAAGATTATGATCCAATATGAAGAAACTGCATTGATGATAGAAACTTTATGCTGCTACACTCTTCCATCTGAGAGCACACAAACTGAAATGGGAGTAGTACAATTGAAAAAGCGTGAATCAGTGGTCGTCAAATTGGCCTAACCTATCTGTCAAATAACTGAACTACCAAACCATAAATTACTTCCCATCCACTGTGATGCAGGACATGAAATTCAAATATGATGTGCAAGATTTTCAAGCTTTAGATCACAGTAGTTTAGAAACAATTATACAAAATTCCATATCCCACACAAAAGTTCAAGCATTCGATCAAGGGGAATCTATGCAGGCCTAGGCCTACACAAGCTAAGGTTGGATCAATCAAAATTATAGACCAAACAATAATCAAATAAGGGTAAATTAATCCACACATGCACAGAAATAATTCCCCAATCCAAGGGGTTCACAGATTTCAATTCGGGGAACCCTAAGGTTGAAGAAAGGGCATAAAATTGGGGATTTGAGTAATTTAGGGTTAGGGTTAGGGATTTGGGGTGAAAGAGAAGAGATAGACGAACCAGAGAAAAATCACATGCGTGGAAAGGGGTAAAGGCCCAGCCGCAAGTGCGTTGGAGGTGTCCCGCACGTGTGGGCCCCACCAATCAAAAAACGGCCAACTAGGCCTTGGTCGGCCAGGGGAGGGCCACAAAACCTCCAAATTTCAGCCTAATCCGATGCACGGTCTGTGCGTGGTGCTCCGTCAAAGTTTCAACCCTCCTGCAGGGCCAGATTCTGAAAATCTGTTGTAAAGGAAAAAACTGCTGCAATAGAGGATGGATTTGAAGCGTAGATGATTGTAGGAAAAGAGAAATATGGATGGTAGAAGGTGAGGGCGAATCGGGATAGGTCTAGCTTCGCACCACGGTAGTCAGCCCTTCGAGAAAGGGAGGGTTTCACACCCATATGAATCTCCACAACTCAGAAATTTAGAAGAGCAAAAAAACGCAGAAATTTTATTAATCTTCAATGAAAAAAAAGATTACAACTACAACGGGTGCCTACTTATAATAAAACCCTATACCCCAAAACTCGTGCCATGTGCGCAACCTATTACATGGAGACGAAGTAATAAAAAATAATAACTAATCAAAGCAATTTAAACCGTCCATGATATTCTTAATAATAATAATAAGCAAAACCCAAAGTACTAGATTAATTAGAATAGTGAGCCACGATCATGAGAACCCATGGTGGGGATTCACATGACTATTGGGTCCACTCCAATGAACCAAAACACAATCCTCTAATTAGGAAGCCCTCCTTGGACGTCGTCATCAATCCAGATCGATGGTGGGGCCCTCCTCCTCCTTGAGTACGTGCGTAGGGAGGGTGCGTGTGCGCGTGATGTCCCCATCACATTGCATGTCCAGAATGGCAATGAGCTTATCATTGGACTAGGCAAATAAAGACAGTTTTTTGGTACACATGACCTTCATAAATAAGACAACAAGTCACCAGAAGAAAAATAAGGTAGAGATGCAACATAAGCCAAGTATTACTCACACTATAGGTGACAAAAAAATGTTCCTTACATAAGCTTCATAATCTCAGACAATTATAAACATGAAAAGGAGCAGTAAAATCGAATGAGTTCCAATCTCAAACAGGATATCGAAAACTTGAGAGTCACTACTCATAAGCCTCTCTTTTTATACCAGAGGAGGAGATCTTTGGCCCCCAGTTCCAGCATCTCTATGGTTGGATGATCATTATATAGGGCCAGATCGAGTACATAACCATGTTGGAAGACCCCACATGCATGTTTATGCATCTTTAAAGGCCCCACACTGGGAAGATGCATGTAGGCTGCATATAGGAGCTTATTGGAAACATTTAAACCGTTGGATTCATTGGATCACTTTGGACCGTTGGATGATGGATATATCGTGGACATGTGGACAACTTTTCTTTCTATTTTATAGCTTTTCTTTCTAGTTTATTTTGTTTCTTTTGGACTATTTTATATTTTAATTGAAATAAAGGGTATTTTAGTCAATTTTTATGCAATAAAGGTATTTTTGTAATTTTAAAAAAAAAAAACACACACACACACCCCATGTAGTGTATTAAAGGGTGGGCGTGTGAAGCCCAACAGATTATTATGCATTGAAATAAAAAATTCTCTACTTGCTTTGAGCAAATAAAATCTCTTGTGATTGGAGTTGGTGTGAAACCATGGAGTGATTCCAATTTATCTCTCTTATTCTCTTCCTTCAAGGTATTCTCCTCACTTTTCTATTCTTCTTTCTCTAATTCCATCTACTTCTCTTTATTTCTTTCTTCTCCTTTTGTTTTCCCCAAAACACATCCCCATCATCTCCAAAACCACTGTACAGACACTACACAAACGGTACGACCATACAGTCGTCCGTACCTTCCCCCCCCCCAAAAAAAAGGGATGTAACCTGCAGTGAACAACACCAATTTCACCCATCCAACTTTAGAATCAGGTATGGTTGGTATCAACTTGCAAATGTTCATCTTATGAAAATGTTGATGCATGCCACAACTCCATTTTATGACAAGTTAGTTGTTTAAGGTGGAAGAGGCATCGGAAATTAATATTTCAGGCCAATAAGTCCACTTAGGAATGAACTCTCTTTCCCTGCAGCTGAGAAAGGTTTTAGACCATATTATTTCACTCATTCATTGTACTAGGAAGCTTGGTGAAGGACAAGCATATCTTAGATGAAACTTCAGTTTCAAGTGAATGCAATGAGTGAAGGACAAATCAGGTGATGTTGCCATTGTTTGCAAGGAAGATATGAAAAGACCTATAACCATGTGCACTAGAATTTTTATGTTACTCTCTTCAGAGGATGGGTTTTGGGGATAGGTGGATAAACTAGATCGAAGGATGTATATCTCATTAGTGTCTTTCTCAATTTTGATCAATCTGTCTCCTGGTTTCTTTTTGAGTTCAAGAGGTCTTCGGCAAGGTGAACATATCCTCATTCTTGTTCACGATTGCCATGTAGTGTTTGGGACAGCTTATAGGGAGAGTTGCTAACCTAGGTCTAATCAAATGGCTCGTGGTTGGGTCACTTAAGTTCATGTGCCAATATCAGTGTAGCATTTGCTCACGTACCACAAAGCAAACTAAGAAGCAAAATGCAAGGATGAAGAGGGTGTTTCTTAAGATCAACTACATATTGTTGCCAAGGGATAGGGTTTTTCTTCTTCTTCTTTTTACATTCTCCTGTAGTGAAGGAATGTTGCAGTTTCAGTTTATGATTTCTATTGCTGTACTTGTTTCTTTGTTTCTACTACTGTTCTCTTATGTTTTGTGCCTAATAAAATTCTATTCATAAAAAAATAAAAATAAAAGTAGAGGTACACATTATATATCGTGATATCAGTAAATATCGAGGATATTATCATTGATCATTGGCTAAGCCATATCCGAACCAGTGATTTAAATATTTGCATCGATGCACGGATTTTTCAGGATATGTTGAAAGAAACATGATTACACACTTAGAACTCAAAGCATTATAGAGACAATACCATTTACATGGAGAGAGTTATGCCATAGTTAATAGTTGGAGATTATCATCCATCAGTAATTTCTTGTTAGTAAAATTTTCCATGAACAGTCAAGAGAAACACCATTTGAACACTAAGCCATATAAACATAGAAGATGAGAATAATACTATGACAAAATGTAGCATATAATCATACTTGAACAATATAGCATCTATAAAGGTCCCATAGATCCAGTGAAACTTGATAACAAGAGAATAAAGCATCAACTTCTAACCTCATTACGAATATTTTCTTCTTCATTGCACTCTTGTTCCTTCTCATGGGTTTGAGCACTAATATGAACAAGCTTATCCTCAATAGCTTTTAGAATATCTTGAATATTGAACGCTTGCTTGTCCTCAACCTTTTGATCTGCTTTGGGAAATTTAAATGTTCCTAACTTACAAATCAAAACATGTGAAGTAGCAAAAATTCACATAAAAATCAACATTTCCAAAGGCTAAAACTAATGACCGGTGTTAGAAATATCGGTATCGCGCAATGTATCGCACCCTAGTGATACAGATACGTATCAATTATCACATGAGATATATCATTTGTATCGCGTAATTTATCGCACTTTTTGGGAAACATGGGGAAACATTGGGAAAATGGTTGAATTTTTCAATGAAACTTAAGGGATTATTAAAAAATATAAATAAATAAATAAATAAACCTTAATACACACTTTTAAATCATAAAATCTCAAAAAAGAAGTGCACATAATGGATTTCCTTTATAAAGGATCCTGAGCTATGTGTTGGTTGACTGAACTAATGCAATTATATTCAAATTGAATGCATAAGATTTATAAATGTATCAAGACATGTATGAAAACACAATTAATTCATTAAAAAGAAAAAAAAAAAAAGTAGTAGAAATTGTAATACATATCCATCAATAATGTGACCGGATTAATAAACTTCCCACGTCTCCCCATGCAACAAAATGTGGACACAAGTAGCGACTCGCTACTGAACAGTGCTTTGTAGGCTCCACCATGATGTATGTTTTATCCACACCGTCCATCCATTTTGCCAGCTCATTTTAGGGAACGAGCCTAAAAATGAGGTAGATCTAGATCTTAGGTGGACCACACCACAGGAAAAGTTAGTGATTAAACGGCCACCATTAAAAAAATTTTAGGGGCCACAACTTTTAGAGGAAGCTGATATTTGTGTTTTTACTCCATCCAGGCCTTTGTGACGTAATCAACAGGTTGGATGGCAAATACACATTATAGTGGGCCCTAGGAAGTTTTTAATGGTGGCCATTCAATCACAACAGTTTTCATTGTGTGGTCCACTTGAGATTTGGACTTGCCTCATTTTCCGGATCATGCACTAAAATAATCTAAAAAAATAAATTAATGGCATGATACAACACATACATCATTGTAGGACCTACAAAGCACCATCCGACCACCTCGCTACTAGCGGTATCAATAGGGTCCCGCGGATTTAGGGAGTTCCTACGTTGGGATGATGGGTAGAGACCACTGTGATGTTTGTGAGAAATCCACCCCATTCATCCATTTTGAGAGCTCATTTTAGGACATGAGACCAAAAATGAAGCAAATCCAAAACTCAAGGGAGCCACACGAGAGGAAACAGTGGGGATTCAGTGACCACCTTTGAATTCACATGGCCCTAAAAGTTTTGTATCATGCTAATTTTTTTGTGCTTCACTTCATCCTAGTGGGAATGACCTTATAAACAGTTTAGATGGCATATAAGCATCAAAGTGGAGTCCAGGAAGGTTTCAACGGTAAGAAATCATTTCCCCAATTTTCCCTCTCGTGCAGCCCACTTGTGTTTTGGATCTGCCTCAATTTTAGTCACATGTCCTAAAATGAGCTCTCAAAACGGATGAACGGAGTGGATTTCTCACAAACATCAAGTGGGCCCCACCTAAGTATCCTAGCGCTGGAACTTCCTGCCAAAGGCCTTCGCAAGAGGGACACTTCCCAATCCACGTACGCCCTGGTTTGGGTACTACCTAATCCACGCGTGACGAAATAGCGTTGTGGGTGGGACCCTAATTGTGGGCCTCACCACGATGCATGTGTTGTATCCACATCGTTCATCCAGGTCTTTGTGACCTTATCAACAGGTTGGATGGCAAATAAACATTCCAGTAGACCCCATGAAGTTTTATTGGTGGGGATTCAATCACTATTGTTCCTGTGTTATGATCCACATAACATTTGGATCTACTTCATTTTTAGGATCGTGTCCTAAAATGATCATTCAAAATGGATGGACAGTATGGATGTAAGGCACATACATCACAGTGTTCCCCACAGGAAACCACCAAAGATCCACCCAATCTACATGGAACTAGTGATCCGGGCATCCACCCAAACCACACAAATGGAGAAACAATGTGGGTGGGACCCTGACTGTGGGCGCCACCCCCCCCCCCCCCCCCCTTGATCTATGTGTTGTATCCACACCGTCCATCCATTTGGAGAGATTATTTTAGGGCATGAGCCAAAGAATGAGGCCGATCCAAAGCTCAAGTGGACCCCACCACAGAAAACAGTAGGGGTAATGATGCCTACCATTGAAACTGAAACTATTTCTGGAGGTCCCACCATGATGTTTATTTGAGATCCAACCTGTTCATAAGTTCATACAGATATGAACAAAGAGAAAGCACAAATATTAGCTTGATCGAAAACTTTTGTGGCCCTAAAGAAGTTTTTATTGGTAAGTATTCAATCCCCATTATTTTCCATGGTGGGGTCCACCTGAGCTTTGGATTTGCATCATCCTTTGTCTCATGACCTAAAATGATCTCTCCAAATGGATGGAAAGCATGGATATACAATACATACATCAATGTGGGCCTCACCAAAAGGGTCGCACCGAATACACTCTCCCTTTACTTAAGGGGTGCGGATTAGGTGTTAACCGGGTAATAGCTTGGTGGGTGTTAACCTTATAGGAGAGCCCACCTTGATGACATTCTATATATCCAATCTGTCCATTTGTTTTTCCATCCCATTTTAGTATGTGGTCCCAAACATTAAGCACATTGAAATCTCACGTAGATGATGCAGGACATGAAATTTAAATATGATGTGCGAGATTTCAGGCTTAAGATCACGTTACTTAGAACTAATTACACAAATTTCATATCCCACATGAAAGTCCAAACCATTCAATTAAGGGGAATCTATGTGGGTCCAGGCCTACACATGATAGGGCTGGATCAATAAAAATTATGAACCAAACGATAATCAAAGATAAGAAATAATCATCCACACATGCATAGTAATCAGCCATAATCCAAGGGATTCAGAAATTCCAATTCGGGGAACCCTAGGGTAAGAAAATGGGCATAAAATTGGAGATTTGAGTAATTTGGGGTTAGGTTTAGAGATTTTGGGTGAAAGCGGAGTGAAAGAGAGGAGAGAAACGAACCAGAGAAGTACCGCACGCATGGACAACAATAATGGCCCAAACGCACATGCGTGTAATCCCGGCCGCATGCGTGTGGGGCCCACTATTCAGAAAAAGGCTACCTTGGCCGTGGTCGGCCAGGGTGGACTCCAAAACCCCCAAATCTCAGCTTGATCCGATGTACGGTTTGTGCGTGGTGCTCCGTCGAAGTTTCAGCCCTCCTGTAGGGTTAGATTCTAAAATTCTGCGGTGGGGAGGAGAATTACTGCAATAGATGATTGATTCGAAGTGTAAATATGGGGTGAGATGAGAAGAAGTGATGGTAGAAGATGGATAGTAGACATGGCGATAGATGGGGGCGAATCGGGATAGATATGACTTCGCACAACGGTAGTTAACCATTCGATGAAGGGAGGGTTTCGCACCCAATTAGGCTTCACAATTCGGAGAGTAGAAAAACGCAAAATTTTTATTAATCTTCAATGAATCAAAAGAACTACAAGGGGTGCCTATTTATAGGAAAACCATATATCCCAAAACATGCGCCTATGCGCAACTTATTACTTGGCGATGAAGTAAACTAAAATAAAAACCAAACAAAGAAATCTAAAGCGTTCATGATGTTCTAAATAATAACAATAAGCAAAACCTAAAATATGAAATCAATCTGACTAGTGGGCTACGATCATGAGATCCCATGGTGGGCTTTTCTTGATTATTGGGCCCACTATTTTTTAATCAAAACTTTGTCTCCTAACTAGGAGGCTCTCCCTGGACGTTGTCATCTATCCAGATCGACGGTGGGGTCCTCCTTCTGGCATACGTGCGTAGGAGGCGGCGTGCGTGCGCGTGTGCGCATGATGTCCCCATCAATTCCCACTCGAGCCTGGTGTGAAATGCGCATTAATCACCCCCGGTGAGAAATCTCGAACACGAGACTTCCTCCGTGGGCTGCACCCACCCCGAGTGTGCCCCTGTATCACACAAGTGACCCCACTCAAGCCCGGTATGAAAATGCCCCTGCATTAATCACCCCCAGTGAGGAGTCTCGAACACGAGACCTCCTGCTCTGATACCAATTTGATGCAGGACAATTAACAACTTGCTCTAAAAGCTCGAACTGTTAGAGTATGGCGAATTTCGAAATTCTACTGTGGGGAGGAGAATTGCTGCAATAGATAATTAATTCAAAGTATAGATGATGAGGTAAGATGAGAAGAAGGGATGGTAGAAGATGGGTAGTAGAGATGGCGATGGATGGTGGCTAATCGGGATAGATGTGGCTTCGCACCACGGCAATTAACCCTTCGATGAAGGGAGGGTTTCGCACCCAATTAGGCTTCACAACTCAAAGAGTAGGAAAACACAGAATTTTTATTAATCTTCAATTAATCAAAAGAACTACAAGGGGTGCCTATTTATATGAAAACCCTATACCCCAAAACTCGAACCATGTACGCAACCTATTACTTGGCGATAAAGTAAATTAAAATAAAAACCAAACAAAGAAATCTAAAGCGTTCATGATGTTCTAAATAATAACAATAAACAAAACCTAAAATCTGAAATCAATTCGACTAGTGGGCTACGATCATGAGATCCCATGGTGGGCTTTTCTTGATTGTCGGGCCCACTCTTTTGAATCAAAACTTCGTCTCCTAACTAAGAGGCCCTCCCTGGATGTTGTCATCGATCCAGATCGACGGTGGGGTCCTCCTTCTGGCATACGTGCGTAGGGGGCGGCGTGCGTGCACGTGTGCGTGTGATGTCCCCATCAGTGGACCACACCACATGAAACAATGATGATTGAACGATCATCATTAAAAACTTCCCAAGGCCCACCCGAGATTTGGATCTGCTTATGTTTTTGGATAACGTCCTTAAATGATCAAGAAAAACTAACGAACGGCGTGGATATGAAACAAATTCATCATGATGAGGGCCCCACAAGGTAAGATTAACACCCACTAAGTTGTTGTTCACGGAACAACTAAACCGCTCCTAACTTAAGAGAAGAGAGTTCGAGAGAAGACCGCAAGTCCGCACCTATTCCTAAATTCTCCTCTGAAGGCGAAATCAAAACCTAAAATTCTCTCCCGAAATTCATTTTTTTGGTAAATCCCAATCCAAATCCTATCTTTCTCGGCAGAAAATTGGTTTCCTTCCAAATTAATTTCTTCGAAGAAGAAAAATGGGTTTTAGGGATTTTCATTTTCTTACATGATCCAGCAATGTCGACCGCGGCCCACCAAATCCAATCGTAAGTAACGCATTCAAGAAAATCACAAAGGTAAGAGAAATTAATTCTATATTTTTCGAATTTGTAGAATTTGTGGATGGTTATTTCCACAATGTCAGGGACTATCAGCCGATATATTGCAAATATCACCAATATCTCACGAAAATTTCTGATATCTTGCTATATATCGCACAATACACTGAAGATTGTCAAAATTTCAGTATTTTTCAAATTTTTAGAGGGTTTCGTATCGTTGGGACATGATACCGATAATATCGACCGATAGTATCGATATAGCGAACACTGCTACTAATATCAGAATTTCTCTACACAAGTCTATTAAAACCAAAGTAATTTTTTAAGTTGACATAACTACCCTTATAGAACAACACTTATCAAAAAGCACCGTTACAATTGTTGGAGGAAACATTAGTCAAAAGTCGGGGCACTGATTGAATTAAAAAGAATAACTAATGGTTGTTTCCATCAATTCTTTCACAAATATGAAACCTACACAAGCCATCCTTCTTTTGCAGTATCCAAAACCATTACATTCATATTAATGGAACGTTCTATACTATGGGATCCCAGTCCTTTATAATACCGCTTATGCGCACACCTGTCCAAACTCGTAGCGTTGATAGATTATTCACTGCACCCTAATGCACCTAAAAACCCCACCCAAGTGATTTGTTCCGGATGACCTTGAGACCTCTATCATGTGGACCACGTCGTTGTTGTGGTCACAATGGTGAAAATCGTGTGTCAATCCGACGCTCTGTTAATGAGATATGACCCATTAAATCCACTGCCCAAATTGCGTATCTTGTAACACAAGCAACCTTTATTGTGCTAGGCCCATTGGACTTGAGCTCATGTAGATTTAAAGCCCACTTTCTAGAAGATAGAAATTATCACAAAATAAAACAATCACTACATGACAAATAAGGAGCTAGCACATATAAGACAATGCATATAAGACAAAAATGAGTTCTACCCCAATACCTATCATTAGCTCTCTCCCCATGCCTTAGAAACTAATCATGGCCCACGTCCACCTCATCCTACACATGCATCCAATGCATGTCTTGTTTTGTGCCACATCACTACAAACAACCAATTGAACTACTCCACCTCATCATCCACCATGCATCATCTGCAACCCACAATCCTTATCCATCCACTAGCCAATGCATGACTAGATTTCTTCCACCTTGGCCAATGCATGCACCACCTTTCATCATCCTCATCCATCCACTATTCATAGCATATACCACCTTCCACCTCACTTTTAGCACCAATAAGACCCCATAAACTTGCCACATCATCTTGCCACCTTAACCCCCAATTCTCTATATAAGAGTAGGAGCTCTCTTACACTCGTACTTTTGCTACGCTTAGAAAATTCTGAGATTTTATGAGAGTGTGAGAGAGTGGGGCCAAGGTGTGGCCCACCATCAAACCTAAAGGAAGTGAACCACACATCATCATCAAACCGTTCATCCATTTGAGGTGAATCTACACCCCTCCTTCCATCCTCCTCATCCTCTCTTTTCTTCCTCTTTTTATTTTCTTGATATGTATGGGGCCCACTGGTGTGGAGTTCCTATGTGCACGTATTAATGGCTATGGTGGTCAGCAAGGTAGCCCACATCAATCTGGTCCACCATGGTGAACATTATATCCACACCCTTCACATGTAATCATGTTTTCGTATCTAGACAGCAACTTGTAAAACTTGTATAAAATTAATTATGCTAAGATCTGAGCTGAAACTTGGTAATAATATAAACCATAATACGAGCTACCTCTAGGCCAAATTTCGTAGCTATCTAACAGTCCAATCATCCGTGGAATTAACTTTACTTGGCTACTGTCCAGCAGCACACAAAGGGTTCCGATTTGCCAAAAAAGGACCCATTTTTGGTCCCTTTATTAAACCCAATAAAAAGATATATTCTATTGGCTTCGTAGAAAATCAAAGTAGCTTTCCAATGGTATATAATGCGCCTCGATCAGAGTTCAGATGGCTAAGATCTTGGCCTTGTACAAAAATATATCTGAGAGCTTGTTGTGACTACATATCGTGTGGGCCAAATCCACGATTCCAACAGTCAGATGCATTTGATATTTTTTTCTTAACATATTTAAGATAGTTGATAAACATATGTATGATCCCTATGGTCAGATTCTTTCATGATAGAAGTTAGGAAATTCTATACCAACAGATACTTCCGTAAGGATAAACCTTGAATTGTTATGTGTGGTCTAGATGGATCCAAGGCTCTGTATGGTTGGAAACCTATATACAGCCTAAATGATGTATTCCCAAACCATCCATTGGCTCGAATTTCCAAGCAAAGAATCTAATCATAGAGATTTAATCAAGGCATTTCATGTGCTACTTGTATGTTGTATGTATGTTGTCCACAACATTCATCCTCTTATTGTGGACCCACTTGGTAATCTGGACATGTGTATTGATGTGTCTCTTCTCTATGCTTTGCCAGCATGTGGGCCCCCCTTGTCATTCTATCTATTTCCTTTCCTTTGCACTTTTTCTGTTTACTGAAAATTTTCTAAAGTACTACACTTAATTGTATTACATGTAGGACTCTTTGACACCTTGTGGTGGGCTCCACGCTCTGTATTTAAGGGTCCCACTTTGGGGGATGTTTAATCCATATATCATTTGGCTAGGATGTCCCACCGCTTCATCAGGAATGAACACCAAGTGTTTGACAAGTGGGCCTAAAGTTTGGACATCCATTTCTGAAACTACATATCTGACTTTCTAAGTTTTTGACCAACTTTGGGCCCTAGTGGCAGACCCCACACACAAGATGTGTGTGAGATATCACTTGGGACCTTTAACCTATACCAATGATGAATAGAGAAATAATATTTTACTTAGGCCAAAGATGACCTCACATGATCAGGGATTGGATCCCAAAATGGGGCCAAACATGGTTGCGCAGAAAATTCTGTGCATAAAATTAAAATACATATGTTTGGCCCTACACCAAATATTATGTGTACATAACCGGTTGGTCCCATCTTATATTTTTTGAAGTCCATATATAGGAATACCAAGGGCACCTGACGGCACGCTGAAAGGTGGTCCCTTGTGATCATGGGACGTACTCAAAGCAGGAAAACAGGTAATTTCTTCCTCCTCTTTACTATTGCTTCTCCTTTTCTTCTCTTCTCTTTCCTCTTTTTTCCACATCTGCTAGCACCAGCAATCAGATCTGGACGGCGATCATCACCAGAAGACTCCAATGAAACAGCCAGCTCACTAGAGGAATCTAACAACCCAGCTGTTCATCACAGTTCTCATGATCGCCATCAACATTGACTCCTTCCTCTTCTAGGCCAGGTTCTTCTCTGGCTGTCTGATTTTCTGATTAAATTGGATAACAGTTCACCATGTTGCCTGATCTGCAAGCCACCACAATCTCCAATTCATCATCTCTTTGGTCCCGTCATTGGCACCATCTCCAGATCGGGTGTCATCACAAGAACCGGCTGAATCTTTGTGTTGTATTTGGGAAAGATTTTCAGACCCGTTGTTAGTGGTTGGAGATTCTAAGAATCTTATTTGTTTGGCCTCTCATGATTCTATGCCTTGAAAGCGGTCCTTCATGTTTGAAGAAGTTATGGACTTCTGCTCCTAGATAAACATTTAGTTTGTGCACGTGGGAAGAGAGGCAAATGATGTTGCCTATTCTTTAGCAGGAAGGTTGTGAACAGCCTGGCTGTGCATAGGGATTGGGGAATAATTTTCCGCTTCTTTAGAGCATCCTTCTTTTGTCCTTGACAAGTTTTAATTATCACTAAAAAAAATTCCAACCATAGAGTCAACGCATTCATTAAAAATGAGCTCGCTGTTAAAAATGTCTTCCCTCAATCACCCTTGGGAAGAACTGAGAAATTTCATCACCACTCTTGATCTATAGGAAAAATCTTGGCCAAAATCTTATGCAAAGTCTAAATCAAGATAATATGTCATTAATCCTTTATGCTGAAATCACCATCATTTCTTTGGGATGATGGTGATTATGGTAGCATTTAAACATTACTTAAGTCTTGAATCATCCTTCATAAAATGCATTCACTAAGGGCAAAATATCCAATTCCACCCACCTCCCAACGATCATGAAAGGAAACTATGGAAATTTGGTTTGGACCCAAAGCTTTGTCATTATGCATGTTTATCGACACAAACTTAATCTTCACCAAATATCCATTTGAACCACTCCCAAAATCAGGAAAATTGCATCCAAGTTTTTTTCCCCCCCAAATCAAGATAATATGTCATTAATCCTTTATGCTGAAATCGCCATCATTTCTTTGGGATGATGGTGATTATGGTAGCATTTAAACATTACTTAAGTCTTCATCCTTCATAAAATGCATTCACTAAGGACAAAGTATCCAATTCCACCCACCTCCCAACAATCATGAAAGGAAACTATGGAAAATTTGTTTGGACCCAAAGCTTTGTCATTATGCATGTTTATCGACACAAACTTAATCTTCACCAAATATCCATTTGAACCAGTCCCGAAATCAGGAAAATTGCATCCAAGTTTTTTTTTTTTTCCCCGGAGTTGCCTTGCAAGTTCAAGGAAATTGTGTTGAAATTCAAAATATCAAGGATCCACCTAAAAGGTTCTTGGAATAAAGATCCATGTAAAATTGAGCATCCAACTATTAGATGGGTGGGAATAAACCACTGATTTGATCATGATGAACAATATTCAAGATAATTTTACCACTTCCTCGAACACTGGCAATGCATTGGAAGAAGGCCATGTTTCCTACGTCCAAAAGCCAAAGAGTTTAATCTCCAAGTGACTTCTTTCCTAAAAATCTCTTTATCTTCCTTGACCGAAGATCTATTACCCCTAAACTTCATGGTAGACCAACTACTTCAGATAAAGTAGTCCCTTAACTTCAAGGCTCAAATACTGGTCTCATGTGACTAAAATTAAATTTATGATGTAGAATTTACTATGACACTTATATTTATTTTCTATCAATCGCATTAATATATTGACAAATAATTGAATAAACTAAGTTGGCAAATAACAACAGTATCAATAGATTCCCTTAAAAATAGCAGTACTAACTAGAAAGTGAAGGACTTTTGCCAAATGGCCTGAATCACTTACACATAATATGACAATGACAGGATGAATGTCAAAATAAATTGTCATTTTTCCAAAAGATGAGTTTGAGTGAATTTCAGTCCACATACCAATGCAAGATGAAAAATCTGCGCTCTTTTCTTTATGGAAAGAAATGATTGTCGTCTCTTGAAGTTTCCTGTATAAGTAAAATTAAACAATAGCCAACTTACAAATTGCCAATAATAGACACTTGAAAAACCATTCGAAGGTTAATTTGATGACTCGTATCGATCTTTATAAAGTCATTATCAACATGAAAATGTATAATAAATAAGAGGCAACCCTTGGTACCCATTTGGACAAAGCTTAAGATTTGAAGTTAATCTACTTAGAATCTATTGTCCCTGGCTGAAAAGGATTCTTGTATCCAACCCCAATAGTCAGGATAAGGCTTGGATGATGATGATAATACTTAGAATCTATTGCCTTGTCATAAACAGGTGCCCATAATCTGTTCAATTGTAAAACAACAGATTGTTTATCATTGTGCTTACGATTCAAATCTAAAAAAAAAAAATTAAAGTCTTTCTAGTTTGGTTACTAAGCATTATTGGAGTCGATTACAGCAAAATCATCCATATGTATCACAACGATCTTCTAATCTAAGAGACCTAGACTTCCACCTTTGATTGGCCAACCCTCCAGAAAGCACACAGATCTGATGATCTAGTCAGCAATCATTGGATAGGAAATGCAAAGTCCATATTTATTATAATAGAAAAAGTCTAATGAGTGGATTGGACCGTGGATCCCATGTTTAATTTCCCGTCTCTTCAAAAAGTCCATCAAATAAACGATCCTAACGATCCAAAAAATGGGCCAGGAAAATGGATAGCTGTTATTGATTGTGATATAGAAGGTCAAGTCATAGATCTGAACCATCCATCATCTAGGGACCACCTTAGACTGCTCGTTACTCAAAAATCACTTTGATAGGATAATCCTAGCCATATGATTAGTGGCTAGGTAAAGATGATCCATTTTGATTATCATAGAGATCAAGTCATTGATTTTAATTGTCCATGATGTGGATGATCCATTTTAATTGTTCAAGATGATCCATGACTTTTATTACCCATCCATCCTAAAATCACTTTAATGGATGATTCTAACTATTTGATCAATGACATGTCCATTGATTTAGATCATCCATGATGTGGGGCAACCTTTAGTTGCATCTCTTAAAAGTCATTTGATCAAATAATCTTAACCATCCAATCAATGGCTATGAAAATGGTGGCCCATTGACTATATTATGTCCAGTCATTAATCCGGATAGTCAACGATGTGGGACACACCTCTGGTTGATTGTCCCTTTAAAAGTCAATTTAGTCATAGGATCCCAAGTCCTGACCATGATCAATGGCTATGAAAATGAAAGGTTCATATTTATTATAATAGTGAAAATCCAGTCACTAACCTAGACCATCCATTATGTAGCCCGCCTTTGAGAGAGAGGGAGGGTGATAACAGTCATAGAAGAGGGTGTTGGGGGAGATGGAAGAGACGTGGGGAAGGTTGGCAAGGTTGTTGGGGTAAGTCCACTCCTGAGTTTAAATATAATTTGAATTACTTTTTCAAAAAATTACAAATAAGAATGTTTTATAGCATAAATACATTGAAACCATAACCAAAATGCCATTCCAAACACCTAGTTTTAGCATAATGCATTATACTAAAATATATTATTGTCTTGCTCAATAATGTGCCATCCTTACAGGCCTTTAGTACTGCACATGCCATCCTTCTATAAATTGGACACGAGCCATTCTACATCTTCATAAATCCCTAGAATAACCCTAATTTCTCTACACAAGCAATACTAAATCACCCTAACATAGGAAAAGAAAACCCAAAACTTAACTCCAATTACATTGTAACACCTTGAACGTATTTCGGATGTATCTTACACAACTGATGTCAAAATTGCAAAAACCCGCAAAATGATCTTGTAGTTTTTTCTTTTTTTTCTCCGGATGCCAGCTGGTAGGTTACTCTTAACTTACTCTCTTTATTTTGCTTCTTTATAAGTGCTTACAGTCCTCAGGCACATAAGTTTTCCTAGTATTTGTGAATCGATGTGGTTCCTTCAGGATCCCTCAAGATTGTAAATCATACTGTAAAATGCAAAGAGGAAGGGTGAATCGTGTGGAGAGGAAAAGGGAATAGAGAACTTGATTAGTCCTCTTCCCAAATGATTTATTTATACTAAAAATGGTTACAAGAGATAACATCAAGATGCTAATCCTAATCTCTTGAAGGTATACAAGGATCTTAAAATAGCATGGTACTCGGGATAATACAAAGCAATATATGCACTCCTTCGAAACAGTGCCCCATACGTACACCCAGTACTATAACACTGCCCCTTAAGTTGGTGCATGTATGTCATACATGCCAAGCTTACCAATAATATTTCGTAACTGAAGAGATGAAAATGCCTTGGTGAGAATATCATCAGCCAACTGCTCCTCTAAATGAACAAGGGGTGTATGAAGAATCTTGACTTTCAGCTTTTCCAAAAAAAAGTGACAATCGAATTCAATATGTTTAGTTCGCTCATGGAAAAGAGGAAAATGCAATATGAGGTAGCCTGATTGCCACAATGTAGAGGAATAGAAGAATGTTTATGAAAACCCATATCTTTCATAATTGATTTGACCAAGGTATTTTGTAAAAGTAACAGTGGCCGTAATGGCCACCACCATTACCTTTACAAATAGGCCCCCGTAATGGCCATTATGGTCTTTTTTTCTTTTTTAAGAAGAAAAAACCTGTATCACCTCCATAACTGAAAGTTACGGCCATTACAAGGGCCGTTACAGGCAATTTTTACCATAATGCGTAACGGTTGCCACTGTTACCATTATGTAACAGCCGTTACAGCCCCGTAACCATTCACATGCGGCCTATGCATTGAATGATACTCAGCTTTGGCAAAAGAACAAGCTACAACGGACTGCCTTTTGCTTTTCCGCATGACAAGATTGCCACCAACAAATGCATAGTAACCAGTTGCAGATCGCCAATTAGATATAGATCCAGCCCGATTAGCATCGCGAAAGCCACTTATATTTAAGTGACCATCATTAGAATAAAGGAGGCCTCAGCTAGGTGCAGGCTCTTCCAAAGAATTCTGTATATAGCATCAAGATGACGAAGACATGGTTTCTGCATAAGTTGGCTCAAAATCCCAACTATGTGGGTGATGTCAGGATAAATAATGCTAAGATAAATAAAAAGGTCAACAAGGCAGTGATACATTTCAGTATTATCAATTTCTTCGGACTATTCATGATGTAACTTATGATTGACCTCCATAGGTGTATCAACCAGACAAGCAATGACAAGACTAGATTAAGAAAGAAGATCAAACACATACTTCCATTGGGACAAGAATATCCTATGGTTGGGAGTGAGCAACTTCAATGCAAGTACTAAAGTGGGACAAGGTCCTTCATTTCAAAGGATGTGACCCAAAACTTCTTCACTTGGTTAATTTCCTGAGAGTTGGTCATTATAAGAATAATTCATCCACATAAGCAATGAGAATGGCTGTGTGACCATTTATCCGTTTGACAAGCCAATTTTGATGGGGACATCATGCGCACGCCCCCCACCCTACGCGCGTATTCAAGGAGGCGGGCCCCAATTTCGATTTGGATCGACGACGACATCTTTGGAGGGCCTTATAGTTAGGGGCTGCGCTACGGAGCATTGGAGTGGACCCGATCATCATATAGATTCTACCATCGGATCTCATGATCGTAGCCCACTAACTTAGATGATCTAGGATTTTGAATTTTGACTATTCTCGTTATTAGAAACATCATGAACGGCTTTGATTGCTTAGATTAGTTATCATTTTATTTACTTCAGCTTCAAGTATTAGTGCGCGCACATGAGCAAGGGTAAAATTGTCTTTTGGGGTTTAAGGTTTTCTTATAAATAAGCGACCCCATGTAAGAATTCTCAATGAAGTTTATCAATAAAAAATTATGCGTTTTCTTCTTCTCTATCTCTTTGGGTTGAAGAATCGAATTGAGTGTGAAACCCTCCCTTCCTCGAAGGGCTAACTACCGTGGTGCGAAGCCACAACCATCTCAAATCATCCCCACTTCATTACCCCCCACATCCATCATCCTCTACATTCCTTCCACTTTCAGATTCACCCACTTTCGTATCCAAGTTCTATCTTATAACAGTGCACAAACAGATTTTCAGATTCTGGCCCATCTAAGGGGCTGAAACTTCG
The DNA here is from genome assembly GCF_029962835.1 of Magnolia sinica. Taxonomy (NCBI): domain Eukaryota; kingdom Viridiplantae; phylum Streptophyta; class Magnoliopsida; order Magnoliales; family Magnoliaceae; genus Magnolia; species Magnolia sinica. Next base: position 36,582,229 of record NC_080582.1, on the reverse strand, counting down.
ACGAAGCACCACGCACATGCCTTGAGACGAATCGATGCAAAATTTGACATGGAGGCAGTCCTACCCTAACCGATCCTAGCCTAGGAGTCGGTTTCCGAATTGTGGGCCACACCCACGTGCGGACGATTGGTCACGCACATGCGCCCAAGGCCAGCTGTTGTCCATGCACGTGGCTCATCTCAGGTTCGATTTTTCCTCTATTTTCCTCTTCTTTAGACTTAAATCCAGATCCTTAACCCTAAAGAATCTCAAATCCCAATTATCCCCAAATTCGAGCCTAGATTTTCCCCCGAATTGAAACATGATGAATCTCTTGAATTGGGGAACAATCCTTTGCAAGAATGGATGAATCTTACACTCCTTTGGGCTTGTTTGGTTTATAATTTTATTTGATCCAGCCCTAAACTTGTGTAGGCTCGGACCCCCATAGATTCCCCTTTTTGAATGTTTGATAGTATGTAAGATGTGGAATTTTATGACTGTTTAAATTGGTATAATCATGAGCTTGATTTCTTACATTCCACATTTAATTTCATGTCATGCATCAAATTTGGTATCAAAGCTTAGGTTTTTATAGGGGAATGCATTGCATGTTTAGGGTCCAGTTTATTTATGTCCATTATGCATCAAGTCTCCTCATATAGGGTTGTTTAGGACCCATAATTCATAATATGGGCAGCTGAATTTTCTATTGTCAGAAAATCTACAAATTTCATGGCTGATTTTTTTGTTAACAAATTATTTGGGCAGTTATATTGCTGGAATTTTAGTAGCGTTGTGTAATTTCCTTCATATAAAGTCCCATAGGGTCATTTAGTCCCACTTAGACGCATATAGTTGCATTAGAGGGTTTTTGAATTGAGTAAGTGGTTGTATGCCCACACGTACTGGTTATGGTTTTGTTTTGCACCTTACGCTAAACATGGAGCAATTGCAAGAGTCCATGAACAACATAACCCAGTAGTTTGAGTCTTTGGGTAGGCGCTTGGAACAACGTATTGACCAACGCTTTGATCAACTTAATATGCGCGTTACCCAACTAGAGACCTCCACCCGAGCAAACCCTGTCATTGGGAAAGATCCCCAATCTCAGGCAGGTGGTCAGGATGATAAATAAGGAAATGGGGGTGGCCAAGGAAATGGTCATGGGCGCGCACCCGTGCACCCACCCCGCGAGGGGCATCATGATCATTATGACCCAGATGCGCAACTCCTCAAGGGAGTTAGAGTAAAGGCCCTTACGTTTAATGGTCACTTGGACCCTAAAGCTTTTTTAGATTGGTTGGCGGATATGGACCACTATTTTTAGTGGTACGATATGTCGGATGCTCGTCGAGTCCGATTTGCCAAGATAAAGCTTGTGAGCCAAGCAAAGAGGTTGGGCTACTATGAAGCGAAAGAAAGAAAGGTTGAAGGAGCCCCAATAGTCTATTGGGGAGAAATTAAAGAAATTCTAAAGGAAAAGTATCTCCCTTTCTCTTATCACTTGAGGTTGGTTGAAGATTGGCAGTCTCTTCAATAAGATTCCATGAGTGTGGCTAAAAGCATTGAGAAGTTCGAAGAGTACTTGACCCGATGTGAAGCCGAAGAGGATCTCGTACTCACTCTTGCTCGATTTAAGACGGGCCTTCGTTCTGACATTAGGAGAGTTGCTATCGAAGGACATAGACACTCTTGAACAGATATATCAAGTAGTGTTGGAGGTCGAGCAATACCTCAAAGCATCTGTGGGAAGGCGGTTTGAGTCTCGTGATTCTAGCGCTAAGGTCAACTCTTCTGGGGCTAAGCCTGGCACTGGATATCAATACAAGCCTTTCAGTAATTCTTAGTCTAGGCCCAAGGATGATAAGGGTAAAAGAGTTGCCGGGTCTAGCTCGCGCAGAAGCGATGCGACTAGGTGTTTTAGATGTCAGGGGTTTAGTCACTTTGCCCACCAGTGTGGCACGAAAGAGGGCACCAAGGTGTTCCTTATTGAAGGGCAAGTAGAAGTGCCCCCAGAAAGTGATGGTGAGGAGGAAGAATATAAGCCGGCAGAGATCCCTGATGATGAGGAAGAGGGAGCGCAAGAGTCTGCGACCCTTACAGTTATGCGTTGTGCCTTTGTCCAAGCAAAGAATACCAACGATTGGCGCCACAACACAATCCTCTATACCTACGCAAAATGTGGTGATAAGAGTTGCAAGATGATCATGGATAGTGGTAGTTGTGCCAATGTGGCATCAACTAGCACTGTGAGCCGTTTGGGCTTGAAGCTTGAAGCCCACCCTCAACCTTATAAAGTGTCTTGGGTTTATGAGACTTCTATTCTAGTCTCACACCGTTGTCTTATTCCTATTCTGTTTGGATCATATAAAGACACTCTGGTGTGATGTTGTTCTCATGGATGTTGGCCACATCATTTTGGGTAGGCCCTGGCTCTATAACAGGGATGTCACCATATTTGGTCTTTCAAATGTGTGTACATTCTGGTTTGAGGGCAATAAAATCAAGTTAAATCCTCTCCCACCAAAGAACACGACTGGAAAGGAGTCCACTACAAAGAGTAGTGTGAGCGGCTCAAAGGAATTGATGGAATTGAAGTCCAAGTCTAAGCCTCTCCATATTCTAAATGCCAAATACTTTGAGCGAGAGACTGAGTCGGACTCGATGGTGTACGCCCTTGTGGCTAGGGAAAATGCACCAAAGGCTAGTGTAGAGTTACCCACTGAGGCCATTCCGGTAGTGAATGAGTTTCATGATGTCTTTCCTAATGATCTACCGGATGAGCTTCCCCCTATGAGGAATATACAACACGTCATTGATTCAATCCCTGGGGCAACTCTAGCAAACCTCCCTTATTACAGAATGAATCCAAAGGAGCATGCAGAGTTGAAGAGGTAAGTTGATGAGCTCCTGGAAAAGGGTTTCATTCGAGAGAGCATGAGCCCGTGTGTCGTGCCCGCCCCTCTTGCACCTAAGAAGGATGGCACATGGAGGATGTGCGTTGATAGTAGGGTCATCAACAAAATCACAATCAAGTATCCCATACCGTGTCTTGATGACATGTTGGACATGATGACCAATGCTACTATCTTCTCAAAAATTGACCTCAAAAGTGGTTATCACCAAATCCGTATATGTCCTGGTGACGAGTGGAAGACGGCCTTCGAGACAAAGGATGGGCTATACGAGTGGCTAGTTATGCCTTTTGGGCTGACTAATGCCCCGTGTACCTTCATACGTGTGATAACCCAAGTGATAAGGCCCTTCATGGGGAAGTTCCCGGTCGTCTACTTTGATGATATCCTGATTTATAGCATGACCAATGTTGAGGGTCAAATATTGCATATTATCCCCCATATATTTCTTGGTTTTACAAACATAATATGACTTAATGGTATATTTTACGTGTTTGTGTTACAAGGTGAATTTAAGAGCTTGGATTGAAAAGAATGCTAAAAGCATGGATTTAATGCTCAAGAATCATCAAGCAAAGAATGGATCTTTCTAGACCAAGATGGAAGATTTCAAGACCCCAAGATTCAAGAAAATCAAGTGGAAAAGGAAGTGCAAAAATTAGTACAGAAATTGGTGCAGAAATTCACAGGAGTTAAGCTTAGATGTCATCGAAGGCCTTAGATGAAATCGAAGGCTAGTCGTCGATGACATCGAAAGTTGTTCGATGACATCGAAGAATCACAGGAAAAACAAGTTTAGTCGCTGGACAAATTGGATACATTATTCGATGACATCGAAGCCAATCTGTCGATGACATCGAAGGTTGTTCGATGACATCGAACCGGTTATGCGGAATGCGTAAATTTGATCTGGTTTTGCGATTTTGCGGAACTTTCCCTATAACTAGGGGTTCCTAGGCACTTTTTGGAATATCTAGGGTTTGGAGGAGCATAGCAAAAGGGCGGAGCCGCTTCCCAAGAGGTTTTGTTCTCTTGTCCTTAGTTTTTAATGCTTTCTTATAGGGTTTTTAATTCAATCATGTCTATGGTTGGCTAGATCCCTTAGCTAGGGCTAAGGGGTGAAGCTTGTAGCATGGTTGGGATGTTTTTCTTGTTTGATTCTTATTATTGTTGAACTCCTTTGATTTTAGTTTGATATTTAAGGAATACTTTTAGTGTTTAATGGTTTGTTGTGACTGAAATTACAATAGATCTCCAATAGCTTGAAGTATTTTCTTTTTCTGTTTGGAGTTTGTGGAAATAGGAAATCCTATTGTTCTTCATCGTCCCTTGGGCATGGATGGGTGATGGAATCTCTTCTATTCTTCACAAATCTCCCATGATAGTTGTTGGATCAGTATATCCTGTTGTCTACCATTGTCTCTTGGGCATGGTCAGGTGATTGAATCACTTCCAATCTTCACAACGTTCATCCGTTGAGAATTAGGTCAAAGGAAGTTCCGACCTGATCTTATTGAATATCTTCCAATTAGATAGGATAGGACTCCGATTCCAATTGAGTGCCTTCAATCAAATAAGGGAACATCTTAATAGCTACAAGTGGATCCTTGGAATCCCTAGTTCCCATTTTTAAATTCTTTAGTTTCTAAATTCATCTTCTCACAATTACTCCCTATTTTCCTGATTTAGGTTAGATCTTCTCCTAGTTCTAATTCTAATTACTTTCAGAATAGACACACAAGATTAGTCCTTGTGGATTCAACCTCGGTCTCACCGAGATTATTACTACATCGCGACCCTACACTTGGGGTTGTGAACAAGTTTTTGGCGCCATTGCCGGGGACTTACAGTTGCATTTTTCTGAGATTAGCTAGTTTTGGAATTAAGTTGAAATTAAGTTTTTTTTTTTACTTTCTATTTTTAGGTTAGAGTTTTTCTGAATTATTTTAGAAACTACTTTCTAATTTTAGGTTTAGAAACTTTCCTAATTTGATTTTAGAAACTAATTTTTTCTCTTTTTAGAAACTTTCTATTTTTTATTTTTAGAAACTTTCCTTTTTAGCTTTTAGTTTACTTTAATAATTTGTTTTTAGAAACTTTCTAATTCGAGGATTTCTTTTATTTTTAGAAACTTACTTTCTAATTCTAGGTTTAAAACTTTCCTAATCAGTTTTTAGAAACTAGGTTGTTTTTATAAAAAAGAAAAAAAAAACTTTTCTTTCTAGTTTTAGAAATTAACTCATCTTCCTAATTCCATTTTTAAGAACTTTCTAATTTTAGAATTTCTATTTTTAAAAACTAATTCACTTTTCTTTTTTTTTTTACAGGATCCTAACATAGATCTCCTCCAATCTAGTAACTTCCTTCTAACTTCTCCTCTACTTACTTTCCATATTGCTGTAGGATTTTTCTTCTATTTTTTTTTTTTTTTAAAGATTAGATTCATAGTTAGGGTTTCACCATGCAAGAGTGGGCACGACAGTACGCTAAGATGGATAAGCGATATTGGGAAGGGATGTATGATGATAATGATAGGAAACAACCAATGTCTTAAAATTTTTCTGAAACCATCATCGAGAACCGATCAGAATATAATGCTCCACCGGTTAAGAAGTCTATACGTGATCACATGCAGGAAAATGATTACACCCCACCAATTAAGAGAATGGTACGTGATTATTGGGGTGGGAATTATTATCACCCATCAGACAAGAAGAAAACAATGCGTGATTATATTGTGGGTGATAATGCGTACCAACAAACATCCAACTTCCCCGCCTATGACCCGTATGACTATGATCAGTGGAAACATCAACATTGGAGAGATGAACCGACAAGAGATTATAGTGATTATTCACTTGGATCCCCTACCTTTGAAATTCAACCAGAAACGATCCAAGAGGATTCACTTCAGAAACTCTTGAATGCACAAGAGCAATTCAATCAATATGTCATAGAATCATGTGAATTGCTCAAATCCTCAATTCAAAGAATTCAGTCGCACCTTATGGAGGAGGAAGAGGCTAGGTTATCCCAGCCTCAACCCAATCCAGAAACACAATGCGATGAGAGTGATCCTAACTCACTTGTGGAAGATACTGAAATTGAGAATGAGGAGGTGGATTCTGTTAATGAGCATATGGTTCAATTTCCCGGAAAGTCGATCTCGATGACAGTCCAAAGGAATGATCAAGAGACGTGGGTGTCTTTCAAATATAATGATACTGACACACTTCACTTACATGACACACTTGGTTTCAATGATGAGGAAGAGGTTAGTTTATTCGAACCTCAACCCAATCTAGGAACAGAATGTGAGGAAAGTAATCCCATTCCACATGTGTATTGCACTGAATTGGAAGATGATGAGTATTGGGATGACAAATCATGAATGTATAGCTCAAATTCGCTTGGATTCAATCTCAAGTTTGGCCCATATCAATGATCAAGAGATTTAGGAAGTTGTCAACTATAGTGATCCACTCCACCTATCTGACATAACCGATTTAAATGTGGAGGATGAACCCCTTTCAACCGACCGTTCTAACTCTTGTGAGACATGTTTAAACCACTCCCCTGATTTGAATTATAAGATGGTTAGGGAGATGGACGAGTTGCTCGATAGGACTCTAGAATTTGAAGCCACCCAGTTGAGACCACCATCGGAGTTGTCAATTCTTGACGATTCAATGCCTCTTCTGAGTAGTATCAATGAACAGAGTCTTCACATCAATGCTTTGTCTACTGACCCTCAATCTGTCTGTACAGGGCAGGAGCACGAGAGCATACTTCCATCTACTTTCAAAGTTGATGGAGTCCTTGGGCAAATCATCACAAACTTCAATGTGGAAAACGAGTCACTCTCAGCTAAAATTTCCAACTCTTTGGATGATTGCTTGGCACACTTTACAGATTCAAATGACTCGATAATATAAGAAATAGTGGATGCCTTGCAAGACCATACCTCGGTAGCTGTTACTGACTGAGAGAACCTTTATTCTGAAACCTTCCTCTCCACAGATCCTGAATGTTTACCATTAAGGGAGAAGGAGCTAGAAATTGAACCGAAGTCTTCTGTTTTATTTTATTTTTTTGAAAGAAAAAAAAAATATGGAAAAAAAATAAAAAGAAATTAAGGGTAACTTTCCTAAGTTAATAAATAACTAATTTTACATGTATTTAAAATATATTTGAGAGAAATAAAATCAATTAAACAATGAATTAAATAACATGTGCTTGAATCTTTATCTTTCAACTTCCAAGAGAGGGAATGTGGGGGGAGAGAGAGAGAGAGAGAGAGAGAGAGACCACTTGGAAATTGGAATCATCAAGTATGAAATATAAGAGTGAGAGAGAGATTAAGACCACTTGGGAGTGGAAATATAAGAGAGAGAGAGAGAGAGATTAAGAGTCAATACATTGCATATGTGATCACATATTTTCGCATATGCAACATATGCGATCGCATTTGTGCCAAATCGCATATTCGCATATGTGCATCAGTGCATGATATCAATACGTTAGACCATTTAGCTAGGTCATTCAACTGTTAAAAACTTAAAATATCACAAATCCAACTTCCAAAGTAAATAAACTATGTCCATAAAACGAACAAAATAAATAAACTGTCCAAAATCAAAAGTAAATAAACCTAACATGCACATACAGCTTATATAAAACTTTCATACATTTAATAATTTCTGTTTGATGAATGCCTTTTGGGCATGTAACCAAATGAACCTTGTCCGTAATAGTAACCCCCTCCTCCACCTCTACCTTCGTTGTCAGAATCATCTTTTGGTTCTCTTTTTACAGCTTCAACTGTAGGAGAACTCTGGGCCGACTCCGAGTTGGAGGTGTCCAAAAGATGGTCGTTCAACTCTACTGAATTGGATGGTGGAGATGTCTTCCCATCGTCCTCATTCATAGATTGAACAAGTTTTTTCAGCAGCTTTTTATGATCCGATTTGTACGGAATTTCCAACCGCCTATAAAATGTTGCGAGACCTTTAAAAACTTTAATGATTTATTCACGCTCGTGCCTGCTTCGGCATCATGTTATCTCGGAAGGGGTGGATATTGTTGTCTGGTACTCCTGAATCTAGATGACATTTTCAAGCCTTCTTTTACGGCCTCTTTATAATCGTGTTCTTCTTGTTCTCTTAAAATTCTTCTTGTTCTTCTTCTCTACTAATTGTGGAAGGCCTGGAGGTAGTTCCTTTGCTTAACCCTTCTTCATTTATAATAAGCCGACTTCTATATATTCTGTGGCTAGTTGTATTGGTTGTAATTGTAGGGGGAATGGTGTAGAAAGTCTTTGTATTTGAGTCGAGAATGGCTCGAAATAAATCCCGGACTTCCTGAGGAGTTTTGCTACATGGTGCAGCGTCTCCTCCCCAACAAGCCAAATGTAATTTCAGCGATTTGTTTTGTTTACAAATTGCTTTCCACACAACTTACATTGTAACTTTATCTTTCCATCTTGGGAGTAGACTTGGACTCCAAAATCCCAAATATCTGTCAATGCATCATCTTCCGATGACATATCTACATGTGTATATTTTTAAAGAAAAATATCTAGTTAAGTTAAGGCAACATAAAAAAAAAACTATATTGATGAATGAATGCAATTAGTCAACCATATAATATGAGATTTAAGCAACATTAACTAATTAAATAGTACAAATGAAAAGAGATAAATATCCATCCACCCATAAAATATTACAATTTAAGCCATCAAAAAATAATTACAAATATCCGATTGTAACTTGTAAGCAAATGCAAGAGAAATAGAAGGCAGTGTCTTATCCTGCAGGTACTGTCTCATCTTGCTTGTCACTCTCTTCTTCCTCGAACTCCTCATCAACAGAGTTCTCTTTCTCCCAGATTGGACACAGCCAATCCTGTGTATAAATGAGCGCTTCAATCGATTCTGGTGTAAGTAAGCTTCGATACTTGTTCACAACCCTATTCCCCGTACTAAACGCAGATTCTGAAGCCACAGTTGAAATTGGAATTGATAATGTCTCGTGTCATTAACGAGAGTACAAGGTATTGTGAATCATGATATTTCGTCTTCCACCAGTCCAAAAGATCAAATTCATCACCTTTGTATTTTACAAGTGGCTCCTTGAGATAGTTTTCAAGTTCTGATCGGGGTGTCTACATTTCAGTCTCATGCTGTGTCACGCAAGACATGAAATCATCTACCATTTCTTCTGGCGGTTCATCAACAGCAGAACTAGAACCCACTTGATGAGTTTTGTCTTTTGCGGTGCACACATAGAAATTGTATAAATCATTGACTACATCACGAATCTTATCGACCTCAAGGTCACTCATCGCACCATACAACTTATTACATATGAACACAACCATGCAGCGATGCTCTTCCTCTTCACGAGCAAGACGCATGCTCTCTCCTAGCTATAGTTAATTCCCGATCTGAGTATTCGTCAAAATCAATAATATCTTCATAACAAACGCCCATATATTCAGGACCAAACACCTCATGTCAAGCCACCTCCAAAATCTCATATTTCTTCTTCTATCCAGTAGCACGTTTACCCTTCGACTTATCCAAACTGACTTGCATTAAAATCATTGTCTATTTTAGTACTCTAGTGCATCCCGCAACTTGACCCTTTCGATGAGCCAAATGTTGTTTAAGACGTGTAATTCCACCAGTTATTAGTCTTTCACAATAGTTGCACTTCATTTGATGCCTAGTACCACCTACCCTCTGACAATGTTGCCATCCTCACTTACTTGTTGGCCAGACCCAGACATTTCCTTATGTAGATATAACCTATGTGAGATTGCGAGTCTACTCGAATCTCTAAACTTATATACAGTTTTTACTTTTTATAGGAGAATGAATTAATTAATTTAAATCTCAAAAATAAAGATGATTTTATGTTCTAAACCGGTAAACCCTAAGAAGCTCCAAAACCTGTCCAAAATAAGAAAATAGAAACAAAAAGTCACTAACCCGAAAATAGAAAAACAATATAAAAAAATATAAAATCATAACCATAATCTGTTAAATGAACATTAATATGTTCTATTATGATTAACACAACATATTCTACCGTTAAAACAGCAATACATTGAATAAAAAATGATTTTTTGAATTTTTTAAATGCTCCTACCAGAATGAGAAAATAGAAATATATATATATATATATATATATATATATATATATATATATATATATATATATATAATCAGTACCATAATCTATTAAATGGACATTAATATGTTCTACTATGACTAACACATCATATCTACCATTAAAACAGCCATACCGTAGCAAATGGTGGTTTTCACTATTGAAATCTTCCCTGATATTTTTATACACCAAAAAATATTTAATATTGGACTCATATAGTCTGTCTTAAGATATTGAATCTAATGACTAAGTTCGATTTTCTGGATGTGGACCCCACCTGTGGAAAACCACAGGAAAACCAGAAAATAAAAAAATATATATATATATATATATATATATATATATATATATATATATATATATATATATATATAAATCAGTAAAAAAATCTTCCTTGTGGTGCGTATGTTCTGCTATGATTAACACATCATATTCTACCATTAAAACAGCAATACATTGAATAAAAAATGATTTTTTAATTTTTTTTTAAAAATGGGCAAAAATAGTACGAAAATAGAAAATATATATATATATAATCACAACCATAAATCTGTTAAATGAACATTAATATGTTCTACTATGATTAATACATCATATTCTACCATTAAAACAACAATACATTGAATAAACAATGATTTTTTGATTTTTTTAAAAAAATGGCCGAAAATAGTGTGAAAATAGAAAAAATTATTAAAAAAATATAAAATCACAACCATAATCTGTTAAATGAACATTAATATGTTCTACTATGATTAACACATCATATTCTACCATTAAAACAACAATACATTGAATAAAAATGTATAAATACCTATTTTTGAAGAATTTCTGAAAAATGGCCCACAGAGCTTCGAATCATGAAAATCCTTAATATAACTTGTTTTGATCCTTAATTTCAAGCTGAGAGTGGTCGGAATTTGCAATAGAATGGTTTAGGAAGAATTGGGAGGAGAAAAGCATTAACAAACGTGAAAAATTAGAGCTTTAAAAAAATAAATAATAATAATAATAATAATAAAATAAAAAAGTCGTTTTCTAGTCATTACGCCTTAGCAGTAACGGCCGTTATGGGGCGTAACGGCTGTTACAAGCACAAAAAAGAGGGGGTGGCCATTACGTATCAGCCGTTACGTAACCGTTTTCGAATACCTTGATCCAAATGCATATACTTCCAACCACTATTTTAAATAGCAGTAACCTATTGCATAGCGTTCAGCCCTCTGTAGCGTGTGGCATAAGTAGCATAGCGAGTAGCATAAGCTAACATGATACTTTTATCTTTTAATTTAAAAATAAGAAAAATATGATAAATAATAAGAAAAAGCAAAAAATATATACATAAAAATGCCTAAAAGATTATTCATTTTTTCAAGTACAAGTTATTAATTATCATTTATCAAAAGTCAAACTGCATATATAAACCAAATCATTATCACATCAACAACTTTCCAAGAAAACCACTTTAATTAATAATGTCTAATTAAAACCACAAGTCATAACGTATGAAAAGAAATTAAAACCCCACAAGTTAAGAGTATTAACTACAAAATACAATTATCATTTATTTTAAAAAAAAACAAAAAAAGTAGCGTACATTACATAACGCTACGCATACGCTGCGACCCATGTAGCATACACTATAGAGAATTTACGCTATTTGCTAACGCTACGTAATGTCATAGCTACGCTATGAAGGCTATTCAAAACACTGCTTCCAACTATGGATGATACAATACATCAAAACATTTATTTTGTTTTAAGCAATGAAATACAAAATTAAAGATCAGTAATTTAAGACTTGTATTCGCTTCATTCAGCACTCTTATTTACATATCTAGGTCGGGCTCTAATCTCTTTATCACGTTCTTCAGGCTGACATGAACCACATCATCCCCGACAAATGAATAAGTGTATTTGTATCTCAAATTTAGATAGTATTGTATATTACAATAATGAAAAAAAAAAAAAAAACCTTGATAATCACAGCATAAAGTAATAACTGACAACAAGAAGTGCATAATAACAAAGAGTTTGCCGGTCGCATGAAGAACGTGGTGAAGTTGTTTCGTTCAGAGCTTGTCGATCATCTTCTAGTAATCTATGTAATGTTTACAATCACAACAAATAGCAAGCTTCGCTTCATCCATGCCATCGTAGAGGAACCCCACCGTAAGTATCTCATTGGATTCTACAAGATGCAAGCCTCTCATTAAGGGTTCCATCACCTTGAGAATGTTTCCAACCTTCTTCCAATATTTAGGGTCCTTAATGGTTGTCACAACCTTAATCGGTGTTCCCAATATCTTTTGCCCCTATTTTGTGTCCAGTCATTCCTAAGAAGCAAACATCTAGCTCAATGCTCCCCGGTGCTGATGCAAACTTTTAAGGGCTATAAAGTTTATCGCAAATCTAGTTGCCACAGACCTAAGTAGATCTCTCCCGCTCATAAACCTCATCATTATGGCAACTAGTTAATTAAGGTTATAGATGAAAGTTGTCACTTCCCCTTTTAACCAATGTTACGATATTTTTCTTCTTTCCATATCTTCTAATATGACATCAATGCAACATACAACAAATGGTGACCAAAATAAATGTTCTCTTTATCATCACCATTTGCTTCGTTGTCAGTCATAATCTACACCACATTCTCCCCTCAAATTTCATTCACCGTCTTATCCATTAAGGAGAAAAACATTCAGCATTTTTTGTTGCTTCTATTGCATCAATTGATTTGTGGAACACCATTCCCAAGTGGTAGTATACCGAGAAGTTGATCGTGCTACAATTGGTTGGGCCAGTCCAACCATCGTACATAATATTGCATCCTCTAGTCTACTATATGAGTCTAAAGGTAGCCACGTACACCTTTACATCTTGATACTATGCTTTTGCCCATTTTTTCCCCAATGTCTTTACCTATCAATGTCTCCACTCCTTCGCACGGGGAGCTAGCAACATTTGGAGCTATATTGCCATGTGTGAATAACTTGATTCCTGCCCCACCAAGATGCTCAACGGCAATTCTAGTTCACATTAATCTTTTTCTATTTTATCGTCTCCTTTCTAAAAAGAATAGGATCACACAAGGGTCTCCTGAGGTCCAAAACATCCACATCATCAGACATGGGGTAACATGTGAAGAACTCTTCTTTCGGCTGAAGACATGCCGTAATCCACTCAACATACCCCCGCTCCCAGACACTCCCAGCCCCACTCACATTCCCACTACCCATTCTACATCACGTATAAACCCCCTCCCACCAAACATGCACTGACGCTATTCATCTTCATGAAAGGTGTGTACGCTCTCTCTCCCAGCCATCATGACCTACCCATTTGAATCCTCATCGGAACTCAACATTCTCGTGCTCACCAAGACACATATAATCAAGACCAAAAGCCTCCTATCTGATCGCATCAAGAGAATCCTACTTTTTCTGCACAATAGCTTTTTTCCCCTTTTAACTCTCCCAAATTGTGTTGCACCACATACATTATCTCTCTTGACACAATATTGCACCCCACAACTAGGCCCTTTTGATGTGCCAAATGTTATTTGAGTCATGTGATTCCACTAATTATCTCTCTACAACAATAGTTGCTCTTCATTGAGTGCTTAGTACCACCCACCCTGTCACAATGTTGCTATCCAATATCCTCACCTTCAGTTCCAGATCCTCGCTAGTTGGCCATTTCTCACAACTCCCGACATCTCTAAAGAAAACTAACCTGTAAAATGTGAACTAAAGTCTAAAGTGTCAAAGTCTTGAGTTGCGAATTCCTTGCTTGCACGAAATATAAAAAGATAAATATAATTATTATACAGATAAATATTATCAACATATAGTTAACAAAAGAAACAATTTTTACATACGTTTATTCATAGTCACTATTCATCCAAAAACAGCAAAACTTTTAAAAAATATTATCTAATTGGATTAACATCCTAATCTATGGCATGGTGTTCTACATGTAAGTATCCTACATCTTTGAATGATCCACATTCAAAATTTAAAGAAAAGACAATAATTTTTGGGGGTTTTTTCCTCATAGTCACTATTCATGTGAAAATCTTTAAAAAAATGAGGTTAAAATCCCTAACCTATGACATGGTATTCTACATGTAAGCATCTTACATCTGCTTGAAGCATCCACATTCAATATTAAACAAAAAATAATATTTTTTTTAGGGATTTTTTTTTTCCTCATAGTCATTGTTCATGCAAAAATCAACTGAAATTTAAAAAATTACAAAAACAAATATAAAACAGGGTTAAAATCCCTAATCTATGGCATAGTGTTGTACATATAAACATAATATATATGATTGGATCGCATGCCTTGGCACTATTTGTAAAAAATCTTGGAGTTTTTCCTCATACTTATTGTTCATGTGAAAATTAACTAACTGAAAGTTAAAAAGAATTATAAAATATATATATATATATATATATATATATATATATATATATATATATATAATGAGGTTAAAATATCTAATCTATGGCATGGTTTTGTAGATGTAATCATCATTCATCAGTTGGAATCATCCACACTCAAATATATTTATAAAAAAAAAAAAAAAAAAAAAAAAAAAATGATTTTTGCCATTTTTATGTAAAAAATAGCTGCCCTTAAAAAAGTTAGAAAATTACAAAAACCATCAAATCAACCACAAATCTAGTAAGATGTGGTCAATTTAGTGTTGTATCTTCATAAAAACTATTTATAGCTAGAAATTTAAAAAAGAAATGAACACTCACCTCTTTTTCCAAATTTTCCCCAAAAATGGCCCATGTAGCTTTGATCCGTCAAACTCGCTCTAATCTACAGTTTTAATCCTTAATGTGTGGACAATATTGGTCCAAATGCCTTGGGAAATATGAGAAATGAAGAACAATTGTAAAAGATTGGAGAAAGTGAAGATTCGGGGCATTTTTATTTTTATTTTTTAAGTTGTTTTTCAATCATTATAGCCTTAATGGACATTAGGGCACCTTTTTTTCTGAACTCCACCGGCCATGTCATAACCGATATAGTACACCTTGATTGTGCTAAATATGGTGAGATCTATAATGGCTCACACATATCTGCCAACTACTTTTTGAGAAAATGCGCTGCTTACAACTGCTTATGTATTAAACAGTGTTCCTTCAAAATCAGATCCTAAAATCTTTTGAATTGTGGACTGGTAGGACTTAAAGAGACTGTCATTGAGTGATTTACATCCATGGGAATCATTGGGTCACATTCTACTTCCTGCTCCGAATAGAAGCAAGTTAGATAAAAAGAACAATTAAGTATGCATTCATTCAATATCCCGTCCATTCGAAAGAGTATGTGTTACTATATGAAGAGTATAGCAGATGGATTGAGATTGAATCCCGAGTCCAGATGTAACATTTCTAAAAGATAGATTTCCAAATAAAAAGAAGCGCAGAATAGATATAGAACTCTATGAGATGTCGAATGCAATTCAAGAGGGAGGGAGTAGTAATCTAAATAGTGACAATTAGGCCAGTCCCATGATTCATGAAGACAATGGGAGCGCATTGACTAGTGTTCCCAAGATGTGACGAAGTTTACGAGGTAGAATTCAATAGATATTTTTAAATAAAAGGTGAATCGTACCCGTGTATCACAGTAGATGAAGATGAAATTGATTGTATCAAGACGCACTAGCATTCTTAAATTCTGAATATTGGGTTCTTGTGATGAATGAAGAAATTGATTCGATGAAGAAAAATCATGTTTAAAAGCTAGTTGATCTTCCAACTAGCCATAAAGCAATTCCACATAAGTGGATGTTTAAATCAAAAGAAAGGTGAACCTGCCCTAGTTTGTCAATTAGCATGAATTAAGAATCTTAGAGTCAAGTGAGCCCCAAGAAGAACAAAGATTGAAACTCGAAGATTTGAAGACAACTTATTCAAGACAAGGTAAGAAAGATACAAGACCTCATCAAACCTTATATCAAAAGCTTCCAAACATAGCCCTATACCTATCCAAAACCATCTAGGAAAACCTATCTTAAAAGTGTTAAAAAGTTCCAAGGGTTGATGTCTATGTAAATGAATTATCTTTAAAACCAGACATTTTCGATGGCATCGAAGTGCCATCGAATTGCCTTTGATGGCATGGAAGGTAGCGTAATGGGATCAAGCTAAGAGGTCCAATTGTCCACTAAGAAATCAAGTATAGACTGGATTTTTATGGTCTCCAAGCCAATTCGATGACATCGAAGACCTCTTCGATGACGTCAAAAAAGAGCACCATTCGTCCAGCAAGCAACCAAGGAAAATCTGGATTTTTATGATGGCATCGAAGCCAGTTCGATGGCATCAAACTTAAACTTCGATGACATCGAACTTAGCTTCGATGACATAGAAGATGTACTCAAATTGTCCAGCAAGAAATCATATAAATTATGAATTTTCGCAATGACATCGAACCAGCCTTCGATGACATCGAAGGTCTGTTCGATGGCATCGAAATTGAACCCCAAATTGTCCAGCAACCTCAGGTCAGAAAATTGGATTTTTACGATGGCATCAAGCCAGCCTTCGATGACATCGAAGGACCACTTTAATAGCATCAAAGGCCACTTGATGGCATCGACAGAAACTGTCCAGCAACAATTTGAATATTATGCTGATTTTAGTGATGGGATCGAAGGTGGTTCGATGACATCGAAGGACCATTCGATGACATTGAACCTGACGATTTTCTGCCCGTTTTTTTACCTTTGGAAATCTTTCCTATATATTTATGTGAGGTGTTTCTTAGCAATTTGGTAAGTTATTAAGAGAGCTTTGTGAGAGATAATACTCATCTTCTCAAGCTCTCTTTCCTCATGAAGTTCATCATTCAATCCTTATCTTAAAGGCAATAATTGGAATATTCAAAACTTGGATTGAACAATGAACTCCAGCATTTATTGATGCTCTAGCAACCACTTTAATTGGCAAATATGTATGCTAGCAAGCATTGAATGCTCAGTCATGGGGATCCTTAACTAGTTCTTAAAGACCCATCAATACCTAGTTAGGATTCACCAAACACTTGACCCAACAATCTTGGCATCTTCAACGAAGCATCATCATCCAGTTGTGGTACAAAGGAGCTAAAGATCCTTCATCATACAAGAAGATCTTCATCGAAGTGCTTAATGGGGCTCACTCACTTTTAGGTAAGTACCAAGAGTCCATTATGTCTAGAAACCATTCCTCGTGTAGGATTGGGTTTCAATTTTCAGAGTTTGAACTTCCAAACTTGACAAGTCCTTGTGTAGGCCTCCAACGGGAGAATACGTTTTGTTGTCCTTGTGTAGGACTTCTCAAGTTCTTGTGTAGGACTTGATAAGACCTTGTGTAGGCCATCGACGGATGGAAAATGTTAACCTTATGTAGATTGTGAAGGTTTATGATGAACCTCATTTAAAACCATCTGAATAGTGAAATCTGGCACACTCTTGGAGAGAGTGGGTCAGCCGGGAGTGGAGTAGGTGTTAGTGCACTCATTTTTACACCCTGGTTTGTCAATCACGTGAGTCATTGTGTCGTAAAGTCGATTGAGCCTTTGGAAAGTGAAGACCGAAACACAGCAAAGCAAAAGCATCAAGGCGGCAAGAACAGGTAAACAGGTGACCTTGGTGACCCTAACCCTTGACCCAAAACAACTCATACACCTCTAAATGATCTTGACCTAATAGGAATATAAAATTGATCATCCCTTAGCCTTAGGAGACCAAGAGAAGCATGATGATAAGGCTAGAAGAGGTGTGAATCTGATGTGTAAAAGATGGCCCAAAACAGCAAATTCGATGGCATGTTCGATAGCATCAAGCTGCCATTGAACAGGTCTTCGATGGCATCGAAGACCTAGCTTGGGTCGATGGCATATTCGATGGCATCGAGCTGAACACTATACTTCGTTTAATTTCTGCAGTTTGTCAAAATGCATGAATGGTGTGTTTCACGGATTGGACTGTGTTGATGCACTTCTTATCACTTAGAATTCTTTACTTGTGTATTTAGAAATAAGTGCATGTGATTAGTTTAAATAAATTTTGAAAAGTCCTATTCACCCTCCTACAGGACATTAGACATATATTCAAGCTTCCCTTGTAGCAGTAAAGCCGCAATTTCAAAAGGCAAATAGTTAAATTAATATGGGATTTTTTCATATGGCCGCCTACCTTTTCGGCTATGGACCAAAAAACCTCATGCTTTTAAACTATTTCTCAAAACCCGCTTATAGTTTCAACCGTTAGTCATTAAACCGCCTACGTTATATGTACGAATTGGTTTTTGTATTTTCGAATGGATAAAACTGCTCTTGCTTTACGACAACTGGCAATCTCAAGTTGGATTATTACCGTAACAACCCTCACCTTGACCGTATGGGGGTCCACCTTGATGTTTATAAGAAATCCACCCTGTCCATCTATTTTTCCTACTCATTTGAGGGCATGGACCCAAAAATGAGGCAGATCCATGGCTCAAAGTGGGCCCCATGATCGCCCTGAGATATTTCAACGTGAACATTCTTTCCCAATGTTTTTTGTCATATAGCTATACTGTTTTATGTCGAATATGGATTTGCGTCATTTTCCTGCCCATGCCCTAAATGAGCTAAGTTAACTGGTGGACAGGGTGAATTTGTCAAAAAATATCCGTAGCCCCACAAATATTTCAACGGTAAGCTTTCAATCCCCAATCTTTCATGTTTGTGTGACCCACTCGATCTCTCTAGCAACCTCATTTTCAAGCACATGCCCTAAAATGAGATTACAAATCCAATGGATGGGGTGGATTTGTAACAAGCATCATGGTTGCCCTTTAAGCCTGGCTGCCATGGTTACATGGCCATTAAGGATATGGATCGCTAGTGACACCACAAGCAGCAACTCGTTGTAGGACGGTGCTCCATGGCCCAGCATAATGTATGTGTTTTATCCATGCCATTCATCAATTTTTCTAAATCACTTTAGACATGAGTCCATAAATGACATAGGTAAAAATCTCAGGTTGACCACACGAAAGGAAATGGTGATGACTGAACACCCACCATTAAAAATTTATCAGGGGCTACAAAAGTTTTGGACCAAGCTGATATTTGCAATTTATGTTCATCCAGGTCTTCACGAACTAATCAACAGGTTAATGGCAAATAAACATTACAGGGGGCACAAGGAAATTTTTAATGGTGAGCGTTCAATCACCACTGTTTTTTTGTGGTGTCGTCCATCTGAGATATGTTTGTCTTATTTTTGGATTCATGCCCTAAAGTAATGATCCAAAATGGATGGATGGCACAGATAAAACACATAATCACTGTGGTACCACAGAACACTATCCAATAACAATGCGGAGCCACATAACAACGTCTAGTATCATCATGGTTACAGAACACCTGGACACGGATTGCCTACTGACTAGCTACTAGACGGTCCTCCGTGAGCCCCACCATGATGTATGTGTTTCATCAACGCCTTCCATTCATTTTGAGATCTCAATTTAGTACGACCAAAAATGAGACGGATCCAAATTACATGTGGACCATGCCAAAGGAAACAGTGGTGTTTGAACGGCTATCATTAAAAACTTCTTGAGGCCACAAAAGTTTCAGATGAAGCTGTTATTTTTGTTTTCCCTTCATTCGGATCTGTGTGACCTAACCAACAAGTTGGATGGCAAATAAACATTATAGTGGGCCTTAGGAAGTTTTTAATGGTGGGCATTCAATCATCCTTGTTTTCTTGTGGTGTGATCCACTTGAAATCTAGATCTATCTTATTTTTTGTCTCATGTCCTAAAATGATTTGAAAAAGTAGATGGATGATCTAATAAAACATATATATCATGTTGGCACTCACATAGCACTGTTCAGCACCAACCTTGCTACTGGCAGTGTCTGTAGGCAATCGACATCCCATAACACACATAACACAGTCCACTTTGATTAGGACATTTAAATGGGTTGGGGTTGCTCAACCGTAAGTGGGGTCCACCATGATATTTGTTACAAATCCACCTCGTTCATTAGGATTTTCCATCTCATGTTAGGGCATGGGCCAAAAACTGATGTAAATCCAAGGCTCAAAGTGGGCCTCATGACGGCTTTAAGATATTTAATAGTGATTATTCTTTCCCAATATTTCTTGTTGAGTGGGCCCTTTGAGCTTATGATCTGCCTCATTTCTGGGCCCATCGCCTAAAATGAGATGACAAAATAGATGGAACGTATGGATTTCTTATAAATCCATGTGGCCCCATGAATGTTTCAGTGGTAGGCATTTGATCCCACTATTTTCCATCGTGTGGCCCACTTTAGCTCCGAAATATCCTCATTTTTAGGATCGTGCCCTAAAATGAGCTAACAAAATGGATAGACGGTGGATAAAACACAGGCATCATGATGGACCCATTAAGTAAAATGGGAGGGCAGTACCGTCATTTGGCAAAGGTAGAAGCTTGAGAAGGGGACAAACAGTAATACATGTGGACAAGTAGGGGTAAAACAGACTCTTCGGTAGTTAACGACTGAATCCGTTAACAATCCGTTAGCATAAGCGACTTTGGTACATATATGAATTAGGTAAGCGGGATTTGAGAAATAGTTTAAAAGTGGGAGGTTTTTGGTCCATAGAGTAAAAGGCAGGCAACCATATGAAAAAATCCCAATTAATAATTATAAAGCAGGTTTAGTGGCAAAAGGTTCTACACGAGCAGAAAGTGTTGATTATGAAAAAACTCTCCCCAATGGCCAGATTTACAGTGATTTGCACGATTTTGGCTATTATATCATTCCTTGATTTAGAGTTATATCGGATGGATATGAAGACCACTATCTTAAATGAAAACTTATATGAAGACATTTATATGGAACAACCCAAAGGAAAAATTAAGACGGGTTAGGCAAGCAAGGTCTGTAAGCTTTTGAAGTCTATCTACGGGTTGAAACAATCATCAAGCTAGTGGTACATGAGGTTCCACAAAGCGATTACTTCTTTCGGATCTTTTATGTGTGAAGAAGGCTATTATGTATATGTGAAGCAATCTGAAAGGCACTTCCTAATATTATCTTTATATGTCAATGACATTTTATTAGCAAGTAATAATATAGGAATGTTGCTCTCGACTAAGGAATGGCTATCATTGAATTTTGAAATGAAAGACTTTGGTGGGGTAAGCTTTATACAGGTAATGAAAATCACGAGATTGCTCAAAGAAATTTTTGGGCTTGTTGCATGAATCTTATATTGAAAAGATCTTAAAACAATTTAGAATGCACAATTCCGAGCAAGTTGAAACTCAGATCAATAAACATTCCAAATTGAATAAAAGTACGAGTCCCCAATCTGACATCAAGAAGCAGTTTATGTCATCCATACCTAGGGTACGATAGGCAGCCTTATGTATGCCATGCTATGTACCAGACCAGATATATGCTATGATGTAAGTGTTGTGAGCCAATAACAAAGTAATTCTGGACAAGCACATTGGCAAGCAATTAAGAGAATTTTTCACTATCTTTGAGGAATGAAAGACTATGTGACGCAGGGGAGGACGTGAGGTCGAGCACCGTCTTCCTCAAGAGGATAACTATTCCGAATCCACGGAACTTCTCTGTGACTCCTCACAGAGACTTCTCGAATCCACGAGGAAAGAAAGCAGGAAATAGAAAGAAATTCTAATAAATTCAAATTTGATTAATGAATAATTGATAATCCTCTAATGCGTCTCCTTACACCATTAATAAAGAAAAAAATAAACTAAAATTCGTAATTACCAAAAATAGCAAAATTTTAACTCTAATAAAAATCCTAATTCTAATAAAACTCTTCTAAGGCCTAATTTCTAAAAATAAAAATTGCAAATAAACTCTCTCTAGAAGAGTCCTAGTATAACTAAAAGTTATTTCTAAAAGGGAAAGAAAATCTAAAACTCTAAAAATATTTAGAAAATCGGAATTACTAAAAATAGTAAAATTTTCCTAAAAATTCGTTTTTGAGCTGAAAGCGCGTGTTTTTTGACGAAACGGACAGATGCGACCCACTTTGTGGGTCGGTTGACCTCGGATGGCCCATTTCAGTAAAGATTGATAGGTTGTGCGCCCCGTAACAATACCTAGATCAAAAGTTATGGTCAATTTACAGTCCATCTTCTTTTGGCCCAACCATGCTAGGAACGTATCTGTGACACGTTCTACATCAGACCCCTCCACTTGAAAAAAAACTCGTCCTCGAGTTACGTAAGAGACTTGGCACATGAGCCTGAGATAACTTCTGATGCCGATGTTCATTAGCCTTTTTTTTTGTACTTAGCATTAAGCTCTTGAGTTGACACAATACATGTACTCATGCTTTCCTTGACTTGACTAATATCGATCAGTTCCTTCACATCTGCCTTCAAGATCTCATATTTTTTCTGATAATGTGGGCAATTAGACGGACTTGCCCCTGCGACGGGATCAACGTGATTTTGCATATCTCATATGGGAGGTAATTTATTAGGGAGTTCATCGAGCACAACCCCCTTGAACTCCTGCGATACTGGTTCCAAATCCTCTAGGATATTCACAGGCTCCACATATTTTTTCTCTTCAACTAATGCATATATATCTCCCGTTTCCTGAGATTGTTTAACAAAGGCCTGTTCAGTCATGAGAGATTGTCCCTCCACTTTAGAAGTCTTGAGTTGGTTCACCGTTCTCATAGGGGTCACATGTTCGCCACTAATGAATCCTGTGGTCTGTTGCAACTCCATTTTGACCCAGTCACCTCTCGCCGACAAATAATAGGATTTCTCTGCATAACCCTTTAATGATTGGTTATCTTGCCAATAATTTTAATTTTGTTGGAATAATACCTGATCGTAATTGGTAGGGAAGAATCGCATGCACAATAACTTCTTCATCCACGACCGCATGCGGATTGGCGCCTTCATCCGTCTCGTTCGCTCGAGTTGAAGTTGTTCCCACCAATCTGAAGCTCTGCCCGTCAACTTGTAGGCCACGAGTTTAACTTTCTTTTCTTCCATTATGTTCATGTAGTCGAAGAAACGTTCGACTTTAAGTAACCAATCGAGGAAGTCCTTGAAGTAGAGTTGACCATTAAAACTAGGAGGATCAACTTTCATCTTGAATTCTTGATCCATCCGATCTATCTGATCAATGCATCGTCTAGGATGCTGTAAAATCATGTCGTTAGATCCCACTTTATCAAGAGTGATCCTGTGGTTCACTGATAGCGTCGCCCTACGATCAGTATGATTACAAATTCTAGCAATTGTTGATGGTGGATCACCACCATAAACACGGAGCTGCCCTAGGGCCTCCGCCAAACGATCCGTCATGCGATCAATGGAAGCCTACAGCCCTTGCATGGCTTACCGATTCTCTCGCCGTGCTGCTTCGAAAGCTACCGCCATTAAAGGTAAATTCCCTGAAACACCGCCCATGGGATTGTTGCCCGACCCGTCGTTAGAAGCCATCTATCCGAGGAAAAACCTCGCTCTGATACCAAACTGACGCAGGGGAGGACGTGAGGTCGAGCACCGTCTTCCTCAAGAGGATAACTATTTCGAATCCACGGAACTTCTCTGGACTCCTCACAGAGACTTCTCGAATCCACGAGGAAAGAAAGCAGGAAATAGAAAGAAATTCTAATGAATTCAAATTTGATTAATGAATAATTGATAATCCTCTAATGCGTCTCCTTACACCATTAATAAAGAAAAAAATAAACTAAAATTCGTAATTACCAAAAATAGCAAAATTTTAACTCTAATAAAAATCCTAATTCTAATAAAACTCTTCTAAGGCCTAATTTCTAAAAATAAAATTTGCAAATAAACTTTCTCTAGAAGAGTCCTAGTATAACTAAAAGTTATTTCTAAAAGGAAAGAAAATCTAAAACTCTAAAAATATTTAGAAAACCGGAATTACTAAAAATAGTAAAATTTTCTAAAAATTCGTTTTTGAGCTGAAAGCGCGCGTTTTCTGACGAAACGGACAGATGCGACCCACTTTGTGGGTCGGTTCAACTTGGATGGCCCATTCAGTAAAGATTGATAGGTTGTGCGCCCCGTAACGATACCCGGATGAAAAGTTATGGTCAATTTACGGTCCATCTTCTTTTGGCCCAACCATGCTAGGAACGTATCTGTGACACATTCTACATCACTATGTTATCTTATCAAGGCGTTGAGTTAAGGTTGCAGGCTTATTCTAATGTATCTTGTGGAGATGATCAAGATGAAACTAAGTCTACTTCAGGTCATGTGTTCATGCTTAATGGAAGAGTTGTTACATTGTGCAGTAGGAAACAATCTTCAACTGCAATTTCGACTATGGAAGCTGAAAATATTGCTTGTTGTGCAACAGTCCAAGAAGGTGTATGGATTATAAGATTTTTGAGATCCTTGGGTGTTCCTGCTACTAAAGGTCCTCTCCTGATAAAGATGAACAACACATCAGCTATTGACCTTGCGATGGATCTAAAACAAAATAAGAAATCTAAGCACATCGAGGTTAAATGTCACTAAGTCAAAGAGTATGTGAGAGATGGGCAAGTTATACTCAAATATATTCCCACTAAAGAGATGTTAGCTGATCTCATGACAAAATCAATTACTAATTTACTAGAGATATATTTAAAATATATGTTAGGCATATGGGACTGATGAGAGTTTGATATCTTTTCCAAAAGTGGGATTTTTGTAATTTTACTCCAGCTTTTCGGTTGTATTCCCTACTAGTTGTGATGATAAATATTTTATTGTGCAATATTTGAAACATGCACTTGTGTGTTGAGATGTCCATGTACTCCCAAGAGTGGGTGATGTAAATTATTGATGTTTTGCATTCATAATCTATTTTAAGAAATGAATCTTCTAAATACTTCACACATTGATTAAATACATGCACTGTCAATTTTTTCTAAGCCTCGAGATCGTTAGTGGAGGACCATGTACTCTGTGTTAGTCCTTTGTTTACTTTTTCGTTGGCAGGCAGGTCTTCCCCATTCACATGGAAACTGACCACCACTGACATGCACGTAGAAGGCATTTTTAGGATGAGGAAGCATCCCGACTGCTGAGGTATAGCCGCCTTATGTAGCGATACGAATAATGAGGAAGCATGAGTTAGGGCGTGACCTCCTCCAATCAAAGCTATATATGTATTATTGAATCCATGACATGCTGCACATGTTCATATGTATTTTTGCACATCTTATTGCTTACTAGCCTGTACCACCACACAATGGATAGCTTTAAATGACTGAGGATGAGACTTTGGGAGTTGAATGACATTCACGGTGGTAAGTGGTTAGTCGTAACTGGTAACGGAGATAAAATTTGTTGAGCCAATACTCCCGCGCTTTAGGCAAGACCTCTATTTGATGAGGTTAGGAGTTGTTAAGCCAGTACTCGCGTATTTAGGAGGGACCTCTATTTAATGAGATTAGGAATTGTTGAGCTAGTACTCACGCATTTAGGTTGGACCTCTATCACTTGATGATATCATAGCCTATATGGAACCAAGTTAGGAATTGTTGAACTAGCAATTGAGCTCTTTAGGCGAGACCTCTATTTGATGAGGTTAGGAGTTACTTAGCCAATACTAATGCTCTTTATGCGGGACTTGCATATTGCAAACCCAACATATGCCTAGTAATTAGGGCTAAAAGTCGAGTGGGTTGGGTCGGGTTGGTGCTCAACCCTAGCCCAACCCAAGGTTCTTATACCTCAACCCTAACCCAACCCAACCCAAGCTCGGGTTGGGAATTCTCAACCCAAGCCCAACCCAAGCGGGCTCGGTCGGGTTGGCCGGGTTGGTCGGGTGGATAAATGCTAATATTTTCGTTATTACATTAGTCTATTATATTTCAATATACATTTTATTTTTTGTACCTATGATTTTATTAATTATATATGTAATTATTTATATAAAGAACTTCATTTTTTCTAAATAAACCAGCTAAAATATAGGACAACCACTCCTTTAAAAGTCATGTTGTGTAGCACGCAATCTATTTTGGAGAGAGAAATCTGACGTATCTTATTAGCTTGAGTCATCGGAAATAACATGGACTAATGAGACCCGATGGCATTGGAATTTCATGTGCATTCAAAATAGACGATCCACACTCAATTATATATCGATCGGGTTCGGGTTGGGTCGGGCAACCCGAGACCTCAACCCAAGCCCAACCCAAGTTTGATCAGGTTGGTGTTTGTATAGCCCAAGCCCGAGACCAAACCCAATACATCCTGCCTGAGCCCAACCCAATGTCGGGTCGGTCACGGGTCGGTCGGGTCGGTCAGGTTGAACCCGCCCGACTTTCAGCCCTACTAGTAATGTCTACTTTGCGGCGTGGGTGAATGAGCACATGCTTGGAGTGTTCAATTAGACTCTACTCCAAGACCGATTTACCTATTGGTGCCTGATTCGATCAAATCAATGCATTATGCGAGCAGGTTGGTCTCCTAGGTGACCCTTGTGCCCTCATCTATCCACCTCTGTGTATAAGAGGATGAGATTGAGTGTCGTGACTTTAGCGTACAATATGATGGTCATGATTGATTCGACCAAGGATATATTGCTAGGAAAGCGGCTTAGTTCATTATGAATTGCGTAGTTGTGGCAAAGACCAGTTGGCAGCGACACCAAATCCCTAGGACCATGATGACACACGTTGAAGCCTATCGTCACACCATTATTGAGTTTTGTGAAATGATGATGTGCAAACTATTTCATAAAAGTATAAGTATGTAATTTATTTTAAAAATAACTTCAAAGAGCATTTTCAAATGGATTTGTCATTTTAAACTCAATAAGAGGATAAGTGCTTATGCTAGCAAAGCGACCCTAGATGAAGGATTGGCTCCATCCGGTATGTTCATGCAAATCTAGGGTAGGCCTTAGAGAGCTTGGGAAGCTATATGCTAGTGTGGTAGTCATTTAGTGTACGACAACAGTGTATAGAGACACTATAATCCCGACCGGTCCCACTTCCCTAATTATTGCTTCTAATATGAGATCTTGATCAATCTTGTCAGAGAGGGCCCTATAGTCAAGGTGTCCTATATCGGTTATGTATTAGCCTAACGGCCGATACGTAACGGTAACGGTGGGGTCCATTACGCGACACGGGGGCGTAACGGGCGATGCCCTGATTTTGCTACCGTAACGGCCGTTACTGACCCGTAACGGCTAGCCCGTAACAGTCGGGTAACAGTCATATTTTTTTTGCCTTTTTAAGCTCCGTTTTTTCATTTTTTTTGAAACCATTTGCTTCCAAACTCTCACTCAATCCTTCTACTACTATTTTGGACCAACCTTGGCTTGGTATTTGAGATGAAAACACATTATATTACGGATTTTCTTGAATCAAAGCTTGGTGGGCCATTTCAGAAATTCATCAAAAATAGGTATTTATACTTTTTATTGTATGTTTTGTTGTTTTAATCATACAATATGATGTGTTAATCATAGTAGAACATGTTAATGTGCATTTTACAAATTTGTGGTGTCATTTTATATTTTTTTTCTATTTTTTCTATTTACGCAACAATTATGGCCCTTTTTTAAAAAATTCAAAAAATCATTTTTTAATGTATGTTTTGTTGTTTTAATCATACAATATGATGTGTTAATCATAGTAGAACATGTTAATGTGCATTTTATAGATTTGTGGTGTCATTCTATATTTTTTTCTATTTACGCAATAATTATGCCCTTTTTTTTAAAATTCGAAAAATCATTTTTTAATGTATGTTTTGCTGTTTTAATCATACAATATGATGTGTTAATCATAGTAGAATATGTTAATGTGCATTTTACAGATTTGTGGTGTCATTTTATATTTTTTTTCTATTTACGCAATAATTATGGCCCTTTTTTTAAAAAATTCAAAAAATCATTTTTTAATGTAAGTTTTACTGTTTTAATCATACAATATGATTTGTTAATCATAGTAGAACATGTTAATGTGCATTTTACAGATTTGTTGTGTCATTTTATATTTATTTCTATTTTTTTCTATTTACGCAATAATTATGGCCCTTTTTAAAAAAATTCAAAAAATCATTTTTTAATGTATGTTTTGTTGTTTTAATCATACAATATGATGTGTTAATCATAGTAGAACATGTTAATGTGCATTTTACAGATTTGTGGTGTCATTTTTATTTTTTTGTATTTACGCAATAATTATGGCCCTTTTTTTAAAAATTCGAAAAATCATTTTTTAATGTATGTTTTGTTGTTTTAATCATACAATATGATGTATTAATAATAGTAGAACATGTTAATGTGCATTTTACAGATTTGTGGTGTCATTTTATATTTTTTTCTATTTTTTCTATTTACGCAATAATTATGGTCCTTTTTTAAAAAATTCAAAAAATCATTTTTTAATGTATGTTTTCCTGTTTTAATCATACAATATGATGTGTTAATCATAGTAGAACATGTTAATATGCATTTTACAGATTTGTGGTGTCATTTTATATTTTTTTTCTATTTACGCAATAATTATGGCCCTTTTTTAAAAAAATTCGAAAAATCATTTTTTAATGTATGTTTTGTTATTTTAATCATACAATATGATGTGTTAATCATAGTAGAACATGTTAATATGCATTTTACAAATTTGTGGTGTCATTTTATATTTTTTTCTATTTTCGAATTAGCCTTTATGTTTTTATTTGCTTATATTGGGCAGATTTTGGAGCTTCTTAGGGTTTAGTTAGAACATAAAGTCATCTTTATTGATATAGGTCATACACTCATAGTCATACTCATATCTAATCTATATCTAATCATCTAGTATCTACCTAAACCTAAAGAAATGTCTGGGTCTGGCCAACAACGAGTGAGGATATTGGATGGCAACATTGTGAGAGGGTTGGTGGTACTAGGCACCAAATGAGGTGCAAGTATTGTGATAGAATAATGACTGATGGAATTACCCGTCTCAAACAACATTTGGCACATCGAAAGGGTCAAGTTGCGACATGTACTAGAGTACTAAGAGATAATGTTTTTAATACAGGCTAGTCTGGATGAGTCAAAGGGTAAACGTGATGCTATACAAAAGAAGAAAGATGATGTTTTGTACGCAGATCGACAGGAGGTGTTTGGTCCTGAATATATGGGCGTTCGTGATGAAGATATTACTGATTCTGACGAAGATTCAGATCGGGAAATAACTATAGTTAGGAGAGAGAGCTTGCGTCTAGCTTGTGAAGAGGAAGAACATCGCCGCATGTTTGGCACGCATGAGTCAGTGCGTGATATGAGGGGGTAGGTTTGGTAGGTTACGACGTGTGTTTGGGAGCCGACGACAGGCATCTTCACGTAATGCCCCTATACGTTTGGATGAAGAAGTAAATGAGCCTATGAGACCCTCTATTGATCCAATCCTGTTTAGGAAAGAATTAACTCAACAAAAGAAGATAAAACAAATGTGGAGTAGAACTTCCGTTGAGAAATTAGGTAGGGCAGCAGCAAAGTTATTTATACATGCCAACATACCTCCTAACGCGGCCAATTCTCCATATTAGCAGGTGGTAATTGATGAAGCAACAGAAACAGGTGAAAGAATAAAATCCCACGGCTAAGGAGATTAGGGGGAAATGGACAGACGCAGAGTATGTGGATGTGAAAGCCTACGTGGCTACCTTTAAACTTATATAGCAAGCCAGAGGATGCACGATCATGTGTGATGGTTGGACTGGCCCAACCAGACGCAGCATGATCAACTTCATAGTGTACTACCACTTAGGAACTATATACCACAAGTCAATTGATGCCTCAGAAGTAACAAAAGATTCTAATTATATTACTGGACTAATGGATAAAGTTGTGGAAGAGATTGGAGAGGAGAATGTAGTGCAGATTGTGACAGATAATGAAGCATCATATAAGCTTGCAGGACATGTTGATAGATAAGAGAAAACATCTTTTTTGGTCACCATTTGCGGCCTATTGTATTAATCTTATATTGGAAGATATTGGGAAGAAGAAGAATGTTAAGAAAATGGTCGAAAGGACAAGAGAAGTGATGACATTTATTTACAACCATAATCAAGTAGTCGCAATAATGAGAAAGTTCATGAAAGGACGAGAATTGTTGAGGCCTGCGGCGACTATATTCGCAACAAACTTTATAGCATTAGAGAGTTTATTCCAACATAGGGGAGAGTTGAGTGAGATGTTCGCTTCCCGAGAATGGCTCAACACAAAACATGGGAAGAAGACATCAGAGACACTGGTTGAAGTTGTGAATACCATACGGGACAACAAATATTGGAAGAGGGTCAAGTCGATCCTAAAGGTGATAGAGCCACTAATGAGGGTACTCCGTCTTGTTGAAACCGACGAAGCACCTACCATGGGCTTCCTATACGATGTCATGAATAAGGCAAAGTTGGCAATTCAACGTGATTGTAGAAGTTGGGAGTCTTATTGGAGGATGATCGGACAAGAGATAGACAAGACAACTCCATCACGATCTTCATGCAGTAGGTAACTACCTAAATCCTAGGTATAGATATGCCCAATCATTTGTTGCAGATGATGAAGTTCGTGTCGGGATAAAAAATGTGATAAAGAGATTAGAGCATGACTTAGATCTGCAAATAAAGGCGTTGAATGAATTATATACATTTGAAAATCGCCTTGGTAGCTTAGGAGATGCTCTTGCACAGCATGCAGTATCTAGGTTGCAACCGGCCGAATGGTGTATTAATTTCAGGGAGAGTACGAAGGCTCTCCAAAAAATTGCAGTAAAAGTTTTGAGCCAGACAACATCTTCCTCTAGCTGCGAAAGGAATTAGAGTTGTTTTGCGCTTATTCATTCAAAGAATAGGAATAGATTACAAACTAGAACATTAGATAAACTTGTCTTCATGCACTACAATATAAAACTAAGAATATGACGACATCATAGGAGCATTACAGCTGCCGATGACGGAGACTACTATCCAATAAACTTGGACAATATTTATGATGAGGATGACCCACTTCTACCTTGGTTGGAAATAAGGGAAAAGCAAATTGAAGAGGATAGTGAAGAATTGGAAATTGATGATCCAGAAATACGCAGAGCGCAACAAGAAAGTCGTGCAGATGTGTTGGACCCAGTAAGAGGGGCAGCGTTTATGCCAAGTACGGGTCAAGATCAACAAAAGAGTACGAGCAGTGGTAGCGTGACCATGTCAGATGATGTGACGATGACCCCCCTGTCCCTGGTGCTGGCACTTCTAGTGTTGCTCAGCGCCCTATACAGCTGTCTACAGATCGCGATGCTGATGAACATCGACGAGGTAGTACACAAGGTCGAAGTTACGAGTGTACTGAGTCACGATATAGCCAGCTGGAGGAGGGTACATCTAGTGGTGCACCGGTCCGGGAGGTCCGGAATATCAGCAGGCTCATGGTCCCGGTTATTATGATGGATATTCTTATGGTCAATTGGATTATGATTATGCTATTTATACTGAGCCTGTTCCATCACATTCATGTTGGAGTAGTCCTGATCAATATCCATATGATTATGATATCCAGATCCAAATCCAAGTTACTCATCACAGCAGACGCACTCTCGATCTCAAGATTCTCAGTAGCCTGAGTATGGGCACCAGTATCAGTATGGCTATTCGACGAGCACTGGTGGATATCCTTACTCGGGGTCAGAGTCGTTGCCCAGGTAGGATCAGTCATCCTCTGGTTTCCTTGATATAATATTTCCTTCTGGCACTGGATATTATGGATATGCAGATGCAGCACCTACACCTATTGGACAGCCTCAGCCTGACGATGACGATAATATGGAGGTCGAGCAACCACAAAAAAGCAGATTTTCATTTTGGTGGTGACTTGTGATTGTGAGTATATATTTGTATTAAGGTAAGCATTTGCAGCAAACAGCTCACAACAGTATTATTGCAAAAAGCCAAGCACACACTTGAAACTGCCGAACTTGTATTTAAAATAGCTCCCCTGACAACTAATCAAGTAATCCTTAATCAAGTTATAGGGGAGTATATCAGACGCTATTAATTTTTTTTTTTTTATTCTTAACTTGTGGTTGACAGGTCATAGACAGGAATTACAGTCACGTCCACAGGTATGTTCGAGAAATTCCTCAAAAATAATTGCAAACACCTAATGTAAGATATTTTCATATTACATTCATTCTAATATATCTATCATTGATAGTAAATAGTTAGAAAATTAAATATATGAATTTTGTAGTCAAATTCAGGTTATCTGGTTCATAAATTCATCAGACAGTCTGATACAACTTCTCACCAAAGAGTGGACCGTTACACTACCATAAACATGTTCCAATTTATAAATGAATGCATATTTGGAATGCTTAGAATATTCCGGATTTAATCCATATTTTTTCATATTTTTTTGCAAAAAAAAAAATTGCGCCGTTACGGGCTGTTACACCCCAGTATCGCTGTTATGCCCCTGTATTCGTATCGGTTTTGGAGGTCACCGATACCGATACGGAATACCTTGCCTATAGTAGTATGTTCCCCACTACAGGATTCCATGGGAGATGTTAAAAGGATACATATGAGACAAGTATGATGCACATGTCTAGGACAGGCAATCCTTAAGTGGGCCGACCCCACATGTGGCAACAACACATCAACCCTCTATCCACCACCTCTCCCTTCTACTATTTAAATATAGGGAGAGGGAGGGGTACAGTGTGCGTACAGCAACAGAGAGTGAAATTGTGACTTTACCACTACAAGCAAAGCTTGAAGATATGTCTAATGTCCTTAAGAGGGGTAAATGAGACTTTTCAAATTTTATTTAAACTAATAAAATGCACTTATTTCTAAATACACAAGTAAAGAATTCTAAGTGATAAGAAGTGCATAAACATAGTCTAATCTGTTAAACACATCATTCATGCATTTTGACAAACATGTTTGCTGCAGAAATTAAACAGAGTATAGTGTTCAGCCAAACATCACAAATAAGGAATTAAATCATTCACCACAATGCACACGATGTATAGTGGTTCAACTATGTGCCTACTCCACTGCCGGTTGACCCACTCTCTCTTATAGTGTGCCGGATTTCACTATTCAGATGGTTTTAAATGAGATTCACCATAAACCTTCACAACCTATACAAAGTCAACATTTTTCATCCATCAATGGCCTACACAAGGTCTTATCAAGTGTTGCACAAGAACTTGAGAAGTCCTACACAAGGACAACAAAATGTACTCTCCTGTCGAAGGTTACACAAGGACTTGTCAAGTTTGAAAATTCAAACTCTTAAACCCAATCCTACAGAAGGAATGGTTTTCAGACACAATGGACTCTTGGTACTTACGTAAAAGTGAGTGAGCCCAATTAAGCACTTTGATGAAGATCTTCTTGGATGATGAAGAATCTTCAGCTCCCTTGTACCGCAACTGGATGATGATGATTCGTTGAAGATGCCGAGATTATTGGGTCAAGGGTTTGGTGAAATCCTAACTAGGTATTGATGGGTCTTTAAGAACTAGTTAAGGATCATCATGGCTAAGCATTCAATGCCTAAGCATTCAATGCTTGATAGCATACAGATTTGCCAATTAAAGTGGTTGCTAGAGCATCAATGAATGCTGGAGTTCATTGTTCAATCTAAGTTTTGAATATTCCAATGATTGCCTTTAAGACAAGAACTGAATAATGAACTCCATGAGGAAAGAGAACTTGAGAAGATGGGTATTAACTGTCACAAAACTCTCTCAATAACTCACCAAATTGCTAAGAAATACCTCACATAAATATATAGAAAAGATTTCCAACGGTCAAAAAACGGACAGAAAACTGTCAAGTTCGATATAATCGAAAGGTCTTCGATGTCATCGAACCACCTTCAATGTCATCGCTAAAATCAACATAATATTCAAATTGTTGTTGCCAGTTTCAGTCGATGCCATCGAAGGTTGGCTTGATGCCATCGTAAAAATCTGATTTTCTAACCTGAGGTTACTGGACAATTTGGGGTCCAATTTTGATGCCATCGAACTAACCTTCAATGTCATCGAAGGTTGGTTTGATGTCATTGCAAAAATTCAGAATTTATATGATTTCTTGCTAGACAGTTTGAGCACATCTTCAATGTCATCGAAGTTAAGTTCAATGTCATCGAAGTTTAAGTTCGATGCCATCGATTTGACTTCGATGCCATTGTAAAAATCCAAATTTTCCTCAGTTACTTGCTAGGCAAATGGTACTCTTTTTCAATGTCATCTAAGTTATGTTTGATGTCATCGAAGAGGTCTTCGATGCCATCCAACTGGCTTCGATGACATCATAAAAATCCAGTCTATACTTGATTTCTTACTAGACAATTGGACCTCTAAGCTCGATCCCATCGAGATGGAACTTTGATGCCATCGAAAATGTCTGGTTTTAAAGATAGTTCATTTACACAGACATCGACCCTTGAAACTTTTTAGCATTTTTAAATATAGGTTTTCATAGATGGTTTTGGCTGGGTATAGGGCTATGTTTAGAGGGTTTTGGTATAAGGTTTGATGAGGTCTTGTATCTTTCTTACCTTGTATTGATTCAGTTGTCTTTAAACCTTCGAGTCTTCAATCTTTGTTCTTTTTAGGGCTCACGTGACTCTAAGACTCTTAATTCACGCGAATTAACAAACTAGGGCACTTTCAGAGATGATAGTGAAAGAAAGAGAGGGAAGAGGGAGTGAAGAGAGAGAGAGGAGCAATAGAAAGAGCAGAGAGAGGAGAGAGGAGTGAGAAAATAGTGTGTGCGCAGCAGTGAAGAGAATGAGAGAAATGAGGGCCCACTCCCGTACTTGCTCGGGGTCACACGTATATTGACATATACCATCGTCACCACCGAATTAGGCAAGTGAATTGGCTCGCCTTCCCCTTGTTTGGTTGATTTGAGCGGGCAGTCGATTTCTATGTTTCGGCTCCCCGATTTGGTAGTATAATTACTTCACTTAATCCGTAATAATAATCTAAATATAATGTGCCACATTTTCCACCTGTGCCCTACAAGAAGACAAGAGGGAGGGCTTTTCTTAAGATGCCTTGGATGATGTATGTAAAGAAAATTATGAAGAATGTCAGGAAATGCCCAAAACCTTTTAAATGTAGACCAAGTTTATGATGAAGGGAACATGAATCTCAACCCAAAGCATGAGTATTGAGTGACACTCTTGAATTTGATGTTTTGAAAGATGATGATATGCATCGTCATGGCACAGAGAAGACAGCTAACTCCAAATTGTTGAGTCTACGATGATGATGACAAGTGCATATGCATGAAGTACATGTTGGACAAAACCTTTATGCTCCATAGAAGTCATTATCATATATTGGATCATTAAATGTTCATACTTGATTATATCAATACCCTAACCAGAGGATTAAAGCAATACATAGGGCCAAATTTAATACACTTTGATTTACCAACGAGTAGGCCAACATAGGCCACATACCCCAGTGCTTTAGGTGGCATTAACCAAGGCCTATACAACAGAGCCCAAAGGATACCACCATGGGAGCCACTTGGATTATTGAAATTGGGGTGGGGGAGTTGTTGCACAATTGTGATTTTGGATTTTAGATCAATTTGATAGGTCATGTCCTAGCTAAACCATTGAGTCGTGACTAATGGTTGCTTTAGATCAATATGTTTTCAGCATATCATGCATAGCCTCCACCAACAATTTTGGCTAAACATTTAAATGGTAGACTAGAATAAGTTTTACAATCAGATAGACCAAAAGAAGAAAAGAAGTCAGACTTACCATTTTAACGGGGGCTTTGGAACTTGCCATGGTGGAGGCTCGCCAATAGAGTTATTCCATATATGAAGAAAATAGGAAGTGGCAGTTCATTCAAGTCAAACTAAGTGGTGGTTCCAGTTACACAAACCCTAATTATATCAAAATGATTTCGAGAAATATGGCAGCCTAGTACTTTTTATCCTGAAAACATATTGGCAACAATTGACAATGGACTAAAATTACCAACAAATACACGCGTGCAC
Organism: Magnolia sinica; assembly: GCF_029962835.1. Lineage (NCBI taxonomy): Eukaryota > Viridiplantae > Streptophyta > Magnoliopsida > Magnoliales > Magnoliaceae > Magnolia > Magnolia sinica. The sequence goes on along the minus strand of NC_080582.1, from coordinate 36,546,094 downwards.
ACCCACCCATCCACACATAGACGCACGCACGCATATATCTATATTAATATGTGCTTAGTTAGCAATCAATGTTTTATCGATTATCATACCATCTCATGATGATTCAACAGTATGGATTGCATGTGGCAGGTTCCCTTGGTGGACGATGACATGACCAAGAAATGTGCGGTACAAACTTGTGGAGGGATCTTGATTGATCGATGCATGGTTTGGATTCCCTAGAGGGCCTTTGGACCACATCATGATGGACCAAGTTGGACATGTCACTCTTGCGAGGGTTTATTAATGTGAAGATTGCATCTTGTAAAGATTGGCCGAATCTTATATATTCCCCAAGGATCCCACATTGTCCCTTAAGTGTGTATGCCTCCTAAGCTTTTGAGAAAAAGATAACCCTCTTTTCTTTTCGGACAAACAAAGAGAAAAGGATACAAAAATGTCTAGAGGGTGGGATGTGTAAGCCTAGGGAGACCATGAGGGTAGTTTCCACAGACTGACATCAAGATTCCTCTCTTAACAACTATAGCAAACAAGATCAAATCCAAAGAGGATGTGTGTCTTTAATTGATTAAAAGTTTATGTCATGATCCCATATAAACCATTTAGAAAATCCAGGGTGAAATCTTTTGTTATGCAAGTTCTCTTCACCCACAATTGAAGGTCAAGCTAACAGAAATCATTCCTTGGGAACTTTTAACACTGGGCTCCAGCAGGTACTTTTAACAACTGTGCAAGAATGCTTATTAGATTTGTTATCTTCTTGGACAGTAGATTCTTTCCATATTTCTTGACGAGATTTTTTCCATCTTTCTTGAAGGAATAGGTATTATTCACAACATGATGCATAGCATTTCAATCATATAGTCACAACCTACCAAGGAGAATGTGACAATGGTCCAATGAGGAGAGCGTGATGATGGTCCACTAAAATGTTAGCATACCATACAACTTGAGCAATAGATGTGAACAGAAGGCAGTGCTCATCCCCATATCTGAATCCCCACAGGAAATACCTTGGCAAGAAATAATCCAGAGAGAAATAAAATACAAATAATAATAATAATAATAACATTAGCCTGTTTATACTTGAGGGTGTGTGATGTAGTAACTTTTATTGGTGACAAATCATCCTATAGCTCTCTGAAGGATGACACAATTTGAACCTTGAGGACGCAAGTTCTTACCAATATACTGATCAAAGCCAATTTAAGGGTTCTATTCATGTCAAGAATTCCAGCAGCATCGCAAGCTTTTGGGTGTCAAACATGCAAAAAGGCAAAGAATAGAGGGACAACTACCTAAAACGGAAAGAAATTATAGACAGCCATGCCTATGTCTGCATTAAATCATAAAAGAAACACAAAAGATGGCTTATCAGAACTCTGATGCATGAAAAAACCTTCTAGAAATGGTGTTTTTATGTAGAGTAGCCAGGATTAGTATTACTTGGTAGTAACCTTTGAACGTTTGTAATTGGCATCAAAGTGACTTTCTTCAACTTCATAGATGATGGCATGGTTTGGGGAATGCGGGCCTATGTCATATAGTGATGGAAGCACAATCTAAGGGCGTGTTTGGATACATGGAATCCAAGGGAAAAGAAAGGAAATGGAGAATGTTTTCCATTGATGTGACACTTTGGGATGTTTGGATAACAAAAAAGAGAGAATTCCACAGTAATCATTGTACTTTTCCCAAGTAGCACAAGAAAAATATGTGACCATTGTCTCGCAAATATGAGATTTTCACTTGCCACCCAAATAAGACCTCCAATGTTGGAAGCCAAGAAAATAATGCTCACAGAAATAATGATATTTTTTCCCTTTCCATTTCCAATGCAATCCAAACATCCCCTATGGATTCTATCCATGAACTTCCATGGAAAGCTTTTAGGAGGTGATGACGCATTGAAGCGCGCGCGCGCGCGCGCACACACACACACACACCAAAAAAAAAGGCATTGAAAAATGCCACAACAAGAAAGAAAGATCATGACAGTGGGAAAGGAGAGAGAGACAGGAATCATACCTCAGTTTCTTGTTGAGCTCGAACATTTTTTTAATAAAATCATCTCTGCATGGACATGGGGAACACAATTATTTTGCAAGTAGGATTTTGTTTTTTCCTATAGACTATCTTTGTAACTCATTGAAAAACAAATGATGGACATGCACAGTCCAAACACAACTTTAGAGCTCCTCCGGATGGGGGTGACTCCCGATATTTTCAGATTCTTTCTCCGAAAGGATTTATACCAAAAATGCAGTAATCTAGTTTATCAAAAATGTCTTGGGTGCAAGCAGAAACACAATAGAAAGGCACCATCTCAAGGTTTGTTTCATTTCTTCTCCCAATCCAAATGAAGTGGACAGGGCTATCCAGTGTCAATCTGAATTGCCCCACATGCAAACATGCCCTATTTGCTCATGAAAACAAAATATCCAAGGCTGTGTCTAGATGCACAAAGTGAACTGAATTATTCATTTCCTGTTTAATCAAGAGGAAATGGCAATATCATCAATAATGAGTAGACCGCCCCCCAATTGCCGTTATGTTTCATTCAAGTGTCACTTGAGAGTAGCATGCTTGCAATATGGAGCCCAGACCCTAAATGTGATTGATAAATAGATTACTTCACTGTATTAGAAAAATAATTTACAATTCAAATTGATAATGCATCCAAACACATCCAAAAGAAGTGTTTTATATTTCCTCTAAACCAGAAAAATAGAATTACAAACCATATTTCTAAAACAATACAAACTTGCCTATAACTACTACCACATTTATATCCAAAAGAAGCAGCAGTTATAATTATCCCAGAAGTGTCGGAATCTGTACCGTGAAAATCCCTCGTCATTCTTTGAGCGATTCCGCCAGATCAATGTTACAGTCAAACAAGCCCACACATTCCACGAAAGAAAACAAGAGAATCAGATAAAGCGTAGAAAAAAAAAACCCTAAATCTCTGCTGAGCATGGAAAAGCCACAAACCTTAAGATGTCCTAAATCAGAACCAATCTTGGATATTTCTTCTTGCAGCAAACAAGTCCTGGCCTGGATCATTTCAAACAGAAGAGAGAGAAAGACAGGAAAATCAAAAGAAGCTGGCGAAGAAGTGCTTAGATGGACGAATGAAAAATCCACAAGGGATCGAGACCTCCTGTGCTTGAATTGAAGCTTCATTGAGAGACAATTCGACTTCCGAGCCCCTGAGATCATGCTCGGTCGTTTCCTTGCAGCGTTTGGCGTTTTCTAACACCGCATTGGCGGTGACTAGCTCAGTACGAAGCTCTGCAGAGCGTTTCCTGAGATCGGAAACCCTGCGTTCTGAAATCTCATGCAAGAGATTGGAAGGTAGAAAGTGAGAGAGAGAGAGAGAGAGAGAGAGGTTAGTGGAAATGAGCATATACATACCTCCTTGGGACTTCTCGGTGGCGAAATCCCGAATTAGAGAGAGGAGTTGCTTTTGGGAATCTCCTCCCGCCATCGATGGAAAGGCTTGTGGCTGCTTCCCGCTCTCGCAACTGCAGTCGGCCAGTTTGGGCAGAACAAATTAAAAAAAACTTTGAAAAACGAGAAATGCTGACAGCACTGTTAAGTATGTATAGTGCTACTGGTTGCATTGGGATACTCAGTCCAATACAGCAATCTAGTCTGTTCATTACGTCTAACGAACGTTTCATGGGCTACTACAAAAATCTCAAACTAATCTAACAGATATTAACCATTTGATCAGTGACCCTAAATATGAATGGTCAAAATCATTTATATAAAATAGGGTACGGTGATGCAGATTCGGGTGCGCCTCGATGTTTATCAGGAATCCATCCTGTCCATCCGTTTTGCCGGATAAGTCAGGACATGGCAAAAAACGACGCAACGCAGATGGGAAAAGATGGTTAGGTAAATGTTTACTGTTGAAATCTCCGTGAGTCTACTGTGATGCTCATGTGCCATTCATACGGTTCATAAGGTCATTATTATTAGTGTGAACTGAAAACATTTAAAAAATAATAATAAGCCTGATTCAAAACTTTCGTAGACCGCGAATGTTTCAACCGTGGAAGTTCAATCCTCCATTGTGCAGCCTACCTGAGTTTTTGATTTGCTTCATTTCTTGACCCATCTATTAAAATGATCCTGCATAATAAATGAATGGAGTGGATTAGGGAGTTTCAACACTGGGTCAAGGGTTCGAGTACCCATAGGTGGTGAAATTCCACTACCGCCTGCATGCGTGGGGTGTATGCGCGTGTTAAAAAAAAAAAAAAAAAAAAAAAAAAGAATGGAGTGGATTTTTCATAAATATCAAATTGTACCCCACCTGGCTTCTCATGTTAGGAAGTTCATGCAAAAGCCTTTTCACAGGAAATTCAAGTCCCTGGTGGAACGCAAATGCCCTGCTAAAGCGTTTGGCAGGAACTTCCCAAGACGGGGAAACGCAGTGGCAGGCACTGTTACGTTTGTAAGGACTAATTCATCTAGTTGAGCAGGTTATTTTAGAGAAATTTACTACTGTACGACCCATTTACGGCCCATTTACCCACTCAGGCCTACTACTTTTTATCTGACCAGAATAAGCCCCAGCTACACGGACGACTTGCCAAAGGTCAAAAATGCCCTTGCTTTTTCCTTCAAGTGGATCCGCTAGTCCTAGTTGTACGAACGGTTCAAAAGAGATCAAAGTTACATGGCCCCACACTTATGTATTTATTATATCCACAAGGTTCATCCATGTTTCCAGATCATTTGGGAGCATTATCAAAAAAAAAAAAAAAAAATTCATATTCAAAGATCAACTAGACCACAACACAAACACAGAGCAGCAGAAAATTGATTTTCACCGTTGAAACTTTTGTAGGGCTCACCATAACATTTATTTTCCATCCAATCTATTCATAAGGTCACAAAGACCTGGATGAAGAGGACAAACAAATTTCATAATAATCCAAAACTTCTGTGACCCCTAAAAGGGTTTCAACAGTAGAGGCTCAAAGCAGAATGGTAATGCCATATGCTATGGGTCAGACCTATGGCTACGAATTATAACCATAGCCATAGATAACATAATCCGTAGCCATAGAGGACTGTCAGGGGTGGGTTCACCGAACTAGCGGCCCCCACGCTAATTGCTGGCCTGTGAAATGCATAGAAATGACCCTGATGTGAAGCGAATTGACCGTGAAATGCATGGAAATGACCGTGATGTGATACGGAATTGACCGTGAAATGCGTGGAAATGATCGTGATGTGAAGTGAATTGACCGCGAAATGCATGGAAATGACCATGAAGTGAAGGGAATTGACCGTGAAATGCATGGAAATGACCGTGAAATGATACGGAATTGCCGAAAATGACTGTGAAATGCATGGAAATGACCGTGAAGTGAAGTGAATTGACCGTGAAGTGAAGGGAATTGACCGTGAAATGCATGGAAATGACCGTGAAATGAAACGAAATCGCCGAAAATGACTGTGAAATGCATGGAACTGACCGTGAAGTGAAGCTAATTGGCCGTGAAATGCATGGAAATGACAGTGAAGTGAAGGGAATTAACCGTGAAATGCAGGGAAATGACCGTGAAATGAAACGGAATCGCAGGAGTTGACCGTGAAGTGAAGCGAATTGACCGTGAAATGCATGGAAATGACCGTGAAGTGAAGGGAATTGACTGTGAAATGCATGGAAATGACCGTGAAATAAAACGGAATCACTGAAAATGACCGTAAAATGCATAGAAATGATTGTGAAATGAAGCAGAATCGACCGTGAAGTGCATGGAAATGACGGTGAAGTGAAGGGAATTGACCGTGAAGTGCATAGAAATGACCGTGAAATGAAACGAAATCGCCGAAAATGATCATGAAATGCATGGAAATGACTGTGAAGTGAAGCGAATTGACCATGAAATGCATCGAAATGACCGTGAAGTGAAGGGAATTAACCGTGAAATGCAACAAATGACTGTGAAATGAAAGGGAATTCTCCTTCACGATCATTTTCAGCGATTCTGTTTTATTTCACGGTCATTTCCGGCGATTCCGTTTCATTTCACGGTCATTTCCATGTACTTCACGGTCAATTCCCTTCACTTCACGGTCAATTCAATGCATTTCACGGTCAATTCTGCTTCACTTCACGGTCATTTCCATGCATTTCACAGTTATTTTTGTCAATTTCGTTTTATTTCACGGCCATTTCCATGCATTTCACAATCAATTCCCATGACTTCACGGTCATTTTCATGCATTTCACGGTCAATTCGCTTGACTTCACGATCATTTTCATTCATTTCACGATCATTTCCCTGCATTCCGTTTCATTTCATGGTCATTTCCCTACATTTCACTATCAATTCCCTTCACTTCACGGTCATTTCCATGCATTTCATGGTCATTTTCGGCGCTTCCGTTTTATTTCACGGTCATTTCCATGCATTTCACGGTCAATTCACTTCACTTCATGGTCATTTCCATGCATTTCACGGTCAATTTGCTTCACTTCATGGTCATTCCCTTCACTTCAGGGTCATTTCCATGCATTTCACGGTCAATTCGCTTCACTTTATGGTCATTTTCATGCATTTCACAGTCATTTCCGGCGATTTTGTTTCACTTCACGGTCAGTTCTATGCATTTCATGATCAATTTGTTTCACTTCACGGTCATTTCCATGCATTTCACGGTCATTTTCGACGATTCCATTTTATTTCATGGTCATTTCCATGCACTTCACAGTTAATTCCCTTCACTTCACAGTCATTTCCATGCGTTTCACGGTCAATTCGCTTCACTTCATGGTCATTTCCATGCATTTCATGATCATTTTGGGCGATTTTGTTTCATTTCACGGTCATTTCCATGCATTTCACGGTCAATTTACTTCACTTCACGATCATTTCCATGCATTTCACGGTCATTTTCGGCAATTTTGTTTCATTTCACGGTCATTTCCATGCACTTCACGGTCAATTCCCTTCACTTCACGGTCATTTCCATGCATTCACTGTCAATGCTCTTCACAACAGGGTCATTTCCATGCATTTCACGGTCAATTTCGACAATTCCGTTTCATTTCACGGTCATTTCCATGCATTTCACGGTCAATTGCCTTCACTTCATGGTCATTTCCATGCATTTCATGGTCAATTCGCTTCACTTCACGGTCATTTCCATGCTTTTCATGATCAATTCCGGCGATTCCGTTTCATTTCACAATCATTTCCATGCATTTCATGGTCAATTCCCTTTACTTCACGCTCATTTCCATGCATTTCATGGTCAATTCGCTTCACTTCACCATCATTCCATGCATCTCACGGTCATTTCTGGCAATTCTGATGCATTCCACAGTCAATTCCATGCATTTCATAGTCAATTCCCTTCACTTCACGGTTATTTCCATGCATTTTACGGCCAATTCCCTTCATTTCACGGTCAATTACATGCATTTCACGATCAATTCCGGCGATTCCCCTTCACTTCACGGTCAATTCCATGCATTTCACAGTCAATTCCCTTCGCTTCAGGGTCAATTTAATGCATTTCACGGCCAATTCTCTTCACTTCATGGTCATTTCCATGCATTTCATGGTCAATTCCCTTCACTTCACAGTCAGTTCCGTGCATTTCATGGTCAATTCCCTTCACTTCACAGTCATTTCCATGCATTTCACGGTCAATTCCGGTGATTCCCCTTCACTTCGCAATCAATTCCATGCATTTCACGGTCAATTCCCTTCACCTCACGGTCAATTCCCTTCAGCTCACAGTCAATTCCATGTATTTCATGGTCAATTCCGGCGATTCCCCTTCACTTCACGGTCAATTCCATGCATTTCACAGTCAATTCCCTTCACTTCATGGTCAATTCAATGCATTTCACGGTCAGTTCGCTTCACTTCACGGTCATTTCCATGCATTTCACGGTCAATTCCGGCGATTCCCCTTCACTTCACGGTCAATTCCATGCATTTCACAGTCAATTCCCTTCACTTTGCGGTCAATTTGATGCATTTCACGGTCAATTCCCTTCAGTTCACGGTCAATTCCATGTATTTCACGGTCAATTCCGGCGATTCCCCTTCACTTCACGGTCAATTTCATGCATTTCACAGTCAATTCCCTTCACTTCACGGTCAATTCAATGCATTTCACGGTCAAATCGCTTCACTTCATGGTCATTTCCATGCATTTCACCGTCAATTCCGACGATTCCGCTTCACTTCACAGTCAATTCAATGCATTTCACGGTCAATTCCCTTCACTTCACGGTCATTTCCATGCATTTCATTGAATTGACCGTGAAGTGAAGGGGAATCACCAGAATTGATCGTGAAATGCATGGAATTGACCGTGAAGTGAAGGGAATTGACCGTGAAGTGCATGGAATTGACCGTGAAGTGAAGGGGAATCGACGGAATTGACCGTGAAATGCATGGAAATGACCATGAAGTGAAGGGAATTGACGTGAAATGCATTGAATTGACCGTGAAGTGAAGGGAATTGACCGTGAAATGCATGGAATTGACTGTGAAGGGGAATCGTTGGCATCGACCGCGAAATGCATGGAAATGACCGTGAAGTGAAGGGAATTGACTGTGAACTGCAGTGAATTGACCGTGAAGTGAATGGAATTGACCATGAAATGCATGGAAATTATCGTGAAGTGAAGGGGAATCGCCGAAATTGACCATGAAATGCATGAAATTAACCATGAAATGAAAGGAATTGACCGTAAAATGCATTGAATTGACCGTGAAGTAAAGGGAATTGACCGTAAAATGCATGGAATTGACCATGAAGTGAAGGGGAACCTCCATAATTGACCGTGAAATGCATGCAAATGACCGTGAAATGAAAGGAATTGACCATGAAATGCATTGAATTAACCGTGAAGTGAAGGGAATTGACCGTGAAATGCATGGAATTGACCGTGAAGTGAAGGGGAATCGCCAAAATTGACCGTGAAATGCATGTAATTGACCATGAAATGAAGGGAATTGACCTTGAAATGCATTGAATTGACCGTGAAGTAAAGGGAATTGACCTTTAAATGCATGTAATTGACCGTGAAATGTATGTAATTGACTGTGAACTGAAGGGGAATCGCCGGAATTGACCGTGTATTGCATGGAATTGACCGTGAAATGAAGGGAATTGACCGTGAAATGCAAGCAATTGACCGTGAAGTGAAGGGAATTGACCGTGAAATGCATGGAATTGACTGTGAAGTGAAGGGGAATCGCCGGAATTGACCGTGAAATGCATGGAATTGATCACAAAGTAAATGAAATGAATAAAATTGACCACGAAGTGAATGAAATGGATTTTCGACCATTGACCTGATGGAATCTTGGAAAATAACCAGGTTGGTTGGCTAAAGTAGCTTCCCCTACCCCAAAATCATATAAGTTACATCAAGTAACTAATTTTGGTTTAGAAGATATTCTTATTAAATGAATAAAGAAAGAAATGAAAAAAAAGAGAAAAAAATTCTATATGCTTATATATACATATTTATATAAATGTGTGTTAGAGAAAATTATAGGTAGAATAAAGTTCTCCATGTAAAAAAATTTAAAAATTAAAAAAATACACAGACTGGCGTCATGACAATCTGTCTATGGCTACGGTTATAATCCGTAGCCATAGGGTCCCTCAGATGGGCGTGGCCACGCCAAATCGGCGTGGCCTTGCTGGACAAGCCAGTAACTGGCGTGGGGGCCACTAGTTTGGCGAGCCCACCCCTGATAGTTTCCTAGGCTACAGATTATGTTATCTATGGCTACGGTTATAATCCGTAGCCATAGGTCTGACTGTAGCATACGACATTATCATTTTACTTTGAACGTCTACTGTTGAAACCCTTTTAGGGGTCACAGAAGTTCTGGATCATTATGAAATTTGTTTTTCCTCTTCATCCAGGTCTTTGTGACCTTATGAATAGATTGGATGGAAAATAAATGTTATGGTGGGCCCTACAAAAGTTTCAATGGTGAAAATCAATTTTTCGCTACTCTTTGTGGTGTGGTCCAGTTGATCTTTGGATATGATGGTTTTTTTTTATATAATGCTCCGAAATGATCTCGAAATAACGTTGTGGATATAATAAATACATAACTGTGGGGCCATGTAACTTTGATCTCTATTGAACCGTTCATACAACTCGGAGTTCGAGGAGCGTCAGTGCTCGTCTTCGAGCACTAGCTGATCTGCTTGAAGGAAAAAGCAGAGGCATTTTCGACCTTTGGCAAGTCATCCGTACAGTTGGGCTTATTCTGGTCAGGTAAAAAGGGGTGGGCTTAAGCGGGTAAATGGGTTGTATAGTGGTAAATTTTTCATTATTTTAAGACATGGAACAAAAAATGACACAAACCTAAAAATCAAGTGAACTACATTACAGATGATTGAACTTTCACCATTGATTGCCTATGATCCCAAAGAACTACCACGAACCGTCATTGATTGCCTATGATCCCAAAGAACTACCACGAACCGTCATTGATTGCCTATGATCCCAAAGAACTACCTTTATCAGATACCATAGTCATCCCATCCATGGAAAATAATGAACTTGGAAAATAAGGCCAAATTAAAGGTGAAATGATCTAATGAGCATGATTTTCATATATGGCTCCTAAAATGTGTTTGAACTAAGTGCATAGCTCATTTCAATCAATTAGACATATCCAATTGAACCAATGCAATTAGTAGCATTATAAAGTGTAATAAGAGCACGGGTGCATCTCTCTCTCTATCTCTTTTGGCCTTGAAGGGTAAAAGAAAAAGGAAACAGAAATGCTCTCATTCTGTCTGAGCACTATAGCTTATCCTAATTGTGTTGGGATACTTTGTCCAATCTAATCCATTGATCGAGGCTGCTCGTTCAGTTCATCTCCTTTCATGGGTCACTGTGCAAACATCATACTGATGCGACAAAAATGAAACATTTGATCAATGGTATTTGTTGATGCTGAAATCTAATCAATCCTGTATCACATCCTGTTAGCCAAAGTACCTGCGATTTATTAGAAAAAAAGAGAAGACATTGAGGGCGCCGGTTAAGGCCGGAATCCTCCGATGCCTAAGTCAGGTAGTTTCGCAAGAGATGTAGAAGGATTGGGATATTTGTTGTGTCTTTATTCATGGCAGCAGGTGTATTTTAGGGGCGGTGGCATATATGAAAATGCCTCTTTGATGGTGATCACGTATTACGGAAGAGATCTTCTTTCGGACATGTCGTCGTTGACTTCTTGAGATCCTCGACGAATATCTTGGAGGATAATACTATCTTAATATATTGTAAGTGTATTTGTATTCTGATATGGTGGTCGAAATCCGGCCGACCTTCGAGGCCGAGGTTGGTACCCGAGGACAAGGTCGGGGTGATTTTTCGGCCCTCAAGCAATCCATAGTTTTCGAGTCTGCACATCTGGTTAATCCATTTTACCCATAACAGTATTTAATATGAACGATTAAGATCACTTATACAAGATAGAGTCAATAATTTAATCCATTTGTTTGTTGCCCATGATTCCAAAGAATATTTTTATTTAGCAACTATAACCATCTCATCATGGCTTTAAAAATAGATGGTTGAAGAAATAAAGCCAAATCAAAGATGAATTGGATCATTTGAGATAAATATGACTCATGAGTGATAGCCTATGATATGTATCCTGGACTTAATGGACGGATCAGATGGATTGATTGAAATGTCCAAGTGACCTGATATTAATTGTCACACCCCAAACTCGGAAACTGGGCTCACAAAATTCCTGATCGCCGAATCCGGCGCCGACAGCCTCCATAGAACCCCATTCTCGGCTCCCAGCGCCCATTCGCCAAGTTTCGATCCTGGGATGCTACGAGGAGGATTATCAACATCAGTTTGATTCGTGATAAGCATAACCAAAGGTATAACCCACAAACAACAACCAAAAACTCCATCACATTTTCACTATGATCAAAAACTTTACAAGTATAATGAGCATAAAGGGAAATACAATGATGATGAACAAAAACTCCAAAATGATCTGCTAGGCGCTCCTGCCTTAGTGCTACTGCGAGCCAACGCCACCTACACACAACGGTCGTGCATAAGCTTATGGAAAGCTTAGAGGGTGGTGTAAGTGTGTGCGTAAGGTAGTAATACAATTATGCAGTATCAGAGTAATGCGGAATATGTTGATGAATCCATGAATGCTATTAGCCGTACCAAGGCCATGTGGTGCAAGGCATGAATGATGTCGGCCATACCAAGGCCATGCGGTGCGAAATGCAACTCAAGCATGCGAATCCTCCTCTAAGTCCACATATCAATACAGCTCAACTCTGGAATATCACCGGGGTCTAGTACACTCCAAACCAGATTGCCGCCCCATCGCACGCAATAAGGCGAGTGGAAGAGACCTCACTATCCGCCTGCCAATATCGGGCTCGGCTCGTCGATAGCGGACCCATTCCTCGAGCTGGTCAAACTCAACCTAGCTTTTCCCCCTCCTCTCGGGTGGGTAAGGCCGCACCCCCTTTCAACCGACCACGACACAGTGGAAAGTGCGACCGTCTAGTAATCGGCACTCGGCGCTCATGCACCCACTCGGTCTAGACATTGGAGCAACCTCTTGTTACCATAAGGGTTTAGAGACTTTCACCTAGGGATATCTATAGCACCCCATGTAGAATAAGATTTTCGGTATCCAATCTTGCCAACCACGATACACATGTGAAGGCTACGGCTTTGATGTCGCTAGGGCGTACAGTACCATATCACACAATGCGAATGCATGAATCACACTATCCGGTCATGTAACAATCCTGCGCATATCGTGCGCTCATGTAGGGCAACACTGCTCATTCAGGAGCCCCTAAACAATCTGCTTGAAGGCATATGCTATAATCAGTCACTTCTCATATCAAACATACATATGATGCGTATGATCATGAATCATGAACTATATTAAATATGTTATATGGTGATGGATGCTATTCATAACGAAGATAAGCCTAGACGGCCTACAAGTATGGGCCTAATAATGGGCCTTAGGGAGAATTATAATGCGGACATTTAACCAACATTATTCTTACAATGTGGACGTCAAACCAACATTGCTCCCAAGGTACGACCGTCATAAACATCATTACCTGCATGATAGTGAAATCGCACATTACATTGAGTGCACCTTCCTCGCATTGAGCCTTATGTACATCCCATTGGGCCTCGACCCATGGGCCTCCAATACATCAAACGGGCCTCATAACATGGGCCTCATATATATCAAGGTGGTCCTCAATGGATGGGCCATAACTTACATCAAGATGGGCCTCCTCAAATGGGCCTTATAAATATCAAGGTGGGCCTCAACAACGGGCCACCAATACATCAAGGTAGGCCTCCTCCAATGGGCCTTATATACATTACAGTGGGCCCTCATATGGCAAGTGGGCCACATCACATGGGCTATATGTACATCAAGTGGGCCACACCAATCAGCCTCATGCATATCAAGTGGGCCACACCGAACTATGAGTGGAGACAATGATTTCCACCATTAAAAAAAATTCCCTAGGCCCACCATAACATTCATTTCTCATTTAATCTGATCATAAGGTCACACGGACCCGAATTAAGAGGGAAAACAAATTTCATGTTGATCCAGAATTCCTATGATACCAAGGGATTTCAATGGTAGGCGTTCAATGCTCACGGTGTCGTGTGGTCCACTTGATAAATAGATCTGCCTTATTTGTAGTTTCAAGCCTTAAAATGGGCTTTTAAAAGGGTTGGACGGCTTGGGATGTAACACATGCATCATGGTGGGCCCCACCGTCCAAACAGTGGACGGTGTGGATACATACATCACGCTGCACCCCACGCTACCCCCATGCTGCACGGACGCAGCCGTGTACAGGGGCGGGCGGGGTAGATAAAACACTTACTTCATGGTGGGGTCCACACATGTGGCCCACCATAACGTGTATCTGCCATCCAAGCCGTTGATGGGGTCCCACAGACCTGGCTGAATAGGAAAAATAATTTTCATATTGATTTAAAACTTCTGTGGACCCAAAAAAATGGGTTTCAATGGCAGCCACTCAATCCCACTGTTTCCTACGGTGTGGGCCAACTGAGATCTAGATCAGGCTGATTTTTGGAGTGGGTCCACTTCAGGGAGTGGCCCACCCAATAAATGGGTTGGATGACAGATATACATCATGGTGAGGCCTACGGCTGGGCCCGTGGGCTGCTGCCCATCCGCTAGTGCGCAGGTGCCTTCTGACAGCAGCAGCGCAGCTGCTGCATCTTTTATTTATTTATTTAATTTTGTTTTTCCGCGGTATTTCACATGTGCGGCCCACGTTAGGTGAATCCACCACATCCAATGGCCCCCCATGGCTCAAGACAAGCAAAACAAGCCCAATATTGAACATATTTTGGTGTATAGAAACATTGGAGGGTGTTTCAATGATAAATACGCTGTTTACTATGCTATGGCCCGCCTGAAAGTTGGATTGGCCCCATCTTTCGGCTCAATGCCTAAAATGAGCTTGGGAAAGGAATAGACGGTGTGGATTGAATACATACCTCAAGGTGGGGCTTATATGAATGGACCACCCCATAAGCTTGGAAACAAGCGAATACTTGTGTTTTCCCTTTTTGGACGCTAGACGGTTTGGCATTACACATGCCTTGGGGTGGGCTCTACTTAGGTGGGCCACCAAATGATGGATGGTATGGGTACTACACATATAAGGTGGGCCCTACTTCTAAATGTTTTGGATAAAATACATACCTCGTGGTGGGGACCATCCAATCTAGGTGGGCCACACAACCACATCATCATCACATATAAAAAAATAGAAAAAAAAGGGAGAGAGAGAGGGAAAGAGAGTGGGACACGTGTGTGATGGAGGGACCCCGACACTATGGGCCCTCCATTGCAATCAATCATACATTAAGTGGGTCCCATTATATGTGGGCCCATTAAATAAAAAAATCCAACGGTTGAGATTCCTTCTCCACAAAAATAGACGGTCTAGATGACCCATTTTCAAATTAGAAAGGTAAACATCATGATGGAGTCCATGGAGAATGACCTCATCATGGAATGATATGAGGATCAAGGTGGGCCATCGGCCACACCTAGGGTCCAAGGTGAGATCCATACCATCAATCGGTAGGCCTCACTTGGCCCATCTTAAAAACATGCAAATCTAAGCCTATGAAGCACCTACCGTTCGATCTTCTTGCTCCCTTGGCTTCCTTTGCTCCTTAGCTTCGATCTTAATGGAGGAGATGGAGTTTGGATGGTTGAGATGGGAGATGAAAGGGTAGGAAAGGTGGGCCACACTTGTTGCTTGGGAGGGCCTGGAGAGGCTTGGACGTGTGAATTTTTTTCTTGCTTGGGAAAGTAAATTTGAGAATGAGAGAAAGAGTGTTGTAAAGAGAGGTGATGTGTGATGGAGTGATGGATGGTAGAGAGAGGAATGGGTGTGTAAGACCTTTTTTGACTTTTGTGGTAGCTTGGTGTAAGAAAGGCATAAGTGGGGTAAAAACTTTTTGACTTTGGGGTTGCTTGGGGGAGGGTGAGAGGTGATGGTGTACTTGACATATACTTGACATGATAGGATGGATTGATTGATTGATTGAGGTGACATCTCATAGAGATTCTCTCAGAATTCACACGCGCGGCGTTTTCCTCACACTGAACGCTGGCCCACATCTCTTGGCTAGAGTATCGGATCAGCGCGCTAGTCGCGGCATCGGAACCGCTGCGACGGCGCGGTCGCTAGGGTACAAGTCTTGGGTTGAGTCGACTCGGGTTAACAGCCTATGAATCAGGGTAGTGCACAAATACCGGTTAAGGGTCAAAAGTTGCCGAAATTCGACCAGGAAGATCGCGGGAACTTACGGATCGGTACGGTCTAGGATACGGGTCTTACACTAATAGGAGTACTATAACCTATAGTGCTCCAAACATTTCTCTTTTTAAAATATTTATAGGGTTAATGTTTAAAAATTAAATGAGTCAACTAGGGATTCACCTGGCTCAAATAGGCCAAAAGGAGCTAGCTGATCCATGTTGTTGATCATCCCGATACAAAAACTCTTCAATTTGTTGTTGCCAATTCAATCAAACAAGGTCACACGTGTAAGCGAGGGTATAAATTAGTTGTTCGTGTGAAGCTAAGATGCACGGGCGTTCCATAATTTACTCGACTCAAAGGTTTTGATTAAATCATCGGTGTCCCCCGCATTGAGATGGACAGATTGGAGACTGAAGCGGGATCTAGTTATTCTCTCAGCCATCAGTTTATGCTCCGTTTAAGCGATTTATGAAAGGGTAGGGGTTAACCCTTCTAAATAAATTCTTTTTGCCTTGTGACAATAGACGTGAGTCTATAGCCTTAAGGACTTTTTCACTGGTCTTCAGGTTTATATGCCTCTCAAATGAACAAGAATATACAGATAAATGAAATTAATCTAAACAATGTCAACTTTTATTAATATTCAAAATATATGGTCAATTATAGTTGACAAAGTAATTATCAACCAGAGAAATAAATGAAAATAAAATGAAGATAAATACCCAATTAGTCTATCGAAATAGATGATTGAGGTGAGTGAGTGATCAATGGGATATGACCGGATTGGTATAATCAACCAAATCGGAACTCAGTCGAACATGATCCTATAACTTAAGGTTGAGGATATTTACTCCTACTCCTATGGTACTTTAACGAGAGCCGCTATGCAGTAGCTATTTATGCTAAGTAGATAGATGTATTTAGTGTGGGGCCTTGATTTATTCTTCACATAATGTTTATATAGGCTTGTAAGAGACGGTGGCCTTTCGTAGTCTTCAACATCGTGAAGGATTTAGACAATCGGTAATGGAAATCTCCTTGTTTCTTCTACACTAGCATAGCGTACCTTGTATGGCCATGTGTACCAGAGAGTATTCTCACATGTGTTGGTCGGAGTCCTCACGTCTCTAGACTCTCGCATTGAAAGGTTGTTGGAGTCCTTACGTCACTTGGCTCTGACATCCGTAAAGAGTGCTTTTGGCACGACTTTAACATTTAATGCTAGGCAGAAATGTGTTTTGATAGGATTTTGGCATTTAATGTTGAGAGGGAGACTTGCTCTAATGAGAATCTTGCTTTTAGCAGAGAGTACTCTTGATAAAACTCTAGCATCATCTCTCATATGCATGTCTGTAACTCTTCCTTTTAAAGGTGATCTACATCACACATGACATGGTTGTCACATGCCATCTTTTGAATCGCTTGATCTAGTCATGCCATGTAAACAATAATAAAGGGTGTGAGTAAAATTTCATCCATCATTTAGTTCATAGTGTAGACATTTGGTAGCATCTCATTGGCCAGAGTAGAGAGCCAAATATGGGTGTAAACAAACATAAGTCTCAATCCACCAAGTTATGGACCGAATTGCTTTAGGGAAAATGCTAAATCAAGTAATAAAATAATAAATTTTTACTATTTTTCTTTACTTTTAATTAATTATATTTTAAGTCTTACTTTTTAAAAGCAAATCTATATCAATTAATATATTTGATTAGATTTTAATCTTTTTATTTTCAAATTAATATTTTACTCCTCCCTAATCACATTTTCTCCCTTTTTCAATAAACCCACAACACAATTGTTTTACTCACACCATTCACAGCCATTGGACCTAATTACATTTTCTTCCTTCTTTTTCAACAAACCTATTGGGAGAAAAATAGATGAAAAATTATGTTGACTTATGGAATGGACGAGCTCTAGAAACAAGCACGGGCCCAATGAGATTTGAGACTTAAGGGGCATCTACTGCTGAAGATAGGTCGACCTTTAAGGAGGTCGATGCAACTGTAAGCACACTCAAAGAGGATGCAACTGTAAGTCCACTCAAATGGCAGATTGTCGACCTAACCTATAGGTCATCCACAGGATGGCTATAAGTCGGTCATAGCTCGACCATAGCTCGGTCATAGCTCAGTCATAGCTCGGTCATAGCTGGGTCATAACTTGGTCATAGCTTGGTCATAGCTCGGCCATAGCTTGGCTATAGCTCGGTATAACCTTTAACACAAGGTAAATGCCGATCTGACGGAAAGCTCAATATTGCTTGTGCCTACTATATTCGACACCTCTACCACTCAACCTTTTCCCGGACCAACAATCTGGGAATCTCTCCAACGGCCCAAAAATCTTTCCCAAGATCTTCGGGGGCTCAAATCAGATCCCGAGAACCTTGAATGACGATAATCTCGAGAGGATCCTGGATGAATCCGGATACCTGTGCGGAATGGTCTCCGGCATATTAGGAGAATACTCCTTACGACATGGTCTTCCTTCTCCTATAAATAGAGGTATCCCCTGCCAATGTATGGTGAGCATACACATTATAATATTTGACTGGTGATTCTTTTCCTTAAAGATCATATCCTATAAAAGACCCAAGATCCTGACTTAGGCATCAGAGGGTCCCCTGTACAAGTCAAGGTCTCCTTTGTCTATTACCTTCCTCTGTGCAGGTCTCGAAGGGTTAACCAAGGAGGGTCTACCGAAAAACCGCATCAATAGTTTACGCCATCTGTGGGAACGATGTTTTAGTCGTTCCTGCTTTACCAGAAAAACTACAATGGCGAGAGGGAAGAAGAGAACTCGATCCTCCCCAGTTGTAGCTCCAGTTGCACCTGACCGCACACCACCTCCCCCGGAGCAACTCGAACAACCAAAAAGCCATCAGGGCTATTCCTCACAACACCAGGCTAATTCCGGTTCTGGGAGGTAGGGTCAGCGGTCTCGTGTAAAAGGAGGACGATTGAACTCCCTCGAAAAGGAGGTCAGAATGCTGAGAGAGAACATGGGCTACATGAAGCAGATGTTGGAACAACTGCAGCACAACATGTGCAAAGAACCAACAGGGAGGATGATCAAACAGGCTACAACCCTCCTCAACCTTCCTATGCATGCTTGGCCTCCCAACGGAGCTGACCACCCTCCTAGAGGAGCCAACAACATAGCTCGACTAAACCAGCCCCGTCTCACGTTTCAGAGACCGCGACCTTGCCTACTTCCGATATACGCCATTAACTAGACCGGAAGAAGCGGGGCAAAGCCCTGACCAAAGCTATGGTAGAGAGTGGTGAACCCTGTGAGGCCGAACTAAAAAACTTGCGAGATCATATCGGAGACATACAACAGGCCTACCGAACTAACGCGCCAACACAAACCATAATGGAGGAATCTGATCCCCCATTCATTGTAGACATCATGCAGGCGCAACTGCCAGATCGATTTCAGATGCCTCAGATTGCTCCATTCTCAGGGAATACCGACCCGTCAGAACACATGGAGTCCTTCAGAGTCTACATGGAGCTCCATGACACTTCTTACGCAGTCATGTGCCGAGCCTTTTCCCTAACTTTGGCTGGGGCTGTCCAATTATAGTTTAAGTAGTTGAAATTGAACTCTATTAGTTTGGGAAGGCTGACTAAGTGGGCAATCGAGCTAAGTTCGATATCAAGTATCGACCCCGCTTAGCTATTAAAGGTTAGGCCGTGGCTGATTTCATTGTCGAGCTAACTCATACGTCTGGGCAAGATACCGACCTACCTAGGCTGGAGCTTGTCCCAAATTTTCTGCATGATAAATCATCTAACCAGGCATCTGACTTAGTGTCCAACTCCCATGCTCTTCCCAACCCACCCAAGTGGACGCTCTATGTTGATGGCTCCTCCAACTCTAAGGCAAGTGGGGTCGGGATAGTCCTAGAGACCTCGTACTATATATGTATGCAATATGTCTTAAGATTCGAATTTGAATCCTCCAACAATATAGCAGAATATGAAGCTTTGCTCATCAGACTTAAATTGGCAGCCAACATGAGAGCAGAGTACCTCGAAGTCTTCAGTGATTCCCAGTTAATCATCAATCAAATAGCTGAAGCATACCAGGCTAAGAAGGAACGCATGGAAGCTTATCTAAGGAAGGACAAAGAATTGATCGGTAAATTTCAAAAATATAGTGTTACCCTGATTCCTCGGGCCGAGAACTCCAAAGCTAACATGCTGGCAAAGCTAGCCACTGCAGACGAAGACGATATTCCAAGATCTGTCCCAATCGAGTTCCTTACAAAACCAAGTATTGACGAGGCCGACCTCGCCACAGTTCTTCCAGTAAGTTCGGAACCTACTTGGATGGATCCAATCGTCGACTATCTCAAAGAGGATAAGTTACCCGAAGATCGAATGGAGGTACGCGGGTTATGAATTAAGACAACCCGCTACACCATGCTCAATGACGTCCTCCATAAAAAAGGTTTTTATCTTCCCCCATCTCAGATGTCTCCGACCGGAGGAAGCGGAGTACGTCCTAAGGGAGACCCACGAGGGGATCTGTGGGAACTACTTTGGAGGCTGATCTTTAGCCCATAAAGTCATTCGGCAGGCTTATTATTGGTCGACCATCTAAGCCGATGCTTGACAATTCGCTCAGAAGTGCGACAAGTACCAACGCTTCGTGAACATACCCCGACAGCCACCTGAAGAGCTCACCTCTGTGACCGGGCCATGGCCATTTGTCTGTGGGGAATCGACATCATCGGCCCTCTCCCCGCCGGCAAAGGTCAGACCAAGTTTGCCATAGTAGCTGTCGACTACTTTATGAAATGGGTTGAAGCCGAACCGTTGGCGAAGATAATGTTGTCTGGAAGAATATTATATGCAGATTCGGAATTCCTTGAATGATCGTCTCTGACAATGAGAAACAGTATGATAGCAAGCAATTCCAAGGGATGTGTGAGAACCTCGGAATTCGCAATGTCTACTCTTCGCCGTGACATCCACAGGAAAATGGACAAGTCGTAGTAGTTAAGAAAACCATCAATCATCACCTCTGAACCAAGCTCGAGAATTCTAAGAGAGCCTGGGCCAAGGAACTCCCTAAAGTCCTTTAGGCGTACCGAACTACCGCTCGAACAACCACTGAGGAGATGCCCTTTTCCTTAGCACATGGAGCAGAGGTGGTCACTCCAGTAGAGATCGGACTACCAACAGCTTGAACAGAGACATTCGACGAACAAATGAATACCGAGCTAATGGCGCTGAATCTCAACCTTCTCGAAGAAAAGAGAGAGCAAGCTTGGTCCGAACCGCTATCCGTCAGTAGCAAGTGACGTGTTTCTATAATGCTAGGGTAAAAGTTAGAAGATTCCAAGCTAGCGACTTAGTCCTTCAAAGAATCTTCCAAAATACCAAGGAACTAGGATCAAGAACTTTAGGCCCGAACTGGGAAGGACCCTATATAGTAAGGAGTATAAGCCAACCTGGCTCATATCAACTGGAAGATATAAATGGTCAACTCCTACCACATCCCTCAAATGCTGAACATCTTAAGATCTATTGCCCTTAAAAGATCGATGCGCATGTTTATTGTATATTGATCAGCCTCAAGATAAAGCTAATAAAGATCTATTACAATATGAGTCCTATTAAGTCTACTATGTCCACCGGATCTGACCAAGGTTCGACCAAAGACCGACCAAGATCTGACCTACGTCTGACCTACGTCCGACCTAGGTTCAACCTACATGATTCGGCCCAAATCCGATCCATCTAGTGGATTCGACTCATCTATTGGGTGCGATCTACTTAACTTGGAAAAATCTATGATAGAAGACATTGTTTAAAAAGGAGAAAGTTTCATTGATAAAGCCCCAGAGGGCACATTTACATCGTTTTACATTAAAAAAGAAAGAGAAAAAGGGAAATATATTGCAAAGGAAAGTTGGTCTTCAAGCCTTTAAGGGCTGCTCGGGAGCTGCTTCATCGCCAGAGGCGTCAATGCCTGACTCGAATTCATCAAAGTCAGAGAGATCTAACTCTGGAAAGGCCTCCTTCATGGTCTCGATGCACTTTGCGTAACCCCGATGATAAAGAGCATTTCTATCCTCTAAGTACGCCCGGGAGGGCTGATATCCTTAACAACATCCTCCCGAGCTTAGGTGATGGCAGCTCGAGTTCCTGCCTTAAGTTTCTTGAGCTTCACCTTAGCCTCCCTGAGCTTCGTCCCAGATTCCCTGAGCTTCGCCCTAGCTTCCTCAAGCTTCACCCCTAGCTCGGCCTCCCGCTGGACCAACTTTGCAGAAGCCTCTTCAAGGGACTTCTTTGTGGCCTCTTTCTCGACCTCTGCAGAAGAAGCGAGCTTGGGACTGGGAAAACCTCTAACTGGCCTCGCTTATTTGTCCCCGCAGCTGCGTAATATCATTACGCACCTTCAGCATACATGGGGCGAGCTACCAAGATAAAGAAAAATTAAGTGAAGCTCAATGATAAAAGAGAAAGATGAACTACTTATGGAAATGTACTTACCCAAAGGAGGCCTGTCGTCGCGAATGCGAGGGTTGATTCTGCGGAAGAGTCGAACAAATTGAGGAATTCCCTTGGGCACATGTCAATCCGCCCAAGGAAGGATCTCCTCAATAGCTCGGTGGAGGCCCCGACCTTCCTCCCCCTGAGCTCTTGGAAGATTAACCAAAGGACCGTCGACCTCTTCTGCCCCTGCCTCGGAAACTCCCTGCGCCTTAGCCGAGGAGGCCCCTTCTCGAACGGACGTCCCGACCATAGCAGCAGCATCATCAAGGGTGGGCTCTGCCTCCACTTCCTCTCCTTCAACCTCCATCACCACGAGAAAAGGACTGGCCTTCCCCTTGCTCTTGGAGGAGGTCTTTTGCCTCTTCCTTTTCGGTGCCGTTATCTTTTCCAGGGAAGGTGCCTGGAGCTTGGATGCGGGCCTTAGCAGAGGACGAGCTTCAAGAATTTCTGCATCAAAACATAGAGAAACTCAAATTATGGAAATCCATGAAAATTTCTAAGTCCTAAAGTTCGGCTAGAGTTCTTATTAAAGTTCTTACCGGTGAGAGTGAGGTCTAAACTCGACTTAAGAAGTAACTCGGGTTGGAGAAGTACCCTCCAAGATCTTTCCTCCTCCTTTAGTGCTTTCGTCCCTTTGACCAACACGGGAGTGTGCTTAGGGATAACTATGACAGAAGACACATGCGAATAAGTTAAGAGAATTCGACAATCGACCAACCAAGAGCGAACTAGAGAATAACTACATCCGAAGTATACTGACCTGGGTCGGAGAATGCTGTGGGGACCAAGTGCTGATCCAAGACTAGGTCGGCCACTTCCCAACATCCAAAAGCCCGGAACCACTTATCCCTCCAATTTTTATTAGACAATGGAGGGTCGGTAATGAGGCTCCCTTTAGTCCCCTGCCAAGCAGAGAGGTAATACAAGCTCGGGTGAAACTTGTTTGACTTTAGCTGGTATAGATAAAGGAACTCTTCAACAATAAGTTTGGGCTGCTCTAGCTCAGACCAGAAGACTGCACAATCGATCAAAGCCCTCTATCCATTGGGGATCATTTGCCTCAGAGCCAAGTTCAAGCGAGCAAGTACCCGCCTTACCAGACGTTGCAGGGGGAGCCTAAGGCCGCATTAAAGTTCGACCTGAAAAATGGCGACTGCCCCCTCTGAAGTCCAATTGGAAGCTTGTCTGGCGAGGGAAGTCGGAGTATTACAGACTCAAGGACATGATATCCCAATCTGATCCGAGCTAACTCCGCCTCTATTAGGGTCGAGGGCACAGGGCCTCTCCGACCCTCCTTGCCAGTGGACTCTTGTGGGTCTTCCTCACCGGACTGGCCATGTTCTACCCTAACCGGCCTCTCTGCCGGGGATCCCTCCATCACCCGCGACGCCGAAAAATCGACATTGGCCATCATCACCAACGACGACGGTGGGTTAGACATTACCCGAAGGCTACTCGCCCCACTGTCGCCATCGGAGGCCCCCTCCAATGAACTTAAAGAGTCTGACACGACGGCTTTTTATAGATGTTGAGAGTCGCTGTTAAAAGGAAAAAAGAAAGGAGGAGGCAAGTGAAATTTGAAGCTCACTGGGGAAGAAACAAGTGCCCGACCGTTTATTGAGGGTCAAATATTACATATTAGACCCTAGTTATCACATGGTTTTATGTACATGATAATGCTTAACACCCTATTTTAATCATGTTTATGTTGTAAGGTGAATTTAAGAGCTTGGACTGAAAAGGGTGCTAAAAGCATAGATTTGATGCTCAAGAATCACCAAGGCAAGAAACGGATCTTAGGATACCGAGATTGAAGAATTCACATGCCAAAGATCCGAGAAAACCAAGTGATTAAAGTTAAAGATGCCCGAAAATCGTCTTAAATGTAAGATCACAGGGTTCCCACCATCCGTTTGGCTCGAAACTTTATACCGAGCCTGAGGATCATAAAGTAACCGTGCACATAAAATCTCAACTATTAGATATTCGTGGAAGTGGCCCAACGGACAGATAAGCCACTAAATCATTGATTTGGGGCCCACCTGATATCTGGATATGCTTTAATTTTGGTCTAAACTCCTTAAATTAGATGAGAAATTGGATGGACAGAATGGATTTCTTGAAACATCAAGGTGGGAACCACTTTACATGGCGTGTGTGTGCACAGCACACGTGCACTGGAGGTGCACCGGATCATGGGAGTCGGTCAACGTGCGCTGACTCGACTCCCAACGTTCCTTTTACGTAAAAATGGACGTCGGTCCGCTGTGAGATGTAGTGGGCCACCACCATCGCCCCTTGGATATGGTTGGATGATGAAATCCTTCTAATCTTCATAATTATCTCAGAGTGTTTGGGATTGGGTAAATTCTGTTGTTTATTTTGTCTCATGGGCATGGTCTTGTGATGGAATCAATTCTAATTCTCATACTGCAATGTCTCAGATTTTTGTCAACTTGGAGTTGGACCTCCTTAAGCAATGAGTCTATCATAACGCTTTATCAACTTAGGAGGGAGCGATCGAACTTAACGACATTAAAGGACCCTAGGACTAAGCCATCCAGATAATCTAAATATTGAAGTCTTAGCCTAGGATTTAGCTATAGAAGGGACCCCTCTTTGCTCTCATGAATCACATAGAAGCCTTAGGGGCTTCACCTAGGGCCATTTCTACTTCATTTATACCCCATTTCTAGTCCGTTATACCCTTTTCACTCTCAAGTCATCACCCCATTCTCTTCCCAAGCTCTCAAAACTCAATCCTTAAGTCTCGAATTCCCCTTTCAACCCATCTCCTTTGAAAATTTCACTTTCTACCACCTTATTCTTCAAATCTTTCTAAGTACCTTCATATTAGACACAATATCCTAAAGCTTAAACGATGAATAACAATAATTAAACTAAAATTTACTATAAATAGTAAAAATATAAATAAAATGGGTTTTTGACTATTAAAATTATGGAATATCACAAAATAACCAAGTTATTAGGATAACTTAGCTTTTCCTACCCCAAAATCATATATTACACGTCAAATAACTCATTCAGGATTGAGAGATACACAAAATTTCAAAGATCAACTGGCAGAGCTACCACCAGACACCGCAGAGGATGGCGGCGCCACCGCCAGATCGGCGACGCGCCACCGCGGTCCCGCCAGATCGGCGGTGCACCGCCGTTGCACCAAATTTCCGTGGACCCTCGCTGAAATTTTTTAAGATTTTCTGTGTTTTTAGGCCGATTTAAAAAATTTATCTCCCTCAATATAACTCTGATTTAGAGATTCAAAAATTAGATTGAAGCTTGATAAGTCTAGTTTCATATAAAAATAAATGAAAAATAAAATAAAAATTTTAATATAGTTAAATCTAGGATGCTTTGACAGTTGTCCAAAAATCATTAGTTTCGGATAGCTGGTACTTCTAGAATTTTTAGAATTTTTTCAGAACACAAAATTTAATTAAATTTGGTGGAGATAAAATAGACTTAACGATGAACTATTAAAAATTAAAATAATATACTAACTAAAAGTGCCAAAAATATTATCTGAAATAGAGTTATTGAAACTGAATATTTTCTACAACTACACGTTGTCAATGGGCCGCTGCGGCAAAACCTCGCGTCCGTTTTTCATCAAACTTTGTACAACCCT
Organism: Magnolia sinica; assembly: GCF_029962835.1. Classification (NCBI taxonomy): domain Eukaryota; kingdom Viridiplantae; phylum Streptophyta; class Magnoliopsida; order Magnoliales; family Magnoliaceae; genus Magnolia; species Magnolia sinica. Next base: position 36,520,048 of record NC_080582.1, on the reverse strand, counting down.
TCATCAGGCTATGGAGCATTTATCCTATAGATTTCATGGCCAAAGGGGCATCATGGTGGGCCTAACAACCAAAACTGGGCCCCACAAGGCCATTTGAAGATCGGACCCATACGGTAAAGTCCCGCGTCCGTTTGCCGTCAAACTTTGTACAACCCTTTATCGGGCCATGTAACATTTATCCTATAGATTTTATGGCCAAAGGGGCATCAGGGTGGTCCCAATAGTAAAAATGGGCCCCATAGGGCCTTTGGAGGGATATTATGAAACTTAGGGCCAAGAGATTTAATTTTCAAATATATATGCCCAACCTTCTCCCATTTACTGATTTTCCAGCAAGAGAAAATATGAGAGAGGAAAAGAGAGAGAGATAGAGAGAGGAGAGAGAAAGTGGGAGCCACCACTTTGCATGCACCCCCGGGCGGTCGGATCACGCCATCCAATCCCTATGTTTGCCGGATTCGTGTAAGACCTCATCTCTATTCCCGATTTCATGTCATCCACGGATGAAATCCGAAGATTTTGGGTCGGATCCTCCTCTCAGTTGCTAGGTAAGAGGTTTCCCTACATGTATTTCCATCTTTTTCTTTCACTTCCTTCATTTTGGGCCATTAGGGTTAGAAATCCCCTTTTTTGTTTTCGTCGATTCTCGCAAACCCTAATGGCCTGTTTGGGAGCGTGGATTCGGAACCTCTAGGATTGAAAACCCCCTAGATTGGCAATCCTCTCGGTGTGTTTGGCACCCAAGAGTGTGAATCAACTTTAATTCAAAAATACCAATGCATGGTATATTTACAGGGGTTTGAATTTAATTACTAAATCAACCTTTATATCTCTAATTAGTGAGATATATAATTTTTGACACTATGGTTGTGATAAGCCCGCTGAAATATATGCTTTGCCTTAAAATGATGAAATTCCAAGTCTCGGATGGACCACAAGCACAAGGTCATGTCTGAGTGACTAACCAACGATTTTTTAATTGTTGACTAATATGGACAATGTTTGGACGGTGCTGATTTACATGGACAATGTTTGGACAGTGCTGATTTACATGGACAATGTTTGGACGGTGCTGATCATCATTAGTGGGCCATGTGCCCAATAGAATGATAGTGTACAGTGACATACATGTTACACATGCAACTATTGAAATGATTTTAGGTGTAATCCAAGCTCTCACCGTGGATTGGAAACCCCCTCCAATCCCCTCTAATCCACGGTGCCAAACGACCCCTAATATTAGGATTGAGTATGTTAGGGCTTTAAGTCACAATAATCAATTGGAGTAGTCCATACTCTTGCGGGAGCCGTAATCGGGCCCCATTCCATAACGGTTTAGGTTGTGCGCCTATTTTGAGTCCCGATTCGTCAAACCAAGTTGATAGATTAATCAAATTTAGTTAGTTAAGGCATAATTCATTGTTTAATATTTAATTATGAATAAATCCATGTCATTAATGATAGTCTTATACTTTAATTTAGATTTAGAGAGTTTTTCCAAATTCCCGACGCGGCCGCATTCGAGTACTGGATTTTAACTCAAAGGTGAAGATCTACCCCGAAGCTTTTACTTGGTATTTTAGAATAATCAAATGCATTTATTTACTAATTGGTTGTTAGTATGCTCAATGAAATGCTTGAATAACATGAAACTCTTAATATTATAAAATTCTTAAATGTTGAATGCTTGGAAATACTAGGATTATTGAATTATATTATGGTGGACTGAGCTTTGCAAATTATCCAAATATGTGGATAGCCTGCTTTAGGGAGGCCATCCCAGGCTGATATAGCCGACCAGAGTTGAACTCGGACGATCGACAGTAGTTGGAGCTACACGGGATGTGTAACGCCCTGAAAATCGGGGGTCGAGCACAAACTTGACTCCCGAGTTCCAACGCATTACTTATGCAACATAGATAATGATGATTAAATGTTGTCCATATTAGTGCATTAAACATGAATGAGATTATACCAAAACAGTATATCATACTCCAGAGACAAGTGAATTTTACAAGCAGAAGACTGTATTAGATGTATAAGATATATGAACTGTAGTAAGTCTCCGAAGTATGATCAGGTTACTAGGTTAAACATGTACATGTATACTCCCAAAATATACAAGAAGAATATACATGTGTGCTCCAAAATACAATCATAATGAGTGAATGATATCTAGTCAGCATCCCTGTAAGCCCCGTCGATTAGAACACGGTCTACATAGACACGCCTGATAGCTACATATAGGAGAAACCCTCCTCATCATCCTTAAAGTCCGGCTCCGCCTCGCAGGCTACGCCATCATCTGAACCTACAACAGGGTCTGGTTGGTGTGTACAACACCGTCCCGTAACGTGGGAGTGAGTGATCAACTCAGTGGAACAATAAAACAAAGGTTAACATGTTATCAATTCAGTCAAGCAGTAATGATAAAGCAGACATATCAAACATTCCTAGATACTCTTATTAATGCAAGGATGAAATGAAAGCATGATGCATGCCCTTGCCTACACTCCCTAGTGGGACACCATCTTACGGTCGCGGCATGCATTCTTCCCTCTATGCTCTTCAACCCAGGGCACATGCAGTGCGATGAAATGAGCGTGATTACCGAGTTATTATTAGTCCCTTTCATACAACAAGATTGGGAATCTAAGGTACCTCCCTTATATCAATTCCCAAACAATGATCCATTCTAGGGTCGTCAATCCTAGTAAATCTCATACGATGTTACGGTTCTGGATCGCTGCAAAGGCTCATCACCTTATCAGTGCAGGCCTAGTGTACTCTTGTTGCTACGTAAGGGCTCATCGCCTCTACGCAGTCTTAGCGTATGCTCGAGGTCACTACAAAGGGCTCGTCACCTTATCAGTGTAGGCCGACAGCTCGAATACAGTGTCCCATACCACCGTATTCAGCTCACGAGTCTGGGTTACTCACTGGTCACTACGGGGAGGCTCGTCACCCCAGCATAGGCCGACAGCTCGACCACGGTGTCCCATACCACCATGCCTGGCTCATGAGTCTTAGCGGATCGAGGTACCAAGGTTTAAAAGAGTTTTCACTGGTGAGTTTGGTACCTTAGATTCAAGCAGTAGCGCTCATACATGGTGAACATACATCGGGTCAATCGGGTTACTTGATGAGCTCAATTAGTATGAGCGCACGTTGAGTTAATCGACATGAAGTACGTAAGCACTCCGCATGGCCTAACCACTGCCAACATCCCAAGTACGGCTCGGATTCATTGATCACGTCCTATGTGGCGGACAACCTCAGCCACCAAATCAGAACCTGTTACCGATTGCCTGGACTATTTCAAAGTCCCAAACACATTCAATTATAACAGGCAATCATACAAGCTAATCAGAACAAGTAATGGATCAACAATTCCAATCATACAAGCATGTGAGCATTTGATGGATTTCAACTTAAATATGAATTCACACATCAGCAGTGTCTAAGTAAAACAAACAAAGAGTATAAGTTACATGGAGGAAATCATACACATCGTTAAGGTAGTTGAGAATCTCTTCTCAACACCCATATAACGTATAATTTATTACACACTTGTTCATTCAGACATTTTTACAAACACTTAGACTAAACATTCCAACATACATGACGTATGTTGGTGATAACATATCTTAGGGCAAATCCTTTCGCTAAGGAGTTGTTACACATACCACTAGCATAAACATACAACAATTAATCATGGCAAACACACGTTCAAATTCCATACGTATACGATACTTTCTACATATACATGGAATATACTAAACTCAATATAGTTCATATATATCATAAACGCGATACAAACATCGCATTTGGCATGTGAAATTGCACCCACATCAATAATAAACCATTAACCGACATTGAAAGCCTTGAAAACCATAACCTATACGTTTATAGTCCGCACCTTTCGCCGGTAGACTCGTAACGAACTCAGTTTTAAAGCTAAGTCTTTGTCTACGGCAGATTGGCAACCTATAGCATAAATTAGGTTAGTTATTTCATAACTTACACTATCTGAAACCCTAAAACAGATTAGGGTTAGGTTTTCTTACCTAAGAACGGGATTGGTATCGCCCGTATAGCAACACAGGAGTGGTGGCTAAGCACGTGGAGCGTCAGGGAAAGATTCTAACATCTATCTCTCACTCTCTCTCTCTCTCTTCCTCACTTTCTTCTTCTCTTTTCTCTCTTCTTTCCCTTAGGGTTTGAAAAATTCGTATGGCATATGAGAGGGAGTGTTTAAGGTCCTTATATAGGCCCAGGTTTGATGGGAATGGCCCCAGGGCCAAGGTATACTTAGGTTATATCCAAATACGGACCGTTCTGGTCCAACGGAGCAATTTTAGTGGCCCATTTTCCACGTGCAGTCGGACTTAAGCTCCCTGACCATGGATCTAGTCAGGCTGAGTTTTCATCCTGATCAGATTTACAGATTAGCCATGGCGGACCAGTTTCAGTTCAACGGTCACGGTCACTCGATTAGGGTCACAAGTACACCTTCATGTATGGGACATTTCTCCTGATATGAGGGTGTATTTGAGTCAGATTCTGACGGTCTGAATCCTTATATTTGGCCCGCAAGCGACACAACTCAGATTACTTAAATTCAGATTTTTATTTCTAAATATTTTCACGTTTCTCATACATTTTGCTCCGGGCTCAAGTTGTGCATTTCTAGACACAATCAAGACTAAATTTCTGAGGGGGTTGTCAAGTCCAGTAATGTGGTCATAACTGTATAGTTTTGGGGTAATCGGGCTTTCGACGTGCGGTTTAGGTCCGATACGGAGTTTCGGTGTGCTCCCGAGAGCAACTGGGTTTTGAGATGGATCCTAAGTTTCAAGATAATGTAGCGTTAATGATTCTATATATTTTGAGTCTTGTAGTTCGTATTTAAAGTAGTTCGAGCTAATTCTATTGATTGTTCAGTTTAGCACTTAACTAAATCGTGCCCTAATTACAATAGAATAAGGTCTTAGAGCAGTTCTACGCCCCTTTCTGGCACTTTTAGTTGGTATATTATTTTAATTATTTTTTTAATAGTTCTCCATCAAGTCCACTTCATCTTTACCAAATTTCATTATATTTCGTGTTGTAGAAAAATTCTAAAAATTCCAGAAGCAGCAGCTGTCCAAACTAATAATTTTCAGATAGTGGTTACAACGACCTATATTTAACTATATTATTATTATAATTTTCACTTATTTTTATATAAAACTAGACTTATCAAGGTTTAATTTGGATTTTGAATCACGTAAATCAGAGTTATAACGACGGAGATATGAATTTTTAAAGTTAGACGAAAGTCATAAAAATTTACAAAAAGCGGACCGCCCGGCCCGCTGTACGGACGAGGCCTCGCCGAACCGGTGAGCCCCTCGCCGGTCGGTCGACTCTGGGGTGATGGCTCGCCCTAGGGGCGATGTCCTGGCCCCCTTGGGGGTGTCAGATACATGCGGGACCCACCTCGGGTTCCCCCGAATTGTGTCGTTTGGGCCCCCGAGTCCGTCGAGGCATTATTGGGTCTCATTTGTAAACTAGAATGAGTTATTTGACGTGTAATATATGATTTTGGGGTAGGAGAAGCTAATCTATCTAAATAATTTATTTATTTCATAAGATTCCAAAAATTTAATAGTCAAAAGCCCATTTTATTTACGTATTTACCATTCACAGTAAGTTTTAGTTTAAGTATTGTTCTTCATCATTTGAACTTTAGGATTAGTATCTAATATGAAAGTACTTAGAAAAATTTGAAGAATAAGGTGGTGAAAGGTGAGATTTTTGAAGGAAATAAGTTGAAAGGGGATTTGAGACTTTATGATTGAGTTTTTGAGAAGTAATTAAAGTGTTAGGATCAACCCATTGCCTAAGTACGTCTAACTCCAAGTTGACAAAAATTCGAGGTGTTACAGGATGCTTTACACCCAATGTTGGTTTGCCCAAAGTCCTCCGTAGTCGTTCGCAGCAGTCTAATGCAAGCTCGATCATTCTTGTGCGTAGTAATTGTATAATATTCAATAGAATCTGAGATACCACTGTTACCATTGATTTAGTCTACTCATAAACGTTATTGATACGATCCCAAGACTCATGAGCCGGAAATGGTGGTATAGGACACCGTGTCTGAGCTGTCAGCCTATGTTGGGGTGACGAGCCTCCCCATAGTGACTAGTGAGCAATTAAGACTCATGAGCCGAGCATGGTGGTATGGGACACCGTGTCCAAGCTGTCGGCCTATGCTGGGGTGACGAGCCTCCCTATAGTAACCATTGAGCACTGATAGAGGTGATAGACCATAGTTTGAATGGCCCCCATCAAATTACCCGACCGATTGTTCCGTGCCAGAGTACTGTTCGAACGACCCGGGCATGAATATAATTGGGTGACGAGCCCCTTTCCTTCGTATTGATTTAGTTTAATGTGATAAGCCCGCACCTCAGAACTGAGCGATCATACTCGGTTTGAGTGACGACCCAAATCGGGTTAATCTTCATATATTTAGGTATCATAACATACCTTTGGAGTTGTTGATTTGTGAAATAAATGGGTGACACCTAAATTTGGATCAAGGGACACTGATAAGGAGTCGTTACGTGTGGCAACGAGTCACGTGATTCGGATAAGGACTCGTGATATAACGTCGGTATCTTAGCTTTGTCAATATGCTAGATGAATTAAACTTAATAATTACTAGGCTAACATAACCATGCATCGCACTGCATTAGTTAGGATGTGCCAAAAAGGCATTGGAGTTGCACTATTTGAGAAAGTGTTGTCATATGCGAAATAAGCTATTGGAGTCGTGTGTGAGAGAGTATTGTTTGGAAAGGACATGTATCATGTCATATCTTCATATACACATTTAACAAGAGTATTTAGGAACAGTTTGATTTCTTGTTTATCATTAACTGCGTTGATTGTGTTAGTAACATGTGTAACCTGTCTAATAATTGTGCATTAAAGATAACATGCTTGAGTGTATAAAATGTATTAATATATATTTGTTGTGAACCTGCTAATCACTAAAATATCCCAAGTAACAATCTTGGGGATATTTCTTCACTATGTTGGCGTTTGACGCCTTCTATTTGACATATGTAAATAACTCAACAATAGGATCATTCGCTCTAGTTTCTTCCCGTTTGGTAGCTGTTCTTCTATTCTTATCGAAATTATTGTGATTTATATAATTCTCATTTGGGCGAATACCATATTTCAATTGTATCTTTACTGTCGGTCCCATATTTATTTATTTTTGTTATCTCTACCTCGTTTTGGATCCGTAAATTTAAATTGCGCTACTCTAATTGCTCGTGTGTGGAACTGATGTGAATCTGAACGATGTCACATGTACATTTTCATTTGGTTAATGCTTGGAAACTCGGGATTGGAGTCTATGTACTCGGGTGCCAATTTTCGGGTTGTTACACATACCACTCACCTCTTGAGAACTAAGTCAAAGGAAGTTTAGAATTGATTTTTAATGAAATATCTTCCAACTGGATGAAGATAGGACTCTGATTCCAGTTGTGTTCGTGAATCAAGCATAGATCTCTCTGATTTCTACAAGTGGATCCTTGAAAACCTTAGTTTTTCACCTTTGAATTTTACAAGTTTTAGTTTAATAATTCACCCCATAGTTAAGAAGTCCTTACATGATCATATACGGGAGAACAATTACACCCTACGAATTAAGAAAATAGTACGTGAGTGTTGGGGTTATCATAACTATGGGAGTGAGAATTATTATCACCCACTAGACAAGAAGAAAACAATGAGAGATTATATCATGGGTGATAATATGTACCAACAACCATCAGATTCTCCCACCTATGACCCGTATTACTATAATTAGTGAAAACATCAATGTTGGGAAGATGAATCAGCAAGACATCATAATGAACATTGTCTTGGGTCCTCTACCTTTGAAATCCAACCAGAATCAATTCAAGATGAGTCATTACAGGATGACATTTATGATTTTTCTGGCCTTAGAAAAATGATTGGAGCGCTTGATTTACACATCGATAAGATGGTGGAGGCTCATTTATCCCAACCATAACTCAATCCGGAAACAAAATGCGAGGAAAGTGATCCTAACTCGTTTGTAGAGAAATCTGGAATTTGGAATGAAGAGTTGAATTCTGTTAATGAGCATCTGGTTCAATTTCCTGAAGAGTCAATCTCAATGATGGTTCAAAGGAATGATCAAGAGATGTGGATGTCTTTCAAATATAATGCTACTGACACACTTCACTCACATGACACACTTGGTTTCAATAATGAGGGGGAGGTTAGTTTATTCGAACCTCAACCTAATTTAGGAATAAAATGTGAGGAATGTGATCCCATCCCAATTGTGTATTGCACAGAATTAGAAGATGATGAATATTAGGATGACGATCATGAATGGTCAGCCCAAATTCCCCTGGAATCAATCTCAAGTTTGGTCCAGGTTAGTGATCAAGAAGTACATGAAGTGATCAGTCATAAGAATCTACTCCACTCATTTGACATGTTCAATTTAAATGTGGAGGATAAGCCCCTTACAACTGACCCTTCTAACTCTTATGAGATATGTTTGGACCATTCCCTTGAATTGAATGATGATATGATTCAGGAGAGGGAAGAGTTGCTCAATATGACTCTGGAATTTGAAATCATATGAGCTGTACACTTTTGATGATTCAATGCCTCTACTGAGTAGTTTCAATAAACAGAGTGTTCATATCAATGCTTCCCCTATTGATTTTCAATCTGTTTATGCAGGGCAAGAGCAAGAGAGCATGCGTCCATCCACTTCCAGAAATGATGGAATCCTTGGGCAAATTATCACAAACTTCAATGAGAAAAATGAGTCACTCTCAGCTGAATTTCCCAACGCTTTGGACGATTGTCTGACACACTTTGCGGATTCAAATGATCCCATGATACAAGACATAGTGAATGTCTTGCATGAAAACACCTCGGTAGTTGTTACTGACCGAGAGAACCCTTCCCTCCACAGATCCTAAATGTTAACTATCATAGGAGGGAAAACTGAAAATTGAACCGGAGTCTGAAACTTCGGAATGTGTTGAGACTACATCATCTGCTGAGAATTTTTCTGAATTCTATCTACTTGTAGTCTCTGATTCATCATGGAGTACTAACATCGAAACTTTTTCTGTCACAGGTGAATTATATATACTTTGGATACCTCAGGCAATTCAACGACAATTTTTTGATGAGGTCCATAAATTTCTTTGGAAATTTATGCTCCAGGGCATCCAAGCCTTTTGCAAAAATGGCTTTTGGATGATATTGTTGAGAAACCTACTGAGAAATTTATCAAAATATTGGCCGAAGGAGGAACCTTGCGGCATAACCGAGTAGTTTTTCCCTTGCTTTCCTAGTTTAGGATTAGTTTATTGCTTTCATGTTATGTCTAGGATAGTCAGATTTATGCTGTTAGGATAGTTTACTTTCTATTTGTTCTAGGATAGTTTGCTTTTTGTTGGTTTAACTCTTGTGCTGATCCATTCTCACATTGAGATCCTTTTGGAAAAGTTTCTTGATTCCTTCCTCAGGTACTACCTTTCCATCACTTCTCCTTTACTTTCGTTGTCTCATGGGCATTGCGTGCTTATATCTTTTGCATTGAGGACAATGTAGATTTTAGGTTGGGGATGGGATATTAGGTTACCTAATCAGTGTTTTCTCAGTCTTGAGCAAAATTTGTGAAAAATTTTCAATTTTTTCTGAAAATTTTGTGAATTCGAGTGATTTTGGAAGTCGTCTTTGATTTAGAAGTATAAGATACTTTAAGGTTGGTGATTTATGACTCTTGGATTTAGTTGCCTGTTAGATTTCACAGTTAAGTTCGAATTATTAATCCATAATTAGAAGTTTTAAACATTGATTGAGTCATAATTTCACATGTCATATCTAGCTTGCACATTAAGGTTTAGTTCGATATTGAATTATTACTTTGGTGATCATTAAGCATGGAAGGAACCAACCTAGGGAATTTGTCCATCACGTTCAATGCAATATATATATATATATATATAGCTAAAAAACAGTTGTCATAAAAACGACTACCTGTTAAAGATCTTTAAAAAGGTTGACACAGCGTGAACCCATCGCTGGAAAAAATCAAAAGCTGGAAGAATAAAAAGGCTGAACTGTAAGGCAAGTTTTGGTTTAGGTTAGGTTATCCAGAATGCTCCTTTTGATTACCTATGATATCATGAAAATTAACAATTAGACCTTTAATTGTGATAAGTCGAGGTTGCACTATACACCCATGGAACTCAATGTTTAGAATTATTCTAATAGATGGATTAATATTTTGAACTTAACCATGAAGTTTACTGTGCGCTTGAGTTTAGGAGAAGGTAATGCCCAACATTGATGTATCTTGGAATTCTATTATCTAGATTATTTTTCAAAAAAAAAAAAAAAACCACTCGAGTTTATAAGAATTGTCATGTAATTCTCAAATTATTTTTCGCATACTTTGCTCGGGACTAGTAAAATGCTGGTTGGGGATTATGTTGAGGGTCAAATATTACATATTAGACCCCAGTTATCACATGGTTTTATGTACATGATGATGCTTAATGCCCTATTTTAATCGTGTTTGTGTTGCAAGGTGAATTTAAGAGCTTGGACTGAAAAGGGTGTTAAAAGCATAGATTTGATGCTCAAGAATCACCAAGGCAAGGAACGGATTTTAGGAGATAGAGATTGAAGAATTCACATGCCAAATATCCGAGAAAACCAAGTGATTAAAGTTAAAGAGGCCTGAAAATCGTCTTGAATGCAAGATCACATGGTTCCCACCATCCATTTAGCTCGAAACTTTATACCGGGCCTGAGGATCATAAAGTAACAGTACACGTAAAATTTCAGCCATGGGATCTTCGTGAAAGTGGCCCAACAGACAGATCAGCCACTAAATCACTAATTTAGGGCCCACCTGATATCTGGATATGCTTCGATTTTGGTCTCAACCCCTTAAATTAGATGAGCAAGTGGATGGACGAAATGGATTTCTTGAAACATCAAGGTGGGACCCACTTTACGTGGTGTGCGTGTGCACAACACACTTGCACTGGAGGTGCACTGGATCATGGGAGTCGGTCAGCGTGCGCTGAGCCGACTCCCAGCATTCCTTTTACACAAAAATGGACGTCAGTCCACTGTGAGATGTAGTGGGCCAACACCATCAACCCTTGGATATGGTTGGATGATGGAATCCTTCTAATCTTCATAATTATCCTAGAGTGTTTATGGATTGGTTAAATTATGTTATTTACTTTGTCTCACGGGCATGGTCTTGTGATGAAATCAATTCTAATTCTCATACCTCTCATGTAAGACCCATATCCTAGCTTGTACTGTTCCATAGGTTTTCGCGGTCCTTCTGGTCGAAGTCCGGCGACTTGCGATGCATATACAATGGTTGCGCGCAAAGTCGGCTCGACTCGAAACTTGTATTCTTGCGACCGTGCCTTCGCCGTGGTTCCAACGCCGCGTCTTGCACACCGATCTAATACCCTGGCTAGGAGATGTGGGTTCGCGTTCAGTTCTAGAAAACACCACGTGTTTGCAATCTCAAGAGAATCTCTATATCATGTCCCATCAATTAATCAATCAATTAATCACCTTATGTCAAGTACAAGAGCAACCCCAAAGTCAACTCTCTCCCTCTCTCTCTCTCTTACACACCCATACATGTCAAGTACATCTATCAACTCACATCCATCACTCACACCCATCACCTCTCTTATAACCACCCCTTCTCTCTCTCTCTCTCTCTCTCTCTCTCTCTCTCTCTCTCTCTTCACATTTTCCAAGCAACCAAAGAAGTGCACGTCCAAGCACTCCAAGGAGAGAAAAGATGTTGTGTGTGGCCCACTTCCCATCCCAAGATCCATCATCCTAACCCTTCATTTCTCATTATCTTCCATCAAAGTGAGACACAAAGAGTTCGGCATTCCATCGGACCAAGAAGATCGAACGGTGGGTGTTTTATAGGCATAGATTTCATGATTTGATGATGGGCTAAGTGGGGCCTACTGATTGATGGTATGAATCTTACTTTGGACCCTAGATGTGGCCGATGGCCCACTATGATTCTCATGATCATTCCATGATGGGGCTATTCTCCATGGACCCCATCATGATGTTTACTTTTCTAAGTTTGAAAGAGGTCATCTAGACCTTCCGTCTTGGTGGAGAAGGAATCTCCACCATTGATTTTGATTTAGTGGGCCCACATGTATTAGGACCCATTTGATGTATGATTGAAATGCATGAAAAGGGAGGGCCCATAGTGCCGGGGTCCCTCTATCGCACGTGTCTCTTTCTCTCTCTCCCCCTCTCTTTTTCATTTTTTGTGTGATGATGTGGCTGTGCGGCCCACCCGGATGGACCCCACCATGAAGCATGTATTTTATCCAAGCCATCTAGTAGGTGGGGCCCACCTTATATATGTGTTACCCAAATCGTCCAATGTTCAGGGACGCTGGACGTGGTTACACAGTGAAGTTTGAACTAACAATGTAGTGTACCGATGAGCAAATAAAAATATCAGTTTGATTTAAAACTTTGGGTGGACCACTCATGCAGGCCTCACCTTGATGTATGAGTTTAATCCACGCCGTCCATCCTATTTCCCAACTTGTTTAAGGCATTGAGCCGAAAAATGAAGCTAATCTGATTTTCTGGCGGGCCATAGCATAGGAAACAGTGATTTTTAAAGTTCAAATCTATTAGGGGCCACTTTAAATTTTCTACACACCAAAACATGCTACATATTGGGCTCATTTGGATTGTCTTGGGCCATAGAATCCAATGGGTGGAGTGGATCCATCTGATGTGGGCCCCACCTAGGAAAAACCCCAAGAAAATTGAAAAAAAAAACATCAAGGCAGCAGGCGCTGTTGCTGCAACACATCCATAGGACGCTGTAGTAGCGTCCTACTGCAGCATAGGCGGGGAGCCAGCGATGTGGGTCCCAGCCATAGGCCCTACCGTGATGTGTGTTGGGCATCAACACCGTGCATTTGGTAGGCCCCCTTTGGGGCAGTGGGCCCCCCTAAAAATCAGCTGTATGTGGAAGTCAGTGGACCACACTCCAAATAGTGGTGGGATTGAACGTCTGTCATTGAGAGAGAGAGAGAGAGAGAGAGAGAGAGAGAGAGAGAGAGAATTTAACCATAGAAGACACCCACCTTCAAATCTCAAGCTTCTTCTACTCCTTTTTCCACCTTAGATCTTTTTAGCTTCAAGGGAGGGATTTTAACGGTTGAGATGGGGTTTGGAGGGCTGGATTTAGGAGAATAGAGAGTGGGAGTTGCTGGATTTTGGGAGCTTTCATGGACGGTTGGAGGTTGCTAGGAATGGAAATAAAGAAGAAGAGAGAGAGAGAGAGGGAGAGAGATAGGAGAGAGAAAGAGGTAATAACGACTTTGAAATGATGATTGTAAGGCATCATTAGTTTCTTGGTAAGGGGTCTTGACTTATAGGGAAGAGAGAGGAAATGATTACCTAGCATGGGATGATGACATCACCCCATGATGGCCTAAGAAATTGTCCCATTGTGATAGGTGGGTCCCGCAACGTGCGGTCCACAGCCATTAAAATGTGCGGGCCACATCTTATAATCTAAGCGTTGCATTGACACACGAGACATGGCGTTGGAACCGCGGCGACGATGCAGTCGCGATGGCATAGGTCTCCGGTTGAGTCGGCTCGGGTTTACAGGATGCGACTTAAGGGTGCACGCAAAATGCTATATAAGCGTCGTGGGTTGCCAGAATTCGACTGGGAGGACTGCAGGATCCTATGGAATGGAATTGTCACTAGGACATGGGCCTGACAGTTTCCCACACCAAAGTTCATACGGGGTTTTATTTAAACCTACTCTAAGATATACCCTATTAATTATATAGTAGGCAGTGTTGATGACTTAGGCCCAAATTTTTTTTGTCATGTTTTTACTACTTAACATAACTGAGCCCATCTCTTGCAACATCCTATTCTTTCTTTCCACCACTTCATTTTGTTGTGGAGTCTTTGGAGCTGAAAATTCATGTTGAATTCCATTTTCATCACAATACCTTTGGAATCGGTCAATTTCAAACTCTCCTCCATGATCACTACGAAATCTATTTATGCAATATCCATTTTTAGTTTGGAGTCGCTTAGAGAGTTTCCTAAATTCCTCAAAAGCATCAGATTTCTCCCTAAGAAATGTGAGCTAAGAGAATCTGGATTAATCATCCACTACTACCAGAAAATATCTCTTGCCTCCATGGTTCTCAACTCTGGTGGGACCTACCATATTCATATGTAATAAGTCAAGGGGTTTTGAAGTTGCTATGGTGGTTGTCTTATTGTGTCCATCTTTTATCTGTTTACCTTTAAGACAAACACCACAACTTCTCTTTCTTCCCAATCTTAAGAAATTCTCTCTCCAAATTTTTTGAGCTTAGATGAGATAAGTTTAGTAGTGTACATGCCCAAGTCTTTGGTGCTACAATTCAGAATCATTATCCAGAGTCGTGTTACATCTTGTGGACGGGACATTTTCTCCACTGCTTTCAATCACGTAGCAGTTGTCACTTGTGCGGAGACCTTTTATAATTAATTTACCTATGTGGTCTAAGATCTTGCACATGTTCTTGGAGAAAGTGACCGAGTGTTCTTTGTCATAAATTTGGAAATACGCAGAAGATTGTGTTGCAGTCCCTCAACACAAAGAATATCTTCAATCTTGGGCAATTCGGCCCCAACTATATATTGTCCCGCATCCAATTATCTTGTTGGTGCTTCCACCTCCAAATGTAACCAACCCACCATCAAATTTAGTGTAATCACAAAAGTGGGTCATGTCACTAGTCATATGCATAGAGAAACCGCTATAAAGATACCATTTCAAATTACTGCCCGCTTTAGGTGCGGTATGAATCACAAGGTAGTTGTTCTTATTTTTCACCACCCATTTGGTGACCATCCTCTTTGGAGATGATGTTTTCTTTTCATTTTCTCCTTAAGGCTGGTTATTTATGGGTGCTTTGGATTTGTCAGGAAACTGATCCAGATTCCCTTATTTCATCAGTTCTTTGGTCTTTTAATTCAGTTGAGCTACCTGCTATAGCAACTCCTCCATCCTCTTTGTCATTTTAGGAGTAGGATATTTCCTCCTCTCATTTGATATTTTCATTGGAGGACTCTTTGGTTTCTGCATCATTTTTCCAGTTGGTTTAAATTTACTTATATTGCTCAAACCGGAAGTGGAGTGGGGCTGTCTAAATGCAAGACATTCAAATTTGTAATGCCCCATGTCTCCACATGTATGACAGATAGGAGTAGATCTTATATTGCTTCTAGATGTAACAAATTTCTTAGTCATAGGAGGTGCAGGAGAAGAGCTTGATTTATCTTATAGCCTAAGCCTCTCTTATCCATAAAGTTTCAACCCAATTCTAGGAGTCTTTCTAGTTTTTCATCACTTTGGGAGAATCTATGATTAAGTTCAGCTAATTGTTTGGATTTTTCTACCTCTAGTTTCAGTCTTTGATTTTCAGCTTTCAACCTCTTATTTTCTATCTCTAGATGTTGGATTTTCCTATCTAGTTCTTTAATTTTGAGATTAACAGCTGCCACTTCTTTTCCAAGCAAGTTTTTCTCAGTATAGAATTCAACATTATCATCAGCTAACCTGTTGTTGACAATAAATGCTTCATCTAAAACTTCTTTCAGCTGTTTAATTTCATCATTTGCATGACTTAGTTTTCCAAGGTGTTTTTTCTGTGTTTATACAGCTGGTCATAGGCCTCATGAATGTTTTCTTCTTCTTTTTCTTCTTTTGAGGCCTTTTTAGTTTGTTGCTCATCTATCTCCTCATTGTCCCTTAGATCTGGGATCACCATAGTGGTGGAGGCCAAAAGAAATTTCAAGGATTTTTGGTCCCCATCACTTTTAGACTCACTTGTTTCTGATTCTAAATCTTCGGTGTCATCCCATGTGGCTGCCATAGCCTTTCCTTTTGATTTCTTAGTGAGACATTTAGTAGATAGATGACCATACTTTCTACAATTGAAGCATTGAGGATCTTTGGACTTTCCAAATGGTTTGCCTATTTGGCACTTATGGTCTGATTGTTTCCCCTTGCTATTGTATGTTCTTCTACGGTTCTTGTTGAAGAACTTTTTGAACCGCTTGGCCAAAAGGGCCACCTCCTCATCTCCATTATCCTCTTCACTTTCCTCCTCAGATTCAACTTTGTTTTTGGATGTCTTGAGGACATGGTGTTTGGATTTTGTAGGAGTTTTAAAGTGTAACTCAAAGGTTTGTAGTGAACCCACTAGTTCCTCTACTTTCATATCATCAATATTCTACACTCTTCAATAGTAGTGACTTTGGAGTTAAAGCGTTCTGTTAGGGATCTCAAGATTTTCTTACAGATTTTAGGTAATGGAACCCTCTCTCCAAGTCCCCACATGGAGTTACACATATCATTCAATTTTGTGAAAAACTCCATAAATGTCTAATGTTCATCCATTTTTATATTTTAAAATTGGATTGTCAAGATCTGCAACTTTGAGCATTTTACTGTGCTTGTTCCTTCATGGGTAGTTTTCAATAAATCACATGCTTCTTTTGAAGTTTTACAAATACATGTTGAGTGTCAAATATTACATATTCTCTCCTATTTATGTCTTGGTTTTATGAACATGATAATGCTTAATGGTATATTTTATACATGATTGTGCTCCCAGGTGAATCTGAGAGCTTGGATTGAAAAGAATGCTAAAAGCATGGATTTAAGGCTCAAGAATCACTAAGGTAAAAGAGGGATCTTAGGAGACCAAGAATGAAGAGTTCACATTGAAAGTGCCCTGGTTTGTCAATTAGCGTGATGGTTAAGTCGGTAAGTCAAGTGAGCCCCAAGTGAAGACAATACAAGATGCTGCCTCAACTGGATATGTGATTCAAGAACGTTAAAGGTAAATTAAACCTCACATCCCATGTCCAGAACACATAGGTATATAATTTCCTTTAAAAATGGTAGAACAACAATGGAATTTAATGTTTGAAGACTTTGTGCAAATAGGTAAAGTTTCTAAAGTTCTCTGCATGTCACTTCGAGTCATCGAACTTGGTTCGATGACATCGAACACTCGTGTTCAATGACATCGAACATGTCTCGATGACATTGAAAATGACTCTCATATGTCCAGCAACCAAATGAATATATGGACAGAAAATTCGATTCATCGAATGTACCTTTGATGACATCGAACATGGATATTCGATGACATCGACAGTGATTCGATGACATCGAAGAAAGCAGAGTCTTTGTCCAACAATCTTTTTGGAAAAAGCTATTGGAATATTCGAGGAATCGAACAAGACTCGATGTTATCGAAATTCAAACTTCGATGAGATTGAAATATGTTCGATGACATCGAAAGAGGACAAGAAAATGTCCAGCGAGCTTCTAAAGAAAAACCTTTAAAAAGTTCGATGACATCGAATAAGGTC
Organism: Magnolia sinica; assembly: GCF_029962835.1. NCBI lineage: Eukaryota > Viridiplantae > Streptophyta > Magnoliopsida > Magnoliales > Magnoliaceae > Magnolia > Magnolia sinica. Next base: position 36,502,489 of record NC_080582.1, on the reverse strand, counting down.
CTAAAAATGTCTAACATGCTTCGAAGGAAAATTTATCTGAAAGATTGAAGAATCGAACCAGGTTCGATGACATCGAGATTCAAATCTCGATGACATAGAATAAGGTTCGATGACATCAAATTAGGACTCAAAAACGTCTAGCGAGCTTTGAAGTAAAATCATAGATATATTCGAGGAATCGAACTAGATTCGATGACATCGAACGTAGACAGGTTCTGACGATTATGTTACTATTGGACATTTTGCCTTTATATACAGAAGCTCGGTTCTAGTGTATGGATTGAGAAAAAGAGAGAGTTCCAAGGAGGTAAATTCTTACCTACTGTCATTATCCTTCTTCTCATGGAAGTTCATTCCCCAATCCCTTCTTATTCATTGAATACTCTATATATTGGATTGGAGAATGAACTTTAGCATTCAAGGATCCTCGAGCAACCTCTTTACGGTAAATCATTAGGCTGGAATCTCTTGAATACACAAACCATGGAATTACTCTATCTCTTAATGATTCATATTTAATAGAGTAGAATCCACCTCATGACCAAATCTCGGCTACTTATATTGGAGCATCTTCAAGTGTTGTGGTTCAAAGGAGCTGAAGAATCTCCGTCATCAAGGGAGATTGTCTTCATCATGTGTTAAACGGGGCTCACCTACTTTCAGGTAAAGTTTAAGAGTCCACAGACCCTGAGGATCCTTCCTTGTGTAGGATTGATTCCTCAGGTTGTGTGTTACAGATCATCAAGACTTTTTATAGGTCTCCAATGGGAGAATACGTATAGAGTCCTTATGTAGGACTAGTTGCCTTGTGTAGGCATTGATTGAGTGTCTTGTGTAGACACATCTAATTGCCTTGTGTAGGCATGATTAATTGTCTTGTGTAGACACATTTGGTTGCCTTGTGTAGGCATGTATGTTGCATTGTGTAGGTATGTTTGAGTCCTTGTATAGGACGAGTTGCCTTGTGTAGGCATGTTTGAGTCCTTGTGTAGGACGAGTTGCCTTGTGTAGGCATCCTTAGGAACCTTGTGTAGGTCCTAGTGTCAACCTTATGTAGGTTGTAACGGTTTGAGGTGAACCTGATTTAAAACCTCCGATAGTGAAATCCGGTACACTCAAGGGTTGAGTGCATCCACCAAGAGTGGAGTAGGCACATAGCTGAACCACTATATATGATTGTGTTTAGGATTGCTATTTGAGTACTCATTTAATCATGCTTATCTTGAATACTTAAAATAATGCATGTGAATGGTTAGAACTAATATGAATCACATCCCACACACTCATACATTCTACATAGATTAATTGCTTTATTGAACTATCTTAAGTAGTCTACTGTTTGGATCCTTTACTTGGCTTGGAAGCCTGTAGAGTTAAGATTGCTACATCTTAATTAATTCCATATTAGATCAAGACTGAGGAATTGGGATTTTAAATTGGCATAAATTTTAGAAAAGTCCTATTCACCCCCCTCTAGGACACATTGACCTATTCCATACTTCTACTATAGCGATCTATACCGCAATTTCACACATGAGAAAGATCTAAGGAAACCAAGTACAAAAGCTGAAGAAATGACTCGAAAGATGGCAGAATTTGTAGCAAAAAACAGACAGGTTCGGTCTGATTGAAATCTCATAAAATAGTTTAACAGCCAGCAATGAAATTTAGAAGCTAATTCCGTTTGACCGATAGACAATTCGGTTCGACCGAAAGCCAGTTCAGTCCTAACGAAAGGAGGATTCGGTGCAACCAAAAGTGCACAAAAAGCTCCAGCAAAGAATGATGAATTTCAGAGTTAATTCGGTTCGATCGAAGATTAATTCGGTCCGACCGACAACTCAAGTTTAGTTTGACTGAACCTAGCTCAGTCCGACGAAAATCAGGCAACTGCTGAAACAAAATCCTTTGCAAATTCAGACTCGACCTTGGAGTCGACTTCGGTCCGACCGATGCGTAACGCGGCTACGTAAATTGAGGCAGGTTTGCGATCGGATTGTAAAAATTCCAAGTTGGTGTGTTACATGGAGCTTCACAACTATAAATAGGAGTCCTTAGGACTTTCCTAGGTAACTTGTAGGGTTTAAGGAGTGGAGCAAATGGGTGGAGAGCCACTGCTAAGAGTCTTTCTTCTTCTTCCTTAGTTGTTTTTATGTTTTATTTAAGAGTTCTTAGTTTAATCATGTTTATGGTTGGCTAAATCTCTTAGCTAGGGCTAAGAGGTGAAGTTTGTAGCGTGATTGGGATGTTTACTTTTCTTTGATTCATGTTTATGTTAAACTTCATTGATTTCTAGTTGATTTTAAGAAATATTTTCAGTTTTCAATGGTTTATTGTGACTCAAATTACAGTAGACGCTGCGATAGCCTTGAGTATCTTCTTTTCTTATTTGAGATTGTGGGATTGGTAAATCCTGTTGTTTGTCATTGTCTCCTAGGCATGGTTTGGTACAGAATCCCTTCCAAATCTTCACAATCCTCTTCCATTGAGGTTAGATCAATGAGAAGTTCAGAGATTTGATCATCTCTCTTTCCAATTGGATAAGATAGGACTTTGATTCCAATTGGATCTCTTGAATCAAGTAAGGTGGAATCCCAATAGCTATAAGTGGATCCTTGGTACCCTAGTTCCCACCTTTAAATTCATAAGTTTCAATTACATTATTCATAATTACTCTCTCAACTATTCCAGAATTCATATTTAGATCTTTTTCTTCTTCTAGTTCTAGTTCTTTTCAGAACGTACAAGTTTAGTCCCTGTGGATTCGACCTTGGTCTCACCGAGATTATTACTACATCGCGACCCTACACTTGGGGTTGTGAACAATACAAATTTGCTTAAATTCTTCTTTTGAAACTGCACAGTAAATAACGTTCATAGCTTTAGCATCACTTGTTTTCCTTTGTTTGTCATAATCAATCCACATTGACTTTGGTTTTGGTTTAGAGACGGTACTGCCATCGTCAAGTACCACTTGTTTAGTTGGTAGCACATATCCGGTTTTAACAATGTCCCAAGCATCATGATATAAGGATTTAAAAAATATGCTCATCTTAGCTTTTTAATATGCATAATTTGAACCATCGAAGCTAGGTGGACGAGAGACTATTGTTTCTTCTCCCTTGGTCATATTTTCCAACTTCAGTTAGGATCTTCCTTTAGGTTGTTAAACCCTTAAAGATGAACCCACTCTGATACCAATTGAAATTGCGGCAAAACTGCTAATTGAAGTACAAAATTATGCCTAAGTGTCCTAGCGGGGGGTGAATAAGACTTTTAAAACTTTAATCCTACTTAAAAATTAATCTTATCAATTTATTGAAAAGAAAGCAGGATTAACATGAACCATTCACAAGCAAGGATAGTGAAATATATAAGTTCTGCACTGTGTCAAACATGTGGTGTGCATAGCTAAGGGATAGAGTGAATCAACACATATAAGTAAGAACAAACATCTCAAACACATCGATATAGTGGTTCGACTACGTGCCTACTCCACTCCCAGTGGATGCACTCAACCATGAGTGTACCGGATTTCACTATCACATGGTTTTAAATTAGGTTAACCATGAACCTTTACACCCTACACAACATTAAACTAATTAGCCTACACAAGGCAACCTTAAGTGCCTACACAAGGCAACTTTATGCCTTCACAAGGCAATGCCTACATAAGGCAACAAGTCCTACACAAGGACACTTCTAGGATCCAACACAAGGTAATATATATGCCTACATAAGGCAGTAGGTCCTACACAAGGACACTACACATATTCTCCCGTAGGAAGCCTGCAAAAGGTCTTAGCGAGTTTGTCAACTCAAACTCTGAATTCCAATCCTACACAAGGAAAGGGCATCAGACTCAATGGACTCGAGATACTTACTTATAAGTGATTGAGCCTCGTTTTAACACATTGTTGAATATCTTCATAGTGGTGAAGAGTCTTCAGCTCTCTTGAACAACAACTGCTTGTAGATGCTCCAATCCAGGTACCGAGGTTGTTGGGTTTAGGTTATGGTTGATCTACTCTAATTAATGATATGCATTTAAGATCTAGAGAAGGTTCCTATGAGCAAAGCCTTTAAGGATTCCAACACAATGATTTTCCATTAAAGAGTGCTATTAGATGATCAATAAAGGCCGAAGTTTATTCTTCAATCCAAGCTATGGATATACCAATAAATGCCTTTAAGCCATGGATTGAAAGATCAACTCCTATGGAAAAGAGGGCTTGAGAGGAAGGGTAATAACTCTGGTAATAACACTCTCAAAGCACTCTTTAATACTCACTTTAAAATCAAAGAAGCAACATAAGTCTTTATATAAAGTCAAATCCCAACGGTAAAAAAACAGGTAGAAATCTGTTGTTGTCAATGCCATCGAATGGTCTTCAATGCCATCGAATTTTCATTCGATGTCATCGAACCTTCTTCGATTGCATTGACTCTCTTTATTATGACTTTCAAATAAGTGCAGGACAGATTCTGTCCTTTGCTATCGAACATCCTTTGATGCCATCGAAGGGCTCTTCGATGTCATCGCGAGATGAATTGATGTCATCGAAGGGCCCTTTGACGTCATCGAGAGATGACTCGATGCCATTGGGATTTTCCTTTGAAAATATCACTTGGTTGGTGGACATATTGAGCATTTTGCCGATGTCATCGAACATGCTTCGATTCCATCGAGTGAAAAATAGATTTTCCTATAAAAATACTCTGGACAATTTGGTTCATATTCTCGATGCCATCCAATAGCCTTTCGATGTTATTGAAATTTGAATTTCAATGCCATCAAGAATATATGATTTTCCTTGAAAGCTTGCTGGACAAACTAGTCCCTTTTTTGATGTAATCGAACTCTATTCGATGTTATCGACTGACTTAGTTCAATGCCTTTAAAAGTGATTCGATTGCATTGAGTATATTTAGAGTATTTCAAAGCTTGTTGGAGATATTAGGCCTTATATCGATGTTATCGAAATGCATTCGATGCCATCGAAACATAAGTTTCAATTGCATCGAATTGCCTTCGATTCCATCGAATATATCTAGTGTTTTCACAGTTGGTTGCTGGACGTGTAAGGGTTTGTTTCGATGCCATAGAATAGGTGTTCAATGCCATCAAAGCTGTCTCGATTGTACTTCGATTGCAATTGACAGAACATGAAATTTTTCGATTTTACTTATATCTCCATAGGCTTTAAATAAACTCTAATCTAAGCTTCCCAAGGGTTTTACAAAGATGGTTTTGGGCAAGTTTAGATGTATTCCAAATGGTTCTTTTACCTTATAGGGTTTGGTTTGGGAAGTGAGGCTTAACATACCTGTAAGGTGCACTCAAACTTTGTGATCTTTGTTGTCTTTATATGGGGCTCACTTGACAGAAAGATTCAACATTCATGTATATTGACAAATAAGGGCACTTTCAATTACAGTTTTTCGGCCATTCGCTAACCACAGCGACTGTCACTTGGTACTCAAATTTACTGCGAGACTCGATACATAATTGGCATGAGATGGAAGAGAAATTCCACGCTCAGTTCTTTTCTAAGAACAGAGAGATTATCATGGCCGATCTAGCTTGGTTCCGACAGTTGCCTGGAGAATCGTGCGAGAGTTATATTACACGATTCAAGTGGGCAAAGAGTTGTTATAAAGACTGAGGCTGAGTTTGTGCCACTGTCACAAGATGGACTCGAATATAAGATCCATTAGAAATTCATAGGTACAAAATTTATTGATATGTATGACTTGACTAAAAAGGTCTTTCATTATGAAGAACTCATGTAAGAAGGAGCCAGGCAAAAGAACTCTTCATTAGGAACGTACTACAATGATCCCAATTACGAGATTACAATTGTTGAAATAGTGGCCAAGAAGCCATTAGTATGTTCAGCATTGGTCAAAGAGAGGTCAACCGATTCGATTGCGCAAAAGGCTCAGAAGGTTTACACCTTTGATATTACTAGAGCCGAATTGATATTTGATATTTTGTTGGCCGAAAAATACATTAAAGTTCTATGAACCATAATATACCTTCAACCAATGAATTACGGAAAACCGAGTACTGTAAATAGCGGAACTCGGTCCCATTCGACTAACAAGTGTGTCGTGTTCAAGAACGTTATTAAAGATGACATCAACTGAGGAATATTGAAATTTTCAGAAAATTGTGAGGAGGCGATGTTGATCGGCACCAACCCATTCCCATCCAATGTTGAAGTAAACATGGTCACCACCATTTTGAGAAATCAGCCACGATTGAGGGTTGATATCGGCTCGAGCAGTCAGCGGGATGTGCTATATCGACCCACGCAGGGAGACCGAGGGCCCTCTCATCCTAGCAATGATCGGTCGAATGTTGTCAGGGGAACCCATTGGGGTCCCCAACTTTGTGATTGATGCGCTCGAGGAATTGTCTCTAGATGGAAAGACCCCGCCAAGCAAAGATGAAAGCGTTGTTGTGCAGCGATTCGGCCAAATAATGGCCCCGACCATAGTCATTCTTCGCAGATGGCCCCAAATCACTTCTGATGTTGGGGGCCACCATTTCCAAGGATGGTTAAATCCCCCACCACGCATGAAGGGATTTGGGAACAGTTCATGTATACAAAGTTTTTAGCAGTATTAGAAGCATTGACACGAACCTAGAAGCGTCGATGGTAGAGACAAGGGCCGCTGCAATAAGAGGATTGTGAGAAAATATGATGCTTCTTTAACTAGAAGCGACGACGCCTAAGCCTTTCTGGAGGATTCCTTAAGAACATGTGGTAGTAAACATGGTCGAAGTGGTGCTATCCACTACAGTGCAAAGGAAGTATTCAGATGCTGGTGATGACACAGATCAGTCGATTAACCTTAAAGAGGAAGATAGCTACGGAAGCTTGTTAGATTACCTCTATGAAGAATGCTTCCCAACGGATGAATGGTTCAACAATGAGTTATTAGTGACAGTTGATGCACTGAAGAATGCCTCATCTATCAACCCTTTGGCCGCACTCACAGCTGATGAATATACCAGTCAAACAAAAAATCTAAGCTTTGAGACACTAGGGGGCAATGTCCAAGTGGTGAAATTGTGTTCAAGACATTACCACTAATAACATTTCATTGTAATATGGCCTTTATGTTGCAGTCCAGTTTTCAGGCTAGGCCAACTCATCCAAATAGGATGGCTAGTGACGTAGAAGAGTACACTCCATCGGTGATAATATAACATGCTTCTTTCTCATTTGAAGAAGATACCAAAAATGATTCTAAGATCGATGAAGTGTTGTACATCAATACGGTCACGGTAGAAGCAAGAGAGGTGTCCAAAAGGGTGATTATCGATAAGCGTTGAGTGTCAAATATTGCATATTTTCCCCCATTTATATTTTGGTTTTATGAACATGATAATGCTTAATGGTATATTTTATACATGTTTATGTTGCAAGGTGAGTTTAAGAGCTTGGATTGAAAAGAATATTAAAAGCATGGATTTAATGCTCAAGAATCACCAAGGCAAAGAATGGATCTTTAGAGACCAAGATTGAAGATTTCAAGACCCCAAGATTCAAGAAAATCAAGTGAGGAAGGAAGGAAGTGAAGAAATTAGTGCAGAAATTCACAGAACTGAGCTTAAATGTCATCGAAGCCAGTCTTTGATGACATCGAAGGTTATTCGATGACATCGAAGAATTATAGAAAAATTGAGTTTGGTTGCTGGACAAACTAGATGTATTCTTCGATAACATCGAAGGCTGTTTGATGAGATCGAAGCTAGTCTTCGATGACATCAAACACTATTAGATGACATCAAAGAATTATAGGAAAATCAAGTTTAGTTGTTGGACAAATTGGATACATTCTTCGATGACATCGAAGGCTGTTCAATGACATCGAAGGCATTATGTAGAGTTACGTGAACTGCATAAATTTGAGATGGTTTTGCGAATATATGTGGACAAGGCTATAAATATGGGTTTCCTAAAGACTTCTAAGGATATCTAGGGTTTAGAGAAGCAGAGCAAAAGTGTGAAGCCGTCTCTTAAGAGTTCTACTTCCTTTCTTTCCTAGTTTTTAATGCTTTCTTTAAGGATTCTTGATCCAATCATGTCTATGGTTGGTTAGACATCTTAGCTAGGGCTAAGAGGTGAAGCTTGTAGCATTTTTGGGATGTTTTTCTTGTTTTGATTCTTGTTCTTGTTGAACCTCTTTGATTTCTAGTTATTTTAAGGAATACTTTCAGTTTTTAATGGTTTATTGTGACTTAAATTATAGTAGATCTGTTTTGAATATCTTCTTTTCTTATTTGAGATTGTGGGATTAGTAAATCCTGTTATATGGATCGTGGTTGTCATCCGCAAAGAAATGGATCATGGTTCACATGCAAAATGGATCAACTATGACCCTTTGTGGATGACAACCACGATCCATTTTGCATGTGAACCACGACCCATGAATGGATCGTTGTTATCATCCACAAAGGGTCGTAGTTGATCCATTTTGCATGTGAATCACAATCCATTCCTTTGTAGATGACAAGCACGATCCATATAACATGAGAACCATGACCCATATAGCAAGACAACTTTGACCCATGAGAACTACGACCCGTATAACATGACAACCACGATCCATATAACACGACAACCACAATCCCATGTAACATAGCAAGGGTCACGATTGTAGCATAGTAAGGGTCGTAGCTGTTGGGTTGATGTAATTAAATAACTTGTTTATTTATAAATAATAGGAGTCAAAGTATCCATTCCGTCCACCTTGTCGGCCAGCTCACTGTGGAGCCAAAAAGTCTCGCCTTATGTGGTGTCCACTTCTAACAAACATTGCAGTGAGCCTGGAAAATATTTATAATGGGTGACACTATCACCATTGTTTTCTATTATGTGACTCACACTATCTCTGGATCAGGCTGATATTTGGGCCCTAGCCCTAAGATGACACGACAAGAAGAATGGGTAGCATGGATTATACACATGCATCAGTGTGGGCCCCACGAGTTGGGCCTTGCCCACTTTAAAAAAGGCTTCCGTCCATGTCACATTCTCGAGATTGAAATAACATGTAACTTCTTCCACACTCTAAAACCGTACAAGTACTTATCCAAGGACAAGGGCATTTTCATCTGAAACATTTTATAAAAGTTGTCAGAAGGCCATCCTTGGAATATTTGGAAGGTTGTACCTTTTTAAGGGATTTGACCATACATCAAGGCCAATACGGTCAATTTCCCATAGGTAGGCGAAGGAAGGGTTCATATGTGGGAAGGCCAGAAACAGAGAATAACCATTGCAAGGGTAGTGTTGAAGGCACCATGAATCCTTCTCCTAGACAAGGCCACCAGGGCAATAGGCTCTGAGTTGGAGAAGATCATTCAAGAAGCACTAGACATGGCTACAGTCGGGTGGACCACCATCGTGATTGCACATCACCTCTCCACTATCCGTAATGCCGATCTAATTGTAGGAAATACAGATGGAAGAGACAGATTTAAGAAATTTCAATAAAATATTATTCACACACACCTTTTAACTGAATACATGAAAACCACTTAAATAGACTCCATAGCTTGCATACATTAAATCACATCCTACTTTTTCTCTAATTTATCCCAACAACCCCTGTAGAATAGTAACTGAAACTTGGAACGTTTCCAACACACTAGACCCCTAGACCTATGGGTTTTGACTTATTCAAAAAATAAGAAAATACATGGACTCAATTTGAATTATATCTAACACCAATCGCAGTCGTCAAAAGTGGTGAGGTCATTGAAACCGATTCCCATGATGCCTTGATTCAAAACAAAGATGGGCTACACTTCACTCATCCAACTCTAGCAAATGGCAACAACGACCCAACAACAAGAATGCGAAACCTCAATAGGTCACAATTACAACAGTCAAAGGCTGCTAGCAGACAATGTTATGTGTCCAAGCTTTTGATCACGCATGCACGTATAGGTGGGTAAAAGAAGGGTTCAGATGTTGGGAGGCCAGAAACAGAGAATAGCGATTGCAAGAGCAGTGCTAAAGGCACCACGAATCCTTCTCCCAGACGAGGCCACCAGCGCACTAGACTCTAAGTTGGAGAGGATCGTTAAAGAAGCGCTGGACATGGTTGCAGTCGGCACTACAAGAAAATTGGGCTTTACCGGCGGTTGAAAATGCCTCTAAAAGTCTTAAAAACTGCTGGTAAAGGAATTATCAGCGATTGTACTCGAGCTGTTAAAGGGCGGCGTCGCTATATCTTTTACCGGTGATTGCATATCTTTACTGGCATTTTTGTTGATCGCCACTAAAAATGTACTTTTACAGGTGCTTATTATCCTTTACCGGCGCTTCTGCTGACTGCCAGTAAAAACTATAAAGCGTTGCTAAAAACTATACAAAGTGCCAGTAAAAGTTGTACGAAGCGCCGCTAAAAGGTGAAAAAACGCTGCTAAATGCAGAATCTGTAACAAACGCCGCTAAAATCTGTAACGAACGCTGAGTAAAGCTATAACAAGCGTCGGTAAGAGATGGAAAAGGGAGTAAAAAGCGCCAGTAAAAATGAAAAAAGCGCTAGCAAAAGATGGAAAAAGCGCTGCAAAAGGTTGCCACAGTGCCGGAAAAAGATATGCAGAAACGCTGGTAAAGGCCTAACGAAAAGTTGTTTAGACATATCCAAACGCTGCTAAAAGTATTTTTGACCGCCGCAATAAGGTTGCCAAAACACCAGAAAAGATATGCAAAAATGTTAGAAAAGGCATGCCAAAGTGTCATTTAAACATATCAAAGCACCGGTATACGTCGGTGCAAACCTATGAAGGCATCAGTAAAAGGCTCCCGACAAGCCAGGCATAATTCAAATGTCTTGAAACGCCGACATATGCCACAGAAAACCTTTAAATATGCACAAGTAAAAATTCCTGACTGCTTGTAAAAGTGCTGATCGCGAGTTAATTTTTTTCTTAATCCATTTGATTGTTTATATTTAATTGGAACGTGTATTGTTTTTAAATATTTAGAACCTGAAAAGTGTTGCACAACACAATTAAAAATGAATACTAAATAAATTGTATTACTTTACAATGAAAAACATATAATATTTATAATAATGTGTTGAAAAGTGGGTACAAGGCCCACTTAATTCCCCTAAGAAATGTTAAAGAGAAACAAAGAAACATAGAACCTTCATGCAAAATATTTGGCAGATAAGCTTCGTTGAAATCCATGAATAATAACACGAAACAAATTTATTATTATTTTTTTTAAATTTTTTTTTTCTTTTTAAAAAAAGGCTAATTCAAAACTTTAGGTGTTGTTTGGTTGCAACTTAAAAATAGTTCATCTCATTTAGTTAATAGTAATTATGTATAAGAGATTTTGGTAAGGATTAGAAATATTCTATGATATTTAATGTCTATAAACTGTGATTTCTAATACATAATACTGTTAATTAAAATGAGACGAACTCATTTTTAGGTGTCTACAAAACAGGGCCTTAGGATTTGTTTGTATTCAAGATGAACAAAGGTGGGAATGGGGCCATTGAGCAGCAATGAAAAAACAGCCATTAAAGGTACAAAAGACCTAGAAATCATAGTAGTATGGGGTAAGAGTACCACACTAGGTAGAACATTTCATTTGCAAGTAGGAATCTGCTTGCCAGAAGTACACCTAAAAATCTTATTACATTGATTTTCAATACAAACACTACACCTCCCATTAGGGGATCTTCAAGATCCATTCATGCTTTGGATACCGCTTTGCCATATCGGCAGTAAATATACATCGACTTGGGCCCAATGCAATTGTTGAAACTGATCTAATATTTTAGGTAGCATTAGGAAGTACCAACAAATCGACATTTGATTGAATTTGTTGGTGTTTGAATTGATTCAACATTTGGGGCAGTGCAAAAAGCAGAAACTAAATGACCAGGTAAAATTTTTCTGCTTTTCTCCAAGCTGACCGTGCACAGACGGATTACAAGTGCATTTGGGAATTTCAAAATTCCATAGGATGGAATGGACAAAAAAAATTCCATTGGGTGTCAGATAGTACACCCAAACACCACACCCTTTACAAAAATTTCCATTTGGGAATTCTGAAATTCGCAATGGGCAGAATACACAGTCACCCAAATTGCCATTAACCTCTTTCCTTATAAATGAGCTCAATGACAACTGGGAGCTGGTTCAACCGAAAAGACCCCATTATGAATTGCAGAATGAACTTTTCCATTTTTTTTCCAGACATCGCTCACTTTAAATGGACATTTTGCAGTGTTTGAATTGTGAAAACTTACAAAACAGAGAGGACTCAAGAAAGTGACAAATTTGAAGTGTGTGCATGTGGATCTGGTCTGATTGTATGACATGGGTAGTTTTTTATTTTATCAATCCCAAAATTCATTAAATAAAGAAGCAAATGTGTGTGTGGCCTATTGTGTCAGGGAAAAGAAAACAAGAATAGACCAACCTCACGAATTCTGCGCATAGGAAATGCCTTTTCGGCCTTGAATGTATCCAAAGTCGCATCTACTCCAGCAATCTCACCTTGCTAAATCATTCATAAAACAGTCAGTCAAAAATTATTGAGTAGGAGTATTTTTCACAACATGGGCATGGATTATGTGGATGTGACCATGCCAAAAGAAGAACAGAGTGAAGGGAATAGATAGCAATGATGTGCTAGCTTCAAATTAAAATATTATGCATGCATGTCCCTTGATAGTGGAATGATGAACAGGACTTGTATAGCCAGCCCAATTAATTGGGATAAGGCTTTGATCTCGGAAAGGTATCCCTTTTCATGTGTGTCTAGGGATTCTAAGGAAGACTACTAGTCCCCCCAACAAAGGGATCTTGCTGAAAATATAAGAAAGCTTTGTGATGTATTTTATCTAGCAACAAGAGAATATGAACCTTTAGGAGGACCCAAAAGAGCCATACCACTCATACCCGTACCTTGATGCAGGTACCAGGGTCCAGTTGAAGCACTCATGTAACATAACATACTGAAGCCCATATTCTAGCATAAGAAAGAACAAAAATTAAAAGAAACAGGGTAGCATCCAAATCCAATAGAAACAGAAATTGACATGTGACAACTCTTTAAATAATTCTTGCAAAAGATATGCAATTTTCCTTTTATATGGGGGCAGGTTGGGTTTTGAGACACAAGGCTAGTTGGAACTTATCAGTGGTTGGAAGGTAACTTATAATGCATCAGGTTGGAAATATTTCAATCTACCTTGCTTAATATTCTTGTATGCCCATTTTCTATTTTTTGAGAATGGAAATGTAGTTTTTCCATATCACAAAATGATTAGTGAGCGCAATCAAATCAATTAAGGTGGGTGGAGATATCAATTCCGTGAATGAATGTATAAAATAGATGAGCATGAGAGGGACTTTTTGTGGCCCACCAAAGACAAGGTGATTTGCACCGTTTGTTATGTTTGTTAAGTACGCCCCAAGACATATGTAAAGAATAAAAAATAAAGAAGGGTTTGATTTTGAATTATTAATGGAGAGTTATGGTTACAGTCTTCATGGTGTTGAGTTATAGTTTTAAAAATTCCATGACTCAAAGCCTGAGTTGTGGACGAGTCTCTTCATTTTCTGTCTTTTTTGAGTTTTATGACAATATTTAATAGAGATTTTTATGGCAAATTTCCTCATTAATTTGGATTTTACAAATAATGAGGAATTTTGCTAACCAATGTGAATTTATCAAAATGTTTTTTCATTTTTATTTTTAAGAAAGTGTTGAAGTCGATCAATTGGCATGTTTATGATATGCATGGCATCCAATGGATGATCAGATGACCAAAAAATATGGTGGATCCAATCTCTGGGTAGTTCACACCATAAAAATAATTTGCACCAAAGCGGACTGCATGTGCCCTTTGGATGGAAATCCATCTAGGCAGGGCTTTCATGGGCCTATCATGATATATGGGTTTTATCCATGTCATTCATTCATTTTTTTCATATTATTTTAGACTGAGCAAAAAAATGAAATAAATTCAAGGCTCGAGTAGACCACGCCTAAGGAAGTGATGGTGATAATGATGCCCACCATTGAAACTTTCCTAGTGCCTACTGTGACGACATTCTAATCTGTTTACAAGGTCACATAAATTTGAATGAAGAGGACAAATTTTAACTCGATCCAAAATTTTAAAGGGCATAGGAAGTTTTTAATAGTAGGTATTTAATCTGAATGAAGAGGACTGCCTCTGCCCACTAAATAACTAAAATCAGCATCACAAATCATGAAAATTTAAACAGTCAAACTAAACAGATAGACATGAATAAAGAGCGAACGATTAATATTAATAATTGGGGGTTGTTTTTTCAATCCCTAAAATGCCAAATCAATGTGTTCCTCGGAAGTTAAAAGACTTCAACATGGCTGTGTTGGGTGTCAATAGAATCAATATCAAAGCAGAAATTATATGGAATTCCATGACATGATTGGGGTTTTCATCACACCAGAGGTTGGGCCAAAAGAAAAAAGAACAAAATTGAAGCAAAAAAGATGTTTTACTGGTGCACAGTTTAGGACAGGAATCATTTGAGTAGCCTTACCAATCCGAGCAATAACATCTGTGGCAATTAAAACCCATGGCTTTCCGGCCCTGAAACTATCAACTGCATTTTCTCGCTGTGGAAACAAATTAAAATTTTTTTAAAAAAAAAAACAAAAAAAATTAATACTATGAAAAGCAATGCCTCCCTTAGGAACTAAGTGAATACTGGAATTACCAATACAATGAATAAATAAAGAAAATGGATGAAGAAACACATAAAGACAATTGATATAGTAACAAACCACCATATAGGGAAAAGAGATCCACCTTGAAAGTGAAGGGAAAATGGAAATTCAAATAGGCAGGTATACAAGGAAAATATTCAGCTTAGCAGAGTACTCCATGTAGAATAACACCAAATAGGTTCCACACAAACTGATACAAGTCAGAAGCATGCAAAAGAAAATCATTATACAAGTAATTACACACAAAAGATAGACAAGCATACCTCACGACTCAAGAAGAACTTCAAATTTTTAAAGAGAGACTTGCACTATCTGGTCTCCTTATCTTCTTCTTCATCCTTGCCAGAGGCCCATAAGATGAGTGGGACTTCTGATGAATGGTAAAGTTTGCACATTTTCTAATATCAATAACAGGTTGGCCCATAAGATGCAAAATGGAGAAATTGAGAAAAATTTCAAATCTGACGTACTTGTTTGAGTTTGGGTGATTTAAAACAACGAAAACCAAGATAGGGCTGTATTATGAATATCAAATCCTAAAACAGTTACTATTAGAAAAAGCCTTTTTTTGTGCACGTGGGCGTGCTTCTTCTTTCTTTTTTTTTTTTTCTTTTGGTTGATCAGTTGAGCAACCCAGACAAAAAAATATTCAGTAGTCATGGAATCTAAAGAGTGTAAAACCTAGATATTATAGCAAAGGAATCTAACTTATGCATGTGTGTGTGTGTGCGTGCGCGCGCACACATACATGCGTCAGCATGTGCATGTGTACACGCACACACACATTTGGGGAGGAGGTCAAGTTTGGTTTTCCTCTATCACCTTCCATCAACAAGATAAACAATTCATTACAGAGATGTCAATTAAATTCAATACCTAAGTTTCTTCTCCTCTTTGCTTCTAGAATCATTGTTGGACAGCTTTGCCTTGTCACATTCTCCCTGGAGCAATTTCTCAAAAGCACTTTCTTTTGCTTCCAAAGTTTCATGAATGACAGCCACTTGGTCCTTGAAAAACTGCTCCATGTAATCCATCTAGAGGAAAAAAGAGAGCATTCAACCCAAAAAATAAAATTTTTTTAAAAAAAAGAAAGAAAGAAAGAAAGAAAGAAAGAAGGAAAGAGAGAAAAATTCAAGAAGACATGCCACATGGTCAACAAAAAAACATGAAGATCCTCTCTTTTGGGTGTGGACGGGTGGGTGGGGCAATAGTTGAATAAAACAATGACTACTTTTATCCACATGTGTTGTCTATTTGTTTCTTCCATAAAGAAGGGAAAAAATGATACCCAAAAAAATGCTAGTACAGAATGTCTTTTTTTTTTTTTTTTTTTTTTTTTTTTTTAAAGATCAATATACAGAATGTCTTAACGGCTGCAGCTATATGTATATTTTTTTTCCTTTTGGTGTTGATATTTCAAAAATATAAGAAAGAGATTGTACGTAACACTCATCCAGTGGTCTAATTTCACTTGTAAAAACAGCCTCTATTGTAATAAATTACAAAATAAATGTGCTTTTATCCATTTATCTGAACTTGTAAGAGGTTTCATGCTGACAAAGGTCCCTAACACACATAGGTGCACTAACATAACATACAAGAACTATAAACTTTGACAACTAAAGTGATAATAATAATAATAGATATCCTTCCCATGTTTGATTGGTCTAGATGCTTTTGACAGTTATTACCACAGGAATCCCATGGAATGTTTCAGAATAATTAAATCTGACAAGGTGACATCCATTACACTCTGCTAGAGCATCATAGCTTTTTTTTTTTTTTTTTTGGAATTGTTACTAAGGTTCCCAAAATGCCCAAAATGCCTGATACAGCTTCCTTGGTTCCTAAACACCACAACAGGAAATGAGAGAGAGAGAGCTATTTTCACATCTGAAACATCTATGGGTCACAAGATTCCAAGATGCTCCCTTTAGTTTTGAAAACACATAAAAAGGAGATTGCAGTTATTATTGATATATGGAGAGTAGAGAGGATTAACACACCTTATTTGCTAGCTGTACAAGGCACTTCTCTAGAGCAGAATGCAGAGCAGCCCTCTGCTCATTTATGGCATCTCCCAATTTTGGTAATTCAATGGAGCACAGGAAGCATTTGCGCAAGTATCTCATCAGGTCATTTATTGCACCAACTATAGCTACAGAAGGCTCCAGCCTTGAGTGCTGAGCTAGATTTATGGTAACATTGACTACATCGATTTGCATGCTAGGCTGTTAATTGACATTTTTGTGATCCAAATGCTTGATAAACAAGTGGCCTACTTTTGACTACTCAAAGTTAGACAAATTGCCCATATCTAAGACATCACCATATCACCATACCATCATCAGAAGACCATGAATGCACAAAAAATTGGAGAAAATTCAAACTACCACTGACCTGCACCTAGTCTCCATCACTGAATCCACTGCAAAATAAACTATCCCAAGCAGTGGATTCAGCTAGCCACTAATGCATAGATTGACCATTAACTATGGACATCATCTGCACTCAACTAATAAAAAAAGAAAAGAAAAGAAAGAAACCAAGTAAGAAGAAAGAAAGAAAGAAAGAAATCAACTCCAACCTCATCAATTCGGAAACAAAAAGATGCTGCAATGCATGAATCACTGAAAGAGTGTCTGACATCTGAACAGCCCATACAAATAATTTATGGGGCCATTTCATTTTATGATAACAACCAAACTCTATGAATCAGTCAAAATCAGAACAGATACTTGGGGCTGTTACTGGCCTGCAGTTCTGCACTACAACTTAAAACCATGGAATTTGATAGGATATTGCCCAGCAAAACCCCACTGCTCATGACAACAACAAACCATTTTTTCTGCAGGGTTTCTTACCTATCATAAATGTTCAAAAAATTCTAAGAGAAGGTGAAACATGATTGTTAGAATGCATTACTGAAGCTCAAATAAAAGACCTGAATGTCGAATCTATCAGCAATCTGCATATCGTTTATACTTCTTTTTCCATTTGAAGGGAAAAAAAGAAGAAGAAGAAGAAGAACGAAGTAATGATATAAAAAAAAAAAAAAAGAAGCCAATTTCTTTGGAAAATAAGGATCCAACAAGACAAGAAAATATCTTTGTATCTCTGAATAAATATGATGTATCTTCACATTCCTTGGCTGAATAAGCGACAGCACCCAGCATAAATATACACATAAAAGCTACTTAGCCATGCCCTGACAAGTTCTATTAGTGTCAACAATTCCATTTCAATCCTTGAAAGCACTTTAACAATCAAGCTGGCAGACAATTTCTCAATAGGTAGGATACTGTACATCCCAAAACAGCACCAGCCCTGACCCGTCGAATACAAATTAAGGCAGGAAGTATCAAACCCAACAATCAAGATGACTAAAATTGTTAAACACATGATAAAATTCTTATTTACTGTGATTAAAAATGTTGGTCTCTAGAAACAGAAAAAGGAATCCACAAAAGTATTGACACATATGACAGTCACTCCATTAACTTTTCAAAAATAATAATAATAATAATAATTCTTTTATGATAGCTAAGCTGGGATTGAACCCGAGACCTCAATGTCGAAGCGCACGCTGTCTACCATTTCAAATAAAAGAAAACAAAAAAATTAATTTCCTTTTTTTGATAGCTAAGCTGGGATTGAATCCAAGACCTTGATAGAGAAGTGCCCGCTGTCTACCATTGAGCTACAAGCTCTAATCCTGAATAAAAAATGAACAGGAGAGAGATTGAGGAAGGAAGCGCCCGCTGTCTACCATTGAGCTACAAGCTCTAATCCTGAATAAAAAAATGAATGGGAGAGAGATCAAGGAAGGAAGTGCCCACTGTCTACCATTGAGCTACAAGCTCTTCCATTTGGCATATGGACCCATGGTTCATCATCCAGACCATCATTTAGTTGTGTTTGGCGTGGATGGGCTATGTTGGACAAGCTTAGACCCTGTTTGATAGATGCCTAAAAATGAGTTCATCTCATTTTACTTAGCAGTAATTATGTATTAGAGATCTTAATCTCTGATACATAATTTTTGTTAGCATGAACTCATTATGCATTAGAAATCCAGACGTTTCTGTTTGATCAACTCATTTATAGGTGCCACCAAACAGGACCTTAGCTTTTGAAGTTGACCTTCCTGTATATGGCTGGACGAGAGACACACAAATTGTCCACTTACAACAGAAATAAAATAAAATACAAAAGTCTCAGAATTGGTTGTTGGGGTCTTCCAATATGAGAGGTTTTGAAGGCATGGTCCATCATAATGGAACAGGCCAATGGCCTGGATTACCAATTGATGGACATCCAGAACTGAATGCCCGTGTCTTCCCACATCAACATCCTGACCACAATATACCGCCATTAATACCCATAACCCAAATCTTCAAAGCCATTGTCAACGCCTAACTTGCAGCCATTTCCACCTCTAGACCTCCTGCAACCAAAGCCAGAGAAAAAGTACAGAAAGAGTAAATAGGAAACAAGTCCATCCAAAGTGTCGGTACAAAAGAAAAGAGGAGAAGATACAGGCGAGGGCGAATGGTCCAGAAGATGGAATAAGTCCAGTCTGAATTAAGACAGACATTCCTAAGGGCCTGATGAAGGGCCATCATCCCAACCACTGCAGTTCTGACCCTCGTTTGGGCCTCTCTCTGCTGCAAATGCCACCAATCTGCTCTCATTTCTGGGGCTTTTGATTGGGGTTTTGGGGAGCCAAGGAGAGGTAAATTGGGAATTGGGGGGAATCTGTTGGAGAAGTGCTGAAATCTCCACCATTTATCTCTCCTCAATCCACTTCTTCCAAGAAGATTCTTGGTTGAAGCATTTCTTCAAACATGTAGGAGGCCATGGACAGTGGCGGATATGGCTTCCACTGCCATGGTTGCTGCCCAATTTCCGGCCATCAAAAGAGGAAATGAGAGAGAAAGAGAGAGTACCTTTGACTTCATGCTCTGATTTCTTCTATTCCCGTCGGCTATTGGAGGGAGATCGATCAAATGACTGCTTCAAAGAGAACGAACTGGGAGACGTTGATAGAGAGGGAGGGAAATCAGGGAGATCGAGAGAGGGAGGGAGAGGAAGGGAGAGAGACCCAGAGAGTACGAGGGAGAGAGATCGGGGAAGGTAGAGGGAGAAGCGAGATGGCAGAGAGAGAGATCGAGGAAAGGAGAGGGATAAGCGCACGGGACGAGAGAGAGAGGGAGTGCGCGATAATAGAGGGAAAGAGAAACGGAAATGAATATATTTCCTCCCTCCAGCCTGCTCAAGTTTCAGCATTTCACCGGCGCCCACACTTCAGAATCACGAGCGATTTTGGACGGCTGCCGGTGATTCCCATAGTCACTGGCAGTTATAAATGGCCGCCGGTAAAAATAGCGCCCGGAATAGCGCTTTTCTTGTAGTGCGGGCGGACCACCATCGTGATTGCACATCGCCTCTCCACCATCCGTAATGCTGACCTAATCAAAATCGTCCAAGTTGGTGAGGTCTTGGAAATCGGCTCTCATGATGCCTTGATTCAGAACGAAGACGGGCTACACTTCACTCATCCGACTCCAGCAAATGGCAACAACGACCCAACAACAAGAAGGTGAAACCTCAATAGGCCGCAGTTACAGCAGCCAAAGGCATTCAGCTGCAAGCAGATCTAGCTCGGCCAACTCATTTTCAGCAACGGGAAATCAGCATCAAACATTTGGAGAAGAAGAAGAAGAAGAAGACAATGTAGACAAGAAGCAAGTGCCTGTAGTGCCGAGTTTCAGGAGATTACTGCTGCTGAACCTGCCGGAATGAAAACAGGCGAGTTTGGGGTGCATGGGTGTGGAGGCTTTCGGTGCAGTGCAACCAATGTATGCGTTTGCAATGGCAGCATAATATCTATCTATTTCTTAAAGGATGATGGGAGATCAAATCCAAGATGAGGAATTACAGCCTTTTGTTCTGTCTTTGGCCTTCTTCTCCTTCGTCAATATCATACAACATTACAACTTTGCGGCCATGGGAGAATAGCTTACAATCAGGATAAGGGAGAGAAGGTCGTCCAAGATCCTCTCTTTTTTTCTTTTTTTTTTGTTACACACGCGCACACACACCACACACTCACGCTAGTGGAATTTCACCACTATGGGTACTCGAACCCTTGACCGGGAGTTGAAACTCCTGAGAGTCTACCGCCCGCGCAAGTGTAAGGACCCTGTTGTCCAAGATCCTCACCTTCGAAGTGGGCTGGTTTGATCAGGATGAGAATTCTTCAGGAGCTGTCTGCTCTAGGCTGGCCAAGGATGCCAATGTGGTACGAACGATTTTCCTTCACTTTTTAAGTTGTAGTGTCACGTACATCGTACATGCGGATAGTGAGAAGCACACCTCAATTTCACATTGGTCCAGCCATCTTAACCATGTTGTTTTGGTTGCAGAAATTTGGATTGCTGACCCTAATAACATTGGTTGTCCATTCGATTGGCCAGCAATTTGATGGTTATGATTGGTCGATCCGTATGAAATTCAGGCTGCTCTCGATCCACAATGGAACTATGGATTAGGTTCACATACGCCACATGGATTGCCAATGTAGCACATAGCTGGTCGTTGTCCTGGACCATTCATCGGGTGAGGACCATAATTTAAAGTTCAAAAGATATCAATTTCCATTGGTGGCTTACATAAAGCTCTGTCAACTTCCTTAGACCACTTGAACTATCATTTTTTTATGCGTTGTGTAATGAGTCCTACAAAAGAAATGAAATTCTTCACAAACCAATACCTTTTCTGTATACGTTATGTACTAGGTGCTACTAGCCTACCTTCTTGAGAAGGATTTGTCCAAATAGTCTGGCATGAGGTATCACACTCAACTTAGATAAGCTTTTCGAAACTTAGTAATGCTAAAATATTACTTGTATATATTCTTTCCTTAATTAACATAAAACTTTGCTTAGCATCCGCAGACCATGTGAACTAATGTGCTATAATAAAATTGAAATTCTTCACGAACCGACGGATGCACTCTCCTCGAGTGTACTAGATTTCACTATCTTGGAGGTTTTAAATCAGGTTCACCTTTAACCTTTACAAGCGTACACTCCCACCGGAGGCCTAAACAAGGACTTACACATGTACACACCCATGTTGGTGGACCACGTCTCCACCCGTGTCGGTTGCTCTCACAGAGATTTAGTTTGTTTTCTATCGGCTAACTAACAACCACTATGGTCCTAATCCATTGACTTACGTATACTCCTATCAGAGGCTTCCACAAAGATTAATACATACGCACCCACATCCGATGGCGGTCCTACATAAGAACCTACATACACTCCCGTTGGAGACGATACTACACAAGGGCCTAATTGAGTTTGGATTTCAAAGTCGATGAACTCTAAAAGCGACAACCTTAGTCGTTGAATTGAGCTCCGTTGATGCACTTTACTTTGAAATGTGTTTTCACTTCTTGAATCCACTTTTCTTGTGCTCCCCCAATCATTGATGCGGATGCTTTAGCTAATTCGATTGGCTACCTTGCATTTGATACTCCAATGAGGCTATTAAGATAATGGGAGAATGGTTAAATCACTTATAACTAATAGGATATTTGTTTTCCAATAGAGATTTACCTAGATGGTTATTCTAGAGGATTTAAATATGGATTTACCTATAGGTTTGGTCTCCAATCTCTAGAAAGGGAGGAGTTCATGTACATCTTTATAATGGAGTTTGGAATGCTTTGTAGAGTGATTAATCAAATGAAAGAAGACATGAAACTCTTTAGTTTAGAGGCTAAAAGAGGGATTATGAGTGGAAAATCACCTAGGCTCTAATTTCACAAAAAATCATCCATTTGTTCAAGGATCGAATGCCGTTTTATAGAGAAAATGTCTCTAACGGCTATGAAACGGTTAGTTCAATGGTACTGTCGATAGGGTAGAGCAAGCCTCGATAGGATCGAAGGTCCTTCGATAGGATTGAACTGGCTTTCGATCGGATGAAGAAAATTTAGAGATATGTAGTTGGTTTGATAGATTGTTTCTTATATGTTATCGAGGAGATCTTTAATCGTATCGAGTCTTATCAACAACCTGTCAATAGGGGTTGTCGATAGGATCGAGATCCACTTGAAATTGTTGATTGTTCACAACCCCAAGTGCAAGGTCAGATGTAGTACTAATTCGGTGAGACCGAGGTCGAATCCACAGGGAATGGTTAACATAGTTTATAACTAATCTAAATCTAACTTGGTTGTCTGGGTTTTTAATCTAGCGATTTTGAAAAAATAAAAATCAAAGACTAAGGATCCAAGAATCCACCTATAACAATCTTAATATTAATCTACTTGATTCAATGATAACTCAATTGAAATCGAAGTCCTATCCTATCCAATCAGATGATAGAGCGGTTAAAACAGAATCTGATCTTTCATTTGATTAGTTCCCAAATATCCGTCTAATTGTAATGATGACAGAAAATTCAATCATCTACCATGCCTAGGAGATGATGGTGAACAACGACTTATCCACTTCACATAATTTAAAATAAGTAAGAAGATATTTAAAGTTCTCACAGCATGTAATGCCCCGTACTTTTCAATACTCAGGTGTTACTGTGTAATCTAACTCAATTGAATGTTATTCTAAACTAGGCTAAAAACCCTAGAAATCATCAACGGTTATCTCTAGAATTGATTTGACATTTAGGTTATCAAGGATTATTAGTATACGCTCTAATCTGAGAGTTATGGTCTAACTAAGCTATTGATTGGCCTGACTGTCAGGCGAGTAGGCAACCATAAATTTTTGGACTTAATGGATGGGTTAGATTCCCCCTAAGACCATTCTGGTTCAGGTTGAGAACAATCTAACCATCGGATATGCAAGGATTAACAAAAATTAAACAGATTAAACCATTTAGCATCAATGGCAGGATGTAAATATAAAACCCCATTGATCGTTAAGTCTATGGTATCTTGTTCAATGATCAAACATTAGATCATGTGAATTTGACTGTTAGATGGTAATAGTGACAATCAGTTGCACTTAGATTAGTTGAAGCCCTTTTAGGACCATTGGTCATTGACAGTGAGTTAATCTGACCGTTAAACTCCCTTGAAAATGGACTAGGATCCTATATGAGCCTTAGAGATCAAATTTAAAGATGATCTAATCGTCAAGTTGACGGAAACCCCCAAATAGGACCCAAGAGTCATGTAGTGAGGCCCACCCGTGGTTTAAATATGCCCCATCCCTGCTTAAGTGTCCCACGACATGACAAAATACATATATAAATGATAGTATTAATATTGTAATAGTAATATACAACACTCAAACCCACAGCCCACTAAGGGATCGTCCACATCCCAACTCCTAGTAATGGGATGCACCGTTGACAACTCACTTGGATAGTCCTTAGGACCTTTTCAACCGTTGATGTTCAATGATAGAGTAATCTGACTAGCAAATTGATGAAATTCCACAACTAAAGACTTAAAGTATAGGAGGATGGCCCACCTGAGCTGTGGATCTACTTGGTTTCTGGTCAGACGACCCAGATGGGCCTGTGGAGGATCATGGACGGAGTGGATTTCTCACAAACATCACGGTGGCCCCCACAAAGGAGTGATGTGCATAAAAGAGGCGTGCACCAGCTGTGCAAGGAACCTACTAGCTTGGTCAAATTGAGTTTGACCTGAGTTTTCTCTAAAAAGAGAAACTCTCTCTCTCTCTCTCTCTCTCTCTCTCTCTCTCTCTCTCTCTCTCTCTGGTTTTCACCAGCAGACGAATAGGCGTCCGTCTGTTCTGATCGGTGACCCACCATTTGGCCCCATTAGGATGATCCGAACCGTCCATTTTATATAGGACCCACGTGTGACCAAAACCCGATACGTTTCACACAATTCCAAACATGTGCATGCACACGATTCTAGCTGCAATCGGGTCCTACAAACACAATGTTTCCAAAAATGAAAACTGTCCCTGATGTTACCAAGGTGGCGATCTGCATGAGGCCAAATCCGCCCATCCTAGCCGTCCATCTAGTGAAGCATTCTCAACCGTCTAACTCCCTGGATTATGGTTTCCACCTTAGTAGAACAAAACCAAGGCCGATTTTGCAATATCGGTCGTATCTGGAGGCAGTTGCAAGTGGATTGAATCCGGGCGGAGTTAGGATTTGCTACAAAAGGGAGAGAAAACGCCTCTTTGCATGCATTTTTTTTTTTTAAAAAAAAAAACCTAGAAAGCTGGCCACAATCTTCCTCCAGCGAACCCACCACCCAAACCCTCTTAAAGCTTCGAAGAGCCCATCCATAAGCCTTCTAGGACCTATATGGACTGTCTGAAAGAACCAGATTAAAGGAAGAAGCAGTGTTTTCAAATACACCATTAATGGCGTGTCATCTTCTACACCGCTCAAAACCGAGTCGAAATCGGTTCGGGCGCATGTCTTCAGACTCTCACTATATGGAGACGTCCCTGGTGTTGGAGGAGGTAGATGAAAAACAAATGGAAGAAGAAAGAAGAGAGAACGGGAGGGAGTGAGCTCAAGCTGGTGCCCCATTGCACCAGGCAACTTAGCCCGACTGAGTTGCTGCTGAACTTGGACCCGCTGGCGTTGACTTAGTCTAGCCACTAAGTCACTAACTCGTCCCTGGTCGTCCAACGACGAGGCTGGACCTGCAACAGAGATGGGAAGAAGAAAAGAGAGAGTGAGAGGAGGTTCGAGTCGGGTCAAGTTGCTGCCCAGTGAACCGGACCGAGCTGCGTCTGGGTTCAGGAGTTGCTGGTCGATACAACAGAAGGAAAGATGGGAAGAAATAGAGAGAGAGAGAGAGAGAGAGAGAGAGAGAGAGAGAGAGAGAGAGGAAGGAAGAAGAAAGGAGAAGAGGTAGTTGGTGCATTGTTGCACCATCCTTAACAGAGTCGAGTTTGCCTCACTACCCGTCTTTGTGCAGTCATTGAGTTGACTCAGCTCGACCGGGGCTGAGTTAGGCCTGGTTTGATGGCCATGGCTGGATACTTCTAGCAGTAGCAAAAGAAAGAAGAAAAGGGAGAAGGAAGGGAAGAGAAAGAAAGAAGAGGAGAGGGAGTCGAGTCCCGAGTCACTGCCGAGTTAACTCAGTCGGAACCCACCGAGTCTAGTTGGGTTAAGCTGGGCTTAGGTCTAGTCCAAGTATGGCTGGATATTCCAACAAAAGAAAGAGAAGAGGTAGGAAGAGAGTAAAAGAAGAGAGAGGAGAGTGGGTGATGTCGAGTCAACTCGGCTATCATTTCTACTGAGTTGACTTGGTCGAGTTGTGCGGAGTTGGGTCAGCTTAGTCGAGTCGTGTCAGGTTGAGTCGCTGAGCGGGCCGTCGGTTCGAATTGAGGCCAAGCTGAACTACTGAGTCGACCCACTGAGTCGAATTGTCGAGTCAAGCAATCGAGTCGACGTAGGTGAGTCAACATTTTCTTTCCATGCTAGATTCATTTTAATGTATTATTGTCATTGATACCACTATTTTATGAGGATTGACAACATTAGATATGATTAGCCATTAGTAGATTATTTGTGCCTAACCTAGTTATTGTAAACAAAATTGTAATTATCAAATAGTAGTATTTTGTTTAATTACTCTTAAATATTATCCTTAATGGTAGATCATAGTATCTATTGTCATGACTAGATTCATTATTGATAGTTATGATCATCATCCTTAGAAAATATTATCATTTTTCTTATGGGATTAGCATAATTCTTGTTAATATGATTATTGATATTAGTCCTTATTATATTATGGTTATTAAAAATTTTATTATTATTACTTGTATTATTTAAGAGGTTATTAGTCATTATAAGAGTATTAGATAATGTCGGTATATTTAAATATGAACTTGTGAATCATCATTATAAATATTGATTATTTAATACTTCTATTATGACTATTATTTCATTCATGGTACAATAATAATAATAATAATAATAATAATCAGAGTTCAAATCCTAGAATCTAAGTTTAGGACTAAACCCTAGGATGAAAATCCTAATTTTACATCAAAACCCTAAGATAAGTAATTCAAACCCTAAGCTATGATCTTAAACCTAGGTAGTGCGTAGAACTTGGATCTAATTGTACAAGTTCATGATTGTGGTAGGATTCAATTTTAAGGGCGCAAGCACTGATCGACAATAGAAGGTGATTCGGTTCATTAGGTGATGATTTCTTCCCCTTAAGGTTTTCATTTCCAAATTAGTTTAAGTAATATTTTTTTTTTAATTATTAAGAATCAAAATTGTTATCTCATAGCATGCGACCTCTTACATTAGTATGATTCTTAAGACATGATTTATATCTGATTTATGGTTGATAGTCGCTTATAGATCTTTATTCACTACACTTACTAGTGGGTAATCCCTCTTGTGTATGTGAACCCATACTTAGGATGTAACCAGATGGAGTGTGATAAATGGACCCTCGATTTGGAGGTTGTAAGAGACATGGAACGTTAATGTGGGATTTACCATCCATAGGTCATATGGCTTGAGTGACTTAGAAATGACCGTTTTAACAGCTCTGATTTAGCCTTACCTAACCCCTTTGCCATCTCGAATTAATGTTCCGAGCATCCTTTTACTGCTGCGATTTAATATCTGTCCCATGTTTTGACGGTTGTCTTGCATGGCTTCGATGGCCTATAACTATGCGATGGTAATCCTTACTTATTGAATTTGATTGGCCACTGGTCGACGAACACCCATTAAACATCCTAAGATGAGGAAATCTCATGAGCCGGGATGGTGGGAATGGGACACTATACCCGAGCCGTCGGCCTACGCTAGGTGACAAGCCTCCCATAGTGACCATTGAGTTACTCAAACCGACTGATTGTAATTAAAATAATAATAGTTTGGCTAATCATGCATTCATAGCATACTGGCAATGTCGGGTGGTTAATTCTAGATACTGTAGTACGTGCCCTTAGGTTTAGTAGGGTATCGTTTTGTTAGCTCCCAGACCATTGACTATCGACCTACGTGATGACTTGGTCACTATGCTGTACGAGATATGTTACGCTAGTGACCGGTTACTACATGATGACTTGGTCACTATACTGTACGAGATATGCTACGTGTGCATGGTTGACGAGCCCAAGTCCGACTGGATGAGCATCCCTAGGTCGATGTGCATTCACGCATCCATGCACTTAAAAAGATTGCATCTGTATTATTTTAATTGCCTTGCTTTTTTTTTTTTACTATGATTAGTTAAGGTGGCGGTGTGTAATCTTGAGAGGAATTCACACTGAGTTGGCCACTCATCCATCAAATATATAACCGTACAGGTAGCACAGGTGACCTAAAGACACTCATGTCTAAAGTGATAAAGAGCAGGGTACAATTATCAGGGATGTATGGCTGTATCTACTAGAAGAAGTTGTGTCACCTTGCAGCTCAAGTTTATATACATTTTATTATTTCTCTTATGTAAATTATGTAATTCCTGTATTTGTTAATATTGAGACATTGGTTTGCATAAGTCATTATGGGCATTCGCTCGTATATTCTGAATGTAAGTGCAAATTTTCCTTCATATATGGGCCTTACATTCATATTAAGGTGGGACTCAACAGATGGCCACAAATATATCAAGATGTATGTGTACATATATATATATATATATATATATATATATATATATATATATATATATATATATATATATATATATATATATGAAATTTGGCTCTCTATAGGTTAACACTCAAGTTTTTGGAAAATAAGTCATATACTCGGGTCTTGAAAACACGGGGTGTTACACAGCATCTATTGTAATCAGAGTCACAATAAGCCATAGAAAATTGAAAATATTCCTTAAATTAAACTATAAATTAATAAAGTTCAACATAAACTTAAATCAAAATAAGATAAACATCAAAATAAACTATAGGTTTCATCCCTTAACCTTAGCTAAGGGATTAGCTTGAGAAGAGTAATATCCTAAAAGAAAAACAAAAAAATCAACTAGAACCGTGAAGAAATCAAAGTGGAAGAACATTGTTGGCACTTCACCTAGGCCTTCTCTCTCTTTTCAAACTCTAGAAGATGCTTTGAAATGTTTTAGAGACTCATATTTATAGTTTTGGAACTCCAACTTTCGCACTGACATAGAGATTTCACAAACCGACCTTGGATTTATGCACTTCTATTACGCTTCGGTCAGATCAAAGTTGGCTTCGGTCAGATCGATGTTGAATTTGAATTGAGGTCGGATTGTCTTTAATGGTTGCTCGATTTCGGTCATACCGAACTTGGGTTCGGTCAGACTGAATTGTATTTCGATTGGATCGAATTAACTTCTTTTAGTGCTGGATCTTTTTGTGCACTTTCGGTCGCGCAGAATTCTTCCTTCGGTTGGATCGAATTTGGTTTCAGTTGGACCGAATTAGCCCTGAATTTCATCTTTGGTTGTTGGATTGTTTTGTGTGATTTTGGTTGGACTGAACTTCGCTTTGGTCGGACCGAATTGAAATGTTTTTCTGTTGTAGACTTTGTAATCTTTGCAGTCCTTTCTTCCTCCTTTGCACTTGATTTTCTTATATCTTTGCCATGTGAATTCTTCATCAATGACTTCCAAATCTCTAAATCTTCGTTGCCTTCTTTTGAGCCTAAATCCATCCTTTTAAGAGCATATTCATTATAAGGTTTTGAATCACCTCACATGAAAAAAAAATGTATATAATTAAATCAAATTATTAATTAAATGCTAGGAAAACTAATGTAATTGAAGGGTTAAATATGCAATATTTAAGTCTTATTGCACCCCCCAATTAACATTTTGCTAGTCCTGAGCAAAACATGCGAAAGATATTTTGAAAACCAATGTATAATTTCCATTAGCTCAAGCGATTCTAAAAACAATCCAGATTATAAAAATATAAACTAAATTAATGTTGAGAACTACTTTCTTCTAAACTTTAGCACTTGGTAACTTTCCTAATAAAGTTCAAAGCATTAATCCTACAATTAGAACAATCTTAAACATTGAGTTTCATGGGTGCATAGTGAAGTCTAGACTTATTACAATCAAAAGTTCAATTCTCTATTTTCATGATAACATTGATAATCAAAAGAGCATTTAGGATAACCAAAACCTAAATTAGAACTTGCCTTATAGTTTAACATTATATTCTTCCAGCTTTTGATTTTTTCATCGACGGCTTTCACACTATGTTCACTTTTTTTCTTCTTTTTATTTTTCATAACAATCTTTTCAATGAACTTCCATAGGTAGCCCTTTTCGATGATAACTGTTTTTTAGTTGGGTATTACTTTATTTTCTTTTCAATTCTTCGCATTGAACATGATGGACAAATTTCCCAGGTTGGTTCCTACCATGTTTAATAATCATTAAGTTAACAATTCGATATCAAACTAAAACTTTGATGTGTAAGCTAGATGTGACATGTAAAATCATGAATCATTCAATGTTTAAAAACTTTTAATTATAAATTAATAACTCAAACTTAACTTTGAAATCTACTAAATAACTAACATTCAGATTTCAACAATTCTCAATAATAAGTATCTTATCATTCTAATATCTAAATTATCTTTAAGATCACTTAATTTTACAGAAATTTTCAAAACACAAAAATTATAACTAAAAAATTTAACAATTTTGCTCAAATCTGAAGAATTTCCAAGGGAAACCGACCCCCCAATCAAAAATCTACATTGTCCTCAATGTATAAACATCTACAATAAGAGCAAAATTGATAGCTAAGAAAATAAAGGGAAGTAGATGAGAGTACCTGTGAAGTGAATACGATCTTCCAATAAAATGTGTTTCTAACAGAGAAACTAAACTATGGAAAGCAAACTAATCCTAAGAATGCAATAAAATCCTAATCCCAAACTAGGAAAGCAGGAGAAAACTAGTCAATTATTTAATAAGGTTCTTCCTCTGGCCAATATCTTGATAAATTTTTCAGTAGATTTCTTAACAAGATCATCCAACATCCCTTTTTGCAATAAACTTGGATGCCGTGGAGAATGAATGTCTAGAGAAATTTATGAACCTTAGTAAAAAAAAAAATTCTTTTAATCCTGAGGTTTCCAAAATGGATATATATTCACCTGTGATAGAAATTTTTTCAATATTAGTACACCACGGTGAATTAGAGACTACAAGTAGGTGAAATTAAAAAAAAATCTCATTATGTAGTGTAGTCTCAACACATTCCGAAGTTTTAAACTTCAGTTCAATTTTCAGTTCTTCCTCCTTTAATGGTAAACATTTTAGATGTGTGGAAATAGGGGCTTCAGAATAATGATTCTCTTGGTTAGTATCAACTACCAAGGTGTTGTCTCACAAGGCATTCACTATGTCTTGTATCACAAGATCGTTTAAATCTGCAAAGTGTGCTAATCAAACTTCTAAAGAATTGAGACATTTAGTTGAAAGAGACTCTTCCTCCACATTGAGGTCTGTGATAATATGCCCAAGGACTCATTCATCGTCTTTGAGAATAGAGGGGAGCACACTCTCTTGTTCTTCATCTCGGTGAGGGTAAATCATCACCGGATACATCTTGCCTTGCCCTGTATAGACAGATCGAGAATCAGTAGGCGAAGATTTAATGTGAAGACTCGGTTCCTTGACACTAATCAGTAGAGGCTTTGTATCATCAAGGGGTGGTTACTCAAATGGTGGCCTCCATTGAGTAGTTTCAAATACTTGAGTCGTATTAAGCAAGTCCTCCATCTCCCTAATCATATCATAATTGAAATCAGGGGAGTGGGCCGAGTACACCTTAAAAGAGTCGTGAGGTTCACTTGAAAGGGGCTCATCCTCCACATTGGAATCAAGCATGTCATGTAGGTGGAGTGGGTCAACATCACTGTGTTTGAAAAATAGCCATGTCTCTTGATCATTAACTTGGACTGTCATTGAGATTGACTCTTTGGAAAATTTAACAGTATACTCATGAACATGATCCAACTCTTTCTCACTCTTAAATTCAGTATACTCCATGAGCAAGTTGGAATCACTATCCTTGCATTATGTTCCTAGATCGAGTTAAGGCTTGAATAAACTAGCCCTTTTCTCCTTATTAAGGTGTGATTTAACTCTTTGAATATAGGATCCAATCACTTCTAATGATTTTCTAATGTCTGCGAATGACTGTGTGACGAATTGGTTGAATTGTTCTCGAGCTTCCATGTAATTCTGAAGTGAATCCTCTTGGATTGTTTCTGGTTGGATCTCAAAGGTAGGAGATCTAAGAGGATATTCACAAGAATCAATTGTTAGTTCACCTATTCAATTTAAACTTTCATGTTTCCACTGATCATAGTCATATGGGTTATATGTGGGAGGGTTTCATGGTTGTTGGTATGCATCGTTACCTATAATATAATCACGCATAATTTTCTTCTTGCCGGATGGGAGACAATTATTCTTACTCTAATAATCACGTAATGTTTTCTTAATCAGTGGAGTGTAACTATTCTCCCTCTTATGATTTCGCATAAACTTCTTAACCGATGGAATATAATAGTCTAGTTAGATCTCAATCAAAGTTTTAGTTAAATTTCTAGACATAGGTTTTGTCCTAATATGATCATTTGACAACCCTTCACGGTATCTCTCATCTTCTAGAAGTAGATTAGCATTCTTATGTGTCCACTCTTACATGTACATGGTTGTAACGTCTCGGAAAAATTGGTATAAAGACCCGAGTACCACCTCAGGCAGAAATCACTAAGGACCGAATCCTTTAGAAATTAAACAAAAATTAATTAAATACTAAACTGAATTAATCAGCGAATTAGCTCGAACTACTTTTTATACGAACTGCAAGACCCAAAAACTATTAGAATCACTAACTTAACATTTCCTAAAATCAAGGATCAATCTCAAAACCCAGTTGCTCTCGGAAGCGCATTGAAACTCCGTATCGGACCTGGACCGCGCGTCGAAAGTCCGATAACCGTAAAACTATAAGATTATGACCACCTTACTGGGCTTGATAACCATCGCGGGAATCGAGTCCAAATAGTATCCAGAAACGCACAACTTGAGCTTGGAGCGAAGTGTGTGAGAAATGCGAATATCTTTGGAAAATGAACTCAAACTTAAGTGAATTGGGCCGTTCACTTGTAGGCCAAATTTAAGGTTCAGACCGTCAGATTCTGACCCAACTACACCCTTGGATTAGGAAAATTTTCCTGCACCCATTGGTATACTTGTGGCCCTGATCAAGTGACGATGACCGTTGAACTGAAACGGGTCCTCCACGATCGACCCACTAATCCCATCGGACCGAAACCTTAACCTGATATAGATTCATTGTCAAGGAACTTTCTTTAGACTGTATGCGAGCAATGGACCTCCAGATGAGCTCCGTTGGCCTGAAACAGACGCCTTTTGGTTATAGCTTAAGTATACCATGGCCTTGGGGCCATTGGCATTACTTCTAGGCCTATATAATTCCCTTAACCCACCCTTCTCTCATTCCATACGAATTTTCTTAACCCTAGGAGAGAGAAGAGAGAAAAGAGGAGAAAAGAGTAAGAAGAAGAGGGAGAGTTCAGGAGATCACTACTAGGATTCATTCCCACTGCTCCTCGTGTTGAATCACCACCCCACCGTCACTACACTATCGATTCTAGCTTCGATTTTGGTAAGAAGTCCTAATCCTAATCTCATTTTAGGAATCTAAATAGAGGAATCAGTGAAATAGCTAACCTATTTCATGATTTAGGTAGCCATTGTGCTGTAGACGGAGGCGCAGTGTACGAACTGAGTTCGTAATGAGTATACCGACGGAAGGTGTAGACTATAAACATTTAGGTTATGGTTTTCATGGCTTTCAATGTCAGTTAATGATTTATGACTGACTTGATTACTGCCACATGTACTTAGATACGACGTTTCCCATGTATCACACATGTATGAACTATGATGAATATATAATGCATTCCATGTGTTTGTTGAAACGTTTAAATGAAAGTGCTATTATGATTTGTGCTTGCCATGACTATAAATCTTGGTTATATGTTTGTTGTATGTAGAACAACTCCTTTACGAAAGGATTTGCTATAATATATGCTATAACTAAGTTAGGTCATGTATGTATTAATGTGTAGGTTAAGGTTTGATAAAATGTTTGAATAAGTAAATGTTTGATGAATTGTAATTATTAAGGATGTTGAGATAAGATTCTCAACTACCTTACCTATATGTATAAGTTCCTTTGAGTAACCTAAATTTCAAATACGTGATTTATATATGAAATGCATATGTATGATAACATGTTCAATATGTTTATTAAAATGCTTAAATGAGAATCATATATGAATTGGTTGTTAAATGCTGTTATGACTATCACATATGATTACCTATTGCATTTAAGTGTGATTGGGACTACTACGTAGTCCAGGCAATCAGTAACGGTTTTCGATCGAGTGGCCAAATTAGTCTCGCTACAAGGGATACGTTCGGTGAATCCGAGCCGTACGGTGATTGTTAACAATGGTTAGGCCACGAGGAGTACTTATGTGCTCCATGTTGATTAATTCAGCGTGCGCTCATACCAATCGAACTTGTCCAGTAATCCGATTGGCCTAATGTGTGTTTACCATGTATGGACGCTACTGCTTGAATCTAAGATACCACTTACCAATGTAAAACCCATTTTAACTATGATACCAAGATCCGCTAAGACTCATGAGCTGGGCATGGTGGTGTATGGGACACCGTGGTCGAGCTATCGGCCTACGCTGGGGTGATGAGCCTCCCCGTAGTAACCAGTGAGCAAGCCAAACTTGTGAGCGAATATGATGGTGTATGAGACACTATTGGAGCTGTCGGCTTACGCTAAGGTGACGAGCTTTTCTGTAGTGACCTCGAGTATAAACTAGGCCAATGTTGAGGTGACGAGCCTCCCGTAGTGACCTGAACTTGCCTATCCACTACTTTTTAATCAGGGGTGGTGTTGCCCTATAACTTGCCTATCGTATATGATTAATTAGGCTTGACGACCCTAGATGGATCATTATTTGGGTAAATGATATAAAGGGAGGTACCTTAGATTCCCGAATCTGCTGTATGAGTAAGCTTAAATAATTACTTGGCTAACACGATCATGCATCCCATTGCATGTGCTTTGGTGAGGAAGTGCATGTTTAGAGAGTTTACCATGCTCGATCGTGAGATGATGTCGCTAAGGGAGTGCAGGCGAGGGCATGCATCATTATGGCATATCATTCCTGCATTAACAAGAGTACTTAGGACATGATTATTGTACTACTTTATCATTACTGCTTGACTGAATTGATAACATGTTAACCTTTACCTTATAACTCCACTGAGTTGATCACTCACTCCCACTCTAGGATGGTGTTTTAAAACACCAACCAGACTCTGTTTTAGCTGCAGATGATGGCGAGGCTCATGAAGCGGAGCCTGACTTCTACGACGATGAGGAGGAGTTCTC
Source organism: Magnolia sinica (assembly GCF_029962835.1). NCBI lineage: Eukaryota > Viridiplantae > Streptophyta > Magnoliopsida > Magnoliales > Magnoliaceae > Magnolia > Magnolia sinica. Next base: position 36,467,235 of record NC_080582.1, on the reverse strand, counting down.
CTATATGCAGCTATCCTATATAGACCATGTTCTGATCGATGGGATTTCAGGGATACGAACTAGTTGGACATTACACTTTGTTATTTTATATATTTTGGAAAAAACATGTATATATTCAGCCTGGTGACATGATCATACTCTAGGGGTTTATAAGTACTTATATATTTTATATATTTATCACAGTCTTCCGCTTGCTTAATTTAATCATCTTTGGAGTATGATATGCTGATTTAGTGTAATCTCATTCATGTTTAATACACTAATATAGACAATATTTAATCATCATTATTTATGTTGCATAAGTGATGCGTTGGAACTCGGGAGTTGAGCTTCTGCTTGACTCCTGATTTTCGGGGCGTTACAATGGTGAAACCCTAATTCTGAATCTATTCCTAAAATAAAATCGTACAACAATATGGAAAGAAGAGGGAAGAAGTTACCAAAAGAGAAGAACTAGAATTGAAGATCTTACAAAATTAAAACAATCAAATAATGTTAGTAATGTTAGGAGAAGAAAGAGAAAAAAAAGAAGATGAATCCTAAAAATAAAATTCTGAAATTGAAAAGTTCTAAAAACCCTATATTAGAAAAATTCAGAAAATAAGAAAAATCTAACCTAAAACGAAAATCAAACCTAGAAAAACCTAAACCTAATCGTGCTTAACACCACTCCCCGGCAAAAGTGCCAAAAACTTGTTCACAAACCCAAGTGCAGGGTCAGATGTAGTAATAACTTGGTGAGATCGAGATCGAATCCACAGGAAATGGGGAACACGGTTTAGAACTAGTATAATTCTAACTTGGTTGTCTGGCTTTTTAATCTGGGGATTTAGAAAAATGTTTTGAAATAATCAAAATAAAAGATTAAGGATCCAGGAATCCATCTATAACAATCTCAATATTAATCTACTTGATTCAACGATAACTCGATTGGAATCGAAGTCCTATTCTATCCAATCGGATGATGAGGCAGTTAAAACATAATCTGAACTTTTATTGGATTAGTTTCCAAATATCTGTCTAATTGCAATGATGGCAGGGAATTCAATCATCCACCATGCATAGGAGACGATGGTGAATAACGACTTATACACATCACATAATTTAAAATAAGTAAGAAGATATTCAAAGTTCTCACAGCATGTAACGCCCTGTACTTTTCAATACTTGGGTGTTACTGTGTAATCTAACTTAATTGAATGTTATCCTAAACTAGGCTAAAAACCCTAGGAATCATCAACGGTTATCTCTAGAATTGATTTGACATTTAGGTCATCAAGGATTATTGTATACACTCTAATCTGAGAGTTATGGTCCAACTAAGCTATTGATCGGCCTCACTGTCAGGCGAGTAGGCGACCATAAATTTTTGGACTTAATGGATGGGTTAGATTCCCCCTAAGACCATTCTGGTTCAGGTTGAGAACAATCTAACCATCGGATATGCAAGGATTAATAAAAATTAAACAGATTAAACCATTTAGCATCAATGACAGGATGTAAATATGAAACCCCATTGATCGTTAAGTCTATGGTATCTTGTTCAATGATCAAACATTAGATCACGTGAATTTGACTGTTAGATGGTAATAGTGACAATCAGTTGCACTTAGATTAGTTGGAGCCCTTTTAGGACCGTTGATCATTGACAGTCAGTTAATCTGACCGTTAAACTCCCTTTAAAATGGACTAGGATCCTATATGAGCCTTGGAGATCAAATTTAAAGATGATCTAACCGTCAAGTTGATGGAAACCCCCAAATAGGACCCAAGAGTCATGTACTGAGGCCCACCCGTGGTTTAAATATGCCCAATCCCTACTTAAGTGTCCCACGACATGACAAAATACATATATAAATGTTAGTATTAATATTGCAATAGTAATATACAACACTCAAACCCACAGCCCACTAAGGGATCGTCCACATCCCAACTCCTAGTAACGGGATGCACTGTTGACAACTCACTTGGATAGTCCTTAGGACCTTTTTAACCATTGATGTTCAATGATAGAGTAATCTGACAAGCAGATTGATGAAATTCCACAACTAAAGACTTAAAGTATAGGAGGATGGCCCACCTGAGCTGTGGATCTACTTGGTTTCTGGTCAGACGACCTAGATGGGCCTGTGGAGGATCATGGACGGAGTGGATTTCTCACAAACATCACACTGGACCCCACAAAGGAGTGATGTGCATACTAGAGGTGTGCACCAGCCGTGCACGGAACCTACCAGCTCGGTCAAACTGAGTTTGACCTAAGTTTTCTCTAAAAAGAGAAACTCTCTCTCTCTCTCTCTCTCTCTCTCTCTCTCTCTCTTTGGTTTTCACCAGCAGATGGACAGGCGTCCGTCTGTTCTGATCGGTAACCCACCATCTGGCCCCATTAGGATGATTTGAACCATCCATTTGATAGAGGACCCACGTGCGACCAAAACCCAATAGGTTTCGCACAATTCCAAACGTGTGCATGCACACGATTCTAGCTGCAATCGGGTCCTACAAACACAATGTTTCCAAAAACGGAAACTGTCCCTGATGTTGCCAAGGTGGCAATCCGCATGAGGCCGAATCCGCCCATCCTAGCCATCCATCTAGTGAAGCATTCTCAACCGTCCAACTCCCTGGATTATGGTTTCCACATTAGTAAAACAAAACAACAGCCGATTTTGCAATATCGGTCATATCTGGAGGCAGTTGCAAGTGGATTGAATTCGGGCCAAGTTAGGATTTGCTACAAAAGGGAGAGAAAATGCTCTTTGCATGCGTTTTTTTTTTTTTTAAAAAAAAAACCTAGAAAACTGGCCGTAATCTTCCTCCAGCGAACCCACCACCCAAACCCTCTTAAAGCTTCGAAAGAGCCCATCCATAAGCCTTCTAGGACTCATATGGACTGTCTGAAAGAAGCAGATTAAAGGAAGAAGCAGTGTTTTCAAATACACCATTAATGGCGTGTCATCTTCTACACCGCTCAAAACCGAGTCGAAATCGGGAAATTAGAGTCACAATAAACCATAGAAAACTGTAAATATTCCTTAAATCAAACTAAAAATCAATTTAGTTCAACATAAACTTGAATTAAAGTAAGATAAACATCAAAATAAACTATAGGTTTCATCCCTTATCCTTAGCTAAGAGATTAGCCTGAGAAGACTAACATCCTAGAAGAAAAAAAAAAGATCAACTAGAATCATGAAAAAATCAAAGTGGAAGAATATTGTCGGCACTCCACCTAGGCCTTTTCTCCATTTTCAAACCCTATAAGATGCTTTGGAATGTCCTGGAGACTCTTATTTATAGTTTTGTAATTCAACTTTTGCATCGACTTGGAGATTTCACAAACTGACCTTGGATTTACGTACTTCTGTTACGCTTCGGTTGGACTGAAGTTGGCTTTGGTCAGATTGATGTTGAATTCGAATTGAGATCGGATTGTCTTCAACGGTTGCCCGATTTCGGTTATATTGAACTTGGGTTCGGTCAGACCAAATTGTATTTTGATCGGACCGAATTATCCTCTTTCAGCGCTAGAGCTTTTTTCGCACTTTCGGTCGCACCGAATTTTCTTCCTTTGGTCGGATCAAATTTTTGGTTTCGGTTGGACCGAATTAGCCCTGAATTTTATCTTTAGTTGCTGGACTATTTTGTGTGATTTTTGTCGGACCGAACTTCACTTCGATCGGACTGAACTGGACTGTTTTTCTGTTGTTGACTTTGTAATCTTTGCAGTCATTTCTTTCTCCTTTGCACTTGATTTTTTGCCTTTGCCATGTGAATTCTTCATTAATGACTTCCAAATCTCCAAATCTTCGTTGTCTTCTTTTAAGCTCTAAATCCATCCTTTTAAGTGCATATTCATTATAAGCTTCCGAATCACCTCGCATGAAAAAAACATATATAATTAAATCAAATTATTAATTAAATGCTAGCAAAACTAATGTAATTGAAGGGTTAGATATGCAATATTTGAATCTCAACATTGATTTGGGTTGTTTGTTTATCAGCGCTTTTGTACCTCTAAAGCCTAACTAGCCATGATTAAATAAAGGCTCTTATGGCTATGAGATGATCAAACAATGGTTTACATATTAGAGATGGATCATCTAAAGTCTAAGTTGTTTTGGACCTAAAGGGGTCTAAGGTTAGGGTCACAAAGACACCTCAATTTACTTGTTGCTTTACTCTACAATGTTCTAAGTCTTCACGTGTCTTTAGACTTCAATTTTAAAGGGTTCAACTGACTTACTGACACACGTGATTGACAAATAAGTGCACTTACAGAAACTCATCCAATTCAATCCATGACTTCACTGATTCAGTATTTATCCTCTTTACCCAATTTGTTTCGGACTTGGTCTGTAAAGACAAACTTAGTCTGAACGAATCAACTAAATTGGGACTGAGTCGCTCTATTTTGATGTAGTTCCCACCAACCAATAAAATTTGGACTTTTCCCAATAATCAGTGAAAAATTTGTGCACAACCATTGGTGGTATACGATCACCTTGCTACACGCTTTGAACACCCACTATGAATGGCTCAATCAACGAGATTCGATGGGCCTTGAAATACATGGTTTGTGAGCAGTTCAGCAGGATTGAAGATTTTCATTCAGCACACACGTTGAATCATGAAAATCCACTCAAGCAGAGAAAAAGGTCAATTTCATTAACTCAAAAAAATTGAAAATCCAGCGTAAAACTTAATAGTTAAAATCTAACCATAATCAATTTAAACCACTCATTAGTAATCCCAACTTCTAATTTAAACATGTAAAACTAGCACAATATAAAAATATTAAATATTCCTCGACTTCAAGCTACTAAAATTAGAAGAAGACGCACCAAAATCAAATCCTCGTCATCCAATTAAGGTAAATTATTGTCAACCTAGATCATCCAAGGTTATTTGTTAATGATTCCACATGAACCTTAACAAATGAACGGTCCAATCTCATGCCACGTAAAAGTTAACAATGATGATTGTCTTGATCTAGATGCCACCTACATTATCTGCGCACCCACGTAACAACATCTTACACGACTTCATAGACTAGGTGAATTGCACCAATGATAGGAGTATGTCAATTCCGGGACCTGTTCTATCTCAAATTATAAAATTTCCAATTTGCAGGTGAGATCACTGGTCGGAGATCGGATGGCTCTTATCGTGCAGACCTTTTGTGCAGTCACCATTGCTTGGACAATGGGTCTGATCATAGCTTGGAGGCTGGCCCTTATAATTATTGTTGTCCAACTGATCATCATCATCTACTTCTACGCCATGAAGGAACTCCTCAAAAGCATGTCCAAGAAGGCGATCAAGGCCCAAGACGAAAGCAGCAAGCTAGATGAGGAGGCTGTCGCCAATCTTTGAACAATCGTTGCATTCTCTTCCCAGGGTAGGATACTCTGCATGTTCGACATGGCCTAGGACGGGCCATGTAGGGAGAGCATCAAGCAGTCGTTGTTTGCCGGGCTCGGCTTAGGTACTGCTCAGAGCCTTATGATATGCACATGTGAACTCGATTTATGGTAAAAAGGAAAGCTCATTGTTGATGGCTAAATCTCAACAACGGCATTGATCCAGACATTCATGATATTGGTGAGCACTAGCCGAGTCATTGCTGAAGCAGGCAACATGACCACTGACCTGGCTAAGGGGTCTGATGAGGTGAGGCTCGTCTTTGCAGTACTCGATCGCTACACCTATATCGAGCCTGAGGATCCAGATGGTCACCATCCCAATAAACTCACCGACAATGTGGAGCTTAGGGATGTCGACTTCGCCTATCCTGCAAGGCTCGATGTGACCATCTTCAAGGGCTTCTCCCTCAATATAGAGGTTGGTAGATCGACTGCGCATGTGGGTCAGAGTGGGTCGGGCATGTCAACCATAATTGGGCTGATTGAGCGGTTCTATGACCCCACAAAAGGGACAACGAGGATCGACGGAAAAGATATAAGATCGTTCCATCTCAGATCGATGCGGAAGCACAGTGCATTGGTGAGCTAGGAGCCGGCGTTGTTCTCAGGGAGCATATGTGAGAACATAGCTTATGGGATGGATATGGTCAGTGAGATGGAGATCATGAACGCGGCCTAGGCTTCCAATTCTCACGAATTCATCAGCTGCCTCAAGGGTGGCTACGATACAAGGTGTGGAGATGGAGGAGTACATGACTATGAATTCATTTGCTCACGAATTCATCAGCTGCCTCAAGGGTGGATGCGATACATAGTGTGGAAATGGATGATTTTTCATTATAAAATTTCCAATTTACGGGTGAGATCACTGGTCGGAGATTGGATGGCTCTTGTCGTGCAGACCTTCTGTGCAGTCACCATTGCTTGGATAATGGGTTTGATCATAGCTTGGAGGCTAGCCCTTGTAATTATTGTTGTCCAACCGATCATCATCGTCTGCCATGTACTCCTCCATCTTGGGCGGACAGATGAATTCGTAGCCATGTACTCCTCCATCTCTACACCATGTATCCTAACCACCCTTGAGGCAGCTGATGAATTCGTGAGCATTGGAAGCCTGGGCCGCATCCACGATCTCCATCTCACTGACCATATCCATCCCACAAGCTATGTTCTCGTGGATGCTCCCTGATAACAACATCGGCTCCTAGCTCACCAACGCACTGAGCTTCTGCATTGATCTGAGATGGAACAATCTTATGTCCTTTCCGTCGATCCTCATCATCCCTTTCGTGGGGTCGTAGAACCGCTCAATTAGCCCAATTATGGTTGACTTGCCGGACCCACTCTGACCCACGAGCGCAGTCAATCTACTAACCTCGATGCTGAGGGAGAAGCCCTTGAAGATGGTCACGTCGAGCCTTATAGGATAGGCGAAGCCGACATCCCTAAGCTCCACATTGCCGGTCAGTTTATTGGGATGGTGACCATCTGGATCCTCAGGCTCGATATGGGTGTAGCGATCGAGTACTGCAAAGACGGGCCTCACTTCATCAGACCCCTTAGCCAGGTCAGTGGTCATGCTGCTTGCTTCAGCAATGACTCGGCTAGTGCTCACCAATATCATGAATGTCTAGATCAATGCCTTTGTTGAGATGTAGCCATCAGCAATGAGCTTTCCTCCATACCAAAAATTGAGTGCCCATGTGCGTATCATAAGGCTCTAAGTAGTACCTAAGCCGAGCCCGGCAAACAATGACTGCTTGATGCTCTCCCTACGCGGCCCTTCCTAGGCCATGTCGAACATGCAGAGTGTCCTTCCCTGGGAAGAGAATGCAGTGAATGTTCAAAGATTGGCGACGGCCTCTGCAGCGGGCTTGCTGCTTTCATCTTGGGCCGTGATCGGCTTCTTGGACATGCTTTTGAGGAGTTCCTGCATGGCATAGAAGTAGACGATGATGATCGGTTGGACAACAATAATTACAAAGGCCAACCTCCAAGCTATGATCAGACCCATTGTCCAAGCAATGGTGACTGCACAGAAGATCCTCACGACAAGAGCCATCGATCTCTGACCAGTGATCTCACTTGCAAATTGGAAATTTTATAATTTGAGATAGAACAGGTCCTGGAATTGACATACTCCTATCATTGGCGCAATTCACCTAGTTCTAGGAAGTTGTGTAAGATATTGTTACGTGGGTGCACAGATAATGTAGGTGGCATCTAGATCAAGATAATCGTCATTGTTAATTTTTACGTGGCATGAGATTGGACCGTTCATTTGCTAAGATTCATGTGGAATCATTAACAAATAACCTTGTATGATCTAGGTGGACAATAATTTTCCTTATTTGGATGACGACGATTTGACTTCCGTCGGATGGTGCGTCTTCTTCTCATTTTAGTAGCTTGAAGTCGAGGAATATTTAATATTTTTATATTGCATTAGTTTGACGGGTTTAAATTAGAAGTTGGGATTACTAATGAGTGGTTTAAATCGATTATGATTAGATTTTGACTATTAAGTTTTACGGTGGATTTTCAATTTTTTTGAGTTAATAAAATTGAACTTTTTCTACGCTTGAGTGGATTTTCATGATTCAACGTGTGTGCTGAATGAAAATCTTCAATCCTACTGAACTGCACATAGACCATGTATTTCAAAGCCCATTGAATCTTGTTGATTGAGCCATTCAAAGTGGCGTTCAAAGCCATTTATCTTGACGATTCCATCAGTGAACCTATCTCGAGTGTAGCAAGGTGATCGTATACCACCAATGGTTGCACATAAATTTTCCACTGATTATTGGGAAAAGTCCACATTCTATTAGTCAGTGGGAAATACGTCAAAATAGAGCGACTCAGTCCCAATTTAATTGATTTGTTCTGAGTCGGACTGAGTCTGTCTTTATAGACCAAGTCTGATACAAATTGGGTAAAGAGGATAAATACTGAATTAGTGAACTCATGGATTGAGTTGAACAAGTTTCTATAAGTGCACTTGTTTATCAATTACATGTGTCGGTAAGTTAGTTGAACCCTTTGAAGCTGAAGACCAAAAATACATGAAAACTTAGAACATTACGGAGTGAAGTAACAGGTAAATTGAGGTGTCTTGGTGACCCTAACCTTAGATCCCATTAGGTCTAAAACAACTTAGCCTCTATATAATCAATCTATAATAAGTAAACCTTTGTTTGATCATCTCAAATCCTTAAGAGCCTTTATTTAATCATAGCTAGTTAGGCTTTAGAGGTACAAAAGCGATGATAAACAAACAACCCAAAGTAGCAATTTCGAGTGGATCTCAATCCTATTGACAAGCCGTCTATAGGACTCGATATGATTAAAAATCTCCTCGATAGCATTTAAGAAACAATCCATCAATCCAACTACATTTTTTTGAATTTTCTTCATCAGATTGGAGGCCAGTTCGATCCTATCGAAGGACCTTCGCTCCTATTGAGGCTTGCTCAACCGTATTGACAGTATCATTGAACTAACCGTCTTATAGCAGTTGGAGACATTTTCTCTATAAAACGACATTCGATTCTTGGACAAATGGATGATTTTATTTATTTTTTGTGAAATTAGAGCCTAGGTGATTTTTCACTCATAATCCCTCTTCTAGCCTCTAAACTAAAGAGTTTTATGTCTTTTTTCATGTGATTAATCACTCTAAAAAGCATTCCAAAATCCATTATGAAGATGTACATGAACTCCTTCCTTTCTAAAGATTAGACACCAAACCTATAGGTAAATCCTTTTATCTAAATCCTCTATAATACTCATCTAGGTGAATCCCTATTGGAAAACAAATATCCCATTAGTTAAAAGTGATTTAACCATTCTCCTATTATCTTAGTAGCCTCATTGGAGTATCAATGCAAGGTAGCCGATTGAAAGAGCTAAAGCTTCTGAATCAACGATCAGGGGAGCACAAGAGAAGCGAATTCAAGAAGTGAAAACGCATTCAAAAAAAGACACATCAACAGATCTTAATTCGACAAATAAAGTTATCATTTTTAGAGTTCATCGAGTTTGAGATCCAGACTTAACTACATCCTTTCATAGTACTGTCTCCAACGGGAGTGTACGTAGGTTCTTGTGTAGGACCACTACTGGATGTGTGTGCATACGTGTTAGTCTATGTGGGAGCCTTCAGCGGAAGTATACGCAAGTCAATGGATTAGGACTATAGTATTTGTTGGTTAGCCGATAGAAAATAAACTAAGTCTCCGTGGGAGCCACCGACACGGGTGGAGGCATGGATCACCAACACGGGTGTGTATGTGTGTAAGTCCTTGTTTAGGCCTCCGATAGGAGTGTACGCTTGTAAATGTTAAAGGTGAACCTTATTTAAAACCTCCAAGATAGCTAGTACACTTGAAGAGAGTGCATCCGTTAGTTCATGAAGAATTTCAATTTTGTTGTAGCACGGTAGTTCACATGGTCAGGGGATGTTGAGCAAAGTTTTATGTTAACTAAGGAAACAATATCTACTAGTGATATTTTAGCATTACTAAGTTTCGAAAAGCTTATAGAGGTTGAGTGTGAAACCTCATATGTCAGACTATTGGGATGGATCCTTCTCAGGAAGGTAGGCTAGCACCCAGTACATAACGTATAGAAACAAGGTATTGGTTTGTGAAGAATTTCATTTCTTTTGTAGCACTTATTACATAATGCATAAAGAAATGTTAGTTCAAGTGGTTTAAGGAGGTTGACAGAGTTTTATGTAAGCCACCAATGGAAATCGATATCTTTTGAACTTTAAATTGTGGAGATTCCATTGTGGTCCCCACCCGATGAATGGTCCAGGTTAAGTATGACAACGACCAAGCTGTGTGCTACATCGGCAGTCCACATGGCGTATGTGAACCTAATCCATAGTTCCACTGTGATAGAAAGCAGCCTAAATTTCATATTGACCGACCAATCATAACCATCAAATTGCTGGCCAATCGAATGCACAACTAATGTAATACGGTCAGCAATCCAAATTTCTACATCCAATACAACATGGTTAAGATGGCTGGACCAATATTTTGAATTTGAGGTGTGCTTCTCACTATCCACATGTACCATGTACGTGACACTATAACTTAAAAAGTGAAGGAAAATCGTACGTACCACATCGGCATCCTTGGCCAGCCTAGAGGGGACAGCTCCTGAAGAATTCTCATCCTGATCAAACCAGCCCACTTCGAAGGTGAGGATCTTGGACAACATTCTCTCCCTTATCCTCATTGTAAGCTATTCACCCATGGCAGCATAGTTGTAATGTTGTATGATATTGACGAAGAAGGAGAAGAAGGCCAAGGACAGAAAGAAAAGGCTGTAATTCCTCATCTTGGATTTGATCTCCCCATCATCCTTCAAGAAACAAATAGATATCATGCTGCCCATTGCATACGCATACATTGGTTGCACTGCACCGAAAGCCACAGCACCCATGCACCCCAAACTGGCCTGTTTCCATCCTAGTAGATTCAACAGCAGTAATCTCCTGAAACTCGGTGTTAATGTTGAAGGCGGAAAAATAGAAAATAAATCACTTAAAGATAGGATTAAGGCGCGTTACGATGTCGCTATCTTTAAGGCGATATTTGCACCCTACTAGTAGTTAAACCAATTTGCAAGATGGTTATAACAAATCCGCCTCCAGGATACAATGAGCCTCTTCTCTAAGACCGGAGAAATGTGGGTTTCGGCCTGCAAAACCGAAAAACCGCACCCTGAACACACTTTTACAGCGTACAACCCTAACTTCTGTGTTGTTACAATTTATCCCCCTGAAAACTATTATAATTTACTGCCTAAAAAACTATTTGCAATTTAGCGCCTAAAAACTGTATCTTTTCAAAAAAACCTTCCAAAAATGAAAATGGTGAAGAAGAAGAAGATGGAGAAGAGATTGTTGGAAATTGTGAATTCGGATTGGCCCAAAGATGAGTTTTATATAGAATCACAAGAGATGCTTAAGGCCCTTTTCATGAAAAGACATCTTCTTCCATGGTGTCTTTTCATCAATGGTGGTGTTTTTCCAATAATGGCATTCCTCCATTTCAAATTCAAAAGATGCTCCCTTTACCAAAAGGCATCACCATTCACACCAACAATCACCAAAGCCATAACCCTTTTTTTTCAATTTTTTTCTTCTTATTTTGAAAAAACCCAATAATCCCCCATTATTTTTCAAAATACAGAGGTCAGGGTATGTAAGAAAAATATGTGCATAGGAGAAGGTGTCTTATGGACTTGAACCTTCACTTAGTGTAAACAAATCAAAGTTGAATCAGAATCCGTAATGACTATGGTCTTGAACTAAGTATTCTATATGACACAACCGGACATGTTACACACATATATATTTTAATTGTCATATGTTCTAAAATTATAGCACATCAACAGCCTTGTGCTTTGTAAGACCCGTGTCCTAATCCAAACTGTTTCATTGGCTTTCGCAGTCCTTTTGGTCGAATTTCGGCAACCCTCGACCCGTATCCAACGTTTGCGTGCGATCCTAAACTGGATCCCACATATCCAGGTCGGTTTGAACCGAAACTTGTACCCTAGCGACCGCGCCGTCGCTGCGGTTCCAATGCCGCGACTCGCGCACCGAATCGATATCCAGGCTAGAAGTTGTGGGTCTGTGTTCATTCTGAAGAAACGCCGCGCATTGAGAACTTCGACGGAATCTGTACAACATGTCACATCAAATAAAGTCAAGTACACCACCTTACCTTCATGCCACCTCACCCAACAACAAGTACAAGTAGCCTCTCTCTCTTTTCCCACAAGTCAACCCTCTCTCTCCCCTCACCACTCCTCTTTTACAAGTTTTCAAACAAACTCATCCCTCTTTACAAAATTTTCAAACCAAACCATACCCCTCCATCTCCTTTCCTTACAACCACCACATCATCCCATCCATATCATCCCATCCTCTCTCTCTCTCTCTCTCTCTCTCTCATTTCTCAAACCTCCCAAGCAACCCCACACGTCCAAGCTCCTCTCTCCCAAGCCAAGTGTGGCCCACCCTCTCATCTCTCATCCCCACCATCGAAACTCCATCATCCACCGTTGGAGGTTGATCATAGGAGATAAGGAGGCTAAGGATAGTAAGGAGAAGGCTGATAGGTGGGTGATCCACCGTTAATTCTCTCTTTAAGGGGCCCACTTATGATGGGACCCACTTGATGTATGTGTTTGTGATTAAAGAGAGGCTCATAGTGGCGGGGTCCCTCCACTCCACCGATCTCTCTATTTTTCTCTATTTCTCTCTCTCTCTCACACACACACACTCTCTCTCTCTCTCTCTCTCTCTCTCTCTCTCTCTCTCTCTCCTTTCATTGTGATGGTGTGGATCCCACCAATATGTGTTATATCTACCCCGTCCATCAACATCAGACGGTGTGGCCCACCGTATTGCAGGTGATGATCCACACCATCCACTATTTAGATGGACCCAATACACCCTTCTTTCTATATATTATATTTTATATAATATATATATATGATATATATAATATAATATATATTGTATATATATAATATAAGATATATATTATATATGTATATACATGTAGGTGGGCCACGTGCATGTGGAGCCCCACCATGATGCCTGTGTTTGCATCGTCCAGCATCCCTGGACGCTGGACATGAGTTGGCTAACATGGACTGTGTGTACTGACAGGGTGTGTAAGTATAAGCTAACAAAAAAAAAGGCTTTTTGGGTGGGCTACTTAGGTAGGCCCTGCCTTGATGCACAAAATCAAATCCACACCATCCATTCCATTCTCCAGCTCACTTTAGGCGTTGAGCCGAAAAATGAAGTCATTCAGATTTTTACCGGGCCATAGTTTAAATCATGTTGGTTTAAACAAAACATCAAGTTTTTGGTAATTACCAGATTTTACGTATATGATAATGCTTAATGGAGTATTTTAATTGTATTTTTGTTACAGGATGAAGTCAGGAGCGTTAATTGAAAATCGATGTTAAAGGCATGGATTTCATGATCCAAAATTACCAGAGCACGGGATGGACTCCAGAAAACCAATAGTGAAGATTTTACACGCCTGGGATCTGAGGAAAGCAAGGCAAAGGGGCCCGAAAATGATCCAGAATGCAAGATCACATGTTTCCCGCCATCCGATCAACTCGAAACTTCATACACGGGATGAGGGCCGTAAATTAACCGTACATATTAAATTTCAGGCATAGAAGATCTCGGGAAGTGGTCCAACGGACAGATCAGCCTATTAATCTCTAATTTGGAGCCCACCTGATATTTGGAACTGCCTCAACCTTTGTATTGACGGTTTAAATAAGTTGAGAAACAGGATGGATGGATTGAATTTCTCGAAACCATCACAGTGGACCCCTTATGTATAGCATGTGTACATAGTGCCCATGTGCACCGCCCGTATACCGAACGACCTGCGTCGGGTCAGCAACGCTGACCCGAACTCTTTCTTAAAAACGGAAATTTCCGTTTCCAGCGCTCCGCGAACCGAACCGCGGTCGTCGATTGTGGGGCCCACCTAGTGTCTAAATGAACAATCCAAACCGTCCATCCACTTCCTGGGGCCGATATTATCATCGCCTAGATGTCCGTTTGGTTCCATGCATGTGTACGAACGTTGACCGCTGAAAAAACGCAAAACGGACGGTGAGTTCAAAACTCCATGGGCCACCACAACTTTAACTCGAAATTGGGCATTCCTAGTCGTTTTTTCATCCTCCATGCAATGGATGGAGTGGATTATTGAAATAATTATCAAAATGGGTCCCACCATTGCCACGGAAGTGGTTTCGCGTCCGCGTAACGGACGACCGCTGGCCGTTTTTGCGAAGGATTGTGGGCCCCGTACGTCACCCGTACGGCCGATCCGAGCCGTCCATCTTGTAGAGTGGTTCGAGAGCTTCAAAACCATGCTGATATTCTTCTCTCATGCGTGCACACGTGCGTGATACAGAGCCCACAAAAGGGCTACCCGGCGACGTTCAAAACTGATCTTTTTGTATTTTCTTCTCTGGGCCATGTCAATGGACATTCAAAACCACCCATTCTTGACTGAAATTTCATCCTGAATCCAATGGACGGGGTGGATTTTCCAGAAAATACCTTAGTGGGGCCCACCGATCACGGCTGCGAAAAATTACACTTCGAGTCCTTCTACGACTCTGCCACCGACCCCAGCCATCCAGCAGCTATAGAAGGAGAGTTTTGGACGTGGGAGAGCCATTGAGAACCAGAGGATTCCAGATCTAGAGCAAGGAAGAGAAGAAAGAGAAGAAAGAAAAGAAAGAAGAGAGAGAGAGATTGTTTGGTTTGACTTTTTTTTTGAATTTTATTTAATATTTTTTTATGGATTTTATGGGTCACTAATCTCTCAGCTAGGGCTGAGATGAAGCCCCTAATTTGATTAGCTCTTGTATTGGTTGATTTACTTTGAATTTCAATTAATTTGTTTCTTTCTCTAAGTGGGCTTTATGGGTTTAAATTCTATACTTCTCCATCTATGAACTTGATTAAAGTATATATATGGATGTTGTTTGGATGCTTATTATAGATGCTTGTGTCTGATCAAGAACAAGTTTCCTATAGAGGAAGAAACAGGATGCTTTAATGAATTGTACATCCCTTATGCCCGACCAAGGATATGGGATATGTCATTCATGGCATTGCTTAAAGGAATTAGACAGTTTGTATGCCCGATTAAGGACACAGATTGTGCTTTCTCTATTTAAGTGGTATCAATCTAGATCAAGGTGAATCAACAGACAAAACAAGGGTTAGGATAATTAGGGGTGGATTCAAAGGTCCTAGTGCTCTCTCTCTGATTGAATTTTCTTCCCTGTTCTTAATTAATTGTTTTTCATAAAATTGTGCTTAGTAATTCATTCCATTGTTTGTTGGATTAGTTAAGGAGAATCATAGATTTGAATTGTGACGACCAGTCCTCGTGGGAACGATCTCGTAATACGTACCGTATCTGCATCTGATTCGGTTTAAATACCATTCAGATTATCTGGCGGGCCATAGTGTAGAGAATAGGGGTTCTTACCATTAAAATGCACTTTGAAGTTTTCCATACGCCAAAGTACCTCGGATATTGGACTCATTTAGCCTGTAATGAGCCGTAGGATCCAATGGCTGGAGTGGATTTGATCGATGCGGGCCTCACGTATGAAAAACCCTAAAAACATTGTAATTTTTTTAAAAAAGAAAAACATAAACAGCCTGCTGCTGCTTGCTGATGACGCCAGCGACGTCTGCGCTGAGGGCGGGTGCGGGTAGGGACCATGGGTCCCAGCTGTGGTCCCCACCGGGATGGGTGTTGATATCCACACCGTGCATTTGGAGGGCCCCTTAGGGCAGTGGGTCCCCCCTCCCAAAAAATCAGCCATATACAACTCAGGAGGCCCACATGACTGGAAACAGTGTGGACTAAACGTCTACCATTGAAACCCCCTTGGGTCAGGGAAGTTTGGAATCAAAATAATATTTGTTTTCCTCTTTATACAGGTCCACATGACCTTATCAACAGGTTGGATGGAAAACAAATATTATGGGGGACCCCAGGTCCACGTGACCTTATCAACAGGTTGGATGGAAAACAAATATTATGGTGGGCCCCAGGTCCATGTGACCTTATCAGCAGGTTGGGTGGAAAATAAATATTTCAGTGGGCCCCATGTCTGTGTGACCTTGTAAACAGGCTGGGTGGAAAATAAACATTATGGTGGGCCCCACATGGGACCCACTGATGTATGTTTTATAATCCACATCTTCCATAGCATGGGCCCCAGCATGAGGTATGTACCTCATCTATGCCGTCCATCCTTCCTATATGGAATCCACCATAATGCAGGTGTTTCATCCAAACCGTCCAACCATTTTGGAGATTATTTTAAGGCTTGAGATCAAAATAAGACAAATCTATTTATCATGTGGACCATGATGCACGGTGAGGATTGAACGGCTACCATTGAAGTCCCTTGGGACCTTACGATCAGAATGAATGGGAAATAAATGTTATGGTGGGCCTTGGGAATTTTAATGGTGGGAATCATTATCACCACTTAAATTTGGGCGTGGCCCATGAGATGTGGCCCACTTACCTTAATTATGGCCCATGTTATGAGGCCCATTGTGATGTATACAAGGCCCACTGGTGCGGCCCACTTGACGAATATAAGGCCCATGTGACTAGGCCCATCTTGACGTAATTGTGACCCGTTGTCGAGGCCCACTTTGATATATATGAGGCCCATGGGTCGAGGCCCAATAGGATGTACATAAGGCCCATTGTAGTATGATTCCCCATGGTTTATGGGTTGACCTTTATAGCAGGCTATGCCTTGGGAGCAATGATGGTTTAATATCCATATTGTAAGGATGATGTTGGTTAAATGTCCGCATTGTCACTCTCCCTAGGGCCCATTGATAGGCCCATACCTGTAGTGCGTAGGCCATCTAGGCCCATCTTTGTTTTGAGCAGAGCCCATCACCACATAACATGCTCAGTATAGTTCCATAATTCATGATCATACGCATCATATGTATGCCTGATATGAGAAGTGATTGGTCATAGCATATGCCTTCGGGCAGATCTTTTATGGGCTCCCTGATAGGCGGAGTTGCCCTACATGAGCGCACGGTACGTGCAGGATTGTTGCATGTCTGGTAGTATAATTCATGCACTTGCATTTGTGTGGTTGTTGTATGCCCTAGCAACATCAGGGCCATAGCCTTCACAGACACATCGTGGGTGGCTAAATTGGATACCGAAAATATTGTTACTAAGCGTCGAGGCGCCATAGATGTCCCTGGGTGAAAATTTCTAAACCCGATGGTACCAAAGGATGACTCCAACGTCGAGACCGAGTGGATATATAAGAGCACGAGAGCCGATTACCAGGAGGTCGTGTCTCCCACTGTGTCGTGGTCGGTTGGAAAGGGGTGTGGCCTTACTCGCCCGAGGGTAGGGGGCAATACTAGGCTGAGTTTGACTAGCTCGTGAATGGGTCCACTATCGATGTGCCAGATAGGTATTGGCAAACTATTGACCAAGTGGATAATGAGGTTTCTTACGCTCACCTAAATTGTGTGGCTGGGAGAGTGGCAGTGCCATTTGGAGTATACTAAACCTCGGTGATTATCCAGAATGAGAACTGCACTGATATATGATGAGGATTGGCATGCTTGAGTAGCATCTCGCATCGCATGGCCGTGTTATGGCCGATGGCATTCATATCTTGCATCGCATAGCCTTGGTACGGCTGATTGCATTCATGTATCCATCAGCACGGTTCAACACTACTCTGACCTTGTATTCTGAGAACACTCATATTACGCACACACTTACACCGCCCTCTAAGCTTTCTATAAGCTTATGCACAATTGATGCGTGCAGGTGACGCAAGGATGCAACCGTAGTCTCGCCGCAGTTGGAGCATGCAGTCGAGCTTTTGGAGTTCCTGTTATTATCATCATCTTGTATTTCCCTTTTTTTTTAATGTATTGTACTCAAAAGTTTTTGATTATAGTGGATTTTGTGATGGTGTCCTTGTGGTTATTGTTCGTGGGTTATGCTTATGGTTATGCTTATACTGAATCAAAATCCTGCTTGAAATTCTCCTTGTAGGATCCCAGGATCGGAACCTGGTGTATAGATGCCGGGAGCCGAGAATGGGGTACTACGGAGGCTGTCGGCGCCGGATTCGGCGATCGAGAATTTTGTGAGCCCGGTTTCTGAGTTTGGGGCGTGACATGCTCTGTCCTAAATTCATGAGTTCATGAGAGTAGCCAAAAACTCTCGAACATCAGGAAGCGACCCCCTTCCAATACTCATATTGGTAAGTCCTTATGAATGCGCCTGTAACTATAACACCCTTGAAAGAACTCATTAAGAGCAGCAACTCATCCTCCTTTTTATCATTACAGGTACCTAGCACTATACATACATCTAGGAATGAGACAGATAGAAAACGTACAGTGCTACTTCAGCCACTTCCTATGAGGTACTTTGCCCATTGAACCTATTAACTTAGGTTGGGTTTCCCTCATCTGGTGTCTGTGAAATTGGCTTAAGTCTCATTCCTCTTGATGTTCTACTGACAACATCCATTGCCGGTCCCTTGGTGAACGGGTCCGCTAGATTCTGGATAGATCGTACATATTGTATTGTTATAACACCATCACTAAGTAGTTGCTCCACAAAACTATGCCTTAGACTAATATGTCTGGATTTTCCATTATAAGTCTTATTATATGCCTTTGATAGTGTCGCTTCACTATGACAGTAGATAGAGACCGGTGGTAAAGGCCTTACCAATAATGGTATTTCTAATAACGGATTTCTTAACCATTCTGCCTCTTTACTACTAGCTGCCAAAGCTATGAATTCAGATTCCATGGTAGAGTGAGATATGCAAGTTTGCTTCTTGGATCTCCAAGAAATGACAGCTCCTCCAAATATAAAAATCTATCCACTGGTAGACTTGGATTCATTAGAATCAGTGACCCAACTTACATCACTATACCCTTCAAGTACACTAGGGTAACTAGAAAAATGTAAACCATAGTTAATAGTTTTCCTCAAGTGTCTGAGTACTCTAGAAACAATATTCCAATGATCTAAACTTGGATTACTTATAAACCTATTCAATTTACCTACAGCAAAAGCAATATCAGGTCGAGTATAAATCATGGCATACATAAGACTGCCAATCACCTTGGAATACTCTAACTGAGATACATTACGACCTTTATTTTTAATTAACTTGATATTAAAATCAAAAGGAGTAGAAACTGGGTTCTTATCATAGTGATCAAACTTTTTAAGTATCTTTTCAATATAATGTGATTGAGATAGAGTTATACCATTATTGTTTCTTAATAGCTTGATACCTAAAATCACATTAGCTTCACCCATATCTTTCATATCAAAACTAGATGATAAGAATCTTTTAGTGTTATTTATAACTTCTAAACATGCACCAAAGATTAGTTATAATGTACATAGAGACATATAATTACTCTTTTATTATCAGAGAATTTTGAATATACACGTTTATCAGATTCATTAATCTTAAAGCCATATAAGGTGATTATTTTATCGAATTTTTCATGCCATTGTTTAGGTGCCTGTTTAAGTCCATATAATAACTTGATCAATTTACACACTTTATTTTTCTATCCTGCAAATATAAAGTATTCTGGTTGCTCCATATAAACCTTTTCATCGAGATCACTATTTAAAAAAGTTGTCTTCACATTCATCTGATGGATTTTTAACTTATGAATGGATACTAGAGCAACTAAAACTTGGATAGTTGATATCCTTGCTATTGGAGCATAAGTATCGAAAAAATCAATACCTTCTTTTTGTGTAAATCCTCTAACCACTAATCTCGCCTTAAACTTTTCTGTAGTTCCATCTGGTCTTAATTTTCTTTTGAAAATCCATTTACAGCTTATTGGTTTTGATCCTGGGGGTAGATCCACAAGTTTCCATGTTCCATTTTGCAATATAGAATCCATCTCATTATTTATAGTTTCCTTCCAAAAAGAAGTATCCTGAAATCTAAGGGCATCATCTATTGTTACCGGATCATTTTCTATATTATATATTAACATGGTTTCTTCTGTTATATTATCTTTATCTCCTTCTATTAGCAGAAAGTAGAAGTCGGGTCCGAAAGATGTACCTTTTTTTATTCTCTTGGTCCTTTTAGGTTCCATGTCCTTTTTATCGAGACTACTGATATCTTGATCAGGTATTTGAGAACTACTGCTTGTACTAGGATCTTGAGGTCTTGTCTTTTTTCTAGTTATAGAAGAGAATGAGTTTTCATAA
Organism: Magnolia sinica; assembly: GCF_029962835.1. Lineage (NCBI taxonomy): Eukaryota > Viridiplantae > Streptophyta > Magnoliopsida > Magnoliales > Magnoliaceae > Magnolia > Magnolia sinica. The sequence continues at coordinate 36,446,933 of NC_080582.1, read as the reverse complement.
AACTCAGTATCTCTAGATTCTATTATACTATTTATCAGGATCGTATGATTAAACTCTATAATTAGAAACCTAGAAGCCTTACTATTTTGTGTATATCCTATAAAAATACACTCAAGAGATCTCAACCCTATCTTGGGCCTTTTAGGATCAGTATGCCTAACTAAGGCTCTACAATCCCATACCTTGAAGTATAAGATATTAGGAATCCTATTCTTCCATAGTTCATATAGAGTCTTACAAGTCTTAGAGTGAAGTATCCTATTAAAGATATGACAGGTAGTCAATAGAGTTTTTCCCCAAAATCCTGAACTTAAACCTGCATTATTGAGCATAGAGTTTACCATGTCTATGAGAGACCTGTTTTTCCGTTATGCTATCCCATTTTGTTGGGGTGAATAAGGAGCTGTAATTTGGTGAATTATACCATGACTGTTACAAAACTCCGAGAATTCTAAGGATAGATATTTTCCTCCCCTATCCGACTTTAGAATTTTAATCTTTCGGTCTAATTGGTTCTCAATTTCTGCCTTATATATCTTGAATTTTTGTAGTGCCTCATCTTTATTCTTCAATAGGTATACTAAGGTATAACAGGAGAAATCATCTATAAAGGTTATGAAGTACATCTTTCCTCCTCTTGTAATTAAACCACTTATTTCACATATTTCACTATGAACTAGGTCTAGGAGTTGTGATTCTCGTTCCACCCTTGGAAACGGTTTTCTAGTATTTTAAATTGTACACAAATGCTACATTTGTCATTAGGTTTTGTATACTTAGAAATTAGATTAAGATTAGACATATTATCCATTTTACGATAACTAATATGTCTTTATCTAGCATGCCAAACATCATATGAATCAAGCATATAAACAGAAGAAGAATTTTCATTTATAAGGTTTAATTTGAACATTCCATTGGATACATAGCCCTACCCTACATATACCCCATTTTTAGACACAATCAATTTATCGGATTCAAATAGGAGTCTAAATCCAAACTTAGTCAGTAGACTGGTTGATATAAGATTTCTCCTAATATCCGGTACATGCAGAACATCGTTCAGAGTAAGGACTTTTCCAGAAGTTAGATTAAGACGTACATTCCCTTTTCCTATAGCCTTGCATGTGGAGGCATTCCCCATATATAGTTCTTGATTATCCTCCACTAATTCGTAGGAATTGAACATGTTGTAATTTCTACAAACATGTCTGATACCGGAAAAATCTACCCACCATTCAACATCCTCATTCAATATATAACTTCAGAGACGACAGCTGCCAGATTCATGTCTTCCATCATATTAAATTGCCGTTTCTTTTCTTGCATTTTCTTTTTGTATTTTCGGCAGTATTTCTTAAAGTGACTAAGGATTTTGCAAAAGAAGCATGGATCCTTCTTAGATGTGTTCTTTTTGAACCCTTGGTTATTAGGTTTGACCCTATCATCTTTTTTAAAAGGTGGCTTCTCTAATTCCTGATTCACACTATTCTTCCTGTTGTTCTTCCTTTTGTCATGGAGCCCAGATTCTTCTTCTATTCGAAGAAACATTAGGAGGTCCTCCAATGACATTTTCTCTTTTTTCTGTTTCAATGATTTTCTAGTATTCTTCCATTTAGGTGGAAGTTTAGCAATAATGGTAGATAATTGGAAAGATTCATCGAGATTAGTGTCATCAGCAATAATCTGTTGGATGATGACCTGTAACTCATGTACTTGATCAAGGACAGGTTTTTTATTCAATATTTTGAATTCTAAAAACTAACTTACAAGGAATTTTTTGTTGCCTTTGTCCTCTGATGTGTATTTAGTGAGAAGCGCCTTCCACAAATTCTTAGCAATCTTCTTTTGACGGTAAACAGCATATAAAGAATCAGAAAGAGTGTTGAAGATATGACCTTTGCATAAGTAGTCGTTATGCTCCCAACTTTGTCTCTTTTGAATCTGTTCTAATGTATCATCGTCAAATAGTGGTGAAGGAGGATCTTGAGTGAGCACATGATCCAACTTGAGTGATGTGAGGAAGAGATGAACCCTCGATTGCCATCGAAGAAAATTTGAGCCGTCGAACGGTGTAATTCGAACAAAGTCAGGATGACCCATAGAAGAGGCCATATTATCGCCTTAAAATTGTTAATGTTGAAGGCGAAAAAATAGAAAATGAATCACTTAAAGATAGGATTAAGGCGCGTTACGATGTCGCTATCTTTAAGGCGATATTCGCACCCTACTGGTGATTAAACCAATTTGCAAGAGGGTTACAACAAATCTGCCTCTAGGATATAATAAACCTCTTCTCCAAGATAGGAGAAATGTGGGTTTCGGCCTGAAAAACTAAAAAACCGTACCCCGAACACACTTTTACAGCATACAACCTTGACTTCTGTGCTGTTACAATTTACCCCCTGAAAACTGTTTGTAATTTACTGCCTGAAAAACTATTTGCAATTTAGTGCCTGAAAATTGTATCTTTCCAAAAAACCTTCCAAAAATGAAAATGGTGAAGAAGAAGAAGATGGAGAAGAGATTGTTGGAAATTGTGAATTCGGATTGACTCAAAGATGGGTTTATATAGAATCATAAGAGATGCTTAAGGCCCTTTTCATGAAAAGATATCTTCTTCCATGGTGTCTTTTCATCAATGGTGGTGTCTTTCCAACAATGGCATCCCTCCATTTCAAATTCAAAAGATGCTCCCTTTACTAAGAGGCATCACCATTCACACCAACAATCACCAAAGCCACAACCCTTCTTTTCCAATTTTCTTTTCTTCTTATTTTGAAAAAACCCAACACTCGGCACTACAGGCACTTGCTTCTTATCCACATTGTCTTCTTCTTCTTCGTCTCCAAATGTTCGATGCTGATTTCCCGCTACTGAAAATGAGTTGGCTGAGCTGGATCTGCTTGCAGCTGACAGCCTTGGGCTGCTGTTACTGCAGCCTATTGAGGTTTCACGTTCTTGTTGGGTCGCTGTTGCCATTTGCTGGATTCAAATGAGTGAATTGTGTAGCCTGTCTTCTTTTTGAATCAATGCATCATGGGAGCCGGTTTCCATGACCTCACCACCTTGGACAAATACGATTAGGTCGGCATTATGGATGGTGAAGCGGCGATGTGTAATCACGATGGTGATCCGCCCAATTATAGCCATGTCTAGCGCTTCTTGAACGATGCTCTCCAACTCAGAGTCTAGTGCGCTGGTGGCCTTGTCTAGGAGAAGGATTCGTGGTGCCTGTAAGACCTGTGTCCTAGTCCGTACCGTTCCATTGGCTTCCGCAGTCCTTTCGGTCGAATTCCGGCAACCCTCGACCTTAAATTGGGCATATCTCGCAATCCAGAATGAGTTATCAGACATAAAATATATGATTTTGGGGTAGAACGAGCTACTTTTGCCAACCAACCCCGCTACGCCGGTTAGCCAAACCAGATTTACGAAATACCATCAGATCGACGGTCGTTTCCCTATTTTAATTTCGTTTTTACTATAAATATTAAGTTTTAGTTTGATTATAACTCTTCATCCGTCGGGCTTTAGGAGTTGCGTCCAACGTGAAAAGAGCTTAGAAAAATTAGGAGAACAGCTTGATAAAGCCAGATAGGACACTTACTATTTTTGGCCGAAAACCTTGCGCACTAGTAGACATCACGACCATCTATAAATAGTAAGTTTACTATTTATAGTAAGTCGCGGATTCTAGGAGTTTTAGTTGTAGTTTGATTCTGATTTCTTTCTCATTGCTTGGTATCCCTATTTAAAGGGTTGTGAACTTGTTTTTATTCATTCATCAATCAATTTTGAATTTATTAGAATTTATTTTTATTTTCTTGCTTTCTTTCCTCATGGATTCGAGAAGTCTCTGTGAGGAGTCCGGAGAAGTTCTGTGGCTTCGGAATAGTTATCCTCTTGAGGAAGATGGTGCTCGACCTCACGTACTTCCCTGTGTTAGTTTGGTATCAAAGTGAGGTTTTTCCTCGGATCAATGGCTTCTAACGACGAGTCGAGCAACAATCCCATGGGCGGTGCTCCAGGAAATTTACCTTTAATGGCGGCAGCTTTCGAAGCAGCGCAACAAGAGAATTGGCAAGCCATGCAAGGGCTGCAGGCTTCCATCGACCGCATAGCGGATCTCTTGGCAGAAACCCTAGGGCAACTCTGTGTTCTTGGTGGTAATCCTCAACCGCCAATTGCTAAAACTCATAATCGCCCTGATCGCAGGATAATACCGGCAGTGCATCCAAGGGTCATTCCTGAGGAAGGGAGATCCAGTGAGGAGGAGATCGACTACATAATCTTCCAATACCCCAGACAAAGCGGCGATCGAGTAGATTGAACGGATCAAGAATTCAAAATGCAAGTTGATATTCCTAGCTCCAATGGCTAACTACACACTGAGAATTTCCTTAATTGGCTTTCTGAAGTTGAGCAATTCTTCGATTATATGGACATCCCTGAAGCAAAGAAAGTCAAGCTTGTGGCCTACAAGTTGAAAGGCGGAGCTTTAGCTTGGTGGGAACAACTGCAACTCGCACGAACCAGGCAGATGAAACCACCAATCCGCACATGGCAGCAGATGAAGCAGCTACTATGTTGCTGATTCCTCCCTAGCGACTACGATTAGGTATTATTCCAATAATACCAAAATTGTTGACAGGGTAGTCAGTCGGTGAGAGAATACGTAAAAGAATTTTACTGCCTGGCGGTGCGTAACGATTTGGTTGAGACTGAATCATAGCAAGTCGCCCGATTCAATGGTGGATTGTGTATGACGATCCAGGATCGAGTTTAGATGTAGTTCGTCTGGACGATGAATAATGCGATCAAGTTGGCTACTCGGGCGGAAGCGCAACTTGAATGTCCTAACACACGTACCTATCCTATCGCAAGGGTCACTGTGGCAGATCCGCCCCAGGGAGCTCCACAGCCCAAGGGGAAGGAGCCCGTAGGAGTACGCACTCAACCTCCTACATCTGAGAGCCGAGATCAGGAAAGCGGGCAAGCTAGACCCCAAAGGGGCGTATTGACTGCTGCTAGTCCAAGTAGAATTCCAAACTCCTATGCTCGCCCAAGGCCCGACAATTGCTATCGTTGTGGCTAACCGGGCCACCTATCAAATACTTGTCCCCAACGAAAAGTAGTGAACCTTGCCATCAATGATGATAGTGCTGATAATGCATATGAAGATCTAGATGTTGAAGAACAGGAGCACACCACCAAGGACGAGGCAGATGAGTTAGGTTGGGTTCATCAAAATCGCGGCGAGTCGCTTGTCATGAGGTGGCTATTATATGCGCCAAGAAAAGAAGTGCATCCACAATGGCATAACATCTTCCAAATTGGGTGTATAATGAATTGAAAGGTTTGTGACGTGATCATTGACAGTGGGAGCAGCGAGAACATTGTCTCCAAGGTCATGGTGAAAAAATTACAATTGAAAACGGAGCGTCATCCCTCCCCATATAAAATCGGCTGGATTAAGAAGGTTAATGAAACAAAGGTAACTGAACGATGCACCATCTCATTTTCAATTGGTAAACATTATAAGGATGAAGTAGTATGCAATGTGGTTGACATGGAAACATGTCACATACTACTCGGTCGACCCTGACAATATGACCGTGATGCCACTCATAAAGGGCGAGATAACATATATATCTTCGTCAAGGACAAACGGAAGACCATATTGGCCCCTATGGATCCAGAGGGACTACTTGAAACTTCTAAAGTGGAGGGCCGTTTTCTTTGAACCATAAGGGACTTCGTGGAAGAATCCAAAGAAACAGGACATGCTTACGCATTAATTGTAAAAGGGGAAGAACTCGAGCCTACCATCATCCCTGAAAGACTAAGGCCCTTATTACATGAATTCAAAGAAATCTGGCCCGATGACCTTCCCGATAGGTTACCCCTTATGCGGGATATCCAACACCATATCAACTTTATCCCTGAATCCAGTTTACCCAATCGCCCTCACTATCGGATGAGTCCGAATAAGTGAGAGATTCTGCAAGGGCAAGTGGAGGAACTGATCCGTAAGGGTATTATTCGAGAAAGCATGAGCCCATGTGCTGTACCAGCTCTATTAACTCCAAAGAAAGATGGGAGTTGGCGCTTATGTGTCGACAGTCGAGCCATCAACAAAATCACCATAAAATACAGGTTTTCTATACCACGGTTGGACGATATGTTGGATATGTTGGGGGGCGCAAAAATATTCTCTAAATTGGACTTAAGGAGCGGCTACCATCAGATTTGAATACGTCCGAGTGATGAGTGAAAAACGGCCTTTAAGACCAAGGAAGGATTGTACGAATTGATGGTTATGCCCTTCGGTCTTTCGAACGTGCCTAGCACATTTATGAGATTGATGAACCAACTTCTGAAACCTTTCATTGGGTGGTTCGTTGTAGTTTATTTCGATGATATTTTGATATACAGTTAAGATGAAACCACCCATATGGAACACCTCAAGAAGGTCCTTCAAATGCTCACTAAAAATAAACTGTATCTCAATTTTAAAAAGTGCAACTTCATGACTGATAGCCTGTTGTTTCTGGGTTTGGCCATAACATCCACGGGTATTTGGGTGGATGAGGAAAATGTGAAGGCAATCAGAGAATGGCCGGTTCCCACAAATATTCACGAAGTATAAAGTTTTTATGGACTAACAACATTATATTGTCGGTTCGTGAAAAAATTCAGTACTATTGTATCACCAATCACAGATTACATGAAGAAAGGGCAGTTTCAGTGGACTAACGAAGCCGACAGGAGCTTTGCCGAAATTAAGCGCAGGTTATCCATGACCCCGGTTCTTGTACTTCCCAACTTCGACAAATTGTTTGAAGTCGAATGTGATGCCTTGTATGTTGGGATTGAGGGAGTTTTGTCTCAAGAAGGTAGGTCGGTAGCCTTCTACAATGAGAAACTTAGCGATGCACGCAAGAAGTAGTCTACATATGAGATCGAGTTATACGCGGTGGTCCAGGCACTGCGACATTAGCGATATTATTTGATTCAAAGGGAATTCATACTTTACACGGACTATCAAGCTCTCAAATTCATTAATAGTCAAGCTAACATTAACCGTGTGCATGCTAGATGGATCTCGTTTTTACAAGAATTCACGTTCATGCTAAAACAAAAGTATGGGCAACAGAACAAAGTATCCGATGCGCTGAGTCGCCATGTAACTTTGTTAGTCACTATGAGCAATGAGGTTGTCCGGTTCAAGCGCCTTAAGGACATATATGCCGACGACGAGGACTTTAAGGACGCATGAGTTAGATGCCAAGAAGGTCACCCCGACGATTTACATATGAAAGACGGGTTCCTTTTCAAGGGGAATCGACTGTGCATCCCCAAAAGTTCATTAAGGGAATAGATAATTCAAGAGCTACATGGAGGTGGCCTTAGTGGACACCTTGAGCGAGACAAGATGCGAGCTCTTGTGGAAGAGCGGTATTACTGGCCGCAATTGGTATGTGATGTGGGAAAGGCAGTCCAACGTTATTATATTTGTCGGACCTCCAAGGGGTAATCTAATAATACGGGCCTCTACACCCCGTTACCCGTGCCTGACAACTCTTGGGAGGATTTATATATAGACTTCATGCTTGATCTCCCATGAACTCAATGCAGCATGGATTCGGTGTTCGTGGTAGTAGATCGTTCTCTAAGATGACACACTTTATTCTATGCAAGAAGACTCTCGATGCAACACACATGGAGAATCTATTCTTCAGAGAAGTTGTGCGGCTACATGGGGTTTCCAAGACTATTACTTCTGACCGTAACATGAAGTTCATAAGCCACTTTTGGCGGACTTTGTGGACTCGATTCGATATACGACTTCCGTTCAGCAGCGCCTACCATCCATAAACTGACAAGCAAACCGAGGTTGTGAATTGCACGTTGGAAAACCTCTTTCGATGTATTTTAGGAGAAAAACTGAAGCTGTGAGATTTAGCCTTATCTAAAGCGGAGTTTGCATTCAACAACATGGTGAACCGCTCGACAGGCTCCATTTCAGGTTATTTACGGACGAGTACCTTGCCACACACTAGACTTGGTCCCTCTGCCCAAGCTCTTTGGCATGAGCATTACAATAGAACATATGACAAACAGGATCATTGACATTCATGCGGAGGTATAGACCAAGCTACATGCCTCGAACAAAAAGTATAAGGAGCAAGTGGACAAACATCGGCAACAAAAAGTGTTCGAGGTGGGCAACCAAGTAATGGTCCACTGCGCAAAGAAAGATCTTCGACCGGAACGTACAATAAGTTGAAGAATAAAAAGATTGGACCGGTACCAATCATCCGAAAGATCAATGACAACGTTTATTTTGTTGATCTTTCAGATGACATGGCGATCTCACGGACTTTCAACGTCGCGGACCTGACTGAGTATCATGAACTAAAGTAAGACGAGAACTCGAGGACGAGTTCTTTTGAAGTGGAGGAGACTGATGTAGAGCGGGTTGCGGACAGTTACATGGCTAAGATAGATAAGAAAAGGCCCGGTTGACGATAGAAGTGATCCAGACCATCGAACCTTAAATTGGGCGTATCTCGCAATCTGGAATGAGTTATCAGACGTAAAATATATGATTTTGAGGTAGAACGAGCTACTTTAGCCAACTAACCCCACTATGACGGGTTACCTAAGCCGGATTTGCGAAATACCGGCAGATCAACGGTCGTTTATTTTAATTTCATTTTTACTATAAATAGTAAGTTTTAGTTTGATTATAACTCTTCATCCGTTGGGCTTTAAGAGTTGCGTCCAATGTGAAAAGAGCTTAGGACACTTACTATTGTTGGCTGAAAACCTTGCGCACTAGTAGACATCATGACCGTCTACAAATAGTAAGTTTACTATTTATAGTACGTCACGAATTCTAGGAGTTTTAGTTGTAGTTTGATTCTGATTTCTTTCTCATTGCTTGGCACCCCTATTTAAAGGGTTGTGAACTTGTTTTTATTCATTCATCAATCAATTTCGAATTTATTAAAATTTATTTCTATTTTCTCGCTTTCTTTCCTCATGGATTCGAGAAGTCTCTGTGAGGAGTTTAGAGAAATTTCGTGGATTCGGAATAGTTATCCTCTCAAGGAAGACGGTGCGTGACCTCACGTCCTTCCCTGCGTCACTTCAGCACTGCCCTTGCAATCGCTATTCTCTGTTTCTGGCCTCCCAACATTTGAACCCCTCTTTCACCCACCTATACGTGCATGCGTGATATTGTTATTGCACCCGAGACAGACTTTGAAATCTCACTTTGATCAGCATGGACATTGTTACCTGTCCATGCTTTTGATCATGGGCCATCAAATGGACGTGTGCACACCCTGATCCATAGCTCAAGTGGTAGACTGAGTGAAAGATACCTCGTTTCAACACTTGAGGTCTTGGTATCGATCTCTAGTGGGGGTGGCTAACAGTGAAGTGTCAACTGACAGTGGGGTGTACTAAGAAGCTAACAAAAAAAAAAAAAAGGACGTGTGCATGAATATGGTTTGCACCACTCCTCCAGAGTGTCTAAAAACATTTTTCTTCTACATTTGACCGTACATTTGGTCACCACCACCGTTTGGATGGGTAAGATTGTATCCAATCGGTTTGATCTCGGGCTTGATTTCACCCACCAAAATAGGCTCCACGATTCGGATGTTTCATTTTTCTTTACCGTGGTCTAGACTATGCTGGCGGTGACTGTTCAAATGCACATATGGCATATTTGCAAGGAAATCCAAACCGTCTAAATCACAGACCCAACTGTGGATGGAGCATAGGAAAAATTGCACTGAGAAGATGATACACACCATCTGATTCTTTCAGCTGACTTTGGACCACTCACTATTTAACTTTTAGCGACCCAATTGATGGCCATTAATTGGATGGTTCGGATGGCTTGATCAGCATAATTCTATGGAAATGCTCCAGCACAATTCGACCCACAAATTGGATGGTCGGGATAGGTGTAAATGAGTGCTACGTGTGAGGATGATTGATTACCAGTAATAAAATGGTGAACTAAAATAAGGAGCGTAGCCCTCACTAGAAAATGCATGCCCATCCTCTGCCAAGTGTTTTACGCATAGCGTGAAACACTCAAGCCTGTGGGACCTACCATGCTTTATATGTAAAATCCACTCCGTCCATCAGGTTCCAGCCACTATTCTAGCATTACTCCGGCAAAAAGCCAGCAGTGTTATCAACCAGGTGTACTACACCCTTTGGAACAATGGGGAAGGGATGCCAAACCATAGGTTTGTTTGCGAGGCCACCATGGCGTCTATCTTTCATCAAACCTGTTAATCAGGTGCAACTCACCGCAACGAGGTGAAAAAAAAAAAAAAAAAAAATCCTCACCCACATTTCGGTGGGCATACCCAGCAGCTACTGGACAGTGCTTTGGGGACCTCAACACGATGTATTTGTTTCATCCATGCCGTCCATCCATTTTTCCAAATCAATTAAGGGAATGAATCCAAAAATAAGGCAATCCAAATCGCATGGGAACCACACCACAGGAAACAGTGGTAACTGAATGTCCACCGTTAAAAAATTCTTGGAGGCCACAAAATTTTTGGATGGAGCTGATATTTTGTGTTTTCCCTTCATCCATCCAGGTCTTAGAAAGTTTTTAATGGTGGGCGTACTAACAAGCTAAAAAAAAAAAAAGTTTTTAATGGTAGGCGTTCAATTACCACTATTTTCTTATGGTGTGTTCCACTTGAGATTTTGATGTATCATATTTGGGATCATAGCGTAGAATGATCTTTAAAAATAGATGAATGGCCTGGATAAAACACATATATCATGGTGGGCCCACAGAGCAATGTCCAGTAGCCAACTCGCTACTGGCAGCGCGTCAGTAGGCAATCTGCGTCCAGTTTCACATTGGGTTCTACGCGGTCGAGCTCATCGGAACTTCCCATGAGGTCGAGCGGTGTGTGCCCCACCGTGATGTATGTCGAACATCAACACCGTGCATTTGATGGGTCGCCTTTAAATTATGGGATATCCCAGAAATCAGCTGCATACGGAGCTCAGGTGGGCCATAACATCTAAAATCATGTGAAGACATTCCTAAAACATATAAAAGCACTTGGTGGGCCCACCCAAATTTGGATGCATCTGAAACTTGGTTTGACCCCTCCTCCAAGTGGGACACACATAATGGATGGGCTGGATCTCTGAACCACATCTCGTTGAGCCCAACAAATGATTATAAATGTTTTAATGGAGGGTAACCCCTCCTTTTGCATGTGGTGTGGCCCACAAAAGCCACGGATTGACTTGATTTTTAAGCCTTAGGCCCACCATGGAATGGTTCATCTGACTGATGGGGTAGATGTTTGACAACATCACGGTGGGCCCACACAGCTCGACCTCACGGGAAGTTCCCATGAGCTCGACCACGTAGAACCTTTTCCATATATATATATATATATATATATATATATATATATATATATATATATATATATATATATATATATATATATATAGGGAAAAGGTACTACACGCTCGACCTTACCATAGCACTCCGTAAGGTCGAGCGCTGTCAACTTACTAGCCGTCGGATGGAAAAGTTTGAAATCAACGGTGGGCGTCAAGGCGGAATTTCCCCGTGAGAGACCGGTCGTCCCGGTTACATTGAATCCCTAGCCCAGCAACATTCTCTTCGAAGCCCACCATACCAGCCCTTTCTCTCCCTCAATCCCTGCCACGAGCGACCTTCACCTGCAGCCCTCTCTCTCCACCACCAGCAACGTTCGCCTCCACCTCTCTCTCTCTCTCTCTCTCTCTCTCTCTCTCTCTCTCTCTCTCTCTCTCTCTCTCTCCCTCAATCGGTACCACAAGCCGCGCCCGCCTCCACCTCTCTCTCCCTCCTCTCCCTCAATCGGTACCGCCAGCCGCGACCGCCTCCACCTCTCTCTCCCTCCTCTCCCTCAATCGGTACCGCCAGCCGCGACCGCCTCCACCTCTCTCTCCCTCATTCCCTACCACCACGCCGTGCAGCCTCAGATTACAGGTAAGACCCCTACCACCACGCTGTGCAGCCTCGGATTGAGCCTTACAGGTAAGGCCCCTGTATTTTGGTTTTTTTTTTTTTTTTTTTTCAGATTGAGATGCTCTGGATCATGTGTTTGATATATTTCTAGTGTTTGGACAATGAAAATACACATGTTTTGGTGATTCTGCAATAATGCGGTCAAGCTTTTGTGACAAACGGAAGTCTCCACAGCCATGGGCCGGGGTTCCAAGTTCCATTAACATCAACAAGAATAATTTGTATGCAGGTTTTTTTTTTTTTCTGAATGTGGAGTGGCTGCATGTTTTCTCATAACCATCAATTTGCAATCATGAAGAATTTGCAATGCTGAAGAATGTATATATATAAATTTTTTCCTGAAATTTCACAAAAACATCATAAATCAATAGATCAGGCCTCATCCATGTTTCAATTCATGTTTGGAGAGTACGATTGCAAGTAATTTGGTAGAAATTTTGGAAAATTTGAAATTTTCCAAAATTTTCCTAAATCAGGCCACTTGCCCTCAAATCTCGAAATTGAAGGCTCAAAATCTTATTCTGGTTATTTGATGATCACACAATTATTGGATGTTTAAACTAACAAGTGGCCACGAATCAGAGGTTAGGTTATTCAACCAACCTGAATTTGGGACTGACTACGGGACAGTGGGTTCGATAATTTAGTCAGTTTAATTTGAGTTAATGTATGTCACATGTACAATTTGAGCATCTGCATATCAACTGTCATATTCTGCCATAGGATCAAATGACTCCACTATCTTCTCTCTCTCTCTCTCTGTTTTTTTTTTTTTTTTTTTTTAACTGCTTGAATGAGAGGCATGTGGAATCTATTTGGGTGACCATAGTTCCCAAGGGTGATGAGATGTGCTACAAAACAGTTCTCATCTGACTTGTGATTCTGGGTGGAAGAATTAAAAAAATGAAAAGAAAGAAGAAGAGCAAATGCCCATTTAATGCAGGTTCTGTTTTCCATGCTGCCCAAACAACAGGTGTATTATGCTCCCAATGACAATTTGGCTCATACAGCCAAATTGTTAAGATAGAGGTTTTCTAGCCCCACATGTGGCAACCTGGCATTTGGGTTGGCTGCTTGAGGTATGAATGAAGTTTAGCCCAACATGTGACAACCTAGCATTTGGGTTGCCTGCTTGAGCTTTTTTTTTAAAAAAAGATCATAAAAAGAGGCCAAGAGCCACATGCCTAAGGAAGTTTTATATGTTCTAAGGAAGTTTTATATGTTCTCTCTCTCTCTCTCTCTCTCTCTCTCTCTCTCTCTCTCTCTCATGTTTCCACTAGTCTTATGTTTTGAAAACAGAATAGTTATTGCTTTCTCCTGATTAGTGATTAATTGGGCTGATTCAAGGGTTACTTCATCATTATGTTTCTACAATTAAATAATTTTTTTTTGCATGCTCATTGATTTCAATTCCTAAAATTATATAGAAGAGAGTAATTTAATACTTTTGTGGAATATGCCAATATGATTCACTGGATTAAGCTAAGGGTTGTTATTGTTTTTTTTTTTTTTAATATATTTTTTCTTCTTCATTTATAAATAGTAATTTTTGTGCCCTCACATTTATTTCGTAGCTTTTGATTAACTGAATTTATGTTTACTTTGAACTTGTAGTTGGGGAAATGGAGTCACAACTTAATGCAGGTGTAGAGAATCATAATGGACGCCAGACAAATCATAATGAACACCAGACAAATCATAATGAAGAAATAATCTCACATCCATATGATTTCATTCCAGAAGCACTCAAGGAAGTGAAACCAATAGTTGGTATGGTGTTCATTTCTGAAAATGTTGCATATGATTTCTACAATGAATATGCTAGATGGTGTGGATTTAGTATATGAAAAGGTTCAACGTGGAATAGTATGAAAAAAGGTGAAACAATTATGCGAAGTTTTATATGTTCTAAGGAAGGGTATCGACATCGCAAGCATATAGAAGCAACAGATCATAAAAAGAGACCAAGAGCCATGACAAGATGTGATTGCAAGGCAAAGATTGTAGTTCACAAGAATGGATCAGATAGATGGGAAGTTAAGACATTTGTGGAAGCACATAGTCACAATTTAATGAGTCCAAGTAAGGTTCATTGTTTACGATTACATCGACATTTTACAGATTCTCATAAGGTTGTCATGGATAACATGAGAAAAGCAGGTATTGGCGCAGCTAAAGTGTTAAATTTTTTTACAAATGAAGCTGGAGGACCTGAGAAAATGGGTTTTATTGATGAAGATGCAAGAAATGCTCTAAAAATTCAAAGGCGTGACAAACATGGCAAAAGTGCTCAAGAGTTGCTTCTTTACTTTCAAAATAAACAGAGGAATGATGATAATTTTACTTATGCAATCCAAATTGACAATGAATGTAGATTGACATCTTGTTTTTGGGCAGATAATATTTCAAAAATAGACTATGAAGCTTTTGGTGACGTTGTATGTTTTGACACAACATACAAGACAAATGAATTTGATATGCCTTTTGGTCCATTTGTCGGAGTCAACCACCATAAGCAATCTATCTTGTTTGGTGCCGGGCTTCTGTTTGGTGAAACCATTGAAGATTTCGAATGGTTATTTCAATCATGGTTACAAGCTATGGGTGGGAAGCTTCCAAAGGCCATAATCACAGATCAGGATCCAGCAATTGCTGCTGCAATTGCAAGTGTATTTCCGAATACCGAGCATAGGTTGTGCATGTGGCACATTGTTCAGAAGCTTCCAGAGAAGTTAGGTAAAGTAATTAATAAGAACCCATCATTCAACACTGATTGGAGAAATTGTGTATATATGTGCGATGAGGAAGCCGAATTTGATGCATTATGGTTGAAAATGATTGTAGATTATAATCTTGAAGAAAATAAATGGTTACAAGATTTGTACACAATACGTAAAATGTGGATTCCAGCTTATGTCAAGAAAACATTTTATGCAGGGATGTCAACGACACAACGGAGTGAAGGTATGAATGCCTTCTTTGATTATTTTGTAAGTCATAAGTCAACGTTATTAGAATTTGCAGAAGGATATGATCGTGCTTTACAAAAACGTCGGCATAATGAGTTGAAATCGGATTGTGACACTTTATATAGTATACCTGTAGTAATAACCTCGATTGATATTGAAATAGAGATGGCAAAAATTTATACAAGAGAAGTATTTTATGACTTTCAAGTAGAGGTGAAGGCAAGTGCTTTACTTGTTAATAAGTTGGTAGTAAGGGAAGGACCATTAAGTAAATATAATATATTCGACTATAGAAGGAATGATAAAATGTATACAATTACTTGGAACCATGATGAACGGTTCGGTTCTTGTACTTGTTAGAGTTTTAAATTTCATGGGATTGTTTGCATGCATTTATTAGTTGTGTTCAAGTAAAAATCCATCAAAAAAATATCATCTCATTATATACTTACAAGGTAGACACATAAGGCGAAAGAAAAAAAATAAAAGTACTCAACTCCTCTATCTTCAAACGTTGATGAGTCAACCGTCTTGGGGCGCGGTGAAATATCTCGTATGATGAACTATTTAATAAATGAAGGAACGATAACTCTAGAAATAATGGAACCTGTGTTATCAACTTTAGAAGATTTGGTTGCAAATGTTTGTCAAAAATGTGGAGTCGAAGAAGAAACCAGTATTGACAAGAATATTGAGGGTGGTGAAAGCAATCTATTGTTCAATGCATATTCTAAGAACTCTTACGTAGTACTTGATCCGATGGTTTTTAGTACTAAAGGCCGAACGAGTAAAAGATTTAAATCTGGCAGGGAGGAGAATAGTAAGTTATGTCGTGGGTGTAACAAGTGGGTTATTGGGCATGATAAACGAAATTGTCCTATATATAATCAACTTGATAATGCATCTGAAGAAGCCAGGTATATATTTTTTTTTTGTATTTTTATTTGATTTCTTACATACATTGCATTATTTTAAACTACATTCATTATCTCCACAGTTATGGCAGTAACGTTGAAAGAGGAAAGGGAAAAGCAGTTGGTAGGCCAAGAGGAAAAAATATAGTACAGGGTCGTGGTAGGATGTTAAATCAAGGTAATTAAAAAATAACTATCAAGGCATTTATTAATGAATGTTTAATATATACTTTCAATTTTCACGTACTTATATAATCTCACATGATTAGATTGATCGGTACCAAAGGCATGGTGTCTTAAATGTCTACAAGCTTGCGCCATCGGCTACATGTACAAATTCTAACCCTTTTATTAAAACAATAACTTAAATATATGTTCTTTTCCTTTTGATAATTACATTTTTTTGGTTCTTTTCCTTTTCATGCATATAGTTAAGTTTCAATGGATGTATAACTGAAAATTTTTCTGGTCGTTTTGTATGCAGGAATAACTTGAAATTGTTTACTAAGAAGATACCTATTATAGATCACGGAAGATTGAAGCATCCACTACTCTTAATGTCGACGATGTGGATTGATTTCATTTTCATGGCAATAACGTGCATTTTTTATTTTTATTTTTTCGATTTTCATATTCTTATTATAAAATATTTGCGTGCATGTTTCAAGGACAGTGAAACATTCAACTATTGTTGATCAGTGTTTTAAGGTCGTTGAAATTTTGAATAACATTTTATTTTTTCTAATAACATACATAGAAGTAAATAAGTGAGAAATATTAATTGACTTGGTATCATTGCAAGATTTTGTGCTTTCCCTTGTCTTTCATAGACCGGAACAATCCAATTTATGATTTTACAGTCAGTTGTACATATCCCTCCCTTGGGCTTTGTTCCCTCCAACATCATTGCACTTGCATCATAAAAAAAGCTATCATTCATAACCATACTCTAATGGAACTTATCCCCACGGCCCATTGAAGCCATTGAATATCTTCTGGGTTTCATCCAACCCACCATAGAAATAGCTGTCATTCACCCCCGTCTGTTCACCTCCACCATATTGTAGACCATTCTCCTTGCTGTAGCTGATCTGGTTGCAGCTCCCATCAGAAGAGCTACAGTTATTCTCCCCTCCAAGCATGTAAGCTCCATCTTTCATTTGATATGAGTTAATACATCTCTTGTTTGTCAAGGATGGGCAATTTTTTTCTTCAAAAAGGATTCTTCAAATTGAGCATAGATGTTCCTCATCGCTTGTGAGTTCATCAGCTAGAATGATCACTTCACTAGCTGTTTGTAGCTTTATCCATGTATTCAGTTAGAAAGCCAATGTATGTAAAACAGATCTGCAGTCTAACTGTTATGCTTATTACAAGTAATCAAACAAGTTTTATGTGTGATATTTATGTTAAGGAATTGATCAGTAATTGTATTTATTGTTTGGCTGTCGACATCTCTGTTTAACCTTTTGCTCATACTATGAAATTTGCTTAGTTTAGTTCAGTGTTGATTCAATTCAGTGCACTGATTCTCTAAGGCTGTGTTTGGAACTTTGGATATGCAAGTGATTTGAATTACAAACACAATCAATAAACAATAGAATTGTAACTAAATTTCTGAGTTTAGTTCACTATCAATTTAGTTTAGAACACTGATTCTACTGAGACTGCATTTAGATACACAACTGATAAACACTCATCCAATCAATAAACGACCTTTTTCTAAGTAATTGGCTTAGTTCAGATTTCTATCAATTCAATTAAGCACACTGATTTCATAAGGATGCATTTGGAACTTCCTTTTATGAAACCAAGTGGAATTGCAAACGCTCACCCAATTAAATTAGTTTGGTTGTTTCCACTTCACTGAGTAATTAATGCAATTGAATTAGTTGGCACTGCCAGATGCAGCCTCTTTTGTAGAGCACTACATTTACAAGTTGAGATTTCTTTTTTACAGGAGCAAATTCATGAGTTCACTTTATTAAATCGGAGAAAATGGTCAATTGTACTTTTATTTTTTATTTTTTTATACACGCACTCACACCACACAATGGAATTTCACCATAATGGGTGCTCAAACCCATGACAACAACCTGCTTAGCAGGTTCTAAGGATGCTGGTTATCACCAAGTTTTCTTTAATTTTTGTTTTTTTGTTTTTTTTCAGATTTCTTTTTGATGGCCTTGTTTTTCTAGTTACTGAAAAAAAGTATTCATACTTAAAATTATGACCAAAAATTTGCTTGTAGTGTATCCAGTATCAATAGGAAATTTATTCCACTGGTTCCTTGTTTTCTTGCATTTTTTTATTCTGTCATTGGGTTCAGTTAGAAATGTAGAATTAAAAGAGTGGGGGAACAAAGGAAATTTGTTTTGCCATATGAACCTGGTGATGGTCCTGTGGAATGTTCTTGCCAAATTAAGATTCAAGCTCACAGCATGACCCATTGATGAAATTTCGAGATTGTTTCCAATTTTCCTCTCTTGGCTTTAGATGTCCAAGTAGGGTTGGACGTGTGACCCTTATGACCCACCCCTGTTGGGGACAGGATCATAAATAGGAGGCTCCTAGGGTATCTCTTGGAGAACCACTTTCAGTTCTCATTCCTACAAATGTATTTGTAGCATATGCCATACATTAGCAAATGTCTGTTAACCAATCTCTTACATGCACCCAACATTTCCACTATGAGTAGTGTCTACTCTTGGCTTGATAGTGCATGTGTGTGCAATCCGATCCATCCATCAGGTGGGCCCAACCATGTTTGTACCCTCCAACATCACTGCACTTGCATCATTAAGTACCCCATTACTGCATGGAATAGTGCTAATCACCTCTCATGGGTTTGTAAGATGCAGCCGATAGCATTGAAAAGGTCTGGTGAGGCAGGCATCCCTGCAAGGCTTGTGGGAGATTTTTGAAGGGGTGAGAAAGCTTCATAAGGAGATGGGAAGGGTGGTTGCTGCTGTGGTTTTCTTTGAGAGGGAAGATTTCCAATCAATCT
This sequence comes from Magnolia sinica, assembly GCF_029962835.1. NCBI lineage: Eukaryota > Viridiplantae > Streptophyta > Magnoliopsida > Magnoliales > Magnoliaceae > Magnolia > Magnolia sinica. Next base: position 36,427,955 of record NC_080582.1, on the reverse strand, counting down.
AATTTGAAATGTTTCTGAGTTTCAGTTTGATGGTAGCATTTATAAGTTTTGATCAGGTAGCAAATTATTGAAATTGATTTGGTCATCCATCTCTTTAATCAAATTAAGCTTAGTAGAAGAAAGTTTCTATTGGCCTAAGATGCGCAGAGACGTCTCCAAGCATGTGGAGAGGTGCACAAAATACTAGTCTGTATACACTTAGATTTCAAGGAGTGGAGAGCTTCTCATTGTGCAGGTTGGCCAGTTTGCAAATTGCCTGATTGAGGCTAGAAATGAATTGCAGCATAAGTACGTGCCTATCATCTCGTTCAATGTGCTGACTTGCTCATGGGTTGCATTTTTGTTCTCTTTTATTTTTTACCAATTTCAAGTACTTTTTATTTTTGTGCAGATCTGAGATCATTCAATGCAAGTTTACAATAACAAAGGCACTGCTATTCAAGGCTGACAGGTAATCGTTCGACCGCCTTTGTCAACAGGTTTGGGACATGTCTATTTTGCCTAACAACATGAGGCAATTGCTACTTCTAATACACACATTTCTTGATAGCCTCTGATATTGGTGTTTTGATATCTGCAGACCATGTACATGGATGGTATCCTCCAGTTTGCAGTTTGTGTCAACAGAACTGTGCTTCAGCGATCCAGACAATTGATACTATGGGCCCCCACTTTTGAAGGGCATATCTCGAAAAACATTCAGATGAGAAGACCCTTCCCAACCCAGTTGGATGATGAGGTTGTATGATGAACATATGGTGATGTTTGGCTTATCTCGAAATGAAAGTCCTTTAACAAGGCTATTGCTTTAGATAATTTTTATTTTATTTACATAACCAAAAAAAAAAGCTAATTGGAAATTCACACAAATGATGATTGCTTAGGTGATGTTCTTATCATGTATTACAACAAATTGGCCAAAACTGGGAGGGAAATACATCATATACAAATGCTTTCTTTACATTACAGCACACTTGTCTTTAGTTTTGGATTCTGGATTTGATGAAGAGCTATTGCTGCTCCTTGGCCCCTGCAAGAAACAAACATCTCTTGTAAAAACAACACATTTGTGGTTACATTGCAGTGAAGTTACGTTCAATATGGGTGAGCGAAAGGATTCTTGCAGAATAATTCTACAACAGGCCTGAGATGGCTCTACGCTAGTAAGCGAAAAGAATAACACAGCCTGTAGCCCAAAGCAAAGCGTGCATGTTACAACTCATGGTCATGCTAACATAGCAAAGAATTTCTTGCATAGTAGCTTTGTATTGTAGCAGTAAGCATAGCAAATTAAGATGGCAATGTTCATTCCAGGCATCTTTCTTTGCAGATGAAACAACCAAGTAATGGTACATCTTTTAACATGGAAGCTTTAAAAAAAAAAATTTAATGAAAGGAAAAGCAAAAGCAAGAGAGAGAGAGAGAGAGAGAGAGAGAGAGAGAAAGAACTTGACAGGCATCTCTACAAACCACTAAATGAATAAGCATATCCAACCACCACTTGCAACCGTGACTTAAGAAACACCTTCTGGAAAACTGCTTATTTACAAAATGTCCTATTGTAGTGGCTCACTATGTTCAACTTGTCCCGTTTTGGGATTTGATTCCCGATCACATGGATCTCATTTTGGCCAAAGTAAAATATCATTTTTCTAGAAATATGTATAGTTTAGAAATTTAAAGTGGTGGCCCCCAACATATCATGTACGTGGGGTCCACCACGGACGCCCAAAGGTGCCCTAAAAGTATGAAATCAAAAATACAATTTATGCAACAGATTTTATTAACTTATACTAACAGAGAAAGTGGAAAAAGCTACGGATAAAGGCCGCAGTACATTTGTAGCAATCGGTATCTACCCATAGGTCTTAAAGATAGGGCTACGAATAAATGATACGGCTTAAATCCGTAGCTATATTCTCCATAACTCAAAAGACATATACCTACGGATTATATTTGTATTTAATCGTACAAATTGGCGGAAGTTAGTAACAGCTACGGTTTCCAGATTAAAAGTGACGGTTAAGAGCTGTAGCTATAGCCTAAATTTTTTTTTTAGAAGGAATAGAAAAGAAATTACAATAATGGTATTTCTTACCATTGCAGTACATGCCCTGATAGAAATTATAATCATGTCTCTCATATACTAACAATAACCAATTTCACTAAGAGATGAATGATATAGTTTTAGAAAAAGACGAGTTACCTAAAACCAAGGCTTTGACATAAGAGAAGCTGCCAGAAGTAAATTCTGGTGGTGTTAGCAATAGAGATTGAAAATTCAGTCTATTGCAATTGTGAATTCTGTTATGGTTTTGCATCATAGAGATAACTTTTTCTTTCTCATGGTTCCTATGTAACTTGCTTCTGTTACATTTCTGACATCAACAAGTAGATCCTATTTCAAGAAGTATGCTTAGCATGATTAGGATATTTGTTAGAATCTCAGGTTAGGGAACAAGTGTTAGCACTGGATACAATAATACAAGGCCACTAGCAATCTTCTGCCACTGTCCAAGTCAACAAGGTTACTGGCTTCACCAATTAAAAATACAAAAGTAAATTTTACAAAAAAAAAAAAAAAACAGATAAAACAAACCTTTTTCTCTTTTACATGCAAAAACTGATATTGATTTGGGTCTCAAGCACAAGAAAATAAATGAACTAGCCTTCATCTAGAACTACAGAAAATGCTATCCCAGTACGTTTTGATAGTATATAGATTATAGTAGAGATACTACCAAGATGCCAAGCTTAGCAACATCACCCACTCACCACCAAAACTGAAACATGATATAAAAATCAGACCAATCCTTTTCTTTCTTTCTTTCTTTCTTTCTTTTTCCAAGTCGCCACCAGTGGGATCTGGCAAGCTCAACATTATGGGCTGTGAGAATTTTGAAATAAAAAAAGGCGAGTGCGGAAAATGTAACTCCATCCCTACGAGCTACTGGAAAGTAATGCCATTCCAACAATAGCTAAACGCTCAGAACAATTTGCTTAAATTTGAGAGTAACAGCCAAACCAACATGTCAAATTGGATAAATATTTGCTTCTCAATCTGATCATAGAGCCAAGACAGTAGGTTTGGGTAACCTCTATTAAAGACACCTCGCATCATGTGTGATTTTCTTGTCCCTTATCACATAAGTATGAAATATTCAATCTATTGCAATTGTTCACTAAGAGATGAATGATAGAGTTTTAGAAAAAGACACTAAATTACCTGAAACCAAGGCTTTGACGTAAGAGAAGCTGCCAGAAGTAGATTCTGGTGGTGTTATCAATAGAGATAGAAAATTCAGTCTATTGCAATTGTGAATTCTGTTATGGTTTTGCATCATAGAGATAACTTTTTCTTTCTCATGGTTCCTATGTAACTTGCTTCTGTTACATTTCTGACATCAACAAGTAGATCCAATTTCAAGAAGTATGCTTAACATGATTAGGATATTTGCTAGAATCTCAGGTTAGGGAACAAGTGTTAGGACTAGATACAATAATACAAGGCCACTAGCAATCTTATGCAACTGTCCAAGTCAACAAGGTTACTGGCTTCACCAATTAAAAATACAAGGTTCAGGTGCCCATAGTTTCTTTGGATCTAGGTTATGAGTTGAATTTGAGACAAACAAGAGCATTTACATGGTTGGGCCCACCTGATGGATGGATCGGATTGCACACACATGCACTATCAAGCTTCTTATTGCATAAGCCCTTCATCACAAAGGACTGTAGATGTTCACTTTGTTTATGAATACTAGTGATAGGCTAAATTGAATATTCCCATTGGAGGATTGGATCAAGTCTCGTAACCATGAGGTCCATTATCCTTGGAGAATTAACTTGATCACGCACTGGTTTTAACTCATTCTTAAGTCACTTAGCAGCTGACACATGGATGGGAATGTGTACCACCTACATTAGGATTCCATGAAAGCCTCATATACACTAACATGAGATCCATTAGTTTTCCCAGGACTTTCTAGTTACATCTTATAAATTAAAACCTCCATCAAGCCTTTTAAAGTTTCCTAGCACCTCAAATTGTTTTCACAAGGTTTCTCCATCATTTTTTTTTATTTGTTAGATATTTTTATTTCACCATTTAAGTATTTTTATCTTTATGGAAATTCAATGGTAAGCTTTTAGCTGTCCACCTATTGTTCTCACATGGGATTTTGAGCCAAGAGTAGACACTACTCATAGTGGAAATGTTGGGTGCATGTAAGAGATAGGTTAACAGACATTTGCTAATGTATGCCATATGCTACAAATACATTTGTAGGAATGAGAACTGAAAGTGGTTCTCCAAGAGATACCCTAGGAGCCTCCTATTTATGATCCTGTCCCCAACAGGGGTGGGTCATAAGGGTCACATGTCCAACCCTACTTGGACATCTAGAGCCAAGAGAGGAAAAGACAGCAGAAAAGAAAAAAAATATGAGAAATTCATCTCCTCTCCTTCTATTTTTGTGGTCTGCCTAATTGAGCAACTCTCTTTACTCCAATCACAGCCATTAAGAGTGTGATTAGAAGAAGACTCAGTGGCCTCCCCTTTATTGGAGATGGATAGAGGAGAGACCATCTTCCTCGAATTTACACTACTCAAGGAACATGATTGTAGGTCTAACCGCAACCATCCATTTTGATTCTTAGAAATCAGATTTCATCCGGACGAGAATGAGATCTTATAAAATCAAATTTTGGAATTTTCAATGTTTGAATGGACGAGAAATATATCAAACACATGATCCAGAGCATCTCAACTGGAAAAAAAAAACAGGAAAATACCAAAAGCAGAGGCCTTACTGTAAGGCTCAATCAGGCTCGCACAGGCCTGCGTGGTGGTAGGGTCTTACAGTGGTAGGGAATGAGGGAGAGAGAGGTGGAGGCGGTCACGGCTGGGAGGGATTGAGGGAGAGAGAGGTGGAGGCGGACCCGGCTTGTGGTACCGATTGAGGGAGAGAGAGAGAGAGAGAGAGAGGGAGAGAGAGAGAGAGAGACTATACGCTCGACCTTACCATATATATATATATATATATATGGGAAAAGGTACTATACGCTCGACCTTACCATAGCACTCCGTAAGGTCGAGCGCTGTCAACTTGCTAGCCGTCGGATGGAGAAGTTTGAAATCAACGGTGGGCGTCAAGGCGGAATTTCCCCGTGAGAGACCGGTCATCCCGGTTACATTGAATCCCTAGCCCAGCAACATTCTCTCCGAAGCCCACCATACCAGCCCTTTCTCTCCCTCAATCCCTGCCACGAGCGACCTTCGCCTGCAGCCCTCTCTCTCCACCACCAGCAACGTTCGCCTCCACCTCTCTCTCTCTCTCTCTCTCTCTCTCTCTCTCTCTCTCTCCCTCAATCGGTACCACAAGCCGGGTCCGCCTCCACCTCTCTCTCCCTCCTCTCCCTCAATCGGTACTGCCAGCCGCAACCGCCTCCACCTCTCTCTCCCTCATTCCCTACCACCACGCTGTGCAGCCTCAGATTACAGGTAAGACCCCTACCACCACGCTGTGCAGCCTCGGATTGAGCCTTACAGGTAAGGCCTCTGTTTTTTGGTATTTTCCCTATTTTTTTTTTTTTTTTTCAGATTGAGATGCTCTGGATCATGTGTTTGATATATTTCTCGTCCATTCAAACATTGAAAATTCCAAAATTTGATTTTATAAGATCTTATTCTCGTCCGGATGAAATCTAATTTCTAAGAATCAAAATGGATGGTTGCGGTTAGACCTACAATCATGTTCCTTGAGTAGTGTAAATTCGATGAAGATGGTCTCTCCTCTATCCATCTCCAATAAAGGGGAGGCCACTGAGTCTTCTTCTAATCACACTCTTAATGGCTGTGATTGGAGTAAAGAGAGTTGCTCAATTAGGCAGACCACAAAAATAGAAGGAGAGGAGATGAATTTCTCATATTTTTTTTCTTTTCTGCTGTCTTTTCCTCTCTTGGCTCTAGATGTCCAAGTAGGGTTGGACATGTGACCCTTATGACCCACCCCTGTTGGGGACAGGATCATAAATAGGAGGCTCCTAGGGTATCTCTTGGAGAACCACTTTCAGTTCTCATTCCTACAAATGTAATTGCAACATATGCCATACATTAGCAAATGTCTGTTAACCTATCTCTTACATGCACCCAACATTTCCACTATGAGTAGTGTCTACTCTTGGCTCAAAATCCCATGTGAGAACAATAGGTGGACAGCTAAAAGCTTACCATTGAATTTCCATAAAGATAAAAATACTTAAATGGTGAAATAAAAATATCTAACAAATAAAAAAAAATGATGGAGAAACCTTGTGAAAACAATTTGAGGTGCCAGGAAACTTTAAAAGGCTCGATGGAGGTTTTAATTTATAAGATGTATCTAGAAAGTCCTGGGAAAACTAATGGATCTCATGTTAGTGTATATGAGGCTTTCATGGAATCCTAATGTAGGTGGTACACATTCCCATCCATGTGTCAGCTGCTAAGTGACTTAAGAATGAGTTAAAACCAGTGCGTGATCAAGTTAATTCTCCAAGGATAATGGACCTCATGGTTACGAGACTTGATCCAATCCTCCAATGGGAATATTCAATTTAGCCTATCACTAGTATTCATAAACAAAGTGAACATCTACAGTCCTTTGTGATGAAGGGCTTATGCAATAAGAAGCTTGATAGTGCATGTGTGTGCAATCCGATCCATCCATCAGGTGGGCCCAACCATGTAAATGCTCTTGTTTGTCTCAAATTCAACTCATAACCTAGATCCAAAGAAACTATGGGCACCTGAACCTTGTATTTTTAATTGGTGAAGCCAGTAACCTTGTTGACTTGGACAGTGGCAGAAGATTGCTAGTGGCCTTGTATTATTGTATCTAGTCCTAACACTTGTTCCCTAACCTGAGATTCTAGCAAATATCCTAATCATGTTAAGCATACTTCTTGAAATTGGATCTACTTGTTGATGTCAGAAATGTAACAGAAGCAAGTTACATAGGAACCATGAGAAAGAAAAAGTTATCTCTATGATGCAAAACCATAACAGAATTCACAATTGCAATAGACTGAATTTTCTATCTCTATTGATAACACCACCAGAATCTACTTCTGGCAGCTTCTCTTACGTCAAAGCCTTGGTTTCAGGTAATTTAGTGTCTTTTTCTAAAACTCTATCATTCATCTCTTAGTGAACAATTGCAATAGATTGAATATTTCATACTTATGTGATAAGGGACAAGAAAATCACACATGATGCGAGGTGTCTTTAATAGAGGTTACCCAAACCTACTGTCTTGGCTCTATGATCAGATTGAGAAGCAAATATTTATCCAATTTGACATGTTGGTTTGGTTTACTCTCAAATTTAAGCAAATTGTTCTGAGCGTTTAGCTATTGTTGGAATGGCATTACTTTCCAGTAGCTCGTAGGGATGGAGTTACATTTTCCGCACTCGCCTTTTTTTATTTCAAAATTCTCACAGCCCATAATGTTGAGCTTGCCAGATCCCACTGGTGGCGACTTGGAAAAAGAAAGAAAGAAAGAAAGAAAGAAAAGGATTGGTCTGATTTTTATATCATGTTTCAGTTTTGGTGGTGAGTGGGTGATGTTGCTAAGCTTGGCATCTTGGTAGTATCTCTACTATAATCTATATACTATCAAAACGTACTGGGATAGCATTTTCTGTAGTTCTAGATGAAGGCTAGTTCATTTATTTTCTTGTGCTTGAGACCCAAATCAATATCAGTTTTTGCATGTAAAAGAGAAAAAGGTTTGTTTTATCTGTTTTTTTTTTTTTTTTTTGTAAAATTTACTTTTGTATTTTTAATTGGTGAAGCCAGTAACCTTGTTGACTTGGACAGTGGCAGAAGATTGCTAGTGGCCTTGTATTATTGTATCCAGTGCTAACACTTGTTCCCTAACCTGAGGTTCTAGCAAATATCCTAATCATGCTAAGCATACTTCTTGAAATAGGATCTACTTGTTGATGTCAGAAATGTAACAGAAGCAAGTTACATAGGAACCATGAGAAAGAAAAAGTTATCTCTATGATGCAAAACCATAACAGAATTCACAATTGCAATAGACTGAATTTTCAATCTCTATTGCTAACACCACCAGAATTTACTTCTGGCAGCTTCTCTTATGTCAAAGCCTTGGTTTTAGGTAACTCGTCTTTTTCTAAAACTATATCATTCATCTCTTAGTGAAATTGGTTATTGTTAGTATATGAGAGACATGATTATAATTTCTATCAGGGCATGTACTGCAATGGTAAGAAATACCATTATTGTAATTTCTTTTCTATTCCTTCTAAAAAAAAATTTAAGCTATAGCTACAGCTCTCAACCGTCACTTTTAATCTGGAAACCGTAGCTGTTACTAACTTCCGCCAATTTGTACGATTAAATACAAATATAATCCGTAGGTATATGTCTTTTGAGTTATGGAGAATATAGCTACGGATTTAAGCCGTATCATTTATTCGTAGCCCTATCTTTAAGACCTATGGGTAGATACCGATTGCTACAAATGTATTGCGGCCTTTATCCGTAGCTTTTTCCACTTTCTCTGTTAGTATAAGTTAATACAATCTGTTGCATAAATTGTATTTTTGATTTCATACTTTTAGGGCACCTTTGGGCGTCCGTGGTGGACCCCACGTACATGATATGTTGGGGGCCACCACTTTAAATTTCTAAACTATACATATTTCTAGAAAAATGATATTTTACTTTGGCCAAAATGAGATCCATGTGATTGGGAATCAAATCCCAAAACGGGACAAGTTGAACATAGTAAGCCACTACAATAGAACATTTTGTAAATAAGCAGTTTTCCAAAAGGTGTTTCTTAAGTCACGGTTGCAAGTGGTGGTTGGATATGCTTATTCATTTAGTGGTTTGTAGAGATGCCTGTCAAGTTCTCTCTCTCTCTCTCTCTCTCTCTCTCTCTCTCTCTCTCTCTCTTGCTTTTGCTTTTCCTTTCATTAAATTTTTTTTTTTTAAAGCTTCCATGTTAAAAGATGTACCATTACTTGGTTGTTTCATCTGCAAAGAAAGATGCCTGGAATGAACATTGCCATCTTAATTTGCTATGCTTACTGCTACAATACAAAGCTACTATGCAAGAAATTCTTTGCTATGTTAGCATGACCATGAGTTGTAACATGCACGCTTTGCTTTGGGCTACAGGCTGTGTTATTCTTTTCGCTTACTAGCGTAGAGCCATCTCAGGCCTGTTGTAGAATTATTCTGCAAGAATCCTTTCGCTCACCCATATTGAACGTAACTTCACTGCAATGTAACCACAAATGTGTTGTTTTTACAAGAGATGTTTGTTTCTTGCAGGGGCCAAGGAGCAGCAATAGCTCTTCATCAAATCCGGAATCCAAAACTAAAGACAAGTGTGCTGTAATGTAAAGAAAGCATTTGTATATGATGTATTTCCCTCCCAGTTTTGGCCAATTTGTTGTAATACATGATAAGAACATCACCTAAGCAATCATCATTTGTGTGAATTTCCAATTAGCTTTTTTTTTTAGTTATGTAAATAAAATAAAAATTATCTAAAGCAATAGCCTTGTTAAAGGACTTTCATTTCGAGATAAGCCCAACATCACCATATGTTCATCATACAACCTCATCATCCAACTGGGTTGGGAAGGGTCTTCTCATCTGAATGGTTTTCGAGATATGCCCTTCAAAAGTGGGGGCCCATAGTATCAATGGTCTGGATCGCTGAAGCACAGTTCTGTTGACACAAACTGCAAACTGGAGGATACCATCCATGTACATGGTCTGCAGATATCAAAACACCAATATCAGAGGCTATCAAGAAATGTGTGTATTAGAAGTAGCAATTGCCATGTTGTCAAGCAAAATAGACATGTCCCAAACCTGTTGACAAAGGCGGTCGAACGATGACCTGTCAGCCTTGAATAGCAGTGCCTTTGTTATTGTAAACTTGCATTGAATGATCTCAGATCTGCACAAAAATAAAAAGTTCTTGAAATTGGTAAAAAATAAAAGAGAACAAAAATGCAACCCATGAGCAAGTCAGCACATTGAACGAGATGATAGGCACGTACTTATGCTGCAATTCATTTCTAGCCTCAATCAGGCAATTTGCAAACTGGCCAACCTGCACAATGAGAAGCTCTCCACTCCTTGAAATCTAAGTGTATACAGACTAGTATTTTGTGCACCTCTCCACATGCTTGGAGACGTCTCTGCGCATCTTAGGCCAATAGAAACTTTCTTCTACTAAGCTTAATTTGATTAAAGAGATGGATGACCAAATCAATTTCAATAATTTGCTACTTGATCAAAACTTATAAATGCTACCATCAAACTGAAACTCAGAAACATTTCAAATTAGATTGATTGGAAATCTTCCCTCTCAAAGAAAACCACAGCAGCAACCACCCTTCCCATCTCCTTATGAAGCTTTCTCACCCCTTCAAAAATCTCCCACAAGCCTTGCAGGGATGCCTGCCTCACCAAACCTTTTCAATGCTACCGGCTACATCTTACAAACCCATGAGAGGTGATTAGCACTATTCCATGCAGTAATGGGGTACTTAATGATGCAAGTGCAGTGATGTTGGAGGGTACAAACATGGTTGGGCCCACCTGATGGATGGATCGGATTGCACACACATGCACTATCAAGCCAAGAGTAGACACTACTCATAGTGGAAATGTTGGGTGCATGTAAGAGATAGGTTAACAGACATTTGCTAATGTATGGCATATGCTACAAATACATTTGTAGGAATGAGAACTGAAAGTGGTTCTCCAAGAGATACCCTAGGAGCCTCCTATTTATGATCCTGTCCCCAACAGGGGTGGGTCATAAGGGTCACACGTCAATATATGGGCTGATCCGAGCAAAAACTGTGGGGTAATCAATTGGAAACAATCTCGAAATTTCATCAATGGGTCATGCTGTGAGCTTGAATCTTAATTTGGCAAGAACATTCCACAGGACCATCACCAGGTTCATATGGCAAAACAAATTTCCTTTGTTCCCCCACTCTTTTAATTCTACTTTTCTAACTGAACCCAATGACAGAATAAAAAAATGCAAGAAAACAAGGAACCAGTGGAATAAATTTCCTATTGATACTGGATACACTACAAGCAAATTTTTGGTCATAATTTTAAGTATGAATACTTTTTTTCAGTAACTAGAAAAACAGGGCCATCAAAAAGAAATCTGAATAAAAATAAATAAATAAATAAATAAAGAAAACTTGGTGATAATTAGCATCCTTAGAACCTGCTAAGCAGGTTGTTGTCATGGGTTTGAGCACCCATTATGGTGAAATTCCACTGTGTGGTGTGAGTGCGTGTGTAAAAAAATAAAAAATAAAAGTACAATTAACCATTTTCTCCGATTTAATAAAGTGAACTCATGAATTTGCTGCTGTAAAAAAGAAATCTCAACTTGTAAATGTAGTACTCTACAAAAGAGGCTGCATCTAGCAGTGCCAACTAATTCAATTGCATTAATTACTCAGTGAAGTGGAAACAACCAAACTAATTCAATTGGGTGAGCATTTGCAATTCCACTTAGTTTCATAAAGGAAGTTCCAAATGCATCCTTATGAAATCAGTGTGCTTAATTGAATTGATAGAAATCTGAACTAAGCCAATTACTTAGAAAAAGGTCGTTTATTGATTGGATGAGTGTTTATCAGTTGTGTATCTAAATGCAGTCTCAGTAGAATCAGTGTTCTAAACTAAATTGATAGTGAACTAAACTCAGAAATTTAGTTACAATTCTATTGTTTATTGATTGTGTTTGTAATTCAAATCACTTGCATATCCGAAGTTCCAAACACAGCCTTAGAGAATCAGTGCACTGAATTGAATCAACACTGAACTAAACTCAGCAAATTCCATAGTATGAGCAAAAGGTTAAATAGAGATGTCGACAGCCAAACAATAAATACAATTATTGATCAATTCCTTAACATAAATATCACACATAAAACTTGTTTGATTACTTGTAATAAGCATAACAGTTAGACTGTAGATCTATTTTACATATATTGGCTTTCTAACTGAATACATGGATAAAGCTACAAACAGCTAGTGAAGTGATCATTCTAGCTGATGAACTCACAAGCGATGAGGAACATCTATGCTCAATTTGAAGAATCCTTTTTGAAGAAAAAAATTGCCCATCCTTGACAAACAAGAGACGTATTAACTCATATCAAATGAAAGATGGAGCTTACATGCTTGGAGGGGAGAATAATTGTAGCTCTTCTGATGGGAGCTGCAACCAGATCAGCTACAGCAAGGAGAATGGTCTACAATATGGTGGAGGTGAACAGACGGGGGTGAATGACAGCTATTTCTATGGTGGGTTGGATGAAACCCAGAAGATATTCAATGGCTTCAATGGGCCATGGGGATAAGTTCCATTAGAGTATGGTTATGAATGATAGCTTTTTCTATGATGCAAGTGCAATGATGTTGGAGGGAACAAAGCCCAAGGGAGGGATATGTACAACTGACTGTAAAATCATAAATTGGATTGTTCCGGTCTATGAAAGACAAGGGAAAGCACAAAATCTTGCAATCATACCAAGTCAATTAATATTTCTCACTTATTTACTTCTATGTATGTTATTAGAAAAAATAAAATGTTATTCAAAATTTCAACGACCTTAAAACACCGATCAACAATAGTTGAATGTTTCACTGTCCTTGAAACATGCACGCAAATATTTTATAATAAGAATATAAAAATCGAAAAAATAAAAATAAAAAATGCACGTTATTGCCATGAAAATGAAATCAATCCACATCGTCGACATTAAGAGTAGTGGATGCTTCAATCTTCCGTGATCTATAATAGGTATCTTCTTAGTAAACAATTTCAAGTTATTCCTGCATACAAAACGACCAGAAAAATTTTCAGTTATACATCCATTGAAACTTAACTATATGCATGAAAAGGAAAAGAACCAAAAAAATGTAATTATCAAAAGGAAAAGAACATATATTTAAGTTATTGTTTTAATAAAAGGGTTAGAATTCGTACATGTAGCCGATGGCGCAAGCTTGTAGACATTTAAGACACCATGCCTTTGGTACCGATCAATCTAATCATGTGAGATTATATAAGTACGTGAAAATCGAAAGTTTATATTAAGCATTCATTAATAAATGCCTTGATAGCTATTTTTTAATTACCTTGATTTAACATCCTACCACGACCCTGTACTATATTTTTTCCTCTTGGCCTACCAACTACTTTTCCCTTTCCTCTTTCAACGTTACTGCCATAACTGTGGAGATAATGAATGTAGTTTAAAATAATGCAATGTATGTAAAAAATCAAATAAAAATACAAGAAAAAAATATATACCTGGCTTCTTCAGATGCATTATCAAGTTGATTATATATAGGACAATTTCGTTTATCATGCCCAATAACCCACTTGTTACACCCACGACATAACTTACTATTCTCCTCCCTGCCAGATTTAAATTTTTTACTCGTTCGGCCTTTAGTACTAACAACCATCGGATCAAGTACTACGTAAGAGTTCTTAGAATATGCATTGAACAATAGATTGCTTTCACCACCCTCAATATTCTTGTCAATACTGGTTTCTTCTTCGACTCCACATTTTTTACGAACATTTGCAACCAAATCTTTTAAAGCTGATAACACAGGTTCCATTATTTCTGGAGTCCTCGTTCCTTCATTTATTAAATAGTTCATCATATGAGACATTTTATTGCGCCCCAAGATAGTTGACTCATCAATGTTTGAAGACAGAGGAGTTGAGTCACTTTTATTTTTTTCTTTCGCATTTCGTGTCCACCTTTTAAGTATATAATGAAAAGGCATTTTTATGATGGATTCTTCCTTGAACATAACTAATAAATGCCTGCAAACAATCCCACGAAATTCGAAGCTCTGACAAGTACAAGAACCGAACCGTTCATCATGGTTCCAAGTAATTGTATACATTTTATCATTCCTTCTATAGTCGAATATATTATATTTACTTAATGGTCCTTCCCTTACTACCAACTTATTAACAAGTAAAGCACTTGCCTTCACCTCTACTTGAAAGTCATAAAATACTTCTCTTGTATAAATTTTTGCCATCTCTATTTCAATATCAATCGAGGTTATTGCTACAAGTATACTATATAAAGTGTCACAATCCGATTTCAACTCATTATGCCGACGTTTTTGTAAAGCACGATCATATCCTTCTGCAAATTCTAATAACGTTGACTTATGACTTACAAAATAATCAAAGAAGGCATTCATACCTTCACTCCGTTGTGTCGTTGACATCCCTGCATAAAATGTTTTCTTGACATAAGTTAGAATCCACATTTTACGTATCGTGTACAAATCTTGTAACCATTTATTTTCTTCAAGATTATAATCTACAATCATTTTCAACCATAATGCATCAAATTCGGCTTCCTCATCGCACATATATACACAATTTCTCCAATCAGTGTTGAATGATGGGTTCTCATTAATTACTTTACCTAACTTCTCTGGAAGCTTCTGAACAATGTGCCACATGCACAACCTATGCTCGGTATTTGGAAATACACTTGCAATTGTAGCAGCAATTGCTGGATCCTGATATGTGATTATGGCCTTTGGAAGCTTCCCACCCATAGCTTGTAACCATGATTGAAATAACCATTCAAAATCTTCAATGGTTTCACCAAACAGAAGCCCGGCACCAAACAAGATAGATTGCTTATGGTGGTTGACTCCGACAAATGGACCAAAAGGCATATCAAATTCATTTGTCTTGTATGTTGTGTCAAAACATACAACGTCACCAAAAGCTTCATAGTCTATTTTTGAAATATTATCTACCCAAAAACAAAATGTCAATCTACATTCATTGTCAATTTGGATTGAATAAGTAAAATTATCATCATTCCTCTGTTTATTTTGAAAGTAAAGAAGCAACTCTTGAGCAATTTTGCCATGTTTGTCACGCCTTTGAATTTTTAGAGCATTTCTTGCATCTTCATCAATAAAACCCATTTTCTCAGGTCCTCTAGCTTCATTTGTAAAAAAATTTAACACTTTAGCTGCGCCAATACCTGCTTTTCTCATGTTATCCATGACAACCTTATGAGAATTTGTAAAATGTCGATGTGATCGTAAACAATGAACCTTACTTGGACTCATTAAATTGTGACTATGTGCTTCCACAAATGTCTTAACTTCCCATCTATCTGATCCATTCTTGTGAACTACAATCTTTGCCTTGCAATCACATCTTGTCATGGCTCTTGGTCTCTTTTTATGATCTGTTGCTTCTATATGTTTGCGATGTCGATACCCTTCCTTAGAACATATAAAACTTCGCATAATTGTTTCACCTGTTTTCATACTATTCCGCGTTGAACCTTTTCGTATACTAAATCCACACCATCTAGCATATTCATTGTAGAAATCATATGCAACATTTTCAGAAATGAACACCATACCAACTATTGGTTTCACTTCCTTGGATGCTTCTGGAATGAAATCATATGGATTTGAAATTGTTTCTTCATTATGATTTGTTTGGTGTTCATTATGATTTGTCTGGTGTCCATTATGATTCTCTACACCTGCATTAGGTTGTGACTCCATTTCCCCAACTACAAGTTCAAAGTAAACATAAATTCGGTTAATCAAAAGCTACGAAATAAATGTGAGGGCACAAAAATTACTATTTATAAATGAAGAAGAAAAAATATATTAAAAAAAAAAAAAACAATAACAACCCTTAGCTTAATCCAGTGAATCATATTGGCATATTCCACAAAAGTATTAAATTACTCTCTTCTATATAATTTTAGGAATTGAAATCAATGAGCATGCAAAAAAAAATTTATTTAATTGTAGAAACATAATGATGAAGTAACCCTTGAATCAGCCCAATTAATCACTAATCAGGAGAAAGCAATAACTATTCTGTTTTCAAAACATAAGACTAGTGGAAACATGAGAGAGAGAGAGAGAGAGAGAGAGAGAGAGAGAGAGAGAGATGCCACTGACATATAAAACTTCCTTAGAACATATAAAACTTCCTTAGGCATGTGGCTCTTGGCCTCTTTTTATGATCTTTTTTTAAAAAAAAAGCTCAAGCAGGCAACCCAAATGCTAGGTTGTCACATGTTGGGCTAAACTTCATTCATACCTCAAGCAGCCAACCCAAATGCCAGGTTGCCACATGTGGGGCTAGCAAACCTCTATCTTAACAATTTGGCTGTATGAGCCAAATTGTCATTGGGAGCATAATACACCTGTTGTTTGGGCAGCATGGAAAACAGAACCTGCATTAAATGGGCATTTGCTCTTCTTCTTTCTTTTCATTTTTTTAATTCTTCCACCCAGAATCACAAGTCAGATGAGAACTGTTTTGTAGCACATCTCATCACCCTTGGGAACTATGGTCACCCAAATAGATTCCACATGCCTCTCATTCAAGCATTTAAATAAATAAATTTAAAAAAAAAAACAGAGAGAGAGAGAGAGAGAAGGTAGTGGAGTCATTTGATCCTATGGCAGAATATGACAGTTGATATGCAGATGCTCAAATTGTACATGTGACATACATTAACTCAAATTAAACTGACTAAATTATCGAACCCATTGTCCCGTAGTCAATCCCAAATTCAGGTTGGTTGAATAACCTAACCTCTGATTCGTGGCCACTTGTTAGTTTAAACATCCAATAATTGTGTGATCATCAAATAACCAGAATAATATTTTGAGCCTTCAATTTCGAGATTTGAGGGCAAGTGGCCTGATTTAGGAAAATTTTGGAAAATTTCAAATTTTCCAAAATTTCTACCAAATTACTTGCAATCTTACTCTCCAAACATGAATTGAAACATGGATGAGGCCTGATCTATTGATTTATGATGTTTTTGTGAAATTTTAGGAAAAAATTTATATATATACATTCTTCAGGATTGCAAATTCTTCATGATTGCAAATTGATGGTTATGAGAAAACATGCAGCCACTCCACATTCAGGAAAAAAAAAAAAAAAACCTGCATACAAATTATTCTTGTTGATGTTAATGGAACTTGGAACCCCGGCCCATGGCTGTGGAGAGTTCCGTTTGTCACAAAAGCTTGACCGCATTATTGCGGAATCACCAAAACATGTGTATTGTCATTGTTCAAACACTAGAAATATATCAAACACATGATCCAGAGCATCTCAATTTGGAAAAAAAAAGAAACAGGGAAAATACCAAAAAACAGAGGCCTTTCCTGTAAGGCTCAATCCGAGGCTGCACAGCGTGGTGGTAGGGGCCTTACCTATAATCTGAGGCTGCACGGCGTGGTGGTAGGGAATGAGGGAGAGAGAGGTGGAGGCGGTCGCGGCTGGCGGTACCGATTGAGGGAGAGGAGGGAGAGAGAGGTGGAGGCGGTTGCGGCTGGTGGTACTGATTGAGGGAGAGAAGGAAGGAGAGAGAGGTGGAGGCGGCCGCGGCTGGTGGTACAGAGAGAGAGAGAGAGAGAGAGAGAGAGAGAGAGAGAGAGAGAGGTGGAGGCGAACGTTGCTAGTGGTGGAGAGAGAGGGCTGCACGCGGAGGTCACTCGTGGCAGGGATTGAGGGAGAGAAAGGGCTGGTATGGTGGGCTTCGGAGAGAATGTTGCTGGGCTAGGGATTCAATGTAACCGGGACGACCGGTCTCTCACGGGGAAATTCCGCCTTGACGCCCACCGTTGATTTCAAACTTTTCCATCCGACGGCTAGCAAGTTGACAGCGCTCGACCTTACGGAGTGCTATGGTGAGGTCGAGTGTATAGTACCTTTTCCCTATATATATATATATATATATATATATATATATATATATATATATATATATATACTGTTTTTTAGGTAATGTTCATCTTATGATAGACGAGGGAGTGGATTTACAAATAAAACATGGTGGGCCACAGGATTTGGTGTGTGCCCCCGTTTGTATGTATGGTGCGTGAGTCAGCATCATGATGATGGTGAACTATGACTGTATAAGAGTGCATCTGGCTCGTAACTGATGAAGGGAGCCAAGTATAACAGAAGTAAAAGATGGAGAGTAGAAGTAAACCTGAGGATCGTATTCGATCGACTGGCAACTGGGAGATCGATGAAGTCATGAGCACTAGCTGCCTTAGCAGCAGCGATCACCTCTTCCATGGTTGCATCTTCCTTCCCGAAGAGGATGTTTTCTTTTATGGACGTCGCGAACAGGGCTGGCTCTTGGCTTACCAACCCCATTTGAGATCGTAGCCATTTCAGCTGTAGCCTCTGGATATTGATCCCATCCACCAGTATTTCTCCTCCCAAAGGATCGTAAAACCTCTGCAGCAGAGCTATCACCGTCAATTTCCCTGAACCGCTCCCACCCACCAGCGCCACTGCCTTTCCCGCAGGGACCGTCAGGCAGAAGCTATGGAAGATGATTGTATCGGGACGGGATGGGTAGGCGAACTCGGCGTTCTTGAATTCCACCTCTCCTGATATCGACTCGAGAATCTCTCCTTCCATGTTTTCAGGATCGATCTTGGGAATTCTCTTTATTACCTGCATTGTCCGTTCGCTGGCCGTTGAAGCTTCATAGAAGTACTTGAGGTTGGAAAGTCCTAAACCCAGTGCTCTGATGGGTGATCCATTCATAGAAACAAGATGCATGCAGAAGAAACGCTGCGTTAGGAAGATAAGAGATGAATGGAGGGATTTTTGTACTTAGAGAATACTCCGAAATTCATTTTTCATGGAAATCGAGTTTCTGTTCGCATAAACAAATAGCTGAGGAATTGATTCCATTTCTAGGGTTTTTTTTTTTTTTTTTTTGTCTCTAATTCTCCTAAAATTACATATTAAATGGCGATTTTGAAGTCATGAGAGGGCGGGTGTAGGCACCGGAAGTGGATCGCGTCCTCGCATGGTCTCCTTGGGGCCCACCGTAATTTATGGGTTTTATCCACACCGTTCATCCATTTTTTCAGGTCATTTTATGGTATGAGATAAAAAAAGTTGAGGCAGATTCAAGGCTCAAATGGACCACACAGTGGGGATTGAACACCGCCGTTAAAGTTTTGGATGGACAGGTTGATGGAAAATAAACATCATGGTGGGCCCTAGGAATGTTTTAACGGTAGGCGCCATTATCATGGCTGATTCCTATGTTGTGTATGTTGTGGTTGTTGTGCAGCACGCCAACAACGCAGTGAGCCTAGATCCAATCTCAGGCCTCACCCACAAACGATAAACAAGAATAAATATAATCTAGAAACAGATTAAAGCAATCCAAACAAACCACAAGACAAGTTATACGTGGAAAAATTTCAAACTAGGGTAAAAAATTACAGATGCAAACTTCCACTATGAAGACAAATGAAGATTATAAGGCAATATACTAACCTCTCTCTTGGAAGATCATAAAAAGTCCCTTGCTCATACCTTATAAATATTTTCCAATATTCACCTTAACCCTAGAATAGCCCAAGGAATACCTATTTATAGTTTAGGCAACTTTCCTTTCGCATCCTTGCGAAAGGCGACATTAAAATCTGCAGTCCTCATCGGATTCGGAAATGAATCTGCGTAACTAGGACTGGTCGTGCAGCCTGCACGACCGGTCGAGCGAACCTTACGACCGATCGTGAATGGGCCACGACCGGTTGAGCACCTCGGGACCAAAAAAAACGATGCTCGCTGGATTTTGAGTCAAGCTGGTCCACGACCAGTCGAGCGGGCCCCATGACCGGTCGAGAATGGCTCACGGCCGGTCAAGGACGGCCCCAAATGTGGCTCTACATCTCAACAGTAGTCTACTTGAGCATTGGGTTTGCCTCATTTTTGGGTTCACTTCCTAAATTCGTCTGAAAAATGAATGAACGGCTTGGATAAAACCCATACATCACGGTGGGCCCCACAGAGCCCCTGCCTGGACCGATATCCTTCCAGTGGCGTCCTGGCGGGGGCAGGAAGGACGCAATCCGCTTCAGTATGCACCGTGTAAAATATCATTCTCTGCAATTTCTCAGCTTGAGAATTTCGCAGGAGATTTGCAGATTTTGACAGGCTTCTCAGCGATATCATCAGAAAAGTTCAAAATAAAATATTTGAAAATGTTTATTACATGTTAATAAACAACTTTTATAAAAAGTATTTAAATAAATTATTTTTACTTCTAAATAAGTTTTCTGATAATATGGTGAAAATTTAAAATTGACGAGATTGTTTGCACAAGGTGATCCTGATGGTGGGGCCAACCTATTGGATGGGTTAGATGTCGTGAACACATGAAAGCCTGCAAAGACCTTAATTCAAGAGTCAAACCTGTGAAGTACCACGCATTCTAGAAAGGGGTGTTGAAAGCGTTACATGCTAAATTAACATAGAGTCAGATGTAAGTGATCATTATAAATTAATTTCTAAAAAGAGAAGGTTACAGGTTTATCAAGGTGGACAACAAGGCACGGTCCATCCATCGGATAACTTCCATCCTTTTTAAGTGCAAGTGCAATCCAACACTTCCACTATGTGGGCCACACCATCAGTCCTATCCACTTATCCAGTGGGCCACACGATCAAAACAATGTTTAACCACTAGTACATATATAACCAAATACAAGTTTGGTTCACACGATCGGTGTATATAGCACATTTTTTGCACAAGGTGATCCTGATGGTGGGGCCAACCTATTGGACGGGTTAGATGTCGCACGCAAATAAAGCCTTGAAGGACCATGACTCAAGAGTCAAACCTAAACCTGTTGTACTATAGACCTTTCAAAGTAACATCCATTCTAGTAAGGGGTGTAGACTGTAGAATACAACCGGGTGTAGGTGATTTTTCCTCATTAACAAGAGAAACTTAAGATATGCTTAGCAAAAGAATAAAATTTCGTTAACTTCCTATATCTGTTTTCAACACGTCTTAGGTTGGGGCACCGAACAAGGATAAAAAGGTAATTACAGCTAGGGGTGTATGCGAACCGAGCTACCTCGGTTAGCTCGCTCGACTCGACTCGAAAAAGCTCGATTCAACTCGGTTCAAAACTAAGTTCGAGATTTTTTTGAGCTCGAAAATGAGGTCGAGCCGAGTTCGAGTAGGCCCCAGCTCGACTCGACTCGGATCGAACTAGTTTGGTGACTCGGTTACTTTGCCATTGATGTTGCTCGCCAACTGTATGATAAAATGACTCAATGAAATGTGGCGGGTGGTAAGGAAGATTTGAACATGAAACAAATACTTTTTTTCTCTCTGTTTTTTTTTTTAATTTTTTAATTTTATGTTACTTAGAAAGTGTTTGAGAAAATACATGTAAAACCATTGCCTATATTTGTAAAACAGTGGGTTTTTAAAGATGCAGTTCAGGTTTTTCTGGAAATGCCTCAATGGCAAACTCGGCCCGAGTTGTTGACAGAACCGAGCCGAGTCAAGCTCAGCCACTGTTCGAGCCGAGCTGAGGCCAGCTCGACTCATTCGACTCGATGTACACCCCTACAGCTGGAAATGGAGACTAAAAAAGATAGTCACGAGAAAGAGAGAGACGGAGGCTTTGAGAGAAATACCTTCTCGCTGATAACATCTTGGAGGACGATTGAGTCATTAGAGATGCCCACGAGCACATCTGTAGTGCTTGTCAACTGGAGATCGAAGTATATTTTGCCTTATCAATGAAGCGAATTTAAAATAATATCCTATTAGTCTTGTCTTAGTACTACTGCTTTTAGATATCTGGCCCTCATCCTCGATGCCTGTCTCTCTCCGGTTCTCGACCAGCAATACCCCTCTGCCCATTATTTTCAGAATTACCCTCATATATTTACATATTTACAAGCAAGAATAATCCTAAGAACACACGGAAAATAAAGAAAGGGAGAAGAAAATGTTCATATCCATACCCAAGAAGCAAACCACCGATAATCCACATGCCAGGTACAATAGACTCACCGCATTCTACATATTCCATGGAGCCATTAGTCTCATCTAAAGAAAGAAAACGGTCATTGGTGAACATGTGCCACTTGTGTATTTCATCCAACTGGTGGAAAAGGTGAGCCCCACTTTGATGATCACCTAGGAAGAAATCAGTCTAGACGATCTACTTATCAGGCAGGCTACACGGGCAGGTCGGCTCAGAACTATCCATGCTTTTTCATGAGTGGCCGACCTGATTTCCTGCCGGGTAAATTTCATGGTGGGACTCACCTTATGCAGAGAGAGAGAGAGAGAGAGAGAGAGAGAGAGAGAGAGAGAGAGAGAGGAAACCTTGTTGGTTTTTTGAGTGAAGTCAGAATTGGAGTGGGAGGTACCACCGAGATTGTTCATAATCTGGCTAACAATGAAGAACCTGGGCGGCGAAGAGAAACCATCACAAACAGCGCCCAAAAAGCCAAGAGTCATCAGCAAAATATCTATCCGACCTGCATGCGCAAAGATTGCCCATAAAGAAGAGATCCGCTCCTCTTTTGTTCCCCTCTCCATCTTTCTCTTCTTCTTTTCTTCTCTACAAAACTCAGTAATGGTTTTGAATGCACCGAACCTTCGTTTACATGTTCTCTCTATATATACGTTCTCTCTGTATAAGGGAAGCCGATTGGCCACTGATGCCGCTCGTGTGTTGACGTCACCAAGTTATGTGGGTCCCATCATGTGGCATATATTATATCCAAACCGTCCGTCCATTTGGTGAGCTCATGTTAAGGCTTTAGCCAGAAAATAAGACTATCCAAATATCAATTGGGCCACGATATAAAAAGCAGTGGAGGATTGAACGTCAACCTGGGGTCACAGAAGTTTTGGATCAATATGATATTTGTTTGTCCTTTTCATCTAGTTCTATGTGACCTTATTAATTGATTAGATGGGAAATAAACATTGCGGCGGGCCCTGTGAGTATTTTAACGGTGAGAATTGTTGTTCCACTGCTATTTGTGGTGTGATTCACCTGAGCTTTTGATATGACTCATTTCTTGGCTCTTGCTCTAAAATAATCTTGCAAAATGTACGAACGGTGTTGATATAATAAATTCAACATTGTGGGGCCCATATAACTTTGATCTCCTTTGAACCGTTCGTACAACTGGAGATCGAGTAGCGTTAGTGCTCGTCTTTGCACGACACGTGCCCACACCATGATGTTTGTGAGAACTCAACCCCGTCAATTTGTTTTGCAAGCTAATTTTAGAACATGAAACAAAAATGGGGCCGGATCCAAGACTCAAGTGGGCCATACGAGAGGAAACAGCGAGGATTGAACAGCCACCGTTAAAACATTCATATGCCCACGAAGGTCTTGTATCAGATAATAATTTTATTTATTTATTTATTTATTTATTTATTTGGTGTTTTCAGCTCATCCCGGTGAGAATGACAGGAGCAGGAAGGTTTCTACGGTAGTAATTTCTTTCCAATGTTCCCTCTCACATGGCACACCTGAGTCTTGGATCCAGTTCAGTTTACATTAATTATACTAAAATGAGCCTGCAAGAACGGATGAAAGGGGTGGATTTCTCGCGAACATCGCGGTGGCCCCACCTAGGTTCCTAGGCGGGAACTTCCTCCCAAATCGCAGGAAATCGGCGTCCAATCCGTGTCCTCCATGACTCACTGTACTCTTATCGTACCGAGTAAACTCTGTTGAGCCCACCGTGAATGCATATGGTTTATCCGCACCATCCATACGTGTTTTCATAGAGCTCAAAATTGAAGCATATTTTAAAGTGGACCATTCTACAGGAAACAGTAGAAATATTGATTTTCACCTCGAAACCTTCCTGCGACCCGCAGTTATGTTTATTTGTCATCTAACTTGTTCATAGGATTACATAGACATACATAAAGGGAAAACGAAAGTATCAACTTGATCTAAAACTTTTGTGGTTAAAATAAATTTTCAACTGTAGACGTTTAATTAATACTTTTTCTTGGAGTGTGGTCTACTTGAGATTTGTATATGCTTCGTTTTTTACTTTAAGACCTAAAATTATATATTAAAATGGATGGACGGAGTGGATAAAATACGTGAATGACAGTGGGCCCCCAAAGAGTTTACTCAATACGCAATCTGCTTTCCCATATATAACCTACATCTATCGTCTAGACTTAATATTTTTTATGCGAACTGATATGGTAGATGCTGGATTATCAAAATTTTGCAAAGCCCTCCTTCCTACGGACTGGAATCCTTCATCCTAGGTAAAGTCCATCTTGTTGTGATAGGAATGAAACACTTGTTTAAAACAACAAGTTTGTGTGCCTAGCATGATGTATATGTGAAATCCACTCCGTCTATAAGGTTCCATGATTAAAGTTAGGTTCAATGGCTAAAAGTCAGCTACCGGGCCACAACACATGGTACAACAAAGATAGGATGTCAACCATAGTTTTGCAAGTGGGGCCCACCTGGCATGTGAACTTTCATCAAACGTGTTAATCCATTGTAACTCATCGAGTTCAAACCAAGATGAAAAATTGAGTTTATACAAAACTCAGGCAACCACCCTATGCCAACTAAGCAGTTTTGGCATATCAGTTTTATTTTGTACATGAACCCGAGTTAGCTCGGTTAACTCGCTGGACTCAACTTGAAAAAGGTTGATTCGACTTGGTTTGAAATTGAGTTCGAGCCGAGTCAAGTTGATTTTTGGAGCTCGAGAAAATTTCGACCTGAGTTCGAGCTTGTTTGATCTCGAATCGGCTCGGTTCAAACCTCAACTCAAATTGACTCAGATCGAATCAGTTTGGTGACTCGATTATTTTGATATTAACACTGCTCACCAAGTGTTTGATGAAATGACTCAACCAAGTCTTGTTTTGGGTGCATACATTCTTCGTGGGATCGGCTGGTAGCAAGGAAGGTATGGATACAAAATAAATCACTACAAAAAACAAAAAACTTTAAATGATAAAACTACCATCGTATCTTGATTTTGATGATGTTTGCCAAGTGTTTGATGAAATATCTGTAAATTGTTGGTGCTGTTTTGCATAATGGAGAAATTGAAGGTGCACTATGTGTTCGAGAAAATGTCGCACATTCTTGAAATTGGCTTGAACTGGCCCAAGTTATTGACCGAATCGAGCTGAGCTGACCAATTAAGGTCGAGAGCCGAGCCGAGTTCAAGTTGGGGTTATGATGTAGGACGTGGCACCAATCCATTCCTAGCATGGTTGGACCAAAAGAAGGTGAACTGTAAATTGGCTATAACTTTTGATCCGAGTAATATTATGGGGCACACCTGACCGAGTATCATGAGCTGAAGTAGGACGGATTCTTTTGAAGTAGAGGGGACTGATGTAGAGCGGGTTGCGGACACTTTCATGTCCAAAATGGACTAGAGAAGGCCCGATTGAAGGCGAAGGTGATCCTGACCGTTAGAACCTTACAACAGGTGTATCTCGCAAACCGGAATGAGTTACTCTTACCATATATGATTTTGGGGTAGGAGAAGTTACTCTAGCAAACCAACCCGACATAGCGGGTTACCCACACCGAATTTACGAGATTCCATCAAATCGACGGTCAAAAATCTATTTTATTTCTGTTTTTACTATTTATAATAAGTTTTAGTTTGAGTTGTGTCCAACATAAAAAGTGTTTAGAAAAATTAGGAGAATAACCTGGTTAAGCCAAATAGGACACTATAAATAAATTTACTATTTGTAATAAGTTTCAAATTTTAGGGAATTTGAGTTGGAGTTTGATTCTGAAACTTCTTCCAAGGTTTAGTATCACTATTTAAAGGATTGTAAATTTGTTTTTATTATCTATTAATGAAAATTTAAATTTATTAGAATTTATTTCTATTCTTTCCTATTTTTTCCTCGTGGATTCGAAGCATCTTTACGAGAAGTTTATAGAAGCTCCATGGATTCGGAGTAGTTATCCTTGAGGAAGACGGTAATTGACCTCATCACGTTCATCCTTGTGTCAAGTTAGCTGCTGGCTAAGCTCAACTCAATTCAACTCGTGTACAACTCTAGTTTTTATGGGGATTAATTTCAGATGTGGTTTGGCTAGTAACGTTGCCAACAACTAGCGGTGATTTGTGGATCCCACCAAAATGTATGGGTTTTTGTAACACGCCGTACTTTCAGTACTCGGGTGTTACCCTTTTAAAACTCGAGACCCGTCAACCTAATGACTTAACTTAACACGCACAGGTTAGGATTTCCCAAGCAGCATTGAGACCATCCGCCACGACTCGGGAGACTCAACTTATGCTCCACACCAATCAAAGAGGTAAGCATGATCAAATAACCTAAGCTAGATCATTTTTTTAAGACAACTTGTGTTGGCATTATTTCAAGGACTAAATCCCCGAGAGTCAACGGATAGGCAATAGGGTATTTCTGCGTTGAAGACACATATTTAATTGTTGAAAACAAGTATCGAACTCAATTAACCAACAGATCACATCATTCGGGCCAAATTCAGCCCTAAAAGGCATGATACGACCCACTTGGGCCTCGGCCCTACCCCAAATTGGGCCGGGACCCTTATGACCAGTCCCCAAGACAGTTGAGCGGGGCGGATCAAGCACCAGAGTCGTGATGAGCCCCCAAAGCTAGGCTCACGTACACCTCAAATACTAATGCACAAGGTGTATTGGATGATTACTTAATAACAAACCATGGTTAACCGAACCATATTACAAACAAATTTCTCAGGAACGTTCCCGCCAGCACCCTGTTTAAAAGAATCGACCTTTGAGCTTCTAGGTGGCCCACCCTGGTCATTTTTCGGACGATCCACACCGTCCATTTCACTCACATGGGTCCACTAATCAAAACCATATAAGGGTTTAGACCTGCTCATAGGAACAAGAGAGATAAGAGATGGACCGTCCATTCCCCATCATGAGGATAGGTAGAAGGTCTGAAACTTCTCTTTTTTTTAGGATGGGGAGGGCGGCGACGCAGCGCTGTCTCCCGAGGCTGCAATAACACCTACCGTCAGCCTTCTCCCTCTCTGCCTATATAAGATAAGGTTCAGCCCTCCTAGCCTCCACATAGAGAAGAGGTTAGCAGTGAGAGAAAATAGAGAAAACAGAGTGATAGGGTGAGCGTTTGGTGAGCTCAACGCGCACTGTCCCCACTCAGTCCGTGGAAGACGGACCGAGCCGAGTCGGTGTAAGACCGCGGCCACACCACTTGAGTGGGGAGAGAGAAAGAAAAGAGAGAGAAAGGACCAAGGTGGAGGACCTCATGAGCCGGGGATGGTGGTAATGGGACACTATGCTCGAGCTGTCGGCCTACGCTGGGTGTTGAGCCCCCTGTAGTGACCATTGAGTTGCTTAAGTTGGCTGATTGTAATTGGATTAATAACGGCTGGCTAATCATGCATTCATAGCATATTGGCGATGACGGATGGCTAATTCTGGATGCTGTAGCACGTGCCCTAGAGTTGTTGGGGTATCGTTTCGCTAGCTCCCAGACCATCGACTATTGACCCCTGTCCGACTGGATGATTTTCCCAGGTCGATGATTTGCAGGGTGACGAGCCCAAGTCCGGTTGGATGTGCATCTCCAGGCCGATGTGCATTCATGCATCCATGTATGTAATGAGACTGCATATTACCTGTTTTGGATTATTGCTTGTTTTTCCTTTTAACTATGTTTACTAAGGCAGAGATGTGTAATCTTGAGGGGAATTTACACTGAGCTGGCCACTCATCCATCAATTATCCAACCGTACAGAACATGCAGGGACGAACGTAGAAGGTGTCGATGCTAACCTTGATGATGCGACCATGGAGCCAGAGGAGTATTACAAGGACGAGCCCCATCAGGATGCAACGGCATATATTTGGTGTTAATCAGTAGTTGATACTTTATATTTTAGTGGTTTGGTATTTTGGACTTATGGATTTTTGTAACTAAGACCCCCAGCTGAGCGGGTCAAATTTTGAGCTCTCATGAATATGCATGCTTCTGTTGGCTATCGCACTCTGAGTTTACATTCCGCTGTTTCTCTGATTCATTAACTCCCGGATTTTTGAAAATGAGTCTCGTACTCGGGTTTTAGAAATCGGGGCGTTACAGTTTTATCCACCCGTCGATTCATTTTCCATATCATTTTAGGACTTGATTAAAAAAAATGAGGCAGATCTAAATCTCAGGTGGACCACTCCATAGGAAAACAATAGTGATTGAATGTCCACTACTAAAAATCTCCTAGGCCCACTGTAATGTTTATTTGAAATCTAACATATTAATTAGGTCATACAGACTTGAATGTCCATTGTTAAAATTCTCCTAAGCCCACTGTAATGTTTATTTAAAATCTAACATATTGATTAGGTCATACAGACCTGAATGTTCATTGTTAAAATTCTCCTAGGACCACTATAATGTTTATTTGAAATCAAACCTATTGATTAGGTCATACAGACCCGAACGAATGGAATTTCAGCTTGATCCAAAACTTTTATGACCCAAAGAAGTTTTTAATG
Organism: Magnolia sinica; assembly: GCF_029962835.1. Classification (NCBI taxonomy): domain Eukaryota; kingdom Viridiplantae; phylum Streptophyta; class Magnoliopsida; order Magnoliales; family Magnoliaceae; genus Magnolia; species Magnolia sinica. The sequence continues at coordinate 36,399,476 of NC_080582.1, read as the reverse complement.
GTGGGTGTTCAATCAACATTATTTCATGTGATGCGGTCCAGTTGAGATTTGGATCTACCTCATTTTTGGGCTCATATCCCTAAATCGCTGTCCCACTACCCGGTCGGTCGACTGGGTCCCAACCCGGTGGACCGGGTAGTGGGCCACAATAGTTTAGATCGAGCTGATCTTTGTATTTTCTATTAATAAATATCTTTTTGACCTTATCAACGGGTTGGATAGAAAATAGAAATTACGTGTCTGCTTAAGGTGGGCCCTAGGAAGTTTTTATTTGTGGGCATTCAATCGCCAATGTTTCTTGAGATGTGTTCCACCTGAGATTTAGATATGCCTAATTTTTACATCATGCAACATGCATGACAAGCCCCACAGACCTTGTTGTTTCACGTACTGCAAAACCAGATGTTGCAGAAGTCATGCTTTGAGAAGATGATATAGTGGATCCCTTTCTGTGACAATGTGTCTAAATGATCTACTGTACACGTGGCATGTTATGAGATGATACTAATAATGGAGCTGGGAATTGACCATGAAATGCATGGAATTGACCGTGAAGTGAAGAGGATTGACCGTGAAATGCATGGAAATGACCGTGAAGTGAAGAAGAATTGTCGGGATTGATCGTGAAATGCATGGAATTGACCATGAAGTGAAGGGGAATCGTCGGAATTGACCGTGAAATGAATAGAAATGACCGTAAAGTGAAGGGAATTGACTGTGAAATGCATGGAATTGACCGTGAAGTGAAGGGAATTGACTGTGAAATGCATTGAATTGATCGTGAAGTAAACAGAATTGACCGTGAAGTGAAGGGGAATCGTCAGAATTGACCGTGAAATGCATGAAATTGATCGTGAAGTGAAGGGGAATCGCCGGAATTGACTGTGAAATGCATGGAATTGACTGTGAAGTGAAGGGAATTGATCGTGAAATGAATTGAATTGACCATGAATGAAGGAAATTTGTAAGCCCGTATCTTAGATCGTACCGTTCCCTAGGCTTCCGCGGTCCTCCCTGTCGAATTCCAGCTTGCGATCTATTATCAGCGTTTGTGCGTGACCCCGACACGTGTCCCATATATCAGAGTCGACTCAACCCGAGGGTTATACCAGTGCGACCGCGTTGTCATCGCGGTTCCGATGCCGCGTCTCATACGTCGATGCGATACCTTGGCCAAGAGATGTGGGCCCGCATTCAGTTTGAGGAAAAACGCCACGCGTTGCTAATTCCAAGAGAATCCATCACATCAATCCCATCAATCCTATCAATCAAGTACACATCACACCCCATCACTCACCCATTCCCAAGTACAACTACCCATCCCCTAAGTCAACTCTCCCCATCACCCATCACTCACTCACCATCCCTCTCTCCCATCACTTCTCTCCCATCACCTCTCTCTCTCTCTCATTCTCTTTCCACCCAAGCAACTCTCAAGAGTAGCCAATGTCCAAAGCATTTCCAAGCACCATGAGAGCTAGGTGTGGCCCACCTTCCTATCTCCCATCCCCACCATCCAAAGTCTATCTTGACCGTTGAAGTGTAACCATTGGAGCTCTAAATCGCATCGGTGGAAGGAAGAGTCCGAGATCTAACGGTGGGTGATTTCGTTACTTGATTTTATGATTTGAGGGCCTCCATATGTGGGACCCATCTTGATGTATGCATTGTTTAAAGAGGGACCTATAGTGGCGGAGTCCCTCCGCTACTCATGTTCCTCCTCCGACCTCTCCCTCTCTCTCTCTCTTTGTTGGTGATGATGTGGCCCACTGATTAGTAAATCCTGACCATCCATCCAGTGGGGCCGGCCTAGCTAGCTTGTTGTCCGCCGTGGTGTATCTGTTTCGTCCAACCGTCCATCTGGACGCGTTGAGTAGGGCCGACCATGCTGTATGGGTGTTATTTACATCGTCCACTGCGTGGACCCCATCATAATACATGTATTTTACACCATCCGTTCATCATCAGGACGTGGACCCCATCATGCGGTACCTGTCCATCCATACCGTCCAGTTATTGGACATCCAGCAGCAGACGCTGCTGGACTGCATGCAAAAAAAAAAAAAAAAACCCAAGCAGCAGCTTGACGCTGCAGCTGGTGGGCCACTCACGTGGACCCCACTGTGCTGCATGTGCGTAACCTCCTCCCCCGCACCGTCCAGCTGTTCTGGCAGCATCTGGACGGTGTTGTGAGACCCACCTTGATAGGTGTTTCATTTAAACCGTCCATCAGTAGGGACTTTAGTAAGTCCGTGGGCGCTGGATGCTTTCAAACCCAAAAATAAAATAAAATAATAATAATAATTATTATTATTATTATAATAAATATTATATTATATTAATATATATAATATTTGACGGTGGCCCTGATGTACGTGGGACCCACCTCATATGGAACAGATTGGCTGCTGTACTCACACCAGCGTATAGCTGATGTTACGACGTCAGTAGGCCGTGGGACCCACACGCACGTGGAAACCACATACACATGTAATTTTTCAACGCTGTCCATCCATTCTACACCCAGGACGGTGGGCCACAACATGTTGTGTGTATCCACACCGTCCGTACATTGGACGTGGATCCACTTGATGGGCGTGTGTATCCACACCATCCATCCATTGGATCAGATTCAAATCTTAGGTGGAAACCACCTTATATATACCGTACATATGAGCGCCGCCACCCCAAGCAACTTACGGCTGATGTGTTGGTGTCAGCATGTTCTGGGGCCCATCATTAATTTGTGGGGTGGGCCTACCCCACACGTGTGGGTAGGTGGGACCCACCTTGATTATGCATGGCATAGCCAAGCCGTCTATCCAGAGCCGTATGCTGGCATATTTTAATAATAATAATAATATTATTAATAATTATTGTAATAAATAATATTATATGTAGTGGGCCCCACGTGGGACTCACCTGATATGAAATAGATTGGCTAGTGTACCCTTACACCAGCTACTGGCTGATCTGTTGACGTTAGCACTCGTTGTAGGGACCACCCTAATATCTGTGTTTTACATCAACCGTTCACCTGTTTTGCCTGATGGGACCACCACGATGTATTTGTTTCATCCACATTGTACGGATTGTGTTGGGCGGAGCTGAACAATGTTTGGATGATGTCGATTTATATGGATCATGTTTGGACGGTACTGATTTACCTGGACAATGTTTAGATAGTGCTGATCATCATACGTGGGCCATGTGTACAGTGATACACATGTTGCACCTGCAACTAGTGAAATGATTTTAGATATAATCCAAGTTTTTCCTTGAGGTCCGCCTTGATGTATTTTGTGGCCCATCTATGAGGGGCATGGGGGAGGCCCATTATGATGTATTCAAGGCTCATGGATGAGGCTCATTGTGATGTATACAAGGCCCATGGGTGAAGCCCATTATGATATATTTGAGACCCATGGGCGTGGCCTAATGTGATGCATATGTGGCCCATGAATGAGGCCCATGGCAATGTATGTTAGGCCCTTGTGTGGGGCCATGGGCTCACTATACGTATGGCTCTATATGGACCACTCCTTAGGAGCGATGTCGGTTAAATGTCCATATTGTGACCTTTCCTTATGCCTTGTTCAGTCGATTATCGAGGTCGATTTCGATTGTCAAGGCCGAGTATCATGACCAATTGCCGATTTCGATTGTCGTGACCGATTTGCCGATTCTGATTATCGATCGATCCGATTATCATGACCGATTTGCCGATTATGATTATCGATCGATCCGATTGTCGTGACTGATTTGCCGATTCTGATTATCGATCGATCCGATTGTCGTGACCGATTTGCCGATTCTGATTATCGATCAATCCGATTGTCGTGACCGATTTGCCGATTCTGATTATCGATCGATTCGATTGTCGTGACCGATTTGCCGATTCTGATTATCGATCGATCCGGTTGTCTTGATCGATTTACCGATTTTGATTATCGATTGATCCGATTGTCGTGACCGATTTGTCGACTTTAATTATCGATCGATTCCGATTGTCGTGACCAATTTGTCAATTCTGATTATTGATCGATCCGATTGTAGTGACCGATTTGTCAATTCTGTTTATCGATCGATCTGATTGTCGTGACCGATTTGCCGATTCTAATTATTGATCGATCCGATTATCGTGATCGATTTGCCGATTCTGATTATTGATCGATCTGATTGTCGTGACCAATTTACTGATTCTGATTATTGAGCGATCTGAACTGTACTGATATGTGGATTTAGTGAGTAGGAGTTGCATACTCATTCATGCATTTATTTATTCATTATCCCGATTGTCGAGGTCGAATATCGAGGCCGATTGTTAAGGCCCAATGCGATGTATATGCGGGCCGTATTTGAGGACTGTTGTGATGTGCATTCAGGCCGTGTTTAAAGCCTAATATGATGTATATGAGGCCTATGCGATGAGGCCCATTGGGATGCATTTGAGGACCAGGCTATGGAGCCCATTATGATGTATGTTAAGCCCATGAGAAAGTCTCATTCTGATTATTCATGGCCCATGATGTATGACCCATTTGATGTATTCGAGACCTATGTGTAGGGCCCACATGTCATGATTTGAGGCCCATGAGCAGGGCCCGCCTGTTGTGTATATGTGGCCCTTGAGTAAGGCCCACTGTGTTGTATATCAGGCCTTTATGTGAGGTCATGGGTCCACTATATGTTTGGCTCTATGTGGGTCATTCCTTAAGGGCAATGTTGGTTAAATGTCCACATTGTCGAGGTCGATTGTCGATGACAGTTATTGATACCGATTATGAGTATGTGACTGCTAACATCATGATACATGCCCATATGCATCATTTGCATGTCTTGAGATGTGGTTGACCATTGCATATGTCATTGGGCAGGTTGTTATGAGACTCCCTGATAGGTGGAGGTTATCTCATATGAGTGCACGGTATGCGCAGGATTGATGCATGACTGGATTGTATGACTCATGCATCTTGCATTGTGTGCCCTAGCGACATCGGGGCCATAGCTTCCAGGCATATCGTGGATGGCCGGATGGGACACGGGAAATGTTTGGTTCCTAGCATACGGCACCATAGATGTCCTTGGGTGAAAATCCCTAAACCTCCGAGGCTAGGAGACGCCCCAACGTGAGACAGAGTGGATACATGAGTGCCCGAGTGCCGAATACCAAGAGGCCGCATCTCCCACCGTGTCGTGGTCGGTTGGGAGGGGTGTGGCCTTACCCACCCGAGGGTAGGGGCATTACTAGTGAGTTTGACCAACTCGTGAATGGGTCCGCTATTGACGTGCGGATAGGTATTAGCGGACTATTGGCCGGGCGGATAGTGAGGTTTCTTACACTCACTTAGACTGCGTTGGGAGAGAGACATTGCCATTTGGAGTGTATAAAACCCGGTGATGATCCCAGAGATGAAGTCCGATATGTGGATTTAGTGAGTAGGAGTTGCATACTCATTCATGCATTTATTTATTCATTATCCACTCGGGTTGGTGGTGTGTAACTATTTGTTACGTGTGCCTTCGCAATGGCCAGGATTTCAGTTGGGGCACACGACTAACCTGGAATCAGGAGTTTACCACATTGAGTCTGACTATCCAAATTTAGGTATGGGACTGGTTTGGATAGAAGTCCTTTGTGATTGACCCCATAGCCTGCGATTCTACGTACTATCATCCCGACTTCACACTCTAGTATGGTCATTCCATTCGCATCGCATATTGCATAACATCCGGGCATATGACATGTTTGGTTATTGTGCCTTTGCATTTATATGGCCTAGGTACAGCTGACGCTATTTGTGTTACCATCAAGAATGTATGTTGTATTGCATCTGATATTTGGCTATATATGATTCCTCATTTGCATAGTTGTTCTACATTGCATATTCTGACATTGATTGACTCATGGACTTGTCCGTATTTTCGCTTACTCTATTATCATATGATTTATGATCTTGTCAATATTCTATTTACTATGATAATTCATGCTCTTGTCAGTATATTCCTGCATCGCATAGCCTGGATAAGGCTGATGGTATTTATGGGTTTATCAGCATATTTTTGCATTACTCTGATATTGTATGATTTTTTAACATGCACGTATTACTGATAACATTTATAGACTTGTCAGTACTTCCGCTTAATCTGATTACTCTGATATTGAATACTTGATACTTATCTTGTGCACACACTTACACCACCCTCTAAGCTTTTTATAAGCTTATGCACGATAGATGCGTTCAGATGATGACAGGTTGTAGCAGTGTTGAGCTTGGAGCGTGCAGCGGTCTTCTGGAGCTTGATTTTCGATTTATGTATTTTCCTTTCAGTATTGTATTCAAATGTTTATATTAGTAGATATGTGATGATGATGTTGTCATTGTAATTTGGGTATACTTATGATTATGCTTATTACGAGTTACCATACCTAGGAAAAAAAATCCTCCTTGTAGGATCCCAAGATCGGAATCTGGTGTATGGATGCTAGGAGCTGAGAATGGGGTACTATGGAAGCTGTCGGCACCAGATTTGGCGATCGGGATTCCTGTGAATCCGATTTCTGGGTTTGGAGCGTGACAGAATTAATCGTGAAATGAAGGGAATTGACCATGAAATGAATTGAATTAACCGTAAAGTGAAGGGAATAGACTGTGAAATGAAGGGAATTGACCGTAAAGTGATTGAAATTGATCGTGAAGTGAATGAAATTGACCGCGAAGTGAATGAAATGGATTTTCAACCATCGACCTGATGGAATCTTAGAAAATAACCAGGTTGGTTGGCTAAAGTAGCTTCTCCTATGCCAAAATCATATATGGTACGTCAAGTAACTAATTTTGGTTTAGAAAATATTCTTGTTAAATGATGATTAAAAAAAAGAAAAGAAAGAAAAAAAGAGAGAAAAGTTTTTATATACTTTTATGTTTTAGAGAAAAATGCAGGTAAAATAAAGTTCTCTATGTAATAATAATAAAAAAAAAAGGTGCATAAAAGGTCATAGCCCTAGACTTATAGCTGCGGTTATAATTCGTAGCTATAGGGAAGCACTTTTCTCCAAAAGCAAGCCAATACTGGTCCAGTAAATATGCATCCGTACATCTGGGGCGTAATCTTGGAAGCTAAAAATAAGTAGGTTTTAAAAAGTTTGTGGGCCATAAATGGGTCGTACAGTAGGAAAGTTCTGAGTTGAGCTTGACGTAATACTGTAGTGCGGTACAGGTGGTACGTGGATTTTGCAAATGCCTTCCAGGGTGGTGCCTACTGCAGTGTACGTGAGAAATCCATTCTGTCCATCCGTTTTGTGATCTAATTTTAATACGTGAGATAAAAACTGAGGTGGATACAACTCAAGTCAGTCACACGAAAGGAAAAATTGGAGAAAGAAATCCCTACCGTTGAAACTTTCCTAGGCTACACCTTGATGCTTCTATGCTATCATAATCTTTTATAAGGTTATTCCTAAATGGGATGAAGTGAAAACACCGAAATAATATTCTGATATAAAATTTTTATGGCCAATAGAATGCTTCAATGGTTCTCACGGAATGTTCACGTTTTACTCTCGTGTGACCCATTTGAGTGTTGGATACACCTCATTTTTTTTCTAACGTCCTAAAATGATCTCTCAAAATATATGGACGGAGTGGATTTCTCATGCGCATTTCAGGGGCCCCCACCTAGCATCCTTGCCAAGTAACTTCTTGCGAAAGTCTTACGCAGGAAATCCGTGTCCGAACAGGCGGGCCCACAAAAAAGCCGCCTAGAACGGAAACGGATTGGCTACTCCCCCTGACACTAGCCAATGGTCGGTGCTCTGTGGGGCACACCATATTTATATGTTTCATCCATTCCGTCTATCTATTTTTACAGATAATGTTACTAAGTGAGATAAAAAATGCGGTATATCCCAATCTCAATTGAACCACAATACAGGAAACAGTGTTGAATGAGTGTAGACCATTAAAAACATTTTGGGGGCCATAAAAGTTTTGGATTAATCTGATTTTTGTTTTTTCCCTTCATCTGGGCCTGTATGACCTAATCAACAGATTGGATGTCAAATAAACATTACAGTGGGCCTTAGGAGGATTTTAATGGTGAATATCCAATCGTTATTATTTTCACGTGGTGTGGTTCACCTGAGAGTCATATAACCCTCATATTTGGGATCAAGCCTAAAATGATTTTTACAAATGGATGAACGGAATGGATGAAACACATACATCATGTTGGGGCCCACGGAGCACCGAACATCAGCCACAGGGCTGGTGTCGGGGGGAGTAGCCAATCTGTTTCTGCCTAGAACGGAAGCGGACTGCATACTACTCCCTCCCGCACGATGATCCGTCCGGGCAAGGATTTGTGAGGCCACCGTGTTGTAATGGGTTTATCCACGCCGTTCATCCTTTTTTATACAATCATTTTACGGCATGATGCATAAAATGAGGTAGGTCAATAGCTCCATTAGACCACACCAAAGGAAGAAGTGGTGGTAATGGCACCCACAATTGAAACCTTTCTAGGGGCCACCATGATTTTTTTTTTTTTAACCATCCAAACCATTCATAGGGTCATGTAGACGTGGATGAAGTGAAAAGACATATCAGCTTGATCTTAAATTTCTACAGCTACGAAGAATTTGTTAATGGTGGCCATTCAATACCCATTTTGTGGTCAATTTAAGCCTTTTTTCTAGCTTATATTTTGGTTCATTAACTAAAATAATCTTTAAATATGAATAGACGGATTTGATAATACCTTTACATAACAGTGGGCCCCAGAGAGCCCTGACATGGCCGATTATTATTCGGGCAGGGTAGGACGCAATCCACCTTCGCCTAGAACTAGATGCGGGGCTGATCCTCTTGCCTTTCTATAAGAGCCTGTTTGGCTGGGCAGATCCCATGGTATTAGGAGGGATGGGATCAAATTTAAGGGAACGATGGTGGTGTCAGTAGACTGCTGGGAATCCCATGGGATGGACCAATCCTGGGACGGAAATAGAGGGTCTGTTTGGATCGTCCATGGGATGTGGGCTATATCCCGGGATCATACACATCAGGTCTATTTGATTAGCTATGGGATTGTAGCAATCCCTCCCAATTTTACAGCTCTATCTGTTTGGCCGGGCAAATCACATCCCAGGATTTTGAGTATGTGGTGATGTGGAGACCCTACTGTTGCAATGGTCTGTTGTGGGTCCCACCCTGCTGTCGTAAGGTTTTCTCCCTCCAATGGTGGCACATACAAGGACGCATAAGGCGTCAGGGCTGGGCTCTGTGGGGCATCAACAGTGAATGGTGGACGTTCAATGCCCACTTTCTGGTCGACGTAAGCCCTGAAACTGAATCATTTTTTAGATCATACCTTAAAATAATCATATATAAATGATCAATGGTGTGGATAAATCACTTACATCACGGTGGCCCCCAAAGCACCTTGCGAGGACGGATTACCGTCTAGGCAAGAGTAGGACGTGGATTTAATCCTTACATACACGTACTCCACAGTATTGTGGGCCCTTTTGACCATTTCGACAGTGATTGTCTATTCCATACCAACAAAGATATAAACCATATAATCGGATGATTAATAAAATTTAAAAAATGGATCAAAATCTAACATAGATCTACAATCAAAGATAGATAAAAAAAACCATACAATCTGCAGATATAGCTAAAGATAGCAAAAACATACAATCAAAATCCAAAAAAAAAAAAAGGTAAAAATAATATTCAATAGGTTACAGAACCTCTACAGCTAGAATTTAACAATGATAAGTAGGGTAAAGAAAATAACGAGAATGCCAATCAAAAGTCCACAGAAACTCTCTCCACAAGATGGGGCAAGATCATCAGTCGTCATGGACGTGGAGACCTTGGCCCGGGTCGACTGATGGATAGACGAAGTTGACGAACGATGGATGTCGACCTCGTTTAACTGTGCGGTGACATGAACCGCATGAGTTTCTGTGGCAGGCCGCAATTGTACACCAGTCCCACCAAATAACTCTTTTAGTAGGAAATCGCTTCCCTCCAATTCTTTAATGCTCGGTGTCTCCCTCCGCTGAATCCCTCAACCTCCAGCCTAGCATCGTCCCACGTCAAATAAATGCCCGGTCAATGGCCAACGAGAACAACATAGTACTTCTCTTTTGCCATCTGCATTGACATATGTATTATTGGCACGTTCAAGGTGCAGCAAGTCTGAATGTGCGTATAGTAAATATAGAAAATTGTCCCATGACAAATAAATCAAAAATACGATCAGAGGATTTGAATTTCAAATAACTGATAATATATACCCTTCGTCCATACGATGTGTGTGGCTCTATCTGTCTTAATGTGTTGAGCAACAAGCATGTGGTAGAACATATATAAACTATATTAAACCATAAAATTAGAGTATTACCACACCAATCAAATTGGTATACACAGTATACCAATTGTATCAATCCAAAAAATCCAGAAAAAATAAATAAACAGTCCTCAGCGTATAAAAAATTTATTATAGTCCCATAAAACAATAGATCAACACAACAATGGGTAAGAGCATGTCAGACCGACCCAACTTTATATTGAGATCGTTCTCGCGGAGTGTTCTCCTCAGCCACTCAACGCGCCTCTTGGGTCGGAGACTGAAAAAGAATGATGTCAGCTTCTCGTCCCTGCTCAACAGCTGACCAACTTCGATAAATTCTGAGTTGGTCAACCCTTACACCTCTTCAAGAACATCAAGGACCTTACTAGTACGATTTACCTCCTTGCCTAGGCCAAAATTGCGCATAGCCTCTGTAACGGTATTAAGGGAGATGTCGAGTACATCGCAGGGACGAGGAGGCCGCATACATTTCTTTGATGCACCCCCATCTCGGTTACAGTTAGAATCTGGAGTCCAACTAGGAGTGTCATGGGTTCCGCGTCTTTCCATCGATGGAGTATCTGAGGAAAAATTTCTGCCTAACGAGTCCGCTACGCGGTCCTGAGAGAGGTCAATTATATCCTCCAAATCATCTTCAGCGTCTCTCCAAGACTCATTAAGATCTCGCTGAATCCGAGAGGATGACGTGGCCATAGTCGTACTTCCTTGCACATATCGTCCAGTTGCCTGATCGGATCCGACGATGACCATAAGGTCATCCATTCTCTCAATTCTTTTCCTGTGTAGATGTGTGCACGCGGGTGAGACTGCAACTATAAAATATAGTTGTAAGTTAGAAAAAATACATTCGATAGATGGGTTTGTGAATGTGTTATGGAAGATGCACTTATATAAATCATGCCTTAAGGTAATCCTCCCAGACCTCATTAGGGGCCGTAACGACAAGCGTTCATTATCCCATCCGAACCCACTAGCCGCCAGCATGTCCTTGACGGCAATATATTTGCGCTTGTAATACCTCAGACAGTTCTGCACATTTTGCCAGTTGACGGGTATGTCCGTATGCTTCATGACCTCTTCTGCCATTGCTTGGTAGGCTTCGCTCTTGAAACCATTATCTGTCTTACGTTCCAAAGCAACTTGTTCTAGCAGGACGTCGAAAAGCACTTGATCCATTTCTGCACTCCATTTTATTTTAGCGCTTGAGACAAAGGCTTAGCGAGGGATTTGACTGTCTTCTCATGTGGTGAACTTCGAGTCGGCATCACATGTGTCCTAACCAATGATTGTGTCGGTGTTGAACTATCATTAGACCTTGGGTCTGCCATGTCACCTATGCTGCGCAGCACATGTCAAGTACATATTAATTACATTCAATGTCAACTTTCTTCGCGTGAGAAATGGAACATTGTTGATAAAAAATATGGTGCATCCATGTGCGACATAGCTAAATTTCCATAGTTAAGTAATAAATATTACGAGGACTTAAGTATTATTCTGTCAGTAGATAAAATTGCAAAAGGGAGAAGTAAAAGTAAGTTGACTATCTACTCCTACTGTTCTGTTGCGCATCTGCCCACATTTAAGCAACAATATCATCCCGCACTTGATTCCAAGCATCCTTTTCTTGTTGAGTGACGCGTAGCAACCATTGCCTTTTATCAATTGTTGACACCTCATGCGGTGTTGGGATACTCTCCTCTACACAAAAAGATCCATTGTCACGAGACTGAAGTACGGATCGTATGAAATTGTGTAGCACACAGCCCGCTACAATAATGGGAGAGTGAGTCTAAACATATATACCAGTCTAAACATTTATGCATGTGGATCTGAAATATATAACTGAAAATGAAACTGAAACATGAAACTAAACAGCTATACCACTTGAAAAAGTCCACAGAAACTAGGACTATACATATATACCAGTGCAAGCTAGATCTCAAATCTGAATATGAGGCTGATCTGAAACTAAACATACATACATACATGTGCAAACTATATCTGAATCTGTTTCCTTTCTAAAACTGAATGTCAACATCTATAGCAATAGAAACTATTATAGCTGTGAATCCTATATGTGTTGCTGCATGTACAATGGAAGAGTTTCTAATTTGTCAGGAAATAACAAAGTTGTTGTGATTCACATCTATAACAGTCTCTCCACTGATTCTGACATCTGAAATCTGAAACTGATTCAGTGTTTTGTAATTGGTACTGACATTTCATTTCGGTTTGTTAGTTGCTCTAAATCATATATTCGTTCATAGCATACACAAGGGCAGAGGTTTGCTGTATGTACAATGACAGAGTTCCTGATTTCTCTGGAAAAAACAAAGTTGTTGTGATTCATTACCTCTCTCACAATATAAACAGCTAGATTCATTCCAAGTAGTGTTACCACAACTCATATTTTACCTACCTGAGATCCCCATCCTTTTCATGTATGAAATGAATGTCACTCAATTGCATTTTCAGGAGCATAGCCACCCATGACATTTTAACAGGAACTCTGATAAAAGAAAAAACATTAAAAAAAAAAAAAACATGCATCATACCTGTGTGGCCCACAAATTCTGGACAGTCAATTCATCAGGTATCTATACATTTGTTAAAACAGTACACAGCTTCAAAATATAGCTTGTTGATATATAATAGAAGAAAAGAATGGACAAACAGTTCATTTACCTTTAGGTCTTTAGAGAATTACAGATCATAGATTTACATAGAGCACCACATCTATACTCAGATGGATGAATGATAGCAAGTAGAAGAATATGTTTTAATTGAAAAAATGCCTCCAACAGTAGCAGTTGCACCACATTTACTTGAACATTATAAAATAGAGAGGGAGAGATTAATGGAAAAAACAAACTGAAACAATATCGATGGTGGGAATCCATAAGCGCTTAATGGCCTAATGGATTGTTGCAATGACATTAGGAACACAAAAATCATATCGAAAATACATCAAGATGCCCAAGAATCATAACAAACATTGCCTAATTTCATCTCTATCATCACCCACCTCAGGGCATGACACAATAGCCGGACGCCCAAAAATACCTCAACGAAAACAGTCAAGCAGAGATTATTTTAGATGGAAAAGGATAATGACAACATTCAGATGGCAAAACCCCCAAATTATAGCATTGAAATCATTCTTGGAATGAACTTGTAGGGATCAAAATCCCCTAGAGGAAGGCGTCAACATTGAAATCCACCAAATAAAATACGCAAATAGTAAAACCCCTAAATGGGAAGTATAAAACCATAATCAAATGAACACGCAGGGAGAAAAACAACTATATTAATGCATCAACATTAAAATCCGGTATAACAACATGCAAGTAGCAAAATCCCTAAATGGGAAGCTTCAATCCATATTCAAATGAACATGCAGGGACCAAAACCCCCTAGAGGAAGGCGTCAACAGTGAAATCCGCCAACATCCTCATTCAGAAGAAATATTAATTTTTGAAACCGGAGATGACAACATGCACGAGGCAGAAACCCCAATTTCTAGTAGAAATTGATAGCTGGACCAATATGCAGGAAGAAATCCCCAATCAGGAAAGCATGAATATCAAGTTAACACATGAAATACAAATGTAATTATAAAAGAAGCGTAGATAGAGGCTTCCCTTCAGAAGGAGATGAACGTGTACCTTCCACAAGCAATCCCTCAGATCAAACTCACGGGGATGAAGACTCACATGGAGGCCCGAGTATTTGTACACATTCCAGATTCACTCTAGAATGATGATCTCTCGCCATCTCCAGTGACCTCCTGACCGCGCTTACAACTCCATCCCGTTGGTCCGTACACTGGATGGGAGAGGTTTCCATGGGATGGGCTCGAGGTCGCAGCGCGGGATGGCAGAGCATCTCGAGAGCGATATCGCAATCCCTTGGAAATCTAGTGAAAAATGACGTTCACTGTTAGATATATGCCTCCCCAAACAAACGCGTGGGATCAACGAATGGGATATGGCGATCCCATTCCTCCTAATACCGTGGGATCTGCCCGGCCAAACAGGCCCTAAAAGATTTGTTCTTTTGGCGGATTGAAAAGTATCATACATACGCGTGGGATCACAAGAAACAAGAGTGGAATATTATACTCACAAGTCACAACTAAACACTGATCGCATTGCCTTTTGAGAAAAGTTTAAATACTCTGGCGAATTGTAAAGGATCATGCACATGCGTTGGATTATTAGAAACATTTCATCTCTATTTAAGATGTTTAATCACCTGATAATGGTTAAAACTTTCTGATTATCAGACTTCTAATGGATAGTGAGAACGAAAAGATCAATGGTTCATCAAATTAATTTAGTTGTGGGGCAACATCAACCTTAAGAGGTTGCACGGTTTTAATTTGTAAAAATGAGGTAACTGTCAAATTTTCTATTATTGTATTCTTTTTATAAAAAAAAAAAACTTTTTTAACAGAGATATTGTACAAATATATAGGGAAATTAGCAATCCTATTCTTCGCTATACATAAATATTGTACAATCACAAATATAATCTTTATAATTTTCTCTTAATTGACAACTCATTGATTGATTTGACAACTCACGCCAACACCCTCCCTCAAGTGGAAGCATCCAAATCTTCAATGCGTAACTTGTTTAGTAAGTTGTAAAAATCCTTGCTTGATATGGTCTTTGTAAGAATATCCACCAGTTAGTCTTCGGACTTCACGAATGGAAACCGAATTATTTTAGCTTTGAGATTTTCTTTGATAAAGTGTCTGTCAACCTCCACGTGTTTGGTATGATCATGATAGATCAGATTGTGAGCAATGGCGATAGCTGCCTTGTTATCACTAAAGAGGTCCATCTCGGATGTAGGAACAAACCCAATTTTAGTTAGAAGTCTTTTGTGCTACAGGAGTTCACATAGTCCTTTAGCCATTCCACGGAACTCTGCTTTAACACTTGATAATGCCACAACTTTTTGCTTCTTACTTCTCCATGTAACAAGATTCCCCCCAACAAATATGAAATATCCTGAGGTGGATCTTCTGACTATGGTATTCCCCGCCCAATTTGCATCTGTATAACCATTAACTCTGAGATGGTTATTTTTCGAAAACATAAGCCCTTTTCTCGGAGAGGATTTTAAGTATCGTAAAATCCGGATCACCGCCTCCATATGATCCTTACTAGGTTGATGCATGAATTGACTTACTACACTTACTGCGTAGGCAATATCTGGATGGGTATGGGAGAGGTAAATAAGTTTACCAACTAATTTCTGGTACCTTCCTTTGTCCGTTGGCATTTGGCTTGGATATTCTCCGAGCTTGTGGTTCTGAATGATTGGAGTGTTTGCTGGCTTACAATCCAACATTCCAACCTCACATAGTAAGTCAAATATATATTTTTGTTGAGAAAGAAATATACCTCGCATTGATCTAGCAACCTCTATTCCCAGGAAATATTTGAGTCTTCCTAGATTTTTCATCTCGAACTTAGTCGCCAATTGTTTCTGAAGCATAACGATTTCCTCCTTATCATCTCATATGATGATCATATATATCATCGACATATATAATTAAAGCTGTTACCTTGCCCTGTTAGTGCTTCAAAAATAATATATGATCTGAATTACTTTAGTGGAAGTCATACTTCTTCATTGTCAAATTGAGCCTCTTAAACCATGCTCGAGGTTATTGTTTTAATCCATATAGTGCTCGTTGCAATTTGCACACAACTTTAGCTTTTGAAGATGTCGTGTAGCTGGGAGGAGTATCCATGTATATTCCTCTTTAAGGTCACCATGGAAAAATGCCTTCTTTATATCAAACTGGTGCAATGGCCAGTCCAAGTTGGCTGCAAGAGATAACAGGACCCTGACTATATTTACCTTGGCCAATAATCTATACCATATGTCTGAGTGTATCCCTTTGCGATTAGCCTTACCTTGTATCGTTATAGAGATCAATTTATCTTGTTTTTTAACAGAGAAGACTCATTTGCACCCGACTGTTTTTTTTCCTTTGGGCAATGGAACCAAGGTCCATGTTTGATTCTTTAGTAGTGCTCCCTTGTCTTCCTTAATTTTCTACGTCCACTTGAGATCAGCTAAAGCTTCCTGAACTGTAGTGGGAATATGATATGTGGACAGCTCATATGAGAATGTCTTGAGAGGTTCAAGTAGCTTTTTGGTGGAGACAGTTGACAATTGGATACCTCGTCCTTCTTTCCTCAATGTCTGGAGAGTATCTATTTGATTGCTTACCACGGTTATGCCTGAAAGGTAAGGTATACCCAGTAGACGTATCTATGTTATTCATAAATGAGGGTGTAGTGAAATTACTTACCTCAGGAATATTCTCAAGAGATGGGTCTGCAAGCACTGAGAGATGGGGGGATTTGGGTTCTTCTCCTATTGATGTGAGCTCAGTTGCCTAAGGCCCTCTAGATTCAGAGGATATGTCAGGCTCTGAAGATGTATTTGTTAATTCCTCGCCAATTATTGGTGTGTTATTCAGATCTTCAAGCCAGTCAAAACTCAGTCAATTCAACTCTTTATCTAGTGTCTCCCCTTGAGCTGAAGAAGGTTAGAACGGTTTGAATTCCAGAAAGGTGACATCCATAATCACATAGGTACACTTGGTAGCAGGATCATAGTAGCGGTAGCCTTCTTGATGCCTAGCATAGCTGTAACGCCCCGAATTTCGAGGGTCTGTACATTAGTAAGTGGTACCTTAGATTTAAGCAGTGATGTCCATACATGGTAAATACACAATAGGCCCATCGGTTTATTAGACAAGTTTGATTGGTATGGGCAAACGCTGAATTAATTGACATAGAGCATGTAAGCACTCCCCATGGCTTAACCACTGTCGACAATTGTCATACGACCCGGATTCACCGAACGTATCAAATATGGCGAGACTAACTCGGCCACTCAACAGGAATCATTATCGATTGCCTGGACTACGTTGCAGTCCCAATCTTACTCAGATGTAGCATGTAAATACATGTGAAAATCATATCAGCATTTGATAAACAATTCAAATCAATATCTCATTTGAGCATTTCATCAAGCATATTGAACATGTTACCAAACATTGCATTTCATTCATAAATTGCGTAGTTGAAAATAAGATTACATGAAGGAACTATACATATGGGTAAGGTAATTGAGAATTCCATCTCAATACTCTTATTTAATACATTTCGTCAACAATTTCTCATTCAGACATTTTATCAAATACTTAGACTACCATAACTAATTACATAGACTAGATTACTTATGACATGAACTATAACAATTCATTACACCAAGAGATCGTGATATACACGACAAACATGAATCCTAGATCTATAGTCATGACAAGCACAGATCACAATTTCATATTCATTCAAACATTTCAACAAACACATGTAATGCATCATATATCCAACATAGTTCATACATGTATAATTTGTCAAAAACGTCGTAACTAATATCATATGGTAGCAATTAAGTCAGACATAAATCATTAGTTGACATTAAAAGCCTTGAAAACCATAACATAAACGTTTATAGTCCGCACCTTTCGTCGGAATACTCGATTTGGACGCGGTTCGAAACCTACGTTCCCTAAAACTAAACAACAGGCACCTAAGCATTGAAATAAGTTAGCTATTTCGTTGATTACTCTATTTGGATCCCTAAATCAAGATTAGGATTAAGATTTCTTACCCAAATCGTAGTTAGAATGGTTCGTGCAGCGATGGTGGGGAGGCGAAATAGCACGTGGAGTTGTGGGAAGGAATCCCAACAACGATCTCCCTATTTCTCTCTTCTCTCCTCACTCTTTTCTCTTATTTTCTCTCTTCTCTCTCCTAGGGCTAGAAAATTTCGTATGGAATGAAAATGAGGTGGTTTAAGGGCTTTATATAGGCCCAGAACTGGTGTAAATGGCCCCAGGGCCATGATATACTTAAATTATAACCAAAGAGTGCCGGTTTCGAGCAAACGGGGTTCATCTGGAGGTTTGTTACTCACTTGCGTCGTAGGGTAAGTTCCCTGACAATGGATATATGCCAGGATGTGATTTCGGTACGATTGGATGAGCCGATCGACCGTGAAGGACCTGTATCAGATCAACGGTCGTTGTCACTCAATTAGGGCCACAAGTATACAGATATGTGCAGAGAAATTTTCTTGATCCATGGGTGAAGTTCAGTCAGTAACTGATGCTCCGAAATCTTCAATTTCACTCGCAAGTGAATGACCCAAATTACTTAAGTTTTATTACGTTTTCTAAGGATATTCACGTTTCTCACACACTTCGCTCAGGGCTTAAGTTGTGTGTTTTTAGATACTATCTGGGCTCGATTCCCGGGATGGTTGTCAAGCCCAATAAGATGGTCATAACTCTATAGTTTCATGGTCATCGTACTTTCAACATGCGGTCCAGGTCCAATATGGAGTTTCAATGTATTCCCGAGAGCAACAGGCTTTTGGGATTTCTCCTAGGTTCTCAAGCATGTTGAGTTAGCTATTTTAATAGTTTTAGGTCTTGTCATTTGTAGAAATAGTGGTTCAAGCTAAATCCACCGATTAATCTAGTTCAACACTTAATTAATTTTCACCTAAATTTCTACAGGATACGATCCTTAGGGATTTCTGCCTGAGGTGGTAATCGGGTCTTCGTACGAATTTTTCTGAGACGTTACATCTACCCCCTTAAAAAAAATTTCATCCCCGAAATTAATACTTTTTCGTACTCCTCGAGGATCTGAGGGTAGTTCTTACAGACCTCAGCTTTTGTTTCCCAAGTAGCCTCTTCCTCAGTGCGGTGAGTCCACAATACCTTCACGAGCGGGATAAATTTATTATGTAGCACTTGTTCCTTCCTATTTAGAATACGTGTTGGTCGCAGTACATAGGTAGTGTCTTCACTTAACTGTACTTGCTCCCATTTGATAATATGGGAAGGGTCAGGAACATATTTCTTCAGCATTGATACGTGGAACACATTGTGCACACGTGCAAGTGGTTTGGGCAAAGCGAGGCGGTATGCCACCACACCCACTCAGTCTAGAATCTGGAATGGGCCAATGAATTTCGGCATGAGTTTCCCTTTCTTGCTAAATCAAAGGACTCCCTTCATTGGGGAAACTTTTAGGAATACGTGGTCCCTAACTTTAAATTTTAGCTGTCACCGTCTGGTATTGGCGTAATTCTTCTGTCTACTCTACGCTGTAAGAAGTTAATACCTGATAATGTCGATCTTCTCCAAGGTTGCCTGTACTAAATCTGGGCTAACCAAACTCTTCTCGCTAACTTCTGCTTAACAATGTGGAGCTTGACATGGGCGCTCATACAAAGCTTCGTAGGGAGTCATGCCAATGCTCAATTGGAAGCTGTTGTTTTAAGCAAACTCGGCTAGGAGAGACAGTCATCCCAACTATCTGTAAAATCAAGCACACATGCTCGCAACATATCTTCTAATATCTGACTTACCCGTTCTGTCTGCCCATCCGTCTGTGGGTGGAATGCGGTACTGAACTTCAGTTGTACTCTCATTGCTTCTTGAATCTGAGTCTAGAAAATAGATGTGAATTACGTGTCCCGATCCGACACAATCTCCATAAGAACTCCATGAAGACGTACGATCTCTTTGATGTACAGCTTGACTAAATCATCTGCTGAGTTTGAAACTCTAACCGAGAGGAAATGAGCTGATTTTGTCAATCTGTCCACAATCACCCAAATGGAGTCATGCCCCTTTCTCGTCTTCGGTAACCCAGAAATGAAATCCATATATATGAAATCCCATTTCCATTCAGCTATGGGCATGGACTGAAGTAAACCAGGAGGTCGACGATGCTCGGCCTTGACCTGCTTGCATGTGAGACAATGGGACATGAAGTCTGTTATCTGGGCCTTCATTTGGCCCATCAGTACGAACGCTTCATGTCTCGATATATCTTCGTATTGCCCGAATGCATCGCTATCTTTGAATTGTGAGCAGCTTCTAGAACTTCCCTTCTCAAGTCATGGAGATTTGAGACGCATAGGCGGCCACGATATCGTAAACCTCCGTTCGACTCTCCATTTAGATTCTTCATGTCACTTGCTCATTATCTCATCTTCACTAACAGTTCATCTTCTTTTTAAGCCACAATGATTTTGTCATCAATAAGTGGCTGCACGTGGATGTGTGTGACGCTTTCGAAAGGCTCCTTAACTGTAAGCTTCTGTTCGAAGTCTCGCACAAACTCTACCATATTCCACTCTTTTATCATCAGCGGAGCTGCAAATTATATTATCTTCTTGCGGCTCAATGCATCGGCCACAAGGTTGGCCTTACCAGGATGGTAGGAGACCTCAAACTTGAAGTCTTTCGAGGTTTCCATCCAATGTCGTTGCCCCATGTTTAGGTCTTTCTGCGTAAAAATGTAATTAAGGCTCTTGTGATCGCAAAAGAGCTCGAATTCCTCTCCGTAGAGGTAATGTCTCCAGAGCTTTAATACAAAAATGATCACCGCTAATTTCAGGTCGTGCATGGGATAGTTTTCCTCGTGTTTCCTCAACTATTGCGAGTTATAAGCGATCACTCTATCCTTCTGCATAAGTACACATCCCAAACCGACTTGAGATGCATCGGTGTATATAGTATATTTGACCCCTTGCTCTGGCAATACTAGTATGGGTGTAGACGTCAACTTGTCCTTTAATTCCTGAAAGGCTGCTTCTGTTTTCTCGTTCCAGGCAAACTTAAGATCCTTCTGAGTGAGTTGAGATAATGGTCTGGCTATCTTGGAAAAGTCTTTAATGAATCGGCGATAGTAGCCGGCAAGTCCGAGGAAACTCCTCACTTCTGTTATTGAACCAGGCTGTTCCTAGTCCCGTACCACGACCACCTTAGCAAGTTCCATGGTAATTCCTTCCTTGGACACCACGTGTCCCAGAAACTTGACTTTCTCTTTCCAAAAGTCACATTTCCGGTATTGTGCAAACAACTAATTCTTCCTGAGAGTATTGAAAACTGCTCGCAGGTGTTCTTCGTGATCTTTCCAACTCTTGGAGTAGATCAAAATGTCATCTATAAATATGATGATGAATCGGTACAGATACGGCCGAAACATCGATGAATTGACACTGCACTCGATATCATCGATATTCAAATTCCGATGATATCGAGTGATACTCGATCATATCTTTTTCCCTGAAAATCTTCAAAGACAAGTCTCTCACATTTTCAAATGTCGAGGAATCAATCCTCATGTCGATGAAATCGGAGTTCGAAATCTAATGACATCGACCCCAGTTCAATTTCCTCGACCAGCTGGCAAAAGGTTTCAAAAGCGTTTGACATTTGAGTTCGTATCATCGAGCGACCAGTCGATGATATTGAGAGTATCGCTCGATGATATCGAACCTACTCGATGATATCAAACTCTGTCAAAAATGTGGCCGTTTTATATCCGTGGGAACATTTTACCTATTTAATGAGAGCTTTCCATTGGTTGTTGGATAGAGAAAATAGAGAGTGCTTTTGTGTGTTTAACCCTAGATCATATACCCTAAGCCTTTTCTCTCATGGGAGTTCATCCTCCAATTCACCCTCATCATTGACATTCAATAGAGTGGATTGGGGAATGAACTTTCGCATTTAAAGATCCTTCAGCTATCACCTTAATGGCAAATTATTAAGCTGGGATGCCTTGAATGTATAGATGATTGGAATCGCTCTATTTTCGTTATAGGAAAACATTTAATAGAGTAGGATTCTATCAGAACATTGACCCAACCCGTCGCCGTGTATTGGTACATCTTCTGAGTTGCGGTTCAAGGAAAAAGAAGATTCTTTATCAACAAAGGAGGAGATCTTCAACAACGCGCTAAACGGGGCTCATTTGCTTATCTATAAGTCACTAGAGTCTAGAGGACCCTTGAGATCATTCCTTCTTAGGATTGGGTCTAAGATGTTTCTCATACGTAGGGGTGCTTTGTATTGACCCTTGCTCTGTGGAGAGCATAAACTAGTTAGAGGTGAACCTATGTAAAACCTCTGGTTAGAGGTGAACCTGTTGTGAAACCTCTGTTAGGTTCCTTGTGTGGATCCTTGGCCAGTGGAGCCTAAAAGTCAGGTACTATGTGTTGACCCTTGCTCATGAGAGCATAAACTGTGTCGTGTAGACATGATATGTCAGCCTAAGTATAAGTTGTACTGGTTAGAGGTGAACCTGATTTAAAACCTCCAGTTTGAGGTGAACCTGTTGTGAAACCTCCTTAGTGAGATTGGTACACTCAAGGGTTGAGTGCGTTTGTCGGAAGTGGAGTAGACAAGTGGTTGAACCACTATAAAAATGACTATGTTTGAGATTGCTATTGTCTTTCATTTCTTATGTGATTTTCTTAAATACTCTCATACTTGATCACATCTCACACACAGTCACATCTATCATAAACCGTGTTTGCATCTTGTCTATCTTTCAATTAGTTTTATAATTAGATCCTCTTTTTTGCTTGAAAGCCATTAGAGTTACTTTGAAGAAATCCTAGTGCGTGCACATTTACTCAGGATTAGAGTGATAGGATTTTAAATAACTATAAAATATTAAAAAGTCCTATTCACCCCCCTCTAGGACATATTGGCATATTCTCACTTCAACTAAAGCAGTCATTACCGCAATTTCAATTGGTATCAGAGCGGGTCTCTCGTAAGGGCTTTACTGCTTAGAGAGTGATCTTGACTGAAGTTGGTAATATGGCCAAAGGAGAGGGCTCATCGGTCACTAGACCTCTAGTGTTTGATGGATCAAATTATGCATACTGGAAGGCTAGAATGCATTACTTTCTGAGATCTTTGGATCATGATGTTTGGGATATTGTGGAAAGAGGATATGTGCTACTAACTGATCAAATAGTCCTTGAAAATGGCATAACTATCACTAAACCAAAAGCCAAAGAAAAGTGGACAGCATTCGATAAAGAAAACCAAACTACTAAGGCTAAAGCAAGAAATGCAATCTACTGTGCTGCGTCTTAAGATATTTTTAATCAAATCAGTATGTGTGGGACAACCAAAGAAGCATGGTTTCTGTTGGAAACAACCCATGAAGGAACTAGCACTGTGAAGAGATCCAAACTACAACTCCTAACATCACAGTTTGAAAGTATCAGAATGGAAGAGCATGAGACCTTCATGGAGTTTTTCACAAAACTGAATATCATTTGCAACTCCATGGGTGGATTAAGTGAGAAAGTTCCAGTTCTTAAAATCTATAGAAAAATACTAAGGTCATTCCCGGAGTAGTTCAACCCTAAAGTAACAACCATTGAAGAGTGTAGAAACATAGATGAAATGAAAGTAGAAGAACTGGTATGTTCCCTACAAACCTTTGAACTACACTTCAAACAAACCCCAAAATCCAAAACTACTGTCTTCAAAACCTCAAAGAATACAACAACTGAGGACATTGAAAGTGAAAGAGAAAATGAAGATGAAGAAGTGGCTTTGTTGGCTCAACTGTTCAGAAAAATCGTAGTCGTCCATTTAAAGGAAGAGAGATGAACAACAAACATTTTATAGGAAAATCTGGTAAAAAGTCTAAGGAACCATAATGTTATAGCTGTCAAAAGTTTGGACATCTGTCTACTGAATGCCCAAATCGAAAAACTAAGAGAAAGACAATGACTGCCACATGGGATGATACGGAAGAGTCGAACTAAGAATCTAGCGACTCAAAGAGTGATGGAGACCAAAAATCTCCAAAAAAATCTTATGGTCTCTACTGCCTCAACCATTCCCACTGAAACTGAAAATGCTAAAGAACCGCAAGCCACTGAATTATTTTCATCGGATAATGAAGAAACTAAGAAGGAACAAGATGAACAGGATAAATTACAGGATGCTTACAATCAACTCTACATTCATAGCATTAACATCATTAAAAGACTTGGAATATCTGAAAACAAAAAGGAATTGCTGCAAAAAGATCTGGATAAAACCTTGAAAATTAATACACATATAATTAATGAATTACAACAATATCATTCAGATAATGATAGACTAGAAAGAATCAATTCATTTCTTAAATATGAGTCTGAAAAACTAAATAAACAGGTTGAACTACTGAAAGACAAAAACATGCTCCTTCAAAATGAAAATCGCACACTCCTGTTTGATTTAGAAAAATACAAAAAATCTGTTGAAATAAACTACAAGTTTTCCCAGAGTAGTGAAAAATTAGAAAAACTTTTAGGGATGGGAAGACCCGGAAAAGACAAGAGTGGCCTAGGATATGATAAATTCAAAACAAAAATCAGAAATGCAGCACCAATGGCTGAAAAATCTGCTGCTTCAGGAAGTAAAACAAGAGTCACTCCCGTTTGTCATTTATGTGGTGATTCTGGTCATTATAAGTTCGAATGCATGTCCCCTAGGAGGACTCAACATAATTTTGGTCAAAATCATACTGGTTAATATAGACTGATCAGAGGAACAATGCAAAATGTCAAGAGTTCACCTAGGAATATGGATAGAGGAAATATACATCCATCACCACCTAGAATGACTAATAGAATGAAGGAGTTATTAAATCAAGTGGCTGAACTAAACAAGTAAACTAATGAATTTGCAAGACAAAAGAACATGAGTTAGTTGTCCAACTTGATTAAAGAAACTAAATCTACCACGGTTAAAAATCCTGTCACAAAATAGGTAGTGAAAAGAAAAAATAATTGTCTGGTTACTCACTCAAATCATATAACAAGCAATGATACTAAGTGGTATCTGGATAGCGGGTGCTTAAGACATGTCACAGGTGATAAATCCCTCCTTTCAAATTATTCAGACCTTAATGATGGGATAGTTACCTATGAAGATGGAAGCACCGCTAAGGTAATTGGACAGGGAATTATTAAAGGAATAGATTTGCTCCAAAATGAGAATACCTTTTGCATAAAAGGATTAACACATAATCTTTTACGCATTTCTCAAATATGTGACAATGAGCATGTGGTTACATTCTACAAGGAAAAATGCGAGATCCTAGACCTTTCAGGAAAATCAGTGATGAAGGGTTCTCGCACAAATAACCACTGCAATGTTATTAAATGTAAAGGAAAGGCTAGTCCCTATGCCTAGAAATATTGAGCATAGAAAAACAGTCCAGGTCATGCATATAGATCTGGATAGTTGTTGAAATGATGCAATTTTTGTTGAACTCCTAATGATACATCTGAGGTTTCTCACCTCAATTTTTTTTGTATATAAACATCTTGATGTTTATAATTTTGGATTGTAAAATGCTTGTATAAATTTTTTTTTGCTGTGTATGCTGGTTGATATAAAGAGATACTTTATTATACATAGGAGATTGTCGATATACTGATAAATGAAGAATATACACCTTCAATATGACTGTCGATAAAATATATGGACTCTCGATTAAATCAACCAATGATCGATATCATCGATGCCTCTTTGGAATCTGAGAAGTCACATGATCGAGAATGTTATCGAGACAGTCTCGATAGCATCGAATGGGGTTTGTCGATATCATCGAAACAACGTTCGATGATATCAAAGTATGTTGCCCGATAAAAGGCGGTTGAGCGGGAAAAATTGCATTTTTTTTCTAAAATTATTTTCTTTTTCTCCCTGCTCGTCCCCTTCAGCCGGAGGTTCATCAGTGGGTCCTAGACGTTCTTCAAGCCTGGTAATATCCCTTCCATTTCCTCTTCACATCAAGATTATATCTTGCTTTGTGTAGGGTATTGCCTGTTTTTTTTTTTTTAAAGAAACTCTGCCCCTTTTATCCCCAAACTCTTTAAATCCCTTTCTATGTGTGTCGAAAAATAGGGAAGGACAAAGGGAAATTGTCCGGTCCTAGAGAATCTTCGCGATCCTCCAGACAAAAAGTTCTTGCTTCAAGAGAAAGGGCAAGAGCTCCTGAATGTGGGACTCCCACTCGCCAGTGAACACGACAGACCTCACGCAATGAGTCCCAATCCGACGCTCCGACCCCTCCTCCAACAAGGGTGAATCCGGCTTTAGCCAAATACACAGGGTGGAAGTTAGTCTTTGAAAGAAGGGTCGACAGGGAATGCTTACAACCCTATAATCTGGAACCCCTGGTAACCGAAATTGGATGACTTCCTCTACTAAATTTGGAGGTCCTTGTCACTATGAATGGACCTACAATTTCTTTGCGTCTTGCCATTCGCCATTGTCTGATCCTCCATCCATCGCGGTTTCTATTGATGGCGATGACGTAGAGATTACTCTTGCAGCGGTTGCACACATTATTGGGCTTACATTATCACCCGTTGGCCTCCCGAACTTAGACCTTGAGACCGTTGAAACCTGGTCCATGGTTACCAAATTTCTCTGTCATGGTCGTGATATCCTTTGGTATCAAGGCAATGCACTAAAATCAAAGTTCATGGAACCTCGGTATCGTATCCTGCATGGTATCTTTGCCTCCAATATATATCCTAGAAGTACTAACCGTTCGGATCTCATCGGGTTCATGGCCATGATAGTTTACTCCGTAGCTACAGGGATCAAAATCTACCTCCCTGATTGTGCATCAGCTTGTATATGCAATTCATATGTCTCGGGATGTGCACTTGCCCTATCCTTAGATCATTCACACTATATGCAATGCGATTGGTTTTCCAACCACTAATGATTCGGAACTTCCCCTTCAACACTTCAACAAGAATAATATTCAAAGGATGGACTTGAAGTTTCATAAATTTCTAGAAGACCAAGCCGAGGAAGGAATTCAGGAAGAAGGAGAAGGTTGTTGTAGGCTTGCTCCAGCTGAAGGTGTTGGAGTAGCTGAGGGTGACCCTTTTGAGCCCTAACAAGCTTCATCCTCATTTGAACCTAGGCATGCCAAAAGGTTCAAGCTTCATCAAGATAGGATTGGAGCAATACAACGAGATGTCACCCAGCTCAAGAAGTCCATGAGTGCATGGTTCACTATCTTAGAACGACTGGTGAATGGAGTGCAACAGACGGTGTAACAATTGGTGGATCTGCTCACCTGCTGACGCGACGATACGGCACTGTCCTCCTCCGCTTCTCCACCTTAGTGCTGACATCCAGGATCTGTCACATACACTCGTCTCTTACATCAGCATATGGGCATTGGTATATTTTTTGAATGCCCTACGATCCCATGAGTGTATGTGATAGCATACTAACCTGCACAGTTTGACAGGTTCTTTTGTTCTTCTTTTTGGGATATGTATATGCCCGTGGATGGGCTAGATACTGGTGGTTATTTTTGGGTGCTCATGGATGGGCTGGATTTTTATTTTGGTATGGAATGAATGATCATACTACTGCCAATCTTGGGCGGTGTGTGTGTGTGTGTGTGTGTGTGTGTGTGTGTGTGTGTGTGTGTATGTATATATAGTTTTGGATATGTTGGCCTATGGCTGTTTACATCACATATATCTTACTGCCATTTTGGGTTGCTTATTGATCTGCTTAGAAGAATGATATCAACTGTGAATCTTATTCCTGTTTTTCTTCTTTCCCTGCTCTACTTGATCTCCTATGCATACATGGTTTCTGTTTTGAGATGTATCTTTTACCTCTATCTGTTATGCTTATGCTCCCTGCATTTTGATTTTCCTATATTCTCTGACTTCAGTCAATATCAACTATTATGCTTTGCCAATGACTGACAAAAAAGGGGGAGAACAAATCCACACCCCAAGGAAAATTGTGTGTATCTGTTTGTGGATAGTGGTGCAGGTGTTAGGAGGAGCAGCTGCAAGGAGACAAGGGGAGATTGATGTTAGGGGGAGCAGCTACTGATGTGTGTGTGTGCAAACTAGATAAATTTTGTAAAATTGTATAAAAGTCATGTACACACAATTTAGGGTGTTTGTCTATAAGGTGTTCTAGGGTATTTTGGTGTTTTGTCACGTAATTGACAAAGGGGAGATTGAAAGTACCCTGGTTTGTTAATTAGCGTGAGTGTTGAGTCAGCTCGACAGAAGAGCCCCATAGGAAGATTGATCAAGCAACTGCCTCAACCGGATGTGTGCCCGAACTTTTCACAGGTAAATCTTGAGCCTCACATCCCAGGTCTCAAAACACCAAGTAATTAAAACCCTTAAAATTGGTTAGAACACCCTAAGGGATTATGGTTAGAAAACTCTTTTCAAACTTAGAAAAATCTTTAAGTTTTCTGCCTTTGTCGATTTATCGACAAGTGGTTCGATGAAATCGAACCTTGTTGTCGATATTCTCAAAGCTCACTTGATATTATCGAATTGAAAACATAAGATGTCCCGCAACCATAAAAATCTCTGGATAGAATTATCGATTTATCGATAGAGGATTCGATATAATCGAAATTTACATCTTGAGTCCATCGAGTAGACTCGATAAAATTGACATCAGGTCTGTTGTGTCCAAAGTTTTGATAAGGCAAATTATGTCATCTTCAATATATCGAAGAGCTCCTCAATATCCTCAGAATTGAAATTTCGATGATATCAGAAACCCTTCGATGATATCGGATTGGACACACATTCTTCCAGCAAAGTTTTTCAGGTCGTCTTTCTCGGATCGAGAGTCACTCGATAAAATCGATATTCAAATATCGATCATATCGAGGCATGATTGATGTCATCGAATGTGGACACAAACTGTCTAGCAAGCTTATATGAAAATTTCTTGGAATTGTCAATGAATCGACACTGCACTCGATATCATTGATATTCAAATTCTGATGATATCGAGTGATACTCGATCATATCTTTTTTCCTGAAAATCTTCAAAGGCAAGTCTCTCACATTTTCAAATGTCGAGGAATCGATTCTTGTGTCAATGAAATTAGAGTTCGAAATCCAATGATATCGATGCCAGTTCGATTTCCTCGACCAACTGGCAAAAGGTTTCAAAAGCATTTGACATTTGAGTTCATGTCATCGAGCGGCTAGTCGATGCTATTGAGAGTATACGCTCGATGATATCGAACTCTGTCAAAAATGTGACTATTTTATATCCGTTGGAACCTTTTGCCTATTTAATGAGAGCTTGCCCTTAGTTGTTAGATAGAGATAATAGGGAGTACTTTTGTGTGTTTAACCCTAGATCATATACCCTCAGCCTTTTCTCTCATGGGAGTTTATCCTCCAATCCACCCTCATCATTGACATTCAATAGAGTGGATTAGGGAATGAACTTCCACATTCAAGGATCCTGCAGCTATCACCTTAATGGCAAATTATTAAGTTGGGATGCCTTGAATGCATAGATGATTGGAATCGCTCTATTTTCCTTATAGGAAAACATTTAATAGAGTAGGATTCCATCAGAACCTTGACCCAACTCGTCGTCATGTATTGGTACATCTTTTGAGTTGCGGTTCAAGGAAGCAGAAGATTCTTCATCAACAAAGGAGGAGATCTTTGACAACACACTAAACGGGGCTCATCTGCTTATCTGTAAGTTACTAGAGTCCAGAGGACCCTTGAGATCATTCCTTCCTAGGATTGGGTCTAAGGTATTTCTCACCCCTTGTAAGTCCTCATAGGAGGCCTCCAGCGGGAGTGTACATATGGGTGCTTTGTGTTGACCCTTGCTCTGTGGAGAGCATAAACTGGTTAGAGGTGAACCTTTTGTAAAACTTCCATTAGGTTCCTTATGTGGATCCTTGGCCAGTGAGGCCTAAAAGTCGGGTGCTATGTGTTGACCCTTGCTCATGGGAGCATAAACTGTGTCGTGTAGACACGATGTGTCAGCCTAAGTGTAGGTTGTACTAATTAGAGGTGAACCTGATTTAAAACCTCTAGTTTGAGGTGGACCCGTTGTGAAACCTCCTTATTGAGATCCGGTACACTTAAGGGTTGAGTGTGTTTGCCAGAAGTGGAGTAGACAAGTAGTCAAACCACTATAAAAATGACTGTGTTTGAGATTGCTGTTGTCTTTCATTGCTTATGTGATTTTCTTAAATACTCTCATACTTGATCACATCTCACACACAGTCACATCCATCATAAACTGTGTTTGCATCTTGTCTATCTTTCAATTAGTTTTATAATTGGATCCTCTTTTTTGCTTGGAAGCCATTAGAGTTAATATGAAGAAATCCTGGTGCATGCATATTTACTCAGGATTAGAGTGATAGGATTATAAATAACCATAAAATATTAAAAAGTCTTATTCACCCCCCTCTAGGACATTGACATATTCCCACTTCAACTAAAGCGGTCATTATCGCAATTCCAGGACTTGGTTCCATTTTCGGCAACTACTTCCAACATTGGAGGGACCCATTAGGTTATGGTGGCTTGCCAAACACTTTCATCAATAGATTTGAAGAAAATCATCATTCTAACTTTCCAATAAGAATAGTTTGAGCCATCAAAGGGAGGTGGCCTGGAAATGGATAGAGTATCGAAAATTGACATTCCAATAGCTCTGGATCTAGCTCTAGGAAGTTAATCTCCAAAAGAGCAACCTTGCTTTGATACCCCTTGAAATGACGAGTTATAGATGTCTTAGAGGGGGGTGAATAGGATAATGCTAAATATTTCGATACAATGCGGAATAATAAATCAATTAAATACAATTGCATAAAGTATTGAATTTTTGATATCCTATAGTTCATAAGACAACCTTTCACCTAAAATAAATTAGGTAGGACAACCTTATTTCACGACGTCTTTGAAATCAAAATATCAAACTTATCGCAAGAATAAATAAACCACAATATATACATAAATAATAATAATCAACCACCACGACGCACAAAAGAATTATAGTGGTTCGGTGCCTCAATGCAACTTACTCTACTCCCAAATTTACTACACTCGCAATTTTGGCTTTCACTATTTCAAGGTTTTCCAAGGTCACCTTAACAACCTGATACAGTTATTGTGATTTTCACAGGTTATCACAATCAAATCTACTTTGTGATATTCACGGGATCACCATAAACAAACCCGCTGAGATTTTCGGGCTATTGTAGAAAAACCCAAACTGAAATAAATGAAAAGAAAGTACTTATCTTCGATTGGTGAGTCGAAGTCGTAGTTGTAGCTTGAATGCAGGGATTTTCTTGTTGGGATGTAGATGAAGCCTTTGTATAAGTTCAACCCAAAAAGAAATAAAGGGATCTAATGTATTTTCAATAAAATGAATGATGCCCTATTGCTGTAAATTTGATTCTCCCCTTTCTCAAAGTAGAGTATGGATTACTTTATTCAAACAGATTAATTGAACTTAAGAAGGAGAATAGAATTAGCTAAAACAAGAATAAGAATTACAACTCAAATAGCTTAAGGAGGCTTAAACTTTCTCTCATTGCAATACAATATGAATTTATGAATTTTTTGTGGTTTAAAGAGTAAGAAAGAGTCTCTATTTATAGCTAAGGATTTTTGCAGTTCGGCTAGCCCAAGGGTCGGTTCGGCTGGCCGAATTTCAAAGATCGCGTTCCAACGGAACTCGAATTTCGCGGGATTATATCTTTCAAAAATTCGGCTAACCTGAACCCAAGTTCGGCTGACCGAGCAAGTGGTTCAGCTGGCCTAATTAGCCTAAAATCCGATTTTTGTTCCATTGCTGGAAACTTAACTGAACCCACGTTGGGCTAGCCGAAGTATGTTCGGCTAGCCAAACCTACCACAAAAAAGATCTTTTCAGATCCGAATTTTTGACCGAATATTGTAGGGTTGGCCTAATCAATTAGGCTGGCCGAACCAGACGTCGGGCTGGCCTAACTTGAGTGTATTTAAACTGAAATATGATTATATTTATGCATGTGTGAAATACACATAACCTATGGTCAAATTAGGTTTATATCACCTGAAGGTTGACTCATACAAAGTGTTCTGAACTTCGAACCATGAATGATCTTTCCTTGAGATGTTGAGTCTTCTTTCCAGGTGCTTCATCGAGTTAATAACTTGTCTTCAGTCAAGCTTGCGATCCTAACAGGACTACGAAATTTGACAAACTATAATATGCTTTAAGTATAAGCACTTATAAAAGAGATGCCTCACATATCATCGATTGAAAAGATCTTGAGGTTTGGGAAGATACATTTTAAGTGAAAATGTCGGTTCGCATCTTAGACAGTAAGGAGCATGTGTTAAGAACAAAGACGATATCATTAGTCAAGGTTTTGTGGAATCATCATGTACTACGCCAAAATAGTGAAAAAATGACATAAAAATGCATGGTTTTATGATGGGTCCTATCAGTCGACAAATTTTACAACGGATGATGTCAGTCGCAAAAGCAAGAAAAAGTCCATCGCTAATTCATGATCCCGCCTATTTGGGCGAATCATCTATTGCTATTTTGCGACAGATATATTCTGTCATAAATTTTGCAAAAAAAAAAAGTTTTTTCCGACGGATCATGTCCATCGAAAAATTCCGCCAACTTCCCGCATCTTAACATTTTAAGATAGACTTTTCAGAGTTGTGGGTCTGTTGCAAATCTTGCTAAATTTCACATTTTGAAAAAGAAATTTGATGCATTTAAAAAGTTTGAGAAAAAAAAAATGACAATGTTTGAAAAAATTTGAGATTTAAAAAAAAACTTAAAAAAAAAAAACAAGATTTTGAAAAAAAAATTTAAAAAGTTTAAAAAATTGTGATTTTTAAAAACAAAATTAAAAAGTTTGAAAAAAATAATAATGTTTGAGAAAAATTGAAAATTTAAAGAGATTTGATATTAAAAAAAAAAAAAAAAAAAGCTGAGATGTTGAAAAACTGATATTATAGCCCAAGTATTATAAAAGTGTAGTTACAAGAATAACTCATAATGATGAGATTGATCAAATTGTATGATCAGGCCATCCTAAAGTTGATCTGAACGGTCAGATATGTTTGGAACATGCTATTTAGGATAGAGAACAAAATTTGGTCAAACCTAACATGAAATGAATCAAATCCATCCAAAACACTTTTTAAATGAGTATAATTAGTTTGTCTAGATATAAATGGATTTTTAGGATAATTTGATTAGTCAAGATTGAAGTAGAAATGACTTTAGATTTTTAAATTAAATTTCACTCAAATCCGACTATTGGATAGCAAGATATTGCCTATCATATTGTTGATTAATCTTACACACCTAATATCTTTCTCATTCGAAACTCGATAGGGGCGAGTGACCAGTCAAATTGAAGCTCTTGACAAGTAGAATAGAGTGATTGGATTAGATTTCCAAATTGGGAAAAAAAATTAGGTCAAAATTGCGTCGCAACCTACTGACCTCATGTAAACCCAAGAAACTTGTAGTAATTGAGTGCCTCACTTTTAAAATTCCCAAATGGCCCCTTATAAAGTTTTAATCATGTTTATTTGCAATCCGACCCGTTGATAATGTCAAGAAGATTTGGAAGAAGTGAAAATTAAAATATCATAATTTTTGGGAAAACTTACTAAAATAAGACGGAAAATTGTATGGACGGTTTGGACATACAAAAAATACATCAAGGTGGGCCTACATGGCTAAGGTAACACCCGACTGTTAGGGCTTAGGAATTGGAATGACTAGTGACCCTGCCATTTGCCACTGGCTAATGGTCAGTGCTACGTAGACTCCACCGTGATGTATGTGTTTTATATATGTCATTCGCACATTTTCCCATATCATTTTACGTACTAGTTCAAAAATGAGCTAGATCCAAATCTCCAGTGGACCACAATGTTGACTGAATGTCCACCGTTAAAAACTTTCAGAGGCCTACAAAAGTATTTCATCGATATTTTTTGTTTTTATGTTCACAAGTGATTTTGTCAACTTACAAACAGATAATATCTCAAATAAACATAACGGTGGGCATAGGAAGGTTTAAACGTAGGTGTCACTATTCCCACAATTTTCTGTGTCGGGGTCCACCTGAGCTTTGCATCTGCTTCATTCATTGGTTCATGTCCTAAAATGATCTCTCCAAATGGATGGACGGCGTGGATAAAACACATACATCGTGGGGCGCACGGAACTTGGCGACGTCACTTAAGTAGCGAAACTCGCTACTCTAACTCAATTCGATGTCATCGCTAGTCCCGTCTCTCTCTCTCTCTCTCTGAGGCGGTCAACCCCTGTTTTCCTTCTGCCTCCGTTATCTCGAGAAGATGAGAGAGATCCTCCACATCCAGGGCGGGAAATGTGGCAATCAGATCGGGGCCTTCTGGGAGGTGGTCTGCGACGAGCATGGCGTGGACCCAGTTGGCAGGTACAGCGGCGACTCCGATCTCCAGATCTTGCGCATCAACGTCTACTTAGGGTTTTTCTTTTTCTAATCTTATTTTTTTTAGTGTATAGTTAGCGTCTGGGGTCCACATTACGGTGATCTGGATCGTTGGTATGGCCAGGCCCATTGGTGGATGGGGGATACATCCCCAAAGTGCTCTTGCGAGATGAAAGTACAATCTTGCATTTTGTTGTTCATCAAGTGGGCCGCACCCTGTTTGTGCTGAGAGCCCAAAAATCTTACTGGTGGGTGTGATCCTGGCATGGGCACTCTTCTCATATATCCAAGATCAGGGAGGAGTACCCAGATTGCATGATCTTGCATAGCTCCTGTAAGATGTATTGACATCAGTCTTGTGAATTATTATATTGGATTTACAGACAAGTGGTTTCTTTGTATACTGGGCTGGTGGTTGAAACACTAGAAATATGTTCAGCAGGTGTAAATTTGTGTTTGGAAATAGATACATAGGACCCACCCAAGCTGTAACTCTGACTTGCTTACAACCATTTTTCATCTTGGGAATTGAAATAGTGCAGTTTTCTAACTTTGCAGTTCCACCACATGATGCTTGATCTGACTAGGGTCTATTTGGTTGACTTTTTATAAGTGAAGCTGATAGATGACATTCTTATTGAACAATGGTCTGATACACTATTGAATACATGTTGAAAACAAATACACACACACACACACACACACACACACACACACACACACACTCGCTGTTAGTTGCTTGCTGAGCTGCATTTGTTACACAAATATACTTGCAGAGATGGTTATTAATTCTGGACCTATTAGCTTTGTGTGGAACTAAGATATGTATCCCTGCACCTGTGACACACTAGCGTGAAAGATGGGGCTGAATGGTAAGTATATGTATAAATAGAGATTACTTTGCTGGTGACAGAACAGGATATTCAGGTCGCCAACTCCGATTGAGTGGGATAAGGCTTAGATGATGATAACCATGATGAGAGATTTTGCTGGGCAGCTTGATTTCACAATTAACCCTTTTGTTATCAGTGTCTTCATGCAACTCCATCCACTATACCACTCCCGAGGTGAACTTCCAAGTTGCCCAGCTTTCCCTTTACCATTCTCCGGCTTATTAATGGGGAAATTAGTTCAAAAGTCATTCCTTTGGTTCACACCCTTCATAAATGATTCGAAAAAGAAAAACTCAGTTCTTAACTATTAAATGAAATTACTCATGCAACAGGTCCCCATGAAAGGCCACTAGCTTCAATTGCATCGATAAGTTCCTGTTTCCGCATAAAACCATCTCCATTTGCAGTCCCCCTGACAAAACCAGATTTACAAGTCATGCTAGCGTCAACATTTAAAGAGTTCATTAGGTGAGAGAAGTCATATAATCCTAGTGTAGTTGTTTGGTTATCGGGCGGTTTCATACACTTTCAACTCTAGTTCAAGATTTTGTTAGTATTTACCAGTGGTTGTTTACTCTTCTTTTTTTCTTTTTCTTTTTCTTTTTGGCCATGGAGAGCTTAACTTTAGATTGTTACAACGGATTGCCCAAATGAATAACTTCAGGTGATTCAAATATGCTTTCTTGCCATTATATTATGATTTTGATGTGCATAGATCTTGGCTATATTCTATGATTTTTTTACAATCCATGTATTTGAATGGTTATATCTGCCTTCATATTATGAATTTGATGTTGTATAAATATGCTTTCTTGCCTCTGTATGCCTGCATTGAATTTGGATGAGATGACTAATCAGGTGCAATAGATTCAATGATCAATGCCTGCATTTTTTCGAATGTAATGGTTGCAGTAGTTTTATATAATTATCACGGTGGGGTGGACGTTTTTCTTTGATCAATGGCATCGCTCTAATGTGTGCATGAATAAATTCTGTTGTTGTAGGAATATATTCCAGGTTGTTGATGCACAATAGACTTCTTGTTTTTCTTGCATTTGCAAATCTTAGTAATCTCTCAAACCATCCATTTTTTATTTTTATTTTTCACAAAATAGGGTTTGATTCTTCCTTGGTTTGAAGGGCTCTGGAGTATTTTATTTCATCATCCATGGATTCGATTGGATGATCTTGAAATTCGATTGAATCAAATTGAGTCTAGCATTATTGTGAGTAGCCAGATTCTTGTTTTTGTTATTTCTCGATACTGGGATTCGATTGAATTGCATTGAATCAAGTGATGGTGAGCATGATTTATGTTTTTCTTGTTGTTCCACTGAACTTGGATTGAATTTCTGAGTTTTTGGCAATTGCAATGATATTCATTTCTTGTTTTTCTGATCAATTGGTACTCAAATACAATCTAATTGAACTGGGTTCGGATTTTTATCAATGTCCCATGGTGGTATCTGGCTTTCTATCAGATGATCAGTCCATTTCTAACTTGAGGACCAAGAGCAAGTTAGCTTTCGCTGGGGCATCAAAATCAGCAGAGACCCTTTTCAAGTCAATGGACATTCCTCATCTTTCTTTGTTTTTCTATGGGTTCTCTTCGCTTCTCTTAATTTCTTTGGTGGGTTGGTTTGTATATAGATCCATAGCTCCTGAGCAAGTCCCAGTTCAGTATGGAAGCTTGAGCATTGAGAATGATCCTGACTTCAGCCCTACTGATGCGGTCATGGAGGTTACAGTAAAGCCAGCAATCAAGCAGTATGTTTTGGTGTAGTATATTTATTTTTATTGGCATGGATAGTTTAGATTGTTCGAGCCCAAGTGAACAACTCCATTTATATATGCTTTCTTGCCTTCAGAATTTTAATGTGTATAGATATTCTATAAGTTTTTACAATACATGCATTTGAATGGTCATATATGCCTTTATATTATGATTTTGATGTGTATTGACATGCTATCAGTGCAACAAATTGAACTAGTACTATATTTTTGGCAGAAAATTTACCAACGGTCCAAATCCATCGTTAACTTCAAAGAACTTGGAAATCATGAACCGATGAGCATTTATCCAAAGTAGCGACGGTCCATATCCATCGAAAAAGTTAAGAACGATGGACTAAAGTTTTGCGATGGACCAGTTTTACGGTGGATATGATCCGTGACCATATCCGTCATTCAGGATTTATGACAGCAAAATTCGACGGACTTGGTCCGTTGTTTTGTTTTTGCTGTTTTGGTGTAATGATGAAACAGATGAAACATTGTGGGAGAATGAAACTGAAATACGTGAGAAGTATCCTCGCATGTTTGCAGAATAGTTAAGTAAATTTTGAGGACGAAATTTTCCTTTTAGGGTAGCAGAATGTAACGACCCTGGATTTTAGTGCACTTAGAGCTAAAATAAATAGTTAAATATTTTTATTTTTAATTAAAAAAAATACATGTTAATAGCTGAGTTGGTAGGTACACTCTTGGTTAAGATGTTGAGGGATCAACTCTTGCCATCGCGACTTTTGGTTACAGGTGAGTTGGAGGATTGGCTTGATAAGGTAAGTTCCAGCTTAGCGATATTATTATTTATTTATTTTTATTATTATTTGTTATTTTATTCATCTCTTCCCGATCTATGCAATGGATGGTGTGGATCATCCATTGTTTAAATTATCTCCGATTT
This sequence comes from Magnolia sinica, assembly GCF_029962835.1. NCBI lineage: Eukaryota > Viridiplantae > Streptophyta > Magnoliopsida > Magnoliales > Magnoliaceae > Magnolia > Magnolia sinica. Next base: position 36,361,305 of record NC_080582.1, on the reverse strand, counting down.
TATCTATATCTCCAGCTCAGCGATATCGATAACAATGGTAGCGATACCGATAACGCTCGTAGTATCAGAAATTTCAGGTATTAGAAATGCATCGCTAAGTATCACCACCGTATCAATAGCGCTAATGTAATCGTCAATATTTTCAACCATGTAAATTCTAGGTGTCATTTGTATTGCCAATGCATAAATATCGCCAAATGTATTGCTAATATTTTCAACAATGTAAATTCTATGTAATGCTTGTATCATAAGTGTATTGACGATATTTCAATAATATCGCCAGTGTATTGATATCGAAATTTTGTTTATTAGAAAAAAATTTATTGCAATTTTTTTTTCATGGGTATATGGTTGTATGTAGTGTTCAATTTGTCATTGATAATATTGATAATATCACGATATTATCAATATCGCAACTTGTGAGATATTGAGACCACAATCTTTCATTTCCTCTCCAATTATTGATGATTTCTTGGTGAAATATCATGTGTTGTTGATATTTTGCAATATTGATGGATGTTTGGATGGAAGGTTTGATGGTTAAATAGGCCGGAGGGGATGATCGAATTGATTTCTTACAACAGCACATGCTTTTTAGGCCCTATTAAATAGAAACTTGTTATGTGTGTATTCGATTTGCAATTTTTTTTAATTTTTTTTTTATTTTTTTGTAAATATGCAAATATGTATATTTTAACATCTCCTAAAGTTTCACTGAATTTTCCACCATTTTTCCTATGTTTTCCCGCATTTCCGGTTATCAGTGATATTATTGGCGATATTGATATTGTTTCCGTATCCCTGGCCAACGAAACTTGTAGCGATACCGATACTTTGAATACTGAGATCATCCACACAATCATTGTATACGTGCGTAAAGAAATTTAAACAAAGAGATGATTTGTAATTTCAAATATGAATAATAGTATTTTAAGAATAGATTTAATTGCTTGCATCCGACTATGTTAAGATAGATCTTAATGAGTCATTTGATCAAGTGCCAAAAAATACGAGTGCCTTAAATTTCAGATCAATCTGATTAGTAGATGGCCTATTCTTATCAGATTTATCATAAGAATCATTTATACCTTAGATTCTAAAATAGCGATCGGATAGATTAGATCAGATCCCCACTACGTATGCTCATTCTATAATAGATCTAAATTGTTATTCAGATAGTATGGTTAGATCTGACCGTTTAGTGGGTCATAAGGATGAAAGGTTAGGATTGTGCCTATTATGCTTTGAATCAGATTTTGAAAACATAAACTGTATGGATCTAAGCAATCTATTGACCCATTCTCACTATGAGATTTTGTGATATCAACGGATGAGAATTCAGCAGGATCGGTTTGACCGGCAACAATACACTGTAATTTTCAGTTTTTCTAAACTTTATTTTAAATTTTGTGAATTAAATTAGTGACAATCCTTGATCATCTAAAGATAACAGGACGATCAGATCACTTGGTTGATCAAGTGGACCCCACATGATAAGATACTAATTATAAGTATGTGATCTAAGAGAATTCAAAATCTAATGGTTGAATATGTGGCATATATTTGAAAACAAGGAGAAAATGATAAAGGCTTTGAGGAAAATGATTCTCCTTTTGGTTTTTTATGTATTTGAGACAACCCTAAGGGCTGAATATATAGAGCTTTACAACGACTATACAAGGTAAAATGATAAATACAAAATCCTCTACTTATACATCGTCTATCTATAGAATCGGCTAGACAAGGCATGTGGCCTGTCTAACATCCCCCCTCAAACTAACGCTAGTCATCGACAAGTAATAATTTGCCAACTAGAAATGAGTGGCATACAGAAGTGAGGGACTTCGTGAGAATGTCTGCAATCTGATCATGGGATGCGACATGTGGAAGAGAAATAGGCTGAGACTGAAACTTCTCGCGGATGAAGTGACAGTCAACTTCAATATGCTTTGTCCGTTTATGGAAAACCAGATTAGAGGCAATCTGAATGGCACTCGGATTATCTACATGGAGTGGAGTAGGATCTTGTAGATGAATGCTCAAGTTGGAAAGAAGTCCACATAACTAGATAAGCTCACTACAAGCAGCTGACATTGCTCTATACTCGGCTTCTGTGCTTGATTTAGAAACAGTGGCCTGCTTCTTACACTTCCAAGAGATGAGAGAAGTGCCGAGAAAAACACACTAGCCAGTGGTAGATCTGCGTGTGAGAGTACAACCGGCCTAGTCAACATCTGAATAGGCATAAATGTCCAGAGTAGCTGTGGAGGAGAAGAACAGATATCGATCCAGAGTTCCACGTAGGTACCGTAAGATGCGCAATACTGCAGTCATATGAAGAGTCCGAGGAGCAGAAACAAATTGGCTAACAACTTGGACCGCGTAGGCAATATCAGGGTGAGTCATTGTTAAGTAAACCAGACTACCAACCAAACGGAGGTATAATGTGGGTTCCGCAAGGAGATCACCATCGTAACGGATATATTGAATGTTAAGTTCCAAGGGAGTTTGAACTGTCTTCTGATCCGTCAATGAGGCCAAGGCGAGGAGATCCTTGGTATATTTACACTGGCTAACTAGGATTCCATGTATAGAATGCGAAAATTCAAGTCTAAGAAAGTATGTCAGATGTCCCAGGTCCTTCATCTTGAAGGATGACTTTAGAACTTCCTTTAATGCCGAGATGCCAGTAGCATCGCTACTAGTCAGAAGTAGGTCGTCAATATATACGAGAATAATGACAATTCCATGCTCAGTGGTGCGCAAGAATAAGGATGGATCATGACCACTTTGAGTAAAGCCAGCTCCTGTAACAACATCATGAAAGCGTTGGAACTATGCCCAAGAGGCTTGTTTGAAGCCGTATAGAACTTTCTTCAGGCGACAGACTTTATTGGCAGGGATTAAAGATCCAGGAAGAGTTTTCAAATATACTGTTTCTTAGAGGTCTATATGAAAAAAAGCATTGTTTACGTCCATCTGAGTGAGTAGCCAAGAGCGAACTGATGATACTGCCAGAAGAGTGCGAACAGTTTTCATCTTGGCCACAGGAGCGAATGTCTCATCATAATCAATTTTGTGTTCCTGTTTGTATCCCTAAGTGACAAGCCGAGCTTTGTATCGATCCAATGATCCATCAAACTTGAACTTTACAGAATAAATCTATTTACTGCCAATTAATTGTTAGTCAGTAGGTCGAGTGACAATGTCTCACGTATGGTTATCATCCAATGCTTCAAGTTCTTCTGCCATAGCCTTCTTCCAACAATCATGACTGGCTGCCTGATGGTATGAAGTAAGAATAGATACAGTATCCAGGGTAGTATTCATGGCAAACATAGAGTATATCAAGCGATCAGGCTGTCGATGTACACGAGTGGAACTATGGACCAAGATAGGATCTGGATCAGTAACGGGTATAGTAGGGAGAGTAGTAGGTGATGAATCTGTACATGGTCGTCATAAATAAACTTGTAATGGACAAGGTGTACTCGAGGCAACCGGAATGTCAGAAAAAATAGTAAGACCAGGAGAGTCTGGTGTGGGCGAAGGAGGAACAAATGAATGGAAGACAATATGCTCCAGAAAAATAACATGTCGTGATACCCGTACACGACGAGAGACCGGATCATAGCAACGAAAACCCTTTTGAGTTTCTCCAAATCCCAAGTACATACATTTGACTGATTTTGGGGAAAGTTTGTTACGTTCACGTGATGCCAGATGAACATAACATGTACAACCAAAAACACTAAATGTGGAATATGTAGGAAGTGAACTGGTGAGAACAAAGTAGGGAGATTTACTGTTCAGATCTGTGGTTGGTAACCGATTAATCAAGTAGACTGAATGCATCATAGATTCCGCCCAGAAGGAACGAGGAACACTCATACCTGTCATTAAGGTATTAGCACTTCCAACAATAAGACGATTTTTTTGTTCAGCCACCCCATTCTGTTGTTGAGTATCAGAACAGGTGGTCTGATGAGTAATCCCATGACCCTGAAGATATGTACGCAAATTTGTGGAGAGATACTGTCCCCCTGAGTTAGAGCGGAGAGTTTGGAATTTTACTTGAAATTGAATGTTCACCATAGAATGAAATATTTTGAATTTGTAAAAAACTTGTGACTTAGAGTGCCTAAAGTAAATCCATGTGTAACGTGTGAAATCATCAATGAATATAATATAATATTGTAGTCCAGAAAGAGACATAATTGGTGAAGGGCTCCAGACATCTATATGCACTAGTTCAAACATAGATGATGATTTTGTAGTACTTAGAGGAAAGAAAATATACTTACTTTTTGAAAGGCAACAAGAAGAACAAGAATAATCCAAATTACTTTTATTAAGAGAAATATTCCCTAACATGCCAGAAGAAAAGAGCTGAATCAAACGATTAGAATGTGGATGACCTAGGTGAAAATGTCAGAGGAAGATGGAGAAAAGAAACGAGCTCGAGTAACAGATGGGTGAAAGTCCAGTACGTACAAACATCCATGCCGCCTACCCTTCCCAAGTACCTTCCCCGTTGCCAGATCCTGCACGAAACAATTATTTGGAAGAAATATGACAAAGCAGTTATTGGATGTAAGTTGACTAACAAAAATTAAATTTGAGGAGAGTTTAGGGACATGAAACACATCACGAAAGGTAAACTGGCGATGGGCAGAAGGAGAGAGTTAATGAGCTAACGGACTGAATAGGTAGTTTAGTGCCTTTCGCAGTAGAAATAGCCTAATTTCCAGTATAGGGACGAATATCGCGAAGATGTGATACATCACCAGTCATATGATTGGAAGCACCCGAATTGAAGAACCATGGAGAAGATGAGGTTATACCTGACATAACGGTCGCAGAAAGGGCCTGCACGATCTGCTGGAGCATCGCAGGAGTCAAAGGTGAGGAAAGACCTTCAACAAAACCAGTGGATGCAGTATCACTAACAGAAGGCTCAGAAGTAGTAGAAAGAGTACAACCACGGCCACAACCTCGACCATCACGTCCACAACCGAATGAGGATGCATATGCACATGAACGACAGTCCTGAATACCATGACCAGTCCTTCGACAATAAACGCACCAAACTTTGCACTGAGCGACGACATGTCCCACTTTGTTTCAGTCGCGACAAGTTAAAGGAGTGGAACCATGGTTTGGTGCAGAGGTGGATACAACAAGTGTCAGGTCAGATGGTCCCTGAGATGTCCCTATAGAGAATGCTAGTGTATTGTATTTATTGTGTGTCCTTTTAGTGTAAGTGCATGTGCACACTTCCCTATTCCCCTGCAGTGTACTATATGCTTTTTCATAATAAAATATTATGTGTTAGGGCATGCAAGCCTAACACATCATCTCTCCCAAACTCTCCTCCTCCTTCTCTCTCAATATTCTCATCTCTTCTTCACATTATCCTCATCAAATCTTCTTTTACTTGGTATCAGAGCAAGTTCAAGGCATTCCGCATCCAATAGGTTGAGAGGCGACTCGTCACCTTGCTGACGTCAGCAGCCGTACGGCTGACGTCAGCGTTGTACGGACGTGATTTTAGAAGATTTGTTATGATTTTTTCAGAATTTATTGGACCTCATTTCATGGTATTTTGGACGAAATAGAGAAATTCAAAAATCGGTTCCAGATTCCGTTTTTCTTTGATCTACCTCAAATCGGTAAGCTTTTTTTCGGTTTCTTTGCTCAAGATGGACCGAAATCTTCCTCCCAAGCTATCCATGGTGGATTTTTTACTTAAGATCAATGTTTGAGAGGTTTTTAACCTCAAATGGGCGTGCGGCTGGGCCGTTTTTTTCACTCATCAGGCCCTTTTTGGAAGCGGGGACGGTAACAGATCCATCAATCAGTCCTCACAAACTATGACCCTTGAGAAAACTCTGAAAGTGGATGGCCCATAGATTGTAGTTGGTGCCATCGAAACTACATCGTGGGGCATTTGTACGAGAGTCTTTGTCCATAGATAGGAAGAGATAGAACTATGCTAAAGAAGAAAGAACAGAGACAGACAACAAGACAGGATGTGAAGGGTGCGGGGTAGCGGAGGGATCGGATGCGAGGATGTGGAGCGTGCAGCGTGCGGTCCGGGGGGAGCGGATGGCGGGCAGTTAGGGGGGGCGGGCGTTGGGGGTTAGGCGAGGAGCATGGCAAAAGAAAAGCTGAAATCTTTGTTTTTACCAAGGTATTTAAGAAAAAAAATAGAGGCGAATTCCCTCCTTGCCATAACCAAAATGTATGTGTTTTTAACTGATTTTTTACCCCATTGTAATATTTCTCATTAAAATTGGAATTAATTTAATTTTTTAAATTTTCCTCTTTGTATGATTTCAGTTTTGAAAAAATGGTTACTTTCTTTTAAACAAAAAAGATAAGGGTGGTAGAAAGACTTTGCCGAGGGCCTTCCCCTAATTTGGGGGGCCCCCCCCCCCCCCTGCTCCAAGGGTTGGGAGACTCCCCCTTCCCCTGAATTGCGGCCCCCCCATGCCAGCGCAATCTTGAACTTCCCCGGGGAACATGTTCCCCCCCCGGACCTAGTGGCTGGACCACTCGTTTGGGCGCGAGGAACCCCTGCGGGCTAGCCAAGAACTCAGTTCCCAAAACCAAGGTTTTTAACCTCAAATGGGCGTCTTGGTGGCGCTTTTCACTCGGTCCAGGCCCTATTTGAGCGTTTCATGGTATTTAATGCCGAGATGCCGTAGATCGCTACTAGTCAAGTAGGTCTCAATATATGAGAATAATGACAATTCCACGCTCAGTGGTGCGCAAGAATAAGGATGGATCATGACCACTTTGAGTAAAGCCAGCTCCTGTAACAACATCATGAAAGCATTGGAACCATGCCAAGAGGCTTGTTTGAAGCCGTATAAAACTTTCTTCGAGACTTTATTGGCAGGATTAAAGATCCGGAAGAGGTTTTCAAATATACTGTTTCTTGGAGGTCTACATGAAAAAAAGTATTGTTTACGTCCATCTGAGTGAATAGCCAGGAGCGAACTGATGATACTACCAGAAGAGTGCGAACAGTTTTCATCTTGGCCACATGAGCGAATGTCTCATCATAATCAATTTCGTGTTCCTATTTGTATCCCTGAGCGACAAGCCGAGCTTTGTATCGATCCAATGATCCGTCAAACTTGAACTTTACAGAATAAATCCATTTACTGCCATTAATTGTTAGTCAGTAGGTCGAGTGACAATGTCTCACATATGGTTATCATCAAATGCTTCAAGTTCTTCTGCCATAGCCTTCTTCCAACAATCATGACTAGCTGCCTGATGGTATGAAGTAGGAATGATACAGTATCCATGATAGTATTCATGGCAGACATAGAGTATATCAAGCGATCAGGTTGTCGATGTACACGAGTGGAACAACGGACCAAGATAGGATCTGGATCAGTAACGGGTACAGTAGGGAGAGTAGTAGGTGATGGATCTGTACGTGGTCGTCGTGAATTAACTTGCAATGGACAAGGAGGTGTACTCGAGGCAACCGGAATGTCAAAAAAAATAGTAAGACCAGGAGAGTGGTGTGGGTGAAGGAGGAACAATTGAATGGAAGACAATATGCTCTAGAAAAACAACATGTCGTGATACCCGTACACGACGAGAGACTGGATCATAGCAACGAAAACCCTTCTGAGTTTCTCCAAATCCTAAGTACATACATTTGACTGATTTTGGAGAAAGTTTGTTACGTTCACGTGATGCCAGATGAACATAACATACACAACCAAAAACACAAAATGTGGAATATGTAGGAAGTGAACCGGTGAGAATAAAGTAGGGAGATTTACTGTTCAGAACTGTGGTTGGTAACCGATTAATCAAGTAGACTGAATGCATCATAGATTCTGCCCAGAAGGAACGAGGAACACTCATAGTTGTCATTAAGGTATTAGTAGTTTCAACAATATGATGATTTTTTTTGTTCAGCCACCTCATTCTTTTGTTGAGTATCAGAACAGGTGGTCTGATGAGTAATCCCATGACCTTGAAGATATGTACGTAAATTTGTGGAGAGATACTCTCACCCTAAGTTTGAGTGGAGAGTTTGGATTTTTACTCGAAATTGAATGTCCACCATAGAATGAAATATTTTGAATTTGTCAAAAACCTGTGACTTAGAGTGCATAAAGTAAATCCATGTGTAACGTGTGAAATCATCAATGAATATAATATAATATCGTAGTCCAACAAGAGACATAATTGGTGAAGGGCCCCAGACATCCGTATGCACTAGTTCAAACATAGATAATGATTTTGTAGTACTTGGAGGAAAGAGAATGCACTTACTTTTTGAGAGGCTACAAGAAGAACAAGAATAATCCAAATTACTTTTATTAAGAGAAATATTCCCTAACATGCCAAAAGAAAAGAGCTGAACAAACGATCAGAATGTGGATGACCTAGGCGAAAGTGCTAGAGGAAGATGGAGAAAAGAAACAAGCTGGAGTAATGGATCGGTGAAAGTCCAGCATGTACAAACATCCATGCCGCCTACCCTTCCTAAGTACCTTCCCCGTTGTCAGATCCTGCACAAAACAATAATTTGGAAGAAATATGACTAAGCAGTTATTGGATGTAAGTTGACCAACAGAAATTAAATTTGAGGAGAGTTTAGGGACATGCAACACATCACGAAAGGTAAACTGGCGATGGGCAGAAGGAGAGAAAGTTAATGAACTAACGGACTGAATAGGTTTAGTGTCATTCGCAGTAGAAATAGCCTGATTTCCAGTATAGGGACGAATATCGCGAAGATGTGATACATCACCAGTCATATAATTGGAAGCACCCGAATTGAAGAACCATGGAGAAGATGAGGTTATACTTGACATAACGGCCGCAGAAAGGGCCTGCACGATCTGCCAGAGCATCGCAGGAGTTAAAGGTGAGGAAAGACCTTTAACAAAACCTTAACAAAACCAGTGGATGCAGTATAACAGAAGGCTCAGAAGTAGTCGCAGAAGTAGTAGAAAGAGTACAACCACGGCCACGACTTCGACCACCACGTCCACAACCGAATGAGGATGCATAGGCACATGAACGACAGTTCTGAATACCATGACCAGTCCTTCAACAATAAGCGCACCAAACTTTGCACTGAGCGACGACATGTCCCACTTTGTTTCAGCCGTGATAAGTTAAAGGAGTGGAACCACGGTTTGGTGCAGAGGTGGATACAGCAAGTGTTAGGTCAGATGGTCCCTGAGATGTCCCCTGAGAGAGGACCTGCAGTCGTTGTTCCTCGGCTAATAAATTATTAATAGCCGAATTCATTGGAGGAGTTGGGCTACGGTTCAGGAGAGCAGCCCTACAATGCTCAAATTCCGGACGCAGTTTCTCAAGAAACTGTCTAACTTGCGCACTCTCGCGCATTGTTTGGAATATTTTAAAGTCATTCGGGAATTCTAGATCCATCATAGTTATCTCTGTCCAAATTGTAACCATTGTAGAGTAGAATGTTTGAATACTTTTGTCACCCTGAGTAAGGTAAACCAGATCTTATTCCATGCAGTATAACCTAGCCGCATTACTCTGTTGATATATTGTCTGGAGATGCTCCCACATTGCCTTAGCAGTGCGATGTGGCGTGAGGCCAACAACTATTGATCAATCGATCGAATCGAGAATCCAGGTAATAATTCATCCATTTTTTATTTCCCAATCAGCCACTTTGTCGGCATTGGTGGAAGCGGGGACAGTAACAGATCCATCAATTAGTCCTCACAAACTACGACCCTTGAGAAAACTCTGAAAGTGGATGGCTCATAGATTGTAATTGGTGCCATCAAAACTACATCGTGGGGCATCTGTACGAGAGTCTTTGTCCATAGATAGGAAGAGATAGAACTATGCCAAAGAAGAAAGTACCTTGCAGCCACAGATCAGAACAGCAACCAGCAAAAGACAGAGACAGTAGTAGATCAGAACAACAGACAACAACAGATCAACAGACAGAGACAGCAGGATGTGAAGCAGTAGGTGCAGCAGTAGGGTAGCAGGAGGGATCGGATGCAGCAGGGATGTGCGCAGAGGCGTGCATAGGTGCATGCGTGCGCGCACGGGGACATGCGCAGGTGCTTGCACAGGGTCGTGCATGGGCAGGGGTGTGCAGACAGGCCTGGGGAAGATTGGACGTGCCTAGGGATGGCCAGACGAAGGTTGTTGACGCAACAGGATAGCAGGGGAGGGTCGGATCTGACAGGGGAGGGTCGGATTTGACAGGGTAGGGCTGGATCTAATAGAGGAGGAGCCGGATCTGACAGGACAAGGCTGGTGATGAAGGAGATGCCGAATTAGGATCGGTATCGCTCTGATACCATGAAAACAAGGAGAAAACGATGAAGGCCTTGAGGAAAATGATTCTCCTTTTGGTTTTCTGTGTATTTGAGACAACCCTAAAGGGTTGAATATATAGAGCTTTTCAACGACTATACAAGGTAAAATGATAAATACAAAATCCTATACTGATACATCGTCTATCTATAGAATCGGCTATACAAGGCATGTGGCCTGTCTAACAATGTTAACCCAAACAGACATTAATTTTGTGCAATTCATGGTTACTAAGACAACATCCCAAAATCGAATTGGTTGCACGTCTAATTGCTGGTTGCTGGTTACTTTTGTTGAAATAGCACCGTTGGATAATTTTTATTTCAACCATCCACTACCACCAATATGTTTGTCGGATAGTTGAATAATCTTAATTTTCCCTTGCCAATACATTTAAACAATGACTGATAATTTGGACAGGAATATCATATGAGCAATTTCAAAGTTCATCACACTCTTTCATAGTATCAAAGTTTTTCTCTTTATTAAGATAAATATTTTCATATACATTGTCCCAACTACACTCCCCTTTGTTGCATTTGGCAAAACGTTGGAATATACATATATTTTCCTGTAATAGGTTTATTTCTGGTCAAGAAAATAAAGCTTGGGAGCGTTATTCTCAACTCCATTTTTCTCTCCAGTGCTCTGTTTTCTCAGTTCAAAACCAAGCATGAAAAAGAGAAGGCAAGTGTAGATTCACAAATCGTGTGTGGTAGGGCGTTGGAGGTTGACTAAGGAAAAGTAGGAACCTTTTGGACCCATGGTCAGCAAGGATGCGTGGGTCCCTTTCTCCACCACCGCTCCGTGTTCAAGCACCGCAATCACATCGCAGTTTTGGATGGTGCTGAGGCGGTGGGCCACCACCACGCTCGTCCGTCCCACCATCACCCTGTCGAGTGCCTCCTGCACCACCTTCTCTGACTGGCTGTCCAGTGCGCTTGTCGCCTCGTCCAATAGAAGTATGGCTGGGTTCTTCAGGAGTGCTCGGGCAATGGCAATCCGCTGCTTCTGCCCGCCCGAGAGCTGTACTCCTCTATCTCCACACCATGTATTGTAGCCATCCTTGAGGCAACTGATGAATTCGTGAGCATTGGCAGCCTGGGCCGCATCCATGATCTCCATCTCACTGACCATATCCATCCCATAAGCTATGTTCTCGCGGATGCTCCCCGAGAACAGTGTCGGCTCCTGGCTCACCAACGCAATGTGCTTCCGCATTGATCTTAGATGGAATGATCTAATGTCCTTTCCGTCGATCCTCACTGTCCCTCTGGTGGGGTCGTAGAATCGCTCAATCAGTCCAATTATGGTTGACTTGCCTGACCCACTCTGACCCACGAGAGCCGTCGATCTGCCAGCCTCGATGCTGAGGGAGAAGCCCTTGAAGATGGTCACCTCGGGCCTTGCAGGATAGGCGAAGTCGACATCCCTAAGCTCCACATTACCGGTCAGTTTATTGGGATGGTGACCATCTGGATCCTCAGGCTCAATATGGGTGTAGCGATCGAGCACTGCAAAGACAGACCTCACTGCATCAGACCCCTTGGCCAGGTCGGTGGTCATGCTGCCTGCTTCAGCAATGACTCGGCCAGTGCTCACCAAGATCATGAATATCTGGAACAATGCCTTCGCTGAGATGTAGCCATCAGCAATGAGGTTTCCTCCATACCAAAAATCGAGTGCCCATGTGCATATAATAAGGCTCTGAGTGGTACCCAAGCCAAGCCCGGCAAACAACGACTGCTTGATGCTCTCCCTATGCGGCCCGTCCTGGGCCATGTCGAACATGTGGAGTATCCTTCCCTGGGAAGAGAAGGCAGCGACAGTTCGGAGATTGGCGACGGCCTCTGCAGCGAGCTTGCTGCTTTCGTCTTGGGCCTTGATCGCCTTCTTGGACAGGCTCTTGAGGAGGACCTTCCTGGCATAGAAGCAGACGATGATGATTGGTTGGACGGCAATAATTACAAGGGCCAGCCTCCAAGCTATGATCAGACCCATTGTCCAAGCAGTGGTGACTGCAGAGAAGGTCTGCACGACAAGAGCCATCCGATCTACAACTAGTGATCTCACCTGCAAATTGGAAAAATCATAATTTGAGATGGAACAGATCCTGGAATTGACATACTCCTATCATTGGTGCCATTCACCTAGTTCTATAAAGTTGTGTAAGATGATGTTACGTGGGTGCACAGATGATGTAGGTGGCATCTAGATCAAGATAATCATTGTTGTTAATTTTTACATGGCCTGAGATTGGGCCATTCATTTGCTAAGATTCATGTGGAATCATTAACAAATAACCTTGTATAACCTTGTATAATCTAGGTGGACAATAATTTGCCTTAATTGGATGACGAGGATTTGATTTCCACTGGATGATGCGTCTTCTTTTCATTTTTAGTAGCTTGACGTCCAGGAATATTTAATATTTTTATATTTCATTAGTTTTTGAGGGGTTAAAATTATAAGTTGGTATTATTAATGAGTGGTTTAAGTTGATTATGGTTGGATTTTGACTATGAAGTTTTACCACAGATTACAATTTTTTACTATAGAAGAGAAAACATTAATAGTTACAAATTTTCTTTATTTTCCATTGATTCGTGGTTGTATCGGAAGAAAAATTCCTGCTTTTTCTAATGAAAAATTAGTAGTTTACGCCTAGATCATGCATTTTAAAATAAATGCATGAGATACATTGGAATTTGGAAAAAAGAAGAAGAGAGAATTAGAGAAATGATTCTTCCATTTCTTTAATCAAAGGTGAGAATAACAACGTGGTTTACATGTGTGTCACCCTAGTAGTAGGGAGATTCTAACATCTGATGGTTCTTTGAAAATGACAAAATATCCAACCATCCCAACACACCAACAATTGGAAAGTGCATATGCATTGTCCACCCAACCGATAAATAAAATAAGATTAGTATAGTTATCAAAAGAATAAGGGGCTTCTCCAGTCCCCACCTCTGTCTCACCTTCCTTCTTTATGGCCATAGTTTGCTGGGAATAATTGTTTCGCAAACTAATGGAATCTTACCTAAGTACTAGTTCATCACTAATGACAACATCTCATTGACTGATTATATTTTAATATACATGCACTCAGAAATTGTACACATCCAGCACTAGCTCCATCTAGTGGGCCCTACCATGGATGGCCTATGTAATTTCAAAAATCACACTTTTACACATCTTTTCAACTTCCATGCTACTTTATTCAGGTGTAATTATAATATTCATGTGTGTTTAGATCATAGTTTAGAAATTGGGTTTGACTTCTCATATAAATACTGATATCGGTCGTATAGCTCCACCTAGTCCTATGTCATCATTTTGGGCCAATACAGTCATATCATCCATCAATCATACCCAGGCTTATTTGGTTGTTGGGAAAGTCTTTTTCCATGTTTGAGGCAGCTTGCTATTTGTTGAAGGATAACTAAATTTTGTCTGGTTAATGGAGTATTGGGTTTCTGAAAACTTGGGAAATTCTGTTTCAATTCTCTTTTCTATTTCCTAGCATAAAGTTGGGTTGGAATGAATTTCCTGGAGAATGTAAAAACCCAACCAAAAGCATGAACCCAGACTTGATTTTGATACATCTGCCATCCCATCCATAGTAGGTGTTATTAGATGGATGGTCCCAAATGTAAATCACCCTGCTATGTGTAGGGTGGAGAGATGGTTCTACCCTCTTCTGAGCTGCACCTTACAATTCATCTCAGAGATTCTTTCATCCCTGTTTTATCAAAATCAACCGACTGCACACTTGGTGACTTTGTAATTAAAATAAAAAAATAAAAAAAATAAAAAAATAAAAAGAAGAAGAAGAAGAAGAAGAAGAAGAAGAAGAGAGAGAGTGGGTCCTACTTTGGTTGGTCCAAAGTTCAAAAGATCATCATCAGGACCATCCTAGCCCTTTCCTCATTGAACATGAATGGTTATTCATGTTTCTTTCTCATCTTTTCAAAGTGCTCATTTGTAAGCCACCAATGGAAATAGGTATCTTTTGAACTTTAAATTGTGGACCCTCCATTGTGGTCCCCACCCGATGAATGGTCTAGGTTAAGGATGACAGTGACAAAGCTGTGTGCTATATCGGCAATCTACGTGGCGTATGTGAACCTAATCCATAGTTCTACTGTGGATGGAGAGCAGCCTGAATTTCATACTGATCAACCAATCATAACCGTCAAAATGCTGTCCAATCGAATGGACAGCTAATGTAATACGGTCAGCAATCCAAATTTCTACAACCAAAACAACATGGTTAAGATGGCTGGACCAATGTGAATTTGGGTTGTGCTCTGCACGATCCACACCTTCGATGTACAAGACACTACAACTTAAAAAGTGAAGGACAATTGTACGTACCACATTGGCATCCTTGGCCAGCCTAGAGCAGACGGCTCCTGAGGAATTTTCATCCTGATCGAACCAACCCACTTCGAAGGTGAGGATCTTGGACAGCATTCTCTCCCTTATCCTCATTGTAAGATATTCTCCCATGGCTGCGAAGTTGTAGTGCTGTATGATATTGATGACGAAGGAGAAGAAAGCCAAGGACAGAAAGAAGAGACTATAATTCCTCGTCTTGGATTTGATCTCCCCATCATCCTTCAAGAAATAGACAGATATCATGCTGCCCATTGCATATGCATACATTGGTTGCACTGCACCAAAAGCCACCGCACCCATGCACCCCAAACTCGCCTGTTTCCATTCTGGCAGATTCAGCAGCAGTAATCTCCTGAAACTCGGCACTGCAGGCACTTGCTTCTTGTCTACATTGTCTTCTTCTTCTTCTTCAAATGTTCGATGCTGATTTCCCACTGCTGAAAATGAGTTGGCCGAGCTGGATCCGCTTGCAGCTGACAGCCTTCGGTTGCTGAAACTGCGGCCTATTGAGGTTTCGCCTTCTTGTTGTTGGGTCGCTGTTGCTGTTTGCTGGTGTCGGATGAGTGAAGTATATAGCCCGTCTTCGTTCTGAATCAAGGCATCATGGGAGCCGGTTTCCATGACCTCACCACTTTGGACGACTGCGATCAGGTCGGCATTACGGATGGTGGAGAGGCGATGTGCAATCATGATGGTGGTCCGGCCGACTGCGGCCATGTCCAGCGCTTCTTGAACGATCCTCTCCGACTCAGAGTCTAGTGCACTGGTGGCCTCGTCTAGGAGAAGGATTCGTGGTGCCTTCAATACTGCCCTTGCAATCGCTATTCTTTGTTTCTGGCCACCTGACATCTGAACCCCTCTTTCGCCCACCTATACGTGCATGCGTGATCTTGTTATTACACCCGAGACAGACTTGGAAATCCCACTTTGATCAGTATGGACAGTGTTATCTGTCCAAGCTTTTGATCATGGCCTCATGGGCCATCAAATGGACGTTGGCCATTTGATCAGATGATTTTTTTCAGCTACAACCTATCATAAGGAGATCCCACAACTTGGACAGCCTACGTCCTTAAGATGTGTGCATGAATATGGACCTCAATCATGATGTATGTGTTTCATCTATGCAGTCCATCCATTTTTCAAGATCATTTTAGGGCATGAACCTGAAAATAGGGCTGTTCACGAGTCAAGCTAGCTCGAAAAACTCGCTCAACTCGGCTCGAGTTAGCTCGGATTGACTCGGCTTGAATGGCCGATTTGGGCCAGGTCAAGCTAATTATTTGAAGCTCGAGTTGAGTTCAAGCCAAGTTCGACCAGGGGGCATTTCAACTCGACTCGACTCGAACTCGACCCGACTCGAAGCTTGAACTCGAGCTCGACTCGGCTCGATTAATAAATATATTAAAGTTGTAAGGAATGCGAAGAAAGTTGAAGTGGGATCTCTTTGCTTTCACCCCAACAATGAAGAGTTTGATGTTGGTGTTGACGATCTCTTGAATCCAAAATGGTATATTGTATGGAGCACTCACATGAATAGACATATCCTTCCTGAATATGTTGTGAGTTACAAGTCCTCAAATCATCTGCGAGGTAACGGTAACTGCACTTTTGTCTGAGCAGTAACAATACAGGTGGGTCCCACTTTTTTGTGGTCCCAGGTCTGTTCAAAATCCTATCCATTGGAAAGTATGGTCTTGATGATGGGTAATTCAGAACATACAATTGAGGATGCTTTTGGCCCATGGTTCTTCTATCATAGGGCCCACATAGATAGATTTTTTGGATTGCTGAAAGATGGACTACACCCTATTTCGGTTGCTGGGCCAAACCAAAAATGAATTTCGCTTGGTGGAGCACCATGTAAAATGCATCTTTAAAATTTTTTTATTTAGTTTCTCTTTTGAATCAATGGAGGAGGATCAAGAACAGAATCCATTACTTTCTCACCCAACAAGCTCGAGCTCGACTCGAGGTAAACTCGACTCGACTCGAACCACTAGCTCAACTCAAACTCGACTCGACAGCTTTGGCAAACAAGCTAAGCTTCAATGTTAAGCTCGAGACCGAGCTTGAGCTCGAGCTCGAACTCGAGTACAACATGGACAAGCTGAGCCGAGCTTGGCCCACCTCGACTCGACTCGGCTCGATGCCCACCCCTACCTGAAAATGAGGCAGTCCAAATCTCACGTGGACTACACCACAGGAAACAGTGGTAATTGAATGTCCACCCTTGAAGAAATCTTGGAGGCCACAATAGTTTTGGATGAAGCTGATATTTGTGTTTTCTCTTCATCCAGGTCTGTGTGACCTAATCAACAGATTGGATGGAAAATAAACATTACTGTGGGCCCTAAGAAGTTTTTAATATTGGGTGTTCATTTATACCATAGTTTTCTTGTGGTGTGGTCCGCTTGAGATTTTGATCTTGGATCATTTTTTTTTTTTTTGGATCATACCATAAAATGATCTGTAAGAATAGATGAACGACCTAGATAAAATACATATATCATGGTGGGGCCCATGGAGCACTGTCCAGTAGCCACCTCGCCATTGGCAGCGTCATTTAGCAATCTGTGTCCGGTTTCACATTATTCCCGTTGAGAATGAATATATATATAGGGAAAAGATACTATGTGCTCGACCTCACGAGTCCGTCCCATGAGGTCGAGCTGTGTGGTCCCCACCGTGATGCATTTCGAACATCTACCCCATCAGTCAGATGCACCATTCCATCGTGGAACTAGGTCTCAAAAATCAAGTCAATCCGTGACTTGTGTGGGCCACACCACATACAGAAGTGGGGAGGTGCCGTGCACCATTAAAACATTCATAATCATTTTTTGGGCCCACCGAGATGTGGTTTGCAAATCCAGCCCATCCATTATGTGTGTCCCACTTGGATGAGGGTTCAGACCAAGTTTCAGCAGCATTAAAAACTCAAGTGGTCCCCACCAAGTGCTTTTATATGTTTTAACGGTGTCTTCACATGATTTTAGATGGTATGGCCCACCTGAGTTCTGTATACGTATATATGGGAAAAGGTACTATGCACTCGACCTCACGATAAGTTCCCGTGAGGTCGAGCTGTGTGGGCCCCACCGTGATGCGTGTCGACCATCAACACCGTGCATTTGATGGGTACCCTTTAAATTATGGGATATCCCAAAAATCAGCCGTATACAGAACTCAGGTGGGCCATACCATCTAAAATCATGTGAAGACATCGTTAAAACATATAAAAGCACTTAGTGGGGCCCACATGAGTTTTGAATGCTGCTGAAACTTAGTTTGAACCCTCATCCAAGTGGGACACACATAATGGATGGGCTGGATTTGCAAACCATATCTCGGTGGGCCCAAAAAATGGTTATGAATGTTTTAATGGTGCACGACCCCTCTCCACTTCTGTATGTGGTGTGGCCACACAAGTCACAGATTGACTTGATTTTTGAGATCTAGGCTGACGATGGAATGGTGCATCTGACTGATGGGGTAGATGTTCGAAACAAATCACGGTGGGGCCCACAGCTCGACCTCATGGGACGGATTCGTGAGGTTGAGCGCATAGCACCTTTTCCTATATATATATATGGCCCCACCGTGATGTGTGTCGAACATGTACCTCATCAAGTCAGATGCACCATTCCATGTTGGGCCACAGGCTTAAGAATTAAGTCAATCTATGACTTGGGAATGCCACACCACATACAACAGTTGAGAGGGGTTATCCTCCCATTAAAACATTCATAATTTTTTATTGGGCACACTGAGATGTGATTCACAAATCCAGACCATCCATTGTTTGTGTCCCACTTGGATGAGAGGTCAGACCAAGTTTCAGCTGCATCCAAAACTCAGATGGCCCAACCAAGTGCTTTTATATATTTTAGGCATGTCATCATGGCTTTTGATGGTATGGCCCGCTTCAGTTCTGTATACAGCTGAGAACTCATTTCCAATAATATGAGTTCAAAATCTGAATGGTCCACTGATGCAGCACCCTATGAAACCCCTGGGACTCAACTTTTACCCCATCCAAAACCTTGGTGAGCCATGACGGAAGAGGGGCAAATCAAGTGAGGAAACTATTTCCATTTTTCACAACTCACTAGAGTTTTGAATCAAGGTAAAAGTCGTTTCCTGGGGTGCTGCATCAGGTGGACGGTTAAGATTTTGGGCTCATTTATATATATATATATATATATATATATATATATATATATATATATATATATATATATAAAATGTAGATCTAAACAAGGGAGCGGATTTACAAATAAAACATGGTGGGCAGGGAGCCAAGTATAACAGAAGCAAACGATGGAGAGAAGTAAACCTGAGTATCATATCCGAGTGGTAACTGGGAGATGAAGTCATGAGCATTAGCTGCCTTAGCAGCAGCGATGACCTCTTCCATGGTTGCATCTTCCTTCCCGAAGAGTATGTTTTCTTTTATGGATATCGCGAACAGGGCTGGCTCTTGGCTTACCAACCCCATTTGAGATCGTAGCCATTTCAGCTGTAGCCTCTGGATATTGATCCCATCCACCAGTATTTCTCCTCCCAAAGGATCGTAAAACCTCTGCAGCAGAGCTATCACCGTCGATTTCCCTGAACCGCTCCCACCCACCAGCGCCACTGCCTTTCCCGCAGGGACCATCAGGCAGAAGCTATGGAAGATGATTGTATCGGGACGGGATGGGTAGGCGAACTCGACGTTCTTGAATTCCACCTCTCCTGATATCGACTCAAGAATCTCTCCTTCCATGTTTTCAGGATCGATCTTGGGAACTCTCTTTATTACCTGCATTGTCCGTTCGCTGGCTGTTGAAGCTTCAGAGAGGTACTTGACATTGGAAAGTCCCGAACCGAGTGCTCTGATGGATGATCCATTCATAGAAACAAGATGGAGAAGAAACGCTCCGTTAGGAAGATAAGAGATGAATGGATGGATTTTTGTACCAAGAGAATACTCTTAAATTCATTTTTCATATAAATCGAGTTTCCGTTCGCAAAAACAAATAGCTGAGGAATTTATTTACATTTCTAAGGGAATTTTTTATTTTTGTTTTTTTCCAATTTTCCTATAAATACATATTAAATGGCGATTTTGAAGTTATGAGATGGCGGGTGTATGCACCGGAAGCGGATTGCGTCCTCACATGGGCTCTGTAGAGCCCACCATAATTTATGGGTTTTATATACACCGTTCATCCATTTTTTTCAAGTCATTTTATGGTATGAGCCAAAAATAAAAATAAAAATGAGGCGGATTCAAGGCTCAAGGACCAATGGGGATTGAACACCACCATTAAAATCTTCTCAGGAGCCACAAAAGTTTTGGATCAAGCAAACATTTGTGTTTTTCCTTCATGCAGGTTTGTGTGAGATTATGAATAGGATGATGGTAAATAAACATCATGGTGGGCGCTAGGAATGTTTTAATAGTAGGCGTCATTATCACGGCTGCTTCCTATGGTGTGGTCCACTTGAGCCTTGGATCTGCCTCAATTTTGGGCTCGTTTCCTAAAATCGCCTGAAAAATGGATGAACGGCTTGAATAAAACTCATACATCATGGTGGGCCCCACATCCCCTGCTTGGACCGATATCCGTCCAGTGGCGTGCGGGCGGGGGCAGGACGCAATCCTCTTCCATATGAACCGTGTAAAATATCGTTCTTTGCAATTTCTCAGCTTGAGAATTTCATTAGGAGATTTGCAGATTTTGACAGCTTTCTCAGCGATATTATCGTTCAAAATAACATATTTGAAAAATGTTTATTACAAGTTAGTAAACAACTTTTATAAAAAGTATTAAATGAATTATTTTAACTTGTAAATAAATTTGGCCAAAACTTAAAATTGACGAGATTTTGAAAATCCGCTATATTATTATATGATATTATAATCTAATCAAAATACCACGGTAATATCATAGGATCATCAAAATATCAGCGACATTTGTTGCAGTGCCATTCATTAATCATGTATCCAGAACCAGGTCGTATGGATGGAGACCATCCATCTAGTGGGGCCCTCCCTAATTGCCTGTTTTTTTTTTTTTTTTAAAGATAATACATTCCTAAACACAATGGACTTGAAACCGACAAAATACTTTGATGATTTTAGTTATGGCCATCCATGGTAGGACGCCCCGATGATAGTTTAACAGCCTGCCTGATATAACCCCATCTGGCATTGCCTCAAAAAAAAAAAAAAAAAAAAAATAGGAGGAGGAGGAGAAGGAGGAGCAAGTGCATGTAGTGAGAAGGATGGAATTCCTTACAGGCCGCCAACAACAATAGTAGCGCAAACAACAAAGACAGTCCCTCCTTTCTCGCCATGGTACATAACCAACCTGCTGCCATACCAAGCCAAGACGGACCAGATGGCGAACGTGATGCCGTTGCTTCCAATGGCCATACCCTTGGCCAGACCTTGCCTGAGACCCAGCTTCACCAACCCTTGTAAGGCCGCGGAGAAATCGGCCAAGGTCTTCCTCTCCCCCACAAAGGAGTAAACGGTGCGAACTGATGAGATGGTCTGCTCGGCGATGCTCCCTGCCTTTTTGTATTCATTCTGTATCTTCCTGGCCAGGCTCATCAGTATCCGACCATACATCAGCCCCGGTATGATAAGAAGCAGCACGAACGGGAATGCTACTAACGCCATCCTCCACAGCATGAGGAATGCCAATACATAGCTCCCTATGAATGTTGCGACGTTCATCACAAAATTGGGTACCTACAACCCAATCGGTCCACCGAATATGAGTGAAGGCCATTCACATGAAATCGTGGTGGTTTGCCAATCCCACGTCAGCTGTGCCACAGTGCATGGATGAAATATTGGACTGCTAAATATATCTTCGCTTTTTTGTGGGACGCATCTGATGGACGTTTTGGATCTATTGCACATATGTGGTTAGCAACTGTGCTTTCATTTTCCAGTTGGAGAACTGATCACTTGCAACCGACAGTGATCTACGTACCATTTGTTTTATGCCTTCAGAAATATTGTTTTACCTTTGAAGGGGGTGATTGCCTGTAGAGTCGGTTGTAGGTGATCTGTACAAGTTAATTTCTAAAAAGAAAATGTTTCAAGTGCAACAAGTTAGACGACAACGCACGGTCCACCCAGCAAATAACCTCCATTCTTTTTAAGTGCAAGTGCGATCCAACACTTCCACTAGGTTGGCCCCACCACAAGGATCACCAGCCCTATCTGCTTATCCAGTGGGCCACACCACGAAAACAATGTTTAGCCACTAATACACTACGAAATACAAGTTTGGTTCACTCGATCAGTGTATATAGCAGATTTTTTGCACAATGTAATCCAGATGGTGGGCCAACCTATTAGACGGGTTAGATGTCGCGCACACATGAAGGCCTGGAAAGACCATAACTCAAGATTCAAACCTGTTGTAGTAGAGACCTCTCGAAGTACCACCCATTTTAGAAAGGGGCGTAGACTGTAGAATACAACCGGGCGTATGTGATTTCTCATCATTAACAAAAGAAACTTAGGGAGCGTTTGGCACATGGGTTTAAAAGGGATTAGGTGGGAGTGGGTTTTAAGATACCATGGATCATTGCAAGGTCATGTTTGGGACTCACGTCAGGCATGGGTTGTGAGGCTCCTTCATGGAGTCCGCACCCAGGCAGGGAATATTTGCAATCTGGCTTTGTATTTCGTGTGCTTAGTGGTTGGTGCTATGTGGGGCCCACTATGATGTATGTGGTTTATCCATGCCGTCCATCCATTTTGAAATATAATTTTAGGGCTCTATCACAAAATTGAGGCAGATATAAATCTCAGGTGGACCATACCATGGGAAAACAGTAGTGATTGAATTACACCATTAAAAATTCCCAGGGCCAACTATAATGGTTATTTGACATCTAACTTGTTGATTAGGTCATAAAGACTTGGATGAAGGGAAAAATAGTTATCAGCTTGATCCAAAACTTTTATGGCTCTCAAAAAGTTTTTAATGGTGGGCGTTCAAACAACACTGTACGGTCCACTTGAGATTTGGATCAAACTCATTTTTAGGCTCATACTATAAAATGATATGGAAGAATGGGTGAACGGCATGGATGAAATACATACATCATGGTGGGGCCCATAGAGCACCAACCGATAGTGGCAAGGTGAGTAGGAGATCCAATTCCAATCAAGACGTTTTCTCTTCCAAACACAAAGTGGGACGGCTTCCAAGCCATGGGATTACATGACAATGCTTGACATAATAATTCCAATCAAGACGTTTTCTCTTCCAAACACAAAGTGGGACTGTTTCCAAGCCGTGGGATGAAATTACCAAAATGTAATGATAACATTATGTCATGTCAGAGATTGCCATCTAATCTCATGGCTCGGAGGCAATCCCGCTTTATGTTTGGGAAACAGATGGGCTACTCATCTTGCCACTACTGGTTGGTGCTCTGTGGGTCCTATTATGATGTATGTGTTCATCTATGCCGTTCACCCATTCTTTTATGTCATTAGATGGTATGAGCCCAAAAATGAGTTTGATCCAAATCTCAAGTGGACCACACAGTTTGCTCTGGGAGGTTTCTAATGGTGTAATTCAATCACTATTGTTTTCCCATGATGTGGTCCAACTGAGATTTATATCTACCTTATTTTTGGGATCAAGCCCTAAAATTATATTTCAAAATGGATGGACAGCATGGATAAAACACGTACATCATGGTGGGGTCCACATAGCACCGGCCACTAGCCACGGGAAACGCAAATTAGGATGGTAGGAACCCCTACCCCACGCTCCCTTTAAGATGCTGACCAAAAGAATAAAATTTTGTAAACTTCCTGTATCCGTTTCCAACGCATGTGTTAGGGGCACAAAAAAGGATTAAAAAGTAATTACACCTGGAGATGGAGGCTAAAAAAGATAGTCACGAGAAAGAAAGGGAGCGAGAGACAGAGGCTTTGAGAGAGATTGAGAGAAATACCTTTTCGCTGATAACATCTTGGACGGCATTTGAGTCATTAGAGACGCCCATGACCACCTCTGTAGTGCTTGCCACCTGGAGATCGAAGTATCCCACATCTTGTCTTAGTACTGCTTTTAGATATCTGGCCCTCATTCTGGATGCCTGTCTCTCTCCCGTTCTCGACCAGCAATACCCCTCTGCCCATTATTTTCAGAATTACTCCCATGTATTTACATATTTACAAGCAAGGACAACCCTAAAAACACACAGAAAATAGAGAAAGGGAGAAGAAAATGTTCATATCCATACCTAAGAAGCAAACCACCGATAATCCACACGCCAGGTACAATAGACTCACAGCATTCTACATATTCCGCGGAGCCATTAGTCTCATATAAAGGAAGAAAACTCTCATTGGTGGACATGTGCCACTTGTGTATTTCACCCAACTGGTGGAAAAGGTGAGCCCCACCTTGATGATCACCTGGGAAGAAATCAATCTAGCCATTCTACTCATCAGGCAGGCCACATGCGCAGGTCGGCTCAGAACCATCCATGCTTTTTCATGAGTCGCCGACCTGATTTCCAGCAGGGTAATTTTCATGGTGGGACCCACCTTATGCAGAGAGAGAGAGAGAGAGAGAGAGAGAGAGAGAGAGAGAGAGGACCTTGTTGGTTTTTTGAATGAAGTCAGGACTGGAGTAAGAAGCACCACCCAGATTGTTCATAATCTGGCTAGCAATGAAGAGCCTGAGCGGCGTAGAGAAACCATCACCAACGGCGCCCAAAAAGCCAATAGTCATCAGCAAAATGTCTACCCCGTCTGCATGCACAAAGATTGCCCATAAAGAACAGCTCCCTTTCTCTTTTGTTACCCTTTCCATCTTCCTCTTCTACTTCTTTTCTTCTTCTCCTCTACAAAAGCGAAGGGTTTTGAACGCACTCAACACCATGGCATACAAGTTCTCTCTATATATGGGAAGCGGATTGGCCACTGATATGCTGGTGTGTTTACGTCACCAAGTTCTGTGGGTCTTTCACGAGGTATTTATTATATCCAAACCGTCCGTCCATTTGGCGGTCTAATCTTAACGCTTAAGCCAAAAAATAAGACAGATCCAAATATCAAATGGACCACATTATAAAAAGCAGTGGAGAATTGAATGTCTACCATTAAAATCCTTTTGAGGGTCTCAGAACTTTTGCATCAATATGATATTTGTTTTCCTCTTCTTTCCGGTCTGTAAGACCTTATGAGCAAATATTGAAAGGGAAATAAACGTTATAGTGAACCTTCTAAGTGTTTTAACGGTGATAATCATTGTCCCACTGTTAGTTGTGGTGTGGTCCACTTAAGCTTTAGATATAATTTATTTTTAGGCTCATGCTCTAAAATAATATCTCCAAATGTATAAGCGTTGTTGATATAATAAATATATCATTGTGGCGCACATAACTTTGATATAATTTGAACCCTCCGTACAACTCAGAAATTGAGGAGGGTCAGTGCTAGTCTTTGCACGGCACGTATCCACAGCAGCGGTGGTGCGTGGAACAGCAGCTAACCCGCTTCCCTAAATAAGGAACATGGACGGACGCGGATTTAACATGGAACTTAGGTGGGGCCAACGGTGATGTTTGTGAGAAATCCACCCCGTCAATCTATTTTGCAAGCTCATTTTAGAACTTGTGACCAAAATGAGGTCGGATCCAATATTCAAGTGTGCCATACGAGAGGTAACGGTGAAGAATGAACAGCCACTGTTGAAACATTATGATGGCCAGAAAAGTTTGTATCAGTAGTTTTTG
The DNA here is from genome assembly GCF_029962835.1 of Magnolia sinica. Classification (NCBI taxonomy): domain Eukaryota; kingdom Viridiplantae; phylum Streptophyta; class Magnoliopsida; order Magnoliales; family Magnoliaceae; genus Magnolia; species Magnolia sinica. The sequence continues at coordinate 36,335,772 of NC_080582.1, read as the reverse complement.
TTTTTGTATTTTATTATTATTATTATTATTATTATTTTATTTTTTGGTTTCTAGTTCATCTAAATGGGAATGACTTATAAACGGTCTGGATAGCATATAAGCATCAAGGTGGAGCCGGGAAATTTTCAACTGTAGGCATTTCTTTCCCAATGTTCCCTGTGAGCCCACCAGTTTTGCTGCTCGTGCTAAAATGGGTTTGCAAAACGGGAAGCGGTTTAGTTTTGGCTGCTCGTGTTAATGTGCCGGCGAAAAGTGTGATTGCAAAACGGGAAGCGGATTGGCTAGTGTACCACACGCGAGGTGTGTTGACGTCAGCAAGTTCTGTGCATCCCATCATGCTTATGTTTTATATCTAAACTGTCCATCCATTTGGCAAGCTAGTCATAACAATTAAGCTAAAAATTAAGTAGATCTAAAGTTCAAATGGACCACACTGCAAAATGCCATGGAGGATTAAATGTCTTCCATTGAAACCCCTTTGGGTTCACCGAAGTTTTGTGTCGATGTGATATTTGTTTTTTCTCTTCACCCAGGTCATTGTAACCTTATAAACCGATTGGGTGAATAATAAACGTTACCGTGGGCCATATGAATTTTGTAACAGTGGTCCATTTGAGTTTGGATATGAGTTTTTTTTTTTTTTTGATTCATGGTCTAAAATAACATTGAAAAATGGATGAATGTTGTTAATATAATAAAGGCATCATTTTGGGCCAATGTAACTTTGACCTCCTTTAAACCGTTCGTACATCTCGAAAGTCAAGGAGTGTCATCGCTCCTCTTTGCAGTACACGTACCCACACTGGCTCCATCACTGGTGTCTGCTTACACCAACCAGTCCACTTCCTGCGTAAGGGATGAAACGGTGGAACACATGAGTCAAGCGGCATGAAATGGAAGCGGATTGCGTGGTGAATTGCATGGTTATTGAGTAAACTCTGTGAAGTTCACCGTGATTTATTATTTTATTCACTTTATCCATCCAGTTTATAAGATAATTTTAGGGCTGTAGTCTAAAACTGAAGCATATATAAAGCTCAAATGGGCCACACCACAGGAGAGTGTTAATTAAACATCTACAGTTGAAAATTTCTTAGGGGCCACAGGAGTTTTGTATCAAGTTTATATTTATGTTTTTCCTTCATCCATATCTGTATAATCTTATGACCAGATTGGATGACAAATAAAAATTACTGTGTGTCCAAGAAAGGTTTCAACGGTGGAAATTATTATTCCTACTGTTTCCTATTGTATGATCCACTCGATCTTTGGATATGCTTCAATTTTGGGCTCAACCCCTTAAATTAACTGGAAAAACAGATGGATGGTGTGGATAGATCACGTACATTCATGGTGGGCCCAACAGAGTCTACTCTGTACAATGAGAGTGTACGCAACCTGATTTCGAACTTCCTTGGAAATCACGGGAAATCCGCGTCCAATCCGCCTCCTCCATAACTCAGTACGCTAGTTCCGAGTAAGCTCAGTTCGGCCCACCGTAAATGCTTGTGATTTATCCACACCGTTCATACTTTTTTTCAGATTATTTAAAGGGTTGAACTAAAATTTGAAGCATATCATAAGCTCAAGTGGACCATTCTACAAGAAACAGTAGGAGTATTGATTTCCACCGTTGAAACCTTCCTACAGCCCACACTTATGTTTATTTGTCATCCAATTTGTTTAAAACATTATATGAACATAGATAAAGGAAAAACACAAATATAAACTTGATCTAAAACTTTTATGGCCTTAATAATTTTTCAACGGTAAACATTAAATTCATAATTTTCCCTAGAGTGTGGTCCACTTGAGATCTTTATATGCTTCGTTGTTTAGTTCAATATTTAAAATTATATGTTAAAATAAATGGATGGAGCCGATAAAATACACGAATGACAGTGACCCCACAGATTTTACTCAGTACGCAACCTTCTTCCCCATGCATAACCTACATCTGTCGTCCAAGAATAAATGCAACCAATTACTTTACGTAAGCTGTCATGGTGGAATCTGGAATATCAAAATTTTGCAAAGCCCTCTCTCCTACGGACTCGAATCCTCTGTCACAACTGTTTAAAACAATAAGTTTGTGTGCCGAGCATGATGAATACGTGAAATCCACTCCGTCTATCAGGTTCCATGATTAATATTAGGTTCGATGGCTAAAAGTTAGCTAGCGGGACACAACACATGGTACAACAGGGATAGGATGACAACCATAGTTTTACAAGTGGGGCCCACCTGGCACCTGACTTTCATCAAACGCGTTAATCCACTGTAACTCATCACGTTTAAAAGAAGAAAAATGGAGTTTATACAAAACTCAGACACCCACTCTATGCCAACAAAGCAGTTTTGGTAGCAATTTTACGTTTCTACCATTGGTCCGGTGCATATCGGTTTTAATTGGGGTTAAATTCGGATGCGGTTTGGCTAATCACATTGCCAGTAGTTAGCAGTTTTATGTGGGGCCCCACCATGATGTATGTGTTTTATCCACCGGTAGATCCATTTTTTTCCCATGTCATTTTAGGACTTGTTAAAAAATTGAGGCAGATCAAATTCTCACGTGGACCACGCCACTGGAAAATAGTAATAATTGAATATCCACTGTTAAAAACCTCTTAATACTTGCTGTAATGTTTATTTGAAATCTAACTTATTGAATAGGTACGTAGGGGTACCCTACATGTGTTAGGGATCGTCCCAATCATTGTTCACCAATTGTGAATCCAGGCCGTCACAACCTTTTACATCTTTCTACTAAAAGTATTGATTAAAGGCACGTGATCGGCAGCTGCAAAAGGTTTAGTCAATGCTGTTTGTTGATCATGGCACATCCGTTGTAAGGAATACCATGTGTATGGTTTACACTGGTCTCTACGGTATAAAGTTTGATGTATTTGTGGACGGGTTAAGGTTGACTTTTAAGTGCCTAACAGAGGGCGCGGATTAGCCACTGACAGGTTGAGTAGCAAGAGAACAAGCTGATATTTGTGTTTTCCAGTCTTTCATGTCTTTTTAAACTCTTGAACAGGTTGGGTTTCAAATAAACATTATGATGGGCCTTAGGATAGTTTCAACTGTGGAAATCACTCTCCCCACTGTTTTCTGTGGTGGGGTCCACTACAGATTTTTATCTGCTTCATTCTTTAGCTTATGCCATAAAATAATATCTCAAAATGGATGGACGGAGTGGATACAATACATACATCATAGTGGGGCCCACAACGTGGTATTAGCGGCCCCACGCAAAAAAAGCAAATGTGATTGGATACCATTCCGTCCATGGAAAAATGAGAGGGATTCATATCCCTGCGTTTCATCCCTGCGTTTCATCCATTCCATTCATCCCTGCGTTTATATCCCTCTCATTTCATCGTTCTTAGAGAGGGATATCCCTGAGAGGGATCATTTTTTGGAATGGTTGATAGCAAACATGCGTTTCATCCATTCCATTCATCCCTGAGAGGGACATTCCATTCATCCCTGCGTTTCATCCATTCCATTCATCCATTTTTACAGATCATTTTAGGAATTGATACCAAAAATGAGAGGGATATAAATCTCAGATGGACCACAACATAGGAAAATAATAGTGATTGGATATCCACAGTTAAAGTCCTCCTAAGGCCCACTGTACTTTTATTTGACATCCAATCTTTTGATTAGGTCATAAAGACCCAGAGAGGGATATAAATCTCAGATGGACCACAACATAGGAAAATAATAGTGATTGGATATCCACAGTTAAAGTCCTCCTAAGGCCCATTGTACTTTTATTTGACATCCAATCTTTTGATTAGGTCATAAAGACCCAGATGAGGGGTAAAAACAAAGATCAGCTTAATCCAAAACTTTTATGGCTCCTAAAAAGTTTTTAATGGTCAATCTTCATTCAACATTGTTTCATATAACATGGTCCACTTGAGATTTTGATATACCTCATTTTTAGTGTTATACCATAAAATGATCTAGAAAAATAGATAGATGACATGGATGAAACAAATACATCATGGTAGGGCTCACAGAGTAGCCCATCCATTCCTGAAATTCACCCCGTCCGGCCGGAAACGGATCGGCTACTCCCCTGCCACCAGTTATTGGCTGGTGGTTGGTGCTTTGTGGACCCCACTATAATGTATGTGTTTCATCCATGTCGTCCATCTATTTTTATAGATCAATTTATGGTATGAAAGAAAAAATGAGATATATCTCAATCTCAAGTGGACCACATTATAGGAAACAGTGTTGAATGAATGTTGACCATTAAAAACATTTTGAGGGTCATAAAAGTTTGGATCAAACTAATATTTATTTTTCCCTTCATCTGGGTCTTTATGACCTAATCAACAGATTGGATGTCAAATAAACCGTATAGTGGGCCTTAGGTGGATTTTAATGGTGGATATCTAATCATTACTATTTTCATGTGGTGTGGTCCACCTAAGATTTGTATCCCTATCATTTTTTGTATCAATTACTAAAATGATTTGTAAAAGTGGATGAACGGAATGGATGAAACACATACATCGTGGTGGGGCCCACAGAGCACCGACTAGCAGGGGGAGTTATCAATCTGTCTCCATCCATCACTTTGAGAGATCATTTTAGGACATGAAAGTGAAAATGAGATGCATCCAATACTCAAGTGGGCCGCATGAGAGGAAATAGCGGGGGTTCAATGAGCATCGTTAAAATATTTTAATGGCCACAAAAGGTTTGTATAGAGACTAAGTTTTTTTTTTTTCACTTCATCCTAGTGGGAATGATCTTATAAACAATTTGGATGGAATATAAACATCAAGGGGGAGACCAGGAAGGTTTCAGCTCTAGGAAACTCTTTCCCCACTTTTCCCTCTGGCATCGCTCACTTGGATTTTGGATACATCTTATTTTTTGGTCTCATGTTTTAAAACGTTCTCTTTTCTCTATATTATGATACACAGCTGAACGATAACCTAATATCTAGAGAAATTGACCACTGTAGATGTTACCTTTTACCCAGCATCTTTTTCAAGCGCCCCTAAACTTTACTTTCCCAAAGTAAACCATTATGTATGGACACACTATTAGCAAATGAAAATACCCTTGCATTGACAACCTACAGCTATGGATCATAACTGTAGCCACAGGTATTTAGCCACCTAGAATGTAATGTAATTTCAGCTGCAAATAGTGTGTCCATGCAGAATGGTTTACTTTGGGAATGTAAAGTTTGGGAGCGCATTGAAAAGACGCCGGGTAAAAGGTGGCATCTATGGTGGTCAATTTATCTAATATCTATGGGCCAGTTTGGAAACGGATTGACTACTCCCCTACCACTAGCCAATGGCTAATGGTCAGTTCTCTGTGGGCCCCACCATGATGTTTGTGTTTCATCTATGCCGTCCTTCTATTTTTCCACATCATTTTATGGTATGAGACTAAAAATTAGAAATATTCTAATCTCAATGGGACCACATTACAGGAAACAGTGTTGAATGAGTGTCGATCATTAAAAACTTTTTTGGGGCCATAAAAGTTTTGGATCAAGCTGATCTTCATTTTTTCCCTTCATCTGGATGTTTATTATCTAATCAACGTATTGGATGTCAAATAAACAGTACAGTGGGCCTTTGGAGGATTTTAATGATATCCAATCACTATTGTTTTCCTATGGTGTGGTCCACCTGAGATTTATATCCCTCTCATTTTTGGTATCAAGCCTTAAAATGATCTCTAAAAATGGATGAACGGAATAGATGAAACACATACATCATAGTGGGGCCACGGAGCGCTGAGCATCAGCCACGGTGACATGGGAAGTAGCCAATCCATTTCCGGCCAGTTCAGGGAAGCGGATTGGCTGGTGTACCATGATTTTTACCGGGCCCACTATAATGTTTATATTCCATCCAATCTGTTCAAAAGGTCACAAAGACCTGGATGTTGAAGAAAAACAAATATCATATTGATCCAAAACTCATGTGACCCTTAAAATGGTTATAAGGGTAGAGGTTCAATCCCCCACTGCCTTTTGCATTGCGGTTGATTTGATCTTTAAATCTGTTTTATTTTTTGGATCAAGCCTTACTACGAGCCGGCCAAATGGGTGGCCAGTTTGGATATAAGACATACCTTATGATGGGACCCACAGAACTTGCTAACATCAACACTCCAGCTATATCTTTGGTGTATGGTACACCAGCCAATCCGCTTCCCTGTCTGGGACGTTGAATTCGACTGGATGAGACACGTCACGTGTTATAGTCGATTTGCAGTTGACATGGATGTCAATGTTTGGATGGCTGATTGATTCAGCCATAGTTCATGGGAAAGGATGTAGGCGTGTTTGGTAACAGAAAGGTACACTAAGATACAACGTTTTGTGCTCACGGGCGTGTTTGGTATACAACTTACAAGTGGTATCAAACATTACAAATTGCAAGTGGCATCAAACATTCCCATCCACTCGCACCAACTGCCCATTGAGTATGGGACGTGGTTTCGCTAGTGACGCTGCCACTAATAAGGTGGCTAATGGTTGGTGCTCTGTGGGCCATCGTGAACATTGTGTTCTATCCACACCCACAATCATTTCACCCCATTCATTTTTATACTTTATCCTAAATATCAGGCAGATCAAAAATCTAGGGTGGACCACACAACATGGGAACACAAATAGTGATTGTCTACCATTAAAAACCTCCTATGGCCCACTGTAATGTTTATTTGACATCCAGTTCCTGTATATTAGGTCATACAGACTTGGACGAAGGTAAAAAAACAAATATCAGCTTCATCCAACAACGTGTGTAGCCCGGAGAAGTTTTTTATGGTGATAGTCTAATAAACACTGTGTGGTCCAGTTGAAATTTTGATGCATCTCAGTTTTTCGTTCATACCATAATTTTATCTGGAAAAATGGATGGACGGCTTGGATGAGACACATACATCATGCTGGGGCCCCACTAGGCATTGGGTAATGGCAGGGTGAGTAGCCAATCCGTTTCTCTGAGTCTGACCCGCTGTCGGCAACTGGAGGTGGTCGTAGGCTCCTATATATAAATCCAACCGTTGTGTCCACGCCAAACAACCATTTCAGTGTGAGCCTAGATGATATAACCGCAATTTCATACCCAATATTAATTGCAATAAAACGCCCCATCATCAAATTACACACGTCCTGAACCTAAGAAACCTAATAAGAAGACCTGCAAAAAGTATAGCCCAGAAAAAAAAATAAAATTTATCAATAAAACATTCTACCAACATGCAACATCAAAACAAAGTTTTATGCGAGTTTCTGGTCAGTAATGGATACCGGTTTGGAAGTATCCAGAGCTTACAATAATATACAAAATGAAAAAAAAAAAAAGCACCATCCTAGTTACAAATGCAGCTACACTCTCCCCAATGGATATGTCGGCCTCATCTATCGATGTAGCCATATCACTACGCCAAAACTGCAAAAAAAGGACGGTCCAAAACCGTCTCAAATGACCAAAAAGGACGGTCATGGACCGTCGCAAGGGCCGTCAAATTTTGACGTGTCGTATTACTTAAAGGACGGTTGAAAACCGTCATTTTTATTGAAGAAAAAATGGTCATGGACCGTCCTAAAAAAAGACGGTCGTAAACCGTCCTTAAAAAGGACGGTCTCGGACCATCTCTTATAAGGCTTTAAAAGATGGCCATTGACCGTCCGTCCTTAAAAAAGACTGTCGTAGATCGTCTCTGATAAGCCTTCAAAGGACGGCCATAGACCATTCTTTAAAAGGACAATCATGGGCCGTTCTTAAAAAGGGCTGTCATGGACCGTCTCTTATGGGCCTTGCCGTCCTTTAAAAGGACGGCCATAGACCGTCCTTTAAAAGGATGGTCATGGATCGTCCTTAAAAATGACTGTCACGGACCGTCCTTTATAAGAGGGTCAATATACACCTGTTACAATATATTTCATTGTATTCTTCTTGATATACACCTGTTATATAATATATTTCATCTTATTCACATTCACATCCATCTAAACAACCCAAACTACGTAAATCCAACATAAACTACATTCATCCAAACATAAACTACATCCATCCAAACACAAGCAATCTTATCCACATTACATTCATCCACACATAAATACATATAGGTTTAACATCATAAATAAAAAAAGAAAAAAAATCAGCAACAATTTTCTTTTTGTGTCTTTCACCTGAAAAAAAAAATATTAAACCAACAAAACATTATAATTCAGAATCATGAAGAATTGCATAAACTTCTTCCAAAAAAGTGGGCACTTTTTAAAAATAAAACTGATTATTAAAATAGGTTTAGGTTTAGGTTTTAGGTTTTAGGTTTAGGTTTAGGTTTAAGATTAGGTTTTAGGTTATAGGTTATAAGTTTAGGTTATAGGTTATAGGTTATAGGTTATAGGTTAAGATTATAGGTTATAGGTTTTGGTTTAGGTTTAGGTTAAGGTTTATGCTTAGGTTATAGGTTTAAGTTAAGGTTTAGGTTTTAGTTATAGGTTATAGTGTATAGGTTATAGCTTTAGAGAATTGAGAATAGGTTAAGGTTAAGGTTTAGGTTTAGGAAATCGGGTCCGAGTTCGGGATCAGGTTTAGGTTTGGGTTATCAAGTTTAGGTTTAAGTTTAGGTTAGGGAGTTGAGATTAAGATTAGGTGTAGGTTTAGGTTTAATGATTTGAGAATACATTTCGATTTTAGGTTTAGGTTTAGGTTTTAGGCTTATGTTTAGGTTATAAGTTTAGGTTATAAGTGCAGGTAATAGGTTTAGGTTTATGTTAGGTTATAGGTTAAGGTTTAGGTTTAGGAAATCGGGTTCGGGTTCGGGATTGGGTTTAGGTTTGGGTTTTCAAGTTTAGGTTTAGGTTTAGGTTAGGGAGTTGAAATTAGGATTAGGTGTAGGTTTAGGTTTAGGGATTTGAGAATACATTTAGGTTTTAGGTTTAGGTTTAGTTTATAGGTTATAGGTTTAGGTTAAGCTTTAGGTTTAGGTCATAAGCTATAGGTTTAGGGAATTGAGAATATGTTAATGTTTAGGTTTAAGAAATTGGGTACGGGTTCGGGATCGGGTTTAGGTTTGGATTTTCAAGTTTAGGTTTATGTTTAGGTTAAGGAGTTGAGATTAGGATTAGGTGTAGGTTTAGGTTTAGAGATTTGAGAATACATTTAGGCTTTAGGTTTAGGTTTAGGTTTAGGTTACAGGTTATTGGTTTAGGTTAAAGTTTAAGTTTAGGTTTAGGTTATAAGCTATAGGTTTAGGGAATTGAGAATAGGTTAAGGTTTAGGTTTAGGAAATCAGGTTCGGGTTTAGGATCGGGTTTAGGTTTGGATTTTCAATTTTAGGTTTAGGTTTAGGTTAGGGAGCTGAGATTAGGATTAGGTGTAGGTTTAGGTTTAGGGATTTGAGAATATATTAGGTTTTAGGTTTAGGTTTAGGTTATATGTTATAGGTTTAGGTTTAGGTTTAGGTATAGGTTATAAGCTATAGGTTTAGGGAATTGAGAATAGGTTAAGGTTTAGGTTTAGAAAATCGGGTTCGGGTTCGAGATCGGGTTTAGGTTTGGGTTTTCAAGTTTAGGTTTAGGTTAGGGAGTTGAGATTAGGATTAGGTGTAGGTTTAGGTTTAGGGATTTGAGAATACATTTAGGTTTTAGGTTTAGGTTTAGGTTATAGGTTACAGGTTTAGGTTTAGGTTTAGGTTTAGGTTATAGGTTATAGGTTTATGTTTAGGTTTAGGTTATAAGCTATAGGTTTAGGGAATTGAGAATAGGTTAAGGTTTAGGATTAGGAAATCGGGTTCGGGATCGGGATCGGGTTTTGGTTTGGGTTTTCAAGTTTAAGTTTAGATTTAGGTTAGGGAGTTAAGATTAGGATTAGGTGTTGGTTTAGGTTTAGGGATTTGAGAATACATTTAGGTTTACGTTTAAGAAATCAGGTTCGGGTTCATTTAGGTTTGGGTTTTCAAGTTTAGGTTTAGGTTTATGTTAGGGAGTTGAGATTAGGATTATGTGTAGGTTTAGGTGTAGGGATTTGAGAATACATTTAAGTTTTAGGTTTATGTTTAAGTTATATATTATAGGTTTAGGTTTAGGTTTAGGTTAAGGTATAGGTTTAGGTTTCGGTTTAGGTTATAAGCAATAGGTTTAGGGAATTGAGAATAGGTTAAGGTTTAGGTTTAGGAAATCGGGTTTGGGTTCGGGATCGGGTTTAGGTTTAGGTTAGGGAGTTGAGATTAGGATTAGGTGTAGGTTTAGGTTTAGGGATTTGAGAATACATTTAGGTTTTAGGTTTAGGTTACAGGTTTAGGTTTAGGTTTAGGTTTAGGTTTAGGTTTAGGCTAAGGTTTAGGTTTAGGCTATAAGCTATAGGTTTAAGGAATTGAGAATAGGTTAAGGTTTAGGTTTAGGAAATCGAGTTGGGGTTCAGGATCGGGTTTAGGTTTTGGTTTTCAAGTTTAGGTTTAGGTTTAGGTTAGGGAGTTAAGATTAGGATTAGGTGTAGGTTTAGGTTTAGGGATTTTAGAATACATTTAGGTTTTAGGTTTAGGTTTAGGTTATAGGTTACAGGTTTAGGTTTAGGTTTAGGTTTAGGTTTAGGCTTAGGTTTAGGTTATAAGATATAGGTTAGGGAATTGAGAAAAGGTTAAGGCTTAAGTTTAGGAAATCAAGTTCGGGTTTAGGTTTGGGTTTTCAACTTTAAGTTTAGGTTTAGGTTAGGGAGTTGAGATTAAGATTAGGTGTAGGTTTAGGTTTAAAGATTTGGGAATACATTTAGGTTTTAGGTTTAGGTTTAGGTTATAGGTTACAGGTTTAGGTTTAGGTTTAGGTTAAATTATAGGTTATAGGTTTAGGTTTAGGTTAAGGTTTAGGTTATAAGATATAGGTTTAGGGAATTGAGAATAGGTTAATGTTTAGGTTTAGAAAATCGGGTTCGGGTTCGGGATCGGGTTTAGGTTTGGGTTTTCAAGTTTAAGTTTAGGTTTAGGTTAGGAAGTTGAGATTAGGATTAGGTGTAGGTTTAGGTTTAAGGATTTGAGAATACACTTAGGTTTTAGGTTTAGGTTTAGGTTATAGATTTAGGTATAGGTTAAGTTATAGGTTAAGGTTTAGGTTTAGGAAATCGGGTTCGGGTTCAGGATCGGGTGTAGGTTTGGGTTATCAAGTTTTGATTTAGGTTTAGGTTAGGGAGTTGAGATTAGGATTAGGTGTAGGTTTAGGTTTAGGGATTTAAGAATACATTTAGGTTTTAGGTTTATGTTTAGGTTATAGGTTATAGGTTTAGGTATAGGTATAGGTTTAGATTTCGGTTTAGGTTATAAGCTATAGGTTTACAGAATTGAGAACAGGCTAAGATTTAGGTTTAGGAAATTGGGTTCGGGTTCGGGATCGGGTTTAGGTTTTGGTTTTCAAGTTTAAGTTTAGGTTTAGGTTAGGGAGTTGAGATTAGGATTAGGTGTAGGTTTAAGTTTAGGGATTTGAGAATACATTTAGGTTTTAGGTTTAGGTTTAGGTTATAGGTTACAGGTTTAGGTCAAGGTTATAGGTTATAGGTTTAGGTTTAGGTGATGGTTTAGGTGTAGGTTTAGGTTATAAGATATAGGTTTAGGGAATTGAGAATAGGTTAATGTTTAGGTTTAGGAAATCGGGTTCGGGTTCGGGATCGGGTTTAGGTTTTGGTTTTCAAGTTTAGGTTTAGGTTTAGGTTAGGGAGTTGAGATTAGGATTAGGTGTAGGTTTAGGTTTAGGGATTTGAGAATACATTTAGGTTTTAGGTTTAGGTTTAGGTAAAGGTTATAGGTTATAGGTTTAGGTTAAGGTTTAGGTTTTGGTATAGGTTATAAGATATAGGTTTAGGGAATTGAGAATAGGTTAATGTTTAGGTTTAGGAAATCGGGTTCGGGTTCGGGATCGAGTTTAGGTTTGGGTTTTCAAATTTAGATTTAAGTTTAGGTTAAAGAGTTGAGATTAGGATTAGGTGTAGGTTTAGGTTTAAGGATTTGAGAATACCCTTAGGTTTTAGGTTTAGGTTTAGGTTATAGATTTAGGTTTAGGTTAGGTTATAGGTTAAGGTTTAGAGAATTGAGAATAGGTTAAGGTTTAGGTTTAGGAAATCGGGTTCGGGTTCAGGATCGGGTTTAGGTTTGGGTTATTAAGTTTAGGTTTAGGTTTAGGTTAGGGAGTTGAGATTATGATTAGGTGTAGGTTTAGGTTTAGAGATTTGAGAATACATTTAGGTTTTAAGTTTATGTTTAGGTTATAGGTTTAGGTATAGGTTTAAGTTTCGGTTTAGGTTATAAGATATATGTTTAGGGAATTGAGAACAGGTTAAGGTTTAGGTTTTGAAAATCAAGTTCGGGTTGGGGATCGAGTTTAGGTTTTGGTTTTCAAGTTTAGGTTTAGGTTTAAGTTAGGGAGTTGAGATTAGGATTAGGTGTAGGTTTAGGTTTAGGGATTTGAGAATACATTTAGGTTTTAGGTTTATGTTTAGGTTATAGGTTACAGGTTTAGGTTTAGGTTTAGGTCAAGGTTATAGGTTATAGGTTTAGGTTTAGGTTTAGGTAATGGTTTAGGTTTAGGTTTAGGTTATAAGATATACGTTTAGGGAATTGAGAATAGGTTAATGTTTAGGTTTAGGAAATCGGGTTCAGGTTCGGGTTTGGGATCGGGTTTAGGTCTGGGTTTTCAAATTTAGGTTTAAGTTTAGGTTAAGGAGTTGAGATTAGGATTAGGTGTAGGTTTAGGTTTAAGGATTTGAGAATACACTTAAGTTTTAGGCTTAGGTTTAGGTTATAGATTAGGTTATAGGTTAATGTTTAGGGAATTGAGAATAGGTTAAGGTTTAGGTTTAGGAAATCGTGTTCGGGTTCAGGATCGAGTTTAGGTTTGGGTTATCAAATTTAGGTTTAGGTTTTGATTAGGGAGTTGAGATTAGGATTAGGTGTAGGTTTAAGTTTAGGGATTTGAGAATACATTTGGGTTTTAGGTTTATGTTTAGGTTAGAGGTATAGGTTTAGGTTTAGGTATAGGTTTAGATTTCGGTTTAGGTTATAAGCTATAGGTTTAGGGAATTGAGAATAGGTTAAGGTTTAAGTTTAGGAAATCGGGTTCAGGTTCGAGATCGGGTTTAGGTTTGGGTTTTCAAGTTTAGGTTTAGGTTTAGGTTAGGGAGTTGAGATTAGGATTAGGTGTAGGTTTAAGTTTAGGGATTTGAGAATACATTTAGGTTTTTGGTTTAGGTTTAGGTTACAGGTTACAGGTTTAAGTTTAGGTTTAGATTAAGATTATAGGTTATAGGTTTAGGTTTAGGTTATAAGATATAGGTTTAGGGAATTGAGAATAGGTTAATATTTAGGTTTAGGAAATCGGGATCGGGTTCGGGATCGGGTTTAGGTTTAGGTTAAGGAGTTGAGATTAGGATTAGGTGTAGGTTTAGGTTTAAGGATTTGAGAATACACTTAGGTTGTAGGTTTAGGTTTATGTTATAGATTTAGGTTTAGGTTAGGTTATATGTTAAGGTTTAGGGAATTGAGAATAGGTTGAGGTTTAGGTTTAGGAAATCGGGTTCAGGTTTAGGATCAGGTGTAGGTTTGGGTTTTCAAGTTTAGGTTTAGGTTTAGGTTAGGGAGTTGAGATTAGGATTAGGTGTAGGTTTAGGTTTAAGGATTTGAGAATACATTTAGGTTTTAGGTTTAAGTTTAGGTTATAGGTTACAGGTTTAAGTTTAGGTTTAGGTTAAGGTTATAGGTTATAGGTTTAGGTTTAGGTTTAGGTTATGGTTTAGGTTTAGGTTTAGGTTATAAGATATAGGTTTAGGGAATTGAGAATATGTTAATGTTTAGGTTTAGGAAATCGGGATCGGGTTTGGGATCCGGTTTAGGTTTAGGTTAAGGAGTTGAGATTAGGATTAGGTGTAGGTTTAGGTTTAAGGATTTGAGAATACACTTAGGTTATAGGTTTAGGTTTATGTTTAGGTTAGGTTATAGGTTAAGGTTTAGGGAATTGAGAATAGGTTGAGGTTTAGGTTTAGAAAATCAGGTTCGGGTTCAGGATCGGTTTTAGGTTTGGGTTTTCAAGTTTAGGTTTAGGTTTAGGTTAGGGAGTTGAGATTAGGATTAGGTGTAGGTTTAGGTTTAGGGATTTGAGAATACATTTAGGTTTTAGGTTTAAGTTTATGTTATAGGTTATAGGTTTAGGTTAAGGTATAGGTTTAGGTTTCGGTTTAGGTTATAAGTTATAGGTTTAGGGAATTGAGAATAAGTTAATGTTTAGGTTTAAGAAATCGGGTTCGGGTTCGGGATCGGGTTTAGGTTTTGGTTTTCAAATTTAGGTTTAAGTTTAGGTTAAGGAGTTGAGATTAGGATTAGGTGTAGGTTTAGGTTTAAGGATTTGAGAATACACTTAGGTTTTACGTTTAGGTTGAGGTTATAGATTTAGGTTTAGGTTAGGTTATAGGTTAAGGTTTAGGGAATTGAGAATAGGTTAAGGTTTAGGTTTAGGAAATCGGGTTTGGGTTCAGGATCGGGTTTAGGTTTGGGTTATCAAGTTTTGGTTTAGGTTTAGGTTAGGGAGTTGAGATTAGGATTAGGTGTAGGTTTAAGTTTATGGATTTGAGAATACATTTAGGTTATAGGTTTATGTTTAGGTTATAGGTTATAGATTTAGGTTTAGGTTTAGGTATGGGTTTAGGTTTCGGTTTAGGTTATAAGCTATAGGTTTAGGGAATTGAGAATAGGTTAAGGTTTAGGTTTAGGAAATCAGGTTTGGGTTCGGGATCGGGTGTAGGTTTGGGTTTTCAAGTTTAAGTTTAGGTTTAGGTTAGGGAGTTGAGATTAGGATTAGGTGTAGGTTTAGGTTTTTGGATTTGAGAATACATTTAGGTTTTAGGTTTAGGTTTAGGTTTTAGGTTAAGGTTTAGGTTTAGGTTAAGGTTGAGGTTTAGGTTATAGGTTAAGGTTTTAGGTCATAGGTTTTGGTTTAGGTTAAGGGTATGGTCCCTGCAAATACAGATATAAACACGGCCATCCACCGCAAATGGCCAGGCCCTTCCAATGCTGTCCATAAAAAATGGACAGCTTCATCATGGTCATAATAACAGTTCCCTCTTTCCAGGGAACCCCGCTCTTCCGAATAGCTCCGACGCTCATCCAGGTCTGCTCCATTAATTTTGATCAAATACATAAACACGGCATGTCCAAATGGCCAGGCCCCTCCAATGCTGTCCATAGAAAATGGACAGCTTCATCACGGTCATAACAGCGGTTCTCACCTTCCAGAGACCCCCGCTCAACATCCGGATAGCTTCGACGCACATCTGGGTCTGCTCATTTAAATAAAATGGATTATCAAGATCATTTAAATAAAATCAGGTCCAATCAACAATCTGACCTGGAGGATTCTGTTAGTATTATTGACGACACCTCGAACCTTGTTTAAATCCAAGTTATAATATGTGGCCACTGATGCTATTTTTCGTTTTGTGAAGTTGGCAACGATTTCTGCATCAAACTTGGCGAAAGCAGCCCTAATGATAAAGAACATTTCTTTCAAGGAATTCATTATCTCTCTCTCTCTCTCTCTTTTAATTTTTAACTTTCCATTACAATAATAACTACCTGAAATCATGGCATTTTCTCAATATAGAAGTCCAATCCATCCCAACTTGTGCACCTGTTAGGACAAGTAATTCAAACAACATCCTGCAACACATTTAAATGCCTAATCAGTCTCACTCCAGTCTTATATGTTGAATGCCTAATGTACAGTCTCTTGAATTGGTGCAAACCATACCTGAATTATTGTACACATCATTTGATTTCCAACCTCCCCAGGGAGTAGATTGATCAGATTGAACGGCCTGCTTCATTGCGTACTTCTTTTTCATCAGCATCTGCACCTAGACATTCATTGCTTACTTCTTTTTCATTAGAAATGGTGCTTACCAAATGGAGGAAATCATACACATCTATTACGACATCTAGATTTGATGCCACCTAGCAAAAAGAAGAAAGAAGGTGATTCATATTTATGCTTATGAAACAAAGTCTAATAGTTTACATAGCTAGGTTATTAAACTAATAAATTCTAAGAAAAATAGCAAGTGCCAAGACCTATGGCATAAAAAAATAATCGTTGCATGGATTAACAATCAAACAACAATGGTAAAGGGAAGAAAACTAACTTCTTTCTTGCTCCACATAATCTAGTTGGGGCATCGTATTAGTTCATGTAAGATCCGTGGACACCACATGCATATAAATTAGTTCATGTAAGACCTGAGGACACCACATGCATATAAATACAATCATTAAAATCTGAAAACATTAAAATCAATCAATATGCATTAGATAACTAGAAAAAGCCCCCAATTACCTTAGTTCCAATCAAAACACCTGAAAACAAGTACCCGGCATCCTCAACTCCCATTGATTTTCATCAAATAAACACAAACTTTAAAAACTAATAAACAGAAAAGTATCTACATGACCACTCCATTTTTCAGATAATCCAAGTATGAAGAACATCTGGGTCAATACATATGCATCAAATTGCTTGAGAACATCCCAAGTTCCCTTTATTTTGGTCCCAAAAAAAAAATCCTGGAAACAAGTACCCATCATCCTAACATGATCACATAAACTTCAAAAACTGCCAAATGCAAAAGTACCCACACGAGCTTCGCTTACATGTAACATAAATGATGTGTACAACACTCCATTAATTATGCCAAGTCCAAATAACTTGAAAGTGCCCCAAATTCCATTGGTTTCAGTCCAAGAACACCCAAAAGCAACTACTAATCATCAAAAACTCCCATTGATTCACATCAAGTAATCCCACAAATTTTAAGAATTGATAAATGCAAAAGCACCCACACAAGATTCCATCATCTAAACCACAAAAAATTATAATAAATCTGCATAACACTTCATTTTTCAACCAATATGCATCAAACTGCTTAAGAACATCCCAAATTTCATTGGTTTTTCATCCCAAAACAATTGAAAACAGCCCACATATCATCCTAAAGTCACATTGATTTTCACCAAATCAAAGAAAGTTCAAAAGGAGAGATACCCATATGAGATTTCCTTCTTGACAATAGAAAAATTATTACAGTAGAATCCAAATGGATTCACATCAAATGATTACACAGACTTGAAGAACTGATAAATGCAAAAGCACTCAAATGAGATTCTGTTACATATAATAGAAAAAACCCACATAATACTCCTTTTTTAATCCAAATTTGATGAACATTGAAATCAAAAAATATGCATAAAATTGCTTCAAAACATCCCAAATTTCACTGATTTTCCAAAAAGAAAAAAAAACAACTACACATCTGCTAAAATCAAATTGATTTTCACCAAAAAAAAAGGGCATGTAGAATTTTGTCAATCTTGTCTATACCCCTTGCAGGACCCTCAAAAGAGATGGAATATCAGTAGGCAAGTTGCTGCTACTACCAAAAAAGAAAATAAAAAAGGGAAGCAAGGAAGCAGATGGAGAATGCCACAGTTGAAGGGCACGTTTGGATGAACCTCCAAATCGGTATTGGATCAGCATCATTAGTGAAACCCATCCACTTTATGCTTGAGGTGACACAGAAAATGGAAACCGCATTAAGCAGGTTATCATCTCCAACGACTCCTAAATTAGTCCTACAAAGAAATGGTGAACTATTCAATCTAGCAAACTGAGATGTGTAGAATCAAGATTTAGAAATGCATATGTTTAGGACTAATATCAGGAAAAATAAACACATAAATAAACAAAAGAAAGAAAAATATAGAACCTCAAAAAAATCATGCTGGTCCACCCATATTTATCAGCATGATATCCCAGAAACCTTTTTAAAAAATACAAATCATTATAAAAACTATATAAAGAAGAAAGAAAAAGCTACTTGGAATCAATAGTAAAGCAACATAGGAAGGGAAAAATTAGCTTTGTTTCATACATAAAACCTTTGTGATTGTCCAATTTCAGGCTTGGATATCATCTCCTGCAGTCAAATAGAACAAATGAAAATAAGGTTAAATAGATGTATCTAAAGAATCTCTTAGTTCCAACACAATTCAAAGCAAATAGGAAAAGGAGTAGAAACTTTTGAGAGGTAGGATCTTTGGTAGGGAAAATTTTGGAAGAATGGTCCATCCACGATGAAAACCCATCTCAACAGTCTAGATCACCAAGCAATAGGCCTTTCTAACTCATCGGCTATTTGAAAATCAAAGTGTAAATGTGTAGGAAATAGAAATGATCCTGTTCATCAGCAATATACTAAGATTTGGTATGAAGCCCTGTATACCATCTAATCAACATCCTCATTGACTCCAATTGTCCAATCAATGGGTTACCTCTATGATGGGTTAAAACATAAAAATCACGCACAAAGTTAATTGTGAAATTTCACTTTATTAATCTATAGGAATGGGCAAAAGTAATCGACATTTTCTAGAATTCATGATGAGGAAGCAACCCACAAAATTGGTAGTTATTTTTTATTCAAGTCCAACTTGGAAGCAACATAACCACAATTTGGAGCCCAAACAGTTGCCGAGGAAATCACAACTTGTCTAATTTCCACTCTACTAGACTAATAGCTGCAATTCAGTTCAATAATGCATCTAAACACACCTTATATGTTCCTAACTACAATGAATTATTTTATTTTATTTTAAATGAAATACAACACTTTGAAATTCTTATGATGCAATTGCTTCATCATGTTTCATGAAATTTCATTTCCAATCAGCTAAAGTATCACAATCTCTCTAAAGGAAGATAAATATTTTACTTGATCAATACATATCTAAAACTTTCTAGATGACATTTTCTTTTGGTTTTGCATAAGAACACATCACAAAACACATTAGATAAGTTTAAATATTTGCAGCTTTCAGTGTATAACAAGCTTTACCTGTCTGGCATCTATATTATGAACTAATACCAGAGAATCCACACGTCAATATTACATTAAAGATTACAACTAATTCAATGCATAAATACTGCTGATGTCCAAATCTCTGATCTTTACATTCCATCTTAAAGCCAGTGGCCACATCAACAGAGTTCTAAGAATTTTTAATTTCAGAAAAAATCTGCTACTTGAAAGATGTTTATGTACATGTGTATCATTCACTAAACTCTGCCAGAGTATCAAACCCCTTTCGTGGAACAGGCCTGCAAAAGAGAAACTTTGATACTCTCATAAGCATGCATGGCCATCTCACACATGTCCTCCAAAAGGCTTCCGAGTGAGATAAAGCCCTAAAATGATCTATAAAAATAGATAAATGGCATGGATAAAATATATACATCATGGTGGGGCCATAGATCATGGTGATGCTGCAGAGGAAATCGGATTGCATACTGAGTTACTCAGTACGCTCTTATTGTATTGAGTAAACTTAGTAGGGCCCACCTTAATCCCTAAATCCCTAAATCCCCAAATCCCCAAATCCTTAAATCCCCAAATCATTTCAATCGGTATTAAGATTGAGAGAGATTGAGAGAGAGAGAGAGAGAGTGAGAGAGAGAGATACCTCGTGTGGATGCGTGAGAGAGAGAGAGCACCGAGAGAGACAGAGAAACAGCCGACAGGGGGGAGAGAGAGAGAGAGAGAGAGAGAGAGAGAGAGAGAGAGAGAGAGAGAGAGGGCGGCGAGGGAGGGCGGGGGTGAGAGAGAGAGAGAGAGGGAAGGGAGTGTGCCAAGTGAGAGAAGGGCGCGCGCGACTCTGTTTTGAGCGCGCCCCCAAATTTGGGCTGGCTGCTGGTCGGTGCTCTATGGGCCCTACCATGATGTATGTGTTTCATCCATTCCGTTCATCCATTTTTAAAGATCATTTTAAAGCTTTATGCCAAAAATTAGAGGAATATAAATCTCAGGTGGTCCACACCACATGAGAACAATAGTGATTGGATATCCACCATTAAAATCCTCCTAAGGCCCACTGTACCTTTTATTTGACATCCAATCTGTTGATTTGGTCATACAGGACCAGATGAAGGGAAAAAACAAAAATCAGCTTGATCCAAAACTTTTATGGCTGCCAAAATGTTTTTAATGGTCGAGGCTCATTCAACATTGTTTCCTATAATGTGGTCCACTTGAGATTTGGATATATCTCATTTTTGGTCTCATATTGTAAAATTATTTGTAAAAATATATGGACGGCATGGATGAAACACATACATCATGGTGGGGGCCACAAAGCACCCACCACCAGCCATTGGCTAGTGTCTGGGGAGTAGCCAATCTGTTCCCAAGCATACTAAGTAAATCCTTTGGGGCCCACCATGATTTTTTCATTTTATCCACTCCATCCATCCATTTTAACATATAATTTTATTGCATAAGCTCAAAAATGAAGCCTATAAAAATCTGAAGTGGACCACATCATAGGAAATAATATGAACTAAACGTCTACCATTGAAAATTTTTGGGAGGCCACTGAAGTTTTGGATCAAGTTGATATTTTAGTTTTTCCCTTCATCCATGTATTTGTAAAAATACATCATGGTTGGGCCCACACAGCACCAACCACAAGCCATTGGATGGTGTAGGGGAGGAGCCAAATCGTTCCCCTTATTTGTGGTATGGTCCATTTAATCTTTGGATATGATTCATTTTTTGGATAATTCTATAAAATGATCTCGAAAAATAGATGAACGGTGTGGGTTGATCCCAAATTTTCGGTAAATCCATAATTCAAGTGGACCATGCCACACAAAACGGTGTGGAATAATGATTTCCACCGTTGATACCTTCCTTGGGCCCACAGTAATGTTTATTTGTCATCCAACATGTTCATAATATCAAAAAAAATATGATGAAGGGAAAACACAAACATCAACCTAAATGTTGGCCACACCACATAATATAATGGAGGGGTTTCCTTAGAACATTCATAATCATATATTGGGCCTGCCTAAATGTGATTCACATATCCAACCCACTCATTATGTGTGTCCCACTTGGATGAGGGGTCAGACCAATTTTCAATTGCATCCATGTTTGTATTAACTTATAAACAGGTTGGATCTCAAATAAACATCGCGGCGGGCCCTAAGAAGGTTTCAATAGTGGGTGTCACTATCCCACTCTTTTCTATGGTGGGTCCACCTGAACTTTGGATTTGTCTTGTCAGTCAGATGCACCATTCCATGGTGGCCATGACCTTAAAAATAAAGTCAATCCATGACTTGGGTGGGCCACACCACATACTATAGTTGGAGGGCTACCCTCCCATTAAAACATTCATAATCATTTATTGGGCCCACCTAGATGTGGTTCATAGATCCAACCCATTCATTATATACGTGTGTCCCACTTGGATGAGGAGTCAGCCCAATTTTCACACACATCCAAAACTCATGTGGGCCCCACCAATTGAATGCTTTTATTTGTTTTAGGGATGTCTTCACATAGTTTTAGATGCTATGGCTCACCTGAGTTTTATATATGACTGATTTTTGGACTTAAATGGGACACATCAAATGCATGGTGTTGATGTTCTACATACATCATGGTGGGGCGCACACAGATTAACCTCATGGGAAGTTCCCAAGAGGTGACCTTATAGTACCATTTCACTATTTAGATAACTCTTTCATAGGTGTTACTCTAACCGTGTATGGCCCACCTTGATATATTTTATGTATATCGACATCGTCCATATATTTTTTCATCATATATTTAGGATGTGATTTCGAATCATAAGAACTCAATAATCTCAGGTGGGTCATGAAATCGCTCTTATGATGATTTTTTCACCTTTGAATTTTGCTGTTTTGATGAAGCTGTATGTTAAATTCTAGGGGTTGTAGGGTTTGATTTTGTTTCTTGTTAAAGATTGTTCGATTCTACTAGTGGTGTTTGGAAACTAACCTCTGATATTAATTTGATTCTATTTGGAAAAAATTCTGTCTGTGTCAATGTCTTGTGTTTCTACAAGTTCTAGGGTTTCTAGTGAGACTTATGTGTTGTGTTTTACTGTTTTGGACTCCTTGGAGCTAATATGTGGGGGCCGACTATGGATGGGTGGAGAGCTAGGAATGCCTTTCATGGAACAATCTCTGCCACCTAATTGGTGGACTTGGTACGATTGGATGGATGTCGGTCGTCTTTTTTTTTTCTTTTTTTGAGATTCCATTAGGCTTAATTAACTATATTCCAGTTCCTTTTTAATTAACAAGCAGCTTGAACTATATCTAAGCTGTGCAAGTTTACATCTCATTGTTTTGGAGACGAGTTAATAGTCGAAAAATGATAACATGAGAATGGCCTATACTAATGTATGCATTTGGTACCAATTCTTAATTTTGGCAACACCTGGCATACCTGTACCCTCTCCAAAGGTCACACCGATTGGATGATCTCAACTGTTTGAAATTGCCGTTGGATTAATTTGGACCATTTTCTTTTTAACTATCCTGAGGAACATTAACTTATACTATTCTTTTTAAACATCTATATGCTTCAATCTTCTTTGGTCTGCACTTGGGTTGAAGGGCACATCTGTTCTATTGGGTAGAACACTTATTTTAATATGACAATGATTGGATAATCTCAACCATCTGATATTACCGTTGAATTTAGACCATTTTCTTTTTTACCAAGGTATTGAGGAACTTTGATTTGCACTCCTCTTTCTTAAACGTGTATATTTTTTTTTAACCTCGAGTTAACACTCTTCTTATTCTTATTCTTATTCTTTTTTCTTTTCATGTTTACATGTTTTTAATCCCACCTTGTGTATTGTAGGCCACATCCATTCAATTTGGTATAGATCCCTTTTTTTTTTTTTTTTCAATTTTTCTTGTCAAAATACAAAATCTAGTTTTCTTTTTTAAAAAAAAAAATATTTTTTTTTTACATTTTTTCAATCTTTTCACAATTTTGTTTAATTTTTTTTTTTCTAAATATCATTTTTTAATCTCACTTTTGTTACATAACTTTTTAATTTTTGTTTTCAAAATACAAAATCTAGTTTTCTTTTTAAAAAAAAATAAAATATTTTTTTACAATTTGTCTATTTTTTCACAATTTCATTTAATTTTTTAAATTTTCTTTTTCAAAATATCATTTTTTTAATCGAAATCTTGTTATATAACTTTTTAATTTTTCTTTTCAAAATACAAAATCTAGTTTTCTTTTTTAATATATATATATATATATATATAATTTACAATTTGTCAATTTTTTCACAATTTTGTTTAATTTTTAAAATTTTCTTTTTCAAAATATCATTTTTTAAATATCACTTTTGTTATATAACTTTTTAATTTTTCTTGTCAAAATACAAAATCTAGTTTTCTTTTTTAAAATATATATATTTTTTACAATTTGCCAATTTTTTCACAAATTTGTTTTATTTTTAAATTTTCTTTTTCAAAATATCATTTTTAAATATCATTTTTGTTATATGACTTTTTAATTTTTCTTTTCAAAATACAAAATCTAGTTTTCTTTTTTAAAAATATATTTTTTACAATTTGTCAATTTTTCACAATTTTGTTTAATTTTTTAAATTTTCTTTTTCAAAATATCATTTTTTAAATATCACTTTTGTTATATAACTTTTTAATTTTTCTTCTCAAAATACAAAATCTAGTTTTCTTTTTTAAAATATATATTTTTTTACAATTTGTAAATTTTTTCACAATTTTGTTTAATTTTTTAAATTTTCTTTTTCAAAATATCATTTTTTAAATATCATTTTTGTTATATAACTTTTTAATTTTTCTTTTCAAAATACAAAATCTAGTTTTCTTTTTTAAAAAATATATTTTTTTACAATTTGTCAATTTTTTCACAATTTTGTTTAATTTTTTAAATTTTCTTTTTCAAAATATCATTTTTTAAATATCACTTTTGTTATACAACTTTTTAAAATTTCTTTTCAAAATACAAAATCTAGTTTTGTTTTTTAAGATATATATTTTTTTGCAATTTGACAATTTTTTTTTACAATTTTGTTTAATTTTTAAAATTTTCTTTTTCAAAATATCATTTTTTAAATATCACTTTTGTTATACAACTTTTTAATTTTTCTTTTCAAAATACAAAATCTAGTTTTCTTTTTTAAAATATTTTTTTTTTTTACAATTTGACAATATTTTTACAATTTTGTTTAATTTTTAAAAATTTCTTTTTCAAGATATCATTTTCTTATCGATTTTTTTTTTCAAAATTATCAACCTTATTAAAAGTTCTTAATTTTTATTTCAAAATCTAGATGTTTATAAAATTACATTTTTTTTCAAAATCTAAATTTTTTTCTTAAACATTGTTAGTTATTTTTCTAAGTTTTTTAACCTTTTTTTTTTTTTTTCAAAATTCATAATTTCTTTTATTCTTAATGTTTGACTTGAGCATTAGAGGCGGTTTAGGACCATCTCTAATGCAGACGGTCCTTGACAGTCTCAAATAACCATAATAAGACGGCTAAGGACTGTCTCTAATAGAGACGGTCATTGACAGTCTCAAATAGAGACTGCTAAGGACCGTCCCTAATACAGGCTACTTTTGACTACCTTCCATTAGTAGTATAAGATGGTCGATGACCATCTATAATTGAGACGGTCCATGACAGTCTCAGATTACCAATACAAGACGGTCAATGACCGTCTTTAATAGAGACGGTCCTTGACAGTCTCAAACAGAGACAGCTAAGAACCGTCCCTAATACAGACTATCTTTGACAGTCCCAAATTATAGGAAAAGACGGCCAACGACTGTCTCTAATTGAGACGGTCCTTGACAGTCTCAAATTACCAGTAAGAGATGGTCAATGACCGTCTCTAATAGGGATAGTCTTTGACCGTCTCAAATTCCGCCATATAAGACGGTCAGGGACCGTCTCTTATTCCCGACGGTCAATGGCCATCTTTTATCTGCAATTAACGATGGTTTTTGACCGTCTTAAATGATTTATCAACGTTCAAATTTTTAAGATAATAATAAGGACGGTCAAGGGCCGTCTAAAAATTTAGAGACGGTTTACAACCGTCTCTAAAGCGTCTTTAAACCAAGCAATTTTAGAGACGGTCCAGAACCGTCTCTAAATCTGTCATTTTTTCCCATTTTTCATGTAGTGTATAAACCCTGGCTTGGGTCATATGTTGGATCGACAAGATTGTAGTCATCGGTGTTTCAACCTCATCACAACATGGGGTTACAAATCTAGTAAAATTTCCTCCTGTTGTACCGTGTTGAGTAGTCGTATTAATGCAATTACTATTCCACCAAGCAGATGCTTCTTTCCAATTTTTGAAGGATCGATGTCTACTGCCGCTATAGCCTTCAACTTCTAACTGCGCCTCATCCCAAGAAAAGTATATGCCTAGTTGGCGGATAACGAGTATGACGTAATATTTTTCCTTCCTCATCTGCATTCACATGTCCACCATGGAAGTATAATGAGCATATATAAAGCACAAACATATAAGCCTAAAAGTAACATGTTTAGATGATTTCAATGTTGAGGAAGTTACCTATGAAGTCGGTATGATTGCATTTTGATCCTCCCCTTGTCTATCTCAAATCAATACTTGAATTATTTGTTTTACCTGGGTAATGAGGAATAATCCAAATGTATAGAAATATAACTGAATACATACCCAATTGTGAAAAGCATATCTTAACCCATACCATTCTGTAGGCTTCCGCGGTCCTTCCGGTCAAATTTCGGTGACCTGCGATCTGTTATCGGTATTTGCACGCGATCCTGAGTCATGTCCCGTATATTAGAGTCGGCTCAACTCGAAACTTGTATCCTAGTAACCGCGCTGTCGCAGTGGTTCCAATGCTGCGTTTCGTGCATCAATGCGACGCTTAGATCATAAGTTGTGGCCTGCGCATTGTAATGACTATAGACTGTATGTTGCGGGACTCACCTATTGCAATGACACGATTTTCTATGCCATTATGGGGTGATGTGCTAGGTAATCATTTCCTCTCTTTTTGCTAAAAGTCAACACCCTCCCTTACCAAGAAATTAATGATGGCCTTACATCATTATTTCAAGCCATGACTTTTCCTCTCTCTCTCTCTCTCCTATCTCTCTCTTCCCCCCTCTTTCCTTTTCATTCTCCATTGCAAGAGCCATGGACATCCAACCCATCCCAAGAAATTTAGTCCTCTCCCACCTTAGATCCCCACAAATCCAACCTCTAGATCGTCATCTTTACCATTGAAAGGGCTTCATAGAAGTATTGGAGTATATAGGAAGAAGAAGAAGAGTAAAGTGGGTGCCTCTATTTCTCTCTCTCTCTCTCTCTCTCTCTCTCTCTCTCCCCCTCTCTTCCTCTCTCTGTCTCTCTCTATTCTTTGATGATATGTGGCCCAACTATTGGATACATGCATAGACAATCCAAATCGTCTTGTAGGTGGGACGGTTTTGCTATCCACCCTGCTGGACTGACTATCCAGTTGGACCGTCTGGATGGTAGAAATGAATAAATATCAGCTCGATTCTAGCTTCATAGCCATCTGTGGGCCCACCTTGATGGGTGTATTATACCCACTCCGTCCATCTACAACAATGCAAATCCAGAACTCTTATGGGCTGCCCCATAGCAGCAACAGGTGCTACTGACCGCTTGATGAAGGGAGACATAAATATCAGCTTGACCCCAATCGGGTGGGCCACACTGACGTGGCACCGCCCTGCTGTATGTGTTCTATCCACTGTCCATCAGGGATGGTGGGACTCCACCTACCAAGCCACGCATCCAGTCGTCCGTCCATTGTTGGATGTTGGATGGTGGTCAATAATAATAATAATAATAATAACAACAATGATGATGATGATATAATGTAATATTTATATTATAGATATAGATATAATATCTCTGGTGGCCCCACGTGGGACCCATTGTAACGCCCTGAAATTCGGGGGTCGAGCATAACTCAGCTCCCGAGTTCCAAAACATCACTTATGCAACATATTGAATGATAGATGTATGTTGTCTGTATTAGTGCATAAAACATGGAATAGATTAAGCCAAGAACAAATATAATTCAGGGATAAGTGAAGAACGCAAGCGGAAGACTTAATGAAATATGTGTACATGTGCAAATCCCTGAAATACATATACATACCAGGTCGTATTATAAGTGTTGCTATCAAAATTACAAGTATCAAATTACATCATTTAATTCTTAAAAGAAATCTCAACATCCCTCGCATCAGAACAAGGCTCACTAGAACCCGTCTAAAAACTGCATAAAAGAGAAAGCAGCCTCATCATCATCGATCTCCGGCTCTGCCTCAAAGGTTGCATCAACATCTGCAACATCAGCAACTAAGACAGAGTCTGGTGGGTGTTTAACACCGCCCTAGAACGTGGGAGTGAGTGATCAACTCAGTGGAACAATATAACAAAGGTTAACATGTTATTAGTTCAATCAAGTAGTAATGATAAAGCAGAATAATTAAACATGTCCTAAGTACTCTTGTTAATGCAAGGATGAATGAAGAATGATGCGTGCCCTCACGCGTACACCCTCAGCGTCTTCATCTTACGTTACGCATGACACCACCTCAAAGTGCGCCACGTTTACATAGCACATGCAAATGCGGTGCATGAATATGATTACCAAGTTATTATTAGTCCTTTTCATGCAGCAGGATTGGGAAGCTAAGATACCTTCCTCATATCACCATCCAAACAGTGATCCATTCTAGGGTCGTCAGTCCTAGACATCTCATACGATCATATGGTTTCAGGTCGTTGCAAAGGGCTTGTCACCAATCAATGCACGCCTATCATACCTTCGTTACTACACTAAGGCTCGTCACATCAATGCGGTATCCAGGCATGCTCGAGGTCACTACAAAGGGCTCGTCACGAATCAATGTAGGCTGACAGCACGAATATAGTGTCCCGTACCACCATAATCCGCTCATGAGTTTGGTTGCTCACTGCTCACTATGGGGAGGCTCGTCACCCCAGCGTAGGCCGACAGTTCGACCATGGTGTCCCATACCACCATGTCCGGCTCATGAGTCTTAGCGGATCAAGGTACCATGGTTAATAGGATTTCATCGGTAAGTTTGGTACCCTAGATTCAAACAATAGCGTCCATACATGGTGAACATACATCGGATAATCGGATTACTTGACGAACTCGACTAACACGAGCGCACGTTGGGTTGAACGACATAGAGTGTGCAAATACTCCGCGTGGCCAAACCACTGCTGACAACTCTAATACGAATCGGGTTCATCTAATCACGTCCTACATGGCGAAAGCAACCTCAGCCACGAACTTAAGGCCGATTACCGATTTCCTGAACTATTCATAGTCCCACACACATTCCACTACAACAGATATTCATATCTACAATTTAGAATAGTAATGGAACAACAACTAAATCATATGGTATGTGAGCATTGAAGAATATCAACTCAACATGAATTTAAGCATAAGAAATACTTGAAATTAAGCAACAAGGAATATAACTTGCATGAAGGAAATCATACATACTAGTGGGAGAGTTGAGAATTGCTTCTCAACGCCCATTCTAGATTGATATATCACATTTTAGATCATTCGAACATTTCTACAAACACTTAGAATACATAATACAACATACATGACGTATGTTGAAATACACACATTTGGACAATTCCTTTTACCAAGGGGTTGTCGCACATACATCTAGTATAAGTACACGACAAATAATCATGGCAAACACATTTTCATATTTTATACGTATATGGTACTTTATACATACACGTAGAATACACAAACCTCAATATATCACATGCATATCAGGAACGCAACATAAACATAACATTTGGCATGTGAAATCTCATTCATAACAAGAATAAATCATTCACTGGCATTGAAAGCCTTGAAAACCACAACCTATACGATTAAAGTCCGCACCTTAAACCAGAAAAGAACACCGAACTGATTTCAGACGATATGTCATCGTCAATGGCGACAGGATAACCTAAAGCAAGATTAGAAATGAGATACAACATCACAAAGATTATTCTAAGCTCTAACACAGATTAGGGTTAGGTTAACTTACCCAAAGATGAACTCAGAATCACCGGAATAACGATTCTAAAGTGAAGGTTTAAGGATGAAGAAGAACAGGAAAGAATCTAAGATGATTCACTAACTTCTCTCTCACTTTCTCTCTTTTCCTCTCTCTTTCTTAGCTAGGGTTAGGAAATTCGTATGGAAGAGAGAGTTAGGGTTTTAAGGTCTATAAATAGGCCTAACATTGATGAAAATAACCCCAGGGCCAAGGTATACTTAGGGTATAACCAAAACAAGCCTCTCTTGATCCAACGAAGCACTTTCGGTGGGCCTATTACCACGAGAAGTCGGACTTAAGCTCACTGACCATGGATCTAGGTCAAGCTGAGTTTTCATACCGATCGGATCTTCAGATCAGCCGTGGCGGACCACACTCAAATCAACGGTCATCGAATCTCGATCTGGCCCACAAGCACAAGGACATGCCTGAGCCACCTTCCTTGATCAGAGGGTGAAATTGGGTCAGAATCCAATGGTCAGATTGCTTAAAATCATCGTGCAAGCGACACGACTCAGATTTCATAAAATCTTAATTAATTTCCAACCGTTCTCACACTCTTCACTCCAGACTCAATCAAATCGACCCAGAACATCATCTGGACTTGATTTTTGAGGTGATGGTCAAGCCCAACATGGTGACCGCAATAGCCTAAGATTAGCGCTATCGGACTTTCGACGCGCGGTCCAGGTTTGATCCAGAACTTCCAAAAATTCCCAAGAGCAACTGGCTTTAGTAATGAATCCCAGATTTCAGAGTAACCTAGCGCTAATTATTCTACAGATTTTGAGTCATGCAGATCAAATTTAAAGTGATTGATGCAAATTTTACAAGCAATCGAGTTAAGCGCTAATTACCCCAAAAAAGCTTCTAAGGAAAATAGAGGTAGTACTCGGGTCTTAGCACAAAATTTTCAAGGTCATTGCAATCTACCCCCCTTAAAGAAAATTTTGTCCTCGAAATTCATACCTTCTCATATTCCTCAAGGATCTGAGGGTAGCTCTTTCTAAACTCAGCTTCAGATTCCCAAGTAGCCTCCTCCTCACTATGATGCATCCATAGCACCTTCACAAGAGGGATAACCTTGCTACACAATACCTGCTCCTTCCTGTCTAGAATATGCGTCGGGCGTAGTACATATGTGGCATCCTCGCTCAACTGCACCTGCTCCTAATTGATAATATGCGAAGGATCAAGAATGTACTTCTTCAGCATAGAAACATGAAATACATTATGTACGCCCGCAAGAGGTGTGGGTAAAGCAAGGCGGTATGCTACCACTCCCACTCGATCTAGAACTTAAAATGGACCAATAAATCTCAGCAAAAGCTTTCCCTTCTTACCGAACCACAGAACTCCCTTCATAGGATAGACCTTCAGAAATACATGGTCTCCAACCTCAAACTCAAGCGTCGCCGCCTCGTATCAGCGTAACTCTTCTGCCTACTCTGGGCTGTCAGAAGTCGACGTCGAATGATGTCAACTTTCTCTGAAGTCGCCTGCACCAACTCTGGGCCAATCAAACTACGCTCGCCAACTTCTGCCCAGCAATGCGGTGCTCTGCACGGGCGACCATATAGCGCCTCATAGGGAGCCATGCCAATACTCGCCTGGAAACTATTATTATACGCGAACTCTGCATACTGAAGACAATCATCCCAACTGTCCTTGAAATCCAAAACACAAGCTCGCAACATGTCTTCCAGGACTTGATTCACGCGTTCCATCTGCCCATCTGTCTGTGGATGAAACGCGGTGCTGAATTTCAATTTCACACCCATCGCTTCCTGAATACGAGTCCAGAAGATAGATGTGAAACGCGTTTCTCTATCAGACACAATCTCCAAGGGAACTCCATGCAGACGTACAATCTCCTTGATATACAATCTAGCCAACTCGTCTGCAGAGTTTGTGACTCTGATCAGTAAGAAGTGAGCTGACTTCGTCAATCAGTCGACGATCACCCAAATAGAGTCATATCCCTTTCTCGTTCTCGGCAACCCAGAAATAAAATCCATAGAGATGAAGTCCCACTTCCATTCTGCTATGGGCATGGGCTGCAGCACCCCAAGAGGTCGGCGATGCTCTGCCTTGACCTACTGGCATGTGAGACAACGAGAGACAAACTCAGCAATATGGACCTTTATGTTGTCCCACCAATAAGATCTTCTCATATCCTAATACATCTTCGTGCTACCTGGATGTATCGCAAGCTTAGAACTATGGGCTAACTCGAGAACCTCCCGTCTTAAGTCAGGGATGTCAGGAACACATAACCGACCACGAAATCATAGGCCCCCATTATAACTAACACTCCAGTCGGAGTTCTCATCTCTATCAACCCGCTTCCTCATCTTCGCCAAAAGCTCATCATCTGCCTGAGCTGCAACGATCTTCTCGTCGATAAGGGGCTGTACACAAATGTGTGCGATAACCTCATACGGCTCTTCCACCGTAAGCTTCTGCTCAAAGTCCCACACAAACTCCAACATATCCCACTCTGCTATCATCAGCGGAGCCGCAAACTCAATAGCCTTCTTGCGACTCAACGCATCTGCCACAAGGTTCGCCTTGCCCGGATGGTATGAAACATCGAGCTTAAAGTCTTTCAATGTTTCCATCCATCGGCGCTGCCTCATATTCAAATCACGCTGCGTGAAAATATACTTAAGGCTCTTGTGGTCGCAAAAGAGCTCGAACTCCTCACCATAGAGGTAATGTTTCCAGAGCTTTAATGTGAAAATGACAGCTACCAACTCCAGGTCGTGCGTAGGATAATTCTCTTTGTGTTTCCTCAACTAACGCGAAGCATAAGCAATCACCCTATCCTTCTGCATAAGGACACAACCCAGACCAACATGAGAGGCATCAGTATAAATAATATACTTAACCCCTTGCTCTGACAATACTAGCACAGGGGCGGACGTCAACTTGTCTTTCAGCTCCTGAAAAGCTAACTCCGCCATCTCATTCCAAGCAAACTTCAAATCTTTCCGTGTCAGCTGCGACAACGGTCTGGCAATCTTCGAGAAGTCTTGAATGAAGCGTCGATAATAGCCTGCAAGACCCAGAAGGCTCCTTACCTCAATAATTGAACCGGGCTGCTTCCAATCCTACACTGCAGCTACCTTGGCAAGATCGACAGCTATCCCTTCCTTGGACACCACATGTCCCAGGAACTTGACTTCCTCTTTCCAGAAATCACACTTCTTGAACTGCGCAAAAAGCTGATTCTTCCTAAGAGTATCCAAAACCGCTCTTAAGTGCTCCTCGTGCTCTTCCCGGCTCGCAGAATATATCAAGATGTCATCGATAAAGACAATGACGAATCGGAACAGGAATGGCCGAAATACCCTGTTCATCAGATCCATAAACACGGCCGGTGCATTCGTAAGACCAAACGACATCACAAGGAACTCATAGTGACCGAAGCTAGTCCTGAAAGCGGTCTTCTGCACGTCCTCACTCTTGACGTGCAACTGATGATACCCTGACTGCAGATCAACCTTTGAAAAATACCGTGCCCCCTTCAATTGATCAAACAGATCATCAATCCTGGGCAAATGGTACTTATTCTTCACAGTTACCAGATTCAACCTGCGATAATCAATATATAATCGCAAGGAACCATCTTTCTTCTTCACAAACAAGACAGGTGCTCCCCAAGGAGACACACTAGGCCAAATAAAATCTAAATTCAGCAAACCATCTATCTGCTTCCTCAACTCCTCCATTTCACTCGGAGGCATACGATAGGTGGGCAATTAAATGGGCGCCACACCAGGCATGAGATCGATAGTAAAGTCAATCTCACGCTGAGGAGGTAATCCAGGAATCGACTCAAACACATCTTCAAACTCCCAAACTACCAGCGTGCTATCAAACGCTGAATCAGCCATACTCTCCAACAGAGAAGTATAATAATCAAGACGAAGAGGGTAACTGACCTGCATTGGGAATGTAACTGTCTCGTCCTCAAGTCCATGGATGGTCACTGATCTTGCTTCACAATCAATCTCTGCTCGCATCCTCGCGAGCCAATCTATACCCATAATGACATCGTAATGATAAATAGGTGCGACAAAGAAATCAACACGGATCGATCCACTTCCTAGATCGACCAAACAATCCATACAACGCTTGCTTATAGCAGAGAAAATCCTCGTAGCAGTAGTAAGCGTCACTCCTTGCATAGAAACATTGCTCAAACCCAAACGCCTAATTGCCACATATGATATAAGAGAAGTAGTGGATCCTGTATCCACCAACATAGAAACGGGAATACCTTCAATGTGCACTATAACCTCGAAGGATCTTAGCACCAAGTCAGACATAGGCGCTTCAGCTGAGAGCGCATGAACTCGAGCCTGCTGCTGACGATTCGGTGGAGGAACCATGGGCCGCTGAGGTGCCTAAAGCTAGGTACTACAGGTCTGAAGGATGGATGAGCTGGCGTTGAACGAAGAGGTGGAGGAGAAATAACCTGAGGCATCAGACGGCTAATCCTCTGCGGTGGAGTAAAACCACTGGCAAGCATACGCGAAAAGCAAAAATGGTCCAAATGCCCCGTCTTCCCACAATACGAACAGCGAAGATTAGCTCGCATCTGCTGAGCGGGCGGCGCTGAACGCCTAGGAGGAGAATCTGCTCGCGGCCTCTTCCGAGAAAAGGTGCACCCTGAAAGTCAGGTCGCGGCCTAGGAACCATAGGTGCTCGCATACGGGACACCCTGTCCCCGTCCTGCTCTGCACGCAAGGACATGCTCACCAACTCCGCATAAGGAGAAATGCTAGCACAATAAATCTTCGATCGGATCTCAGGCCTCAATCCCTCAGAAAAGCACCGCATCCTCATTGACTGATCGCCCAGAATCAAAGGAACATACTGACCTAGCTCAGTGAACCGGTTCTCATACTCCGTCACTGACAGCCCTCCCTGGCGGATGCGAAGGAACTCACTCTCCTTCTCATATCGGTACGTAACCGGAAAATACTTCTCGTGGAAGCGTGCCTCAAACGCCTGCCATGACCACTCAAATCCTTCCTCGATAGTGCGAAGAACACCGTCCCACCACAGACTGGCCTCCTTCTCAAACATGAAGGAGGCAAGCTCAACCTACTTAACCTCTGAACAATGCAGCGGTCTCAGCATCTTAGAGATGAGATCAATCCAATACTCGGCCTCCTCGGGTCTATGAGAACCCGCAAATGTAGGAGGTCGTAAGCGCTGGAATCGCTCAAAAGTGCCGCTCGCACTGGCGCTCCCAGATGGGGGCATAGGTGAAGCAGGAGGAGTCGCCCCCACTGACTGAGCAAAGATGCCAGCCATGAAAGATAGGAACTGCTGCTGCTTCTGAATCTGCTGCTGCTGCTGCATCAACAGCATCATCTGCTCAAACCTATCAGACGGTGGAGCAGATGAAGATGCACGGCTCGGCTCAGGAACCGAAGGCGTGATTGGAGGAGCTATAGGTGTTGGCCCAACACCGGCATGAGACGGGCCTGTCTGTGGATCTGACTGGCTATCGCTCAAGGGAGGAACCCCAGCAAGTGACTCAACCAAGGAGAGACGGGCCAAAGACTTCGAACCCTTAGGAGGCATACCCTACATTCAACAGAGGATGCAACCTGTAAGATTCTACGTCCACATAATCCATCCACACAGCATTCACAGCACAACTTCAAAGATAAACAACATGCATTCCATTAAACAAAATCATCGCAATACATGTAGTGCAGCATTACATGAATCACGACAGGGAAAGCATGTGAACTACAACATCTAACACTTCAAACAACAACAAACAACTACAACCAACTTCAACTACAAAGCCAACAATGGCTACACACAGAAAGAAACAACAAATAAAGCAAAGGACGGCTTCAATGACCACTACTCGTCGGAATCAGGAGATGGAGGCGGGGCACCCTTATCCTAAAAGCAACACAGGATAGACTTCAGAGTTCGAGTCACCTTCTTAAACTTATGCTTCACAAGGCCTCGAAGATCCATGATATCTTGGCGTAGAACAACCTGCCCTTCCTCAAGCCGAGCAATACGGGCATCCCTAGCAGTCTGATCTGCGCTCTGCTCTGGTGCCACAGGAGGAGAGCTCTCACTCATATCCTGTGCCTCAACCTCTTCCTCATCCTGCTCTGTTTCTTCTTCAATCTTAGCACCACCTTCAGCATAACTCTCATCCTCATCACTCTCTGATTCATCCTCACTCTCTGAGGCCTGTCGACTAGAACTAATTTCCATCTGCTTAAGGGTCGTCAGATTAATATGACGAATAGGAACCGGTTTCTTTGCTCCAAGCCTATAGCCAAAGTCATGAGCAAGCTTACAAATGAGTCGGGCAAAAGGAAGGGATTCGATCCTCTTAGTCGAACGAGCGATAGGGATAATCTGACGTAAGATGTACGTCGGCACACACAACTTCGCTCCTTGCCCCAACTGATACAGAAAATCTACCATCAGGCGTGTACACTCGCTGCGATTACTCCACCTCGGATATACATTGAACGTACACATGTGGTGAAGTAAGTGGAAGTTGTCTGTCATATTGGTAGCTAGAAGACTTCTATTCAGCTGCCACTCGACCAGACGACCATACAAGAGCCGGGTGCGACGATCCCTCTCACGCATACTGTTCAAATTCTTCTCACTGGCATGCACCTCACCAAGTGGCACATTCAGGAGTCGGGATATTAAAGCGACGTTGACCGTGGCCTCTCGACCGCTACCACAAGGAATCTTGAACTGTAGAGGCTCCAGCGAAGGATCACGAATATTGGCTTAAAAAGCTTGAACAGTACTTGCATTCGCGCGATACTCACCTACAAACAAGGGACACAAACCAGCCTCTTCCAGGCGCTCCAACAACAGAAACTCACCATATAGCCGTGGATCAACATGAGCCTCAAAAAGGACTCTACGGCCTTCATAGACTCCATGCGACAACTTCGCCAACAAGATTCTACCAATGGGAGCTTGAGGATCAAGGTCCCGCTTGGTCTGGAATTCACGAGTGGCAGTCGTGCTCGCGACGACACCTCTTGGCCTCCGTGCACGGGTTGGGCGGCTAGGCCCGGCTTCATCCACGTGCGCTCTCTTCTTCCCCATCAAAGAAAGAAGGGTAGAAATGGAAAAGATGGCCGTGATAAACTCAAAGAGGGCAATGAGAAATGAGAGAAAGAGAGAAATAGGAAGGATGGTGAAGCTTCCACACATTTGAGATCCCAAAAGAGGATTTAAGATCCCAAATGAGAAGAAAAGGAAAGGTAAACAACAATGGGGGTGAGGGTTTTGAGATGGGTGGATAGGGTGAGCACGAAAATGAAAGAAGAAGAAGATTTGGAAGAGATTTGGAGGAGTTTAGAGAAGAACTTGAAGGAAAGGAGAGCTAGGGAGGATGAGTTATGAAGGAAGTAGGGTTTAGAAGAGGTTTAAACCAGCAAACTGTGGAAGGGTGGGCCACACTAGGCCATACACTTGTCGGCCCGAGCCGGCCCGCCCGGCCTGGCTCACTGATCGGCGAGGCCTCGCCGAACCGGTGATGACATCGCAGGTCTCTGGACCTTTTGGCGATGGCTCACCGATTGGGTGAGGTCCTCCTGGTCCCTTAGCTCCAAAAAGATGTGGGTCCCCCCTGGGCCCCACTGAAAATGCCCCGATCGGCCCCTTTGCTTGGTTCAACGCCTATCGGGCCATTCGGGCAGAAATCTGATACAAACAGAGATTTCTTGAAGGTTAAAGGGTTGAAATGGGATGATAAACCATCTAAACTTATTAATAGATGGTCTAGGAGAGGTTTCGGGTCACTGTGTATGATCAGGAGGGAGCACAGACTCGATCTCGGCGATCGTTTTCAGTAAACTTTCGCTGATAGAAGCAACGGAGCACAAACACACAATCTACGATAAACTGGCACCCAAATACACTAAAGTGGCGACAGCGTGCGGTGTGTGACCATAACCCAGGTCCGGTTTAATCCAAATCATGCTCTGATACCAACTTGTAACGCCCTAAAATTCGGGGGTCGAGCATAACTCAGCTCCCGAGTTTCAAAACATCACTTATGCAACATATTGAATGATGGATGTATGTTGTCTGTATTAGTGCATAAATCATGGAATAGATTAAGCCAAGAACAAATATAATTCAGGGATAAGTGAAGAACGCAAGCGGAAGACTTAATGAAATATATGTGTACATGTGCAAATCCCTGAAATACATATACATACCAGGTCGTATTATAAGTGTTGCTATCAAAATTACAAGTATCAAATTTCATCATTTAATTCCACAAAGAAATCCCAGCATCCCTCACATCAGAACAAGGCTCACTAGAACCCGTTTGAAAATTGCATAAAAGAGAAAGCAGCCTCATCATCATCGATCTCCGGCTCTGCCTCAAAGGTTGCATCAACATCTGCAACATCAGTAACTAAGACAGAGTCTGGTGGGTGTTTAACACCTCCCCAGAATGTGGGAGTGAGTGATCAACTCACTGGAACAATATATCAAAGGTTAACATGTTATCAGTTCAATCACGCAGTAATGATAAAGCAGAACAATTAAACATGTCCTAAGTACTCTTGTTAATGCAAGGATGTATGAAGAATGATGCGTGCCCTCACACGTACACCCTCAGCATCTTCATCTTACGTTACGCATGACACCACCTCAAAGTGCGCCACGTCTACAAAGCACATGCAAATGCAGTGCATGAATATGGTTACCAAGTTGTTATTAGTCCTTTTCATACAGCAGGATTGGGAAGCTAAGGTACCTTCCTCATATCACCATCCAAACAGTGATCCATTCTAGGGTCATCAGTCTTAGACATCTCATACGATCATATGGTTTCAGGTCATTGCAAAGGGCTCGTCACCAATCAATGCACGCCTATCATACCTTCGTTACTACACTAAGGCTTGTCACCTCAATGCGGTATCCAGGCATGCTCGAGGTCACTACAAAGGGCTCGTCACCAATCATTGTAGGCCGACAGTACGAATATAGTGTCCCATACCACTATAATCGGCTCACGAGTTTAGTTGCTCACTGGTCACTACGGGGAGGCTCGTCACCCCAGCGTAGGCCGACAGCTCGACCACGGTGTCCCATACCACTATGTTCGGCTCATGAGTCTTAGCGGATTAAGGTACCATGGTTAATAGGATTTCATCGGTAAGTTTGATACCCTAGATTCAAACAATAGCGTCCATACATGGTGAACATACATCGGACAATCGGGTTACTTGACGAACTCGACTAGCACGAGCGCACGTTGGGTTGAACGACATAGAGTGCGCAAACACTCCGCATGGCCAAACCACTGCCGACAACTCTAATACGACTCGGGTTCGTCTAATCACGTCCTACGTGGCGAAAGCAACCTCAGCCATGAACTTAAGGCCGATTACCAATTTCCTGGACTATTCATAGTCCCACACACATTCCACTACAACAGATATTCATATCTACAATTTAGAATAGTAATGGAACAACAACTAAATTACATGGTATGTGAGCATTGAAGAATATCAACTCAACATGAATTTAAACATAAGAAATACTTGAAATTAAGCAGCAAGGAATGTAACTTGCATGAAGGAAATCATACATACTAGTGGGAGAGTTGAGAATCACTTCTCAACGCCCATATTAGATTGATATATCACATTTTAGATCATTCGAACATTTCTACAAACACTTAGAATACATAATACAACATACATGACGTATGTTGAAATACACACATTTGGACAATTCCTTTTACCAAGGGGTTGTCGCACATACATCTAGCATAAGTACACGACAAATAATCATGGCAAACACATGTTCATATTTTATACATATACGGTACTTTATACATACACGTAGAATACACAAACCTCAATATATCACATGCATATCAGGAACGCAACATAAACATAACATTTGGCACGTGAAATCTCATCTATAACAAGAATAAATCATTCACTGGCATTGAAAGCCTTGAAAACCATAACCTATACGATTAAAGTCCGCACCTTAAACCAGAAAGAACACCGAACTGATTTCAGACGATATGTCTTCGTCAACAGCGACAGGATAACCTAAAGTAAGATTAGAAATGAGATACAACATCACAAAGACTATTCTAAGCTCTAACACAGATTAGGGTTAGGTTAACTTACCCAAAGATGAACTCAGAATCGTCGGAATAACGATTCTAAAGTGAAGGTTTATGGATGAAGAAGAACAGGAAAGAATCTAAGATGATTCACCAACTTCTCTCTCGCTTTCTCTCTCTTTTCCTCTCTCTTTCTTAGCTAGGGTTAGGAAATTCGTATGGAAAAGAGAGTTAGGGTTTTAGGGTCTATAAATAGGCCTAACATTGATGAAAATAACCCAGGGCCAAGGTATACGTAGGGTATAACCAAAACAAGTCTCTCTCGATCCAACGAAGCACTTCCGGTGGGCCTATTACCACGAAAGTTCGGACTTAAGTTCACTGACCATGGATCTAGGTCAAGCTGAGTTTTCGTACCGATCGGATCTTCAGATCAGTCGTGGCGGACTAACTCAAATCAACGGTCACCGAATCTCGATCTGGCCCACAAGCACAAGGACATGCCTGGGCCACCTTCCCTGATCAGAGGGTGAAATTGGGTCAGAATCCAACGGTCAGATTGCTTAAAATCATCGTGCAAGCGACACGACTCAGATTTCATAAAATCTTAATTAATTTCCAACCGTTCTCACACTCTTCACTCCGGACTCAATCAAATCGACCCAGAACATCATCTGGACTTGATTTTTGAGGTGATGGTCAAGCCCAACATGGTGACCACAACAGCCTAAGATCATCGCTATCGGACTTTCGACGCGCGGTCCAGGTCCGATCCAGAACTTTTAAAAATTCCCAAGAGCAACTGGCTTTAGCGATGAATTCCAGATTTCAGAGTAACCTAGCGCTAATTATTCTACAGATTTTGAGTCATGCAGATCAAATTTAAAGTGATTGATGCAAATTTTACAAGCAATCGAGTTAAGCGCTAATTACGCCAAAAAAGCTTCTAAGGAAAATAGAGGCAGTACTCGGGTCTTGGCACAAAATTTCAGGGTCAGTACACCCACCTTGGTGTATTTATTTCAAATCTCCACCATCCAGAGATCTTTAGACAGTGCGGTGGGAACCACCTTCATATATGTGGTGTGGGGCGCGCCATAATGTATATGTTTTATATCTAAGCCATCCATCCATTGGACGGCAGCGTGTGGGGCCCACCCTGTATTAATGCATGTGCATCCATCCGTCTAACTGTTTTGCCATGTGGGACAGAGCTTGATGTACGCGTTACATCCAAACCCTTCATCCATGGAAACCCACTGCGATGATCCACACCGCCCATTTGTGTGGGCCTGACCATGATGTACGTGTATTGTAAACGCCGTCTAGCAGTTAGGCAAGTGCTGACAGTGTTGTCCAATGTTTGGACGCTGCTGTCCAATGTTCGGACAATGTTGATTTACATAGACAATGTTTCGCAGTGCTGAACATCATTAGAGTGCCATGTGCCCCATAGAATGATAATGTACAGTGATACACATGTTGCACGTGCAACTATTGAAATGATTTTAGGTGTAATCCCAGCACCCACTTGAGGCCCCCTTTGATATACCTCTGGCCCATCTGTGAGGCCCACCTTGATATAATTGTAGCCCATTTATGAGGCCCATTAGTGCGGCCCATTGATGTAGCCCACTTGATGTGTATGAGGCCCAGGTACAGGGCTCACCTATGATGTATATTAGGCCCATGTGATAGGGCCCACCTGTTGTGTATTTGAAGCACATATGTATTGTGGCCCATTATGATGTGTATTAGGCCCATGGCGTGTGGCCCATTTGATGTATTCGAGACCCCGATGCATGGCCCATTTGATGCATACGAGACCCATTTGTAGGGCCCACATGTTATGTAATTGAGGCCCGTGAGAAGGGCCCACCCATTGTGCACATGAGGTCCATTGGTGCGACCCATTGATGCGGCCCACTTGTTGTATTTGAAGCCCATGGGTTGTGACCCATCATGATGTGTATTAGGCCCATGTGATACAGTCCACCGTGACGTGTATTAGGAACATGTAATGCGGCCCATAGTGATGTATATGTAACCCTTGTATGAGGCCCATGTGATGTATTTTAGGCCTTTGCATGAGGCCATGGGCCCACTATATGTTTGGCTCTATGTGGGCCACTCCTTAGGAGCAATGTTTGTTAAACGTCCACATTAATGGGTAATGATGGTTTAATAATGTCCACATTATGACATTCCTTTAGGCCTTGTTAGTCCGATTCCGATTCCGATTGTCGAGGCCGAGTCAAATTAACGAGGCCCATTCTAATTCCGATTGTCAAGGCCGATTGTCGAGGCCGAGTTTGAGTCCGATTGTCGAGGCCCATTCCGATTGTCAAGGCCGATTCCGATTCCGGGGCCCATTCGATTAGGAAGGGGTGTGAACTTACCTGCCCAAGAATAGGGGGCATAGCTAGGCTATTCGGCACTAGCTATGCCCCCTATTCTTGGGCGTGTAAGGTCACACCCCTTCCCAATCGAATGGGTCACGGAGAAATCAGCCAAGGTCTTCCTCTCCCCCACAAAGGAGTAAACGGTGCGAACTGATGAGATGGTCTGCTCGGCGATGCTCCTGCCTTGTTGTATTCATTTTGTATCTTTCTGGCCAGGCTCATCAGTATCCGACCATACATCAGCCCCGGTATGATAAGAAGCAGCACGAACGGGAATGCTACTAACGCCATCCTCCACAGCATGAGGAATGCCACTACATAGCTCCCTATGAATGTTGCGACGTTCACCACAAAATTGGGTACCTACAACCCATTCGGTCCACCGAATATGAGTGAAGGCCATTCACATGAAATCGTGGTGTTTTACCAATCCCACGTCAGCTGTGCCACAGTGCATGGATGAAATATTGGACTGCTAAATATATCTTCGCTTTTTTGTGGGACGCATCTGATGGACGTTTTGGATCTATTGCACTAATGGTTAGCAACTGTGCTTTCATTTTCCAGTTGGAGAACTGATCACTTGCAACCGACAGTGATCTACGTACCATTTGTTTTATGCCTTCAGAAATATTGTTTTACCTTGAAGGGGTGATTGCCTGTAGAGTCGGTTGTAGGTGATCAGTACAAGTTAATTTCTAAAAAGAAAATGTTTCAAGTACAACAAGTTAGACGACAGCGCACGGTCCACCCAGCAAATAACCTCCATTCTTTTTAAGTGCAAGTGCGATCCAACACTTCGACTAGGTTGGCCCCACCACGAGGATCATCAGCCCTATCTGCTTATCCAGTGGGCCACACCATGAAAACAATGTTTAGCCACTAATACACTACGAAATACAAGTTAATTTGGTTCACTCGATCAGTATATATAGCAGATTTTTTGTACAATGTGATCCAGATGGTGGGCCAACCTATTAGACGGGTTAGATGTCGCGCACACATGAAGACCTGGAAAGACCATAACTCAAGATTCAAACCTGTTGTACTAGAGACTTCTCGAAGTACCACCCATTTTAGAAAGGGGCGTAGACTGTAGAATACAACCGGGTGTATGTGATTTCTCATCATTAACAAAAGAAACTTAGGGAGCATTTGGCGCATGGGTTTAAAGGGGATTAGGTGGGAGTGGGTTTTAAGATCCCATGGAACATTACAAAGTCATGCTTGGGACTCACGTCAGGCATGGGTTGTGAAGCTCCTGTTGGGGATTTGTGCTGTGGAACCACACAGATCTAGATCTAGGATGGCAATACAATGGCACTAAGCAATTATA
This sequence comes from Magnolia sinica, assembly GCF_029962835.1. Lineage (NCBI taxonomy): Eukaryota > Viridiplantae > Streptophyta > Magnoliopsida > Magnoliales > Magnoliaceae > Magnolia > Magnolia sinica. The sequence continues at coordinate 36,292,841 of NC_080582.1, read as the reverse complement.
GAAGAACACAAAGTTTTAACGTGGAAAACCCTTACGCGAAAAAACCACGGCACAAAGCGACAGAAATCCACTGTGAAATAGAAATTACAAGAGAAAGGACTTACCCGATTCGAACAACCTTGAATCTCACCCTTGTTACACCCTTTGATAACCCTAGAACCCTTTAGAAAGCTTTTTCCCCCTTTAGAATAACCCTAGGGACCCTTATTTATTTTTTTGAAAACTCCCTTTCACATCCTTGTTGCGAAAGGACTCAAATCTGCAATCCGCACAAATTCAGAAACGAATCTGCGTAACTACGACTGGTCGTAGGATGGCCACGACTGGTCGTAGGACCCCTACGACCGGCCGAGCAATCCCTACGACCGGTTGTGAATCCCAGACACCAATGAAGAGAGCTCCCTGGACTTTAAGTCAAGTGGGCTACGACCCGTCAAGACGACCCCTACGACCGGTTGAGCAATCCCTACGACCGGTCGTAGGCAGTGAAGACTTTCTGACAACAATCTCCACCAAGTCTTCAACCTTCAACCGTGTAGCACCTTGACCTCTCCTCTTATCTCTTCATCGCATCATAGCTTCAATCAACGCTTCTCGTGTACACTCCATCCTTCTTTTACGCCATCGCCAAGCCCAGAGAAGTTGCACAGAACTTGAACTTCTCTGTAGGAATGACCTTGGTGACCATGTCTGCTAGATTCATGCTGATGTGAATCTTTTCCAATGTGACGCCTCCTTCCTCGAGCACCTGTCAGATAAAGTGGTGACGAACATCAATGTGTTTAGTACGTGAGTGATAAACAGAATTTTTAGCCAAATTGATAGCGCTCTCGCTGTCACAGTTAACCGGCACGGCCTCCTGCTGAAGTCCCAACTGATTTATCATGCCTCTGAGCCAAACACCTTTTTTAAACGCTTCCGTCACTGCCATATATTCTACTTCGGTAGTGGAAAGAGTCACCATGGACTGAAGCTTCGACATCCAACTGATTACTCCACCCGATAGTACAAACGAGTATCCTGAAGTAGACTTCCTGGAATCTGTACTGCCTACGTAGTCAGAATCCACATACCCTACCAACTTTGTCTCTGTTTTCTCAAAAGTTAAGACGTAGTCTTTTGTACCTCGAATGTATCGAAGTAGACATTTCACCGCCTCCCAATGTTGCTTGTCGGGGTTTGACATGTATCTGCTCAAAACACCAACTGCCTGTGAAATATCCGGTCTCGTACAGACCATGGCATATATTAAACTGCCAACCGCATTCGAATAGGGCACATAAGATATAACTTGCTTTTCCTCATTGGATTTAGGACATCGTTTTGAGGAAAGCTTGAAGTGAGCCATGTGGGGAACGCTTACCGACTTTGCCTGATCCATCCCATACTTGATTAATACCTTTTCAAGGTATTTTGCCTATGATAACCAAAGCCTGCTCCTCTTCTTGTCTCTATGAATATCTATGCTGAGAACCATTTTTGTAGCCCCCAGATCTTTCTTCTCGAATGTCCCTGATAACTGAGTCTTCAGTACGTTGATTTCAGACATATCATGATAGGCGATCAACATATCATCAATATACAGTACTAGGATGATGAATTTTCCATTACTCAGTGTCTTGTAATAGACACAGTGATCGTATTCACTCCAAGTAAATTTCTGACTCACCATGAAAGAATCAAATTTTTTATACAGCTGCCTAGGCGACTGTTTCAGGCTATACAACGATCTCATTAACCTACAAACCTTTTTCTCTACCCCTTTAACTTCGTAGCCCTCTGGTTGCTTCATGTAGATCCGCTCTTCGAATTTCCCATGCAGGAATGCAGTCTTCACATCCATCTATTCTAGCTCGAGATCATATTGGGCAACCGGCGCCAACACGAATCTGATAGATACCTACTTAACTACCGGTGTGAATATCTCTGTGAAGTCGATTCCTTCTCTTTGAGCATAACCCTTCACTACCAATCTTGCTTTGTATCTATCTTATTTCCTTTTGAATAACCACTTGCATTCGATCGCTCTTTGGCCCACGGGAAGCTCCACTAGCTCCCATGTGTGATTTTTGTGCAACGAGTCCATCTCATCATCCATCACCGCCTTCTACTTTTCTGCATTAGGCTCATCAAGAGCCTCCTGAATAATAGATGGGTCCCCCTCATCTGTAATGAGGGTATATGCAATATTAGAGTCGTCCCTGTATCTTGCCAGTAACCTGCGATCACGCGGTGGGTTCCTTCTCACAGGTGGCTGCTCCACCTGATCTTGTACCTCTGTCTTCGCATCTGTCTTTGCCTGAATATCATTTGTGTCAATCTGGACGTCTATGATCACCCTTCCTGGTTCATTTTTCTCCTCTTGATTATTCTTATGAAATAGAGAGCTTTCATCGAATCTGACGTTACGGCTAGTGATGACCTTGTGTGTGACCTTGTTGAATAACCTGTAACCTTTCACACCAATGCCATAGCCAACAAAGATATACTTTTTGGCCCTATGGTTTAACTTATATCTCTCAACTGATGGTACATGAGAGTAAGCCTCACAACCAAATATGCGTAGATCTGAATAGTCAAGTTTCTGACCACTTCATACTTCCTCTGGGATTTTACATTCAATTGCCATTGAAGGAGAACGGTTCACTAAATAACAAGCCATGTTAACGGCCTCAGTCCATAGGTCCTTGTCCAACACAACATTACTTAACATGCATCTGGCCCTCTCCAAGAGAGTCCCATTCATTCGCTCAGCCACACCGTTTTGCTCGGGTGTGTGGCGCACTGTGTTGTGCCTAATGATCCCTTCATTCTTGCAATAATCATTAAACTCAGTAGAAGTAAATTCTCCACCATTGTCAGTCCTTAAAACCTTTATTTTTCACTCTGACTGTTTTTTCACCATTGCCTTCCATTACTTGAATATGGTGAAAACTTCGAATTTACGTTTCATGAAGTAAACCTAAAATTTCCTGGAGTAGTCGTCAATGAATGAAACAAACCATGACGACCCCCTAATGGAAACTTCTGGTAATGGCCCCCATACGTCAGAGTATACATAATCAAGCACTCCCTTACAAACATGTTTTCCAGATTTAAAAGACCATCTAGATTGTTTACCATATATACAATGCTCGCATATATCTAAATCAGAATTTTTAAAAACTGAAATTAAACACTGATCAGAAAGTACGTTCATGCCCCGCTCGCTCATGTGGCCCAGACGAGCATGCCATATACGTAGAGATGTGGAGTCTGCAATAGCTGTTGCCGTTCCACTTGCTGAAGTGCTTCCAATCAACCTGTAAAGGTTTCCATGCCTTTGCGCTCTCATAACCATGAGTGCCCCTTTTGAAACTTTAAGGACATCATCAATACCAGTGAACTTGCACCCTATAGCTTCGAGTGCACCAAGAAAAATTAGACTTTTCTTCATATCTGGAACGTGCCTGACGTCAGTCAAGGTACACTCCATCCCATCAAACATCTTGATACTCACTGTGCCAATAGCCACAACATTACATGTATTGTCATTGCCTACAAAAACCTGTCCACCATCACATTCCTTGTAACTAGTAAACCAACTCTGATGAGGAGTCATGTGATAAGATGCTCCTGTGTCAAGTATCCACTCGTCTTTATGATTGTTGTGTAAGTGACTAATCATGGAAACAGACAACGTCACCAGCACTTGATTCTTCATTAGATGTGACGACATTGGCCTCCTTGGAAGAAGTTGCTAAATTTTCTTTCTTCGTTTTAGGATTTCTATAATCTTTCTTTATGTGTCCAGACAATCCACAATTTCAACACTTTAATTTTTCTTTGCCCTTGCCCTTGGATTTGGATCTAGGTCTTGAGGATCCTGTACCTCGCTCAGAATCTCTACCCCTCATAATCAGTGCCTCAGAAGATGCCCCCATGTTACTGTTTAACTTTCTCATAGCCTTTCCTTGAAGGGCTGAGATAATGGTGTCAACACTTAGGGTTTTATTTGCAGTGCACATCGTGTCCCTGAAAGACTCGTATGATGCACGAAGAGAATCCAACAATATACATGCCTGTTCCTCGTCTTTAACCACTTCCTCCATATCTAGTAATTTGCACATCAATTTATTAAAGTTGCTGATATGGGCTTTTAGATCTTCACCCTCTGCCATCTTAAAGGAATAACATTGTAGCTTCAAGTGTAGGTGATTTTTAGAAGACTTCTTTGCATAGATGTTTTCTAACTTTGCCCACAAACCAGCCATAATTTTCTCCCTCAAAACATTATAGAGAACCTCATCCGTGAGACACAAATGGATAGAGGCTAAAGCATTGCTATCAAGGTTTTCCCATTCATCATCTTTCATGGTAGATTTTCACTAATCAAGATCCTTAATCTCGCCTTGCTTGGTTAACAGGATAATCATCTTAACCTTCCATAACTCAAAATTATTTTTGTTCGAGTACTTCTCAATATCAAACTTGTCGTTTCCCATTATTACTAATCCTATAGATTCAGATTTGTGCCCCAACGATTTCTCTGATACCACTTGTTGGGGATTTGTGCTGTGGAACCACACAGATCTAGATCTAGGATGACAATACAATGACACTAAGCAATCATAGAAGAACACAAAGTTTTAATATGGAAAACCCTTGCGGTAAAAAATCACGGCACAAAGCGACAGAAATCCACTATGAAATAGAAATTACAAGAGAAAGGACTTACCCGATTCGAACAACCTCAAATCTCACCCTTGTTACACCCTTTGATAACCCTAGAACCCTTTAGAAAGCTTTTTCCTCCTTAAGAATAACCCTAGGGACCCTTATTTATAGTTTTAGGAAACACTCGTCTGCATCCTTGTTACGAAAGGACTCAAATCTGCAATCCGTGCAAATTCAAAAACGAATCTGCATAACTACGACTGGTCGTAGGACCCCTACTACTAGTCGAGCAATCCCTACGACCGGTCGTGAATCTCGGACACCAATGAAGAGAGCTCCCTGGACTTTAAGTTGAGCGGGCTACGACCGGTCGAGACGACCCCTATGACCGGTCGAGCAATCCCTATGACCGGTCATAGGCGGTGAAGACTTTCTGACAACAGCTCCTTCTTGGAGTCTACACCCAGGCAGGGGATTTTTACAATCCGGCTATGGATTTTGTGTGCTTAGTGGTCGGTGCTATGTGGGGCTCACCATGATGTATGTGGTTTATCCATGCCGTCCATCCATTTTGAAATATAATTTTAGGGCTTTTTCACAAAATTGAGGCAGATATAAATCTTAGGTGGACCATACCATGGGAAAACAGTAGTGATTGAATTACACCATTAAAAATTCCCAGGGCCAACTATAACGGTTATTTGACATCTAACTTGTTCATTAGGTCATAAAGACTTGGATGAAGGGAAAAAATAGTTATCAGCTTGATCCAAAACTTTTATGGCTCCCAACAAGTTTTTAATTGTGGACATTCAATCAACACTGTACGATCCAGTTGAGATTTGGATCAAACTCATTTTTAGGCTTATACCATAAAATGATCTGGAAGAATGGGTGGATGGCATGGATGAAACACATACATCATGGTGGGGCCCATAGAGCACCAACCAATAGTGGCAAGGTGAGTAGCAGATCCATTTCCATTCAAGACGTCTTCTCTTCCAAACACAAAGTGGGACGGCCTCCAAGCCATGGGATTACATAACAATGCTTGACACAATGTAATTATTAGGATGAAATTACCAAAATGTAATGATTACACTGTGTCATGTCAGAGATTGTCATCTAATCCCATGGCTTGGAGGCCATGCCGCTTCATGTTTGGGAAACAGATGGGATCTTGCCACTACCGGTTGGTGCTCTATGGGCCCCATTATGATGTATATGTTTCATCCATGCCGTTCACCCATTCTTCCATGTCATTTTATGGTATGAGCCCAAAAATGAGTTGTGGTGCATTTGAGGGCCAGGCGATGGAGCCCACTATTATGTATATTGGGCCCATGTGAGAGGCCCATCGTGATGTGTATTAAGCTCTTAAGTAAGGCCCTTGTGCGAGACCATGGGTCCACTATATATTAGGCTCTATGTGGGCCATTCTTAGGGGACAATGTTGGTTAAATGTCCACATTGTTGAGGCTGATTGTTGATACTGATTATGAGTATGTGACAGCATAGCATCATGATACATACCCATACGCATCATCTGCTTGTTTGTTATGAGATGTGGTTGACCATTGCATATGTCATTGGGCAGGTTGTTATGAGACTCCCTGATAGGCGGATGCTATCTCACATGAACACACAGTATGCGCAGGATTGATGCATGATTGGATTGTACGACTCATGCATCTTACATTATGTGTTGTGATTACTATATGCCCTAGTGACATCAGGGCTGTGACCTCCACAGGCATGTCGTGGATGGCTCGATGACATACCAAAAATTTTTAGTTCAAGCATCTTGGCACTTTGGATGTCTATGAGGTGAAAGTCCCTAAACTTACGTGGCCGAGAGACGCCCCGACGTCGAGACCAAATGGATACATGAGCGCCTGAGTGCTGAATACCAGGAGGCCACATCTCATACTATATCGTGGTCGGTAGCGAGGGGGTGTGGCCTTACCTACCCGAGAATAGGGGGCATAACTAGGCTGAGTTTGACTAGCTCGTGAATGGGTCCACTATCGACGTGCCGAATAGATATTGGCTGACTACTGGCTAGGCGGATAGTGAGGTCTTTTCCACTTGCATGGTTGCACGTCACTGGGCGGTGATTTACATGTAGAGTGTACTAGACCACGGTGATGATCCACAGATCTATAGTACTGATTTGTGGAGGAGTTTGTAACGCCCTAAAAATTGGGGGTCGTATATATACTCGACTCCCAAGTTCCTGGGTGTCACTTATAACCGATTTTTACTATAATTTGCATTTAATCAAATGTAAAGGCACAGCATGGAATTACTTGGAACATGAAGTACAACCACAACTAATCTGCTGAAATGAAAGAAGTCAAATACATATACAAATCCAAAAGAACATAAGTGGGTCGCACAAGGCGTTGCCCAATAAATCACAAAAGAATGATATATCCAAAAAATAAAGCTGAGTCTAACACTCGGCGATCCAAGTCCACTCGCAAACTCTGCGGTGAACCGCCCATCAACTGGAAGTAGGACAATTCCTCCTCCTCATCCAAGCTCGCGTCGTAAGGCTTCTCGTACTCGGCATCACTTGCAACTACTGAAGAGTCTAGTTGGTGTTTTAAAACACCGTCCCAGAGTGGGAGTGAGTGATCAACTCATTGGGTACTATTAGACTTAAGTTGTAACAAGCATCAGTTATAATAATAATTTAATGAAAAACAATCATTCACAAATACCTAACTAATCTTATTAATGCACATGCATGGTGGATGATATGATGTATGCCCTCGCCACAACTCTCCCTCTAGCGACTCCGTCTAACGATCGCGTATGTCAACACTCCCACAGAGCGACCTCGACTGCCGAGTCGCTAACCTAGCTAATGCCGTGCAATGATGATATTAATCGGGTTCTTAGTTAAGTCCATTCATCCAGCAAATTTGGGAATTTGATACACACCACGTATCAAATGCCCTAAACGAGTTGCGAGGCCAAGACTCCCCAATGTGTAAGGCCAAGACCCCGCGATCCTTGATCCCGTCGGGTTCCCCGTCCCCGACTTCAAGCACACGGGGAGTGCTAAGAGAAAGGGATTGCTCGCGGTCACTACGGGGAGGCGCGTCACCCCAGCATAGGCCGACAGCTCGGACACAGTGTCCCATTTCACCATGCTCGGCTCACGAGACTGTGGATCAATATTCCATCCAGTATTGATGGAATACAACGGTGGTAGGGTGTTCCAGATTCCATACATAAGTGAGCAAACATGGTTAACGAACAAGGTTGGACAGTAAATAGGATAGACCGCATGAGTCAGGCGAGCACGTGACAGATGACATCGAGCACAAGAGGCCCATGTAGTCGAGCTATTGCCGCCCACACACACCAGCCCAAAACCATGGGTTTAGCCTTGGGTAACCCTACCAATGGGGCTACCGTCTCTTCTCAAGTTTCCTAACCAATCCAAGGATTTGAGAATGGCTCTTAACATGCCAACCATTAAGGATATCATCTAGCATACAGTATCATGTTCACATACATCTCAACATATGATTCAATTACTCCTAGCAAGCAACCTACAACATCATGAATAATGTGCATGTGAGTGGTGTGGATTTGGGAGGAAGTCAAGCACTTCCTACACCCCAAGGGATCAATTACACAATAACAATGAATCATACACACTAGGAAGCAACACATATGAGAGAAATCAACCCAACATGAGCTTGTAATCATTCATATACCAAATCATATGAGAGGTAATATCAACATCAAATGAGAGCTAAAACATGTAATTCCATATACTTCCAACAACATACCATTCCTAGGTTTCCTCTTGAATCTTCAATACAACATCCCAAAACAAACAAAATCATTAAACTCCTACTACAATTGGTGCTAGACCACCTAAGGATAATAGTCCGCACCTATGGATCGTTGAAGACGTTAAGAAGCGATCTAAGATTGCCAAACTCGCGGGTCGATTCGTAGAGATCCTGAGCTAAATGAACTTGCATGTTAAGATTGCAAGCATTTCCTAGCTCAACCCCAAAGATTAACAAAAAGGATGGGTGCTTACCTCTCCATTCGGATGGAAGTGGCTTATAGTTGTGGATATGGGAGGGGGAAGGTATTTCTCTAAGGTTCCAAGCTTCCTTAGGCCCCACCTCCTACCACACACTCCTTTCCTTCCTTCTTCCTCTCTCTTTCTCCTCCTTTCTCCTCTTTCTCTTATACCTTTTCTCTCTTCTCTCTTTCCTTCTCTAGGGTAAAATCGTATGGGGAGAGGGGTGCCCAAAAGAAGCCCCTTTTATAATGCCAGATTTGGTGCAAATGGCCCAAAGTGTTGGGTTTTTACTATACTAGACCTATGGGAGGGTCTTTCTAAGCTCTAGGGCCTACTATGGGGTGTACAAGTTGATATACACCGTAGGATGGTTAGCCTTAATGATGATCTTCGTATGGATACCATTGGCCCACCATTTGGATGCGCCGATCAACAGATATGATTAGAAGTCTGTTCAACGGTCACAGATAGTCGATCGGGGCCGCGGCTATACGGATATGAGCAGGGAAATATTCTTACTCCATGTGTGAAGTTTGGTCGCAAAACGACGGTATGAAATCCTCAACTTTGCATAAGAGTGGAAGACTCAATTCACTTAAGTTCCAGCTCCTATCTTTAGGGTATTTGCGCTTCTTATGCACTCGTCCTTCGGCTCAAGTTGAGTGGTTGTGGACACTACCCAGGTCCGACTCCTGCGATGGACGTCAAGCCCAGTAAGACGGACGTTTCTTTATAGTTTTAGGACTAGTGGCCCACCAATGAGCGGTCTAAGGCTTGTTTGGAAAATCAGGACATTTGTAAAATGAATTGGGTATTGAGATTCCTCGTGGGTGATGATTAGGGTTTAGATTAATTATGTTCATAGTGTGGCCTATTTATAACTAGTGAAAATGGAGATTTACTCATGATTACTCTAAGCCATCGGTTTTAGGCTAAAAGAGTAACGGGGTTGATTTGGTCTATTATTCAAGATTCGTGCCTTATCTGACTCTGCTCGATTAAATCTTTAATTTAGTCATGCTTGCCTTGATTAGTTAGCGAAGGGTTGGTTAAATTTGGGCCCTCTGGCCTTAAGTTTCAATGAATTCCCATAATGGCCCTCTAGGACTCCTCATTAGCTTTGGGGTAGACTCAACATCCCCTTGGCCCCCAAATTTGGTGGGTAGGTGCCTTATGGCCCAATAAGGTGCCATATAAAATTTGGAAATAAGCGGATGAACGGATATGGGGTCTAAGTAAACGATTCTGGCCTTTAAATGGCCCTTGGGGACCATTCTAGTGATTAGAGCGGTTCTGGTGACCTTTTGGCCATGAAACTTATAAGATACGTGCTCCATGGCCTGATGAAGGGCCATGCAAAATTTGGGGACGATCGGATATGGGGTTTGGTTGCGCAGGTTTGATTTACGATCAACGGTCACCGTTCCACGATCGGGTCTCAGAGTTTGTGGACGGGCATAGAAAAATACATTAGACCCTCATCGTAAATTATGAAAAAATCCGATGGTTGAAATGTCTTACATCTCAGTTTTATTTACATGTGTCAGATTTCAATTTTGGCATTGGTGGGGCGCATCTGGCAAGTGACAGATTCCACTTCTGGTTGTCCAGTGGGTCCGTGGCCAGCGATGGTCCCCAAGCCCAGTGAGATCTATGCTCCCCTAAATTTTTATAATTTTTTGACCTTCCTGTGTCGCGGTATAGCCCGCACAGGCTGTCGCTAGGTGTAAACGACCATCTGGTTTGGAGGCCCGCACCAGGTTCTATCAGGACCCGTCTGGTCTATTCAATTAGGCTAATATTGGTCTAATTTATTTGTGATACCTTTCTATGAGTGGCTTAAACGAACGATCCTGTGGTAAATCCTATGTGGACGCCTCAGGACACTGTTCTGGTTGGGCTGGAAGTTACACTATACTTGAAGTTCAAGTGATCGGGCGGATTGTAACACCCTGAAATTCGGGGGTCGAGCATAACGCAGCTCCCAAGTTCCAAAACATCACTTATGCAACATATTTAATGATGAATGTATGTTGACTGTATTACTGCATAAAACATGGAATAGATTAAGCCAAAACACAGATATAATTCAGGGATAAGTGAAGAAAGCAAGCGGAAGACTTATAGAAAAATATGTGTACAAGTGTAAATCCCTGAAGTACATAAACAAACTGGGTCTTATGAAAGTGTTACTTATCAAAATTATAAGTATCAAGTTATATCATTTAAATTCCCAAAAATAATCCCAGCATCCCGCGCATCAGACCAAGGCTTGCTAAAACCCGTCTGAAAACTGCATAAAAGAGAAAGCAGCCTCATCATCATCCATCTCCCGCTCTGCCTTAGAAGTCGCATCAATATCTGCAACATCAGAACCTAAGACAGTCTGGTGGGTTTTTAACACCTCCCCAGAAACGTGGGAGTGAGTGATCAACTCAGTGGAACAATAAGGCACTGGTTAACATGTTATCAGTTCAATCAAGCAGTAATGATAAAGCAGAATAATTAAATAAATCCTAAGTACTCTTATTAATGCAAGGATGTATGCAAAATAATGCGTGCCCTCACGCGTACACCCTCAGCGTCTTCATCTTATGTTACACATGACACCACCTCAAAGTGCGCCACATCTACAAAGCACATGCAAATGCGGTGCATGGATATGATTACCAAGTTGTTATTAGTCCATTTCATACAGCAGGATTGGGAAGCCAAGATACCTTCCTCATGTCACCATCTAAACAGTGATCCATTCTAGGGTCATCAGTCCGAGACATCTCATACGATCATATGTTTGAGGTCGCAGCAAAGGGCTCATCACCAATCAATGCACGCCTATTACACCTTTACTACCACAGTTCGGTTCGTCACCTCATTGCGGTATCCAGGTATGCTCGAGGTCACTACAAAGGGCTCGTCACCAATCAATGTAGGCCGACAGCACGAATATAGTGTCCCATACCACCATAATCGGCTCACGAGTTTAGTTGCTCACTGGTCACTACAGGGAGGCTCGTCACCCCAGCGTAGGCCAACAGCTCGACCACGGTGTCCCATACCACCATGTCCGGCTCATGAGTCTTAGCGGATCAAGGTACCATGGTTAATAGGATGTCACTGGTAAGTTCGGTATCCTAGATTCAAACAGTAGCGTCCATACATGGTGAACATATATCGGACAATCGAGTTACTTGACGAACTTGACTAGCACGAGCGCACGTTGGGTTGAACGACATAGAGTGCGCAAACACTCCGCGTGGCCAAACCACTGCCGCCAACTCTAATACGACTCGGGTTCGTCTAATACGTCCTACGTGGCGAAAGCAACCTCAGCCACGACCATGAAGCAGATTACCGATTTTCTGGACTAATACATAGTCCCAAACACATTACACTACAGCAGATATATGAATTGAATGTAGAACAGTAAAAGAAACAACAACTCAAATCATGGTGCATAAGCACTTGAGGAATATCAACTTAACATAAATGTAAGCATATGTAATGCTTGAAATTAAACGACAAGGAATGTAACTTACATAAAGGAAATCATGCACATCAATGGGAGTGTTGAGAATCACTCCTCAACGCCCGTAATTAGTGTAATTAGTTACACTTTAGATCATTCATGCATTTCGACAAACACTTAGAATACATGATACAACATACATGACGTATGTTGAAAAACAAGCTTTTGGACAATTCCTTTTTCCAAGGAGTCATCACACATACATCTAACATACATACATGACAAATAATCATGGCAAACATAGGTGCATATTTTATACGTATACGGTACTTTATACATACACATAGAATATACAAATCTCAATATAACACATGCATATCAGGAAGGCAACATAAACACAACATTTGACATGTGAAATCTCATCCATAACAAGAATAAATCATTAACTGGTATTGAAAGCCTTGAAAACCATAACCTATACACTTAAAGTCCGTACCTTAAGCAAGGAAAGAATACCGAACTGATTTAGACGAGTTGTCTTCGTCAACAGCGCTAGAATACCCTAAAACAAGGATAGAAATGAGATACAACAACACCAAGACTAATCTAAGCTCTAACACAGATTAGGGTTAGGTTAACTTACCCCAAGATGAACTCAGAACTGTCAGAATAACGATTCAAAGTGAAGGTTCAAAGATGTAGAAGAACAAGGAAGAATCCAAGATGATTCACCAACTTCTCTCTCACTATCTCTCTTTTCCACTCTCTTTCTAAGCTAGGGTTAGAGAAAATTCGTATGGAAAAGAGGGCTAGGGTTTAAGGACTATAAATAGGCCTATTATTAATGAAAATAACCCCAGGGCCAAGGTATACGTAAAGTATAACCAAAACCTACCTCTTACGATCCAACGAAGCACTTCTGGTGGGCTAACTACCATGAAAGGTCGGACTTAAGCTCATTGACCATGGATCTAGGTCAGGCTGAGTTTTCGTACCGACCGGCTCTTTAGATCAGCATGACGGACCACTCACAATTCAACGGTCACGGAATCTCGATCAGGTCCACAAGCACAAGGATATGCCTGGGCCACCTTCCCTGATCAAAGGGTGAAATTGGGTCAGAATCCAACGGTCAGATAGCTTAAAATCATCGCGCAAGCGACACGACTCAGATTTCATAAAGACTTATTAAATTCCAACCGTTCTCACACTCTTCACTCCGAACTCAATCAAATCGACCCAGAACATCATCTGGACTTGATTTTCAAGGTGATGGTCAAGCCCAACATAGTGACCGCAACAGTCTAAGATCATCGCTATCGGACTTTCAACGCACAGTCCAGGTCCGATCAAGATCTTCCAAAAATTCCCTAGAATAACTGAATTTAGCGATGGATCCCAGATTTCAGAGTAACATAGTGCTAACTAATCTACAAGTTTTGAGCCATGCAGATACAATTTAAAGTGACTGATGCGAATTTCACAAGTAATCGAGTATAGCGTTTATTACCCCAAAAATAACTACTTAAGGAAAGATTAGCACAAAAATTTCTAAGGTCGTTACAATCTACCCCCCTTAAAGAAAATTTCATCCTCGAAATTCATACCTTCATAAATTCCTCAAGGATCAGAGGGTAGGTCTTCCTGACCTGAGCTTTAGATTCCCAAGTAGCCTCTTCCACACCATGATGCGTCCATAGCACCTTCACAAGAGGGATAACCTTGTTACGCAATACCTGCTCCTTCCTGTCGAGAATATGCGTCGGTCGCAGTACATAAGTGGCATCCTCACTCAACTGCATTTGCTCCCAACTGATAATATGCGAAGGATCAGGAACGTACTTCTTCAGCATAGAAACATGAAATACGTTATGCACGCCCACAAGAAGTGTGGGCAAAGCAAGGCGGTATGCTACCGCTCCCACTCGATCCAGAACTTGAAATGGACCAATAAATCTCGGCGTCAGCTTCCCCTTCTTACCGAACCGCAGAACTCCCTTCATAGGAGAGACCTTTAGAAAAACATGGTCTTCCACCTCAAACTCAAGCGGTCGACGCCTCATATCAGCATAACTCTTCTGCTTGCTCTGCGCTGTCAGAAGTTAACGTCGAATGATGTCAACCTTCTCTGAAGTCATCTGTACTAACTCCGGGCCAAGCAAACTACGCTTACCAATTTCTGCCCAACAATGTGGTGCTCTGCATGGGCGACCATACAACGCCTCATAGGGAGCCATGTCGATACTCGCCTGGACACTATTATTATACGCGAACTCTGCATACTGAAGACAATCATCCCAACTGTCCTTGAAATCCAAAACACAAGCTCGCAACATATCTTCCAGGACTTGATTCACGTGCTCCGTCTGCCCATCTGTTTGCTGATGAAACGCGGTGCTGAACTTCAGTTTCACACCCATCGCTTCCTGGATACGAGTCCAGAAGATAGATGTAAAACGCATGTCTCTATCAGACACAACTCCAGGGGAACTCCATGCAGACGCACTATCTCCTTGATATACAACCTAGCCAACTCATCTGCAGAGTAAGTGACTCTGATCGGTAAGAAATGCGCCGACTTCGTTAATCGGTCGACGATCACCCAAATAGAGTCATATCCCTTCCTCGTCCTCGGCAACCCAGAAATAAAATCCATAGAGATGAAATCCCACTTCCATTCAGCTATGGGCATGGGCTGCAACAACCCAGGAGGTCGACGATGCTCTGCCTTGACCTGCTGGCACGTGAGACAACGAGAAACAAATTCAGTAACCTGGACCTTCATATTGTCCCACCAATAACTTCTCCTCATATCCTGATACATCTTCGTGCTACCTGGATGCATCGCAAGTTTAGAACTATGGGCTAACTCGAGAACCTCCCATCTCAAGTCAGGGATGTCAGGAACACATAACCGGCCACGAAAATGTACGCCCCCATCAGAACTAACACTCCAGTTGGAGTTCTCACCTGTACCAACCCGCTGCCTCATCTTCACCAAAAGCTCATCATCTGCTTGAGCTGCAACGATCCTCTCGTCGATAAGGGGCTGTACACGAATGTGTGCGATAACCTCATACGGCTCAACCACCGTAAGCTTCTGCTCAAAATCGTGCACGAACTCCAACATATCCCACTCTGCTATCATCAGCGGAGTCGCAAACTCAATAGCCTTCTTGCGACTCAACGCATCTGCCACAAGGTTCTCCTTGCCCGGATGGTAAGAAACATCGAACTTGAAGTCCTTCAATGTTTCCATCCATCAGCACTGTCTCATATTCAAATCACGCTGCGTGAAAATATACTTAATGCTCTTGTGGTCGCAAAAGAGCTCGAACTCCTCACCATAGAGGTAATGTCTCTAAAGCTTTAATGCGAAGATGACAGCTGCATACTCTAGGTCGTACGCAGGGTAATTCTCTTCATGTTTCCTCAGCTGACGCGAAGCATAAGCAATCACCCTGTCCTTCTGCATAAGGACACAACCCAGGCCAACGTGAGAGGTGTTAGTATAAATAACATACTTAACCCCTTGCTCTGGCAATACTAGCATAGGGGCGGACGTCAACTTGTTCTTCAGCTCCTGAAAAGCTAACTCCGCCTGCTCATTCCAAGCAAACTTCAAATCTTTTCGTGTCAACTGCGACAACGGTCTGGCAATCTTCGAGAAGTCCTGAATAAAGCGTCGATAATAGCCTGTAAGACCCAGAAAACTCCTTACCTCAGTAACTGAACCAGGCTGCTTCCAGTCCTGCACTGCAGCTACCTTAGCAAGATCAACGGCTATTCCTTCCTTGGACACCACATGTCCCAGGAACTTGACTTCCTCTTTCCAGAAATCACACTTCTTGAACTGTGCGAAAATCTGATTCTTCCTAAGAGTATCCAAAATCGCTCTTAAGTGCTCCTCGTGCTCTGCCCGGCTCGCCGAATATATCAAAATGTTATCGATAAAAATAATGACGAATCGGAACAAGAATGGCCAAAACACCTTGTTCATCAGATCCATGAACACGGCCGGTGCGTTCGTCAGACCGAACGACATCACAAGGAACTCATAATGACCGAAGCTAGTCCTGAAAGCGGTCTTTTGCACGTCCCCATCCTTGACGCGCAACTGATGATACCATGACTGCAGATCAACCTTTGAAAAGTACCGTGCCCCCTTCAACTGATCAAACAGATCATCAATCCTAGGCAAAGGGTACTTATTCTTCACAGTTACCAAATTCAACCTGCGATAATCAATACACAATCGCAAGGAACCATCCTTCTTCTTCACAAACAAAATAGGTGCTCCCCAAGGAGACACACTAGGCTGAATAAAATCCAAATCCAGCAAACCATCTATCTACTTTCTCAACTCCTCCATTTCACTCAGAGGCATATGATAGGTGGGTAATGAAATGGGCGTCGCACCAGGCATAAGATCGATAGCAAAATCAATCTCACGCTGAGAGGTAATCCAGGAATCGACTCAAACACATCTTCAAATTCCCGAACTACCGGCGTACTAACTAACGCCACTCTCCAACAGAGAAGAATAATAATCAATATGAAGGGGGTAACTGACCTGAACTGGGAAAGTAACAGTCTCGCCCTCAGGTCCATGGATCCTCACTGATCTAGCTTCACAATCAATCTTAGCTCGCATCCTCATGAGCCAATCCATACCTATAATAACATCGTAGTGATAAAGCGGTGCGACTAAGAAATCAACACGGATCGATCCACTTCCAAGATCGACCAAACAATCCAAACAACGCTTGCCCAAAGTAGAGAAAATCCCCGTAGCCGTAGTAAGCGTCACTCCTTGCATAGGAAATCCACCATCAGGCGCGTACACTCACTGCGGTTGGTCCACCTTGGGTATACATTGAACGTAAATATGTGGTGAAGCAAATGGAAGTCGTTCGTCATGTAGGTAGCCAGAAGACTCCTATTCGGCTGCCATTCGACCAGACGAGCACACAAGGATCGGGTGTGATGATCCCTCTCACGCACACTGTTCACATTCTTCTCGCTGGCGTGCACTTCACCAAGTGGCACATTCAGGAGTCGGGATATCAAAGCAACATTGACAATACCCACTCGACCGCTACCATAAGGAATCTTGAATTGCAGAGGCTCCAGCGAAGGATTAAGAATATTGACATAAAAGGCTCGAATAGTGTTAGCATTCGCGGATACTCGCCTTCGAACAAGGGACCCCAACCAGCCCCTTCTAGGCGCTCCAACAACATAAACTCACCAAAGAGCCGTGGATCAACATGAGCCTCAAAAAGGACTCTATGGCCTTCATAGGCTCCATGCAACAACTCCGCCAACAAAGTCCTACTAACGGGAGCTCAAGGATCAAGGTCCCGCTTCGTCTGGAATTCACGAGTGGCGGACGTGCTCGCGGTGGCACCTCTCGGCCTCCGTGCACGAGTTGGGCGGCTCGGCCAGGCTTTATCCACGGGCACTCTCTTCTTTCCCATCAAGGAAAGAAGGGAAGAAATGGAAAAGATGGCCGTCACAATCTCAAAGAGGGCCATGAGAAATGAGAGAAAGAGAGAAATAGGAAGATGGTGAAGCTTCCACACACCTAATAGCCAAAAAGGGGAAGTAGGAGCTCAAATGAGAAGGAAAGAAAGGAAAATCAGCAATGGGAATGAAGGTTTTGAGATGGGGTGATGGGTTTGCACGAAAAATGGAAGAAGAAGAAGATTTGGGAGAGATTTAGAAGGATTTGGAGAAGGTTTTCAAGAAAGGGAGAGCTTAGGAGGGGAGCTTGTGAAGGAAATAGATGAAAGAAGGGGTTTTAAGGTGAAAACCATGGAGGGGTAGGCCACACAAGGCCTAGGATTCATCGGCCCATGCCGGCCTGACCTGCTGATCGGTGAGCCCTCGCTGGTCTCTGGACCTTCCGGCGATGCCTTGCCATTTTGGCGAGGTCCTCCTGGTCCCCCAAGGTCAAAAATATGTGGTTCCCCCCCCGGGCCCCACAGGAAATGCCCCGATCGGCCCCTTGCATGATTTGACGCTTATCGAGCCACTCTGGCAGAAATCTGATTCAAATAAAGATTTCTTAAAGGTTTAAGGGTTAAAAAAGGAAAATAGACCATCTATACCCATTAATAGATGATCTAGAAAAGGTTTCGGGTCGCTGTGTGTGATTAGGAGAGAGCACAGACTCGATCTCGGCGAAGGTTTTCAGGAAACTTTCGCCGATAGAAGCTACGGAGCACAAACACAAAATCTACGATAGACGCGTACCCAAATACGCTAAAGTGGCGACAACATGTGGTGTGTGACCATAACCCAGGTCCAATTTAATCCAGATCATGCTCTAATACCAACTTGTAATGCCCTGAAATTCGGGGGTCGAGCATAACGCAGCTCCCGAGTTTCAAAACATCACTTATGAAACATATTTAATGATGGATGTATGTTGACTGTATTAGTGCATAAAACATGGAATAGATTAAGCCAAAACACAGATATAATTCAGGGATAAGTGAAGAAAGCAATCGAAAGACTTATTGAAAAATATGTGTACAAGTGTAAATCCCTGAAGTACATAAACAAACCGGGTCTTATGAAAGTGTTACTTATCAAAATTATAAGTATCAAGTTACATCATTTAAATTCCCAAAAATAATCCCAGCATCCCGCGCATCAGACCAAGGCTCGCTAAAACCCGTCTGAAAACTGCATATAAGAGAAAGCAGCCTCATCATCATCTATCTCCCGCTCTGCCTCAGAAGTCGCATCAACATCTATAACATCAGAACCTAAGACAGAGTCTGGTGGGTGTTTAACACCACCTCAGAAACGTGGGAGTGAGTGATCAACTCAGTGGAACAATAAGGCACTGGTTAACATGTTATCAGTTCAATCAAGCAGTAATGATAAAGCAGAACAATTAGATAAATACTAAGTACTCTTATTAATGCAAGGATGTATGCAAAATGATGCGTGCCCTCACGCATACATCCTCAGCGACTTCATCTTACGTTACGCATGACACCACCTCAAAGTGCGCCACATCTACAAAACACATGCAAATGCGGTGCATGGATATGATTACCAAGTTGTTATTAGTCCATTTCATACAGCAGGATTGGGAAGCTAAGATACCTTCCTCATGTCACCATCCAAACAGTGATCCATTCTAGGGTCGTCAGTCCGAGACATCTCATACGATCATATGTTTGAGGTCGTAGCAAAGGGCTCGTCACCAATCAATGCACGCTTATCACACCTTTACTACCACAGTTCGGCTCGTCACCTCATTGCGGTATCCAGGTATGCTCGAGGTCATTACAAAGGGCTCGTCACCAATCAATGTAGGCCGATAGCACGAATATAGTGTCCCATACCACCATAATCGGCTCACGAGTTTAGTTGCTCACTGGTCACTACGGGGAGGCTCGTCACCCCAGCGTAGGCCGACAGCTCGACCACGGTGTCCCATACTACCATGTCCGGCTCATGAGTCTTAGCGGATCAAGGTACCATGATTAATAGGATGTCACTGGTAAGTTCGGTATCCTAGATTCAAACAGTAGCGTCCATACATGGTGAACATATATCGGACAATCGGGTTACTTGACGAACTCGACTAGCACGAGCGCACGTTGGGTTGAACGACATAGAGTGCGCAAACACTCCGCGTGGTTAAACCACTGCCGCCAACTCTAATACGACTTGGGTTCGTCTAATACGTCCTACGTGGCGAAAGCAACCTCAGCCACGACCATGAAGCAGATTACCGATTTCCTGGACTAATACATAGTCCCAAACACATTACACTACAGCAGATATATGAATTGAATGTAGAACAGTAAAAGAAACAACAACTCAAATCATGGTGCATAAGCACTTGAGGAATATCAACTTAACATAAATGTAAGCATATGTAATGCTTGAAATTAAACGACAAGGAATGTAACTTGCATAAATGAAATCATGCACATCAATGGGAGTGTTGAGAATCACTCCTCAATGCCCATAATTAGTGTAATTAGTTACACTTTAGATCATTCATGCATTTCTAAAAACACTTAGAATACATGATACAACATACATGACGTATGTTGAAAAATAAGCATTTGGACAATTCCTTTTTCCAAGGAGTCGTCACACATACATCTAACATACATACATGACAAATAATCATGGCAAACACAGGTGCATATTTTATACGTATACGGTACTTTATACATACACATAGAATATATAAATCTCAATATAACACATGCATATCAGGAAGGCAACGTAAACACAACATTTGGCATGTGAAATCTCATCCATAACAAGAATAAATCATTAACTGGCATTGAAAGCCTTGAAAACCATAACCTATACACTTAAAGTCCGCACTTTAAGCAAGGAAAGAACACCGAACTGATTTAGACGAGTTGTCTTCGTCAACGGCGCTAGAATACCCTAAAACAAGGATAGAAATGAGATACAACAACACCAAGACTAATCTAAGCTCTAACACAGATTAGGGTTAGGTTAACTTACCCCAAGATGAACTCAGAACCGTCAGAATAACGATTCAAAGTGAAGGTTCAAAGATGTAGAAGAACAAGGAAGAATCCAAGATGATTCACCAACTTCTCTCTCACTATCTCTCTCTTTTCCACTCTCTTTCCAAGCTAGGGTTAGAGAAAATTCGTATGGAAAAGAGGGCTAGGGTTTAAGGACTATAAATAGGCCTATTATTGATGAAAATAACCCCAGGGCCAAGGTATACGTAAAGTATCACTAAAACCTGCCTCTTACGATCCAACGAAGCACTTCTGGTGGGCCAAATACCACGAAAGGTCAGACTTAAGCTCATTAACCATGGATCTAGGTTAGGCTGAGTTTTCGTACCGACCGGCTCTTCAGATCAGCTGTGGCGGACCACACACAATTCAACGGTCACGGAATTTCGATCAGGTCCACAAGCACAAGGATATGCCTGGGCCACCTTCTCTGATCAAAGGGTGAAATTGGGTCAGAATCCAACGGTCAGATATCTTAAAATCATCGCGCAAGCGACACGACTCAGATTTCATAAAGACTTATTAAATTTCAACCGTTCTCACACTCTTCACTCCGAACTCAATCAAATCGACCCAGAACATCATCTGGACTTGATTTTCAAGGTGATGGTCAAGCCCAACATAGTGACCGCAACAGCCTAAGATCATCGCTATCGGACTTTCGACGCGCAGTCTAGGTCCGATCCAGATCTTCCAAAAATTCCCCAGAACAACTGGATTTAGCGATGGATCCCAGATTTCAGAGTAACATAGCGCTAACTAATCTACAAGTTTTGAGCCATGCAGATACAATTTAAAGTGACTGATGCGAATTTCACAAGCAATCGAGTATAGCGCTAATTACCCCAAAAACAACTACTTAAGGAAAGATTAGCACAAAAATTTCCAAGGTCGTTACACGGATTCATTGGCTTCCTACGGCTGATTAATCGGACTGGTGCGGTTCTTTACTAGTACCACCCCTGTATACACTAACATCAAGTGCTAATGGTTATTAAGTAATATTTAAGTTGATTAAATTTTAAAAAAATAAAAAAAATTGATGGATTTTTAGAAATTCAAAACAGTGTAAATCCAGGATGTTACAATCTACCCCCCTTAAAAACAATTTCATCCCCGAAATTGCCTAAGGGTAGTAAGTAAAGGTTTTATTATTTCATTTGCCTAGGTTTGTTGATTTCAAGTTTATATGCATCGTAAGGTATATATTATCTATACTAGGCTGACTCATTTTAGTCTACCCCCCTTAAAACTTTTTCACCCTAATGGTTTACTAAAATTTATTTATAAAGATTTAGATTCATGGCGACGGTTTTCCTCTATCTAGAGTAAAAATATTTATTTTCAATGGTAGACCAATAACGAAAGACGGTTGTAGTGGGCTTTAACCCGATACGTCGATCATCTACCTGACCAGGGTAGAAGACTCATCATATCCCTTCTTCGTCCTAGTAGATCCTAGTCTTCTGCTCGGTCAAAGCAGTGAGTCCATTGGTAGTCACTCAGGATTGAGAATTGAGTCAAGCCGTGAATGCTTTGCAGGTGTATACTTCCATAATTCCTTAGTCCGATTAATATAAATGTTTAGGGAACGACCATTATTGGAAAGTTTAAATCTCCTATTTATAAGGTTGTCCTTTGGGTCTTGGTCCGAGAGACTTCTCGTTTTAATTCTTGTTTAACGTAGTGATTTAAATCTCCCATGGTGCTTATGGTCAAATGATTATCCTAAAAGGTTTCTAATAGTATAAAATCTTATATGTATATCACCATTTTGATCTCATGTCTAGTGGGTTAGGAGCAGACTGCACTTCAATTTCCTAAACTTCGAGAGGGAAGGAAGAATCGAAAGTTCTAAGGTATTTCAGAGGTTTGAAGTGGTAATAACGCTAAGAAGGATGCAGAAAAGGAAAGACGAAGAATGTCATCTTCTCAATGTGGTACGAACCTTAATTCTTTAACAGAATAGGAAAACTTGACATATTTTATCATAGTCCGCCTTTAAAATGAACTTTCGGAGCCTTAAACTGTGAAACCCAATCCTACTCAAGGGTTCTAATTCGATTGCATTGAAAACTACTTAAAATAGAAAAACATATATAAAAATTAGTCTAATCATAGGATGATTCCTAGTATTATTAGAAATAAACATTCATATCTTTCACTGCATATTTGGTTTCTTCTGCAGACCTGTTTAAATTCAATCTATTATAACCTATTTTGCGTTTGCAACAAAACTCATTAATAGATTCAGCTTGTTGTTTAGTTTCTGCTTCTAGAACTGTTTTTAACACCCATAGCCTGTCCTGGAACTTGCTTATCAACTCCTATTTTAGCAGAGTCTTCACCAGTTAACCATCTGTCTTCATGACTGATCTATTTCCTACCCACTTCCACACCCAACATTGGTACCAAAATCTAGCATTGAATGTCCATGGCTACAAAGTATCTTTAATTGTGGACAACATAATATTTAGATGGGTATGTGTATATGTAATCACAGTTTATTTATTTTCAGTTAGAGCAACCTCACCTATCTGTGATGAAGGACATTAGATGAATGGATTGGGTGGCAGATAAAGACCATGGTAGGCCCGTATATAACTAACTGTGGATGTTCCTTCTCAACTATTCCATGAGATGGACCATTTGAGTTTCAGATGATCATATTCTAGTTCAATGGTTGCCTTTGGAAGAAAGGAAAGAAGAAGAAAGGATTAAAGTAAAGGGTTTTTGATGATGGGTTTGGAGAAGATGAAGAGGAATGGGTAGAGGCTGGATGCTCTTGGATGGGTCTCTTGAAAATGGGTTTAAGGTTGGTTTTCATGAATAAGTTTAGAAAAGAAAGTTGAGAGTGGGATGGAAATAAATGTTGGGGGTGGGTTTTGGGAGAGGAAAGATGAAGAGAATGAAGAAGTGTTGAAGGTGAGGAGGTTTAGAGAGAGTTAATGGGGTCAATCAAGACTCAACTTCTACTACAGCTCCAACAGGACAACAAAGGCAACTTATCAGATGGAATACCTAGCCCAAGCTGTTGAAGGGTCAGATTACACCATCCAGGTCGATGTGTTGGATCCTAGAGGCAACTTAAATCCCATTGATTAGGTGGACTACATAGCATCCTTAGCAGCTTTTTTATCTGGAAAGTTTTGGAGAATGGAAAGAAATTGAGGTTTGTGGCCACAAACCTCAAAGGGTGTGCTCGAGTGGTGGCAACAGCACTAATTGGCCTATGAAAGGAAATGGAATGGAAAAGATTAATAATTGGGCTAAAATGAAGTTAAAAATGGATAGTAAATTGTTGCCTCCTGATTATTAGCACCTCATATAAAAATTTTCAATTGCAATAATCTAATGATCAATCTATGCCAAAGTATATAAAATTAATTTTTACAAATCATCGGGTTTTGTGAATGAGCTTATGGGAGTGAATGAGTGGATGGTTTTGAATGGGTTTTGTTGAAGGGGAATGTGATGAGAATGGGTTAAAAAAATGGGGGTATTGAAGGGGATGTGTTGAGAATGGATTTGGTGAATGGGTTTGAGATTGTGTTGAGAATGGATTCGGTGATGGGTTTGTGAAGGAGGAGAAGATAGGTTTGGAGATGTTGAGTGAGATAAATTTGGAGATGAGTTTAAGAAAATGGATTTAAGGGATGGAAGTTGAGAAGTGATTAGGAATGAGTTGAAGAAATGAGATTGAGATAAGTTTTGAAAGGGTTTGAGAGAATATGGATTGAGATGGGTTAGAGTGAAGAAGAAAATGGTGGGTTTGGGGATTGGGTTTTGAGATTGGGAGAGGGATAGTTTTCTCTAGGGTTTAGAAGGGATGATGGAGGGTAATGAGAGTAGTAGAGATAGGTTTTATGGACTCTAGATAGTATTAAATAACAAGGGAAATGGGCCTCACTCGCGCGTACATTGAAAGGGAGGAGGGGACCCATCTTGTGATGTTTCTTATACTTTTAGTAACTAGATTATTTTTTTTAAAGAATTTTTATAATGATTTACCATCAAGTTTCAAGTCATCCCACCAAATTTCATATCATTTGGAGTTGTAAATAAATTATAAAAATTCTAGAAGTAACCACTGTCTAAAACTAATGATTTTTGGATAGTCATCAATTCATTCCAAATATAACTATATTATAATTTTTATTTTATTTTTATATGAAAATAGACTTGTTAATATTCAATTTGAATTTTGAATCACCTAAATTGGAGTTGTAACGAAGGAGATATAAATTTTTGAAGTTGATCAAATTTTGTAGAAAATTTTAGCGTGGCCACGCTGGCTAGGCGTGGTCACGCCGGGCCACTGGACGTTTGGGCATGGGGACGCTGGCCCACGGTGTATTTTGGGCATGGGGACACCGACCCACTGTGTATTTTGGGCATAGGGACGCCTGGTGGGCGTGGACACGCCGGCCCACTGTGTATTTTGGGCATGGGGACACCTGGTGAGCGTGGGCACGCCGAGGTCCTGCTTGGGACTCCTAGTTTTTCGATTTCTCAGGCACAGGTAAGGCCCCCGGGAAAGTACTATTTATGATTTTGGGGTATGAGAAGCCCATCTACACAATGATCTTATTGGTTTCATGAGATTCCTCCTGGTTAGGGGTAAAAATCTAATTTATTCACATTTCTATTATTTTCAGTAGATTTTCATTTACCCTTAGATTTCTATCCCCGATTGGGTCGGAACTATTGATTTTAGCCTAGTGTTTGCTCATTTGGTCTAGGACGATGGTTTCAACCATCTAATCACTCCATTCCTAGCTCGTTCCTACCAATGTACTGGGGAAGTTCAAGAATAAGATGATGTCAGGTTTATATTTAAGGGGATATGTTGGAAAGAGGTATTTCGACTTAGGCCTGTCTGGCTATGGGCATTTATTTGTACTAAACGGGGTTACAATGCCACTCCCAACTCAAGATTTGGGAATGGCCTGTCTGGAATGGGTGTGGGACGGGATTTTAAAACTTATTTCATAGGCTTTGTAGAATGAGCCTTGTGTTGGAAGGTGTGATATGAGATTTCTAAGGCCCATGATAATGGATTACTAAGTGTAATTTGAAGGGAAATCACATGATTTACCTTTAATGGCAAGCATCCCAAACCTGATATTGGAAAACATGGAATACAGATAATCTAGGGATAATACCTTACACATGTATTTATTGCTACTCTTACCATTCTATTCACCTAAGTCCCACCTAATGCAGTTGGCCAAACGGGCCCTTAGGGATTAGGTGGACTAGACCACCTAAATTTCTTAGTTGGTCGAATCGAGTCTTGCCGTTAAGTTCTTGAGTTCTTGCTCGGGAATGGGCTGAAACGTGTCGTAAGGCTCCTAGGTCGAATTCTAATATTGTTATGCTCTCTCTCCTCAACCCAAGCCCTTCGTAAGGCTCTTGGACCTATTTCCTAGTGTCGCTACTTACTCTCGCTACCCAACCCTAACACTTTGGAAGTCTCACCTTCCGTCTAAGAGCGTCAGCTCAGGGACTAGGGTGGTTCCTAATATTCTAAGTCCCTATTGCGTTTCCTAATACGTATCCTCTCAAGTCAGTGGATGTGTTAGTAAGTTCATGACCCATGGCCCAAGGGATTTCAAACTATTGCTTTGATACCATCTTGTAACGCTCTGACAATTAGGGGTCGTGTATATACTCAACTCCCAAGTTCCCGGGTGTCACTTATAATCGATTTTTCTATAATTTGCATTTAATCAAATGTAAAGGCACAGCATGGAATTACTTGGAACATGAGGCACAACCATAACTAATCTGCTGAAATGAAAGAAGTCAAATACATATACAAATCCAAAAGAACATAAGTGGGTCACACAAGGCGTTGCCCAATAAATCACAAAAGAATGATATATCTAAAAAATAAAGCTGAGTCCAACACTCGGCGATCCAAGTCCACTCGCGAACTCTGCGGTGAACCACCCATCAACTAGAAGTAAGACAACTCGTCCTCCTCATCCAAGCTCGCGCCACAAGGCTTCTCATATTCGGCATCACCTGCAACTACTGAAGAGTTTAGTTGGTGTTTTAAAACATCGTTCCAGAGTGGGAGTGAGTGATCAACTCAGTGGGTACTATTAGACTTAAGTTGTAACAAGCATCAGTTATAATAAGAATTTAATGAAAAGTAATCATTCACAAATACCTAACTAATCTTATTAATGCACATGCATGGTGGATGATATGATGTATGCCCTCACCATAACTCTCCCTCGAGTGACTCCGTCTAACGATCGCATATGTCAACACTCCCACAGAGCGACCTCGACTGCCGAGTCGCCAATCTAGCTAATGTCGTATAATGATGATGTTGATCGGGTTCTTAGTTAAGTCCATTCATTCAGCAGATTTGGAAATCTGATACACACCACGTATCAAATGCCCTAAACGAGTTACGAGGCCAAGACCCCCCAATGTTAAGGCTAAGACCCCACGATCCTTGATCCCGTCAGGTTTCCTGTCCCCGACTTTAAGCACAAGGTGAGTGCTGAGAGAAAGTGATCACTCGCCATCACTACGGGGAGGCGCGTCACCCTAGCATAGGCCGACAGCTCGGACACAGTGTCCTATTCCACCATGCCCAGCTCACGAGATTGTGGATCAATATTCCATCCGGTATCGATGGGCTACAACGGTAGTAGGGTGTTCCAGATTCCATATATAAGTGAGCAAACATGGTTAACGAACAAGGTTGGACAGTAAATAGGATAGACCGCATGAGTCAGGCGAGCACGTGACGAACGACATCGAGCACAAGAGGCCCATGTAGTCAAACTACTGCCGCCCACACACACCCGCCCAAATCCATGGGTTTAACCTTGGGTGGCCCTACCAATGGGGCTACCGTCTCTCCTCAAGTTTCCTAACCAATCCAAGGATTTGAGAATGGCTCTTAACATGCCAACCATCAAGGATATCATCTAGGATACAGTATTATGTTCACATACATCTCAACATATGATTCAATTACTCCTAGCAAGCAACCTATAATATCATGAATAATGTGCATGTGAGTGGTGTGGATTTGGGAGGAAGTCAAGCACTTCCTACACCCCAAGGGATCAATTACACAATAACAATGAATCATACACACTAGGAAGCAACACATATGAGAGAAATCAACCCCACATGAGCATGTAATCATTCATATACCAAATCATATGAGAGGCAATATCAACATCAAATGAGAGCTAAAACATGCAATTCCATACACTTCCAACAACATACCATTCCTAGGTTTCCTCTTGAATCTTCAATACAACATCCCAAAACAAACAAAATCATTAAACTCCTACTACAATTGGTGCTAGACCACCTAAGGATAATAGTCCGCACCTATGGATCGTTGAAGACGTTAAGAAGCGATCTAAGATTGCCAAACTCGCGGGTCGATTCGTAGAGATCCTGAGCTAAATGAACTTGCATGTTAAGATTGCAAGCATTTCCTAGCTCAACCCCAAAGATTAACAAAAAGGATGGGTGCTTACCTCTCCATTCGGATGGAAGTGGCTTATAGTTGTGGATATGGGAGGGGGAAGGTATTTCTCTAAGGTTACAAGCTTCCTTAGGCCCCACCTCTTACCACACACTCCTTTCCTTCCTTCTTCCTCTCTCTTTCTCTTCTCCCTTTTCTCTCTTCTCTCTTTCTCTTCTCCCTTTTCTCTCTTCTCTCTTTCCTTCTCTAGGGTAAAATCGTATGGGGAGAGGGGTGCCCAAAAGAAGCCCCTTTTATAATGCCAGATTTGGTGCAAATGGCCCCAAGTGTTGGGTTTTTACTATACTAGACCTATGGGAGGGTCTTTCTAAGCTTTAGGGCCCACTATGGGGTGTACAAGTTGATATACACTGTAGAATGGTTAGCTTAATGATGATCTTCGTATGGATACGATTGGCCTGCCATTTGGATGCGACGATCTACAGATATGATTAAAAGTCTGTTCAACGGTCACCGATAGTCGATCGGGGCCACGACTATACGGATATGAGCAGGAAAATATTCTTACTCCATGTGTGAAGTTTGGTCGCAAAACGATGGTCTGAAATCCTCAACTTTGCATAAGAGTAGAAGACTCAATTCACCTAAGTTCCAGCTCCTATCTTTAGGGTATTTGTGCTTCTCATGCACCATCCTTCGGCTCAAGTTGAGTGGTTCTGGACACTACCTAGGTCCGACTCCCGCGATGGACGTCAAGCCCAGTAAGACGAACGTTTCTTTATAGTTTTAGGACTAGTGGCCCACCAATGAGCGGTCTAGGGATTGTTTGGAAAGTCAGGGCATTTGTGGAATGAATTGGGTATTGAGATTCCTCGTGGGTGATGATTAGGGTTTGGATTAACTATGTTCATAGTGTGGCCTATTTATAACTAGTGAAAGTGGAGATTTAGTCATAATTACTCTAAGCCATCGGTTTTAGGCTAAAAGAGTAACGGTGTTGATTTGGTCTATTATTTAAGATTTGTGCCTTATCTGACTCTGCCCGATTAGATCTTTAATTTAGTCATTCTTGCCTTGATTAGTTAGCGAAGGGTTGGTTAGATTTGGGCCCTCTGGCCTTAAGTTTCAATGAATTCCAACAATGGCCCTCTAGGACTCCTCATTAGCTTTGGGGTGGACCCAACATCCTCTTGACCACCAAATTTGGTGGGTAGGTGCCTTATGGCCCAATAAGGGGCCATATAAAATTTGAAAATAAACGGATGAACGGATATGGGGTCTGAGTAAACGATTCCGGCCTTTAAACGGCCCTATGGGGACCATTCTAGTGATTGGAGTGGGTCTGGTGGCCCTTTGACCATGAAACTTATAAGATAGGTGTTCCATGGCCCGATGAAGGGCCATGTAAAATTTGGGGACGATCGGATATGGGGTTTGGTTATGCGGGTCCGATTTGTGATCAACAGTCACCGTTACACGATCGGGTCTCAGAGTTTGTGGACGGGCATAGCAAAATACATTAGACCCTCATCGTAAATTATGAAAAAATTTGACGGTTGAAATGTCTTATATCTCAGTTTTATTTACATGTGTCAGATTCCAATTCTGGCATTGGTGGGGCGCATCTGGCAAGTGGCAGATTCTACTTCTGGTTGTCCAGTGGGTCCGTGGCCCGCGATGGTCCCTAAGCCCAGTGAGATCTATGCTCCCCTAAATTTTTATAATTTTCTGACCTTCCCGTGTCGCGGTATAGCCCGCACAGGCTGTTGCTAGGTGTAAACGGTCATCTGGCTTAGAAGCCTGCACCAGGTTCTATCAGGACCCGTATGGTCTATTCAATTAGGCTAATCTTGGTCTAATTTATTTGTGATACCTCACTACGAGTGGCTTAAATGAACGGTCCTGTGGCAAATCCTACGTGGACGCCCCAGGACACTGTTCTGGTTGGGCGGGATGTTACACTACACCTGATGTTCAAGTGATCGGGCGGATTTATTGGCTTCCTACGGCTGATTAATCGGACTGGTGCGGTTCTTTACTGGTACCACCCCTGTATACACTAACATTGAGTGCTAATGGTTATTAAGTAATATTTAGGTTAATTAAATTTTAAAAAAATAAAAAAAAATTGATGGATTTTTGGAAATCCAAAACAGTGTAAATCCAGGATGTTACAAGTTGCATATTCATTCATTCATTCACTATCCACTTGGGTTGGTGGTGCGCAACTCTTTGTTACATGCACCTTCGCAATTGCCAGGATTTTGGTTAGGGCACGCGACTAACCTAAGATCAGGAGTTTACCACATTGAGTCTATCTATCCAAATTTAGGTATGGGACTAGTTTGGATAGAAGTCCTTTGTGATAGGCCCCATATCTCGCGATACCACGTATTATCATCCTAAATTCACACTATAGCTTGGTCATTTCATTCGCATCATATATTGCATATTGCATTACATCCTCGGCATATGGCATTCTGGGTTGTTATGTTTCTACATTTATATGACCTAGATGAGGTTGATGGTATTCATAACTTTACCAAGTTTCATATTGTATTGCATCCTTAATATCTAATGTTTGGTTCATTATGTTTCCGCATTACATAGCTGATTTACATTACTTTCTCAATATATGACATTGGTTTACTATGTCTTTTCATCGTATATCCTCGATGAGGTTGATGATATTTTTATGGACTTGTCAGTATTTCTGCTTACTCTGATATCGTATGATTTATGATCTTACTAGCATTTCTGATATTGTATGATTATGGCATGATATTGAATACTTGACACTTACCTTATGCACACACTTACACCACCCTCTAAGCTTTCTATAAGCTTATGCATAATAGATGCGTGCAGGTGATGTTAGGTTGCAGCAGCATGGAGCTTGGAGCATGTGGCTGACTTTTGGAGCTTAATTTTAACATATGTATTTCTCTTTCAGCATTGTATTCAAATGTTTATATTAGTGGATATGTGATGATGATGTTGTCTTTTGTAATTTGGGTAAACTTGTGGTTATGCTTCTTACGAGATAAATGTACGTTGGAAAATCCTCCTTGTAGGATCTCAAGATCATAACTTGGCATATGGGCGCTGGGAGCCGAGAATGGGGTACTACGGAGGTTGTCAGCCTGAGTTCGGCGATCAAAATTCCTATGAATCCAATTTTCGGGTTTGGGGTGTGACACCAGTTGTAATGGAAGAATGTGGTCCCCTGTCATTAGATATCGGGGGGGAGATAGTGGGTAGTATATGTGAATAACATACCCAATGGCATGTTCTCTATGAGGGACAAGCAAAATATATACGCCATCATTTAATCCAAAAACCATATGAAATTAAGAATGCTATTACATGTCCATAATATTCCTCTTAAATCCTAAATTAAATACCTAATGTATAGTTGTCCAAAAAAAGGCACCACAATTAAAGTTTCACAAACAGATCACAGTCCCCATCAACCACAACCACCACTTACATTTCTGAATGCATCGCAAAGTGTTTTCTTTAACCAATCAACTCGGCATTTTGGTCGAATACTGACAAAGATGGATGCGAGCTTCTTGTCCTTACTTAAAAGCTGACCAACATCGATGAACTCAGAGTACCATTTGAGATAATTAGTGGATCGTCAGTTTGTGTCAAAGCATTATGTAGTACCCTCGCATCTGAAGCAGAACCTTCCCAACCGACTAATACATATAAATTTTTCATATCAAATGAACATGCAACAAGTATATTTTGAGACAGGATCCCTTTCCCGTTGCGGAAACTGGCATGGTTCTCTGCTTGTATGTGAGTAGGAATGTGTGTCCTGTCAATTGCACCAACATAATCCTATATGGATTTGATCCAATTTCATTTAAGGGAAGACATGAATAGAAGTATCTGAAGAATGATATATCTAAAGATGCTTGCATTAAAAATGATACCTGAAAGTATGCAACTCAATTTAAATTTGATGAAACTCAAGGGGTGTGTCTTGGCCGGCCTGTTTAATGTACTCGGGATATAGAGAGACGAAGGCATGTAAGACTCGGTGAAAGTGAGGCCTAACAGTTTTATCTGAATGAATGAATTTGTGTCCTATTATTGCGAATGTTATGACTCACCGTGTTTAGGAAAATGACTAGCTGTTCTTTAAGACTAACATTATGACTTTAATATAGATGTGTCTTCTCGCGTACTTTAGTACATAGTTAGAAAAATGTTAGTTGAGTCATCCTAAGTTAAGTAACACAGTCCCTGTCACTAGTACGAATGATAGAGTTGATGAACCTCGCTCGCTCATCATCCCCGTGATGTGCTGGTTGTTTAAACATGTAACTTGACAGTATTCTCCAACTGCGGCTACACAAGCCACTTTTGAGACTTAAATATTGCATATTTTTCCCCATTTATATCTTGGTTTTATGAACATGATAATGCTTAATGGTATATTTTATACATATTTGTGTTGCAAGGTGAGTTTAAGAGCTTAGATTGAAAAGAATGTTAAAAGTATGGATTTGATGCTCAAGAATCACTAATGTAAAGAATGAACCTTTGAAGACCAAGATTGAAGATTTTAAGACCCCAAGAGTCAAGAAAACCAAGTGAAAAAGGAAGAAAGTACAGAAATTCATAGGATTTAAGCTTAGATGACATCGAACTAGTTTCGATGACATCGAAGCCAGTCTTAAATGACATCGAAGAATTACAGAAAAATTGAGTTTGGTTGCTGGACAAATTGGATGCAGTCTTCGATGACATCGAAGCCAGTCTTAGATGACATCGAAAGCAGTTCGATGTCATCGAAGGGTTTACGTGGAGCCTACGTGGAGTGAGAAAATTTGAGGCTGTTTTCAAAATTTTCAAGTCGATTTGAAGGAGAGAGTTCCCTACTTATAAATAGGGCTTCTTAGGGCATTCCTACGTATCATTCAGAGCATTTAAGGGTAAGATCAAGAGTTTTTTAGATCTTTACCAGTTCTTTTAGATCTTTATCAAAATTTTCTTACTTTCTTATTACTTTTCTATTTTGAAATTTAGTTATGTTTTTCTAGTTCCCTTTAGCCCAAGCTAAAAGGGAAGCACATTGGTTTAATGATTTTATAAATTATGATGATTAATTATTTTTAATAATGAGATAAATGGTGTATGCATGTAATCAATTATCTATGTTTAGGTTTTTGATCCTCATGTTAGATTCATATGTTTCCATCATGTGAAATCCAAATTGATGGATAGGCTTAACCTATATCAATTAGATTTCTTAGATGGGAGATGTTCTCAACCTGGTACATTTCTTTGATTCATTATCTCATGGATATTGAATGCTTAAAATCACTGGCGCTTGAGAATATATGTTAATGATGCTAATCTATGATTATATAATCTCTTATATCATTTACTAAAAATATTTGAACTATTTTATTTTTCGATTAGGCCAACCATAGTGCTCGAAAACTAATTGTGTTATCAAAGTCATTATGATTTATGAATTATTAAATTATGTGTGAAACTTTAAAGCTTGGGTATTATTTTTAATTTAATTGGATTCCATTTAAAAGTCATACATTCAAAACTTTTAAAATCATTACATCCATTTAGTTTCCATTACTTACTTAGTTTTGCATTTGATTTTCTCATTCTCATAAATTATCTCCCTGTGGGATTGA
This sequence comes from Magnolia sinica, assembly GCF_029962835.1. Lineage (NCBI taxonomy): Eukaryota > Viridiplantae > Streptophyta > Magnoliopsida > Magnoliales > Magnoliaceae > Magnolia > Magnolia sinica. The sequence continues at coordinate 36,258,979 of NC_080582.1, read as the reverse complement.
CCCTATATTCAAAGGATATTACTTACGAACCTCTGCACTTGGAGGCAAGCAAAAATAAGTTTTTGGTGCCGTTGTTGAGGAGACGATGAGAGATTGGGTCTATGCAAGATAGCTAAGGTAAGTTCTTTTCTAAAACCTTCAAAATTTCTATAGATTTTTTGTTATAATTTCTATATAGAATATTTGTTTTACTTTGAAAGTAAATTCAGTTGGGTCTTTCAAGCACTAATTGTGACGTAAGGTTGCTCCTGCTTGAGATTTTATCACCCAAGTGCTATGGTTGTCCTACAGTTGCTGTTTAAGCACAAAGATCATCCGCTGAATCTATTTTCCAAATTAGTATAGTTTAATTTCTGCATTAGTTTTACTTTCTTTTTATTTATTTTGCTTTATGGTTTGAACCCTAATGATCGGCTCTGCTGCCTGGGTTGTTGATTTATTTTACTTTATGGTTCGAACCCTTATGGATGGCTCTGCCGCCTAGGTTGTTAGATAAGTTTTTGTTTTTACTCTAAGTATCATACTTGCTATTTGAATTTGTGGTTTTTTTAATGTAGTGTGGATGGTTTATGTCTCGTTAGAGTAGAGATCAAAACAATCGACTCTCCTTCGAAGGTGGACTAGTCCTAAGCCTTTATCATTCATTTAGGAAAGGCAGTCAACACCACTTGGATTCCATGGCAAGCCCAGTTGATAATGCAAATCCAAATCTACCAAATCCAATTATGATCCAAAACAGAGAAAATCAACACAATCCTCCTCTTGAGGATGAGAATGAAATTCATAAGAATGTGTTAAACCAATCACGGACTTTATGTGAACATTTACACCCTGAGAGATCAACTTTACCATCTTGTATTGTGTTCCCTGCTTACACAGGGAATATTGATTTTAAACCACTTGTGATTCAATTGATTCCTAAATTTCATGGCTTGAATTCTGAAAGCCCCTACTTGTATTTTAAGGACTTTGAGGAAGTGATTGCGACATTACAAGTAAAAATGGCAATAGGGATGCACTCAAACTTAGGTTATTCTCATTTTCTCTAAAGGATCGGATCAAGGAATGACTAAACTCTCTAGACCTCATACCATCACTACATGGCAAGCCTTAAGTAGAGAGTTTTTGAAAAACTTTTTTCCTGAGCACAAAACAAATGCACTGAAATAGAAAATTATGTCATTCTCCCAAAAGGGGAATGAACTATTTTTCCAAGCTTGGAAGCTCTTTAAATACCTTCTACTCACTTGCCCACATCATGGTTATGAACTATGTTACTTGATTGATGCGTTCCGAAAGGGGCTCACCATGGATACCCGTCAGTTCATGGAGATGATGTGTGGTGGAACCTTTCTTGATAAAGATCATAATGAGGTTTGGGATTTTCTAGACATGTTAGCAGAGAATACTCAGACATGGGATGTCTCTGCTAGACTGGACCAAACTAGATCCATTCTTAGGGAGAAAGCAGGGATGTACATCTTAAGAGAGGAAGATGACCTTAATGCAAAATTCATTGCATTGGCTAGAAAGGTCGACGCCTTGAAAATTAGAAAGGTTGATGCGATTAAAGCAAACACCTCCTTAGGTAATTTTTGTAGCATTTGTGGTGGTGTCGACCATGACACAAAATATTGTCCAACAATCCCAATTGAATAAGATATCATGCATGAGCATGGGTAAGCAAATGCTATAAATAACTATCAAAGGCCAGTTGTGCAACCAATGGGAAACACGTACAATCCAAATTGGCGTAACCATCCTAATCTTAGTTGGAGTGGACCATAAATTAATGCGCCCAATGCACTTCATGGGCCTCCATAAAACTTCTTTGGGGCACCTAACAATGCACCATATGTGCCCTTACCAGAGCGATCATCCGTGGAGGATGTATTGACCGCATTCATGAACTCTCAAGCTCAAATGAATCAGTCTCTAATCTAATCAAATCAGGAATTAAAGACAGCTGTGGCTAGGATTGAGACTTAACTAAATGCTAGGGGAAAAGGCACCATTCCTTCTCAACTTGTGCCAAACCCTAAAAATACACATTTCATTGGAGACTTAAATTTAAGAAAGTTACATCATGAACAAGTTATGGCCATCATTACCTTGAGAAATGGAAAAAAGGTGGATACTAAGATAATGCAACCAGCAAAAATACCGTAGGATGAGTCACCATTTTAAGAGAATGATGAACCGCTATGGTTCAAGAACTGCAACAACAAAAAGGATAAAGAGACTAAATCACATGAGCCTCCAGTTCTGTTCCCATTTAGACTTCGAAACCCAATTGTCCCCATGAAATATCAAGAAGTGTTGGATGTGCTCCAAAAGGTTATTGTCAATGTTCCTCTGCTTGATGCCATTAGATAAATTCCATCATATACTAAATATCTCAAGGACATGTGCATTGTAAAGAGAAAATTAAATGTTCACAAGCAGCCCTTCCTCACTGAGAAAGTGAGCGCTATCATTCAGAAAAGGGTCGTTCCCAGATACAAAGACCCAGGAAGTCCCACTATTCCTTGTATTATTGGAAAATTTTAAATCGAGCATGCTTTGCTAGATTTGGATACATGTGTCAACTTAGTACCTTATTTGGTTTACCAACAAATAGGGTTAAGTGAGCTTAAACCAACCAAAATTACACTCCAACTCACTGACTGCTCCATTAAGGTACCAAGAGAAATTTTAGAGAAAATTTAGTCCAAATGGAACAATTCTATTTTCCCATGGATTTTATTGTACTAAACACTGAGCCATGTGTAAATGCTAGCACTCAAGTTCCCATTATTATAGGCCGCCCATTCCTAACAACTTCAAATGTAATCATCAATTATAGGAATGGAATGATGAAGTTGTCTTTTGGTAACATTACCTTAAAGCTCAATATATTCAATCTACGTAAGCAGCCTATAGACAATAATGAGATCCATGAGCTGAATTTTATGGACCACTTGATAGAGGAAGAGGAATTGGAACCTAGCTTATCAAAGGAATTGATTAAAATCTTTAGGGACTTGAAAAATTTTGAATTAGAAAAAGTGCTTGTTGAAATTTGTGATGATAATAAGAGCACTACCACACAGGACATTGGTATATATCGATGGACACCGCGCACTCAAATCCTGTCTATCAAGGACTTGCGACCTCTGCCATCACCAACAAATGCTCCAAAGCTTGATCTAAAACCACTAGCAAATGTGCTTAAGTATGTATACTTGGGTAAAAATGAAACTTATCTGGTGGTGAACTCTTCATTTTTAGACAAGGATCAAGAGATTAAATTGTTGAATGTTCTAAGAGACCACAAAGGAGCCTTGGGATAGACCATTTCTGACATTAAGGGTATAAGCCCTTCCATATGCACCAATTGGATCCACCTTGATGAGGATGCCAAACCAATTATACAACTTCATAGGCGTCTCAATTCAAACATGATGGAAGTTGTAAAAAATGAGGTGATCAAATTGTTGGATGTGGGAATCATCTAGCTAATATCTGATAGTGTTTGGGTAAGTCCAACGCAAGTAGTTCCAAAGAAATCCAGAATAACTATCGTGTAAAATTCTAATAATGAACTCATACCAATACGTGTCACCATAGGTTGGCATGTTTACATTAACTATAGAAAATTGAATATAGTCATAAAGGACCATTTCCCTCTACCATTCATTGATCAGGTTCTAGAGAGGGTAGCAGGTCACTCTTTCTATATCTTTATTAATGAATATTTTGGATATAACCAAATAGAGATAGCCTTGGAAGACCAAGAGAAAACCACGTTCACTAGTCCATTTGGTACGTTTGCTTTCAAACGGATGCCATTTGGATTATATAATGCCCCAACAACTTTCCAACGGTGTATGATAAATTTTTTTCAAATATGGTTGGAAAGTTTCTCGAGGTTTTCATGGATGACTTCTCCATAATTAGGAGTAGTTTTGATGAATGCCTCAATGATTTATCTCATCTTATCTAGGTGTGAAGAGAAACACCCTGTCTTAAATTGGGAGAAGTGTAATTTCATGGTTTAAAAGGGAATTTTTTTGGGCCATGTTATCTCCAAAAATGGAATTGAGGTAGATCGCTCAAAACTAGACATTATTTCTAATCTACTTATTCTCTGAACTGTTAGAGATATTAGATCACTTCTAGGGCAAGGACTTTAGTGCCATTATTAGACCCATGATTAATCTTCTTCAAAAGAATGTCCCATTTAAGTGGACAGATGAGTGTGCAAGCGCCTTTAATAAAATTAAATCATCCCTTACTATTGCACCTATCACGTGTCCACTAGATTGGACACTTCCTTTTGAATTAATGTGCAATGCAAGTGATTATGCCATAGGGACTGTTTTGGGCCAAAGTAAAGATAAATAGCCTTACATTATTCACTATGCAAGTAAAACTCTAAAATCAGCCCAAGTGAACTACTCAACAACTGAAAAGGAGTTACTTGCAGTAGTTTTTTCTTTGGATAAGTTTTGATCCTACTTGCTGGGATCCAAAGTGGTTATTTTTACAAACTACTCAGCTTTGAAATATTTGCTATCTGAGAAGGATATAAAGTTGAGACTTTTGAGATGAATCCTCCTACTTCAAGAATTTGACTTAGAGATAAAAGATAAGAACGGAGTAGAGAATGTAGTGGCCAATCACCTTTTTAGATTGGTGTTAGATGATTTCATTGAGGAGATGCATATCCAGGACACTTTCCTTGATGAACACTTATTTGTGATCTCTAAATTCTCTTGGTATGCGGATATAGTAAACTATCTTATGACGGAAAAAATGTCATATCATTGGAAGTCACAAGATAGGAAGCGTTTTAAAACCGAGGTTAGGAACTTCTTCTAGGATGACCTGTATTTATATAGATATGGGACTGATTAAATTTTTAGACATTGTGTCACAGAGAATTTATTTAGAGTGTTATTTCCTTTTGCCACATGGAAGCATATGGTGGCAATTTTCTGCTAAAAAACTACTACAAAAATTCTACAGTGTGGGTTTTACTAGCCCAACATGTTTAAAGACACTTACACTTTCTGTGTTGCTTGTGATTAGTGTCAAAGATTGGGAAGAGTGTCCCGGTGTAACATGATGCCTTTATCCCCTATCTTACCATTGGAGATTTTCAATTGTTAGGGTATTGATTTTATGGGCCCTTTTTCATCTTCTTTTGGATTTCTTTATATATTGGTTGGTGTGGATTATGTTTCCAAGTGGATTGAGACAGTTTCAATTAGGACCAATGATAACAAAGTGGTCATACGATTCTTCAAGGAAAATATTTTTTCTAGATTTAAAACTCCAAATGCCATCATTAGTGATAGCGAGTTTCACTTTTGCAGTAGGACATTTGAGGCTTTGATAAAGAAATATGGCATCAAGCATAAAGTGAGCACCCTATACCACCCACAAATGAGTGGGCAAGCTGAGATTTCTAATCGGGAAATCAAACACATTTTGGAGAAAAATATAAGGCCAGATAGGAAGGACTGATCCCTCAGACTATCTGACGCTTTATGGGCTTATAGTACTACTTATAAGACCTCGATTAGAATGTCCCCATACAGATTGGTGTATGGTAAGGCTTGCCACTTGCCTGTGGAGTTGGACCAAGCAAGTGGCAAGGAAATTAGAATTGAATGAATTAGAGGAGCTGAGGAGAGACTCCTATGAAAACTCTAAAATCTACAAAGAGAAGATCAAAGCTTTCCATGATAAAAACATTCTGAAGAAGAATTTTGAACCTCAGCAAAAGGTCCTATTGTACAATTCCCGTCTCCAGTTCTTTCTGAAAAAGTTAAGATCAAGATGGACAAACCCCTTCATTGTGAAGAATGTATATACTCATGGGGCTGTTGAAATTAAAAATCCACGTAATGGCAATGTGTACAAGGTTAATGGTCAAAGATTGAAGCCTTATATATAAAACTTTCATGTGGGAGAGGAGTCCGTCCCTCTTCATGAGACAGAATATTCGGATTGATGCTCCTAGTTTGACGGAGCATTTATATAAGATTTGTATTATATTCAATTTATTTTTTTAGCATCACCTTATAGGTGAGTTCTTCATGACAGGTACTATCCATCATTTTTTTTTATTTTTATTGTTCTCATATTTTCTGCATTACATGTATCATTATATTAAGGACAATGTAGATTTTAGGTTGGGGCGTGTGGATAGTCATCCATGTGATTAGACTCCCATGATCTTCCTCGTCAAATTTCGGTGACCCGCGACTTGTAACCGACGTTTGTGCGTGACCCTAAGTCGCATCTCGTATATCTGAGTGGACTCGACACGAGACTTGTACCATTACGACTGCCCCGTCTCCATGGTTCCAACGCCATGACTTGGGCACTGATGCAATACCCAGGCCAGGAGTTGTGGGCCCACTTATATTTTGAGGAAACGCTGCGTGTTGTGAATCCCAAGAGAATCTCTACCCAATCTATCACATCAATCAATCTAGTACAAGCAAGTACTCAACCCATCCCCCTCTTACACAACCCATCCCCAAAGTCAACTCTCTCTCTCACTCTCTCTCTCTCTCTCTCCACCCATCCCTTTCTTACACCTCACCATCCCTTTCTCCCATTCATCCCATCCTTTTCATCCCATCACCTTCTCTCTCCCTCTCATTCTCTCTACCATTCCAAACAACTAAGAGAGAAAATCCTAAGGAGAGAAAAGATGAAGGCCCACTTCCTTAACCCCTCATCTCATCATCCAACCCTTTAATCTTCATCATCCTCCATCAAAGGGAGAGCTTAGAAGCCAATGATTCCAAGAGTTAAAGAAGGAGACCATCGGTGGGTGTTTGTAGGATTAGATTGTGATTTTAGTGTTGGGACAAGTGGGGCCTACCGATTGATGGTTTGGACCCTATCTAGGACCCAAGGTGTGGCCAATGGCCCACCATGATTCATATATGTAGATCCATGATGGGGCTATTCTCCATGGGCCCCACCATGATATTTATTTGATGTCCAATTTGTAGAAGGTCACCTAGACGTTGATTCTTTGTTGGGAATGGCATTTCCACCTTGATTTTGATTTGAGGACCCACATGAGGATGAGACCCATCTTGATGTATGTGTTGTATATCATCCCTAAGAGGGCTCATAGTGGCGGAGCCCTCCCATCACACGTGTTTCTCTCTCTCTCTCTCTCTCTCTCTCTCTCTCTCTCTTCCTTGTTTACGGCCCACCATGATGCATGAATTTTATCTATGCCATCCACGTGATGGACCCACTTTGCTGGACTGTCCAGTGGATGGGCTTGCTGCCTGTCCATCTAGACAAGCCCAGATGAAGAGAAAACATAAATATTAGCTTAAATCCAAAGTTGGTGGGCCCCACACGTGTGGACCCACCTTAATGTATGTGATGTGTACCCACACCGTCTAGGCTCTGAACGGTGGGTCCCCTTCACAATGTATACGTTGTATCCATCCCTGTCCGTCTGTGGACCCCATCTAAATGGCCCACCATATGGACGTGGGACATCCAGCCCGTTCAGAACATGGGACTTGTCATGATTATCATGCACCAAACTTGAAAAATGGGCTCACAGAATTCCTGATCACCGAATTCGGTACAATAGCCTCCGTAGTACCCCATTCTCGGCTCCCAACGCCCATACACCAGATTCCGATCTTGGGATCCTACAAGGAGGATTTTTCAACATACATATATCTCGTAAGAAGCATAACCACAAGTATACCCAAATCACAAAGGCAACATCATCATCACATATCCACTAACATAAATAGTTGAATACATCACTGATAGGGAAACACATATATAAAAAATAAGGCTCCAGAAGACAGCTACATGCTCCAAGCTCAACGCTGCTGTGACCTAAGGCCACCTGCACGCATCTATCATGCATAAGCTTATATAAAGCTTAGAGGGTGGTATTAGTGTGTGCGATGCACGTGCTAAGCATATAAATATCAAAGTAAGTGGAAATACTGGCAATTCATAAATCGTACAATATCAAAGTAATGTGAAAACATGCTGGCAAGTTCATAAATACCATCAGCCTTATCCACGCTATACGATGCGAGAACATAATAAACTAATATCATATACTAAGGAAGTAATGCAATATGTAAATCCTGATGAGTCCACAAATATCGTCAGGATCATCTAGGCCATATAAATGCAGAAACATATTAACCCAAAATGCCATATACCGTGGATGCAGTATGCGATATGCGGTGCAAATGAAATAACCAAGCTAGAGTGTGAAGTTGGGTTTATAGTACGTAGTATCATAAGCTATGGGGTCCATTACAAGAGACTTCTATCCAAACCAGTTCCATACCTAAATTTGGATAGCTAGACTTAATTTGGTAGACTCCTGATCTCAGGTTAGTTGCGCGCTAACCGAAATACTGACAATTGCAAAGGTATGCATATCAAATTAGTTGTGCACCACCAGCCCGAGTGGATAGTGAATGAATGAATGAATGAGTAAGATGCTGAGTATATAACTCCCACTTAATAAGTCCACATATCAACACTGTACATCTCTGGGATCATCACCAGGGTTTAGTACACTCTACATGTAATCGCCGCCCACTGGACACGTAACCATCCAAGTGGAAGAGACCTCACTATCTGTCTGGCCAGTAGTCAGCCAATATCTACCTGACACGTTGATAGCGGACCCAATTACAAGCTGGTCAAAATCAGCCTAGCTATGCCCACTACCCTTCAGTGAGTAAGGCCACAACCCCTTCCCAACTAACCACGACACAGTGGGAATGTGACCTACTGGTATTCGGCACTCGGGGGCTCATGTATCCACTTGGTCTATATGTTAGGGCATCTCCTGGCCACAAAGGTTTAGAGATTTTCACCCAGGGATATCTATGGTGCCCCGATGCTAATAAAAGATTTTCAGTGTCCCATCTGGTCATCCATGACATACCTATGGAGGCTACTGCCCTGATGTTGCTAGGGCGTAAGTAATCACAACACATAATGCAAGATGCATGAGTCATACAATCCAATCATCAATCCTTCGCATACTGTGCGCTCAGGTGGGATGACTCTGCCTATCAAGGAGTCTCATAACAACCTACCCAATGGCATATGCAATGGTCAACTACATCTCATAACAAACATGCAGATGATGTTGATGACCATGTATCTTGTGTAAGTGTAATGGTTATTTGTTACCTTGATTGTCAAATTTTGTTGTGCCAAAACCACAATCTGTGTCTTGTGTAGCACATTGATATATCTGTTCAAGGCAATGCATCACATGTATAAGGACAATGCTTTAAATCAAGAAAAATGATCTACTTCAAGTGATGCAAGGTCAAGTACATTGTTCTCTTCTCTAAAGCTTCAGAGTTTTAAAGCTACGAGATCTTGTTCAAGACTCAAGGTGAAATACAACTCAAGAACTATAAGTTCAAGGTTTCAAAGATCTCAAGTTCAAGCTTCATCATGTGTCAAGATCTCAAGTCTTATGAACTTCAAAGATCATCCATCATTTGAAGAAATAAAGGTTCAATGTCCATACTTCACATTTAAGGTATGAATGACCTCAGATTAACCTTAGGGTAGGTCATTTTGTATACATAATTCAAATTGAATCATTTTATAAGTGGTTGGTCTGTTCTTAGACTAGTCTTAGACTCTGTTCGACTAGTCCTAGAATTGGCTCAACCAGTCCAAGAAATTCCAAGACCAGTCCTAAGTTGTTGCAAATTTTTAAAATTTTTTGGTTGAGCTACGACTAGTCCTGGAGTCTGCTCGACCAGTCGTGTGAACAGTGCACAACTCATTCACGACCAGTCCGTAAGCTAAGACTCAAACTCCAACAACTATTCCTGGCTCCTCAAGACTAGTTGTGGGCAGGTCACGACTAGTCGTGGAGGACTTACGACCAGTCGTAGAACGGTTTTATCTGATCGCGCTTAAAATTTCAAAATGCTATTGGTCCTACGACTAGTTGTAGTGTCCATAGGTCTAGTCGAAGATGTGATTTCTGCAACAATAAATAGAGCACGATTTTCAGAGTTTGATATTCAATTCAAGTAAAATCAAGGCATCACTCTGAGAGATAAGTTTGTTTTCTTTTAAAGCTACATTGTGTATATTTAATATTCTCTTTTGTTAGCTTTTTATATTTGATTTTGTTTCTGCATTCCAATCTGATTTGAAAGAGGAATTGTAATATTCCACTTCTTGAAATCAAAATCAAATAGAGCTAGCCCAACTTGATTTAATTTAAAATTAATTAAAACTCAGAACTATTTCAAAGTGAGTATTAGACATTGAAATTCTCTATTCGAACTTCTACTCCGATTTGGTTCTTCTGGGCTGCTACAAAAGGAGAAATCCAGGTATTTTACATTTGTGTAAATCTTCTATGTTTTTCGTTTCTTTGAGATTAAGCCAAAAAAATCTCCAAGTGTTGGTTATCTGAGGAGAGCTAGAAAACTCAAAGTGTGGGGTTTTTGAATTGTGTAAGCCCATTTGAAAGACACAATTGTGAGGGTTTTAGGTGAACTTGAAAAAAATCTATTTTCATAGTGAACGCTAATATTTCCTGTATGAGGATATTAGGAGTGGAGTAGGAAGCTGTGTGGCTGTTGTTTAACAGTTGGTGTACACACAGGTGAACCACTATAACTCTTTGTATTTTGTGGATGTGTGATTTATTTTCTATATCTTTAATCATTCAAGTTTGTGGGACGTATGTATGAATGTGAATGTTCTAATATTTACATTTCAAGCATTATAGGGAATGTTGTAATAGTTTAGACTTTCTATTTCTTTCTATTTCCTTTCATTCCTCTTCAGTTTGAGATATTGATACTTAAACCGTTATAATAAGGTTGTCCTACCATAAACCCTTAGTTTTTATGGTGTAAGGTTATCCTTAGAATAACATTTGTATTAACCTCTCAAGACTTAAATTTTGAGGTTGCTTTACATTTCTGTATTGTGAATTGCTTAAAGTTCTATCTTTCCTTTATTCATTTAAATTCCACTATTATCATTTTAATTTAGCATAGTCCTATTCACCCCCCCTCTAGGACTCATAGCTAGGCCTTTTCATCTTGATGCTATGCTATCACATACTCATAATCAGTATCGATAATCGGCATTGATAATCAACATTGATAATCGGCCTAGATGATCAGCAGCAACCTTGATTATCGGCATCGATAATCAGCATCGATAATCGACACCGATAATCGGCATCGATGATCAGCACCAACCTTGATAATCGGCATCGATAATCAGCATCAATGAGAATGGGCCTAACAAGGCCTAAGGGAAGGTCACAATGTGGACATTTAACCATCATTGTCCATCAATGTAGACATTTAACCAACATTGTTCCCAAGGAGTGGCCCACATAAAGCCGAACATATGGTGGGCCTATGGCCTCATACACAACATAATGGGCCTCACGCAAAGGGCCTAATATACATCACGATGGGCCACAAATACATCATATTGGGCCTTATCACATGGGCCATATATACATCACAATGGGTCTCATACATAGGCTGCAATTACATTACAATGGGCCCTATACACGGGTCACAAATACATCACAATGGGCCACATCTATGGGCCATAAATACATCACAATGGGCTGCTCACACGGGCCTAATATACATCACAATGGGCCTCATCTCATGGGCCTCTCATATAGCACAATGGACCTCATATACATCATCATGGGCCACATCATATGAGCTTCATATACAACACATCGGGCCTCACTCATGGGCCACATATACTTCATAATGGGTCGCATCACATGGGCTTCATATACGATGTGTCGGGCCTCATCATATGGTCTCATATACAGTACATCAGGCCTCATCATATGGCCTCATATACAGCACATCGGGCCTCATTCAAGGCCACAACCACATCACAATGGGCCTCATACGCAGGCCACATTACATCAAGTGGGCCGCATTGCATGGGCCTCATATACATCAAGTGGGTCGCATTGCATGGGCCTCATATACATCAAGCGGGCCTCATATACATCACAATGGGCTCCATCACATGAGCCTAATATACATCATAATGGGACCCATTGCCTAGCCCTCAAATGCATCACAATGGACCTCATCATCTGGGCCCAATATACATCACAATGGGCCTCACTAAATGGGCCACAAATACATCACAATAAGGTGGGCCCTACACATTCCAAATGGGCGTCAACTACATCACAATGGGCCACTTCCATGGGCCTCAAATATATCACAATGGGTCACACAAGTGGATGACATAGATGAAACACATACAACATGGTGGGCCCTGCGTTCACATAGCAGGTGAGGTGGGCCCTGCACCTAATAGATGGGCCCCTCCAGATGGTCGACATAGATGTAGAATACATACATCAAGTGGGTCACATGCCCCATGGATGGTGTGGATAAAATATACATCATGGTGGGTTACACGTCCCACGGACGGTGTGAATAAAACATACATTAAGCGGGCCCCACCGTTGGATGGACCGTTATGATATAAGAAATACATCATTGTGGTTGGGAATAAAATACACATATCAAGGTGGGTCACATCGTACCACGTCCAGTAGCACCTTGATGGATGGTTTAGATATAACACATACCTCATGATCTGTCCATAGAACTTGCTGACGTCATACAGTGGGACCCATTGCTGGACAGTTGGATGTAACACATACATCATGGTGGTTCTCATCTAGATGGATGGATAACATAGGATGAAATGCATGCGTCATGGGGGACCCATAGAACCAATTGACGTCAATACATCAACTATATACCTAATGTAAAGTACACCAGCTACTAAGCTTTCCATCAGGTGGGTCCAACGTAGGGCCTACCAGATATACAAATAAATAAATAAATATATTATATTTCTCTTTTATTTTATTTATTTGTTTATTATTCTTTTTTGGAACATTAGTGTCCAGGCCATGGATGGCCTGGATGATACATCATGGTGCACTCAGCACAGCACCGTCCATTTGGACGGTGCAGATACAGAATATATACATCAAGGTGAGTCCCACTTGCCCACATGTTTCACACATGTGGGGTGGGCCCCATGTCTAAAAAGATGGACGACTGAAGATACACATAGAACATGGTGGCCCACAAAACTTGGTAACGCTGCTACAGCAGCTATACAGCTAGGTGAGATACACCAGCCGATCTGTCCCGCCGTCCAGGGATCTGGCGGTGTGGACATACAAGCCATTAAGGTGGACCCCACCTACCCACACGTGTCACACGTGTGGGGTGGGTCCCACGTCCAAAGAAATGGATGGACAACATGGATAAATCGGATACAACACGGTGCCTCCTAACATTTAGCAACTGGATGGTGAGGATGGCATGTAAACATTATAATGGACTCCATCATCTTGGACAGCAAGATGGATGGATGGTATGGAAGCCATATACCTTAGGTGGGGTCCACATCAGCATGGCCCACCGGCCTTGAAGTAGGTTAATATTTATGTTTTTCCTTCAATCAGGTCTGTCTAAACAGACTGCTGGGTGGGTCCACTCGGTGGATGGCATGGATAACATACATGTATCATTAGGTGGGCCACACATCAAGAGAGAGAGAGAGAGAGAGAGAGAGAGAGAGAGAGAGAGAGAGAGAGAGAGACGTGTGTGTGAGGGAGGAGCTCCGGCACTATGAGCTCCTCACCAAGTGTCGTAACACATACATCAAGTGGGTCCCATCACAAATGGGCCCTCAAATAAAATCAATGGTGGAAATTCTAGGATCACCCACCTATTGCTCCTCTTCTTTAGCTCCTTGGACTCCCTAGCTCCAAAGCTACAAGTTTGATGGAGGATGATGGAGATTGGATAGTTGGATGGTGGGGATCTTAGGTAGGAAGTGGGCCACACTAGGCTCTCTCATGGAGCTTAGACGGTCTCTCATGGTTGCATGGGAGGAAATGAGAGAGAGATGAGAGAGAGAGGTTGTAAGAGAGAGAGGGATGGGTGAGTGATGGGCGAGTGAGTGATGGGTGTACTTAAAAAGGGATGGGTGGAGAGAGAGAATTGACTTTAGGGGTTGCTTGTACTTGGGGATGGGATATGTACTTGACATGATTGATCTGATTGATGGGACATGTTCTCTTGGGTTTACAAATGTATGGTGTTTTTCTTGAATTGAATGCGGGCCCACATTTCCTGGCCTAGGTATCGCATCGGCGCGCAAGACGCGACTTCGGAACTGCGCCGATAGTGCGATCGCTAGGGTACAAGTCTCAGGTTGAGCTGACTCAGATTGACAGGGTATGACTCAGGGGTGCACGTAAATGCTATCTACATGTCACGAGTCACCAGAATTCGAGCGCGAAAGCCTACAGAATGGTACAGTCTAGGATACGGGCCTCATAACTCTCCCCTCCTAATAAAATTTTATCCTTGAAATTTAAATCATAATACAACCAATATAGAGCTCACCAAGGGAGGCAAATCCTATTAGAACACAATATACCATCATAATCATATACTTAAGAGATAGGGATAATGCCAACGAAGCTCAACCTCTTGCTCTTAAGATGCCTCCTTAGCATTATGATGACCTCATTGAACGTCGGATCCGGGATCAGAAACGATCAAAACTCGAATACTATGCAGCCTCACAATCTCAACGGTAGGGACTATGTAAAAAAATCTCTAAGTTATTCGATCTCAGGGATCTAACCATTCTTAGTTCTCAACAATCTTAGAGTGAAGGGTAGCTATCAGTAGATATGTGATGTTATCTTCAGGTATTCTTAAGTTATGCTCTGATACCAACTTCTGTCATGCCCCAAACTTGAAAAATGGGCTCACAGAATTTCTGATCGTCGAATCCGATGCTGGCAGCCTCCGTAATACCCCATTCTCGGCTCCCAGTACCCATATACCAGGTTCTGATCCTACGATCCTACAAGGAGGATTTTTCAACATACATATATCTCGTAAGAAGCATACCCACAAGTATACCCAAATCATAAAGGTAACATCATCATCACATATCCACTAATATAAATAGTTGAATATATCACTAAAAGGGAAACACATATATTAAAAATCAAGGCTCCAAAAGACATCTGTACACTCCAAGCTCAACGCTGCGTGGCCTAACGCTACCTACACGTATCTATCATGCATAAGCTTATAGAAAGCTTAGAGGGTGGTGTAAGTGTGTGCGATGCATGTGCCAAGCATATAAATATCAAAGTAAGCAGAAATACTGGCAATCCATAAATCGTACAATATCAAAGTAATGTGGAAACATGCTGCAAGTTCATAAATATCATCAGTCTTATCCAGGCTATGCGATGCAAAAACATAATAAGATAATATCATATACTGAGGAAGAATGCAATATGCAAATCTTGATGAGTCCACAAATACTGTCAGGATCATCTAGGTCACATAAATGAAGAAACATAGCAACCCAAAATGTCATATGCTACAGATACAGTATACGATATGGGGAATGAAATGACCAAGCTGGAGTGTGAAGTGGAGTTAATAGTACGTACTATCGCAGGCTATGGGGTCCATCACAAGGGACTTCTATCCAAACCAGTCCCATACCTAAATTTGGATAGCCAGACTCAATGTGGTAGGCTCCTGATCTCAGGTTAGTCACGCGCCTAACCGAAATCTTAGCCATTGCGAAGGTACACATATCAAATTAGTTGCGTACCACTAGCCCGAGTGATATTGAATGAATGAATGAATGAGTAAGATGCTGAGTGTACAACTTCTGCTCAATAAGTCAACATATCAACATCGTACATCTCTAGGATCATCACCGGGGTCTAGTACACTCTACATGTAATCACCGCCTACTGGGCATGTAACCATGCAAGTGAAAGAGACCTCACTATCCGCCTGGCCAGTAGTCAGCCAATATTTACCCGACATATCAATAGCGGACCTAATTATGAGCTGGTCAAACTCAGCCTAACTATGCTCACTACCCTCGGGTGGGTAAGGCCATAATTCCTTCCCAACCGACCACGACACAGTGGAAGATGCGACCTATTGGTATTTGGCACTCAAGCGCTCATCTATCCACTCGGTCTAGATGTTGAGGCGTCTCTTGGCCACGGAGGTTTAGAGATTTTCACCCAGGGACATCTATGACGCCCCGATACTAGTAACAATTTTTAGTGTCCCATCTAGCCATGCACGACATGCCTGTGGAGGCTATGGCTCTGATGTTGCTAAGGCGTACAATAATTATAACACACTATAAGATGCATGAGTCGTATAATCCAATCATCAATCCTGTGCATACCATTCGCTCATGTGGGATGACTTCGCCTATTATGGAGTCCCATAACAACCTGCCCAATGGCATACACGATGGTTAACCACATCTCATAATAAACATGCAGATGATGTTGATGGCCATGTATCATGATACTATGCTGTCACATACTCATAATCGATATCGATAATCAACACCGATAATCGACATCAATGATCAGCATAGACCTTGATAATCGGCATCGATAATCGACGCCAATAATCGACATCGATGATTAGCATCAGCCTTGATAATCAGCATCGATAATCGACACCGATAATCGACATCAGCCTTGATAATCAACATTGATAATCAGCATTGATAATCGACATCGATAATCGGCATCGATGAGAATGGGCGTAACAAGGCCTAAGGGAAGTTCACAATGTGGACATCTAACCATCATTGCCCATCAATGTGGACATTCAACCAACATTGCTCCTAAGGAGTGGCCCACATAAAGCTGAACATATGGTGGGCCTATGGCCTCATACAAGCCTCATACACAATATAATGGGCCTCACGTAAAGGGCCTCATATACATCACGATGGGCCACAAATACATCACATTGGGCCTTATCACATGGGTCATATATACATCACAATGGCCTCATACACAGGTTGTAATTACATCACAATGGGCCTTATACACAGGTCACAAATATATCACAATGGGCCTCATCTATAGGCCATAAATACATCACAATGGGTCGCTCACACGGGCCTAATATACATCACAATGGGCCTCATCTGTAAGACATATATCCTAGCCCATACTGTTCCATCGAATCCCGCGATCCTTCTTATCGAATTCCGACAAATTGCGATTGATAATCAATGTTTACACCCGACCTTAAGTCGTATCCTGTAAATTTGAGTCGGCTTAATCCGAGACTTCCAACGCCGTGACTCGTGCACTGATCCGACACCCTGGCCAAGAGATGTGGGCCGACGTTTATTTCGAAGAAATGCTGCGCAGTTGCAATCGCAAGAGAATCTCTACATCATGTCCCATCAATCAATCACTCAAATCAATCAATCAATCAATGCTTTCTTTCTCCCCCAATCAAGCAACCACTAAGTCAACTCTCTCTCACCCTCTCTCTTACACACCCATACATGTCAAGTACAACATCACCTCACCCATCACTCACATCCATCACTCTCTCTCCTTACATCCCATCTCTCTCTCTCTCTCTCTCTCTCTCTCTCGCTCTCTCTTTTCTTTACACAATTTTCAAGCAACCAAAGAGAGTAAAAAAAATGTGGACGTCCATGGTCTTTCATGAAAGAAAAGAGTGTTATGTGGCCCACTCTCCTATTTCAAATCCTTAATCCTAACCCTTAATTCCTCATCATCCACCATCAAAGTGGAGCACAAGGAGATCGGCTTTCCACCGGACCAAGAAGATTGAACGGTGGGTGCTTCTATAGGCTAGTTTTCATGTTTTTATGATGGGCCAAGTAAGGCCTACCGATCAATGGCATGGATCTCACTTTGGACCCTAAGATGTGGCCGATGGCCCACCTTGATCTTCATGATCATTCCATGATGGGGCCATTCTCCATGGACCCCATCATGATGTTTATTTTCTAGCTTGAAAAGGGGTCATCAAGACCTTCTATTTTGGTGGAGAAAGGATCTCCACCATTGATTTTGATCGGTGGGCCCATTTGAAATGGGACCCACTTGATGTATATAATAGATCATGCAAGGGAGGGCCCATAGTGTCGGGGTCCCCCCATCATCACATGTCTCTCTTTCTCTCTCTCTCTCCCTCTCTTTTTCATATTTTTGTGTGATGATATGGCCGTGTGGCCCACCTGGATGGACCCCATGATGAGGCATGTATTTTATCCAAGTGATCCATAGGTGGGGGCCCACTTTATATGTATTGTATCCACACCATCCATCGTTTGGTGGCCCACCTGAGCAAGTCCCACCTTGTATATGTGTGTATGCAAACCGTCCAGTGTCCAGGGATGCTAGATGTGGATGGGCAGTGAAGTTTGAATTGACAGCGTGGTGCACAGACATGCAAACCACCCTATGTTAGCTTGATTCAATAGGTTTTGGGTGGGCCACTTATGCAAGCCCCACCTTGATGTATATATTCAATCCAAGCCATTCATCCCTTTCCCTAGCTCATTTTAGGAGTTGAGCCAAAATTTAAAGCCAATATGATTATCTGGCGGGCCATAACATAGAAAACTGTGGTCTTTACCATTGAAAAACCACCTGATGTTTATACACACTGAAACACATTGAATATTAGGCTTAATGGGTTTGTTTTGAGCCTCAGGAGCCATTGGTTGGGTCGGATCCACCTGACATAGGCCCCACCTACAAAATTCCTTAAGAAAACCTAAAATAAAAAAACCAAAAGCAGAGGCAGCATGTGCTGCCACTGCCTAATGCGCAGCAGCGTCCCGCTGCTTGCTACGCCATGGACGGAAGAGGCAGGGACCCTGGGTCCCAGCCATGGGCCCCACCATGATGTGTGCCGAACATTTAAACCATGCATTTGGTGGCCCTTAGGGCAGTGGGCCCCCCTTTCAAAAATCAGCCATTTACAGATCTCAGGTGGCCCATACCATCTTCAATCATGTGAAGGTATGCTAAACCATATGAAAGTATTTGCTAGGGTCCACCTGAGGTTTGGATGCACTTGAAACTTGGTCTGACCCCTTAATCTAGTGGGACGCACATAATGGATGGGTTGAATTTATGAACTATAGATTGGTAGGCCCAAATAATAATTATAGATGTTTATGGAGGGTAAAGCCCTCAACTGTGGTGCTTGGTGCAGCATCCTGTGTTATTGGATGCAAGGGCTAGGGACCGTGGGTCCCAGCCACGTGCATGTGTTTCATATATGCCATCCATCCATTTGCCTGGACTACCAGTGGACCCCACCCATGATGTCTGTGTTACATCCAAACCGTCCATCCAGTTAGCTTGTCTTAAGGCTTGAGGCAAAAATGAGACGGATCTATGTATTTGGTGGGCCACTCCATGAGGCATGTATTATATCCTAACTGTCCATTCACTGGACGTGGACCCCAGCACTGAAATATGTGGACAGTGACATCCACCATTCAAAACTTTTAAGGGCCACAGTAGTTTCCAGTAAGCTGATAATTTTCATCACTTCATCTGTCAATCTGTTAACTTATGAATGGGTTGGATTTGTGAACCACAGCTTGGTGGGCCCAACTAATGCTTGTGAATGCTTTAATGGAGGGTAAACCTCTTAACGGTGTACCTGGTGTGGCCCACATAAGTCACGGATTGACTTAATTTTTTTTTTTTAAATCTTAGGCCTCACCATGATGTGTGTATTATACCCACACTTTTCAGCTATTTTATTGGGCCGTGGGCCCATTGCGTTGTATGGCACACCTTGTTGTACGTGTTTCATCTATGTCATCCACTTATGCGGCCCACCTAGGTGTGTGTATAGTAAGGACATTGTCCATTTGATGGGGCTTATTTGGAATGTGCAGGGCCCACCTTGACGAGTTATACTTACGGCCCATTTGATGAGGCCAGACGTGATGTAATTGGCACCTAGGTATAAGGCCCGTTTGATGTATTCGAGGCCCAGATGCGTGGCGCATTTGATGCATATGAGGCCCATGTGCAGGGCCACCTGTGATGTTTAAAGGCCCATGTGTAGGGCCCACTTGTTGCGTATTTATGGCCCATTTAGGAGGCCCATTGTGATGTATTAGGACTCATGGGTTAAGGCCGAGTGTGATGTATTTAGAGCCCATGGGTTAAGGCCCATTGTGATGTATTTAGAGCCCATGGGTTAAGGCCCATTGTGATGTATTTAGAGCCCATGGGTTGAGGCCCATTGTAATGTATTCAAGGCCCGTTAATGAGGCCCACCTAGATGTGTATGAGGCCCGTTATCGAGGCCCACCATGATGTGTATGAGGACCATATGATGAGGCCCATTTTGATGTATTCCAAGGCCCATGGGTTGAGCCCCAAAGGGATGTTCATAAGGTCCACTGTATATGTGATCCACCATAGTTTATGTAATGATATTTATGTCAGGCCGTGCCTTGGGAGCAATGTTGTTTTGACATCCACATTGTGATAATAATGTTAGTTAAATGTCTGCGTTATGACTCTCCTTAGGGCCCATTGATAGGCCCATACTTGTTGTGTGTAGGCTATCTAGGCCTATCTTCATTGTAAGAGTAGTTCATCACCTTATAACATGCTTAGTGTAAATCCATGATTCATGCCCATACGCATCATATGTATGCTTGATATGAGGAGTAACCGATCATCGCACATGCCATTGAGCAGATTATTTATGGGACTTAGTGATAGGAGTTACCCACATGAGCGCATAGTATGTGCAGGATTGCTGCATGACTGGATAGTGTGACTCATGCATCTTGCATATGTGTGACTTGATCATTATACGCCCTAGCGACATCAGGGCCGTGGTCTCCACAGACACATTGTGGATGGCTAAATGGGACATCGAAAATACTTAGTTTTAGCACTATGTGCACTTAGGATGTCCTTGGGTGAAAATCCCGGAACCTCCTTGGTACTAGGAGATGCTCCAACGTCTAGACCGAGTGAAATATGAGCGCCGGTGCCTATACCATGAGGTCTTGTCTCCCACTGTATCGTGGTCGGTTGGAAGGGGGCTTGACTTTATCCGCCCGAGTGAGGGGGCTATAAGCTAGGCTGAGTTTAACTAGCTTGTAAATGGGTCTGCTATCGACAAGCCGGGCCCGATATTGGCAGGCGGATAGTGAGGTGTCTTTCACTCACTGGGCTGTGCAGCTAGGGAGGTCGTAGTAGAGTGTAATAGACCTCAGTGATTTCTCCAGAGAGCAACCGTACTGATATGTGGACTTATTGAGCGGGAATTGCATATCCATTCATTCATTCATTCACTATCCACTCAGACTGGTAGTGCATAACTATTTCTTACATGTACCTTCACATGGCCAGGATTTCGGCTGGGCGCGTGACTAACCTGAGATCAGGAGTTTACCACATTGAGTCGGACTATCCAAATTTAGGTTAGCTATGGGATTGGTTTAGATAGAAGTCCCTTGTGGTGGACCCCATAGCCTGCGATACTACGTACTATCATCCCGACTTCACATTCCAGCATGGTCATTTCATTCGCACCGCATATTACATTGCATCTCCAGTACTTAGCATTTTTGGTTACTATATTTTTGCACTTATATAGCCTAGATGAGGTTGATGGTATTCATGGCTCGTCAGGATTTGCATATTACATTGCATCCTCAACATCTGTTATTGCCTTTTTATGTTTCACATCGCATGGCCTTGGTATGGCCGATAGCATTCACGCCTTGCATCACACAGCTTTGGTACAGCTGATAGCATTCATGAACTTACCGTATATTTTCGCATTACTCTAATATTATATGATTCATGATCTTGTCAGTATTTTCGCTTATTCCGATGGTGTATGATTTATAGGCTTTATTATATACTTGACACTTACCTTACATACACTTTCACCACCCTCTAAGCTTTCTATAAGCTTATGCACGATAGATGGGTGTGGGTGGTGTTAGGTTGCAGCAACGTTGAGCTTGGAGTGTGCAGCGGTCTTATGAAGTTTTGATTTTCGACATATGTATTTTCCTTTCGGCATTGTATTCAAATATTTATATAAGTGGATATGTGATGATGATGTTGCCTTTATGATTTGGGTAAAGTTGTGGTTATGCTCTATACAAAAAAAAATCATACTGAAAATCCTCCTTGTAGGATCCCAGGATCGAAATCTGGCGCATGCACGCTGGGAGCCGAGAATGGGGTGCTACGGAGGCTGTCAACACGGGATTCGGTGATCGGGAATTTTGTGAGCCAGGTTTCCTAGTTTGGGGTGTGACATCATCTCATGGGCCTATCATATAGCACAATGGACCTCATATACATCATCATGGGATGCATCACATGAGCTTCATATACAACACATCGGGCCTCACTCATGGGCCACATATACTTCATAATGGGCCGCATCACATGGGCTTCATATACGACACGTCGGGCCTTATCATATGGCCTAATATACAACACATCCGGCCTCATTCAAGGCCATAACCACATCACAATGGGCCTCATATGTGGGCTGCATTACATCAAGTGGGCAGTATTGCATGGGCCTCATATACATCACGTGGACCGCATTGCATGAGCCTCATATACATCAAGTGGGCCTCATTGCATGGGCCTCATATACATCACAATGGGCCCAATATACATCACAATGGGCCCCATTGCCTGACCCTCAAATGCATCACAATGGGCCTCATCATATGGACCCAATATACATCATAATGGGCCTCACTAAATGGGCCTTGCATATTCCAAATGAGTCTCAAATACATCGCAATGGGCCACTCCCATGGGTCTCAAATATATCACAATGGGCTGCACAAGTGGATAACATAGATGAAACACATACAGCATGGTGGGCCTTGCGTTCACACAGCAGGTGAGGTGGGCCCTACACCTAACAGATGGGCCCATCCAGATGGTCGGCATAGATATAGAATACATACATGAAGTGGGTCACACGTCCCACAGATGGAGTGGATAAAACATACATCATGGTGGGTCACACATCCCACGGACGGTGTGAATAAAACATACATAAGCGGGCCCCACCATTGGACAGATGGTGAAGATATAACAAATACATCATTGTGGTCGGGAATAAAATACACATATCACGGTGGGTCACACCATCCCACGTCCAGCAGCACCCTGATGGACGGTTTAGATACAACACATACCTCATGATCTGTCCACAGAACTTGCTGACGTCATACAGTAGGACCCACTGTTGGATAGTTGGATGTAACACATACATCATGGTGGGTCCCATCTAGATGGATGGACAACATAGGATAAAATACATGCGTCATGTGGGACCCACAGAACCTACTGACGTTAATACATCAGCTATATAGCTGATGTAAAGTACATCAGCTAATAAGCTTTCCATCAGGTGGGTCGGGCCCACCAGATATACAAATATATATATATATATATATATATTATATTTCTCTTTTAGTTTATTTATTATTATTATTATTTGAACATTAGCGTCCAGGCCCTAGATGACATGGATGATACATCATGGTGCACTCAGCACAGTACCATCCATCTGGACGGTGCAGATATAGAATATATACATCAAGGTGGGTCCCACTTGCCCACACATGTCACATGTGTGGGGTGGGCCCCACGTTTAAATAGATGGACGGCTGAAGATACACATACAACATGGTGGCCCACAGAACTTGGTAATGCTGTTACAACAACTATACAGCTGGGCGAGATACACTAGCCGATCTGTCCCACCATCTAGGGATCTGACGGTGTGGACATACAAGCCATCAAGGTGGGCCCCACTTGCCCACACGTGTCACACGTGTGGGGTGGGTCCCATGTCCAAAGAAATGGACGGACACGATGGGTAAATTGGATACAACACGGTGCGTCCCACTATTCAGCAACTGGACGGTGAGGATGGCATGTAAACATCATATGGGCTCCATCATCTTGGACAACAAGATGGATGGACGGTATGAAAGCCATATACATCAGGTGGGGTCCACATTAGCATGGCTCACCAGCCTTGAAGTAGGTTAATATTTATGTTTTTCCTTCAATCAAGTCCGTCCAAACGGACTGCCGGGTGGGCCCACTCGGTGGACGACATGGATAACATAAATGTATCATCAGGCGGGCCACACATCAAGAGAGAGAGAGAGAGGGAGAGAGAGATGTGTGTGAGGGAGGAGCTCCGGCACTATGAGCTCCTCACCAAGTGTCGCAACATGTACATCAAGTGGGTCCCATCACAAGTGGGCCCTCAAATAAAATCAACGGTGGAAATTCTAGGATCACTCACCTATTGCTCCTCTTCTTTAGCTCCTTGGACTCCCTAGCTCTAAAGCTACAAGTTTAATGGAGGATGATGGAGATTGGACGGTTGGATGGTGGGGATCTTGGGTAAGAAGTGGGCCACACTAGGCTCTCTCATGGAGCTTGGATGGTCTCCCATGGTTGCATGGGAGGAAATGAGAGAGAGAGAGGTTGTAAGAGAGAGGGATGGGTGAGTATGGTTGTACATGAAAAGGGATGGGTGGAGAGAGAGAGAGAGAGTTGACTTTGGGGGTTGCTTGTACTTGAGGATGGGATATGTACTTGACATGATTGATGTGATTGATGGGACATGTTCTCTTAGATTTGTAAATGTATGGTGTTTTCCTCGAACTAAATGCGGGCCCACATTTCTTGGCCTGGGTATCTCATCGTACACGAGATGCGGCATCGGAACCACGGCGACGACACGGTCCCTAGGGTCCAAGTCTTGGGTCAAGCAGACTCAGATTGACAGGGTATGACTCAGGGATGCTTGTAAATGCTATTTACGCATCGCGGGTCACTGAAATTCGACCAGGAGGACCACGGAAGCCTACAGAATGATAGTCTACGATACGAGCCTTACAGCTGTAAGTGTTTAATTCATACTGTCCAGTCCTTGGGTGAGGATTGGACCCCACATTGATGTATGTATTATATCCATACCATCCATTTTTTAGGGACGTGTGGACCTCAATCATGATGTATGGGTTTTATCCCAGCTGTCTGTCCATTTGGATTGACGTCAGAAGTTCTGCGGCCCTGATCATGAGGTTTGTGTTAAATCCAGACTATCCATCTGTGCACCCCGCCAGCAACACATGGCTGCTGGATTGATGTCAGCAAGTTCTGTGGGTTTGATCACAAGGTATGTGTTAGATCCAAACCGTCCATCCACCTTACAGGCTTGAGATGGGAAATAAGACAGATCTGTTTATCAGGTGGACCACACTGCAAAAATCAGTGGAGGATGATCGTCTACCATTGAAACTCGTTTGTGATCACAAATGTTTTGGATCAATATGAAATTCATTTTTCCTCTTAATTTAGGTTTTTGTGATCTTATGAACAGATTGGATGGAAAAAAATGTTATGGTGGGCCCTATGAATTTTAAACAGTGAAAATCGTTATCTTTAATGCTATTTGTGGTATGGTCTAAATGATCTTTTGATCATTATCTCCTCTCCTATTTATGATGAGGCCCATGTGATGCAGCCCACTTGATTATATGAGGCCCATGTGATGTGGCCCACTTGATGTACAGAGGCCCATGGGTGCAATCCGATATGATATTTATGTGGCCCATATGTGTAGCCCATTGTAACGTATGATGAGGCCTGATGTGATGTATAAGAGGCCCATGGATGTGGCCCATTGTGATGTATTCCAGGCCCATGGGACATGGCACATTGTGATATATTTAAGGCCCATGGGATGTGGCCCAATGCGATGTATATGAGGCCCTTGTATGAGGCCTAATGTGATGCATGTGAGGCCCATGAGTGAGGCTCAATGTGATGTATGTGATGCCCTCATGTGAGGCCCAAAGCAATGTATATGAGGACCGATGTGATCTGTGATTCCACCATGATGTATGTAATAATGTTTATGATGGGTCATGCCTTAGGAGCAATGATGGTTTGATGTCCAGATTGTTAGAGCAATGATGGTTAAATGTCCACATTGTAATCCTCCCTAGGGCCCATTGTTAGGCCCATTCCTACCTCCCCTTAGTGGGTTAACCCAAACCGTTGGGCCCCTATGATCGTTAGGCCCATTCTTAATAGGAGTAGGCCGTCTAGGCCCATCCTTGATATGAGGAGAGTACATCATCATCATATAACATGCTTAGTATAGCTTCACGATCCATACCCATGTGCATCATATGTATACTTGATATGAGGAGTGATTGATCATATCACATGCCATTAAGCAGATTATTATGGGAGTCCCTGATAGGATGAGTTGCCCACATGAGCACGCATTATGCATAGGATTGCTGTATGAATGGATAGTATGATTCATGCATTTCACATTTGTGTGCTATAATTTCTGTACGCCCTAGTGACATCAGGGCCATAGCCTCTACAGGTATATTGTGGATGAAAAGATTGGACACCGAAAATACTGTTACTAGTATCGGGGCATCAAAGATGTCTCTGGGTGAAAATCCTTAAACTTGATGGTATTAGAGAATGACTCCAACATCAAGACCGAGTGGATACATGAGCGTACGAGGGCCTTATACCAATAGGCTGTCTCCCACTGTGTCATGGTCGGTTGGAAGGGGGTGTGACCTTATCCGCTCGAGGGTAGGAGGTATAACTAGGCTGAGTTTGACCAGCTCATAAATGGGTCCGCTATCAACGTGCTGGGCCGATATTGGTAGGTGGATAGTGAGGTCTCTTCCACTTGCATGATTATGCGTTTAGTGGGCGGCGATCTGATGTATAGTGTACCAGACCTTGGTGATATATATTCCAGAGATAAACTGTATTGATATGAGGATTCAGATGAGATTTGGTATGCTTGAGTTGCACCTCGCATATGACATTGGCCTTGTAGGACTTGCATTGCATAGCCTTGGTATGGCTGATAACATTCATGCCTCAAATCGTGTGGCCTTGGTATGGCCGATAGCATTCATGCCTTGCATCGCATAACCTTAGTATGGCTGATGGCATTCCTAGACTTACCAACTTTTTTGCATTACTCTAATATTGCATACTTGCATTTCTACCATGCACACACACTTTCACCATCCTCTAAGCTTTCTATAAACTTATGCACGACCATTGCGTGCAGGTGACACTAGGTCATAGCTGAGCAGGAGCAGAAGCTTGCTGCAGAGCTTCTAGGGTTTTTTCATTATTATCATTGTATTTCCCTTTATGCGCATTGTACTTAAGTTTTGATCATAGTGAATTTTTGTGATGGTGTTCTCATTATTGTTCATGAGTTATGCTTATAGTTATGCTTATTATGAATCAGATTCATGTTCAAAATCTTCCTTGTAGGATCCCACGATCGGAACCTAGTATATGGGTGTCGGGAACCAAGAATGGGGTACTACGGAGGTTGTTGGTGCCGGTATCGATGTTCATGAATTTTGTGAGACTGGTTTTCGAGTTTGGGGTGTGACAATAGTAGAGTCTACTTTTGAAATTTTTTTGGTTTATGGAAAATTTTTTCAAAATTTTTAAAATAATTTTTTTATATACAAGAATGTGAACATGATATTATGCGAATTCCAAAGGCAAAGTTAATATTTAATTTAGGTTGATAGTAGACAGAATTCTGATAACTGAAAATTATAGACTTGAGTTTGATTATCGAATCACTAGTTTAGAGTGAGTTGTAATTTGATATACTGAATTCACAATACACCTTAGCAAACTAAGTGAGGAATATGATATGTGAACTGAAATAATAAATTTTGATTCAAACAAGGTTGAATGAACTAGTACCATTGATATATGCTTAAAATAAAGAATATAAAAAAATAAAATTTAATGACCATAACAATTGTGTCAGTAATCCAGAGTAAGGATTCCTAAGTATCCAGTGCTATTACTGTTACAATTACAATACTTTAGGTTATGAAGCAAACCCGGTGGGAATCTTCATCTAAAGTTAGTCTATAATAATGAGGATATAATAATAAAAGAAGAAAATGGCATGAAGGAAATGAGATAACTAGAGATTTCATATTCTTGGGATGACTGAAAGGAGTTAGGATAGGAAACATGCATATTTCTCAAAGTTAGACTAGTGTCACTGAGCACCTAAGTATATTAGATCATAACTATTTTAAATTTTGATCAGTTCTCTGAACTCAAGGATGTAATGGATTAAGAAATTGAGATTCTAACTAACTTCAAACTTAGGACAAGTGTTGCTTTGTTTTGGAATTCATATGATGAATAAAAGCATAATTGTATAAATTTTTGAGTTTTGAACTATTTTCCATGTTTTTAATGTTTGTGGGTAACATTTTTGAAAATTCTCACGAGACTATAACCCATCTACTAGGGGAAACCGTGGGGGTTTAAAAGCTTGTTGCATATGCTAAATGCAATCGAGATTACCTGCGAAAGTGGTGTAATTAGAATTTTTATTTTCGTTTTAATTTTGTTTCTAGAATTAGTTTTTATTCTTATTTTTATTTAAATTTTTTCTTCACTTATTTTACTTGGGACTAGCAAAATGCTCATTGAGGGGTGTGTTGAGATTCAAATATTGCATATTTTCCCACAATTATATCTTAGTTTTATAAACATAATAATGCTTAATAGTATATTTTATACACGTTTGTGTTGCAAGGTGAGTTTAAGAGCTTAGATTGAAAAGAATGTTAAAAACATGGATTTGATGCTTAAGAATCACCATGGTAAAGAATGGACCTTTGAAGACCAAGATTGAAGATTTCAAGATCCCAAGCGTCAAGAAAACTAAGTGGAAAAGGAAGGACCAGCAGAAATTCGCAGGATCTGAGGTTAGATAACATCGAACTAGTTTTGATGACATCAAATGAGTCATAGATGACATTGAAGAATTATACAAAAATTAAATTTGGTTGCTGGACAAATTGGATGCAGTCGTCAATGACATCGAAGCCAGTTCGATGACATCAAAGCCAGTCTTGGATGACATCGAAAGGTTTACACGGAGTGAGAAAATTTGAGGCGGTTTTTGAATTTTTCAAGTCGGTTTAAAGGAGCGAGTTCCCCACTTATAAATAGGGCTTCCCAGGGCATTCCTAAGCATCATTCAGAGCATTCAAGGGCAAGATCTAGGGTTTTTTTTTAGGGTTTTTTTTTAAGATGTTTACCAGTTGTTTTTAGATCTTTATTAATTTTTTTCTTGCTTTCCTATTGCTTTTCTATTTTGAAATTTAGTTATATTTTTCTAGTTCCCTTTAGCCCAAGCTAAAAGGGAAGCACATTGGCTTAATGATTTTATAAATTATGATGGTTGATTGTTTTTAATGATGAGATAAATGGTGTATACATGCTATCAATTATATAGGTTTAGGTTTTTTATCCTCATGTGAGAACCATATGTTTCCATCATATGAAATCCATATTGATGGATAGGCTTAACATGGATCAATTAGATTTCTTAGATGGGAGATGTTCTCAACCTGCTACATTTCTTTGATTCATTATCTCATGGATATTAAATGCTTAAAATCACTCGCGCTTGAAAATATATGTTAATGGTGCTAATCCATGATTCTCTAATATCTTATATCATTTACTAAAAATATTTGAATTGTTTTATTTTTCGATTAGGCGGACCATAGTGCTCGGATCCTAATTGTGTTATCAAAGTCATCATGATTTATGGATTATTAACCTATGTGTGGAACTTCAAAGCTTGGGTGTTGTTTTTAATTTAATTGAATTCTATTTAAAAGTCATACATTCAAAACTTTCAAAATCATTGCATCCGTTTAGTTTCCATTACTTAGTTTTGCATTTGATTTTCTCATTCTTATAAATCATCTTCCTATGGGATCAATCCTGTATTCACAGGATATTACTTATGAACCTTTGCACTTGAAGGCAAGCAAAAAGCCACCATCGTGAGAAGAACAATAGACGTCCTCATCTCTTCCTTCTCTTCATTTCCCATCACCAATTTATCACCTACACTTTTGGAAGAGAAATACTTTAATTGTAGGTATAAAGAGTAGAAAGTAGGTAGATATTCACAACTTATATTTACGAAAGTAGATGCCCTTAATTGAAATTCTAAATCCCTTCGAAATGGCCCATATCATTCTACCAGATGGTTGTCATTTTCTAAGCCCGTTGCATTGTCCTTCAAATTGGGCAAAATCAAGCCATAAAACTGGTAACCACACATTAACAACACAGTTTGGAATTAATCTGTAAAACTTGAAGGCCTACTAAATAGTTTAGAATAATAATATATTAATGACAACCCATACGATAAGTCATGTTAATAAAGGATAAATGATCTCTACATCCCCTATCTTTTCTAGAGAATTTAACTGTACATTAAAATATTAAAAATAAATGTAAACCAATGTTACATTATTCACGCATCTCAGGTGTAGCCCTGTCCTTTTGGGTTTTCATTTATGCAGTGGAACCCATCTTCCAGGTAGATTAGGTTTATATGAGTGTAAGACGGAGAAACCGATATAGTTCGGTAACTTACCGAGACGAAAGAAAATCCTACTCCGCTCGCTGATTGTGAGGAAGAGCCACCTACCATCATCGACTCTCGCCCAATCGCCACTATATAGGATGAAACGCCGAACTGTACAGTGCAGGTTAGATGGTACATGAGCTGTATCATCTCTTGAAGATGGACAACCCGTCTGTCGTAGAGATTTTTGAACTCCAAATAGCGGATCGCAAATCCCATCCCAAATCCCACCCTATCTCTGAGGGATGGGTAAAGTCAAGCGCCTGTTTCAAGGTGGGATTCATGAATCCCTTCTATGCTAGTGTAATTTACGAGGTGTCGAGTGCTGGATACTCATCTAGCCATTTAAACATGCGGTGGACGGATTTCGAGATCCAATCCCTCTTAAAACCATCTGCTTCTATCGATTACCTCGAGCCAAACACGCCTTAGGAGAGTTATTTGATACTTTAGTCTACTATGACCAATAATACTCAGTCACTTTAGCTCTTTATCACGCATTGTGGCATTGGTAATTGTGCGTTTGACACACTCATAGAATTATTACCATTATGTTATAATTCTTATTTTAACAAACATCATGTTAACAATCACTCTTTTTTTATTATTATAAGATTTAGTTGATTTCCTTCTTATTGGGGCTCATCTTAGCAATTGCTTTTGAAATTATACTAATTTGTCTCAATTTTGATTAATCTCACCTCTCATACTACTGCATCGGCTTTAATCCCTTTTCTTTTCACAAGCACTCATTGATTTGTTATAAGGCTTTATTTGGTCGATGTAAGGAAAACTTCCCCCTTATTAGTGTAATGATTACGTTGACTAATATTAGTAATTTCCAATCTATAATATTTCTATCAATATGATTGGATCATCACTACTCCTCATGTATATGTGTGGATTTCTACATTTCATTGAATTTCTTTTGCCATTTTTAGTTCTTAATTTAGTGATCTGTTAAGCAATTTTTTTTTTTTTTGAAAAAATAAAGATATTGATTTAAGATTTCTTGCTAGTTATTTTGTGTTGTTTTTAGGGTTTTCTGTGCAATTTTGTAAGAAATTGCACGTACATATTTAAGTTATAATTTTTCTAGTGATATTCTTTCAGTCTCTGTCAGGTTTGTGCTTTGATTTTGGTCTCGAAACTCCAACTCTCGTCTTTTTTACTTTCATTGATGTTGCATTCTATTTTTCTTTGAACTTTATAAAAGTCATTAATGCTGTATGTTTTTTTTTCATTGTCTGTTCAGTTTCTACTATCTTTTCTTATCCATGATTGTATATATACTTTTAAAGTTTTTTTTAATTATTATTTTTATTTTTAATACTGGTTCTTTGTTTAGCTCCAAATGCTATAATTTCAAGTTATTGAAATTCAAAGTAGCTCAATTTTATTTTTATTTATTTATTTATTTTTTTATATATAGAATGTTGATTTCCTGTTTGTCTGGACCTCTTAAAAAATAATCAAACCATTGGAGTGATGGGCATATGGTACCTTGATCCTATCTATCTAGAAGTTAACATCCAGTCTCCACATAAAAATAACAAAGACTATTTATTCTTGTCTTTAAATTTTAAAATAGGGACATATTAGGAATAATGCAAAATATTTAATCAATCATTTCTAAGTATTGATGTGTATATGGTTCTACGCTTCGATTAGATCACTTGTTAAGAATGCATGTTTCCCATATTACTATTTCTTGAGTGTTTTGGTTGAACAAATGAGCAGAAACACGGGAATTAATCTTACATTCATTGCCGCATTAAAAGGATATAAGCTGATCTTAATGGTGCCTGCATCAATGAGCATGGAGAGGTGAGTGCCATTGAAAGCATTTGGAGTGGAGCTTGTTCTCTTGGATGCTGCTAAGGGCATGAAAGGACCAGTTTAAAAGGCTGAAGAGATTTTGAAGAAAACACTCAATGAAGAAACATATGTTCTCTAAACATTCAATCTGTTCATTGTCCCTATGCTATTTATTTTTATCTAAGAATTTAATTGGTTTTTATCTACTTGTAAATTTCCTCCACTCAATCATGAAGTTCCAATCTATAGTTTGTACCCATTGCTTTAAAAGCAATGGCTACGATTATGTTACAGACTAAAATCATAGCTATACATCTATATCTATGGATCTAGTCCATAGCCTTTACTTCTTTTATTTTGGTAGTGAATATTTGCTTCTACCCACTCGTCTGTTAAGGTCCCTTGATATGCATTGATATGCCATCTTCTAATGGCTCAAGCTTTTAGAGCAAGTGGTTCCCACGGGGTTTAAGAAAATCCGGTCTGGCTAGGGACCCTCCACCCTTGCCTAGTATGTTTCAAATGACATTGATCCACCATCATTTGCCAGCTCAAGCTTTTAGAGAAACTAGTTGTTTGATACTGTCGTGGGGCTACTTTATTATTATGCCTAATTTTTCATCACTCTATATTAGTGTGAGGGCATGGAAAAATGCTGTGAGGTTCATGAATGCATATTTGAATGTGAAGAAATGAAGAGATAAGGGAGTACCGTCTATCATTATTCTAGTAGAATAGCAAGCTAATATGCTCAATTTTGTAAAGGTTAGAGCCATGACATAAGACTTAAGTAGATGGTTGTTGCTTATGGTCTTTGTGTTCTTCTTGGCATCTGTTATCTGGCACAAATCTTTTTTATTCTAAAAAAGAAATAATTTGAGAAGGTTTAATTGTTTAGAATGAATTTCTAGATGCACTAATTCATCAAGCTAGTAAAAAGAGCCGAATTGTTGTGATCGATGCAATTATGTATGATCTAAAAAAAAATCATGGAAAATATTTTGCTTACTTCATTTTGCCACTCTGTTTTTGTTGATATTTGTGACTTTTGTAAAGGAAAGTGTAGGACAAGTAATGCACATGATATATATAATGCAAAAGACATGTGGTACACACGTGTTATATAGAATGTGCCCATACTTATGCATTTACATATGAAAGCCAATGATGCGTTCGAGGTAAATGCTATGCAATGCTTATGATGTGAATAAATTTTATCATATGGATGTACTTAGTTGCATTTATCTATTTTTTTTATACAATGATTAGATCATTCTAATCATCTAACCAATGGCCAAGAAAATGAAAATTTTAGATTAATTGCAAAGAAAATGGTCTATTCATTAATATGGACTTACCATCATATGAGCCTCATTCTTCATTGAATATGCCTTATAAGGATCACTTTGATGTGAATCCCATATGGGCTATATGCCTCTAAACTCTCAACAATTACTTTGATCTGATAAGATGAACCTCTATTTGTCATGCCCCAAACTCGGAAACCGGGCTCACAAAATTTTCGATCGCTGAATCCAGCGCCGACAGCCTTCGTAGTACCCCACTCTCAGCTCCCGGCACCCATATATCAGGTTCCGATGCTGGGATCATACAAGGATGATTTTCAAAGTACATTGGTCTTGTGATAAGCATAACCAAAGGCATAACTCACTAATAATAACCAGAACTCCATCATAGAATCCACTATGATAAAAAACTTTAAAGTACAATGCACATAAAGGGAAATACAATGATAATAATAAAAAATCTCCACAAGCTCTACTGCACGCTCCTACTCCTGCTAAGCTACAGTTACGTCCTGACGTCACTTGCACACATCAATCGTGCATAAGCTTATAGAAAGCTTAGAGGGTAGTGAGGGTGTGTGCGCAATATATGCGTGCTCAGAATGTAACATCAGAGTAATGCGAAATATACAGGTAAGTCCATGAATGCTATCGGTTGTACCAACGTTATGGGTTGCAAGGCATGAATGTTATTGACCACATCAAGGCCATGCGATGTAAGACATGAATGCTATCAGCCACATCAAGGCCATACGATGCAAGACATGAATGCTATCGGCCACATCAAGGCCATGCGATGCAAGGCGTACATAGCCAATATCATTTGCAAGATACAGCTCAAGCATACCAATCCACATATCAATTCAACTCATCTCTGAAGCATCTATATCAGTACAATTCTCTCTGATTAATCACTAGGGTCTAATACACTATACACCACATTATCACCCTACACTGGACGCACAATCATGTAAGTGGAAGAGACCTCACTATCCGCCTAGCCAATAGTTAGCCAATATCTATCTAGCATGTCGATAGCGAACCCATTTATGAGTTGGTCATACTAAGCCTAACAATTGTCCTCTCCCTTGGACGGGTAAGGCCACACCCCCTTTCAACTGACCACGACACAGTGGGAGACGCAACCTCCTGGTATTCGGCCCTCGTGCACTGATGCATTTACTTAGTTTATGCATTGGTGCATCTTCCGGTACCGATAAATTTAGGGACTTTCA
The DNA here is from genome assembly GCF_029962835.1 of Magnolia sinica. Taxonomy (NCBI): domain Eukaryota; kingdom Viridiplantae; phylum Streptophyta; class Magnoliopsida; order Magnoliales; family Magnoliaceae; genus Magnolia; species Magnolia sinica. The sequence goes on along the minus strand of NC_080582.1, from coordinate 36,224,143 downwards.
CCCAGGTACATGCTTCATGCCCTATGTAAAGAGAAGATTTTCGGTGTCCAAACCTGCCATCCACGATATGCCTTTGGAGACTATGACCCTGATGTCGTTAGGGCGTACAACAATCACAACATACAATGCAAGATGCATGAGTCACACAGTCTAATCATACATCAATCCTTCACATATCATGCACTTATGTGGGATGACTCCGCCTATCAGGGAGTCCCATAAACAACCTGTCCAATAACATATGTAATGGTCAACCACATCTCATAACAACATGCAGATGATGCGTATGGGCATGTATCATGATGTTATAATGTCACATATTCATAATCAGTATCCATAATCGGCATCAATAATTGGCCTATATGTAAGGCGGGGTCCATAGATAATAGTCGATCTAAGTCATAATATATGGATCGGCCCTCGGCCATGGATATACCAATTCCAATAGCACGGATCCATCCATTTACGGTGATGATGGACTATGCAACATCGATGAGGTCCAATGATTTGGGTTAACCCACTAAGAGAATAATGGGAATAAGCCTAACAAGACCTAAGGGAAGGTCATAATGTGGACATTTAACCATCATTACCCATCAATATGGATATTTAACCAACATTGCTCACAAGGAGTGGCCCATATAAAGCCAAACATATAGTGGGCCAATAGCCTCACATAAGGGCCTCATATACTACATAATGGGCCTCACACAAAGGGCCTAATGTACATCACATTAGGCCTCACTCATGGGCTACATATGCATCACATTGGGCCTCACTCATGGGCCTCACATTCAACACAATGGGCCTTACACCCGGGCCTGAAATACATCTTAATGGGCCTCATGCCTGGGCCCCAAATACATCACAATGGGCCTCATACCTGGGCCTCAAATGCATCATATCGGGCCTCACACAAGGTTCTCATACACATCCCATTGGGCCTCACTCATGGGTCTCATGTACATCGTAATGGGCCTCACCAAGGGCCACAAATACATCACATTGGGCCACACATAAGGGCCCATGGGTTAGGCACAAAGGATGGGTAGTGAGTGCATCACATATATCATAGTGGGCTTAATAGAGTAGCCCACATAGTCCAGAAAATGAATGGACAACAAGGTCAATATACACATCAAGGTGGGCCTCACAGATTAGCCCTATGGTTCAGAAAATTAGGTGGACAGATTGCTTACAACGCATACCTCAAGGTGGGCCTATTGCACCACCAAAATTGGCCCAACGGGGCTGCCTATAATCTAGGAAAAATGGATGGGCAGCCTGAATCATACATCATGGTGGGCTGCAAAAATGGATAGCATAGATATACAATACATGTATCACAGTGAGCTGTACAAATGGACAACATGGGTATACAATACATGCATCACGGCGGGCTACAAAAATGACAGTGTAGGTATATAATACATGCATCACAGTGGGCCCACCGGCAAAAACGTATGGACGGCGTGAGAGTAAAACACATACATCATAGGTAGGCTCCACGTAACACACCGTCCAGATGGACGGTGTGGATATAAAATACAAATATCAAGATGGGTCCCACCCCCACACGTGCCACATGTGTGGGGTGGGCCCCACGTCCAAATAGATGGATGGTTGGAGTTACACATACATCATGGAGCATCCCACCATTGGACGGACGGTTGGGATATAACCCATACCCCATGTTGGAACCACAAAACTTGCTACGTCATTACAACAGTTGGGTGCTGTTGGGACCCACTGTCTAGATGGATGGTGTGGGTATACCGCATACATTAAGGTGGGTCCACACATGTGGGACCCACCAGCTTAGGTGGGCCCAATCATGAGGTCGGACGACAATTATACATGTACATCAGGTGAGTCCATACATTCATGGACCACCATTTGATTAAGCTAATATTTGCATTCATCCTCCATTCGGGCTGTCTCGAAAATGGGCAGCAAGTGGGTTCCATTTGTTAGACGTCTAAAAAATCTAGACAGTCCAGATTTGCTGATCATATTAAGTGGGCCACACACACACATTATCATCACCATAAGAAGAAGAAGAAGAAGAAGAAAAAGAAGAAGAGAGAAAGAGAGAGAGAGAGAGAGAGAGAGAGAGAGAGAGAGAGAGAGAGAGAGAGAGAGAGGAGAAGAAGAAGAAGAAGAAGAAGAAGAAGAAGAAGAAAGACCTCCCATAGGGAGGGAACCTTGCCACTATGGGCCCCTCAAAAGATCCAAACCATACACCATGATCATCATAAGGGTCCCATACATGCATGGGCCCTCTAATAGAAAATTTGAGGTGGGGATGTCATCCCCACCATGCAATTCAAGGGTCTAGGTAACCCATCAATGAACTAAATCAAATAATACATCATGATGGGGTCCATGGAGGATGGCCCCATCATGGCTTGTGCATGCAACCAAGGTGGGCCATTGGCCACACTTAGGGGGTTAAATAGGTCTCCACCATTGATTGGTGGGTCCTATATGCCCTTAAGCAAGAATAAAATGAAGATCCATGGAGAAAATGAAGGAAACTACACCTAAGATGCACCCACCTTAAAATCTTCTTATCCTTCTTCCACCAATGGCTTCCAATGCTCCAAGGAGTGAGATTGACGGGTTGAGATTGATTTTTGATGGTTGGATATGGGGGATTAGGGAGAAAGAATTGCTGGATTTTCTTTTTGGAGTTGCTTGGAGTCCCAAGCTCTAGCAATGGAGAATGAGGAAGAGAGAGAGAGAGAGAGAGAGAGAGAGAGAGAGAGAGAGAGAGAGAGAGAGAGGTAGTTTATAGGCAATGATGATGGTAAGGCCATCATGACTTGTAAGAGGCTTGCTCATGGGGAAGAAAAATAGTCATTTCTTGTAAGATGCAAGAGGCTATGGAGTAGGGTAGTAGGGTGGCTAGGTGTAGGTTAGGGTGAGTCATCCTCATAATGACCTAGGGAAATGTGTCATGGGTTAGGTGGGTCCTGCAACATGTGTTCCATGACCATGATTATGTGTAGCCCATATCTCATGATATAGAAGTCGGATCGGTGCACGAGACACGATGTTAGAACAGTGGTGATGGCATGGTCGCGATGTTATAGGTCTCAAGTTGAGTCGACTCAGGTTTACAAGATGGGACTAAGGGTTGCACGCAAATGAAATTTATGGGTCGCGGAAATTCGAACGGGAGGACCACGGGATCCTGCGGAACGAAGTGGACACTAGAGCATGGGCCATCATGTAGGACAAAGCACAGGAAGAAGAGAAATCATCACACACACATACACACACACATATATATATAATAATCAATGCAATACAAGGCATAATACAAGCACAATCAATCTACAAACAAATGGGGATAGCGCTCTCTAATCTCAGCCTCATGCTCTCAAGACGCCTCCTTAATAGAATGATGACCCCACTGAACATTCACCAAAGTAATAACCTTGGTTCGGAGGACCTACTCCTTCCGATCAAGGATACGAATCAGCTGCTTAATATAGGAAGCATCCTCATAGTTCTCATAGGTTATCAATCAATCACGAGACTGGTATCTGACCCACATTATCACAACATCAAAATATGGAAAACGTTGTGAATGTCAGACAACTCAGAAAGTAAGGCAAGCCTATAGGCCAAGGTGCCAACGGGTCTAGCGATTTGGAAATGTCTAATAAATCTCGGGGCGAGCTTGCCCTTCATTCCAAATTGAATCACGCCCTTCATGGGCGAGACGTTGAGGTACACGTTGTCCCCAATAGTGAATTCCAAGGGATGACGCTGGTGATTAGCAAAACTCTTCTGCTGGCTCTGAACTATGTGCATCCTCTGCCTGATGATGTTAGTAATCTCTGATGTTTGTTGCATAAGCTCAGGGCCTAGGAGACGGTACTCTCCAACCTCAGCCCAATAACTAGGAGATCTACACGGCCTGCCATACAAAGCCTCGAAGGGAGCCATACCAATAGTAGCTTAATAGCTGTTATTATACGCAAATTCAACCAGGCACAAATGCTCATCCTAGCTGCCCGAGAAGTCGATCGCACAAACTCTGAGCATATCCTCAAGAATCTGATTGATCCTCTCAGTTTGTCCATCGGTCTGTGGATAATACGCATTGTCGAACTAAAAGGCAGACCCCATAGCCTTCTAGAAGCTCCTCTAAAACTGAGATGTAAACCTCAGGTCTCGGTCGAAAATGATCGAAACTGGAACACCATGCAGTCTCATGATCTAATCAATAAATAACTTGGCAAGCTGGTCCAAATGCCAAGTCACACAAATCACAAGAAAATGTGCTGACTTCATTAGACGATCCACGATAACCTAAATGGCATCATGACCACTGAGTCCTTGGCAAGCCCATAATAAAATGAGTGGATACGTGCTCCCACTTCCACGTCGGGATGCTTAATGGTTGCATTGGACCTGGGGATCTCTGATGATCAGCCTTTACATGCTGGCATGTGTCACACTCAACCACAAAACTGGCTATCTAGCACTTCATCCCTGCCCAAAAATACTGACACCTCATATCATGATATATCTTTATCGAGACAGGGTGGGTAGAAAATCACAATCGACGTGCCTTGGTAATAAGATCTCTGTGTAACTTTGAAACATCTGGGACACACAACCGGCCTCTGAAGCGAATCCACCATCAGAACCAATATGCCAATTTGTCTGACTCTTAGATGCTGCCTCTGCCCAATAACTCTGCAATGACTCATTTACCTGCTCAGCCTCGATCACCCTTACGATATGAGAGGGTTGAATCGACAGGCACGATAATTGCATAATAGAAGACTGCAAGCCAAACTCAAAGTCGAATGTTGACACATCCTGAAGCATATTCCACTCCTAAATCATCATGTGTGCCACCAGCCTCGTGGCTGATGGCTAAGGGCATCCGAGACCACATGCACCTTGCCCGAGTGGCACTAAAGATTAAAATCATAATCCTTTAGGAGCTCCATCCAACGTTTAAGCCTTATGTTTAGCTCGGACTGAGAGAATAGATACTTTAAGCCCTTATGGTTGGAGAAGAGCTCAAATCTAACCCCATAAAGATAGTATCTCCACACCATCAGTGCGAAGACAACTTCTGCCAGCTCCAAATCATGCGTGGGTACTTCAGCTCATGGACCTTGAGTTGGTGAGACGCATAAGCTATCGGTTTCCTATATTGCATCACGACATCACCTAAACTAACATGCGAAGCATCGGTAAATACAATAAAGCCATCACTCCTAGAGGGAAGAGTGAGGACAGGAGTGGACTTGAGATGATCCTTTAGCTCCACAAATGCTCACTCACAAGCGTCACTCCACACAAACTCTCTATCCTTCTGGGTCAACCTGATCAACGATTTTGCAATACGAGAGAATTCTTGATAAACTGTTGATAATATCCTGCTAGGATAAAGAAACTGTGTATCTCGGACGCGTTCGTAAGTTGGCCCCACCGACGCACAGCATCTTCAAGAGGTCCACTGTGACACCCTCCCTCGTTACCACGTGACCGAGAAACTTCACCTCCTCCCGCCAAAACTTACACTTCTCCATCTCCGCATACAACTGGTGGGCACAAAGGGTTTGCAAGGCAATCTCCAAATGTTGCTTATGGTCCTCATGAGTCCTCGAATATATCAGAATGTCATCAATAATGACCACAATAAATTGATTGATATAAGGCTGAAAAATCTCGTTCATCAACTGCATGAAGACCGCAGGCTCATTGGTCAGTCAGAATGACATGATCTAAAACTCAAAGTGATCATAGCACGTCTTGAAAGCTGTCTTCGGAATGTCCTCCTCTCGGACTCTAATATGATGGTAATTGGAATGTAGTTCAATCTTTGAAAAGAACTATGTACCTTACAGTTGATCAAATAAATCATCAATCCTTGAGAGCGGATACTTGTTCTTGATCGTGACCTAGTTGAGCTTGCAGTAATCCACGAAGAGCCTCAACAATCCATCATTCTTCTTGACAAATAGTACTAGTGCTCCCCACGGTGAACTACTTGGACGGATGACGCCCAACTTCGCAACTCATCCAACTGCTGCCGCAGCTCCCACAACTTAATTGGTGCCACACAATATGGGACCTTCAAGATAGGCGTGGTATTGAGCACAAGATCAATATGAAACTCAATATGTCAGTGCGACAAAAATCTCAAAATCTCCTGAAACACATCAAGGAAATCGCAAACCACATGAAATTACTTAATACTCACTGCGATGGGCTCCTCTACTACACAAGACATCAAACAAGACAACGTCTCTCCTCTGGGCTCTGCAACAAACTGGAACTGTGGCAAGCCAGGTATATAGAACATGACTGTCCTCGTAGAGCAGTCCAAGATGGCGTGGTACTCGGTAAGTCAATCCACACCCAGGATGACGTTGAAATCTGACATCGGCAAGACAAACAAGTTGGTAGGCAAGAAAATCTCTCCCACCAATACGAGGTAAGATGAACAAAAGCAGCCTAGCACTATAGTCTTCCCCAAGGGTGTCAATATGGTCAATCCCTCATGGGCAGACTTTGTTGGCAATCCAGCGGAACGGAAGAAATCGTCGGATATGAAAGAATGAGATGCACTAGAATCAAACAGAACTTGAATAATGCATGCAGAGATGGGAAGAATACCCTCAATGACTCCTCCAGAGGGCTATGGGTCTTGTTGAGCTGCATAGAATCTAGCCTGAGCTGGCTGGAAAGGTGCTTGTCCCCTCTTAGGGTGCTTCTACTGCTAAGGCGGCCCATACTGCTATCTTGGCCATGGCTGGGGCCTCTATGGCGGAGGTGGCTATAATTGCTGCTACTCCTGTTGAAGTTACTGAGGTGCTCTCAGCTGCTCCTACTACTAAGGGCAGGTGTACTCCTACATACGGTGCCTTACTCCACCATACCTAAAATATGTCCCTGCAAATGGCCTCTGGGGTGGCGCTGGAGGTGCTGATGGTGCTTGGTGGGTTATGTGCCTCTGCTGCTGATGCGGGCCACCGGAGGGGCCTACCTCTTCTGGTCTCTCCTAGGATCGCGATCACCCTGCATATCGACCCAATCACCCTCATAAATCTTAGCCCTCCATACTATCGCCTAAAAGGTCAGCAGCTTATGCCAAATAACCTGGCCTCGAAGACCGTAACACAAGCCGTTCTTGAAATGACGGGCCTTCCACTCTCATCATCAACTAAATATGGTGCGAACCTCAATAGCGCCATGAAACGAGCAGCATACTACACCACAGACATGTCTCCCTGCACGAAGGTCTCAAACTCTAACGCTCGCTGCTGGCATATGGTCCGAAAAGTACTGCTAATCGAATTTGTCAACAAAATCCTCCCATGTTCAGATGAAGTCATCTCCTACAACACGGGTGACGGAGGTTCACTAGTGCTCGGCCTCACCTTGGAGAAGAAATATGGCTAACCAGACCCGTTGCTGGGTCATACATACCATCATATAAAAAATCTTCTCTACCTCGGAGCGCCATCTCTCGGTTGCTGTCGGGTCTAGCTCTCTGTAGAATCACGGGGGATCAAGCCAAATGATCTCTCTTAATAAGGCACTCATATGCTCCTGCTTTGCTTGCTCTTAGGTCTCAGCAGGGTGCCTGCCCTTCCCTTAAAGGGTGGCTGTCAAAGCCTGGGTCATCTGGCGCAACTGATTGGCACCATCGGCATGGTAGGGGCTACGTCGGTCTTTAACTAAGGTGCATGATCTGCATGGGTCTCGGGCACGGGAACAAGAGGCTTCGGTGGGGGAACGGGAACTGCGGGTGGTGGAATAAGAACCTCGGGTGGAGGAACGAGATCCTTAGGCAGTGGAATGGGGACCGCTCGGGTCACTTGGGTACCTTGGGTGCCTCGTATGCCTCGTGTGCCTCGTGTACCTCGTTTAGGTAGCATATTTTACAATAAAGAACAAAGGTGTCCATTAGCCTTGAGAACCCTTGAAGGCTCAGACATTAGGAAACCAAATCAGAAAGATTATGCAATCAAGACATACTCGTCTTAAGCTCAAAGCAAAAATGTGATGTTTTCCTAAGTTATTCCCAAGTTATTCTCTGATACCAACTCCTGTCACACCCCAAACTCAAAAATCGGGCTCATAAAATTCCTGATCGCTGAATCCAGTGCCGACAGCCTCCGTAGTACCCCATTCTCGGCTCCTGACACCCATATAACAGGTTCCGATCCTGGGATCATATAAGGAGGATTTTCAATGTACATTAGTCTCATGATAAGCATAACCAAAGGCATAACCCATTAACAATAACCAAAAATCCATCACAAAATCCACTATGATAAAAAAAACTTTAAAGTACAATGCATATAAAGGGAAATACAATGATAATAATAAAAAATCTCCAGAAGCTCGGCTACACGCTCCTGCTCCTGTTAAGCTACGGTTATGTCCTGACGTCACCTGCACTCATCAATCCTGCATAAGCTTATAAAATGCTTAGAAGGTGGTGAGGGTGTGTGCGCAATATATGCATGCTCATAATGCAACATCAGACTAATGCATAATATATTGGTAAGTCCATGAATGCTATCAGTTGTACCAAGGCTATGGGATGATAGCATGAATGCTATTGACCACATTAAGGCCATGTGATGCATGACATGAATGCTATCAGCCACATAAAGGCCATGCGATGCAAGGCATGAATGCTATTGGCCACATCAAGGCCATGCGATGCAAGGCGTATATAGCCAATATCATGTGCAAGATGTAGCTCAAGCATACCAATCTAAATATTAATCCAACTCATCTTTGAAGCATCATATATCAGTATAGTTCTCTCTGATTAATCACTAGGGTTTAATACACTATACACTACATTGCCGCCCTACACTGGATGCACAACCATGTAAGCGGAAGAGACCTCACTATCCGCCTAGCCAATAATCAGCCAATATCTATCCAGCATGTCGATAGCGGACCCATTTACGAGTTAGTTATACTCGGCCTAGCAATTGCCCTCTCTCTCGGGCGGGTAAGGCCACACTCCCTTCCAACCGACCATGACATAGTGGGAGACGTGACCTCCTGGTATTCGGCCCTCATGCGCTCATGCATTTACTTGGTCTAGGCATTGGAGCATCTTCTGGTACTATTAGATTTAGGGACTTTCACCCAGGTACATTCTTCGTGCCCTATCTAAAGAGAAGATTTTCGGTATCAGAGAGTCCTTGGTTATAACCAGGGCCCCCATTGTCACTTAGTTTTGCAGGTACACGACATACTCGCGGCGAAGACCAGATTGCATCATCAATAATTTAGCACTACTTGTGGGAATTAACAGTGAAGCCATTAGAATTTGGTTCAGAGCATCGTATTGATCCTCCTACAATGGCCGAACAAAGGCCACGCAATAGGGGAGGTCAACTGATCTCCTTAGAAAACTAAGTTGAAGCCTTAACTGGTAACGTTGACTGCATAATGTGGATCTTGGAAATATAACAACCATATCCTGATTGTGGTGGGTGCAGAAGTAGATGCGTCGGCCAAATTGTCCTGACCTCCTCAGGTGCCCCATGACTCTCATGAGATAAAGCAACGACCCAGGTAGCTCAGCCAAGTTCCCGAACACTTCGTGGGAACCATCGTACTCGCAGACTCAGACCTGCTCCACACCCTTGAGAAAAGGAGGCATGGGAAGGCCCTCGATATCATTACAGAGAATGAGGTCCCATGGGAAGCCGAGCTCAGAGAAATCTGGGTATAGCTTGGTGACATTTAACAAGCATACCGTGTTCGGGTTTCGATCTCTGTTGAAGCCATGTTAGAGGAAATGGAACCTCTGTTCACCAATGACATCATGAAATCCCAACTTCCACTGAGATTCCGGATGCCTCAGATTACCCCTTACTTTGGAGCTGGAGATCCGGCCAAGCATCTTGAATCCTTCAGAGCATGGTTGGAGCTCCTCGATGCTCCCCCAATCATGTTGTTGCTGCTTCACCAAGGCTTCAACTTTAGGATCAATCTCCTTACATTTAATATACCTTTAAGGTGACCAAGGTGATAGGAGTGGGTTGAATCTCATACAATTAATGGGAAGTTATTTTTCCTAAGGGATTCAATTAATGTACCCTTTTAAGTATGGTAAAGACTAGATTTACCTATAAGCTTAGTCTCAATACTTTAGAAAATGCATGAGATCATTTTCTTCTTGAATAGAAGCATGAAATGCATGTTTCAGTGAAGAATCACCAAAAAGAAGACATGAATCTGAATGGGAAAGAGTTCTAGCCTATTTGGTTAGTCTTGGGATGCACTTGAGTCTCTAAAAAGCCAATATCCATCATTTATGCAAAGATTCAGAAGCAAAATATATAGAAAAAGTGCTCTAACGGATCTTTAATGGCTACATTTTGGTTAAATCGAAAGGGACTTCGGTTGGACCGAATTTTGGTTCGGTCGGACCGAATAAAGACCAAAAGCTGCTAAACAGTTTTCGCTAAATTTAGTTGGACCGAAGATGACCTTCAACTGCACTCGGTTGGACTAAAACTTACTAGATTATTTTGGCCATTTTTGCTCAGACCGAAGGTGACTTCGGTCAGACTGAACTTGCCATTTAGTCAGACCGAGTCCAACTGAACAATGACCAAATTTTCCTATTTTGTTTTGTCTTGCAATGGCCAGATTCGATCGGACCGAAACCATCTTCTGTTAGACCAAATGTTGCTGAATTTAACCGATTATATCAATAACACAACCTCTAAAACCAGTCTAAAGGTGTTAGGGTATAGACTCCAATGGCTAAAGGATGATCAAAATGGGTTATTCTTATTAAGTCCAAATCATTTAGAGGTTAACGAGTTGTTTTGGGACAAAGGTTAGGGTCACCAAGGCATCTTGATTTACCTGTTTTGCTTCCTTAATGCATGTACTTCGCTTGTGTTTTTGGTCTTCACTTTCCAAGGGCTCAATTGACTATGCGAGATAACGACTCATATGATTGACAAACTAGGTGCAAAAATGGTTGCCCTTACAACCATGATATTTGGTCTGTGGGAGGGGAAGTTCCTCTTCTCAATTAATAAGAACCCCCCGACTACCTTGGCTGATCTCCTTAACTGAGCATAAAACTACTTTAATGTGGAGGAGCTCTTTAGCTCACTGAAATCTCTCGGAGCATAAGTAGCTTGGCTAAGGATAGGAAAAGAAAGGAGGAAAGGCACCTGCCCACCGTCAATAGCAAGAAGAAAAGAGGAGACAGAGATGCAGTGGAGAACTGGCTGAAAAAGCAGGAAAAAAGGAAACCCCAACTCATTGGAAATCGCTTAAGTCTGGTAGCAGGAAAAGAGCAGAGGGAGCGAGTGGAGCAAATAAGGTGGGTTTAGGGCACCCCTCACCCCTATTTATAGTTGCCCTGGATTGCAGCATTAAATGTGCATATTTAATGCTGTAATATGAAGAGTCCCCTTAGCACACGCCTCCATCCACGTGGCGACCCGTGATTGATGGGCATGCCTTGTTACCAAGGCAGGGAGAGATTTCCTCCCGCCATTCGCCTAGAGACAAAGAGGCATCGTCTAACCCACGCCTCCTTGTGCAACTTGTTGCTATCATCGTTGTCTCTTCCTCGATTCCAGCACACACAACCTTTCACTCTCCCACAATAATGCCAGGCGGCCTTGATTGATCCCATGTGAGACCTCGTACTCAAGCATCAGTTCAAGTCCGTTTACTTCCCGAGCTCCTGAAGAACGCTCAGTAGTAAGGGCGCTATTGTTATGGGTAGAACTGGACTAACCAAACAGTAAGAATAAGATGGAAACAACAGAAGAACCAAAGAGAAATAGCTTGGTTAGATGAAAGGTTGAGTAAGAGCTCGGCCTCAAATGCCAACCACGACCTCCATGACTAATCCAAACACCAACCATGAGTGGTGGCCTCGGTCGTCTAGTTGATGTCTCATTGTCTCAAACAACGGATGATTATGAATGCCGACCTAACCTTGACCAAAAGCCCTAACCTCAGAAATCGACCTTAACCTCGGTCAACAGGACCTCGACCAGACGATCTAGATGTTGGTCTCAGCTGATCGACCTCGAGCTCAGATTCCGACCACGAGGGAAGACTATTAGGGAAAATCCCCTCCATATACAGAAAGGATTCCCTTCTCGAGATCTTCACCAAGGATCATGCTAAGGTAAACGTCATATATCTGGAGGGAGATACCTTTTGTGTCATGGATCTACACAGTAGATTCATTTCCTTACACGAAAGAGGTGTGAAAGGATTATAAATAAGGACCCCATTTGCAGAAAGAGGTAGATATTATTAACCTGACTTGACTATGCCCATTGAATGCTTATTCTAACTTAAGCGATTAGAGAAACATCTAATCTACTGCTGCAAGGTCATGCCTTTCAGGCCGAAAAATGATGGAGCAACATGTCAATGCCTTATCAATAAGATGTTCGCTATGTAGATCGGGCACTCTATGGAAGTCTACATTAATGACATGCTGATCAAGAGAACCAGAGCGACAAACCATGTGATCAACCTAGAAGAAATGTTTGCCATCCTGAGGAAGTACCAAATGAAATTAAACTCGAGTAAGTGCGCCTTTGGAGTGAGCTCGGGGAAGCTCCTAAGCTTCCTGGTCAACCAGAGGGGGATTAAAGCAAATCTCAATAAGATTCAGGCACTGTTAAACATGAGCTTGTCTAAAAATACAAAAGAAATTTAGTGCCTCACAGGTAGAATTGTGACCCTTAACAGATTTGTCTCTAGAGCTATAGATAAGTGCCTACCATTCTTTCGACAACTGAAAGGTAAGACGAAGCCGACATGGGACGATAACTGCGAACATGCCTTTCAACAACTCATACAGTATCTGGGGTCACCCCTGCTACTCTCCAAGTCCGAGCAGGGAGAACCATTGCTACTCTATTTGGCTATCTCGGCCACAGCGGTTAACTCGGCCTTGATACGAGAGGTCAGAGACAAACAACTTCCTATATATTACATTAGTAAGGCATTGGTCCAAGATGAGACCAGATATCCTAATTTTGAGATGCTCGTACTAGCCTTGATTATGTCATTGTGACACTTCCGCCCCTACTTTCATGCCTATACCATGGTGGTCCTAAGCAATCAGCCCCTCCGTCAAGTGCTCCAGAAGCCCAAAGTGTTAGGGAGACTGACAGAGTGGGCAATTGAGCTCAGTGAATTTGACATCGAATACTAACCCCGAGTCACCATCAAAGGCCAGGCAGTAGTCGACTTCATTATTGAGTTCACCAATATTAAACTCCTGAAAAATGTCGAGAACAAGGAGGGAACTGACTTAGAGTGGACCCTCCATGTTGATGGATCTTCCAATTCAAAGGGATGCGGAGTAGGGATAATCTTGGTAGCACCCAACTAGGTCTACATTCAATAAGCCCTAAGGTTTGGGTTCTCGACATCCAATAATGAGGCGGAGTATGAGGCACTCCTCGCCAGACTTAGATTAACGAAAGCAATGGGAAATTGAGCCCTGAAGATCCAAAATGATTCACAACTCATCGTCAACCAAGTTACTACCAAGTACCAGGTTAAGGGGGGAAGAAGATGATTGACTATCTGTAGAAGGTGAAAGAACTTATTAGCAAGTTCAGTAAGTGCAAAGTCACCTTGGTCCCCAGATCAGATAAATCCCAAGCAGATGCTCTGACGAAGCTGGTCGTGGCAACTGATGACGACGTTGCCCAAATAGTCCTAATTGAATTCTTGCCAGAGCCTAGCATCGGCCGACCTGAACTAAAGGAAACACTTCCTATCACTCTGATGACGAGTTGGATGGACCTGATCATAAGCTTCCTCCAGCAGAACAAGTTGCCTGATGACAAGCTTGAAGCACGAAGAATTTGAAAGAGGGTAGCTTAATATACTATAATAAGGGACGTCCTTTACACGAGGGGATTTTTCCCAGCATATCTTGGATTCCTTCGACTTGATGAGGCCGAATATGTCCTAAGGAAGATCCATGAAGGAGTCTGCGGTAACCACTCGGGCGGAAGAACACTAGCTTGCAAAGTGATTTGATAGGGGTACTACTAGCTGACCATTCACGAGGATGCTAAACAGTATGCAAGGAAATGCGATAAATTCCAATGGTTTACCACAAAACCTCGACTACCATCCAAGTAGCTGACCCCGATGACTGGCCCCTAGCCATTCGCTCGATGGGGTATTGATATCATAGGACCCCTACCTATGAGCAGAGGTCAGACCATATTTACAGTAGTAGCTGTTGACTACTTTACTAAGTAGGCTGAAGCCGAGCCTCTAGCCAAAATTACTGAGTAGGAGATCATTGACTTCGTCTAGAAGAACATCATTTGTAGATATGACATCTCACACATAATTGTTACCAATAATGGCAAGCAGTTCGATAACGCATGCTTTTAAGGACTTTACGAGAGACTTGGCATCTACAGTACCTGAAATTGTGGTAGAACCACTAATTGAAGTATGGAATTATGTCCAAATGTCCTATAGGGGAGTGAATAGGACTTTCAATAATTATTTACCTATTGACATAGACAATGCCTATCTTAAACTAATTTACCAATTAAGTTAAGTATGATAAAGTAACTCTAAGGCTTCCAAGCTAATAAAGAGTCCTAATCACACATATAGACAACAAATGATATGGAAGTATAGCAACTTGTCTATAAGATAGTATACATGTGTTTGTGAGATGTAATACCTATCAATTTTAGAATACATATAATTAAGCAAGCATATGATTAAACATTCACCGTATAAGCATAATTAAATAGATGCACAAATCACAATCCCAAACACAATCATGTATAGTGGTCCAACTACATGCCTACTCAACTCTCGGCTGATGCACTCCAATCTAAAGTGTGCCGGATTTCACTATCGATGGTTTTAAATTAGGTTAACCATAAATCTTTACAACCTACACAAGGTTGAGTAAGGAGTCTACATACGACATCCTTAGGTGCTTACATAAGGCAACTCACTATGCCTACACAAGGCAATAAGTCCTACATAAGGACACTACTAGGAGCCTACACAAGACAACATATGCCTACACAAGTCAATAAGTCCTACATAAGGACATTACTAGGAGCCTACACAAGGTAACCTATGCCTACACAAGGTGATAAGTCCTACACAAGGACACTACTAGGAGCCTACACAAGGCTACAAGTTCTACACAAGGACACACAATGTATTTTCCCATCGGAAGCCTATGAAAGGTCTTTGCGAGTTTGTCAACTCAAACTCTGAATCCCAATCCTACACAAGAAAATGGCTTTAAACTCAATGGACTTTGTATACTTACAAATAAGTGAGTGTGCCCCTCTTTAGCACAATCTGAAGATGATATTCTTTGTTGGTGAAGAGTCTTCAACTCCCTTGAACCACAAGCACTTGTAGATGTTTTAATTGATGATGTGAGGTTATGAGGTTTAGAGTCTGTTCTATCTTCTCTATAAAATGATATGAAATAAATACCTAGAGAAGATTCCTATGATCTAGGCATTCAAGTATTCTTGCATAATGATTTTTCATTAAAAGATGTTGCTAGAAACTTAATGAATGACAGAGTTCATGATTCAATCCAAGCAATGAAGATAGGAGTAAAGGCTTATGCAATAGATTGAATGAACTCTTATGGAGAAAGGGCTTGAGGATGAAGGCATTAACTATTATAATAACTCTCTCAAGCTCTATTCAAATCTAGCTCACCAGTCTAAGAAGCAACACAAGCTGTATATAAAGACAAATCCCAATAGTAAAAAAGTCGATAGAAATCTGACATTTGATGCCATCAAATTTTAAATTTCGATGTCATCGAACTGTCTCCGATTGCATCAACTTCCTACACCAAGATATTTAGTTGGGTGCAGGACAGATAATGTCTGATCTCTTCGAGCAACCTTCGATGTCATCGACATGCACTTCGATGTCATCAAGGGATGTTTCTATGCCATCAGGATTCCTTTTGGATGGACAGTTTTCTCCCCTTTTCGATGTAATTGATCAGACCTTAGATGCTATTAAAATTTGAATTTCAATGTCATCAAATGGTCTTCTATGCATTCAAAAATATTATATTTTTCTAGAAGGCTTGCTAGACAAACTGGTCCTATTATTGATGCAATCAAAATGGATTTG
This sequence comes from Magnolia sinica, assembly GCF_029962835.1. Taxonomy (NCBI): domain Eukaryota; kingdom Viridiplantae; phylum Streptophyta; class Magnoliopsida; order Magnoliales; family Magnoliaceae; genus Magnolia; species Magnolia sinica. The sequence goes on along the minus strand of NC_080582.1, from coordinate 36,207,970 downwards.
ATGCCATCGATGACTTACTCTCGATGTTATCAAAGGAGATTCGATTACATCGAGGAACACTTGGAGTAATTTAGAAATGGAGGGAATAAGCCTAAGGTCGATTTAATCGAAGTGGGTCGATGCCATTGAAACATAAGTTTTGATTTCATTAAACTTTTTCCGATGTAATCGACAATACCCAGCGTATGTTTAGTTTGTTGCTGGATTATTTGGGCTTGGTTTCGATGCAATCAAAACATGTTCAATGCCATCAAAATTGTTCTCGATTACACATCGATGCAATCGTCAGGACATTGTATTTACTTGTATAGTTCATATTTCCTCCAATACTCAAAATGTTCAAAACTAAGCTTACCAAGGGATTTTTAAAAATAATTGTGGGTAAGTTTGAGTTCTTATGGATGGGATCATATGCCTCAATGGTTTGGTTAGGGAAGTGAGGCTTTGTTTACCTATGTGTAGTACTCGAACTTCTTCAGTCTTGGTTGAGTTTTTAGTCTTGTGATCTTTAGCTTGGGGCTCACTTGACAGATTAACTCAACACTCACGTATATTGATAAACCAGGGCACTTTCAGTGCCTTCTTGTAAGTGCTATAATGTTTAAAGAACACTTTGTTTGTTAAATTTCATTTAGTCAAAGCATCTTATCTAGTGATCTTCAAGTATGGTTCAAGATCAAGGGTCGAGACAAGTTCAAAATCTATTAGAAGATCAAGAACAAGATCTAGTAGAAGATCAAGCTCAAGATCAAGTTGAAGATTAAGCTTGAAAGACAACATGAAGTCAAGATCTACTGATGTTCAAGTAGAAGATCAAGCTCTTTAGAGAAGTTCAAATCTCTAATATACTTCAAGACAATGAAGTTCAGTCCATACAGGTATTATAAACCGAAAAAAAACCTTAGGTTTAGGTGCTTTCAAAATCTATTTAAAATTATGTTTTTATGCTTGAATTTGGTTGAGTTTTGACTAGCCTAAGTTTTGGTTCGACCAGCCGAAGATTTTCTTGACCAGTCCTTATACAAACCAAATGAAATAGAAATTCTGTTATACCTTCGACCAGTTGAGTGGTCTGTTCGACCAATCAAAAGACAATATTCGACCAGTTCAGAGTTCCTCGGCTCGAAGTCCAACAACTAAATTAGTTCAAACTTTGGCATCCTCGACCAGTCGAAGACCACCTTCGACTAGTTGAGCAGGGCCTACAACCAATTGAAGGTTTGTTAAATCTTATCCCGCTCAAATCTAGATATCCGTTGGAACAGAATTTGGTGCTTGATCCAGTCGAAGAAACAACTTCTTTGCTTGTAAATTGAGGTTTTCTCTCAATCCAAATTATTCAATTATCACTATTATAATCCTTTTGTAAGAGAAAGAGAAGCCCCAGTTATTATCAAGTTATTGGACGGTATTTATAAATCATTTTATAGGTTTTTTGTTTAATTCCCTTAATCTCAAACTCTGTCATTCTAATTCTAAAAAGAGAGTGAATACTCTTCTTATTGAGATTTAAGAGAATTAATACAAGTAGCCACTTGGTTTAAATTTAATTAAAATCAATAAAACCCTAGACCTTTTCTATCAGATTGAACATTAGACATTCGGCATTCAAGAAAAGCGGTTTCTTTTATACTATGATAGCCCGATAAAAATCACAACTATATCAAGTTTTAAGGTGACCCTGTGAAAACCTTGTTCACAGTGAAAGCTAAGATTACGTGGAGAGTAATTTTGAGAGTGGAGTAGGTGTGACTGTTTTAAAACAGTTGTTGATACACTGAACCACTATAATTCTTAGTGTTGTGGTGAATGCTTTTATCTTTTTGTGATGAATGTTTATAATTCCTTTTATACTAAAGTGGTGAATGCTTGTAATATTTAGGTTTATTTACTCTTGGTCAGTTTGGGATTTTGATTCTTATCACGTCCTTGAAATAAGGTTGTCTCACCTAAACTTGTTTGGGTGAAGGTTGTCCTACGAATCAGTTTGAATCAATGTTTCAATACTAGTGCAATTGAGATATATGATTTATTTACTTTTTCAACACTTTATTTAATTATTTGGCATAGTCCTATTCACCCCCCTCTACGACTACTTAAGCTCTCCTTTTCAAGTGGTATCAGAGCAGGTTACTCATTTTTTTGGATTAACTTCCTTGAGTTAAGATCTAGAGCTTTATTATGTCAAATTTCGATAGTTTATCTATTACCAGGCCACCTCCTTTTGATGGCTCTAACTATTCATACTAGAAGAGCAGAATGAGAATTTTTCTAAAATCCTTAGATGAAAGTGTGTGGCAAGCCATTGTGACCAAATGGTGACCTTCTATTACTGAAGTAATAACCGAGGATGGATCCAAATATATGAGAGAAATCGCATTCTATTTATGGATTGCAAGTCAGAAAAGTGAAATCAGTGTTAATGTTAAAGCCTTAAATGTAATATATTATGATCTATCTCTTGATGAATTCAAAAGAATTATTTCATGCGATACAACTAAGCAAGCATGGGACATTCTCGAAATGACACATGAAGGAACTACTATAGTTAAGAAATCAAAAGTTCAAATCATCACTACCAGATTTGTAAAAATTCGTCTGAAAGAAAATGAGACTTTCTTGGACTTCTATATGAAACTAAATGACATGTTAAATTTCATATGGGGTTTAGGAGATGGAATCCTTGAAAGCAAGGTTTGCGCAAAAATACTACAATCTCTTCCTGACAGATTTAACTATAAGGTTACTGCTATTCAGGAATTAAGAGATTCTAATGTTATGAAGGATAAGGAGTTAGATGGTTCTTTTCAAACATATGAGTTGAATTTTAAAACTCCTAAAGCTAAGTCTATTGCTCTTAAATCTTCTAAATTTGTTTCAAAAGAAAATACAAATTTTGGTTTTAAAGAAAATGAAGATGATATGACAATGTTAGCTAAGAAAATTTATAGAATTTTCAAAAATAAGAAAAGAAAAAATTTTAAAAAAACAACTGATAAAAGAAAAGGAAAATCCAATTCATGTAAATCTAAAACAAAAGACAGTCAATGTTTCATCTGTCATGAATATGGGCATTTGACTAATAAATGTCATAAGAAGGGTAAGTCTCAAGGAAAGGGCATGATAGCTACTTGGGATGACTCATCTGACTTTGAAAGCACTTTTGAGTCTGATGAATCAGACCAAGAAAATGAAAATACAAATGATGTGAAAGCCCTTATGATTATAGACAAAGTCACTTCCTCATATAGTTGTAGTGTATCTGACTATGAAAATATCAGGAGTGATCCTGAAAATGAAATTGAAGACGATCTTCAAGATACCAATGGACAGGTTGAAGTGGTTAACAAAATCATAAAAAACCATCTCAAAACCAAACTCAGGAAATCCAAAGGAGCCTGGGCTGAGGAGTTACCACATGTCTTCTGGGCGTACCGAACAACTGCTTGGACTTCAACTTGAGAGACTCCTTTCTCCCTAGCCTTTGGTGCAGAAGTCATGGTACCGGTCAAAATAGGCATTCCAACCATGAATATCAAATAATTCGATGAGAACCAAAATGCCGAGCAGATGTCTCTGAGCCTAGATCTCCTCGGGGAAGAAAGAGGAAGAGCATAGTTAAAGATCACCACTTATCAAGAACGGCCCGCCCAATATTACAACTCTACAGTCAAGGTGCGGAGATTTCGAGTAGGGGACCTAGTCCTTCGAGAAACCTTCCAGAACATCAAGGAGCTCGACTCTTAAACATTGGGTCCAAGTTGGGAAGGGCATTATAAAGTAATAGGCACGACGTGACTAGGCACATATCAACTCAAGGACATGGATGGGCAAACCTTACCTCATTCGTGAAACATCGAGCACCTAAAGATCTACTATTACTTAAAAGGAATTGAAAAGTTTTTCGACACGACAATTACTCAACTAACTAGGACTGACCTCCCCTTTCAAAGAGAAAAAGGTGCTCTTGATACTACTGCTATTTTTCTCCCTATTGTTTCATGAATTTTACAATAAAAGAACTTCTCCAGGTCAGGGGAGGGGAATTTCTTTTAATATTATTGTCTCAACTATCTAAGCTATGTGACCAACTACAGGGACTTCCCTTAGTTGAGGGGAAGAAAGTCCCTCTTATTAGTTCTACTTCGTCTGACTTATTGAGGCTTACATTATTCGACCTAGTAGCTCTACTTCTTCCGACTTACTGATTTTACTAGCTTGAGAAAGGTGCACACACACTCAACACATTCACGATAGACCATTCACGAGACCATGTATTGCAAAAATATATCTCTTCATTATTAGAGGAGGAGCATTATAACGAACGAAATAAAAAAAGGGGGGTTTTACAAGTACAGGAGGGAGGTGAGGCTTAGCTTACTCTCTGGGGGCTGCTCGACTTCGACTTCAGCAGGGGCTAGATCTATAGGAGTCTCATTGACCAAGTAGTCTAGGTCAAATTCCGGATACTGCTGATTAACATGCTCCTTGTACTTATTGTAGCCAAGGCTGAAATACTCCTCCAACTTGTTAGCTCGCTCCCCGGAGGCCTTGTACGCCACCACTACTGCTGCTTGCATTACTAGGATGGAGGCCTCAGCCTCTAAAAACTTAGCCGCCATCTCAGCCAGCTTGGGCTCCACCTCCACCGACTTGGTTTCCGCCTCCGCTAGCCTAGCCTTAGAGATGGACAGGCGTGACTTTGCCCCCTCTAACTTGGGCCATCGCGCAGCCTTGTCTTACCGCACTTCAACTAGTTGATTCCTAAGTGTTGCTCGCTCCTCCATAGATATCCTCAGAACCTCCTAAAGAGAATATGCCTGAGCAACAGCCACATCCCTAGCAGTAACAGAAGTCTCAAGGGCCACAACCTTAGCCCGAATTTCAGCGCCCATAGCTTAAACGGGTCCTCATCTTGTGAAAGGCTCCATGGGTGGTAATAGCCCCAGTGGCGCCCTGAGAAAAGAAAGCACATAATTGTTAGTCATTCGTAAAATACAACAAGTCTGAGAGGATAAGGATAGAGGGTTCTGTATGCTTACCTTGAGGAACGTGGTTGCTAACACCCTCAAGAAGTCCTCATAACGCAGAGCTAGCATCGTCGTTGTTTGTACCCAATCCAACCAAGTCCTATTTTTAGCTAATCAGGGTTGCTTAAGTGTGATCTGTATGGATGCACATGCAATGGTTGCAAGATCTTCCGTAGATATGTATGGTTGCATCTCTAGGAATGGAGTATAATACCCCAAACTTTTCAATACAGGAGTATTATAAGTTCTCGAGTGTTATCATAGAATATAATTTAGTATATACATGTGTATGTCACCAATTTAGCCTATCCTAAGTTTACATCTATTCTCTAACCTGAATGTGACTGTTGGACATAATATTCATCCATAGATCAAGTCATCCGACCATTGATTTTTAAGACAAGATCGTCATATGTCCAAGTATTCCCACTTGTCTATCATAACCAACTGTTCAATCAACTATTCACCACTAGGTAAAGGTATTAACTATCCGCTATGAGTTTCGACCACCCGATCATAGTAAACTAACTACTTGATCTCTACATCCACTCGTACACGTATCGAATTGAGATGCTGATCCATTCACCTTGTTCACCACCTACGAATATGCTTATTCCACCATTAGAATTATAATTTAAGAAACTTACACATTTGAACAAGTTACTTGAATCTAACAATATACATGTTCTACCTCTTGATTACTACAAAAACCCACTTGTGTTCATCCGTTTACAAAAATGACCATGCACCCACATACATACATGATCAAAGTACTAACAATCAAGTTTTCTTATTTTTAATATCTGACCATTTGGATCTGCTAAACAGGCCACCTAAATATTGTAATAAACTGCTCAGTTCGAAGATCGTAAGGCATATGCCACAACTGCCGGTTGACTTATCTATTAGATATATGAAAGCATGATTTGGACCTCGGGGCAATATAACACATTAAAAAGGCATTTTTATCATTTGTAAGTAATCGAGGACCAAACTGGGGTGATGGAAAGAGCATGAAAAATAAAGAATGCCTACAAAATTTTAATGCATTCGGATGGTGTAGTCCGACGTTACGGATGGTAGAAGAGAAATAAACGAAGGTAAAATCATAAATACTCAATGTCATTAACTTGTACCCTTGAATTCTAGATTAAATGGTTCTCATAATCAATTTCATGTGAAATTTTACACCATGCCTATTTATCATAAATTAATTATACACATCCAATTTCAGCCCTTAGATTATTGTAAAAATGGCCTAATTAACAAATGAGCCCCTTAACTGTTGATTTTGGTCTCCATTGAGTGATGAAAGCTCATGGATAGTTGTAGTACGATATTTTTCTTCATATGAATGACTTTTATTACTCATCGTAAGGACCGATTGTGAAATATAAGAACGCTACGTTGGTAGGCCTTTCCTTAAACGTTAAGTTAGCTCTTTTAGGCCTGCCAGCTCTTTCTAAATCTAGACCTTCCAAAGTACCCACTTTATACCATTAATCATAACTCAAATTTAGGCCACACTTTAGCCTCATGTGATTATAAAATTATACAAAATTTAGGCCTTGATCTATGATCCTACACTGTTGAATGTTGATCGCCTTACAACCAATTCCTTCCTTTTGACACAAAAGGTGAGATTTTAGATTTAGGCTTTTTCTACCATCGATCAACTACCAAATATTGCCCAATAATTTTCCTATCCTAACCACACTTTTTTTTTTCTAAAATTAGTCCCTGATCATTAGGCATGGACCGTTAATTGAGATCAAGACTGTTTTGGCACCCGCTTTCAAGATAAGCCAATCTAAATTTTTTATCACCAAGAAAATCATATACCTCAATTTTATTCGATGATCCCAACACAATAGATGAATTAGATTTAAACAAAGATCGATAAAAAAATGTCAAATTGGAGAAACCCAATACAAGTGGGATGTGAAACACATACCCTCTCACACCCTCTCACATGCCCACTCCTTTATAAAAGGGGTGTACACCCCTTCTCCACTCACACGCCTATACTCCCAACATCAAAGGAGGAGAGAAAGAGAAAGATAAAGAGAGAGAGAGAGAGAGAGAGAGAGAGAGAGAGAGAGAGAGAAGCCTATACGTCCATCATCCTCTTCCTTCTATACATGTGTGGTATCTCCCTCTTGCTCAAGCAATGTCATAATTCATGTAGAAGCTTTCCTACATTGAGATCTATCTAGAAATTAAATCTAAGGTTAAAGTGAGGGATTCCTTTAAGACGACACTAATTTCAATTGATTTATACATGATTTATCTTATTTTTGCATATTTTTCTTTTATCGTTATTTCTATGCAAATGATTGATGGATTGTTAGAAATTATTTATCCATGCAAGAATTATGGTTAAGGTATATATTTAATTATGCGTGATTTTTATGAATTCATGTAGGGTGATGGATACAAGCCTTAATCCTTCGCCAATTTTGAGAGCAACGCGTGTTTTCAATCTATATTGAGTTGGCCTTTTGCTTATCTCCGCTTATTTTATTGAGTTAGTCTATTTTCTACTCTTATCTTTTATAAAGATAGCTTAGTACTACTTTCTCCTTTATTAGGTCAGCCTTGTCCTACCTCCCTTTATGGCTTAGGCATGTGTCCTAGAATTCTAAAACTCCTATGGTTCGATTTATTTTTCCATTGATGAAAGTGATGATGTCCACATCTAGTGATTCATATATTTTATTGTGGACGTAATGCACTCTGGATAGTGACCCTCTTGGTCAATGCATAATTTCATGAATTTTGAGTAATGGTGCACAAATCGATGTAAGTAATTTGTAATGTGTGTTACATCACTTTCAGGATTGGATGTCATAAATAGTCACTCTATGAACAAATCATGTCACGTAATTCATCCGATCCATGTGTTGTGCCATCTTGAGGTGTTCACGTAAATCCACAGTTGCTTTGGATATGCTAATGAATCTCTGTAATATGGGATGTAAAGCGAGTCAGGTTTTCTATGAAATCATAGTCCACATTTTTATGATCACTACGTATGATGGACTACACACACTATGTTAGGCATGCATTCATGTAGATTGGTTGCACATGCCGATACCACTTGTAATGGTGAAGTACGAAATGTATCGGAACCCTTCCATTGTTCTTATGGATCTCTTAAATTATTGTTAATCTTAAAGGATAACCATCACTATGAGTAGTGCATTAACTCTCTCCAGCCATACAGATGTTGTTGGTGAAGTGCAGATTGAAGATACATATGATGATCGCTCTATGGAAGATTATTCTAAATAAAGAAAAAGTATAGCATTATATTTAACTTTATTTATTTTTACTCTAAAACTTTGAATAATGTAATAAGCTGCCACTTGAGAGGGCTCTAGACAGTTACTTGATTTTATACTTTGAATAAATAAGTAGTACAATTGATTTTATTCTTGTGAATGTGATTACAAAAAAAATAAAATTAGAAGGTGCAATTTTAAAGCATCCAATTATTACATTATTAACACTCAGAATTCTTAGGCACGAGATTGTACTTGGGCTGTGAAAATTCACGGCATTAAATGGGGCCATAACATATCAATTGCATTAAAGTGGCTGATATGTGTCTTACTGAATCCAAATGAGTAAGCAACACATGACTAACGATTGAATTTACATAATCACAAGATAGGTGGCAAGAAGGAAGCTAAGAAGCAAGAACGTGGGAAATATCTAAAAATAGAGTAATGGAGAAATAGTTGCCATAACCGTTAGAACATGAGAAAGATCCAGAACTGCTGGATCGAAGCTATAAATAGAAGGATGCGAGCAGGAAATTTGTCTCATACCAATACAAATCAAACCAAATATTATCTTTCAATTATCCCTTTTATTTACCCTGTCAATTTACATTTCATATTGTAATCGTCTACTTTAACTTTTGAGCAATTTACATTCCTTAGCATAACATTTACATTCTACACTTGTTATTTTTACATTTCATAGTGTAATATGTAGTTGGTAAGGCTTATCACGATCGAAAATTACATTAGAAAGGTGCTCAACCACAATCAATAGCCGATTGTAAGAGCTCTCTTCTCATTTTTACGTAATTTATACTAAAAAAATCCTTTCGTATGAAAGGCAAGGAAGAAACTCACTCTCAGAGGATGAACCCCACCCTCTTAATATCACTTAATCCCTTTGAACACTGAGTGAGTGGCTGAATAGGTGACCAATTCCTTTAAAACTCGGTCATATTCTATGTTTGCCTATCTTAGCGTTCAGGGTCATCGTTGTTCGGTTTGAATTGGAACCACAATTCTAGTTCTGTCACACCCGCACATTACACACCTGTGCTGGGATAAAAACAACAGTGAACAATTTTTTTAGCATGCTCGGTGGGAGACTTTATTAATTATTGGTTTAATTAGTGTAAAAAATGAGAAGGATGACTCATGCTTCTAGTGCCGAGCCCATAACACCAACCTTACTAGCTCCAAATGAAGATGTGTAGGTCATGGTACCTCTAGAGGTACCTAATGTGAGCATTACCTTGACTAGAAATTAGGTTGGGCCATTTGCGCCCCAAGCCGTACTCACAGACGAGATGCCTGTTGTACTTCGAGGCGTTCAAATAGGTCTCCAAATGGTGTAGGAATTCAAAAGATCTCAAGTCGAACAATTCCACGTCCAATCTGAAAGAACTAATTAATTCATGGCTAGTCAGACTGAGGCCATCAACATTTATTGGCTGCGATAACAGAATAAACCCATCCAACTTCTCAACATAATGGTAGTTCAGTTGGCAATGTAGTTCTAATGCCACCCATACCACCGTTACAATGTAATCCATCTTTGGTTCCCGCCCCAGAGGTCAGGAATGCGTACCTCTTATAGAGGTTAGGTGACATGAAATTAGAGATTTCATGCATAAAAATAGAAATCAGATATCACCACTCCAATTTAATCCGTAATAGGGCTTTAGGTTCCATGATAACTTTAATTAATTCGGTCCAAACTAGCCACCGGTCCCAGAACCTCATCGAATCGATCGAGAACACATTGTACAATTGGTTCAAGAGGTTGCTGACCAAGTATTGGGCTGTAAAACCATTCCATATATCAAAAGCCATATCCTAAGTGGATAGATCAGCAACACCCATTGTCGAGGAATTATTGATCGAATTTTGCTTTATTCTTTGGTGGACCCGCTCAATCAACCATCGAACATGTTGGTCAATTCTGCATGCAATGCAGTGAACTGGCTAACAATAATTACCATAATTATAGCTATCCGGTCATTCTCTGATTGCTGTGGCATTGACTTGGTATTTAAATCTATTACTTGACTCATTACATACCTGACAGGAGTTGGAAGAAAAATTTCATGCCCATTTTTCCTCTAGAAACAAGGAGATAATAGTTCATGTAGCTTTACAGGATGGCTTGGAATACAAGCTTCGTAAGAAGTTCATTGGCACAGAGTTTACATATTTGTATGACTTAACTAAAAGTTCTCCCGTTATGAGGAGCTCTTACAAGAAGGGGCCAAATGTGTTAATTCGTCACTAGGATCGTAATACAATGATCCCAACTATGAAATTGTGATTGCTGAGGTAGTGGCTAAAAAGCCATTAGTATGTTCATCCTTAGTTAAGGTGGAGTCAACCGACCAGACCTGACAAAAGGCCCAAAAAGTGTATACTTTGGATATCACTTGAGTCGAAGAAATATTTGATGTCTTGTTGGCTGGGAAGTTCATTAAAGTTCTTATAAACCATAAAGTACCCTCAGTTGATGAATTTAAAAAAGTTGACTATTGCAAATGACATGGTTCTAGATCACATTTTACAAATAAATGTGTTGTTTTCAGGAATATAATCTAAGATCATATTGATCGCGGTTTGCTAAAGTTTCTTGAGAAAGGCAAGGAAGCGATGTTGATCAACACCGACCCATTCCCAACCAACATAAAAGTGAACATGGTTATAGCGACCTAAAGGATCATCCAAGGCCAAAGATCGACCTTAACTTAAGTGATTTGCAAGTGAGGAATGGTTAACATAGGAGGAAGCACCAATGGATCCACTGCCCTCAAGACAACTGATTAACTACTTTAAGGGATAGGCACCAAAGTGCTCAAGTTTATGACCGATGTGCATGAGAGATCATGTCTCAGATAGGAAATCCTCCAGAGAGGGAAAGAGATTACCATGATAGATATCGTAATTACCAATGGTCGACAAATTCGATTTACGATCATTGTTCACGACAGTGGCCACCTTTGACAAGGATGGTCAAGCCTCCTAACACTAGGGAGGGAATCTAGAAATGAATTGTCTATCCAAAGTTTTTAGAAGTATTAGAGGTTTTGACAAAAACTCAAAAATGTTGGTGGCAAAGATAAAGAGCAGCAACAATAAGAGAAAAGAGAAAGAAGGGACACTTCCTTAACCACATGCGAAACTTCCCCATCCATTCTGGAAGGTCCCTATATTGGAAGGACAAGCGACCGTGAATACAGTTGAAGCCATTATACCAGTGGAGGTACAGTGGAACATTGACCCACCCAACAACATGGCTCTATCAAAAGATTCTAAAGAAGGTAGTTGTGGTAATATGTCTGATTACCTCAGTGAAGATTGTTTCCCAATAGAGGAATGGCTAGCTAACGAGCTCTCATCGACCACTGATGCGGTAGGGAGTTCCCTGATTACTGATCCCTTAGCTAAACCAATAGTTTAAGTGCACCCTAGTCAGATCGAGGAAGTCAGATCTAAAACACTAGGGGGCCAAGGTTTAAGTGGGGAGATTGTGTTTGGCTCGTTTTCTCCAGTGACTTTCCATTACAATATGGTTTTCACACTGCCAACTGGTTTCTAAGTACGGCCTATACAACCAAACACAATGCCTAGAGACGTAGAAGAATATTCACCTCTAGTAATCATTCAACATGCGTCTTTCTCATTTAAAGGGGGAGAGACAAGAAAAGTCAGTGAGAATAAAATGCTACAAGTTAATATGGTCACTGTCATTGCCGATGGCTCCTCGGAGAATGTGGTTATCGACAAGCCAACTGATGACATGACACAACATCTTAAACCGTGATATATATATATATATATATATATATATATATATATATATATTAGTTGATTTAGACGGATGCCCTGTGACTAGGATATTGGTAAACAATGGGGCCGTAGTGAATCTGTTACTAAAAAGAATGATGACCAATCTAGGAAACACCTTAGCCGATCTAATCCCATAAGAGGTGACCGTCAGTAATTTTGACGGTCACATTATGAACACGATGCATTGTTAAGATGGGATTGGATCCATTCCTTTGGATGTATCCCATCTTCCCTTCATCAATTTGTCATCTTTTGGAATCAAAATAAAGTCGAACTAGTTTTGGCCAATAACAAACCTTTTCTGGCTACATTAAATGCCAATGAGGCTTATTACTACGGTGAAGAAGTAGGACCTATTAGATTTACCGAGAGAAACAAACTCGGTGGTCCTATTGGAATTATGGTAAAAAAAGAATCTGGATAGTGTCATGTAAGTGTTCACAACCCCAAGTGCAGGGCTGCGATATAGTAATAATCCTGGTGAGATCAAGGTCGAATCCACAGGGACTAATCTCGTGTGTTAAAACTAGAAGCAGATGAAAACCTAATCTAGAATATGTGAGAGAATAATTGTGAAAAACTTAACGACAAACTTGTGAAATTCAAAAGTGGGAAACTAGGGTTTCCAAGGATCCACTTGTAGAGATTAGGGAGATCTATGCTTGATTCATAAACACAACTGCAATCTGAGTCCCATCTTCATCTAATTGGAGGATATCTCGTAAAAAATCAAATATGAAGTTCCTTTGATCTAGTTATCAATGGGTGAGAGGTATGAGAACTAGAATTGATTCCATCACAAAACCATGTCCATGAGACAAAGCAAACAATAGAATCTACTAATCCACAACCAATCTGAGAGAATTGTGGGAGTTAGGGAGGATTCCATCATCTAACCATGCCCATGGGAGATTGGTAAACGATAAGATTTCCTAAATTCACAATCTTGATATAGAAAAGAACATACTCAAAGCTATCATAGATCTATTGTAATTTAAGTCACAACAAACCATTAAAAACTGAAAGTATTTCTTATAATCAAACTAAAATCAAAGAGAGTTCATCAACATGAATCAAAGCAATAGAAAATAACCTATCATGCTACAAGCTTCACCTCTTAGCCCTAGCTAATAGGTTTAGCCAACTGTAGACATGATTGAACTGGAGTCTCTTAAGAAAATCATCAAGAAAAACAACTTAGGAAGGAAAGAAGGAACTCTTGGACCGGCCGATTGCTCTCTCTCTCTCTCTCTCTCTCTCTCTCTCTCTCTCTCTCAGTTCCACACCTCTCGACTCTCCCTTCCCTCCCTATTTTGGTCAAATGGAGAGGGTTTTATAGGAAAAATCTTCCAGACGGTTCTTGCGCGAGGAGGCTTCTAACTGGAAACCAGACGGCTTCCTGCACACCTTATTTCTTATGCAGGGATGATCGGATGGTGTGTGTGGTCCACTATGTTGATTCCAATCCACTCTGTTGACATGGGCTATTAACATGGGGGCAGTTGAAATTCCCTTCCCTAGCGTCTGGATGGTCCGGATCATGGCCTCGATCCGGACCATGATTGTCCAATGGCCTGCAGCGGGTTGGGCGACGTCTGTAATTCCCGTTCGCACGTCTTTGCATAATTTCATGCGCTATGATGTTTGGTGGGCCCATGATTAGTGCAGGTGGGGAAATCCACTCTATCCATCAGATTCCCCTTGAAATCTTGGCCCAAGAAACCATGTTCTTGATTTGAGTTTGATGCGGCCCATGGAATTAAACCTGTTGTAACTACTTTGAACATAGCAGAATGGTCTTCTTGTGACCGCTATAGTGGGCACGTGCACGTGCATGGTTGCACAAAATCAACATGGGTTTGACCGGCTCGAGCTCCTCTGCAAGATGGATGGCTTGGATCATCAATGTGAGCCATGATGGTGGCTCGCAACCTTTCGTAAGAGAACGTGGTCCGTCCATTTCATAGTAGTAATCTGTATTTGAGCAAGAGTCAGGTCAGTGCATGCTGACCGACTTCTCTGGTTTAGTGCACAATGGTAACACCATGTGGTGTACAAGCAGCTCTCATGTGGGGCCCATCGATCTCTTTTGGGAAATCCACATCGTTTGTTTATCTTTCCATCTAACTTAAGGTCTTGAACCCAAATTTGAAACATATTCAGGGATCTGATAGGCCCTAGGATCAAAGGTTTATGACTGATCTTTCCATTAGATCACTTTTACAAAGATCTAAGGGCTACAATTTTATGTGTACGGTTACTTTATAATACTCAGGCTAGATATACAGTTTCATGCCAAACAGATGGTGGGAACCCTGTGATCTTGAATTCAGGCCGATTTTCAGGCTTCCTTATCTTCATTTCTTCAATTCACTTCCTTCATCACTTGGTTTCCTTGGATCTTTGGCATGTGAATTCTTCTTTTAAAGATCCAATCCTTAGCTTGATGATTCTTGAACGTTAAATCCATGCTTTTATCATCCTTTTTAATCCAAGCTCTTAAATTCAACCTTGCAACACAAACATGATTAAAATAGAACATTAAGCAGTATCATGTTCATGAAACCAAGTAATAAATCGGGTCTACTATGCCATATTTGACCCTCAACACAATCCTAACCAGCATTTACTAGTCCCGATCAAAGTATGTGAAATATATTTTGAGAACCACAGGACAATTTCTATAAACTCAAGTGGTTTTTGAAAAACAATCCAGATAATATAATTCTAAGATACATTAATCTTGAGTCGTATTTTCTCCTAAACTCGAGAGCTCGGTAAACTTCATGGTAAAGTTCAAAGCATTAATCCACCAATTAAAACGATTCTAAACATTGTGCTCCATGGGTGCAGAGTGACACCTCGACTTATCACAATTAAAGGTCCAATTCTCAATTTTCATGATAACATTGATAATAAAAAAAGAACATTCTGGATAACCAAAACTAAACTGAAACTTGCCTTACAGTTCAGCCTTTTTATTCTTCCAGCTTTTGATTTTTCCGTCGATGGATTCACGCTATGTCAACCTTTTTAAAGATCTTTAATAGGTAGTCGTTTTCGATGACAACTAGTTTTTAACTGGGTGTATATATATATATATATTGAACATGATGGACAAATTCCCCAAGTTAGTTCCTTCCATGCTTAATAATCACTAAGTTAACAATTCAATGTTGACTGAAGCTTTAGTGTGAAAGCTAAATGTGACATATGAAATCATGAATCAATCAATGTTTAAAACTTCTAATCATGGATTAATAATTCGAACTCAACTACGAAATCTAACAGGTAACTGAATCCAAGAGTCATAAATCACTAATGTTAAGTCTCTTAAACTTCTAAATCATGGATGAACTTCAAAATCACTCAAATTTACAAAATTTTCAATAAAAAAAATTCGCATTTCACAATTTTCACAAATTTTGCTCAACTCTGAGAAAACACTGATTAGTTTACCTAATCTCCCATCCCCAACCTAAAATCTACATTGTCTTCAATGTAAAAGAAATAAGCATTAATTGCAAAAGAGACAACGTAATTCAAGGAGAAGTGATGGAAAGATAGTACCTAATGGAGAAATTTTGATGCTTTGTCCAAAGGATCTCAGAGTGAAGGTGGGTCAGCACAAGAGTTAAACCAACAAAAAGTAAACTATCCAAGAACAAATGGAAAACAAACTATCCTAAACAGCATAAAGCTGACTATCCTAAGATAAAAAATGGAAAACCTAACTATAGCTCCATCAGACTAAGAGATCAATGCTAATAAATAGGATCATTAAGAGGTATGGACATATCCTCTGAATCAAATTGCTCCACAAATGGCTTTAATCGATGTCCATTCACCTTGAATTCATTGTCATTGTTTGGATTCCGAATCTCAATAGCCCCATAAGGATAAATATTGATAACAATGAAAGGGCTGGACCAACGAGATAGGAGCTTACCCGGAATGAGATGTAACCGAGAATTATATAAGAGGACCTTCTAACCTGGCGTGAATGATTTTCAAAGAATATGTTGGTCATGAAACGCCTTCATCCTATCCTTGTAAATTCTCGAGTTCTCATACGCGTCATTCTGGATTTCTTCAAGTTCATTCAATTGAAGTTTGTGTAGCGAACCAGCGTTGTCCAAATTGAAATTTAGATTTTTCATTGCCTAGTGGGATCTATGCTCTAACTCTACAGGAAAGTGGCAAGCTTTCCCATAGATAAGTCTAAAGGGAGACATTCCAATAGGGGTTTTAAATGAGGTATGGTAAGCCCATAAAGCATCAATCAATCAGAGTGACCAATCCTTATGGTTAGGGTTAACCGTCTTTTTGAAGATGTGTTTGATTTCATTATTGAAAATCTTAGCTTGCCCACTTGTTTGTGTGTGGTATGGAGTGCTTACTTTGTGGAAAATGCCATATTTCTTCATTAAATTCACAAATGGCCTATTACAAAAATGTGAGCCCCTATCACTAATGATGGCTCGAGGCATTTCAAACTAGGAAAGTATGTTCTCTTTTTAAAAACTTAATGACCGTTTGATGGTCATTGTTCCAGCACAGAATCACTTCGACCCATTTAGTGACATAGTCTACAGCAAGTAAAATATATAAATTTCTAAAAGATTGGGGAAAAGGTCTCATGAAATTAATGCCCCAGCAATCAAATGCTTCAATGATTAGAATGGCATTAAGAGGCATCATATTGCGACTAGATAATGCTTCAAATTTCTGACAATGCTCGCAAGCTTTACAAAACTCATGAGTGTCCCTTAACATAGTGGGTCATTATAAGCCACACTGCAAGATTTTAGCCATGGTATTTTTAGCAGAAAAGTGACCACCATAAGCCTGAGAGTGACAGAAGGAGATGACACTTTGGTGTTCATTATCTGGCACACATCTCCTTAAGATTTGGTCTGGGTAATATTTAAACAAATATGGATCATCCTAAAAGAACTTACGAACCTCGGCGAAGAATTTTTTCTTATCTTGCGCAGTCCAATGTGTTGGCAAGAAACCTATGGCAAGATAATTAGAAATATCAACAAATCAAGGTGAATGGGGGACTTTGAATAGTTGTTCATCAGGGAATATGTCATTGATATGTGTCGTCTCAAGGGAAATAGGGAGATCAAGGCGGGGATGATTGTCAATCACCACGTTCTCTACTCCCTTTTTATCTTTTATTTTCAAATCGAATTCTTGGAGTAGGAGGATCCATTTAATCAGGCGGGACATAATGTCATGCCCCAAACTCAAAAATCGGACTAAAAAAATTCCTGATCGCCGAATTCGGTGCCGACAGCCTCCGTAGTACCCCATTCTCGGCTCCCGGCATCTATACACCAGGTTCCGATCCTGGAATCCTACAAGGAGGATTTGAAGCATGATTTTGATTCAGTATAAGCATAAGCATAAGCATAACCCACGAACAATAACCACAAGAACTCCATCACAAAATACACTATGATCAAAACTTAGAGTACAATGTGTATGAAAGGGAAATACAAGATAACAAAAATAACAGAAACTCCAGAAGCTCGACTGTACACTCCAACTGTGGTGAAGCTACGGCTGCGTCCTGGCATCACCTACATGCATCAATCATGCATAAGTTTATAGAAATCTTAGAGGGTAGTGTAAGTGTGTACATAATATAAGCGTGCTTAGAATGCAAGGTCAGAGTGATGCGAAATCATGCTGGTGAGCACATGAATGGAATCAGCCATACCAAGGCTATGCAGTGCAAGATATGAATGCTATCAGCAATGTCAAGACCATGTGGTGTGAGATGCAATTCAAGCATGCTAAACCTCATCATATATCAGTATAGTTCTCATTCTGGATAACCACCGGGCTCTAGTACACTCTACGCCAGCTTGCTGCCCCTATTATAACGCACAACTGGGAGAGTGGAAAAGACCTCACTATTCGCCTACCAATATCGGGCCCGGCTCATCGATAGCGGACACATTCCTCAAGCTGGTCAAACTTAACCTAGAAATTGCCTCCTCACTCAGGCGGGTAAGGTCACACCCCTTTCCAACCGACCACTACATAGTGGGAGATGTGGCCTACTGGTATACGACCCTCATGCGCTCATGTATCTACTCGGTCTCGACGTTGGAGTCATCCTCTGGTACTATCGGGTTTAGAAATTTTCACCCAGGGACATCTATGGCACCCTGATGCTAGAAACAATATTTTCGGTATCCAATCCATCCACCCACGATGTGTCTGTAGAGGCTATGGCCCTGATGTCATTAGGGCATACAATAATTACAATCATACAAATGCAAGTGCATGAATCATCCTACCAGACATTCAACAATCCTGCACGTACCGTGCGCTCATGTAGGACAACTCCGCCTATCAGAGAGCCTATAAACGGTCTGCCCGAAGGACAATCCTATGATCAATCACTACTCATATCAGGCATACATATGATGCGTATGATCATGAATCATGGATCTATACTAAATATGTTATGTGGTGATGGACTCTGTTCATAACGAAGATGGGCCTAGACGACCTACGCACTACAAGTATGGGCCTAACAATGGGCCATAGGGAGAGTGACAATACAGACATTTAACCAACATCATCCTTACAATGTGGACGTCAAATCATCATTGCTCCCAAGGCACGGCCTGCCATGAACATCATTACATAAACCACGGTGGAATCACATTACAATGGGCCTAGGAACATCCCGTTGGGCCTCGACCCATGGGCCTTAGATGCATCAAATGGGCCGTATAACATGGGCCTCATATTTATCAAAGTGGGCCTCAACAACATACTTTATACATATCAAGGCGGGCCTCAACAATGGGTCATAACTATGGCAAGTGGGCCACATTACATAGGCCACATGTATATCAAATGGGCCATACCCAAATATAAGGGGTGATAAGGATTTCCATCATTAGAATTCCCAAGGGCTTAATGGTGGATGTTCAAACCCACTGTTTTCTATAATGTGCTCCACTTGAGCCTAGATCAATGTTATTTTTAATCTCAAGCCTTAAAAATGGTCTTACCAAAGGTTGGACGGTTTGGATGTAACACATGCATCAGGGTAGGTCCCATAGGGATGGACGGCATAGATAAATCACATACCTCATGGTGGAGGTCCACACTATTGAAAGGTATGGTTACAATACATATATAAGTGGGTCCCATGTGGGGCCCACCATAATGTTTATTTTCCACCCAACCTGTGGGTAAGGTCACACAGATCTAGGGCCCACCGAAATGTTTATTTTCCACCCATCCTGTTCACAAGGTCAGACAGACATGAGGGCCCATCGTAATGTTTATTTCCACCCAACCTGTTGATAAGGTCACCCAGACCTGGGGCCCACCGTAATGTTTATTTTACACCTAGCCTATTGGTAATGTCCCACGGACTAGGGGCTACCGTAATGTTTATTTATCATCTAATCTGTTGACAAGGCCACATAAGCATGGGGCCCACCATAATGTTTATATGCAATCCAAACTGTTGATAAGGTCATAGGACCTGAATGAATAGGAAAAACAAATTTCATATTTGATCCAAAACTTCTGCAACCCAAAAAGGGTTTCAATGGTAGGCGTCCATCCTCACTGTTCCCTATGATGTGGGTCACCTAAGCTATGTATAGACGGATTCTCGTGGTGGCCCACTACTCTGAGGGGGGCCCACCAAATGCAAGTTGTTGATGTTCAAACACATCATAGTGGGGCCCACGGCTGGGACCTGTGGGTCCCTAGCCATTCACGCCCACTGCAGGAATGCAGCAGGACACTGTGCAACGTCCTCTGGTGCCAGTAGTAGCGCCTGCTCCCTCTTGCTTTTTTTTTTTTAAGAAAATGGAATTTCCTTAGTTTTTTCCCATGTGGGGCCCGCATCAGATGGATCTGACCCAGCCATTGGTCCTTGTGGCTCAATACAAACCCATCAAGTCCAATATTGGATGGGTTTTGGCGTACAGAAATATTAGGGTTAATTCAATGGTGAACATACTATTCTCCATGCTATGGCCCACCAAAAAGTTGGATTAGCTTCATTTTTGGCCTCAAATCCTAAAATGAGCTAGGGAATGGGATAGACGGCTTGGATTGGCCCCATACATCAAGGTGGGTCCTACATGGGTGGTCTACACTCCACTGTTAGCCACACCGAAGTTAATTCACACTTCATGGTTGGGCTATGTCCAGCGTCTAGGGATGCTGGACGGTGTGGAAACAACACAGTATCATGGTGGGTCCCAGATGGATGTGGCCCACCTGATGGTATAATATATAAAATATATTTATTATATTACATTTAAAAGAAGAAAAAAGCGGGGTGGCTGGGTGGTTTACTCCACCGTCAGATCTCACTTCACAGTTAGCTACACCCCACTGTCATTTAACACTACACCATTGGCCACCTCCACTGACGGACGGTGTGGCATACACCTCATCAAAGTGGGTCCCACATGGACATGGCCCACCTGTTTGGATCATCCAGGCCCATCAACGAGCTAGATAATATAGAGCCATCACATCCATCCGATGGGTCCCACATGAAATATATACTTCATGGTGGGACACACACACCCAAAATGGGCCACATACCCCTTCATCACCATCACCATACAAAGAGAGAGAGAGAGAGAGAGAGAGAGAGAGAGAGAGAGAGAGAGAGACGGTGGTAGAGGGACCCTGCCACTATGGGCTCCTTATGGTTACATCACATACATCAACATGGGTCCCACTAACAAGTGGGCCCTAAAATGAGAATTAACAGTGGATCACCCACCTTTAGGCCTTTTCCTTGATCCCTTGGACTCCTTAGCTCCTTACCTTCACTTTTGATGGTGGTTGATGGGGTTTTGATGGTGAGGATGAGAGATGAGATGGTGGGAAAGTGGGCCACACTTGTTGTTTAGGGAGAGAGCTTGGACGTATGGAATTCATAGTTGCTTGAGAGTGAGGAAATGTAATGGAAGAGAGAGAGGGAAGTAATGGGTAAAAGGGATGGGGTGATGTGGTGGTTGTAAGGAATGTATGGGTTTGTTTGAAAATGTGTAAAAGAGGAGTGGTGAGGGGAGAGAGAGGGTTAACTTATAGAAAAAGAGAGAGATGTCACTTGTACTTGTTGTTGGGTGGGGTGGCATGGAGGTAAGGTGGTGTACTTGACTTGATTTGATGTGACATATCGTAGAGATTCCCTCAAAGTTTGCAATGCGTGATGTTTCTTCAGAATGAACGCAGGCCCACATCTCTTGGCCTACATATCAGATCAATGTGCGAGTTGTGGCGTTAGAGCCGCGGTGACGGCACGGTCACTATAATATAAGTTTCGGATCGAGCCGACTTCGGTATACAAGACCCGACTTAGGATCACGAGCAAACGTCGGATATAGGTCATGGGTTGTCGGAATTCCACTGGGAGAACCACCAAAGTCCATGGAACGGTACAGACTATGATAAAGGTCTTACAACTCTCCCCTCTAAATAAAAATTTCATCCTTGAAATTTGTATAATTATTGCAACTAGACATAACTCATAATATAAGAGGAAACAAGGCATTGTCATATAAAATCGAAGACAACATACAAGATACAACATATAATTAATCATCAAAGAGATGGGGATAGTGCTCTCGAATCTCGGCCTCGCCCTCCCAAGATGCCTCATCAAGAGAATAGTGACCCCACTGAACTTTCACTAAGGGAATGACCTTGGTCCGGAGGACCTGCTCATTCCGATCAAGGATACGAACTGGCTACTCAATGTAAGAAGCATCATCACGAACCTCTAGCGGCTGTCAATGATAACAGGAACTATGTCTGACCCACACTTTCTCAACATAGAGACGTGGAAAATATTATGGACACCAGGCAACTGAGATGGTAAGGTAAGCCGATAGGCCACGGCGTTAATGCGCTCAGTGATCTCAAAAGGTCCTATGAATCTTGGGGCAAGCTTACCCTTCGCTCCAAATTGAACTACGTCTTTCATAGATGAGACCTTGAGATACACGTGGTCCCCTACATCAAACTCCAAGAGACGATGCCGGAGATCAGCAAAACTCTTCTGCCAACTCTGAGCTGTGCGCATCCTCTACCTGATGATAACGGTAACCTCTGACGTCTGCTGCACAAGCTCGGGACCAAAGAGACGCCGCTCACCGACCTCGTTCCAACAACTCGGAGATCTGCACGGTC
Organism: Magnolia sinica; assembly: GCF_029962835.1. NCBI lineage: Eukaryota > Viridiplantae > Streptophyta > Magnoliopsida > Magnoliales > Magnoliaceae > Magnolia > Magnolia sinica. The sequence goes on along the minus strand of NC_080582.1, from coordinate 36,185,616 downwards.
CATCATATTATGCCTCAAAAGGAGCCATGCCAATGGTCGCCTGATAACTGTTGTTATAGGCGAACTCAGCTAATCACAGGTGCTCATCCTAGCTACCCCCGAAGTCAATCACGTAGGCCCCAAGCATGTCCTCAAGGATCTGATTAACCCTCTCGGTTTGGCCATCGGTCTGTGGGTGATACGCGGTGTTGAGCTACAAATCGGTGCCTTTCGCTCTCTGAAAGCTCCTCCAAAACTGAGATGTGAACCTCGGGACTCGGTCAGAAATGATCGAGACTAGAACGTCATGTAACCTCATAATCTCCTCGATGAATAACCTCGTAAGCCGGTCTAAAGTCCAAGTCGCACGAATCACAAGGAAATGTGACGACTTCATCAGATGGTCCATGACAACCCAGATGATGTCATAATCGAGCTGAGTCCTTAACAAACCCATGACAAAATTGGTAGATACATGCTCCTACTTTCACATCGGGACACTCAATGGCTACAATGGACCGGGGGTCTCTGATGATCGGCCTTGACATGCTGGCATGTGTCACACTCGGCCAAAAAACTGGTGATCTGGTACTTCATCCCCACCTAATAATACTATCTCCTCATATCACGATACATCTTCGTCGAGCTAGGGTGGATAGAAAACTGCAATCGATATGCCTCGATCATACGATCTTTGCGCAACTCAAAAATATCCGAGACACATAATCGGCCTCTGAAGCGAAGTCTACCATCAGAACCAATCTACCAATCTATCTGACTCTCAGATGCGACCTCTGCTCGGTAATCCTGTAACGACTCGTCTACCTGCTGAGCCTCGTTACCATTGCGACAAGAGAGGGTTGAATTGATAGGCTTGATAGCTGAATGATAGAAGACTGCAGACCAAAATTGAAGTCGTTCTCTGCTATATCCTCGAGCATCCTCTACTCCTGAATCATCATATGTGACACCAGCCCTCGTAGCTGACGGCTGAGGGCATCTGCCACCACATTCGCCTTGCCTGGGTGGTACTGGAGGTCAAAATCATAGTCCTTCAGAAACTCCATCCAGCGTCTGTCTCATATTCAGCTCGGACTGAGAGAATAGATACTTCAAGCTCTTGTGGTCAGAGAAGAGCTCAAACCTGACTCCATAGAGATAGTGTCTCCACACCTTCAGTGCGAAGACGATGGCTACTAGTTCCAAATTGTGTGTGGGGTATTTCAGCTCATGGACCTTAAGTTGACGAGACGCATAAGCCACTAGTCTCCCGTGCTGCATCAGGACAACACCCAAACCAATACGTGAAGTATCGGTAAATATAACAAATCCATCACTCCCAGAGGGAAGAGTGATGACAGGAGCGGATGTGAGATAGTCCTTCAGCTTCATAAATGCTCGCTCACAGGCGTCACTCTAAACAAACTCTGCGCCCTTTCGAGTCAACCTGGTCAATGGGGCCGTGATACGTGAGAAGCCCTCAATGAAACGCCGATAGTATCCCGCTTTACCAAGAAAACTACGGATCTCGGATGCAGTCGTAGGCTAGCCCCACAGATGTACTGCCTTAACCTTTGAGGGGTCCATTGCGACACCCTCTCTCGTCACCACATGACCGAGGAACTACACCTCCTCCTGCCAGAACTTGCACTTCTCCAGCTTCGCATACGACTGGTGGGCACGGAGGGTCTGTAATGCGATCTCCAGATGCTACATATGCTCCTCACGGGTCCTCGAATATATCAGGATGTCGTCAATGAATACCACAACAAACTGATCAAGATACGTACGAAAGACCTCGATCATCAATTGTATGAAGACCGCGAGTGCATTGGTCAGTCCAAAGGACATGACCTGAAACTCAAAATGACCATAATGTGTCCTGAAAGTCGTCTTCGGGATGTCCTCCTCTCGGACACGAATCTGATGATACCCGAAACGCAGGTCAATCTTCAAAAAGAACTGTGCACCCTATAGCTGATCAAACAAATCATCTATCCTTGGGAGTGGGTACTTGTTCTTAATCGTGACTCGGTTGAGCTCGTGGTAATCCACGCAAAGCCTAAACGAGCCATCCTTCTTCCTAATGAAGAGTACCGATGCTCCCCGAGGTGAAGTGCTCGAACGAATAAATCCCAACTCATGTAACTCATCCAACTGTCACTGCAGCTCACGCTACTCCATCGGTGCCATATGGTACGGGGCCTTCGAGATAGGCACCGTACCGGGTACAAGATCGATCTAGAACTCAATATGATAATACGACGGTAATCTCGGAATCTCCTGGAACACGTTAGGGAAGTCACAGACCACCGACAACTGATTGATACACAAGGCAACGGGCTCCTCAACTGCGTAGGACATCAAACATGACAACGGCTCTCCTCTGGGCTCGACAATGAATTGAAACTACATCAAGCTTGGTATGTAGAACGTGACTGTCCTCGCGGAGCAATCCAAGATAGTGTGGTACTCAGCAAGCCAATCTATGTCCAAGATAACGTCAAAATCTGTCATCAATAGCACAAATAAGTCGGCGGGCAAAAAGATATCACCGACCAGAACAGGGCAAGACGAAAAGCAATGGCCCAATACTATAGTCTTCCCTAAGGATGTCGATACGATCAATCCCTCACTAGCAGACTCTGTCAACAAACTAGTCGATCAATAGAAATCCTCAGACATGAATGAGTGTGAAGCTTCGGAATCAAACAATACTCGGCCGATGCATACAGAGACTGGAAGTGTACCCTCAACGACTCCTCTAGAGGTCTGCGGGTCTTGTTAAGCTGCATAGAATCTAGCCTGAGCTGGTTGGGGAGGTGCTTGTCCCCTTGGAGGATGCTGCTGCTGTTGATGTTGCTGAGGTACTTGAAACTGCTGCCTCTGTTGCTGCGGTCTCAGAGGTTGGTGCTGATGCTGCTGCTGAGGGGGCTTCGGTGGTGAAATCTACTGTCGCTTTTACTGTGGAGGTTGTTGCGGTGCTCTCAGCTGCTGCTGTGGAGGCTGCTATGGTGCTCTCGACTGCTGCTATTGAGGTCGGGGACACTTTCACCTACGGTGTCCTATCCCATCGCATCCATAGCAGGTATCAGAAAGCTACCTCTGAGGTGGTACGGTGGGGGTGCCGACGGTACTACTAGTGCTCTGGCGGATGGGTGGCTCCTGTATTTCTACGGTTATCAATGCTACTGGGAGCTACTAGAGGGGGCTTGCCTCTTCCGACCTCTCCTCTGATCTCGATCACTCTGCGTGCTGGCCCACTCTGTTTCATAAATCTGAGCCCTCCACACTATTGCTTAAAAATTCAGGAGCTCATGCCCAATAACATGGCCTCGAAGACCGCAACGTAAGTCGTTCTCAAAACGACGGGCCTTTCGCCCCTCATCATCAACCAAATATGGTGCGAACCTTGATAGCACCACAAAATGGGCCGCATACTGTGCCATGGTCATGGCCCCCTGTACCAGAGTCTCGAACTCTAGTGCTCTCTGACGTCAAATGTGGTCAGGGAAGTACTACTCCTCGAATCGGTCGATAAAGTCCTCTCATGTCCAGACATAATCAGGTCCTGCGACACGGGTAATTTTGGTCCACCAGTGCTCTGCCTCACCTTGGAGAAGGAATACAGCCAACCGGACTCGCTGCTCGGTCTTACACACCATAGTGTTAAAAATCTTCTCCACATCGGAGTACCATCTCTCGGCTGCGGTCGGATTTAGCTTACCCTAGAAACGTGAAGGATTAAGCTATCTGAACTCTCGAAGAAGGGAACTCGCGTGCTCCTGCTCAGCCTGGGCTAGAGAAAGAATTGGGTGTCTACCCTGTCTTTGAAGTGTAGCCATTACAGCCTGCAACATCTGCTGTAACTGGGAGGCACTAATAGGTACGGTCAGATCTGCACCGGCCTCAGGTGTAGGAACATCATCCTCAGGTAGGGGAGCAGGGATCTATGGGGGTGGAATGGGAGCTGTAGGTGGTAAAGCGGGAGCCTCACAAGGTGGAGCGGGTGATTGGGTCACTCTCCTCCGCAGCATGTTCTATAGAAAAGAACAAAGGCGCCTATCAATCCTTAAAAACTCCCGAGGGCACGTTAGGGGACTCAATCGGAAGGTTACGCACTTGGAACCTAATCGTCCTAAACTCATAGCAAACATGTGATGTTGTTCTCGGTTATTCCCATGTTATGTTCTGATACCAACTTCTCTCACACCCCAAACTCAAAAACTAGACTTATAAAATTCCTGATCACCGAATTCAGCGCCGACAGCCTTTATAGTACCCCATTCTCGGCTCCCGGCATCTATACACTAGGTTCCGATTCTGGGATCCTACAAGGAGGATTTGAAGTATGATTTTGATTCAGTATAAGCATAAGCATAAGTATAATCCATGAACAATAACCACAAGAACTCCATCATAAAATCTACTATGATCAAAACTTTGAGTACGATGCATATGAAAGGGAAATACAAGATAAAGAAAATAACAGAAACTCCAGAAGCTCGACTGCACACTCCAAGTATGGTGAAGCTACGACTGTGTCCTAGCATCACCTGCATGCATCAATCATGCATAAGCTTATAGAAAGCTTAGAGGGTGGTGAAGTATGTGCACAATATAAGTGTGCTTGGAATGCAAGGTTAGAGTAATGAGGAATCATGCTGGTGAGTACATGAATGCAATCATCTGTACCAAGGCTATGCAATGTAAGATATAAATGCTATCGACGATGTCAAGACCATGCAATGCAAGATGTAATTCAAGCATGCCAATCCTCATCATATATTAGTATAGTTCTCATTCTGGATAACCACCAGGGTCTAGTACACTCTACACCAGCTTACCGCCCCTATCTGAATGCACAACTGGGAGAGTAGAAAAGATCTCACTATTCGTCTGCCAATATTGGGCTCGACTCGTCGATAACGGACCCATTCCTCAAGCTGGTCAAACTTAACCTAGAAATTGCCCCCTCACTCAGTGGGTAAGGTCACACCCCTTTCCAACCGACCACGACACAGTGTGAGACGCAGCCTACTGGTATATGGCCCTCGTGCACTCATGAATCTACTCAATCTCGACATTAGAGTCATCCTCTGGTACCATCAGGTTCAGGGATTTTCACCTAGGGACATCTATGGCACCCCGATGCTAGAAACAGTATTTTCGGTATACAATCCAGCCACCCACAATGTGTCTATGGAGGCTATGGCCCTGATGTCGCTAGGGCATATAACAATCATAATCATACAAATGCAAGTGCATGAATCATCCTACCAGACATGCAACAATCCTGCGCGTACTATGCGCTCATGTAGGGCAACTCCGCCTATCAGGGAGCCCATAAACGATCTACCCGAAGGCCTATGCTATGATCAGTCACTCCTCATATCAGGCATACATATGATGCATGTGATTATGAATCATGGATCTATACTAAATATGTTATGTGGTGATGGACTCTGTTCATAACGAAGATGGGCTTAGACGGCCTACACACTACAAGTATGGGCGTAACAATGGGCCATAGGGAGAGTGACAATGCGGACATTTAACCAACATCATCCTTACAATGTGGACATTAAACCATCATTGCTTCCAAGGCACTGCCATGAACATCATTTCTTAAACCACGGTGGAATCACATTACAATGGGCCTGTAAACATCCCGTTGGGCCTCGACCCATGGGCCTTAGATGCATCAAATGGGCCGTATAACATGGGCCTCATATTTATCAAAGTGGGCCTCAACAACATACTTCATACATATCAAGGTGGGCCTCAACAATGGTTCATAACTATGGAAAATGGGCCACATCACATAGGCCACATGTATATCAAATGGGCCATACCCAAATATAAGGGGTGATAAGGATTTCCACCATTAGAATTCCCAAGGGCTTAATGGTGGATGTTCAAACCCACTATTTTCTATAATGTGGTCCACTTGAGCCTAGATCTATCTTATTTTTAATCTCAAGACTTAAAAATGGGCGTGCCAAAGGTTGGACGATTTTGATGTAACACATGCATCATGGTAGGTCCTATAGGGATGAACGACATAGTTAAATCACATCCCTCATGGTAGAGGTCCACACTGATGAAAGGTATGGTTACAATACATACATAAGTGGGTCCCATGTGGGGCCCACCATAATGTTTATTTTCCACCCAACCTGTGGGTAAGGTCACACAGATCTGGGGCCCACCGAAATGTTTATTTTCCACCCATCCTGTTCACAAGGTCACACAGACATGGGGGCCCACCGCAATGTTTATTTCCACCCAGCCTGTTGATAAGGTCACTCATACCTAGAGCCCACCGCAATTTTATTTTATACCCAGCTTGTTGGTAATGTCCCACGGACCAGGGGCTACCATAATGTTTATTTATCATCCAATCTATTGACGGGGCCACTTAGGCATGGGGCCCACCGTAATGTTCATATGCAATCCAAACTGTTGATAAGGTCACAAGACCTAAATGAATAGGAAAAACAAATTTCATATTTGATCCGAAACATATGCAACCCAAAAAGGGTTTCAATGGTAGGCGTCCATCCTCACTGTTCCCTGTGATGTGGGCCACCTAGGCTATGTACACGGCTGATTTTCGTGGTGGCCCGTTGCCCTGAGGGGGGCCCACTAAATGTAAGGTGTTGATGTTCAAACACATCATAGTGGGGCTCACGGCTGGGACCCATGGGTCCTTGGCCATTCACGCCCACCGCAGGAGTGTAGCAGGACGCTGTGCAGCATCCTCTGGCACCAACAGTAGTGCCTGCTGCCTCTTGCTTATTATTATTTTTTTTAAATGGAATTTCTACGGTTTATTCCCATGTGGGGCCCGCATCAGATGGATCCGACCCAGCCGTTGGTCCCTGTGGCTCAATACAAACCCATCAAGTCCAATATTGGATGGGTTTTGGTGTATAGAAATATCAGGGTTAATTCAATGGTGAACATACTATTCTCCATACTATGGCCCGCCAGAAAGTTGGATTGGCTTCATTTTTGGGCTTAACGCCTAAAATGAGCTAGGGAATGGGATAGACGCATGGATCGGCCCCATACATCGAGGTGGGTCCTACATGGGTAGTCTACACTCCATTGTTAGTCACACCCAAGTTAATTCACACTTCACGATTGGGCTATGTCCAGCATCCAAGGACACTGGACGGTGTGGAAACAACATAGCATCATGGTGGGTCCCACATGGACGTGGCCCACCTGATGGTATAATATATAGAATATCTTTATTATATTACATTTAAAAGAAGAAAAAAGGGGGGTGGCTGGGTGGTTCACTCCACTGTCAGATCTCGCTTCACAGTTAGCTACACCCCACTGTCATTTAACACTGCACCATTAGCCACCTCCACTGATGGACGGTGTGGCATACACCTCATCAAAGTGGGTCTGACATGGGTGTGGCCCACCTGTTTGGATCATCCAGGCCCGTCAACAAGCTGGATAGTATAAAGCCATCACATCCATCCGATGGGTCCCATATGAAATATATACTTCATGGTGGGACACACACACCCCAAATGGGCCACATACCCCTTCATCACCATCACCATTTAAAGAGAGAGAGAGAGAGAGAGAGACGGTGGTAGAGGGACCCCTCCAATATGGGCCCCTCATGGTTAAATCACATACATCAACATGGGTCTCACCAATAAGTGGGCCCTAAAATGGGAATTAATGGTGGATCACCCACCTCTAGGCCTTCTCCTTGATCCCTTAGACTCCTTGGCTCCTTACCTTCACTTTTGATGGTGGTTGATGGGGTTTTGATGATGAGGATGAGAGATGAGAGGGTGGGAAAGTGGGCCACACTTGTTTAGGGAGAGAGCTTGGAGGTAAGGTGGTGTACTTGACTTGATTTGATGTGATATGTCGTAGAGATTTCCTCGAAGTTCGTAATGCTTGGCATTTCTTTGGAATGAATGTAGGCCCACATCTCCTGGCCTGGGTATCGGATCGATGTGTGAGTCACGGCGTTAGAACCGCTGCAATGACGCAGTTGCTATGATACAAGTTTTAGATTGAGCCTACTTTGGTATACAGGACCTGGCTTAGGATCGCGCGTAAATGTTGGATACAGGTCGAGGGTTACCGAAATTGGGCCGGGAGGACCACGGAAGTCCATGAAACGGTATGAACTATGATACGGGTCTTACACATAACATCATTATTAGAAAGAAGATACTTGAGTGTTGCATGATCTTTGTAAATGATGATCTTGGATCCGATTAAGTAGGACCTAAATTTGTCCAAAGTAAATACTACGCCTAAGTGTTCCTTTTCTATAGTCAAGTAGTTCACTTGGGCAGGATTTAAAGTTCTACTTGCATAATGAATAACATATGGCTTCTTTTCTTTTCTCTGACCTAAAACCGCCCTAAAAGCATAATCAGGCGTGTCACACATAAGTTCAAAAGAATAGCTCCAATCGGGTGGCTGTATGATAGGTGTAGTGGTTAACATGCCCTTAAGCTTAGTGAAAGCTTCCTGGCATTGCTCAGTCCACTCGTATGGTGCATCCTTTTGAAGTAGATTACATAAAGGATGAAAGAGATGACTAAAGTCCTTTATGAATCTCCTATAAAAGCTGGTGTGTCCTAAGAAGGATTGCACGTCTCGTATGTTCTTGGGTGGAGGTAGGTTAGAGATAAGATCAATTTTAGCCTTATCTACCTCAATTCCCTTGGACGAGATGATATGTCCAAGGATAATTCCCTTACGAACCATGAAATGACACTTCTCCCAATTCAGTACCAAATTCCTTTCTTCAATCTTTTTAGCACACATTTAAGATTCTCTAAGCAGTCGCTGAAAGATGGACCGAAGATAGAGAAGTCATCCATGAAGACCTCTAGATATTATCCCTCCATGTCAGAAAAAATACTCATCATACATCGCTAAAGGGTGGTGAGAGCATTCCAAATGACATCCTTCAGTAAGCAAAGGTGCCCAAAGGACATGTGAACATGGTCTTTTTCTGATCTTTAGGGGCTATCTCTATCTGGTTGTAGCTCGAATATCCATCAAGAAAACAATCATACGAGTGATTAGCTAGCCTTTCTAAGATTTAATCAATAAAGGGTAAAGGGAAGTGATCCTTCCTCGTGACGGTATTCAATTTTCTATAGTCAATGCACATTCTCCAACCAATAGTAACTTTAGTTGGCACGAGTTCATTATTGACATTGGCTATCATGTGATTCCGAACTTCTTCGGAACCACTTGAGTTAGATTCACCCATTGGTTATCGGATATAGGGTATATGATACCCACATCTAAAAGCTTAAGAACTTCAGCCTTAACCACTTCCTTCATGTTTGGATTTAATCTATGTTGTGGTTGCCGAGTGGTCTTCACGTTATCCTCAAGATAGATGTGGTGAGTACAAAACGAAGGGTCAATTCCCTTGAGGTCCGCAATCATCCATCCAAGGGCTACCTTATGCTCAATAAGAGTAGATATGAGCATACTTTCTTGTTCTTTCTTATGGTGGGATGAAATCACCACCAGATATGTCTCATCTTGACTTAAGTAGACATATTTTAAATCTGAGGGTAACAGTTTTAGGTCAAGCTTTGGCGCCTTGAGGCTAGATGGTGGAGGCACTACTTTGATTTGGGGTAATTTTTCAAATTGTGGCCTCCACCGGTTAACTTTAAGTACCTGTGCGGTATCGAGCATGACACCTGTCTCCCTAATTATATCATCATCTAAATTATGGGAGTGGGCTAAGCATGTCTCTAGAGGGTCAAAGGAATAGGTCAAAGGTGTTCTATCTTCCATGAAAGAGTCAATCATGTTAATGTCGTGGAAATCATCATCATCCTCTAACCGTTTTCCTGTGTTGAAAAAGATATTCAACTCCAATATCATATTCCTGAAAGACATACTCATGACTCCATTCCTGTAATTAATGATTACGTTTAAAGTAGTAAGGAATGGGTGACCAAGAATGGCGAGAATTTGAGTGCTCATGTTATTGATGGGTTTTATATCCAGAACGATAAAATCTCCTGGGTAGTAGAATCTGTCAACCTGGACTAACATATCCTCAATTATCCTTCTCAGTATAGGAACTGAGCGATTAACAAGTTATAATGTGGTTCGGGTGGGCTTCAATTCACCCAAACCTAACTATTTGTAGACCGAGTAGGGAATCAGATTTGCGCTTGCTCCTAAGTTAAAAAGTGCGTGCTCAATTCGGTAGTTCCCAATTACACAAGGTATAGTTGGGCTACTGGGATCTTTGAATTTCTGTGGCACATCTTGCTTTAAGATGGCACTCACTTTTTCACTTAAGAAGATTTTCTTTTAAATATTTTGCCGTCTTTTGGTTGTACACAAGTCTTTCAAAAATTTAGCATATGAAGGTATTTATTTAACCGCATCCAGTAGTGGAATATTGACTTTCACTTGTTTCAACACCTCTAGAATGTCCTGAGAGTTAGAGAGAGGTTTTGGTGTAACCAACCATTGGGAGAATGGGGCAATTAGCTTGCCTTGAAATTTTCGTTCTAATTCTTGTGGAGTCATCTTAGATCTATGATTGTTGTTCAATTCCGGGTCCTCAGGATTTTCATCCCTAACCAGAATAAATTTTTCAATGGCCTTCCTACTCCGAAGAGTGGTGATAGATTTAGCTTGCTCCATTTAGTTTGAAGACCTTGGGTCGCTAACTTCATATTGTGGTTTTGAATTGGGAAGAGGTTGAGCTGGAAGACTCCCCTTATTCCCAATCGTATTCCTTGTGTCAAGCCTTTATATGGCTTTTGAAAGGTCTTGAAAGGCTTGTAGCATCCCCTGATTAAAAAGCTCTTGCTTTTGAAAAGGTTTTAGAATCGGATCCTCTTGAGGTTTCTCTTGATTTGGACTTTGGTTGAAGAAACCTTGAGGTGTAATGGTTTGTCTATTCCTCCAACTGAAGTTTGGATGATTTCTCCAACTAGGATTGTATGTATTGGAGGTGGATCCATTGAAAGGTCTTTAGTAATTGTCCACGGTATTGGATTGCTCATTTAACACCTCTTGAAAGGCAAGTATCGTTAGACAATTCTCAGTTGTGTGAATGTTTTAAGCACAAATACCGCAAACAGTTTGCTTAGCCTTATCCTTTTCTAATTCCATGGCCTCGAGTTTTTTGGTGAGATTAGCCACTTTAGCATTGATATCATCATCCTCTTTTAGGAGATACATTCCACCCCTCTCTTTGCATTGAGTCAGCCTAGACGTGGTGTTTGATTTCGGGGAGATGTCCCATGATTGTGTGTTTTTAGCAAGCTTATCAAAGTATTCCCACACATCATCGACACTTTTATTCATAAACTCTCCATTACACATTGTCTCAACTAATTGGTGCATGGGGGATGTCAGCCCATCTTAGAAAAAGTTCGTGATGCGCCACGTTTCAAAACCGTGTTGTGGGCATGAACTGACAAGATCCTTAAACCTCTCTCAACATTAGAAGAATGTTTCATCTTCCTTTTGGGTGAAATTCATCATCGACTTTTTGAGGGTGTTCGTCTTATGGTATGTGAAAATTTTCTTTATGAACTTCTTTGTCATGTCATTCCATCTGCCAATAGATCGAGGACGTAGTGAATGCAACCACGTCTTAGCTTTTCCCTTCAAAGAAAAAGGAAAGAATTTCTGCCTGACCGTGTCATCAAACATATTTAGAAAGTATAAAGTGGCTATAATCTCGTCAAACTTTTTTCAGGTGTAGATACGAATTTTTAGATTCACGACCATGGAATTTTGGAAGGAGTTGGATTACCCCTTGCTTGATATCCATATGTCCTATATTTTTTGGAAAAACCATGCATGAGGGCATACACACCTCCGCCGTTTGTAAATAATCTCGTAAAGTATGAGGCAGGGGTGCTTGATGCACCTCATTCTCATCTTGGACTTCCTCAGCCCTAGGTTGAAGTTATTGATTTACCGGTTAATTTGTAGCCATCACTTCAATTAACTCTGAGGATCTCGAGTGGTGTCTAATCCTACAATGGATAGAGAACCCCTCAACCAATCCTCCTTCACTCAAAAGACGTCGAGTATTATCACGGATCCACTTGGGCATGAAATACTCTCAGGCCTCAAATTTAGATTCTACCTTAAACTTAAAAGAGAGAAAGGAAATAGAAATTTAAAAAGAGAAAGGGAATTAGATAGAAGTTACCAAATTAGAAGTTCGTAATTAGAATCCTGCAAAACAAAACAAAATTAGTCAGTTTCTAAAAATAAAAAATAGCAAGTTTCTAAATCTAAAATTAGAAAGTAAGTTAGTTTCTAAAAACAAAAGAAATCCTAGAATTAGAAAGTTTCTAAAACTAGAAAATAAACCCTAACAGAAAAAAGAAAGAAAGAGATTACCAATTTAGAAAGCCTATATCAGGATCATACAAAACAGGAAAGGTTAGTTTTTAAAAAATCAAACAGAAAAACCTAATCCTAAAGTTAGAAAATATAAAAACCTAATCTTAAACTAATCCAAAAACTAGTTAATCTTAGAAAATCGCAACCGTTAGTCCTTGGCAACAATGCTAAAAATTTGTTCACAACCCCAAGTGCAGAGCTGCGATGTAGTAATAATCTCGGTGAGACCGAGGTCGAATCCCTAGGGACTAATCTCGTGTGTTTTATAAGAACAACTAGAACTAGACCTAGAAGAAGATGAAAACCTAATCTAGAATATATGAGAGAGTAATTATGAAAAACTTGTAGAGATTAGGGAGATCTATACTTGATTCACAAACACAATTGGAATCAGAGTCCCATCTTCATCTAATTAGAAGATATCTCGTAAAAAATCAAATATGAGGTTCCTTTGATCTAGTTCTCAATGGATGAGAGGTATGAGAACTAGAATTGATTCCATCACAAAACCATGTCCATGAGACAAAGCAAACAACAGAATCTACCAATCCACAACCAATCTGAGAGAATTGTGGGAGTTAGGGAGGATTCCATCATCCAACCATGCCCAGGGGACGATGGTGAACTACAAGATTTCCTAAATTCACAATCTCAATATAGAAAAGAACATACTCAAAGCTATCGTAGATCTATTGTAATTTAATACACAACAAATAATTAAAAACTAAAAGTATTTCTTATAATCAAACTAAAATCAAAGAGAGTTCAACAACATGAATCAAAGCAATAGAAAACAACCGATCATGCTACAAGCTTCACCTCTTAGCCCTAGCTAAGTGGTTTAGCCAATCATAGACATGATTGAACTAGTGTCTCTTAAGAAAAGCATTATGAAAAACAACTAAGGAAGGAAAGAAGGAACTCTTGGACCGGCCGCTCTCTCTCTCTCTCTCTCTCTCTCTCTCTCTCTCTTGCTTCCACACCTCTTGGCTATCCCTTCCCTCCCTTTTTTAGTCGGATGGAGAGGGTTTAATAGGGAAAAAATCTTCTAGACAGTTCTTGCATAAGGAGGTTCCCAACAGGAAATTGGGCGGCTTCCTACGCACCTTGTTTCTTACGCAGGGATGATCGGACGGTTTGTGTGGTCCACTGTGTTGATTCCAATCCAATCTTTTAACATGGGGGTGGTCAAAATTCTCTTCCCTAGTGTCTGGATGGTCCAGATCATGACCCCGATCCGAACCATAATCGTCCAACGGCCCGCAGCGGGCCGGGCAACGTCCGCAATTCCCTTTCTCATGTCTCTGCACAATTTCTTGCACTGTGATGTTCGGTGGGCCCATGATTAGTGCAGGCAAGGAAATCCACTCCATCCATTGGATTCCCCTTGGAATCTTGGCCTAAGAAACCACCTTCTTGATCTGAGTTTGATGCGGCCCATGGAATTAAACCTGTTGCAACTGCTTTGGATGCAGCAGAATGGTCTTCTTGTGACCACTGTAGCTGGCACATGCACATGCATGGTTTCACAAAATCAACATGGGTTTGACCGGCTCGAGCTCCTGTGCAAGATGGATGGCTTGGATCATTAACGTGAGCCATGATGGTGGCCCACAGCCTTTTACGAGAGAACATGGTCCATCCGTTTCACGGCAATGATCTATGTTCGAGCAGGAGTCGAGTCAGCACACGTTGACCGACTTCTCTAGTTTAGTGCATAGCAGTAGCACCACGATGGTGTACATGCAACTCTCATGTGGGGCCCATCAATCTGCTTTTTGGAAAATCCACGCTGTCTGTTCATGTTTCCATCTAACTTAAGGTCTTGAGCCAAAATTTGAAACATATTCATGGATCTGATAGGCCCCAAGATCAAGGGTTTATGGTTGATCTTTCCGTTGGATCACTTTTACAAAGATCTAAGGGCTACAATTTTATGTGTATGGTTACTATATGATACTCAGGCCGGATATACGGTTTCGTGCCAAACGGATGGTGGGAACCCTATGATCGTGAATTCAGGCGATTTTCAGGCTTCCATATCTTCAATTCTTTGATTCTCTTCCTTCATTACTTGGTTTTCTTGGATCTTTGGCATATGAATTCTTCTTTTTAGGATCTAATCCTTGGGTTGATGATTCTTGAATGTTAAATACATGCTTTTAGCATCCTTTTTAATCCAAGATCTTAAATTCACCTTGCAACACAAACATGATTAAAATAGAACATTAAGCATTATCATGTTCATAAAACCAAGTAATAAATAGGGTCTACTATGCAATATTTGACCCTCAATAGTAAGCTATCCCAAAGAAAACTTTGACTGATGGTATCTAGTTGAAGGACATTGTCCTTTATCGGCCGGCTTCCCATTGTGTCATTGAGGAAATTCCATGATGGGGGCAACAAAAAGAAAGAGGTTGGGGCCGACTTTATTTCCAGAATAAAGAGGCTTAAAGGAAGCCTAATAGAATATAATGAAAGTCTGTTTGTAAATTTAGCCGAGCTAAATGAACTAAGTGAAGAAGATGGTTTGGAACTGAAAGACCTTTCTGAAGAGCAAGAGGATTGTCAACTGCAAGTTCAAGACTCGTTGGTCGAAATCAACTTGGGGATAGACCATAATCCAAAGCCAATGTTCATAAGCAATTTATTGCGCCCACTTGAGAAACAAAAATTGACGATCGAGTTTACTCTTAAAGTTTACTAATTGCTTTGCATGGGATTACCACGATATGTCAAGGCTTGATAGGTCCCTGGTTAAGCATAGGTTTACTACGAAACAAGGATATAAGCCATATAAATAGCCAGCAAGGGGGCTAACGGCCGAAGTCATAATTAAAATTAAAGAAGAAATTGAGCGACTTTTGAAGGCTGGATTCATTCGGTCGATTAAGTACGCAGAGTGTATGTCGAATATAGTCCATGTGATGAAGAAAAGTGGTAAGCTAAGGGTGTGCATAGATTTTAAAATTTTAAATCTAATCACATCGATGAATATCCTATGCTAGTGGTCGATCAACTTATTAATCGAGCTACAGGACATGGAATTGTGATTTTCTTAGATGGGCATTCTGGATATAATCAAATTTATATAACTTTGGATGATGTCCCAAAGAAAACATTTAGATGTCCAGGACCTTTGGGAATACATTGTTGGGTGGTGATGCCTTTCGAATGGAAGAATGCAAGTGCCATGTACCCAAGGGCAATGAATGCTATCTTTCATGACATGATCGGTCACTTTATGGAAGTTTATGTAGATGATGTTGTAGTTAAGTCAACAGATGTCAATGAACAGTTAGTTCATGTTGAGGGTCAAATATTGCATATTATCCCCCATTTATATCTTGGTTTTATGAACATGATAATGCTTAATATTCTATTTTACTCATGTTTATGTTGCAAGGTGAATTTAAGAGCTTGGATTGAAAAGGGTGCTAAAAGCATGGATTTGATGCTCAAGAATCACCAAGGCATTGAATGGATCTGAGGAGACCAAGATTAAAGAATTCACATGCCAAAGGTCTAAGAAAACCAAGTGAGGAATGAAGAGAATTAAAGATTTGAAGTGAAGAAAAGGAATCTTGAAATCATCCTGAAAAGAATAATTCGAAACTCAGGGTCATTCTGTGAAATTGCGTAGAGTGAAGTCAATTTTGGAAAACTGCACAGAGTGAAGTTTATTTTAGCAAATTGCGTAAATTTGAGGCTGTTTCTAGAGTTTTCTAACTAAGTGCAAAAGTTGGAGTTCCAAAACTATAAATAGGACTCCCTAGGATGTTCCTAGGCATCTTTTGTGATTTAAGGAGTGGAACAAAAGGGTGGAGAAGCCGTAGTCAAGAGTTTTTCTTCTTCTTTAGTTGTTTTCATGTTTTTCTTCTTCTTTAGTTGTTTTCATGTTTTTCTTAAAAAACTTTAGTCCAATCATGTCTATGGTTGGCTAAACCTCTTAGCTAGGGCTAAAAGGTGAAGCGTGTAGCGTGATGTGATGTTTTTACTACTTTGATTCATGTTTATGTTGAACTTACTTTGATTATAGTTTGATATTTAAGGAATACTTTCAGTTTTTAATGATTTATTATGACTTAAATTATAGTAGATCTGCAATAGCTTTGAGTATCTTTTTTTCTTATTTTGAGATAATGGGATTGGTAAATCTTGTTGTTTGCCATCATCTCATGGGTATGATTTGGTGATGGAATCCCTGCAAATTATCATAATTCTCCTCTTTTAAGAATTAGGTCAAAGGAAGTTTAGATTTGATCTTAATTGTTGTATCTTCTAATTGGATATGATAGGACTCCAATTCCAATTGTGTTACTTAAATCAAGTAAGGAATAAACCTGATTGCTACAAGTGGATCCTTGAAAACTCTAGTTCCCACCTTTGAATTCTTAAGTTTCTAATTACACACTTCACAATTACTCCCTTTAATTTCAGATTTAGATTCATATCCTTTTCTAGTTCTACTTCTAGTTGCTTTCAGAATACACACAAGATTAGTCCATGTGGATTCGACCTCGGTTTCACCGAGATTATTACTCCATTGCACCCTACACTTGGGGTTGTGAACAGTTCACCTATGTAGATCTTTAGAATTAATGAGGTTCCATAAGTTAAAAAAGAACTCATTGAAATGTGCTTTTGGGGTATCGACTGACAATTTTTTAGGTTTTTTAGTATACCCAAGAGGAATTGAGGTTGATCAAAATAAGGCTCAGGCCGTGATAAATATATGGCCTCTAGTAATAAAGCTGAACTATAAAGATTTCTAGGTCATGTTAATTTTCTGAGACGATTTATATCTAACTATGGAGGAAAAACTAATGTCTTTTCTCCTTTCCTAAAATTGAAACAGGGAACCGAATTTGTGTACAAAGTGGAGCACTAGTTGACTTTTGACATGATTAAGGAATATTTAATGAAGCCACATGTACTTATGCCACCCATAAAAAATCGACTGCTCAAATTATATATTGCAGCATCAATTGAGTCGGCTGGACCTCTCCTCGTGCAAGATGACAACATGTGAAAGGAAAGACTAGTTTATTACTTGAATAGAACATTATTGGACATGTAGAGAAGATATTTAACCATAGAAAAGTTATGTTTATCATTATACTTTATGGCCACTAAATTATGGCATTACTTGTTAGCTAAAAGAGTAAATGTAATAGCTATGACTAATCTAGTAAAGTATACGTTGAACTAGCCAATCCTTAGCTGCCGAATTAGTAAATGGGTGCTGGCATTGTCTGATTTTGATTTACACTACATACCACAAAAATCAGTTAAAGGGTGAGCCATAGCTTAATTTTTAGCTGATTATCCTTCAGATATTGAGGAACAGAATCCCCAAGACATCTTGGACTTACATTATGTGCAACTCATAGCATGGAAGTTGATTTTTGATGGATAGAGAACACACGAGATGTCTAGGGTAGGGATCATATTAATTGCTCCTAATAGAAATCAGCAAGAGTTCGCATTCCAATTAGAATTTGAATGTACCAACAATCAAGCTGAATACAAGGCTATGATAATTGACTTAAATTTGTTATTGGAATTACAGGTATAGAATGTGATGATAATTGGAGACTCACAGTTGGTGATAAACCAAATGGCAGGAACCTTCAAATGCACTAGTCCATCATTGTTACCATACTATGCTCTAACAATTTAGATTCTGGATCAGTTTGAGGAAGTCGAACTGATGCACGTCATAAGAGATTACAATGCTAATGCTAATGAAATGGCGCAGCTAGCAGTAGGCTTTGAGGTATGGAAAGGATCGACTGGTCGATTGATTACGGTCCAAAGAAGATACCTACCTTCTGTCATTCAAAGAGAGGGTGTTATGGATGTCTGCCAAGTAGATTTAAAAGAAGAATATTAGAGAACTCTACTCATGAGGTACCTGCAGAATCTGCGAGATAAGATTGACAGGGTATACGAAGATCAACCGCCAATTATGTAATGTTCGACCACGAATTGTGCCAAAATTAGGTTGATGGAGTGTTGCTTCATTGCTTATCTAAAAAGGAAGCTATGACAGTCATGGAAGGGGTACATGAAGGCATGTGCGGGGCTCATCAAGCAAGAAGAACGATGAGGTTTATGCTAAGATGCTTGGCTATTTCTAGCCAGAAATGATGACCGATTGCATTTGGTACTCAAAAGGCTGTGAAGCTTATCAAAAGAATGGTCTGGTTCATCATGTAACTGCAATCAAATTACATTCCATAGTAAAGCCATGGTCATTCAGAGGTTGGGCAATCGATCTAATCGATCAGAGTCATCCACCTTCAACCCAAATGGACACGTTTATCATAGTAGCCACCGATTATTTTCTTAAGTGGGTGGAAGCAAAGCCCATGATGAAATTCGATCATGAAGAAATCATTAGTTTCATTGAAACCAATATTATCCATCGATTTGAGGTGCCAAAGTCCATTACTATAGATCGAGGAACAACCTTTTCTGCTAAAGAAGTGCGGGTGATGGCCAACCAATACTGCATAAAAATAGTATATTCGACCCCATATTACGCTTAGGTGAACGTTCAGGCCAAGGCTAGTAACAAGGTAATAAAAAATATTTTGTGAAAATGATATGAGAAAATATGATGGCATGACACATCAAGCTATCTGAGACCTGATGGGCTTTCAAAGTATCACCCTGAACAAGCACTGGAATCAGTCCATTTGCATTGACTTATGGACATGATGTAGTTCTTCCCTTGGAGATTTCGCTCCCATCCCTATGGATTGCATATCAATTTCAGTTAACCCCTCTCGAATTTACAAAAGCAATGCTGGTTGAGCTTGAAGACCTGGATGAGGTCTGTGTTAGAGCTCTAGATTTGATTATGGCTAATAAAGCAGCCGTGGCACAGGCCTATAAAAGAAGAGTAAAAGGAAAATCTCTTGGTGAGGGCGACATGGTCTGGAAAATCGTCTTACCTGTCGGTCAGAAAGACCGAACATTAGGTAAATGGTCACTTACATGGGAAGGACCATACATCATAGTTTAAGTGCTTAAAGGGGAGCTTACGTTTTGAAGGATGTAGACGGAAATATTTTAAGAATCGGGCTAAATTAAACAAGCAGAATAGATATTTCATTCATATAAAATCCTAAATAAGGATTAGGTAGTTATATTAGATGAGCATTTTAATAAAGCCCTACATAACAACATGGGTAGAAGAAAATTTTTTAACAGGATTACAGATAGGTTTCTTTGAGTTCTTCAAATCTCATCATGGCTACAGTTTTTGTCTCCATCATCGTGTGTCGCCTTTCTATCCATGAAGAATATTGGCCCATGAGCGCTACAGAGGAGAGTTCAACATAAGCAAGATGCCCATTGAGGACTTCTTGTTCCTGCTCAGCAGACCTCATCTCCACCTTATTCGATTCAAGAGGATCCCAACAAAATGTTATTTGAGACTCGATGAAAGTAATCTATTCCTCGCTCTTGGGTGGATCTCGGTTCGTGTAAATTTGACGGGTTTGAACCAAGTCAATGGCCAAATTGTTATGCACAAGCTTCATTATCTGTAATATTTCCCTATTGAAATTTTGTTCGTAGGTCCAAAGTAACTGGTTTTGCCATGTTGTTTCCTGACAATTGGCAAAGCTCTGCATTCAGCACTAAGAGACGGTAGTCGAGATAAAAAAATAGTACAATGAGTGAGCTCTCGTCGGCTGCTGCATATTCCTTCCCAAGTTGTTGAAGGTCTGAAAGGATATCTACAATCTCTTGAAAAGTCTAATTGGTAGTGTTTCAGAGTAAAAAAGAAGGTCATGCAAGGGAGAGCATGAGAAGGAGTGTATTCCTTCTGAGAGTATTCTTGAAAGGAGATCCATTAAAAGTTGAAATAATAATAACAAAAGCCTTGATTTAAGCTAGTTCGTGGAATAGTTTGAACCCAGGTATGGTTTTATAGGCAAGATACAACAGTCAAGGATGATGTGACGATTGAGGTCTTAAGATTGAATAAGTCATTCTCAAGTTTATATCACTGCCATCGCACTCTGAACGTGACAAGTATGGTCAAAGTGCAATAAAATATACATACTATGGTGTATTGACCAAGCCAACTATTGAAGTACTAGTTTAAAGATACCTCTGACCATTCATATTTTATTTATAATTGAATTTATATAAACATAAGAGCGGTCGATTAAACATATAAGGCCATTAGATATAAGTTGATTCAGATGAAGAAGGGGAAGAACATGATGAGGAAGAGAAGTAAGATGAGAATTATCGATGAGCCAGTTTGAGATCCCGAAATCTCTTAGCAACCTCGATTTTTGTTTCCCTTGTCGTATTCCTCCTCTTCGTCTAAGAAACTTGTTGGCTTACAAGCTTTGTAGAGGTACGTTCAAAGTAAGCCCAACGCCGATCGATAGACGCCTGCTCCATTTTGACCGCTCACTTTTTAGTTTCATTGGACATTGCCTGGGCCTAAATGAACATAGCCAGTTCAGTGCTCTCTAGCCAATCACAATGGGGGTAAAGCCGGTCAGTGTCGGATAGGTTGTCTTAGAGATTGTCATGTGCGTGCCTTAGCGTCCGCAACATCTTCTTGTTAAAGCTATGCTCACGAGTCAAACACAAGTTGTTATTCTAGGCAGCTTCATAACGAGTAGATAGAGAGCCCCACATTCAGTGAAAAGGGTACAAGTGTGATAGAGTGCCAAACATTACTCAATTTCTTTATCCACCTTGAGGAAGTCATCCCCAAGTTGCCGGAGTTCAGAAATGATTTTTAGAGTCACTTGATGAGGCCGTTGATTCTCAAGGAGATCATTAACATCCCTATGAAAAGGAAAGAGATCGCTTGGGAAGGAAGAGCGTGAAAGGATTTGATGCCTTCATCGAATATGTCCTGATAATCTTGATCGACAATGCGAAGAAATTCATCTCTAGTGGAATCATTAAAGTAAGAAATTTGCTTCAAAACTGGTTTTTGAAGGAAAATCGGAATTTAAGTGTCATTTGTAGAGGGTAGAAACCTAGTAATTAATGTGCATGGGATACGGTATGCGTTTTCTTATTCAAGGTGAGGTGAACTATTTACCAAGAATATGGGAATGTAGTGAAGTAAATGTAAATTTTGAAAAAAGTGGGATGCCACTATTGTGAGTAAGGTAAGGCATACATGTGTAATGACCCGAAAAATTTCGTGCAAAGACCCGAGTTCTACCTCTAATTCTTGAGAAGTTAATTATGGGTTAATTAGCGCTAAGCTTGATTGCTTGTGAAATTAGCATCAATCACTTTAAATTTGATCTGCAGGACTCAAAACCTGTAGAATCGTTAGCGCTATGTTACTCTGAAATCTGGGATTCAATGCTAAATCCAGTTGCTCTCGAGAATTTTTGAAAACTTTGTATCGGACCTGGACTGCACGTCGAAAGTCCGATAGCGTTGATCTTAGATAGTTATGGTCACCTTGTTGGTCTTGACCATCACCTCAAAAATCAAGTCCAGATGATGTCCTGGGTCGATTTATTTGAGTCCGGAGTAAAGAGTGTGAGAACGGTGAGAAATTAAGTATGATTTATGAAATTTGAGTCGTGTCGCTTGCGCGACAATTTTAAGCAATCTGACCGTTGGATTCTGACCCAATTTCACCTTCGGATTAGGGAAGGTGGCCCAGGCATCTCATGGTGCTTGTGGACCTGATCGAGTTTCGGTGACCGTTGAATTGAATTGGTCTGCCACGACCGATCTGTAAATCCGATCGGTACGAAAACTCAGTCTGACCTAGATCCATGGTCAGTGAGCTTAAGTCCGACTGCACGTGGAAGAAGGACCACCGGAAGTGCTTCGTTGGATCAAGAGAAGCCTGTTTTGGTTATAACATAAGTATACCTTGGCCTTGGGGCTATTTTCATCAATGTTAGGCCTATATATAGACCTTAAAACCCTCACTCTCTATGCCATACGAATCTCCTAAACCCTAGCTAAGAGAGAGAGAGGAAAAGAGAGAGTAAGTGAGAGAGAAGTTGGTGAATCATTTGGGATTCTTTCTTGTTTCCCTACATCCTTAAACTATCACTTCTAAATCGTTATTCCGGCGATTCTAAGTTCATCCTTGGGTAAGCTAATCTAACCCTAATCTGTTTTAGAGCTTAGAATAGTCTATGTGTTGATGTAGCTCATTTCTATTCTTGCCTTAGGTTATCTAGTCGCCGTTGACGAAGACTTATTGTCTGAATCAGTTCTGTGCGTTCTTTCTGGTTTAAGGTGCGGACTATATTCGTATAGGTTATGGTTTTCAAGGCTTTCAATGTCAGATAATGATTTATTATTGTTGTGGGTGTAATTTCACGTGCCAAATGCGATGTTTATATTGCGTTCCTGATATATATGGGTTATGTTGAGATTTGTGTATTCTATGTGTATGTAGAAAGTACCGTATACGTACGAAATATGAACCTGTGTTTGCCATGATTAATTGTCGTATACTTGTGCTAGTTGTATGTGTGTCAACTCCTTGGCGAAAGGAATTGTCCAAATGTGTGTTCTCACCAACATACGTCATATATGTTGGAATATGTAGTCTAAGTGTTTGTAAAAATGTCTAAATGATCTTATGTGTAATATATTATCCTATTTGTGAGCGTTGAGAAGAGATTCTCAACTCTCCTATTGGTGTGTATGATTTCTTATATTCAATTTACATTCTTTGTTCTTTAAGTTCAAGCACTACTTATGTTGAAATCCATGTTAAGTTGATATTCTTCAAATGCTCACATACTGTATGATTTGAATTATTGTTCCATTACTGTTTAAGTGTTGATATGAATATCTGTTGTACTGAAATATGTTTGGGACTATGGAATAGTCCAGGAAATCGGTAACAGACTTTGAGCTCGTGGTCGAGGTTGCTTTCGCCACGAGAGACATGTTTGATGAACCCAAGTCGTATTAGGGTTGTCGGCAGTGGTTTGGCCACACGGAGTGTTTGTGCACTCTATGTCGTTCAACTCAACGTGCGCTCGTGTTAGTCGAGTTCGTTAAGTAACCCAATTATCCTGATGTATATTAACCATGTATGGACACTATTGGTTGAATCTAGGGTACCAAACTTACCGATGAAATTCTGTTAACCGTTGTACCTTGATCTGCTAAGACTCATGAGCCGGACATGGTGGTATGGGACACCGTGGTCGAGCTGTCGGCCTACACTGGGGGGATGAGCCCCCCCGTAGTGACTAGTGAACACCCCAGACTCATGAGCCCATTATGGTGGTATGGGACACTATATTCGCGCTGTCGGCCTACATTGATTGGTGACGAGCCCTTTGTAGTGACCTCGAGCATACCTTGATAATGCAGTAAGGCGATGAGCCTTAGAGTAGTAACTAAGGTATGATAGGCGTGATTGATTGGTGATGAACCCTTTGCAGCGACCTAGAACCATATGATCGTGTGAGATTGCCTAGGACTGACGACCCTAGAATGGATCACTGTGTGGAAATTGATATGAGGAAGGTACCTTAGCTTCCCAATCCTGCTGTATGAAAAGGATTAATAACAACTTGGTAATCATATTCATCCACCGCATTGCATGTGCGTAGGAGTTATTGGCACTGCGGGAGGTTATCATACGTACTGTAAGATGAAGACGCTGAGGGAGTGCAGGCGAGGGCATGCATCATTTATACATACATTATTGCATTAACAAGAGTACTTTAGACGTGTTTAATTGTATTGCCTTATCATTCCTGCTTGATTGATTTGATATCATGTTAACTTTTACTGTATAGTTCCACTGAGTTGATCACTCACTCCCACACTCTGGGACGGTGTTTTAACACCAACCAAACTCTGTCTTAGATGCAGATGATGACGCGACCCTTGAGGTAGAGTAGGAGTTCGAGGATGATGAGGACGCGTTTTCTATTATGAAGTTCTCAGGCGTGTTCATGTGAGCCATGTCCTGATCGACGGGGATTTTGGGTTTTCTTTTGGGAATAGATGAATTTTATTTTGATACTTGTATTTTGAAGATAAACACTTGTATTATGACCTGGCAGAGCATACATACCACAGGGACTTACACATGTACGCATATATTTCTTTAAGTCTTCCACTTACATTTTTCACTTATCCCTGGATTGTGTTTGTAGTTTGGCTTAATCTAATCCACATTTTATGCACTCATACAGACAACATACATCCATCATTACATATGTTTCATAAGTGATGTTTTGGAACACGGGAGCTGAGTTATGCTCGACCCCCGAATTTTAGAGCGTTACAAGTTGGTATCAGAGCATGATTTGGATTAAATCGGACCTGGGTTATCGTCACACACTGCACGCTGTAGCCACCTTAGTGTAGGAGGGTGCGAGTTTATTTTAGAATTTGTGTAGTGTTTCTTGTTGCTTCTATCAGCGAAAGTTTACTGAAAATGATCACCGAAATCGAGTCTGTGCACACTCCTGATCATACACAGCGACCCTAAATCTCTTCTAGACCATCCATTGATGAGTTTAGATGGTATATCATCCCATCTCAGTCCTTAAAATGTTTGTAAACCTGCATTTGTATCAGATTCTAATCAGAGTGGCCCGATATGCGTCGAATTGGACTAAGGGCCCAATCGGGGCAATTCCAGGGGGACCCTGGGGGGACCCACATCATTTTAGACCTTGGGGGCCAAGAGGACCTCGCCCTAATGGCAAGTCATCGCCGGATTGTCCAGAGACCAGCGATGACCTCGCCGGTTCAGCGATCTCTCGCCGCCAGCGGGTCAGGCCGGCTCGGGTCGATGCTCATGGGGTCTTGTGTGGCCCACTTATTTAGGATTGCACGATTTTAACCCTTTCTAAAACCCCTTTCCTTCACAAACCCACCCTCCAAGCTTTCCTTTTCTTGGAATCTCTCTCAAAACTCCACAGAAATCCCTCCCCAAACCTTTCTTTTCTCCATTTTCATGCATCCTCTTCCTACCATCTTAAAACCCCATCTTCCTTGTTGTTTTCACTCTCTTTCCTCTTCATTTGAGCACTCAAATCTTTCCTTTAAGTCTCGAGTTTGTGAAAGCCTCACCATTCTTTCCATTTCTCTCTTTTCTCTCATTTTCCATGGCCCTATTTGAGTTTGTGACGACCATATTTTTCATCTCCTCTATTCTCTCTTTGATGGGGAAGAAGAGAGCGCCCGTTGATGAAGCCGGGCCTAGCCGCCCAACCCGTGCACGGAAGCCGAGAGGTGCCACCGCGAGCACAGCCGCCACACGAGAGTTTCAGACCAAGCGGGACCTCGATCCTCAAGCTCCCGTTGGAAGAACGTTGTTGGCGAAGCTATCTCATGGAGTTTATGAAGGGCGTAGGGTCCTTTTTGAAGCTCATGTAAATCCGCGGCTATTTGGTAAATTTCTCTTATTGGAGCGCTTGAAAGGGCTCGTTTGATGTCCCTTGTTTGAGGGCGAATATTGCGCCAATGTGAGTATTGTTCGAGCTTTTTATGCCCTCATTCGTGATCCCTCACTGGAACCTTTGCAGTTCAAGATCCCTTGTGGAAGAGATCGGGAGGCCACGATCAACGTCGCTTTGATATCCCAACTCCTGAATGTGCCGCTTGGTGAGGTACATGCCAGTGAGAAGAATCTGAGTAGTGCGCGCGAGAGGGATCACCGCACGCCGTTCCTGTGTGGTCGTCTGGTCGTCTGGTCGAAGGGTGGAGCAGAGATAGAGAAGAAGAAGAGCAAGACAAGGAAGAAGTGGAGGCCCACGACACAAGTGAGAGTTCTCCTCCTGCGATACTAGAGCAAGGTACAGATCAGGCAGCCAGGGATGCCCGTATAGCTCAGCTTGAAGGGTCAGGCTGTCCTATGCCAGAATATTATGGATCTTCGAGGCCTCGTGAAGCATAAGTTCAAGAAGATGTCTCAAACTTTGAAGTCTATCCTGTGTTGTCTGCGGGATAAGGGTGCCCTGCCTCCATCTCCTGATTCTGACGAGTAGTTGCAGTTGTCGTCGTCCATTGCTCTGTTTTGTTGTTTGCTTTTGTGTGTAGCCGTTGTTAACATAGTAGTTGGCAGTTGTTTGTTGTTTGAAGCTTTAGATGTTTTAGCTCACATGCTTTCTCTATCGCGATTCATGTAATGTTGTACTTCTTGTATTACGACAATTTTATTAAATGAAATGCATGTTGTTTATCTTTGAGTTGTGATGAAAATGCTGTGTGGGTGGATTATGTGGATGTTGAATCTCACAGGTTGCATCCTCTGTTGAATGTAGGGTAGACCTCCTAAGAGTTCGAAGACTTCGGCCCGTTTCTCTCTGGGCGAGTCGCTTGCCAGGATTTCTCCCCTAAGCGATAGCTAGACGGATCTACAGCCGGGCCCGTCTCATTTGGGTGCTGGGCTAGACTCTCAGCCAGCTAGTGGCCCCGCTGCTGGGCCGACTCCTGTGATTCCACCTATGGCTCCTCCAGTCATGCCTTTGGTTCCCGAGCCGAACTGTGCATCTGCGTCGACGCCATATACATCTTCGTCTGCTCCGCCTCCTGATAGGTTTGAGCAGATGATGTTGTTGATGCAGCAACAGTAGATTTAGCAGCAGCAATAGTACCAGCAGCAGCAGTCACAACAGTTTTTTCCTTCCATGGCTGGCATCTTTGCTCAGTCGATGGGGGCGACTCCACCTGCTTCACCTATGCACCCATCTGGGAATGCTAGTGTTAGTGGCACATTCGAGCGATTCCATCGCTTACGACCTCCCACATTTGTGGGTTCTCATAGACTCGAGGAGGCCGAATACTGGATTGACTACATCTCTAAGATGCTAAGACCGCTTCACTGTTCAGAGGCTGAGCAAGTCAAGCTTGCCTCTTTCATGTTTAAGGAGGCCAGTTTATGGTGGGACAGTGTTCTCCGCACTGTTGTTGAGGGGTTTGAATGGACCTGGCAGGCATTTGAAGCACGCTTCCACGAGAAGTATTTTTCGGTCACTTACCGACACGAGAAGGAGAGTTAGTTCCTTTGCCTCCGTCAGGGAGGGATGTCGGTAACTGAGTATGAGAACCGGTTTATTGAGCTAGGTCGTTATGCTCATTTGCTTCTAGGTGATCAGCCGATACAGATGCGATGTTTTTCTGAGGGGTTGAGGCCTGAGATCCGATCGAAAATGTGCTGTGCTAGCATATCTTCTTATGCGGAGTTGTAAGCATGTCCCCGTGAGCTGAGCAGGACGGGGACAGGTCGTTCCATATGCGAGCACCTATAGTTCCTAGATCGCGACCTGACTTTTAAAGTGCACCATTTCTCGGCAAGAGGCCGCGGGTAAATTCTCCTTCGAGGCGTCCAGCGCTGCCTGCTCAACAGGTGCGATCTGACTTTCATTGTTCGTACTGTGGGAAGGTTGGGCATTCAGATCACAATTGCTTTTCGCGAATGCGGGATAGTGGATTTACTTCACTGCAAAGGATCAACCGTCCGATGCCTCAGGTCATATCACCTCCACCTCTTCGGTCGGCGCCAACTCATCCATCCTTCAGACCTTCTGTGCCTCGCTTCAGGCCACCTCAGCAGCCCATGGTTCCTCCGTCGAATTGCAAGCAGCAGGCTCGAGTTCACGCGCTTTTAGCTGAAGCGCTTGTGGCTGACTTAGTACCGAGATCCTTTGAGGTTACAGCTCACATCCAAGGTATTCCCCTTTCTTTGTTGGTAGATACATGATCCACTACCTCTCTTATATCGTATGGGGTAGTTAGGCGCCTAGGTTTGGGCACTGTTACTATGAAGGGAGTGACGCTCACTACCGCTATAGGGATCTCCTCTGATATGAACAAGCATTGTATGGGTTGTTTGATTGATCTAGGGAGCAGATTGATTCTTGTTGACCTTTTGGTCGCACCTCTATACCATTACGATGTTATTTTGGGTATGGATTGGCTCATAAAGATGCGAGCAGAGATTGATTGTGAAGCTAGATTGGTGACAATCCATGGACCTGAGGGCGAGATAGTGACTTTCCCAGTTCAGGTCGGTTACCCTTTTCGTCTTGGTTATTATACATCTCTGTTGGAGAGTATTACTAGTTCAGCGTTTGAAAGTACGCCAGTAGTTCGGGAGTTTGAAGATGTGTTCGAGTCAATTCCGGGATTACCCCCTCAGCACGAGATTGATTTTACTATCGATCTCATGCCTGGTGCGGCACCCATTTCTTTGCCCACCTATCGCATGCCTCCGAGTGAAATGGAGGAATTGAGGAAGCAGATAGATGGCTTGTTGAAATTGGGTTTTATTCGACCTAGTGTGTCTCCTTGGGGAGCACCTGTTCTGTTCGTGAAGAAGAAGGATGGTTCCTTGCGATTATGTATAGATTATCGCAGGTTGAATCAGGTGACTGTGAAGAACAAGTACCCTTTGCCTAGGATCGATGATCTATTTGATCAGTTGAAGGGGGCATGGTATTTTTCGAAGGTTGATCTACAGTCAGGGTATCATCAGTTGCGCGTCAAGAATGAGGACGTGCAGAAGACTACTTTCAGGACTAGTTTCGGCCATTATGAGTTCCTTGTGATGTCGTTCGGTCTTACGAATGCACCGGCAGTGTTCACAGATCTGATGAATAGGGTGTTTCGGCCATTTTTGTTCCAATTCGTCATTGTCTTTATCAATGACATTTTGATATACTATGCGAGTCGGGAAGAGCACGACAAGCACTTAAGAGCGGTTTTGGATACTCTCAGGAAGAATCAGCTTTTGCGCAGTTCAAGATATGTGATTTCTGGAAGGAGGAAGTCAAGTTCCTAGGGCATGTGGTGTCCAAGGAAGGGATAGCTGTCGATCTCGCTAAGTTAGCTGCAGTTCAGGACTAGAAGCAGCCTGGTTCGATTACTGAGGTGAGAAGCTTTCTGGGTCTAGCAGGCTACTATCGACATTTTATACGCGACTTCTCGAAGATAGCCAGACCGTTGTCTCAGTTGACACGGAAAGACTTGAAGTTCGCTTGGAATGAAAAGACGGATATAGCTTTTCAGGAGCTGAAGGACAAGTTGACGTCTGCCCCTAAGCTAGATTGCCATAGCAAGGGGTTAAGTATATGATATGTGCTGACGCCTCTCGCATTGGTCTGGGTTGTGTCCTTATGCAGAAGGTTAGGGTGATTGCATATGCCTCGAGACAGTTGAGGAAACATGAAGAGAATTACCCTACACACGGCCTGGAGTTAGCAGCTATCATTTTCGCATTAAAGCTCTGGAGACATTACCTCTATGGAGAGGAGTTTGAGCTCTTTTGCAACCATAAGAGCCTTAAGTATATTTTTACGCAGCGTGACTCGAATATAAGGCAACACCGATGGATGAAAATATTGAAAGACTTTAAGTTTGATGTCTCTTGCCATCCGGCCAAGGCGAACCTTGTGGCAGACGCGTTGAGTCGTAAGAAGGCCATAGAGTGTGCGGCTCCGCTAATGATAGCAGAATGGGACATGATGGAGTTTGTGCGAGACTTTGAGCAGAAACTTATGGTGGAAGAGCCGTATAAGGTTATCGCGTACATTCGAGTACAGCCCCTCATTGACGAGAGGATCACTGCAACTCAGGTAGATGATGAGCTTTTGGTGAAGATGAAAGAGCGGGTTGGTACAGATGAGGACTCTGAGTGGAGTGTTGGTTTAGATGGGGGCCTATGATTTCGTGGTCAACTATGTGTCCCAGACATTCCTAACTTGAGATGGGAGGTTCTCAAGTCAGCCCATAATTCTAAGCTTGCGATGCATTTAGGTAGCACAAAGATGTATCAAGATATGAGAAGATCCTATTAGTGGGACAACATGAAGGTTCACATTGCTGAGTTTGTATCTCATTGTCTCACATGCCAGCAGGTCAAGGCAGAGCATCGCCGACCTCCTAGACTGCTTCAGCCCATGCCCATAGTAGAATGGAAGTGGGATTTCATCTCTATGGATTTTATTTCAAGGCTACCGAGAACGAAGAAGGGACATGACTCTATTTGGGTGATCGTCGACTGATTGACGAAGTCAGCTCATTTCTTACCGATCGGAGTCACAAACTCTGCAGATGAGTTGGCTAGGTTGTACATTAAGGAAATTGTACGTCTGCACGAAGTTCCCTTAGAGATTGTGTCTGACAGAGACACGCGATTCACATCTATCTTCTAGACTCGTATCCAGGAAGCGATGGGTGTGAAATTGAAGTTCAACATCGCATTTCATCCGTAGACAGATGGGCAGACGGAACGTGTGAATCAGGTTCTGGAAGACATGTTGCGAGCTTGTGTTTTGGATTTCAAGGATAGTTGGGATGATTGTCTCTCTTATGTAGAGTTCGCGTACAACAACAGCTTCCAGACGAGTATCGGCATGGCTCCCTACGAGGCGTTATATGGTCGTCCGTATAAAGCACCGTATTGCTGGGCAGAAGTTGGCGAGCGTAGCTTTATTGGCCCAGAGTTGGTGCAGACGACTTCAAAAAAAGTTGACATTATTCGACGTTGACTTCTGACAGCCTAGAGCAGGCAGAAGAGTTACGCTGATACTAGGCGGCGACCGCTTGAGTTTGAGGTTGGAGACCACGTATTTTTTAAGGTTTCCCCTATGAAGGGAGTTCTGCGGTTTGGTAAGAAGGGCAAGCTCACGCCGAGATTTATTGGTTCATTTCAAATACTGGATCGAGTGGGAGCGGTAGCGTACCGCCTTGCTTTGCCCACACCTCTTGCGAGCGTGCATAACGTATTTCATGTTTCTATGCTGAAGAAGTATATTCCTGATCCTTCACATATTATTATTTGGGAGCAGGTGCAGTTGAGCGAGAATGCTACATATGTACTGCGACCAACACGTATCCTAGACAGGAAGGAGCAGGTATTGCGTAGCAAGGTCATTCCTCTTGTGAAAGTGTTATGGACGCATCATAGTGAAGAAGAGGCTACTTAGGAGACTGAAGCTGAGGTCAGAAAGAGCTACCCTCAGATCCTTAAGGAATATGAGAAGGTATGAATTTCGAGGACGAAATTTTTCTTTAAGGGGGGTAGATTATAATGACCCAGAAAATTTCGTGCAAAGACCCAAGTTCTACCTCTAATTCTTGAGAAGTTAATTATGGGTTAATTAGCGCTAAGCTTGATTACTTGTGAAATTAGCATCAATCACTTTAAATTTGATCTGCAGGACTCAAAACCTGTAGAATCGTTAGCGCTATGTTACTCTGAAATCTGGGATTCAACGCTAAATCTAGTTGCTCTTGGAAATTTTTGGAAACTTTGTATCGGACCTGGACCGCACGTCGAAAGTCCGATAGCGATGATCTTAGACAGTTATGGTCACCTTGTTGGGCTTGACCATCACCTCACAAATCAAGTCCAGATGATGTCCTGGGTCGATTTATTTGAGTCCGGAGTAAAGAGTGTGAGAACGGTGAGAAATTAAGTATGATTTATGAAATCTGAGTCGTGTCGCTTGCACGACGATTTTAAGCAATCTGACCGTTGGATTCTGACCCAATTTCACCCTCGGATCAGGGAAGGTGGCCTAGGCATGTCATAGTGCTTGTGGACCTGATTGAGTTTCGGTGACCGTTGAATTGAGATTGGTTCGCCATGGCTGATCTGTAAATCCGATTGGTACGAAAACTCAATCTGACCTAGATCCATGGTCAGTGAGCTTAAGTTCGACCGCACATGGAAGAAGGACCACTGGAAGTGCTTCGTTGGATCGAGAGAAGCTTGTTTTGGTTATAACCTAAGTATACCTTGGCCCTAGGGCTATTTTCATCAATGTTAGGCCTATATATAGACCTTAAAACCCTCACTCTCTATGCCATACGAATTTCCTAAACCCTAGCTAAGAGAGAGAGAGAGGAAAAGAGAGAGTAAGTGAGTGAGAAGTTGGTGAATCATTTGGGATTCTTTCTTGTTTCCCTGCATCCTTAAACTATCACTTTTGAATTGTTATTCTGGCGATTCTAAGTTCATCCTTGGTAAGCTAATCTAACCCTAATCTGTTTTAGAGCTTAGAATAGTCTATGTGTTGATGTAGCTCATTTCTATTCTTACCTTAGGTTATCTAGTCGCCGTTGACGAAGACTTATCGTCTGAATCAGTTCTGTGCATTCTTTCTAGTTTAAGGTGCAGACTATATTCGTATAGGTTATGATTTTCAAGGCTTTCAATGTCAAATAATGATTTATTATTGTTGTGGGTGTAATTTCACATGCCACATTCGATGTTTATATTGCATTCCTGATATATATGAGTTATGTTGAGATTTGTGTATTCTATGTGTATGTAGAAAGTACCGTATACGTACGAAATACGAACATGTGTTTGCCATGATTAATTGTCGTATACTTGTGCTAGTTGTATGTGTGTCAACTCCTTGGCAAAAGGAATTGTCAAAATGTTTGTTCTCACCAACATACGTCATATATGTTGGAATATGTAGTCTAAGTGTTTGTAGAAATGTCTAAATGATCTAATGTGTAATATATTATCCTATTTGCGGGTATTGAGAAGAGATTCTTAACTCTCCTATTGGTGTGTATGATTTCTTATATTCAATTTACATTCTTTGTTCTTTAAGTTCAAGCACTACTTATGTTGAAATCCATGTTAAGTTGATATTCTTCAAATGCTCACATACTGTATGATTTGAATTGTTGTTCCATTACTGTTCTAAGTGTTGATATGAATATCTGTTGTAGTGGAATATGTTTGGGACTATGGAATAGTCCAGGAAATCGATAACAGACTTTGAGCTCGTGGCCGAGGTTGCTTTCGCCACGAGAGACGTGTTTGACGAACCCGAGTCGTATTAGGATTGTCGACAGTGGTTTGGCCACACGGAGTGTTTGCGCACTCTATGTCGTTCAACTCAACGTGCGCTCGTGCTAGTCGAGTTCGTCAAGTAACCCGATTGTCCCGACGTATGTTAACCATGTATGGACACTATTGGTTGAATCTAGGGTACCAAACTTACCGATGAAATGCCATTAACCGTTGTACCTTGATCCGCTAAGACTCCTGAGCCAGACATGGTGGTATGGGACACCGTGTCGAGCTGTCGGCCTACGCTGGGGGGACGAGCCTCCCCGTAGTGACCAGTGAGTACCCTATACTCGTGAGCCGATTATGGTGGTATGGGACACTATATTCGTGCTGTCGGCCTACATTGATTGGTGATGAGCCTTTTGTAGTGACCTCGAGCATACCTTGATACTACAGTAAGGCGATGAGCCTTAGAGTAGTAATTAAGGTATGATAGGCATGCATTGATTGGTGATGAGCCCTTTGCAGCGACCTAGAACCATATGATCATGTGAGATTGCCTAGGATTGACGACCTTAGAATGGATCACTGTGTGGAAATTGATATGAGGAAGGTACCTTAGCTTCCCAATCCTGCTTTATGAAAAGGACTAATAACAACTTGGTAATCATGTTCGTGCACCGCATTGCATGTGCGTAGGAGTTGTTGGCACTGCGGGAGGTTGTCATGCGTACTGTAAGATGAAGATGCTGAGGGAGTGCAGGCGAGGGCATGCATCATTTATACATACATCCTTGCATTAACAAGAGTACTTTAGATGTGTTTAATTGTATTGCCTTATCATTACTGCTTGATTGATTTGATATCATGTTAACTTTTACTGTATAGTTCTACTGAGTTGATCACTCACTCCCACACTCTGGGACGGTATTTCAACACTAACCAGACTCTGTCTTAGATGCAGATGATGACGCGACCCTTGAGGCAGAGCAGGAGTTCGAGGATGATGAGGACGCGTTTTTTATTATGCAGTTCTCAGGCGGGTTCATGTGAGTCATGTCCTGATCGACGGGGATTCTGGGCTTTCTTTTGGGAATAGATGAATTTCATTTTGATACTTGTATTTTGAAGATAAATACTTGTATTATGACCTGGCGAAGCATACATACTACAGGGACTTACACATGTACACATATTTCTTTAAGTCTTCCGCTTGCGTTTTTCACTTATTCCTGGATTGTGTTTACAGTTTGGCTTAATCTAATCCATGTTTTATGCACTCATACAGACAATATACATCCATCATTACATATGTTGCATAAGTGATGTTTTGGAACTTGGGAACTGAGTTTTGCTCGACCCCCCGAATTTCAGGGCGTTACAGCATGTACAAGGAGAATGCTCACCATTCATTTACACTTCAAGTATTCAGAACAAACCAATGATTAAAGCTGCTTTCAAAATCTGGCGACATGATTAAACAAGGAAGCATTCGATTGCATAAATTTTATTTAAAAGTGAAATTTATTCATCGCCTTACTGATCATCGACTGCATGGTTACAAAGGGGAAAACGGAAAGCAAAACTCTAAAGGCAAGCAGATAAGTTGATCTTCATGTTCTCAAATTCCTCCTAGAGAGATTGCATCTCTGTCTCATTTTTTTCCTTGATAGGACCACAACTGGTTCCTTCCTCGATAAAGAGTGGCATGAAGTGAAGTAGCTGATCGACATGGATAATGGTTGAATGAACTTTGCTCTCGACCGCCTTTTTAGCAGCATAACTTCCCATTGGCCGATTTCGATACGGAAGAATTTGTTCATCTAAGAATGTCAGATCTGTTGGAATAGCCATTTCCTTCACATAAAAAGCACTACCATGCTCTTATAACTCATCCATCAGACCAGCTCGATAAGATTAGAACATCCTGATTATCGTTCAATTGAATTGATGTGCCTGAGCATAACGTAAATTTTTTTATTCCAAGCAAGTTCATATTTGTCACTCATCTCAGCCGATTCTTTCATGGCCGTATCTTGTTGTTTCAGGTAACACATATTCACCCCATGAAGATAGTAGGAGCTGTCGTAGTAGTCCCCCATAATGGTTAATCATTTCATCTTCTTGAGTAACCTTTCGAGTCGATCATTCAACTCGACCAATGGATGAATGTCAAGTGAACAAGCAACATCGACAATGAGTCTCCTAACATCAAATGACAAGATAGAGAAAGAAAAGTCTTTTAGCCCATAACCAAATATCTCCTTAAGGTAGAATTCAACACCTATAATGAGAGAGGGTAATTCGAAAGCCATTGGAAAAAGTTAGATTTGAAAAAGATAACAATGAAGTTTGGGACTTAATGCCATGTAAATAGTAGGCTCTCAAGGCCCATGATCTAGAAAGGGCATAGCGCAAATAGAGTTACTCATTTCAGTTTGTTTGAAACGTGGGTAGTTAAGGCATAACATTCAAGAATGACCCAAGTTCCTCCGAAACTCAAGGAGTCACTCAGAGAAGTAATTACAAGCAATTATCCAAAGGGACAAGAGTCATAAAAGCTCGATGACCATTTATTTATTTATATAAAAATGTTTTACATGTAGAAGTCAAAGACAAAAAATTCTATAAAATACGCTAGCCATTTCCATTCTACTCTTAGCAATCCACAATGTTGCTTCCCTTTTGGCCACCAATCGAGATAACCGGCTGATGTCTTCTACTTGGGCATGTACGGTGGCAGCTAGCTTGGAAATCTCCTCTTTGGCCTTGAGGTGCTCTGCACGTTTTTCTGATAGATTTTATCTCAACACAAGTAGTTCAGCCTTTAAAGCTACGATCTGGACTTCTAAGTTCTCAATTTCTATCTCAGAAGCCTTTATCGCAACAATTTTAGTTGGGAGTTCCTGGACATTCTCTTGCGCACTGATCTTCTTGGACTCAGTCGCATCTTTTTCAGCTTCAATGCGAGCAACAACCACACTAGCCTGGTAATACATATCGAGCATTCCCTAAAGTTCCAAGAGAGTTGGTACTCTGGTTGCCAGAGTAAGATCTGACTGAGACAACATGTAAGCTAAATCAACCAATCGGCCGACCCTGTCGACCGAGTCAACATTAAAGGACTCTAATAGCCCTTTTTTAAGGAGGTCATAGAGCTCTTGCCTTTAGACCTTACAAATTGTCAGGACAAAGAGGAGACTCAACCACAAATGTCTCCCCAATGAGAGCTTTCTTAAATGAAGAGAGGATGTCATCTACTAGAGGAAGATCGACAAGAGCAGGTGTAACATCTCCAAGGATAACCGCTGGAGAAGATGGGAGAGGACTTGCATTGACCATTTCAATTTCAACAGCCGCTGTAAGGATTTTGGCCGGGATAACTTCAATTAGCTGGTCAATGTCAACCGATTCCAGTTCTACATTCTCGGTCGAGGTTGGTCCTTGGGCACTAATATAGGCTCAACCAGAGCTAGAACCTCCTCGGTCGTCACAGGTGATGGAAGAAGTGGTAAAGTTGGAGTAAGCTTAAGGCTAAAAGGCTTAGTAGAAGAGATCAAAATTTTGCGTCGAGCAAATGGCATAGGAGAAGACTGTATTTACTGCACGAACTCCAAATCAACAAGAATAGTGCTAACTTCCCGTGGGCTACTCGATTGAACATGCTCTACACTACCTGTTGCCTCTAAGTATAGAGATAAACCTCGATGGCTCCTGGAATGGGAGCTTTCAGGACCACATGAGTGATCATGACCACGGCCATTACATCTGTCAAGGCCGTAGTCTCCAGAGGAATCGCTGTCAAGGGGATCGTCGGTATTGGAGGTATATCCTGTCGCTGGGCCTCCACCACCTTTAACACTGCCGATGGTAACTCCCGGGTCACTGAAATAGAATCAAGACAAGCTTAAGTGAATGAATAAGAAAACAAATGTAAGTAAATGTACGAGCAAGTGGTCTCCACCTAAATCGGACTGAACTACATGAAAGACCAGCCGATCCTTGACAGGTTGAGGATTTTTTTTATTATTATAGTCGCTAGTGGCCGATTCGAAGTTGGGAATGATGGCGGTTTAGGACGATAAAGTGTGAGATAATTTTCATCGAAAGGGAGATTAGGGTCATTTAACCTCTCTCTATCCCACCACCATTTAAGCAAGCACTTATTAAAATGAGCCTCCTCATGGCATTTTATGCCTTCATCAATTTCGTGCGAAA
Organism: Magnolia sinica; assembly: GCF_029962835.1. Classification (NCBI taxonomy): domain Eukaryota; kingdom Viridiplantae; phylum Streptophyta; class Magnoliopsida; order Magnoliales; family Magnoliaceae; genus Magnolia; species Magnolia sinica. Next base: position 36,148,247 of record NC_080582.1, on the reverse strand, counting down.
AATCCTTAACACAAAGACCAGTCCAATACTTTATTTTAAAATATTTCTCAAAGGCTGAAACAACTTCAGACATAAAAGTATTCGACGACTGAATTAATCGTGACATCAACCGATCTTTTATTACTAGCCCAAATTCGGGAATATCAACATGTTGGAAAGAAAGGAGAGTAACTTTTAAATGAGGTTAACTGAGAATACCTCTTAGATCTGAGATTTTCGTAGGGGCCATTCATTGTAATTGAGTGGAAGCAAGGATTTCAAGATGCTTTGTGTGATGGCTGGGGCCTCTGGAGCAGTATCTTCAGCTGTCGGAACTGGAGAGGTGGCGGTTGATCTCGTCCTCACTCACATCATCCTTTTCACAGTAAAGGTAGGCGACATGGAAGCACTTCTTTTCTTGCTCACCACTAGACCCAGTTGGGAGTAAAATTGAGAGATGAGATCTGTTGTGCTATGACCGCTCAAAAATTTATTGTACCGAAGATCCCACCATGCCACGAAGTTATCCATCACTTCAGGAGATTCTGGATAAATCAGGATCTTCAAGCTGACCGATTCCTTGAGATAGTTATTACTGAGAATGATTTAGAACTCAAAATCGGTCACAATCAACCGATCATAGGGAAGCTAGTTGTATGTTTTGTGGGTGAGAGGGCATGAAATATATTGGACCAGGCCCAGTTGCTGAGCAAATAAAAAGGGATGGTATTGCTTGATCACTGCCTTTGTGTTTTTGCTCGACTCGACCACACCACCATAAGGCAGGTAGTGATTGATGACATAGCAGGTCCAAGCTTGATGCGACCAACTGGCTGCACATTTGTCATTGGGCTTAAATTGTCCTGTCAACCATCCTAGTCCATAAGCCTTCTTGTCTGCAAAAGGTATGAAAATTGACTTGATCTAGACTTATCGAGAGAGAAAAAATTGAAAAGATAGTTGTTGACCACAACATTTTCAAGGGGGATGTGGAGAATCCAGTCACCATAAGAAGAAAGTTTTTTATCTCCCTACACCAACTGACCAAAGGGAACAGGTTAAAAGTAAGTAAAGAACCACATTTAGGCTAACCAAAGTGGCCCTCTTGTGGAATGAAATCCTTTGTGAGTGACTTCATAAAGAATCTGATATAGATGAGCTAGGATGTACGATGCCAAAGCTAAATGTTGGCCCTGTGCATGGTATTTGGCCAAAGCAACATACTCGGCTGTAATCTGTAGAGCACTAACACAGAAGGTGTCAGTAGATCCAAAGGAGCAAGAACATTGTGTGTTCAAGTTTGTTGATTGAGCCATCGAATTTACAGTAAACTTTCATAAATTTGGTGTAACCCTTGGCGACCTTGCTTAGAAATTCTTTTCACTACCTCGAGTTAGCATCTGCATAATAAGTCATTCCGAAAGGCAAAATCTCTGTCAGATGACAGATATGTCTTTGATGGTAATGCTCATCGGACAACAACTGAAGATGAAGGTGTTGGTTAAAGAGCTTCAGAATGACGCCAGAGATAGAAGAAGGGAAGGATTAACTTGATAATTAGTGAGGGAAAGTTTGATACAGTCATACATCACAATGCCCCTCCACAAACTTTCATATTAGGACAACACCCAGTCAAACCATTCATTCCATTTCGGAAGGGGCTTCGACCATGCCCTTAGTGTCTTTAATGCATTGGCCACATTTAGAATCGATCAGGTTTTGATGAGAATCTCTTCCCCTTTAAAGATTGGGAAGAAGGGATCTAGAGGTTGAACCTCTTCGGCCGACACTTTTAGAGAGAATATTGGGCCGAGGCAGAAAGCTTCTTTGTTTAGTGGAGATTTGGAGATTATCTCCTCAATACATCTTTTCATAAATAGATCCATTTGACCTATTGTATCCAGTTGATCAAAGGAAGGAGTAAAGGAAGAAGAGATAGCCATTGCAAAGGTGACGAAAGGGCAATGATTTCAAGGGGAAGATAACAGAGAATGGAAGTAATCTGGAAATGTGACAAGAATGGATTCAACATGGATAATATATAGACGTGAATGGAAGGATGCATTTATTACATAAATCATGATTATTACAGAAGAATGGGTATGAAGGACGCGTGTAGGTTTAAATTCCATCCGACGGCTTGATTCGATGCGACTAATGGTAAAATGACTGGTCAAAGGCGGTTCGCGTTGGGCGGCATGTGCGAATGTTTAAGGATATCATTAATGAAACCTCAAATGTCGCTTTCTCTTTCTTTGAGAGGACAACACAATGTTTATACCCGATCCATCCGAGTCTTGTTTTCAGCCAATCAGGGTTAGTTACGTGTGATTTGTACGGATGTGCATGCAATGGCTACAGGATCTTCTGCAGATATGTATGGCGTATTCGAGGAATGGAGCCATAATGTATCAATTGCATTAAAGTGGACGATATGTGTGCGACCGAGTCCAAATGACTAAGCAACAGATAGCTAATGATTGAATTCAAATGATTGTAGGATAGGTGTAAGAAGGAAGCCAAGGACTCTAAGAACGTGAGAAATATATAAAAATAGAGCAATGGAGAAACGGTTACCACAACCATCAGAAGTGAGAAAGATCCAAAACTATTGGATCGAAGCTATAAATAAAAGAAGGATGCAAGCAGGAAATTTGTCTCATACTAACCCAATTAAACCAAATATTAATTTTTAACTATCCCTTTCATTTACCCCATCAATTTACATTTCATAGTGTAATCGTCTACTTTAACTTTTGAGCAATTTACATTCCTTAGCATAACATTTACATTCTGCGCTTGTTATTTTTACATTCTATAGTGTAATCCGTAGTTGGTAAGCCTAATCACGATAAAAAATTACATCAAAAAGGTGCTCCTCAACCACAATCAATGACCGATTGTAATAGCTTTCTTCTCATTTTTACGTAATTTGCACTGAAAAGTCCTTTCGTATGAAAGGCAAGGAAGAAACTCACTCTTAGAGGACAAACCCCACCCTTTGAATATCGCCTGATCCCTTTGAACAATGAGTGAGTGGTTGAATAGGCGATTGATTCCTCTAAAACTCGATCATACTTTGTGTTTGCCTATCTTGGCAGTCGGGGTAATTGTTGTTTGGTTTGAATTAGAATAGAAAATCTAGTTCTGGCACACCCACACATTACACACCCATGTCGGGAGAAAAATAACATCAAACAATTTTGCTAGCATGCCTGGTGGGACACTTTATTAACTACCGGTTTGATCGATGTAAAAAAATGAGAAGGATGACTCGTGTTTCTAGTGTTCAGCCCACAACACCGAACATGCCACCATTAAATGTAGATGTGTAGGTCATGGTACCTTTAGAGGTACCTAATGTGAACATTACCCTGATCGAAAATCAGGCTTGGCCATCTACGCCCCAAGCCATACTCCCGGATGAGGTGTCTATTATCCTGCGAGACATTCAAATAGGTCTCTAAATGGTGTAGGAATTCGAAAAATCTCAGGCCTCCTCGGAAAGCTCTAGATACAAAGACCCTCCCAGATCACTCTGACAACATTTCTGGAAATTGAAATGAAAGTGAAAAGGAAAAGAATTGGAGAAGAGAAGAGGAGCCGAAGATGTAGTGAAGAAGCCAGAAAAGCATGAAAAAAGGAAACCCTGACTCACTAAAAATCACGGCAGTAGGAGAAAAGTAAAGGGAGTGAGTGGAGCAAATAAGGGGGCCTAGGGCACCCCTCACCCCTATTTATATCCACCCTAGCTTGCAACATTAAATGCCTGCATTTAATGCTGCAATCCGAAGAGACACCGCAGTGTACACCTCCATCCACATGGCGACCCGTGATTCATGGGTAGCCCCATTACCGAGGCAGGGACAGATGTCCTCCTGCTATTCGCCCAGAGATGAAGAAGTGTCATCTAACCCACGCTTCCTCATACAACTTGTTGCTATCATTGGTATATCTTCCTCGATTCCAGTGCACGCAGCCTTTGTCTCCCACAATAATGACAGGCGGCCCTGATCGAGTCGACCTCCCAACCTCTCCCGCATGAGACCTCGTACTGGAGCATCAGTCCAATTTGTTTACTTCCCAAGCTCCTGAAGAATGCTTGGAAGTAGGGAGCTACTGTTATGGGTAGAATTGGATGACCAAACAATAGGAATAAGATGGAAACAACATAAGCAACAAAGGGAAATTGCTCGATCTAATGAGAGGTCGAGTAAGAGTTCGGTCTCAGATGCCAACCTCAACCTCCACAACTAATTTGAACAGTAACCATGAATGGCGACCTTAGTCACCTAGTTGACATCTCACTATCTAGACTAAGGGACGATTATGAATGCTGACCTGGCCTTAACTTGTTGCCTTAACCTCAGAACTTGACCTCAACCTCGGTCAGTAAGACCTTAACTAGACGATCTAGAGGTTGGCTTTAGTTGATCAACCTCGACCTAAGATTCTGAGGTTTAGGTCTGGGTCTGGTAAAGGACCCATACCCTACTCATTAAACAAATGGATCTGCTTTTTCAGTGCTTAAGGGCTCATGAAGCCTTAACATTAATGTCCTACTTAGGTAGGAAGATAGCATGGATAGGCATTGCATGTAGCATGTAGAGCATAGTGTGTACCATCTTAACAGCAAGCATAGGGCATGTAGAGAGAGCTATTGAACAATCCAAAAAGTTAGTACAGAGCCTTTGCTTGGGGCCGTTGCATGGGTTGTGTAGAGCTAGAGCCTGTGGCACTGGACCATTGTTTAGAGCACACAATGCAAGCCTACTACTTACAATAGACAGTTGACATGAAGCCATTTCTAGAGCTCAGGCAGTTCAGACAGAGCCACTGCTAGTGTAACATCCCAAATTTTCACAGCTAGAGTTTATACTCGTGTCTGTAAAAACCAGGTGTTAATAATGTAAAACTCGGATGCTTTAAAAATTGCACCATATTTTTTTCATTTGGATCACATCCAGGTACATTCATGAAGGTAATCATTCACGAGAATAAATCAACTGTATTGATTATCAGAGTTCGCAATAGAAGTATAAAACTAAATCATAAATTGTATTCTCATTCTTTCAACATAATCTTCCTTAGGGAGATTGTTCGCTAGGTTTTCAATCTGTACGTCACCTACATAATCTTTACAGTTGGGAGAGGGTCAACGCCCTACTTATAGTGATGATTATCCTTTAAGATTAATAATAATTCAAGAGATTCATAAAAGTGATGTAAAAATTCTGATACGTCCCGTACTCCACAACTACAAGAGGTATCTATATGCACAAATAATATAATGAGATGCGTGCCTAGTAAAGTATATGTGGTTCATCACCCTTAACGATCGCCACAATGTGAAATCTGATTATAGTTATCTGACTTGCCTTGCATCCCATACTACGGAGATTCGCCAGTGTGTCTCACATTTAACATGGATTTATGTGGTTATCCCAAGACGAACACAACACATGACTAGGTGTATCACGCAATCTGGATTGGAGTGACTAATTGTAACATCTAACCCCAAAAAAGAAAATACTGGATTGGAGCGATTAATTGCGACATCTAACCCCCAAAAGAAAAGAATTGTGTAACATGTATAATAATTTACATGCATCAATTTATGCATCATCACCCATGAAACATGGAATTACGTGTCACCCTAGGGCCGCTACCGAAAACGCATTACATCCACGATATTTATTCGATCGCTAGAAGAGGGACTCTAACACAGTACTTGTACCAAAGAGAGAAATCCATTGAATTATGGGAGTTTAGGAATATCAAGACACCTACCCAAGCCTTTAAAATAAATATCACGAGGCCAATAACATGAAGAGAAGAGTGGTAATGGCCAACTCAGTAAGGATAAAAGTAGCAAGGGCTGACATAATAAAGAGGACAATGGCAATGGTCAACTCAATAATAGAAGAGTAGCAATGGCTAACTCCACAAATAGATGAGTGACAATGGCCAACTCAATAATGAGGAGAGTGGTAATGACCAACTTAATAAATTAATAAAGGCAAGGGCAAAGCTTGTATCCATCGCCCCACATAATTTCATAAAAATCACATGTAATCAACATCATACTATAATCTCAAAGGGGTGAATAATTGATGGTAAAACATATACTTGCAAGGAGAATTCACAGTAATATGAAGGTATATAAAAGGCAAGATAAATATAACAACTTAAATTAATATAAGCTTAAAGGATAAAATCCTTACCATATTTATTCGTTTCTTCCTCAAATGTGAGTATGTGTTGCAGGATTGAAAGTTTAACCTGGCATTTAATCAGTCTAAATGGTTAGATTTTGTTATGACTCTCCTTAATTGTCGGTATGAATTTAGGAAATTCCTATGGTTAATCTTGACTCAATTTGACTCAAGTCTTTATCCGTGTCTTCTTGGCTGAGTCAACTCGGTTTTGAATGTTCTGGTTTGACTAGTTGAAAGGAAAGAAAGGGAGGAGAAATCTGGAAAGAATGACCGACAGATCCTGGCCTACCTTGGTTGGAGTCTTGTCTCTGAGATCGTGTAGTGTGGCTCTCTTTTCCTTCTCTTTTTCCTTCTCTTTTCCTTAGGTGATTCCTCACTGCTGCTACTGGCTGGAGCTCTCTCTCTTTCTGGTTTTTCTCTCTCTTGTTTCTCCCTTTGGAGGTGAAATCAAGTTGTTATTTATAGTTATGCAGACCTAGCGAGGGAGGAGTTTTAGTTAGACAGTATCTGTTTTTTTTTTTTTCGCACTTTGTTTATACATCAGAGTTTTCGCAGTCGTCCTGTGTGTCGGCTCCAAACCAGGGGGTAGTTGTAGTGTCAAATTCTATCTGTTTGTTGGGGCAGATTTCTCTGTAGGTGGGCCACCCGGTGGACATCTTTGATTCGTTCTTGGATGTCTGTTCTTGATCTTTATCAACTAGCATTTAATCGGTAGTTGTCAGTGTTTTAACCGCAGATTGATTCACGGCTTCTCTTAGTTTGAATTTTTTTTCTTTTTTCTTTTTTCTTTTTGGACGGTTTGGGTGCGATTGAAATCCAACTCTCTAGGTTTTTGATGGTCCAGATCAGTGAGACTGCCGTTGTAGAAGTCATGGAAGGGCCTCTGTTTTAGATCGCTGGTTTGTGTGGAAGTTCAGACGATCCTGGATTTCCAACATAATAGGGACTCCGTCCGGTTTTTCCGACGTCTCTGGAGGAGTTAGAATTCTTCCTCTTAAGCTTTGGACGGTTTAGATTGGAACCAGGGAGCTCTCTTTGGGTTTCCTATGCGAGGGTGTTTGAGTTGCGTTTGATTTTTGGCATCGTTTATGGAAAGAAAAACGAAAGAGTGCGAAAGGCCTTTGGTTTGTTTTCTTGCTGGAGTTTGTAAGGCCCATTCCTGCCGCTCCTTTGAAAGATCTGATTTGTTCTTCAGTTTGGTGGCGAGTTTTTAGTTAACAACTCCTAATTCGAAGTCGAACCGTGTTATGGTGGCCCCCCACAGTTGATCGTGGTGCAGTTCCTGCCTGACCGTTTGTTGGCTTTTGGTCAGCGGTGAGGACTGCTCCACATGGTCAGTTTGGATTGTCTACATGATCCAAAGTGGTGGGCCATGGAGCGTTGTAAGGCGGATGGTCCGTTTGAACCGGGTCTGCGGCGGGAAGTGAAAGGAAAGGAGTTTTCCTTTTCGAAAATAGTCGGGTCAAACACCGACTCCTATACTTGGTGCATTGCGGTTGCACAATAGTTGGTGCACCAGCACTCTCGGTACGATGTCCATCAAGATGTTCTTAGTGAATCCACTCCGTCCATTAGATCGTTTGCGCACGTGGGACCCTTGGAGATCCAAGAATGGGTTATTCTAAAGCTCAACTGAGTCATGGTTTAAAGTCTTAGATTTTAACCATGGATTCTCTTTGGTTCTCTTTGCACGTGATAAGTGGGGTCCACTATGTGGTTTTGAAGATCTTCTTGGTCCATCTGTTTCTCTGTATCAAGTTAGGACATAGGGTTAAACATGAGGAAGATCCATAAATCAGGTGGACCACACGACCTAACGTAACTGAAGATGCTCACTTATGAATTTCTTCTAAGATTAGAAATTTGGGGAAGAGAGGTTTTACTCAAATACGTCTCCGTAAGTAGGTTAGCTTGGACATGGACACGGGTTGTGTGTAGGTATAATGTGGGGTCTGTTTTAATATTTATAAGGAATCCATTCCATTCATCGGTCTAAGCAGATCATGTTGGGCCATGAGACTAAATATGGAGTTGATTCGAGGTTTACCTAAGAATATCTTGAAATTCTTCTAGCGAGCATTGAAACGGACTTAATCTCAATTAGCAATCCACACTTAATGATCAGGCTTAGTTTTGGGAGAAATGTGAAGTCAGGGTAGGCAAATGGTGGGGGTGGCTAATAGTGAAGTGTGAACTAACAGTGGAGGTGTACTAACAAGATAATAAAAAAAAAGAAGGAAATGATAACTTCACGTTATGGAAATATCACTATAACGCCCTGAAATTCGGGGGTCGAGCATACCTCAGCTCCCGAGTTTCAAAACATCACTTATGTAACATATTGAATGATGGATGTATGTTGTTTGTATGAGTGCATAAAACTTGGAATAGATTAAGCCAAATTGCAAATATAATTCAGGGATAAGTGAAGAAAGCAAGCGGAAGACTTAAAGAAATATATGTGTACATGTGCAAATCCCTGAAGTACATATACATACCAGGTCGTATTACAAGTGTTGCTATCAAAATTACAAGTATCAAATTACATCATTTAATCTCAAAAGAAATCCCAAAATCCCGCACTTCAGAACAAGGCTCACTAGAACCCGCTTGAAAACTGCATGAAAGAAAATGCAGCCTCATCATCCACAATCTCCTGCTCTGCCTCAGAAGTCTCATCAACATCTGTAACTAAGACAGAGTCTGGTGGGTGTTTAACACCGCCCCAGAACGTGGGAGTGAGTGATCAACTCAGTGGAACAATATAGCAAAGGTTAACATGTTATCAGTTCAATCAAGCAGTAATGATAAAGCAGAACAATCAAACATGTCCTAAATACTCTTGTTAATGCAAGGATGTATGTAGAATGATGCATGCCCTCGCGCGTACACCCTCAGCGTCTTCATCTTACATTACGCATGACATCGCCTCAAAGTGCGCCACGTCTACAAAGCACATGTAAATGCGGTGCATGAACATAATTACCAAGTTGTTATTAGTCCTTTTCATATAGCAGGATTGGGAAGCTAAGGTACCTTCCTTATATCACCATTCAAATAGTGATCCATTCTAGGGTCGTCAGTCTTAGGCATCTCATACGATTATATAATTTTAGGTCGTTGCAAAGGGCTCGTCACCAATCAATGCACGCCTATCATACCTTCATTACCACAATAAGGCTCGTTACCTCAATGCGGTATCCAGGCATGCTCGAGATCACTACAAAGGGCTCATCACCAATCAATGTAGGCCGACAGCACGAATATAGTGTCCCATACCACCATAATCGGCTCACGAGTTTGGTTGCTCACTGGTTACAACGGGGAGGCTCGTCACCCCAGTGTAGGCTGACAGCTCGACCACGGTGTCCCATACCACCATGTCCGGCTCATAAGTCTTAGCGGATCAAGGTACAATGGTTAATAAGATTTCATCGGTAAGTTTGGTACCCTAGATTCAAACAATAGCGTCCATACATGGTGAACATACATCGGACAATCGGGTTACTTGACGAACTCGACTAGCACGAGCGCACGTTGGGTTGAACGACATAGAGTGCGCAAACACTCCGTGTGGCCAAACCACTGCCGACAACTCTAATATGACTCGGTTTCGTCTAATCACGTCCTACGTGGCGAAAGCAACCTCAGCCACGAACTTAAGGCCGATTACCGATTTCCTGGACTATTCATAATCCCAAACACATTCCACTTCGACAGATATTGATATCAGCAGTTTAGAATAGTAATGGAACAACAACTCAAATCATATGGTGTGTAAGCATTTGAAGAATATCAACTTAACATGAATTTAAGCATAAGTAAGACTTGAAATTAAACAACAAGGAATATGACTTGCATGAGGTAAATTCTACACATCAGCAGGAGTGTTGAGAATCACTTCTCAACACCCGCAAATAGTATAATATATTACACTTTAGATCATTCAGTCATTTCTACAAACACTTAGAATACATAATACAACATACATGACATATGTTGAAATACACGCATTTGGACAATTCTCTTTGCCAAGGAGTTATCGCACATACAATTAGCATAAGTACACGACAAATAATCATGGCAAACACAAGTTCATATTTTATACGTATACGGTACTTCCTACATATACATAAAAAACACAAATCTCAATATAACACATGCATATCAGGAACACAAAATAAACATAGTATTTGGCATGTGAAATCTCATTCATAGCAAGAATAAACCATTAGCTAACAATGAAAGCCTTGAAAACCATAACCTATACGATTAAAGTCCGCACCTTAGACCAGAAATAGAACACCAAACTGATTCAGACGATATGTCTTCATCAACGGCGACTAGATAACCTAAGATAAGAATAGAAATGAGCTACAACAACACAAAGACTATTCTAAGCTCTAAAACAAATTAGGGTTAGGTTAACTTACCCAAAGATGAACTCAGAATCGCCGAAATAACGATTCAAAAGTGAAGGTTTAAGGATGAAGAAGAACAGGAAAGAATCTAAGATGATTCACCAACTTCTCTCTCACTTTCTCTCTCTTTTCCTCTCTCTTTCTTAGCTAGGGTTAGGAAATTCGTATGGAAAAGAGAGCTAGGGTTTAAAGGTCTATAAATAGGCCTAACATTGATGAAAACAACCCCAGGGCCAAGGTATACTTAGGGTATAACCAAAACAAGTTTCTATCGATCTAATGGAGCACTTCCGGTGGGCCTATTCCCACGAAAGGTTGGACTTAAGCTCACTGACCATGGATCTAGGTCAAGCTGAGTTTTCGTACCGATTGGATCTTCAGATCAGCCGTGGCGGACCACACTCAATTCAACGGTCACCGAATCTCGATCAGGTCTACAAGCATAAGGACATGCCTGGCCACCTTTCCTGATCATAGGGTGAAATTGGGTCAGAATCCAACGGTCAGATTATTTAAAATCATCGCGCAAGCGACACGACTCAGATTTCATAAAATCTTATTTAATTTCCAACCGTTCTCACACTCTCCACTCCGGACTCAATCAAATCGACCTAGAACATCATCTGGACTTGATTTTTGAGGTGATGGCCAAGTCCAACATGGTGACCGCAACAGCCTAATATCATCGCTATCAGACTTTCGACGCGCGGTCCAGGTCCGATCCAGAACTTCCAAAAATTCCCAAGAGTAACTGGATTTAGCGATGAGTCCCAGATTTCAAAGTAACCTAGCGCTAACTATTCTACAGGCTTTGAGTCATGCAGATCCAATTTAAAGTGATTGATGCAAATTTCACAAGCAATCGAGTTTAGCGCTAATTACCCCATTAAGCTAATAAGGAAAATAGAGGTAGTACTCGGGTCTTGGCACAAAATTTTTCGAGTCATTACAATCTACCCCCCTTAAAGAAAATTTCATCCTCGAAATTCATACCTTCTCATATTCCTCAAGGATCTGAGGGTAGCTCTTTCTAACCTCATCTTCAGATTCCCAAGTAGCCTCTTCCTCACTATGATGCGTCCATAGCACCTTCACAAGAGGGATAACCTTGCTACGTAATACCTGCTCCTTCCTGTCTAGAATACGCATCGGTCGCAGTACATATATGGCATCCTCGCTCAACTACACCTGCTCCCAACTGATAATATGCGAAGGATCAGGAACGTACTTCTTCAACATAGAAACATGAAATACGTTATACACGCCCGCAAGAGGTGTGGGCAAAGCAAGGCGGTATGCTACCACTCCCACTCAATCCAACACTTAAAATGGACTAATAAATCTGGGCATTAGCTTTCCCTTCTTACCGAACCACGGAACTCCCTTCATAGGAGAGACCTTAAGAAATACATGGTCTCTGACCTCAAACTTATGCGGTCGCCGCCTCGTATCAGCGTAACTCTTCTGCCTACTCTGGGCTGTTAGAAGTCGACATCGAATGATGTCAACTTTCTCTGAAGTTGCCTGCACCAACTTTGGGCCAATCAAACTACGCTCGCCAACTTCTGCCCAGCAATGCGGTGCTCTACATGGGCGACCATATAACGCCTCATAGGGAGCCATGCCAATACTCGCCTGAAAACTGTTATTATACGCGAACTCTGCATACTGAAGACAATCATCCCAACTGTCCTTGAAAACCAAAACACAAGCTCGCAACATGTCTTTCAGGACCTGATTCACGCGTTCCGTCTGCCCATATGTCTGCAGATAAAATGCGGTGCTGAACTTCAATTTTACACCCATCTCTTCCTGAATACGAGTCCAGAAATAGATGTGAAACGTCTTTCTCTGTCAGACACAATCTCCAAGGGAACTCCATGCAGACGTAGAATCTCCTTAATATACAGCCTAGCCAACTCGTCTGCAGAGTTTGTGACTCTGATAGGTAAGAAGTGAGCCGACTTCGTCAATCGGTCGACGATCACCCAAATAGAGTCATATCCCTTCCTCGTTCTCGGCAACCCAGAAATAAAGTCCATAGAGATGAAGTCACACTTCCATTCTTCTATGGGCATGGGCTGAAGCAACCCAGGAGGTCGGCGATGCTCTGCCTTGACCTGCTGGCACGTGAGACAACGAGAGACAAACTCAGTAATATGGACCTTCATGTTGTCCCACCAATAAGATCTTCTCATATCCTGATACATCTTCATGCTACCTAGATGCATCGCAAGCTTAGAACTATGGGCTAACTCAAGAACCTCCCGTCTCAAGTCAGGAATGTCAGGAACACATAACCAGCCACGAAATCGTAGGCTCTCATCAGAATTAACACTCCAGTCAGAGTTCTCATCTGTACCAACCCGCTTTCTCATCTTCGCCAAAAGCTCATCATCTGCCTGAGCTGCAACGATCTTCTCGTCGATAAGGGGCTGTACATGAATGTGTGCGATAACCTCATACGGCTCTTCCACCGTAAGTTTCTGCTCAAAGTCTCGCACAAACTCCAACATATCCCACTTTGCTATCATTAGCGGAGCAGCAAACTCAATAGCCTTCTTGCGACTCAACGCATCTGCCTTGCCCGGATGGTAAGAAACATCGAACTTAAAGTCTTTCAATGTTTCCATCCATCGGCGCTACCTCATATTCAAGTCACGCTACGTGAAAATATACTTAAGGCTCTTGTGGTCGCAAAAGAGCTCGAACTCCTCTCCATAAAGGCAATGTCTCCAGAGCTTTAATGCGAAAATGACAGCTGCTAATTCTAGGTCGTGTGTAGGGTAATTCTGTTCGTGTTTCCTCAACTGCGGCGAAGCATAAGCAATCACCCTGTCCTTCTGCATAAGGACACAACCCAGGCCAACGCGAGAGGCGTCAGTATATATAATATACTTAACTGCTTGCTCTGGCAATACTAGCACAGGGGCGGACGTCAACTTGTCCTTCAGCTCTTGAAAAGCTTCCTCCGCCCTCTCATTCCAAGCAAACTTCAAATCTTTCCGTGTCAACTGCGACAACGGTCTGGCAATCTTCGAGAAGTTTTATATGAAGCGCTGATAGTAGCCTGCAAGACCCAGAAAGCTCCTTACCTCAGTAACTGAACCAGGCTGCTTCCAGTCCTGCACTGCAGCTACCTTGGCAAGATCGACAGCTATCCCTTCCTTGGACACCACATATCCCAGGAACTTGACTTCCTCTTTCCAGAAATCACACTTCTTGAACTGCACAAAAAGCTGATTCTTCCTAAGAGTATCCAAAACCGCTCTTAAGTGCTCCTCGTGCTCTTCCCAACTCGCAGAATATATCAAGATGTCATCAATAAAGACAATGACGAATCGGAACTGGAATGGCCGAAACACCCTGTTCATCAGATCCATGAACATGGCCGGTGCATTCGTAAGACCGAACGACATCACAAGGAACTCATAGTGACCGAAGCTAGTCCTGAAATCAGTCTTCTGCACGTCCTCGTTCTTGATGCGCAACTAGTGATACCCTGACTGCAGATCAACATTTGAAAAGTACCGTGCCCCCTTCAATTGATCAAACAGATCATCAATCCTAGGCAACGGGTACTTATTCTTCACAGTTACTAGATTCAACCTGTGATAATCAATACATAATCGCAAGGAACCATCTTTCTTCTTCACAAACAAGACAGGTGCTCCCCAAGGAGACACACTAGCCCGAATAAAGCCCAAATTCAACAAACAATCTATCTGCTTCCTCAATTCATTCATTTCACTCGGAGGTATACGATAGGTGGGTAAAGAAATGGGCGCCGCATCAGGCATGAGATCGATAGTAAAGTCAATCTCACGCTGAGGAGGTAATCCAGGAATTGACTCAAACACATCTTCAAACTCCCGAACTACAGGCGTGCTTTCAAACGCCGAATCAGCCATACTCTCCAACAGAGAAGTATAATAATTAAGACGAAAAGGGTAACTGACCTGAACTGGGAAAGTAACTGTCTCGACCTCAGGTCCATGGATGGTCACCGACCTTGCTTCACAATCAATCTCTGCTCGCATCCTCGTGAGCCAATCCATACCCATAATAACATCGTAATGATAAAGAGGTGCGACAAAGAAATCAACACGGACCGATCCACTTCCTAGATCAGCCAAACAATCCATACAACGCTTGTTCATAGCAGAGGAAATCCCCGTAGCGGTAGTGAGCGTCACTCCTTTCATAGAAACAGTACTCAAACCCAAACGCCTAACTGCCGCATATGATATAAGAGAGGTAGTGGACCCTGTATCCACCAACATAGAAACGGGAATACCTTCAATGTGTGCTGTAACCTCGAAGGATCTCGGCACTAAGTCAGACATAGGCGCTTCAGCTGAGAGCACATGAACTTGAGCCTACTGCTGACGATTCGGCGGAGGAACCATGGGCCGCTGAGGTGGCTTGAAGCTAGGTACTGAAGGTCTGAAGGATGGATGAGCTAGCGCTGAACGAAGAGGTGGAGGAGAAATAACCTGAGGCATCAGACGACTAATCCTCTGCGGTGGAGTAAAACCACTGGCATGCATACGCGAAAAGCAAAAACAATCCAAATTCTTCATCTTCCCATAATACGAACAGCGAAGATCAGCTTGCATCTGCTGAGCGGGCGGCGCTAAACGCCTAGGAGGAGAATCTGCCCGCGACCTCTTGCTGAGAAAAGGTGCACCCTGAAAGTCAGGTCGCGGCCTAAGAACCATAGGTGCTCGCATACGGGACGACCTGTCCCCGTCCTGCTCTACTCGCAAGGACATGCTCACCAACTCCGCATAGGAAGAAATGCTAGCACAGCATATCTTCGATCAGATCTCAGGCCTCAATCCCTCAGAAAAGCACTGCATCCTCATCGGCTGATCGCCTAGAATCAAAGGAACATACCGACTTAGCTCAGTGAACCGGTTCTCATACTCCATCACCGACAGCCCTCCCTGGTGGAGGTGAAGGAACTCACTCTCCTTCTCATGTCGGTACATAACCGGAAAATACTTCTCGTGGAAGCGTGCCTCAAATGCCTACCACGACTACTCATATCCTTCCTTGACAGTGCAAAGAACACTGTCCCACCAAAGATTGGCCTCCTTCTCAAACATGAAGGAGGCAAGCTCGACCTGCTAAACCGTAGAGCAGTGCAGCGGTCTCAGCATCTTAGAGATGCGATTGATCCAATACTTGGCCTCCTCGGGTCTATGAGAACCCGCAAATGTGGGAGGTCGTAAGCGCTGAAATCGCTCAAAAGTGCTGCTCGCACTAGCGCTGCCAGATGGGGCCATAGGTGAAGTAGGTGGAGTCGCCCCCACTGACTGAGCAAAGATGCCGGCCATAGAAGATAAGAACTGCTGCTGCTGCTGCTACTATTGCTGCTGAATCTGCTACTGCTGCATCAACAGCATCATCTACTCAAACCTATCAAAAGGCGGAGCAGACGAAGATGCACGGCTCGGCTCAGGAACCGAAGGCGTGACTGGAGGAGCCATAGGTGTTGACCCAACACCGGCATGAGACGGGCTCGTCTGTGGATCCGTCTAGCTATTGCTCAGGGGAGGAACCCCGACAAGCGACCTAACCAAGGAGAGATGGGCCGAAGTCTTCGAACCCTTAGGAGGCATACCCTACATTCAACAGAGGATGCAACCTGTAAGATTCTACGTCCACATAATCCATCCACACAGTAATCACAGCACAACTTCAAAGATAACAAAATGCATTTTATTTAACAAAATTTGTCACAATACAAGTAGTGCAGCATTACATGAATCACAACAGGGAAAGCATATGAACTACAACATCTAAGACTTCAAACAACAACAAACAACTTCCAACTACAAAAGCCAACAACGGCTACACATAGAAAGAAACAACAAACAAAGTAAAGGACGACCACAACGACAACTACTCGTCGGAATCAGGAGATGGAGGCAGGTCACCCTTATCCTGCAAGTAACACAGGATAGGCTTCAGAGTTCGAGTCACCTTCTTGAACTTATGCTTCATAAGGCCTTAAAGATCCATAATATCCTGGCGTAGAATAGTCTGCCCTTCCTCAAGCCGATCAATACGGGCATCCCTGGCAGCCTGACCTGCGCTCTGCTCTGGTGCCACAGGAGGAGAGCTCTCACTCGTATCCTGTGCCTCAACCTCTTCCTCGTCCTGCTCTGTTTCTTCTTCAATCTCAGCACCACCTTCAGCATAACTCTCATCCTCATCACTCTCGGACTCATCCTCACTCTCTGAGGCCTGTCGACGAGGACCAATCTCCATCTGCTTAAGGGTCATCAGATTAATATGACGAACAGGAACCGGCTTCTCTGCTCCAAGCCTATAGCTAAAGTCATGAGCAAGCTTATAGATAAGTCGGCCAAAAGGGAGCGATTCGGTCCTCCTAGTCGAATGAGCGATAAGGATAATCTGACACAAGATATATGTCGGCACACATAACTTCGCTCCTTGCCTCACCTGATACAGAATCTATCATCAGGCGCGTACACTCGCTGCGGTTGCTCCACCTTGGATATACATTGAACATATACATGTGGTGAAGCAAGCGGAAGTCATCTGTCATGTAGGTAGCTAGAAGACTTCTATTAGGCTGCCATTTGACTAGACGACCACATAGGAATCGGGTGCGACGATCCCTCTCGTGCATACTGTTCAAATTCTTCTCACTGGCATGCACCTCTCCAAGTAGCACATTTAGGAGTCGGGATATCAAAGCGACGTTGACCATGGCCTCCCGACCGCTACCACAAGGAATCTTAAACTGTAGAGGCTCCAGCGAAGGATCACGAATGTTGGCATAAAAAGCTCGAACAGTACTTGCATTCGCGCGATACTCGCCCTCAAATAAGGGACACTAACCAGCCCCTTCCAGACGCTTCAACAACAGAAACTCGCCAAACAGCCGCGAATCAACATGAGCCTTAAAAAGGACCTTACGACCTTCATAAACTTCATGCAATAGCTCCGCCAACAAGGTTCTTCCAATGGGAGCTTGAGGATCAAGATCCCGCTTGGTCTGAAACTCACGGGCGGCGGTCGTGCTCGCGGCGGCACCTCTCGGCCTCCGTGCACAGGTTGGGCGACTAGGCCCGGCTTCATCCACGGGCGCTCTCTTCTTCCCCATCAAAGAAAGAAGGGTAGAGATGGAAAAGATGGCCATGATAAACTCAAAGAGGGCCATGAGAAATGAGAGCAAGAGAGAAATAGGAAGGATGGTGAAGCTTCCACACACTTGAGATTCCAAAAGAGCATTTGAGAGCCTAAATGAGAAGAAAAGGAGATGTAAACAGCAAAGGGAGGTGAGGTTTTGGATATGGGTGGATTGGGTGTGCACGAAAGTGGAAGAAGAAGAAGATTTAGAAGAGATTTGAAGGAGTTTGGAGAAGAACTTGAAGGAAAGGAGAGGGAGGGAGGATTATGAAGGAAGTAGGGTTTAGGGGAGGTTTCAATCAGCAAACCATGGAAGGGTGGGCCACACTAGGCTATAATCTCGTCGGCCCGAGCTAGCCCGCCTGGCCTGGCCCGCTAATCGGCGAGGCCTCGCCGAACCAGTGAGGACATCGCCGGTCTCTGGACCGTTCGGCGATGGCTCGCCGTTTGGGTGAGGTCCTCCTGGTCCCCTAACTCCAAAATGACGTGGGTCCCCCCTGGGTCCCCCTGAAAATGCTCCAATCGGCCCCTTTAGTTGATTCGACGCCTATCGGGCCATTTGAGCAAAAATCTGATACAAACACAGATTTTCTAACAATTGGAGGGTTGAAATGGGATGATAAACCATCTAAACTCATTAATAATGGTCTACGAGAGATTTTGGGTCGCTGTGTGATCAGGAGAGAGCACAGACTCGATCTTGGCGATCGTTTTCAGTAAACTTTCGCCGATAGAAGCAACGGAACACAAACACACAATCTACGATAAACTCGCACCCAAATACACTAAAGTGGCGACAGCATGCAGTGTGTGACCATAACCCAGGTCCGGTTTAATCTAATTCATGCTTTGATACCAACTTGTAATGCCCTGAAATTTGGGGGTCGAGCATAACTCAGCTCCAAAGTTTCAAAACATCACTTATGCAACATATTGAATGATGGATGTATGTTGTCTGTATGTGTGCATAAAACATGGAATAAATTAAGCAAATTGTAAATATAATTCAGGGATAAGTGAAGAAAGCAAGCGGAAGACTTAAAGAAATGTATGTGTACATGTGCAAATCCCTAAAGTACATGTACATACCAGGTCGTATTACAAGTGTTGCTATCAAAATTACAAGTATCAAATTACATCATTTAATCCCAAAAGAAATCCTAGAATCCCGCGCATCAGAACAAGGCTCACTAGAACCCGCCTAAAAACTGCATGAAAGAAAATACAGCCTCATCATCCTCAATCTCCTGCTCTGCCTCAAAAGTCTCATCAACATCTGCAACTAAGACAAAGTCTGGTGGGTGTTTAACACCGCCCCAGAACGTGAGAGTGAGTGATCAACTCAGTGGAACAATATAGTAAAGGTTAACATGTTATCAGTTCAATCAAGCAGTAATGATAAAGCAAAAAAATCAAACATCTCCTAAATACTCTTGTTAATGCAAGGGTGTATGTAGAATGATGCGTACCCTCGCGTGTACACCCTCAACGTCTTCATCTTACGTTACGCATGACATCGCCTCAAAGTGCGCCACGTCTACAAAGCACATGCAAATGCGGTGCATGAACATGATTACCAAGTTGTTATTAGTCCTTTTCATACAGCAGGATTGGGAAGCTAAGGTACCTTCCTCATATCATCATCCAAACAGTGATCCATTCTAGGGTCGTCAGTCCTAGGCATCTCATACGATCATATGTTTTAGGTCGTTACAAAGGGCTCGTCACCAATCAATGCACGCCTATCATACTTTCGTTACCACAATAAGGCTCGTCACCTCAATGCGGTATCCAGGCATGCTCGAGGTCACTACAAAGGGCTCGTCACCAATCAATATAGGCCGACAGCACGAATATAGTGTCCCATACTACCATAATCGACTCACGAGTTTGGTTGCTCACTGGTCACTACGGGGAGGCTCGTCACCCCAGCGTAGGCCGATAGCTCGACCACGGTGTCTCATACCACCATGTCTGGCTCATGAGTCTTAGCAGATCAAGGTACAATGGTTAATAGGATTTCATCGATAAGTTTGGTACCCTAGATTCAAACAATAGCGTCCATACATGGTGAACATACATCGGACAATCGGGTTACTTGACGAACTCGACTAGCACGAGCACATGTTGGGTTGAACGACATAGAGTGCGTAAACACTCCGCGTGGCCAAACCACTGCCGACAACTCTAATACAACTCAGTTTCGTCTAATCACGTCCTACGTGGCGAAAGCAACCTCAGCCATGAACTTAAGGCCGATTACCGATTTCCTGGACTATTCGTAGTCCCAAACACATTCCACTTCGACAGATATTGATATCAGCAGTTTAGAATAGTAATGGAACAACAACTTAAATCATATGGTGTATAAGCATTTGAAGAATATCAACTTAACATGAATTTAAGCATAAGTAAGACTTGAAATTAAACAACAAGGAATATGACTTGCATGAGGTAAATTCTACACATCAGCAGGAGTGTTGAGAATCGCTTCTCAACGCCCGCAAATAGTATAATATATTACACTTTAGATCATTCAGGCATTTCTACAAACACTTAGAATACATAATACAACATACATGACGTATGTTGAAATACACGCATTTGGACAATTCCCTTTACCAAGGAGTTGTCGTACATACAATTAGCATAAGTACACGACAAATAATCATAGCGAACACAAGTTCATATTTTATACGTATACGGTACTTCCTACATATACATAGAATACACAAATCTCAATATAACATATGCATATCAGGAACGCAAAATAAACATAGTATTTGGCATGTGAAATCTCATCCATAGCAAGAATAAACCATTAGCTAACATTGAAAGCCTTGAAAACCATAACCTATACAATTAAAGTCCGCACCTTAGACCAGAAATAGAACACCGAACTGATTCAGACGATATGTCTTCGTCAACGGCGACTAGATAACCGAAGATAAGAATAGAAATGAGCTACAACAACACAAAGACTATTCTAAGCTCTAAAAAAAATTAGGGTTAGGTTAACTTACCCAAAGATGAACTCAGAATCGCCGGAATAACGATTCAAAAGTGAAGGTTTAAGGATGAAAAAGAACAGGAAAGAATCTAAGATGATTCACCAACTTCTCTCTCACTTTCTCTCTCTTTTCCTCTCTCTTTCTTAGCTAGGGTTAGGAAATTCGTATGGAAAAGAGAGCTAGGGTTTAAAGGTCTATAAATAGGCCTAACATTGATGAAAACAACCCCAGGGCCAAGGTATACTTAGGGTATAACCAAAACAAGCTTCTCTCGATCCAACGGAGCACTTTCGATGGGACTATTACCACGAAAGGTTGGACTTAAGCTCACTGACCATGGATCTAGGTCAAGCTGAGTTTTTGTACCGATCGGATCTTCAGATCAGCCGTGGCGGACCACACTCAATTCAACGGTCACCGAATCTCGATCAAGTCCACAAGCACAAGGACATGCCTGGCCACCTTTCCTGATCATAGGGTGAAATTGGGTCAGAATCCGATGGTCAGATTGTTTAAAATCATCGCGCAAGCGACATGACTCAGATTTCATAAAATCTTATTTAATTTCCAACCGTTCTCACACTCTCCACTCCGGACTCAATCAAATCGACCTAGAACATCATCTAGACTTGATTTTTGATGTGATGGCCAAGTCCAACATGGTGACCACAACAGCCTAAGATCATCCCTATCGGACTTTCGACGCGCGGTCCAGGTCCGATCCAGAACTTCCAAAAATTTCCAAGAGCAACTAGATTTAGCGATGAGTCCCATATTTTAGAGTAACTTAGCGCTAACTATTCTACAGGCTTTGAGTCATGCAGATCCAATTTAAAGTGATTGAGGCAAATTTCACAAGCAATCAAGTTTAGCGCTAATTACCCCATTAAGCTTCTAAGGAAAATAGAGGTAGTACTCGGGTCTTGGCATAAAATTTTTCGGGTCATTACAATCACTTTTTTTCGTCAAAGGAAGGGACTGGTTTCAATGTTTAACAGTGTAAAATCATAGATCAGAGTCCAAGTTTTATATAATGTAGTAGTCAAGTGAGGTTAAGGTGTGATCCAAATTTGAGTTGCGATGGACGACAGGAAGTGGTTAGATCTGAAGATCTAGGTTTTTAGAGAGTTGATAAGCCAGGAAAAGATAACTTCGCGCTTAAGGAAAAACCTACCAAAGTGAGGTCTTTATTTTTCACACTTGGTTCATATTATGGAAAATCCAAGTCGTTCATATGCAGGGAAATATCCTAATACGACTACCCACGTGATTTCTTCACTCGATAGACACCAAAATCAACAGTTACGGGCTGATTTGTCAATTGGCCCACTTTTATAATGATCTAAGGGCTAAAATTTGACGTGTGTGGTTAATTTATGATAAATAAGCATGGTATAAAATTTCTCATCAAGCAGATCATGGGAACCATGTGATCTAGAATTCAGGGGTCTACGTTAATGACATTTTCATAATTATTGCTGATTTAAGAGTTTTGTGAAATCTAATGGTTCTACATGGTTTTATGCCCATTTCTAAACAATTCTTACAAAAGAACATATATAATCATTACAAATAAATATTTATTCATCGATTTAGTCAAGGGAAGGTACATATGTCAGACCACATGATCAACAGTTGGATGACTTGATTTATAGATGAAGATCATTCTTAATTGGTCAGATTCACATTGGAAGATGGATGTAGGGTTAGGTTAGCTAGATTGGTACCATACACGTGTACATAATAAATTAAATCCATGGTAACACTCGAGGAGTTTCAATACTCAGGTATTGAAAAGTTCGGGGTGTTACTGCTAGTGTTAGGGTTCATAGCTTAGTGCTAATTGGAAAATAAAAGAAGAAAATGAAGTAATCCTTAGAATCGCTCCTTTAGATAGTGCAGATGCAACTGTTGAAACTCAGACAAGAAGCATAGAGCCACTACTTGAGACAATGGCTAATACAAAGGCTTGATTAGTGAGAGAGGGAGTCCTTAAGACTCTGAATCTCATTGTCACCTGGACTATACCTTGGCACAACACGGGGGAGAAAAGGCAGAGAAGGTTTCATAGAGCTTTTATCAATCTCTAAAATGCTCAGAAGGTTATTTATGTCTACCATTGAGTTGTTATGCAATTACGGTTGGCTGTCGAGGTAGTTGGCCATCATGAACATACGTTACAACACCATTGTACTCCCTGAAAAAGTTCTATTAGTGCGGGCACTGACCATTTAAGTAATCCCCTATATCAATCAATCCCTTCGCATAGAATTTCCAGTCTTTCAACCAATTTTATACCATGCTCTACTTTTAAGATCACTTATAAAGAAAGGCCTTCTCAAATAAAATGAGCACTTCTAGACAAATGAAACATGTTTAATTCAACTTGCCTAAGAAAATGCTCTTTTAGGTATATTTAGACTCAAAACCCAACCCAGACCCGAACCATATAGTAATGGATTGGGTTTGTACTGGCAACAAGACCATATTACTAACAAGGGGTCAGGTCTGAAATTCTAACTCAACTAATTCACTCCCATGGTATTGGACCACATCCATATCCATGCTGGCACCCATTAGATCGGGGACCAAATATATACTCTTTGAGGAAACATGGAAATTCTTTTGAGGCATCATGAGTCATTCCACTATAATAAAACATCATTTAGGAATGGTTTTAAACCATTCCTAAAAGAAGCGTCACAAAAAAACTGGAACGGTTCAATACTGTATTAAGTACTGTTTCAAATTTGAAGAACAGACTATTAGGAACGGTTTTAAACCGTTCCTAAGGTTGTCAACGTTCAATTTTTAATCTTAAGAACGAAAATTTAGGAATAGTTTTAAACCGTTCTTAATGTTGTCAACGGTCAGATTTAAAATTTTAGGAATGGTATTTTTCATTATTTTCAAATGGCTAATAAAAGCTGTACATTTGTTTTTATATTTAAAAACCAAAGAATATTAGATACAATTTAAAATTAATATTGAACAAATATGGTACAACTTTATAATAAAAGTTATATATATTTACAAAAATTAAGTTTACAATTGCCTGAATGCATTAAAAATAAATAAAAAATCCTCCATGATGTGCTCCACTCTAAGAGAAAACACAAGGGGACCTGCAATGACACTCTAAAAGAGGAACTTGCCTTTGCATTGCATATCCGAGCAGAGCTTCTTTTTGGGCTTGCATTGAAACTATTAAAATCAAAACAAAGACTGTAAGCAATTTGATTAGCCAAAAAACAACATAAAGATTCAAAAGCTAAACATGCAAAAGAGTGACTATTCAACAACTAAAACTAGAGGATCACCTGTAATGTTGCATATCATCCCAAGCAAAACAATGCATGTGTTAGGACGCACACTGTACATGTTTCCTTGGATTGGTTGTTTTAACCTCAAAATAATAATGCACAATATTTATATATATATATATATATATATATATATATATATATATATATATATATATATATATATATATATATATATATATGTATGTATGTATGTATGTATGTATGTATATATATTGTTTTTATTTCAGTAGGTATATATATGTATGTGTTATATAAATATATATATATATATATATATATATATATATATATATATATATATATATATTATATATGTATGTATGTTTTTGGGAGCCTAGATTTCTATGCTACAATTCAAATGTGGCTATGCATATTATTTACTAATTTCTCATATATATATATATGAGAAATTAGTAAATAATATGCATAGCCACATTTGAATTGTAGCATAGAAATCTAGGCTCCCAAAAAGACCCCTCAAAAACCATCAAGATTGAACCATCGATTGAACCATCAGACCTTCAAATTAACACAAAATAATCAACAGGTCACAATCAAAACATAAACATCAATTGGATGAACAAGATAGTCCAATAATCATTGTTTCACTAAATTACACCATCCACACCAGTACCCACCAGGTGAGCAGTCCGGATTCAGCATGCAAAAGGGAGTTGCAATTTAGTAACTTTACCTCTTTCTTCCACTTGGTTTTCCAAATGATCCGAAGTAAGATCAAGGTTTGCATCAGTGTCCCACAAAGCATGCCAGCCCAAATTCCCTATTAACAAAGTAGCCGTTAATATAAGTGTAGCACAAAAAAGGAGGAGGAATTATGTAAAATCAAGGTTATGGCACGTGTGATGCAAGTGGAGCAAGGGGATGGAGGGAGGGAGGGAGGGAGAGAGAGAGAGAGAGAGAGAGAGAGAGAGAGAGAGAGTCCTCTACAACTATTTAAATATAACATTGTCCATCAGGTAAAAAATCAACCAGATCCACCACATGTAATAGTGGGAATGGGATGAAAACATAGGTTTTTGTGTCGGTCACCATGTGGGGTATCTTTCATTCAACCCACTAATCAGGTCTAACTCACCAGGATGAACAAAAGATACAAAATTCAGCATGATAAAAACTCAAGTGGGCCACACCATGTAAATTCAGAGGTTTTGTGAACAACTTTACATTGTTTCCATTGGTGTGGACCATGTGAGTTTTTAATTGGGATTTTCTTTTGTACAGTTTAAATAATAGTTCTCACCTGATGGACAAAGTAGATTTTCCAAATACATCATAGTGGACCACACAGAGCGTCACAATCTCCTCTTCGTCCACTCCACATGCAGGGAAGACAAGGAGAAGTCGAGTAGGCTACCCACATTTAGAAAAGTGAAGGAAGCAGTAGTAAAACCTCAACCATTCCTTGCCATGGAGGAACACTTTTATGATGAATTTATTATCGCTTAACCAAGCTGTGAAGACTAATTGTAAGGGAAAAAATGTGCAAAGCTATTGGCATTATATACAGTATACAGTAGAGGTAAATAATTTGAGTGAAGCAAATAATTTTTACCAACTTGTTAGAAAACCATGAATAATTTCAGCAACTCCTTTTTCCACTGCTATTGGATGCATTCTGATATATGAAAAGATGCAGAGCAATACCATGAATGATTTCAGCATTTACCCATACATTGTAAGGACATAAATAAAGTCACTGAATACAAAAGATAGGGAGGGAAAGGCTTCTTACACATAGGACAATGAATGCACAAGCTCCTGAAGATCATCAAGGGAGAAGCCAATCTCATCTAGCAAAACATGGTTGTGAGTAAGGCGCGTTGTTCCCTGTTTAAAGGAAATATGATGCAAGAGTAAGCAATCCACACCCACCTTGATTGATTATGGACCAATTCTTTCTACTTGTCTATGGATATGAGCACAATAAAAAGACCAGGTGATGCAATCAATCAAGGGCAGGATGGATGGTGACTTCCCACAATTTAACACAAAGGTCAGCTCCATATCAAATCTTACAATCATTCCTGCATGTGAACACATATAGAAGTCGTGGTCGTGGTTTCGTGGATGGAAAATTGCTTTGTCCACAACAATGACTGTACAAGTGAAAAAATAAAGAATGAACTATTGATTATTATTTTTGAACCAGTTTTTGCCAACAGCCAAAATTTCTTTGATTGTTTTATGGAGGACTTTTGTGCAACATCGCCAATTGATGATGGGGATGATCATACTGAATGAATGGTATGGATCGTTGGAAGGTGTGATCCACTTGTAAAGAGTACTAGCCCAAAAAAATCAAGATCAAATTCAATATTTAGAATTGAAACTGACATGATAATGTTAAAATGAACTGAAGGACATGGCAGTTCACCCTCTCATGGAACAGTTAAAACCACTTCAATTAGAGTGGGTTCATCTGTTGCATTGTCATGTTCTCTAGCATAGAAGCCTTATGGGTAATCTTGGATTGAACCTGTGACCTCAAGGTTGAAGCTTAGAGCACCATCAATTGAGCAATGAGCTTAACTCCAACATAGAACTATGGAAGAGGGTCAATGCAATGACAATCAGGTCATGCAACAAAATGTGGTCTATTATGCTAATCTAACGCATAAATCCAAAATAAGTGTATAAGGTCTGCTTATTTATTTGCCAACCTACAAGGTCATGTACACGACATCTTCACTGGATCAATTAGAGAAGAGAGTAAATTCCACGGGTCAATGGAAAAGGAAACATGTCAGCATTAACCAGATAGAAATAAAGAACGGACTTTAAAGGAGATGCATTAGTATGACTTACGGATATTGTCTCTAATGGGTCTCCAGTCCTAGATTTTTGAAATATGAAAATAAAGAAAAGGATGCATTAGGGAATACCTATGAAAGAACAAATCATCAAGTTAAATGGGTAAACTAATTAACCTTTGCCCACGGAAGTTTGTCATCTGCACAACCTCTTAGAAATCCATTGTAGCCAATTCCTAGCTACATGAAAACTAGAATGAGAACCATAAACACCAAAGAGGGAATTCATTTAGAAAGGATTGTCACCATCATCAGCCCCACATATTTAGGAAGAGAATTTTTATTATACATGACCATCATTTTGAATAGTGTACACTTATTTTCAATTCAAAAAGTGGGTTCCAAACCAGAATGGTTATGCCAAGTTGGGCCTGGGACAGAGCCATCAACCCTACCTCCACTTCTAGACCAGGTCATCTACACAGTCAGTCACACCTTGCAATTAGCTTAGATGTCTCACATGTGCTAGGTGCGGCCACAAGTAGTGTTGTTTGTGGAGTTCTCCTATTTAGTGTGCTTCCCTTGTGATTGGGTAAGCACCTTTTGTACATATTTTTCTCTAAGGCAATTTGTATAGACATTGGGAAAATACCTACAGGAGGCGTTGCAAATTCAGATGCATTTTGGAGAATCTTCTATTATCTAGCATTTGAATCTTCAGTGTACAACTACCTGCATTTAAGGAAATCAGTCCAATGACACCAGAAGAAAATCCACTTTTACCGACGAAAAAATTCGTCGCTAAATGATAGTTTTTCGTAGTAATAAGTTTTACCGACGAATTTTTTTGTCGGTAAACTCATCGGTAAAAGACCGAGTGTAAAGGCTTTTACCGACGAATTTTTTCATAGGTAAAAAAAAAATAAATAACTTTTATGGATGAATTTTTTCATAGGTAAAAACTGTGTACTATTATCATCGGCAATAGTAAGACTTTTACCTACAAAATTATTCGTAGGTAAAAAATATTTACAAAACTTTTACCTATGAAAATCATTCATAGGTAAAAAATATTTACAAAACTTTTACCTACAAAATTATTATATTTACAAAATATTTACCTATGAAAATTTTCGTAGGCAAAAAATATTGTTTGAACTTTTCCCTATGAAATGTATAGTAAGTAAAAACTTTTACCCACGAAAAATGTCATAGGTAAAAATGTGGTTAGAACATTTACCTACGAATTTTTTGTAGGTAAAAAACGTGGGGAAAACTTTTACCTACAAAATATTTCGTAGGTAAAAGTTTGTTTTTTTAATAAAAAAAAAATCCAATTTTTGGGCAAAAATTTCTGATATACACCTATTACAATATATTTCATCACATTCTTCCTGATATACACCTGTTATAATATATTTCATCATATTCACATTCACATCCATCTAAACACAAACTACATACATCCATACAAATACAAACTACATACATCCAAACACAAACAATCTTATATATCCGTGTCACATTCTAAAAAAATCTCACACAAAAGATACCAGGGGAAATTTGTGGAGAGGAATATGATATTTCCACTTGCAATCCAAACAAAAGCCCCCAATAATGGAATCCATAAGAATCCATCTTTTAGTAGTGCAGATGAAAACCCTGGGAATCCATCATTGAATAATCATTATACTTTTCTTTTCCCACACTCCAAACAGGCCCTAAAGGCATTAAGGCATTAGGTGAGGTACAACTCTGCTTAAACTGATGCTATGGATAAGTGGAAAAGGGATCAAAAGCCTAGTTGTTTGACTACTCCGCTTGGATGGTCGAAAATTGAATGTTAATGGCAGCTCTTCTAGAAATCCAGGCACATGGCATTGGAGGTGCCATCCGTGGTGATAAAGAAACGATCAAGCTAGTACTGTCCAACACAATTGGTAGCCTCAAACCATGGTGAATTAGAAGCTTCTTTTTTCTTTTTTCTTTTTTTTTTTTAAAAATTTATCAGCAACAAATATAATTAGACCTATATTATGGGGCCTCAAGCTGGTTCATAATCTTTTATCAGTGCCTGGTTATGGAGGGTGACTCCAGGAGTGTAAGTGGCAGCCTCTTACTTGCACAATTGATTTTTTTTTTCCTAAGTGAGATTTTGAGCTTTAGAGGTAAAATAAGTTTTAACTTTCTAAAGGGGTAAAGATGGGAATCTAAAAGTATTTAAAGACTTGTGAACTCTCCTTTTGCATGTGATGGGAGTCAAGTCTTCGGGGTGATGACAATAAACAACGCCCCCATCTCAAATGCTAAATGGCCGCAATCAAAGAATTTGGCAATGAAGCTAACTAAATCCCATTTCGCTCTCCCATAAGACTTGAAAGAAGGCCAGAGGAAAGCCATCTAGCCCTGGCACCTTGTCTATTCCCAAAGAGTCCATCACTTTCTTTACCTCCTCCACTGAGATTGACACCTCCAAGGTCAAAATATCCCTCTCAGATAACTAATTGAAACATAAATTGTCCAACCTAAGCCGATGCCAATCTCAGTGGCATCCCAAGGGAAGCTAACTCTTAGGCTGATAGTTTGGCCAAGGAGAGCGTGGACCAGAATTCCTTATGCTCAGATGATATATGTTGCCTACCTTAATGAATAATGTCCCTTTTTTCTCTTTCACTAATGAATCTTCATTGTCAATAAAATCAAAAATAAATGGTAATGTCTATCAATTGCACTAACGGATCGTTGAAATTGTTAGGTAGAAATGGAGTGTAAGCTACAACCTCTTGCTTGCACCATTGAATTTTTTTTTTTCCTAAGTGAGATTTTGAGCTTTAGAGTTGAAACAAATTTTAACTTTCTAAAGGGGCAAACATAGCAGTCTAAAAGTACTCAAAGACTCGTGAACACTCCTTTTGCATATAATGGGAGTCTATTTAAAGTCTTCAGGATGATGACAATAAACAACTCCCCCATCTCATATGCTAAATAGCCGCAATCAAAGAATTTGGCAATGAAGCTAACCAAATCCCCTTTCGTTGTCTCCCATAAGACTTAAAAGAAGGGCAGAGGAACGCCATTCAACCCTAGCACCTTGTCCCTTCCCAAAGAGTCCATCGCTTTCCTCACCTCCTCCACTCAGATTGGCACCTCCAAGGTCAAAACTTCCTCCTCAAATAACTGATTGAAATATAAATTGTCCATCCTAGGCCAATGCCACCTTCTTTAGGTAGAAACTCATAGTAATTTACAAGCACACCACAAACCTGGTCTTTACACCTTCAAACCAACTCCCGTCGACCAAAACAAAAGAGATCTTATTTGATGTAGCCTAAACACAAGTCACTTTTGAAAGAATTCCGTGTTCTTATCACCCTCCTTCAAAACATATTGTTCTAGACAATTGCCTCCATTTAATTTATTCAACCCTCCCCCCAAAGAGTCCACCGCTTTAATTTCCTCACCTCATCCACTCAGATTTTTTTTGAAAGATAATTGATTATATTAAAAGTAAAACAGAGCTATAAACAGAACTACAATGGAACTAGTGACTGCTAAGGGGGTAGAAGCTAACTACAACTTCCTCCACTCAGATTGGCACCTCCAAGGTCAAAACGTCCTTCTCAAATAACTGATTGAAACACAAATTGTCCAACCTAGGCTAATGCCACCTTCTTTAGGCAAAAACTCATAGTAATTTGCAAGCACACCACAAACCTGGTCTTTACACCTTCAAACCAACTCCCGTTGACTGAAAGAAAAAAAAAAAGAGATCTTATTTGATGTAGCCTGAACACAAGTCACTTTTGAAAGAATTCTGTGTTCTTATCACCCTCCTTCAAAACATATTGCTCTGGACAACTGCCTCCATTTAATTTATTCAACAAAGGTTATAGGTTTAGGTTTAGGTTTATGTTTAGGTTATAGGTTATAGAATTCGGGTTTGGGTTCGGGTTCGGGTTTAGGGTTCGGGTTTAAGTTATAGGTTATAGGTTATAAGTTTAGGTTTAAGTTATAGGTTATAGGTTTAGGTTTATGTTATAGGTTTAGGTATAGGTTTAGGTTTATGTTTATGTTTAGGTTTAGGTTTAAGTTTATAGGTTATCGGTTATAGGTTAAGGGTTATAGGTTATAGATTTAGGTTTATGTTATAGGTTTAGGTTTAGGGTTTAGGATCGGACTGGGCACAGCAAGGTTCGATCCTTTGCCTCTTAGTTTAGTTGTAACTGAACCCAATTAACCCAACTCATGGTATTGAACTTGATAAGGTCAGACCAAAGCCTATAACCATATATATTCCCCTCAATTTGAAGAGTGCACCAATCATCTACAGGCGTTTGTATTGCAATTAGTGGTACAAGTCGTTTTCGGTCATAAGATACAAAAGATAATTATTTTTTCTCTTTTCTTTTTTTACATCTCATGACTAAATATATACCAGCAAATAGCTATACGCACACTTGTTGGTGATCAATCTTCATTTGTGCACTCATTTCTCAAGAAAAAAAATTGAAAATAAAAAGTAAAACCACATCAGCCAGAACGGTTTTTTAATATTTATAGATATAATTATGAATTTTGTTTCATTAGGATGGCTTTCCATGCATCCAAACAACTCCTTCCAAATAAGCCTTTAAGCAATGAGTTGATTGCATCTTAGATATAAGGAATCCTTTGAATCCGGCCTTCAATAGATTTCTTTGATCAATCTAGGCTTTTAGGGATTAGGGATGTTGTAAGAGAATGTCTTATACACTCTAATGTTGTCTATCGGAAATGGACATCTTTATCATGGTCATAACAGCAGTTCCCACCTTCCAGGGACCCCCACTCAATATCCGGATAGCTCCGACACACATCTGGGTCTACTCCAACAAATTCGAGCTAATACATAAACATAGGCCATCCTAATGGCCATGCCACTCCAATGTTGTTCATAGGAAATGGACAGCTTCATCATGGTTATAACAGCGGTTCCCACCTTCCAGGGACTCTCGCATCATTGAGAATGGAAAAAGTTCCACTAGTACAGGTTACCTTGTTTAAGAAGAAAAGAAGTACAAAAGCAAGGCATTTTTACTAATCCAAGATTTTAATATAGCATACAAGCTAGCAACTGAGACTCTCCCTAGATTTTAACGAAGTGTGAACTTTTATACAACTCATGAAATTCTAAATATCTCGGGAAATCATAACTCACAATCCTTTTTCTTTCTTTCTTTCTTAACTCGACATCATTTTAAAGAAAGTTTTACCATACAACTCAACAAAACATGTATAACAGTTCCCATGCATTCCCCCAAAAATTCAAGACCTGCATTGTACATTTCAGTCCCATGCACTCCTGCTTCAAAAAAAAAAAAAAAAAAAAAACACCCCATGCACCATGGCATTGGTTTATAGATGTTAACCAATGATTAGTCTAAATAACTCTGATCTTTTTCTTTTTTAGGACATCCAAAACTCAGAAGGCCGAAGGAGTCAAGCTCCTTATCTTTTTCTTTTTTCTTTTTTTCTTTTTTCTTTTTTCCTTTAACCAAGAAATGGTTAAACAAAAAGACTAGTGAACTAGCATAAATGAGAAGAATAAAATCTACCTTGCTTACTTCTCTAGATCTTGATTGCAAGATCCCACTGGAATTACGCTTGCACACTCATGATTGCTATCGCTTAAAGCATTCATCCCCTAAACACAAAAATACACTAAACTTCGCGTAACTAGTAGAATGGTTAACTTTAGCTTTCCGACCTCTAAAAAAAAAAACCAAAATATACATATCATATTGAAAGCCAATAACATGCATACTTGTGTATTTGAAGGCTGCCCATGAATCCAGTTTGGCCTCGAGTTGAGATCAATCATTGTATAGGCGTTCTTGCCCGGATCTTAGATGGTTTGGTCATGTGCAATGGAGATCAAGTTTGCATTCAATAATGGGAGAATTTTTTCGCATTCAATAACTAATGGTTACTGCTGCTAAAAATGCCGATTGTTGGTGTAACTAAATAATGGTATGCAACATCTGCATAAGGGAGCAGATGCACACGCTTTCCTCCACCACCACCAGGTGGCATGGTAAGACGGTTAGGAGATGTTGTTGGCAATTCTCCCGAAAGCTGCAAAAAAAAAAAAAAAAAAAAAAAAAAAAGAAGAAGAAGAAGAAGAAGAAGAAGAAAAGAGTACCAAATCAGCCTACTGCAAAATGCCCATATTGAAGATTATAAGAAAAACCATGTAGACAGCCGAATGTCGACATACTACCTGGCCATTAGTGAGCAAAGGATGTGAAATCACAATGGTTTCAGCTGAAATTGAAAACACAAAGTTCGCAATTTCAGCTACAAAATCGAATA
Source organism: Magnolia sinica (assembly GCF_029962835.1). Classification (NCBI taxonomy): domain Eukaryota; kingdom Viridiplantae; phylum Streptophyta; class Magnoliopsida; order Magnoliales; family Magnoliaceae; genus Magnolia; species Magnolia sinica. The sequence goes on along the minus strand of NC_080582.1, from coordinate 36,115,003 downwards.
AGCAGAAAGTACAATCTAAAATGCAGAAAGTACAATCCTCCTCATATGCAGCCCCACCCTCATCCGCATCCTCAGGCTCAGCATTGTGACATGTACAGTTGTCCTAATGCACCAGTCCATGCTAGCAGGACCCATGGATTGGTGGTCATGCGTGTTGATCCAAGAGAGCTGCTGTAGATGGACCATGCCCCGAAAATACCCCCAAAGAACAATCTTAACCCCTCAATTGGAGGTCTGTAGATAGTGGGAGATATTCGATGTTTCCTGTATCACGTATGTAATGAACCAAGAAAGATAGAATATCTCAGCTTGAAGACCCATCATGCGAAGACCTTTTATCTTCTATTCCTGAAAAAACAAAAAACAGTTAAATTTATCAAGTCCAAAACTTAATGCCAGGTAAAGATTAATCAGGTTTCATTAATCAGAACTGAAAATCAGTAAATTCTCAAAAGGATGACTGAATTTTTACAAAGCAGGTTACCAAACCATCTCAAAAACAGCATAGCTGATCAGGCGAGAAATTGGGTGGAGAAATCCTAATAGATAGCTGCTCCAAAATCCAGATCAATCAGAATAAATTGTTAGAGAGAAGAATTTGGAAATTAGTTTCCTGCAACAATAGTGCTATGAACCAAAAATTCATGAACCATAACACTGCAATAATGACAGAGGTTTGTTTATAACCAAGAGAACCATTTAAACATGCTAACCAGCCACATTGATAGCCGTAAAAAACCAAAACATGACAACAAATTTCTATTATTTTCACAGAATTCTGTAAATTTTTATGTTGAGATTGTCACCCATAACAAGGCTTCTCAACCATGAACACCATATAAGACAGATGAAAGCAAAGAATACGATACATACAGTACTCCCATGACTTTCTTAATGATAGACTGAAACTCATCATTGGTGTGTGCACGAGTTGGAAATGGAGCTATCCTTATGTTTGATGGATTAAAACATGTCCAGGAAAATCAAATCAGTTGGTTGATCCTAGTTGCTAATTGGAGAACTTTTTGCCCTTGAGTGTTGAACTTTGGTTGGAGATCTCTCTTCTAAAAGTCAATTTGAAATAATCAGAAGTCCTCCAATCAGAGGCTAGGCACTTGACCAAAGCAAGTTCTGTTGAACAGCCATGCTAAGGCCTTTGCCAAGGAACAATCAGGATTTCATACATGCATGCAAGTGTATGGAGAAAGAGCATGTGAATCCATGTGCCTATTTATTCGCTAATAAAAAAACATTGATGGTTAATACAATAATTTAGATAACGGATAAAGTACAAACAATTCACTATATTATCCATACCTTGATTGGATTTCCTCCAATAAATATCATTGCAGAAATAAAACGAGGGTCTGGGAAACTTGGTACCATCCACTCCCTATTTATTATAGCCGGATCCTGATTAACCAAGGGGTCCATTTTGAACCTGCACCTTACCAAAAAAATAAAATTTCACCCATTCACGAATCTAATTCTAAACACATGCATCTATGATATAGAATTGAAACCAGCTAAAACACCGTAAAGTTTTGAAATCTTATTTCAAGGATAAGAAATCACAATGGTACTTTACATGTAAAACTTTGGAAGGAAAATCTAAAGATTTTAAAGAATTTATCCTAAAACGGATAGCACTCTAAAACCAAACCATGGCTTCAATGCATCTATGTATCTTGAGGATATCATCCTTCAAGAGGGTAACTTAGATGCATTGAAGCCATCTCTTGGTTTTAGAAAATTTTGACACTACCCACTAAGCAACCAACAGAAGATGAGTAAGAGACCAATGAGAGAATCCCAAAATTTCAGCACTATATAGTAGTCATACAGCACACATGAACTGAAAATTTCACATCCATACAAGAATTCCCAAAGAAGGAAAACTCATTTTAAGCAAAAGGTAACAAGAGGAATTCCCATAATGAATGATTAATTGCTTTCATTTCCATACATGAATTCCCATATAAGGGAAACTCATTTTAAGCAAAAGGCAACAAGAGGAATTGCCACAATGAATGATTAATTGCTTTCATATCCATACATGAAATCCCATATAAGGTAAACTCAATTTAAACAAAAGGTAATAAGAGGAATTCCCACAATGAATGATTAATTGGTTACATTCCTATGTACATGAAGGTACAACATACATAAACATTCCAATTAGATAGCTAAATAAAAGCGTCATGGTTGGTTCTAATATTGGATCCCTAGTAGATAGCCATTAGAGGCAAATGAAGGTACAACATACATAAACATTCTGACATACATCTCATACATAAACATTCCTACATACATCCCATTAGAGAGTCAATTATATCATACCAAATTACTATTAAAGGGGCCAATCATTCTAAAATATAGACATATGAATGAGGCTTGACGTAGGCTGATACACTTGATGGCCTGAGTGAATTTCATGTACTTATCAAAGTGGGGCTCACGGGAGGTGGCCTGTTTATTTGAGGATTGCATACTGATCCTGACGTGGCAACTGGACGGTGCTTTGTGGGCCCACAATGATTGTGAAAAATGAATTTGAAAAGTTTTTATCTACTTTTGAGACTCCTAATTTGTAAAATTCATTCGGTATTCGAACTCTCTATATGTCCTATTAAAGAATCATGCCCCAAATATTAGGCCCATCCTTAGTGATGGTGTTCTTGCTGGCATTGCACATCCTAACCATTGTGCAAGTTAATGAACAGGAACCATAGTAGTTGTCAATGCTTGTTAGAAAAAAAATGAGTTAGATTTATTTTATAATACACTCCAACATGTCCTTAAATCATAAAGCCATTAAAACGTTGCATTTGTTTAAAGTGCTTAACCATAAAATGTGATTTATCATATCTTGAGAAGCCTAGGGGAAGAAATATGAGGCACACATGATTGGACCTTTTCCAATACAATCAACACATAATCACCTAATAAGAAAGATTATTGAGAATCACTGACAATCGAAAGTTGGGGCACAATGCCTACATTTTGTCTATACTACCCGTTTATTAGTGGGCCACATTTGAGATGATCATTACCTTAAAATCTTAACAACAAGACAATCTTAATGGTCCAAATGGGGGCACTCTAAATGGATGGTCAGCAATTAGCCCAATGGTTGTGATTCAATGAGGGTCCCCTCGTGTCAGTGAGTGGAGCACATTTTAGAGATCTCTGATGGATGGCCCCAATTTCTCATCTTCATTTAAAACTTTTCCTTCCCAAGGAGTTTTTAATGGTGGGCATTTATCACCACTGTTTCTAGTGGTGTGGTCCACCTGAGATTTTGATTTGCCCCAATTTTGAGAAACATGAATGCACCTCAAGAATGCAACAATCCACATGCATATATGTAGCCATTGTGCACGTGCCATCCTTGTTGAGGCATTTTATCAAACAGTTTTAACCACATAAACAAAACCCTAAATGGAGAAATGAGAGCAAAAACGCAGGAAATGCAGCAAATGACGCGATAAAATCCAAAATCATGACAAAAAGTTCTCATTTCTTCATTGATAATCGAGATCTTCAGTCGAGAATCGGAGAAGATTTGCAAAACATAAGGAAATCAATAAAAAAAGAAAAGGAGAAATCGCTCACCATTCCATGTTAGACCCATTTTCCTACCTAAAATCTCACCATCCAACCATCCAAACTTTATCATATACCATTGAAAAGAGAGCTTAAGAGCTAAGGATTTCAAGGAGCCAAGAAGAAGAACTATAGGTGGGTATTCATAGGACTAGATCTTGATTTTTAATGATGGGCCAAGTGGGGCCTACCGGTTAATGGTATGGATCCTATTCGAGGCCCAAGGTATGGCTAATGGCTGACATGATTCATATATGTAAATCCATGATGGGGCCATTCTCCATGGACCCCACCATGATGTTTATTTGATAATTAACATGTAGAGGTCATCAAAACCTTGAGTTTGTGGTGGGGAAGATATCCCCACCTTGATTTCCTTATTTGAGGGCCCACATGTTTTGGGACCCATCTTGATGTATGTAATATAACTCAAGGGAGCTCATAGTGGCGAAGCTCCCTTCTACCACGCGTCCCTCTCCCTCTATCTCTCTATTTCCCTCTTAATGGCCCACCATCATGATGCATGAATTTCATCCATGCTATCCATTCAGTGGACCAATCTGTTGTCCACAATGGGCCCACCTTACTACTCGGTTTGTGGCTTGCATGACCGGTCGGTTACACAAGCCCAAATGAAGGGAAATCACGAATATCAGCTTGATTGGGTAGTGGGGTGGCCCACTCACGTGGACCCCACCTTGACATATGTAATGTATCCACGCTATCCCATTGTGGGGCCCACCTTGCTGACCGTCCAGCAGCCTCCTTGGCTGTCTATTTTGGATAGGACTATATGAAGGGAAAACACCAATGTCATCTTGATCAGTGGCTGGTGGGTCACACATGGACCCACCCTGATGTATGTGTTGTATCCACACTGTCTAGTAGGTGGTAAGTGGACCCACCTTAATGTATGCATTTCATCCAGCACCATCCAGTAGTGGGACGTCTAGTAGCAAGGGCTGCTGAATCACCTAGCTGGGCCAGGCCCATGTTGCTGGATAGCAGCGGCATGGCGCCCACCATTGAAACCTCCTTAGTGTAAATGCTATTGTGAAAATCTAGCACACGTAGTATTGTCAAATTTTATTGTGTCAAACCATTCAGTATCTACATCATGCTTTGTGTTGAACTAATCAGGTTCATACATTTTAAAGTTGTCTGCATCGAACTTGCCTACATCTTCAAGTTGAAGTGAAGCGTGTTGAAGTTCATGTTTATAAGATCAAATTTAAGAACTCAAGTTCAAGTTTTGAAGTTCAACTACCATATGCTAAAGACTTAAGAACTCAAGCGTAACTCAAGATCAAGTTCAAGAGATCGAACTCAAGCTTCAAGTATCACAAGATATCAAGATTTGGAAGAGAATAATGTTTCATTTGTTCCTACTCACAAACAGGTTTAGATGACCTTAGATTGACCCTAGATAGTGTCATATTCATTGCATATTCTTTGTGGGTCATTTCATATATTTATAGGTCTTTTTCTTAACTAGTCTTAGACCAAGTACTGGCTCAACCAGTCTAAGGTTTGTTGATAATTTTTGAAAATTTCTGTTGGACTCTCGACCAGCCCTAGAGATTGCTTGACCAGTCGAGTGAACAATGCTTGACCGATTGTGCAGGCTTAACTCAAAGTCCAGCAACATTTTTGGGTCCCACTCGACCAGTCGAGTGCATTGCTCGACTAGTCGAGCAGGCCACTCGACCAGTCGAGTAACGGTCTTATCTTATTGTGTCCGAAAATTTGAAATTTTGTTAGACCTTCGACCAGTTGAACTGACCCTTACACCACTCGAGTGAACAGTATTTCCACCTATAAATAGAGCACGAATTTTAGAGTTTATTCATTCATTAAAAGCGAAATCAAGACACCACTCTAAGAGATAAGTTTGTGATATTTTTAAGATATATTGTGCTCATTTAATATTCTCTTTAATTAGCTTTTGTTATTTGATTTTGAGATCTTTATTCTAATCTTACTTTGAAAAGGGATTTGAGTTTTCCCCTTTCTTGAAATCAAAATTAATTCAAGGTAGCCGAGGTTGATTTAATTAAAAATCATTTAGAACTAAAACCTTTTCATCTGTGAGATTGGACATTGAATATCTTCGTCTACATCGGATCAGTTTTGCCAAGCTTCTTCAAAGGAAAATTTTCAAATAAGTACATTTACATTTTCTATATCTCTTTTTGGTTTTTTAGGTTGTGCCAGAAAGTTCTCTATTTGGTTTCGTCTAAGGTGATCCAAAAAATCTCAGAGTGCGGGGTTTTTAGAATTGTGTAAGTCCAATCAAAGACACAATTGTGAAGGTTTTAAGATGAACCTTTGAAAACCTTTTTTGTAGTGAACAATAATATCCTGAGGGAGTGGATGTTAGGAGTGGATAGTTGTGTGGCTATGTTCTAACAGTTGGTGTATACACAAGTGAACCACTATAATTGCTAGTGTTGTGGTGGTTGATTGAATGTGCCTATGTGTGTGAATGTTGTAATTTATTTTCAGTATTTGTGGTAAATAGTGTAATTTATTTTATGCACTTGTGGGAATGTTGTAATAACTTAGTTTACTTTATTTGCTATTTCCTTTGCCTCTTTATTGGTTTGGGTTTTTGATACTTACAAACGTTCTATTAAGGTTGTCCTACCATAAACCTTCAGTTTTTGGTGTTAGGTTGTCCTTAGAACTAAGTTTATATCAACCCTCAATACTAATATATTTGAGGTTACTATTTACTTGTGCTTCTTTATTATTCATTTGTGATATCATTCTTTAAATTTCGTATTTATTTTTTAATTTGGCATAGTCCTATTCAACCCCCTCCCCTCCCCCCCCCCCCTTTTTCTAGGATGTATAGTTCGGCCTTTTTAAGTGGTATCAGAGCTTAATAGCTTCTTTTTATTTGGATTCAATTCTTAAGCTAATCAATCTGAGCTTATAAGATGTCAAATTTTGATAGCCTGTCAATCACTAGGTCTCCATCTTTTGATGGCTCCAATTATGCCTATTGGAAAGCTAGAATGAGGATCCTTTTAAGGTCTATAGATGAGAGCGTATGGTAAGCCACAGTGACTAGATGGACCCCTCCTACCACTAATGTTCTAGGCACTGATGGAACCAAATCTATGATAGTTACACCTTATTTTTCTTGGACCACACTTCAAAAAAGTGAAAGTAATGTCAATGCAAAGGCTTTAAATGCAATCACTTACGCACTGTCACCAGATGAATTCAAAAGAATTATATCTTATGATTCTATAAAGCAAGCCTAGGACATTCTAGAAATGACACATTAGGGTACGATTATTGTCAAGAAATCTAAACTTCAAATCCTCACCACTCTGTTTGAGGAGATATGTATGGAAGAAAGTGAAAATTTCATGGACTTCTATACTAATTAAATGACGTAGTCAACTCTATGTGGGGTCTTGGTGATAGTATCCCAGAAAACAAAGTCTGTGCAAAGATACTATGCTCATTGCCTGAAAGGTTCAATTCAAAGGTCACAATCATTCAGGAACTTCGTGATATGGATAATATGAGGGTTGAAGAGCTGGTTGGTTCTTTACAAACCTATGAGTTAAACTTTAAAGCTCTTAAAGGTAAGTTCATTGCTCTTAAGTCTTCTAAAAATATTTCTCAAAATAATGCTGAAAATTCTGATTGTGAAAACTTTGAAGATGATATGACATTATTAGCCAAGAAGTTTTATAAGATTTTCAAAAATAAACAAAGGATAGATTTTCAAAAACCTTCAGAAAAGAAAAGAACTAGATCTAAAAATTGGAAATCTATTAAAGACAGTCAATGTTTCACTACCATGAATACAGGCATCTGACAAACAAATTTCCAAAGAAGGACAAATGTCCAAAGAAGGACAAATCCAAAAAGAAAGGAATGTTTGCCACATAGGATGAATTTTCTTGCTCTAAAGCATCTTCTGAGTCAGATGATTTTGAACCTAAGTCTACTAATGAGGTCAAAGCCTTAATGACTCTAACTAAATTCACTTTCTCAAATAGTTGTGATTCAACTAGTGAAGAAAATCTGAGAAGTGATCCTGAAAATGATGAAGATTTATAGGATGCCTATGATGCCCTTATATAGGGAAAGCCATAAGATAACTGTAAAATTAAAACTTCAAAAAGAAAAGTTTTTAAAAGTAAAAGAAAATTTTGATAATCTAGTCTTAGAAAAATCACATTTTTTAGATTGTTTTGAAAAAGCTAAGTGTGATTTAGATTTCAAAACTTCCCAATTTGAAAACCTAAAATCTGAAAATGAAAAACTAAAACTAGAAGTCTCTTCTCTCTTGAGCATGAATGATACTTGGAGGTATGCCCAGGGTGATCCTAACTAGAAAGACTACTAACCAGATCAAGGAAATATGACGATTGATCTAGTTTGGGCTATGATAAAAATGCCCTTCCTAAATATAAGACTACTCCTAAATTTGTTAAAGGAGTGTCCTCTAACTCAAAAGGGAAAAGTCTAAATCAAAATAGTTTAAAAAATCCTATAACTTTTCAGGCTTTGAAACTTAAAAGCAATCATATCAACTATAAAAATCAGAATAATAACCCCTTAGATGAGAAAATTATGGATCTACTTAAGGAGCTTCTAAAATCTAACTCGAATGGTAGAATATACAACAACTACAAGCATAGAAAGACCAACTATACTCCAAAACCCAAAACAGTAATGAAATGGGTTCCTAAGGTTGGTTGTTTGGTTGCGCACACTGCTTTCAAGGCTTTGAGCAATCAAAGTGGTACCTAGATAGCGGTTGTTCCAGACATATGACAAGTGATAAAGAGTTGTTCACTAATCTTAAAGATATGACTAATGGTTCAGTCACATTTGGTGATGGTAGCGACTGAAGGATTATTGGCCAAGGTAAGGTTCAACTCTTTAATCTTCCTGCATTTGAGAATGTCTTGTTTGTAGAGGGCCTTAAGCATAATCTCTTAAGCATTTCTCAAATTTGCGATAGTAAACATACCGTAAAATTCACCAACCAAGGGTGTGAGATTTCTAATGAGAATGGTTCTGTGATATTAACTGGTCATAGAACATCTGAAAACTGCTATATAGTCAGTGATTCAAGCTTGTTTAAAGTATCGTGTTACATGCTTCAAATCAATGAGACCGAACTATGGCATAAATGCCTATGACATGTACACTACCATAATCTTTATAAACTGAGCAAAAGTGAAGTAATTAGACATCTACCCAAGCTAAAGAAATTGGATAAATTTGTAGCGAATGTCAGATTGGAAAACAAACAAGGAGTGCTCACAAAAAGGTGAACTCCAATGCCACATCCAAACCTGTTGAACTCCTCCACATGGATCTTGTTGGACCAACTAGAACCAAGAGTCGAGGTGGTAAGAAGTATATTCTTGTAATTGTTAATGACTTTACCAGGTATACATGGGTAGTTTTCATGAGAGAGAAATCTGAGACTCTAGATGAAGTGAAAAGTTACTCAAGCGTATCCAAACTGAGAAGGAATCACATGTCACCAAAATCCGTAGTGATTATGGTTCCGAATTAGATAATAGCAGTTTTGAGAAATTCTGTAGCGATCATGGAATATCGTATGAGTATTCTGCACCCAAAACACCTCAGAAGAATGGGGTTGTTGAAAAGAAAAATAGAGTAATTCAAGAAATGGCCAATATAATGTTAAATAGTATGAAGCTTCCTAGAAATCTTTGGGCTAAAGCTGTGAACACGGCATGTTATATCACTAATCGTGTTTATACTAGAAAGTCTAATAATAAGACTGCATATGAACTATGGTTCAATAAGAAGCTTACTGTTAAATACTTTCAAGTTTTTGGCAGCAAGTGCTATATTTTACGTGACTGGAAAAATCTGAAAAAATTAGACACTAAAAGTGACAAGGGTATTTTCGTAGGATATGCGCTAAATAGTCGAGCATATCTATTCTCAACAAGAGGACCGGTGTAATTCAAGAATCCATTAATGTGGTTATAGATGATTACTTGAATACACCTGTATCAAGTTCTGAAGATGATGAAGTCCCTTTATTTGATAAACCTGACTCTTCATCTATTCAAAATGACATTGAACTACGGTCAGTTAAAGATCATCTAACTGCTCAAATTCTTTGGAATCCTCTCACTAGTGTGTGTACCCGCAGACAATTAGAAAACATTTGTAATTATGTGTGCTTCACATCCCAGATTGAGCCGGCCAATGTGAAAGAAGTGCTTGTTGATGAAAACTGGATAGTAGCTATGCAAGATGAACTTAATTAATTCGTAAGGAATGATATATGGTACTTAGTTCCTAGACCTAATGATAAACACATTACTATAACAAAATGAATCTTTAAAAATAAGTATGATGAACTCGGTAATATTATAAGAAACCAGGCTAGACTGGTTGTACAAGGTTATATTCAGATAGAAGGCATCGATTATGATGAAACCTTTGCCCCAGTAGCTCGTCTTGAATCTATCAGACTATTATATCCATTGCTTGTTACAAAAAGTTTAAAATTTATCAAATGGATGTTAAGAGTGCGTTCTTGAATGGTGATTTACATGAGAAAGTATATGTTGAACAACCTAACGGTTTTGAAGACCCTAAACATACTGGTCATGTTTATCGCCTAAAAAAGGCACTCTATGGATTGAAACAAGCTCCCAGGGCATGGTACGAGAAATTGACTAAGTTTTTACTAAGTTATAACTTTATAATGGGGAGTGTTGATAAGACACTTTTTGTTAAGAAACACAATGATCACATATTGATAGTACAAATTTATGTTGATGACATTATCTATAGATCTACCTATTCTGACATGGCTGTTGAGTTTGCAGATTTAATGAAGTCCAAATTTGAAATGCGTATGGTTGGAGAACTAAACTATTTTTTAGGTTTACAAGTAAAACAGCTTCCTGATGAGTTCTTTATCTCTTAAACTAAATACGCTGTAAATTTGGTTAAAAAGATTGGGTTTGAGAGTGGACAAAATTTTAATACTCCTATGCGTAAGACACTTAAACTCTTTAAGGATTCGTTAGGTAAAAGTGTAGATTCTAAGTTGTATAATAGCATGATAGGTAGTTTATTATATTTAACTCTGAGTCGACCTAAATTACATTCAGTGTAGGAATCAATGCTAGTTATTAATCGAACCCTAAAGAGTCCCACCTGATTGCTGTAAAGCATATTTTGTGATATGTCGCAAGTTCGGCTAAACTTCTCCTTTGGTATCCTCATGATACTAATGTTCAATTAGCCAGTTATTCGGATGCTAATTGGGTTACGCCCCAAACTCGAAAACCGGGTCAAAAATTATTAATCACCAAATTCGGTGCCAACAGCCTCCATAGTGCCCCATTCTCAGCTCCTGGCACCCATTTGGCAGGTTCCGATCCTGGGATCCTATAAGAAGGATTTCTAATATCAGTTTGATTCATAATAAGCATAACCAAAGGCGTAACCTACAAACAATAACCAAAAGCTCCATCACATTTCCACTACAATAAAAATTTATAAGTACAATACGCATAAAGGGAAATATAATGATGATAGACAAAAGCTCCAAAATGATCTTTTATGCGCTTCTCCCTCAGCGCTACTGCGGTCCAACGTCACCTACACATAACGATCGTGCATAAGCTTACGGAAAGCCTAAAGGGTGGTGAAAGTGTGTGTGCAATGTAGTAATATAATTATGCAGTATCAAAGTAATACGAAATATGTTGATGATTCCATGAATTATATTGGTCGTATCAAGGCTATGTGATGCAAGGCATGAACGATGTCGGCCATACCAAGGCCAAGCGATGCGAGATGCAACTCAAGCATACCAATCCTCATTTGAGTCCATATATCAATACAGGTCAACTTTGGAATATCACTGTGGTTTAGTACAATCAAAACTAGATTACTGCCCCATCACGCTCAATAAGGTGAGTGGAAGAGATCTCACTATCTGCTTGTCAATATCAGGCTTAACTCATCGATAGTGGACGCATTCCTCGAGCTAATCAAACTTAGCCTAGCTTTACCCCCTCCTCTTGGGTGGATAAGGCTGCACCCCCTTCCAACCGACTACGACATAGTGAAAAGCGCGACCTTCTGGTATTTGGCACTCGGCGCTCATGCATTCACTCGGTCTATAAGTTGGACCAACCTCTTGATACCATAAGGGTTTAGGGAATTTCATCCAGGGATATCTATAGCACCCCATGTAGTACAAGATTTTCAATGTCCAATCCTGCCAACCACGATACGCCTATGGAGGCTATGGCCCTTATGTCACTAGGGTGTACAGTAATCAGTCAGACAATGTGAAATGCATGAATCACACTATCTAGTCATGTAATAATCCTACGCATATCACACGCTCATGTGGGTAACTCCTCTTATCAAGGAGTACTATAATAATCTGCCCAAAAGGCATGTGCTATGATCAATCACTCCTCATATCAAGCATACATATGATGCGTATGGGCATGGATTGTGGATCTATACTAAGCATATTATATGATGATGATGTACTCCCCCTTTTATCTAGGTTGGGCCTAAGTGGCCTACCCACAATCCAATGGATCCGGAAAGGGTTCATTCACCATACTATTGCATGGCCCGCTAGATGCCCTAGGTGGCCCAAATGAGTCCTAGATGGACTCCAAAAATAAAAGAATTAATCCCATTAACAACTAATGGGGGCCCAACATCTTGGGATAGTCCAATGAGAATAGACAGATCATGTAAATGGGGCCCAATAATTAGGGTCAACCCACTTAGAGAATAATGTGAATGAGCCTAACAACGCCTAAGTGAAGGTCACAATGAGGACATCTAACCATCATTGCCTATCAATGTGGATATCTAACCAACATTGCTCTCAAGGAGTGGCCCACATTAGGGATTCATACATAATGTAACGGCCTCACATACATTACCTTGGGCCTCCCTCATGGGCTTCACATACATCGCATTGGGCTTCATATAAGGGCCTCAATTGTATCACAATGGGCCATGCCCATGGACCTCGAATACATCACAATGGGCCTCACCCATGGGACTTGAATACATCATATTGAGCCTCGCCCATGGGTCTCAGATACATCTCAATGGGCTTCAGATACATCACAATGGGCCTCCAACCTATCACAATGGGCCTCATCAAATGGGCCATAAATGTATCACCATGGGCCTCATATGGGGGCCTTATATACAACAAGTGGGCTGCACTACTTGGGCCTCATATACATCAAATGGGCCATGCCCATGGGCCTTGAATATACATCATGATAGGCCTCATGGATGGGCTGCACCAATGGGCCTCAAGTGGGCTTGGAGCGCACCAAAATGATTTCAATAGTTTTAGTTGTAACATGTATATTGCTATACACTATCATTCCATGGGGCACATGGCCCACTAATGATGATTGGCACTATCCAAACATTGTCCAGGTACAACAGCACCATCCAAACATTTTCCATATAAATCAGTACCATCCAAACATTGCCCAGCATGTCCAAACATTGGATAGCACCATCCAAACATTGTCCAGCACCATCCAGCATAATCTAGATGGTGTGGATGAAATAATACATCATGGTGGTGTCCACGTGGTGGCCCACCAAAGATTTGAATCTACCTCAGTTTAGTCCTAAGCCTTAAAACAAGCTTGCCAAATGGATGGACAGTTTGGACAGAACACATCCACACATGGGAGTCCACACTGATGGACGGTGTGATATGAACCATATATCATGGTCAGGGCCCACCTGGCCTGCTGACGTTTGCAGCTGCCAGCTGCATGTGTTGGCCCACCGTGCATCAGACGGACGATCTATATACAATAGATGGACGGTGGGGTGAGATCCACACGTTGGGTGGGTCCCATCCAAATGGATGGATGGTGTGGATGAAGTCCACACAGGTGGGTCCCACAGAGCTGGATGACATCAGCGATTGGTTGGTGTGAGGCGTACGCCAGCCAATCCAATTTCCCCATGGGTGGGTCCCATGTAGGGCCCACCATCATAACTCATATTATAATATTATAATATATATATATATCTTATAATTATATAATTATTTATTATCATATTAGGATATTATATACATATATATATATATACACATGCCTCCAGCGTCCAGCCCACCGTCCAGTAAGCTGGACGGTGCTAGATCATGCACATACATCATGGTGGTCCCACATGGTGGGCCACCAGATTTGGATCAAGCTAATATGTATTTTTCCCTTTCATCAAATCAGGATCACTTGTTAGATGGCATGGATAAAATACACACATCATAGGTGGGCCATCAATCATAAGGGGAGAGAGAGAGAGAGAGAGAGAGAGAGAGGGAGAAAGAGAGAGATCGGCGATGACGAAGGGGCCCTGCCACTCTGGGCCCCTCTTTGATACAAAGCATACATAATGGTGGGTCCCACCATATGTGGGCCCTTAAATAACAAAAAAATAAAGATGAAAATGTGGGTCCAAGATCACCCATTGTCCACTTCTTCTTGGCTCATTGGAAAGGTAGTCTCCTTGGCTTCGATCGTAACAGAAGATGATGAGGAATGAAGGGTTGAGATGGGAGATAAGAGGGTAGGAAGCCGGCCACACTTGACCCTTTTTTTTAGCTTTAGAATGTATGGATGTTTGGATTTTTATTTTTTTGGGTTGCTTGAGAATGAGAGAGATGAGAGATGAGAGATGTGAGAGAGATGAGAAAGATGAGAGATGTGAGTGATGGATGAGAGAGAGAGATGGGTTGTGTAAGAGTTTTGTTGACTTTTGGGGTAGCTTGTGTAAGAGGGGTATGGGTTGTGATGGGTTGGGTGATGTGTTGAGTGATGGGTTGAGTGATGTGAGTACTTGACTTGTACTTGACCCTTGATGGGATTGGTTGATTGATTGATGTGACATTGGGTAGAGATTCTCTCAGATTTTGCAACGCTTGGTGTTTTCCTCGAACTGAAAGCGGGCCCATATCTCCTGGCCCGGGTATCACCTTGGCACGCGAGACGTGGCATCAGAACCGCGGTGACGGCGCAGTCACTAGGGTACAAGTCTTGGGTTGAGTTGACTCGGGTTGACAACATGTAACTTAGGGTCACACACAAATGCCAGTTACAGGTCGCGGGTTGCTGGGATTCGACAGGGAGGATCGCGGGAATCTATGGAACGATACTGACTATGATACGGGTCTTACAGTTCTCCCCACATAATAAAAATTCATCCTTGGAATTTACATAATCATTGTAATTAGACATAACTCATGAGAAAGAAGAACATAATATCATCATATAAAATCGAAGACAGCATACAAATACAACACATAATCAATCATCAAAAGATGGGGATAGCACTATCGTATCTCAGCCTCGGGCTCCCAAGAAGCCTCCTCAACATAATGGTAATCCCACTGAACCTTCACCAACAGAATGACCTTGGTCCGGAGGACCTGCTCCTTCCGATCAAGGATACGAACTGACTACTCAATGTAGGAAGCGTCCTCCGAAACCTCTAATGGCTACCAATCAATAACGGGAATGATGTCTGACCCACACTTCCTCAACATAGAGACATGGAAAACATTGTGGATGCCAGACAACTGAGATGGTAAGGAAAGCCGATAGGCCACGATGCCGATGCACCCAGTGATCTCGAAAGGTCGTATAAATCTCGGGGCAAGCTTACCCTTCGCTCCAAATCGAATTACGCCCTTCATGGGCGAGACCTTGAGATGCACATGGTCCCCTACAAAAAACTCCAAGGGACGACGTCGGCAGTCAACAAAACTCTTTTACTGGCTCTGAGTTGTGGGCATCCTCTGCCTGATTGTCATGCCCCGAACTTGGAAACCGAGCTCAAAAAATTCTCGATCGCCAAATCCGGCGTCGATAGCCTCCGTAGAACCCCATTCTCGGCTCTCGGCACCCATTTACCAGGTTTCGATCCTGGGATACTATAAGAAAGATTTATAATCATCAGTCTGATTCATAATGAGCATAACCAAAAGCATAACCCACGAACAATAACCACAAGAACACTATCACAAAATCTACTATGATAAAAAACTTTTGGATACAATGCGTATGAAAGGGAAATACAATATAACGAAAGTAACAAAAATCTAGAAGCTCGTCTGCACAGTCCTGCTGCGTCCTGGCCTCACCTGTATGCATCAATCGTGCATAAGCTTATAGAAAGCTTAGAGGGTGGTGTAAGTGTGTGCGTAATATAAGTATGCTCAGAATGCAAGGTCAGATTAATGCGGAATCATGGTGATGAGTACATGAATGCAATCAGCCGTACCAAGGCTATATGGTGCAAGATATGAATGTTATCGGCCATGACACGACCATGCAATGCGAGATGTAACTCAAGCATGCCAATCCTCATCATATATCAGTACAGCTCTCATTCTGGATAATCACCGGGATTCAATACACTCCAAATGGCACTGTCGCTCTCCTAGCCGCACAGTCCAAGTGAGCATAAGAAACCTCACTATCCGCCTGGCCAATAGTCTGCCAATACCTATCTGGCATATAGATAGCTAGCCCATTCATGAGCTGGTCAAACTCAGCCTAGTATTGCCCCCTACCCTCGGGTAAGTAAGGCCACACTCCTTTCCAACCGACCACAATACAGTGGGAGACGCGGTCTCCTGGTATTCGGCTCTCATGCGCTCATATATCCACTCGGTCTCGACGTTGGAGTCATCCTCTGATACCATCGGGTTTAGAGATTTTTACTTAGGGACATCTATGGCGCCCCGATGCTTAGTAACAATATTTTCAGTATCCAATCCAGCCACCCACGATATATCTGTGGAGGCTATGGCCTTGATGTTGTTAAGGCAGATAATAATCACAATCACACAAATGCAAGTGCATGAATCATACTATCAGACATGCAACAATCCTGCGCGTACCGCGCGCTCATGTAGGGTAACTCCGCCTATTAAGGACTCTATAAATAATCGACCCGAAGGTATGTGCAATGATCAATCAATCCTCACATCAGGCATACATATGATGCGTATGATCATTAATTATGAATCTATACTAAGCATGTTATGTGGTGAAGGACTCTGATCAAAACGAATGGGCCTAGACGGCTTACACATTATAGGTATGGGCTTATCAAAAGGCCCTAAGGGAGAGTGACAATGCAGACATTTAACCGACATCATCCTTACAATGTGGGCATCTAACCATCATTGTTCCCAAGGCACGACCTGCCATGAATCACATATTGCAATGGGCCTTATATAGATCTTGTTGGGCCTCGACCCAAGGGCCCAAATACATCAAATGGGCCTCAAACCATGGACTCATATATCTCTAGTGGGCCTTAGTGGGCGGGCCATAAATACATCAGGCTGGGCCTAATCACATGAGCCTTGCATACGTCACAATGGACCTCATAATATGAGCCTTATACAAATCAAGGTGGGCCTTGTATGTCTCAAGGTGGGCCTCAACGGATGGCCCACAAACACACCAAGATGGGCCTTATCACATAGCCTTAAAATAATTTCCAAATGATTGGATGGGTTGGATGAAACACATGCATCATGGTGAGGCCCACACCAATGGAGGGTGTGGTTTACAATACATACATAAGTGGGTCCCATGTGGGGCCTACCATGATGTTTATTCTCCATCCAACCCATTGATAAGGTCACTCAGACCTGGGGCCCACAGTAATGTTTATTTACATCCAATCTGTGCATAAGGTCATGTGGACCAGGGCCCACCATAATGTTTCTTTACATCCAACCTATACATAAGGTCACGTGGACCAGGGCCCACCATAATGTTTATTTACATCCAATCTGTTCACAAAACCACATGGACCTGGGTGAGATTGGGGCCCACCGTAACGTTTATTTGCCATACAACCTGTTGAAAGGGTCACACGGTCAGGGAGCCCACCGTAATATTTTTTAATTTATTATTATTATTATTATTATTTTGTTATCACGTGGACAGGGAGCCCACCGTGATGTGGTTCACAAATCCAGCGCACTCATTATGTGCGTCCCACTTGGCTGAGGGTTCATGCCAAGTTTCAGCCGCATCTAAATTTCAGGTAGGCCCCACCAAGTGTTTTTATATATTTAGTCATGTCTTCACATGATTTTAAATGGTGTGGCCCACCTGAGTGCTGTATACAGTTGATTTTTGGGGCGACCTCCTGGTCCGAGGGGACCCATCAAATGCATGGTGTTGATGGTCAAAATGCATCAGGGTGGGGCCTACAACTGGGGCCGTGAGGACCGGCTCGTCTGTCCGTGTATGAGGCACAGGCGCTGCCTGCGGATGCTATGACAACAGCAGCGCTGCTGCTATTGTTTTGTTTTGTTTTTTCTTTTAAAACTAGTTTTTCCATGGTTTTTTTGGGGTAGGGCCCACATCAGATCGATCCAACCCAGCCATTGGATTCTACGGCCCATGATCGACCAAATGAGACCAATATGCAATGTGTTTTTGGCGAATAGGAGGATCAAAGTGGATTTTAATGGCAATACCACTATTTCCTTTGGTATGGCCCACTTGATTATCAGATTGGTCTAAATTTTTGGTTCAATAGCTAAAATGAACTGGGTAACAGAATAGATGGTGTGGATCAGTCCCATACATTAAGGGGGTCCTACATAAATGGCCGACCTCAAAAGTACATCTCTCTCTCTCTCTCTCTTTTATTAGCTTAACAGTACACACCCATGACAGTACACGCACACCATGTTGGCCATGGTCTGTCCAGCGTCCAAGGACGCTAGATGTCATGGATAGAACACGAGCATCATGGTGGATCCCACATGGACGTGGCCCACCATGGATGTTTATATATATATATATATATTATATAAACATACATATATATATATATATAAATATAATATAAATATATTACATATACTTAGATCTAGTGGGTGGGATTTCCCTGATATGTGGTGAGCCACTTAGTCTGATGGATGGATTAGATCTAACACAATTCGGTGGGGCCCACAACATTCAAGGGAAAGAAAGAGAGAGAGAGAGAGAGAGAGAGAGAGAGAGAGAGAGTGAGAGAAATAGAGAGACATAGAGAGAGATCGGTGGAGAGGAGGGACCCCGCCACTATGGGCCCTCCATGGATATGTTACATTCATCAAAATGGGTCCCATCAATAAGTGGGCCCAAAAATTAAAATCAACGGTGGATCACCCACCTCTAGGCCTTCTCCTTGCTCCCTTAGGCTCCTAAGCTGCTTGCCTTCAACTTTGATGGAGGTTGATGGGGTTTTGATGGTGTGGATGAGAGATGAGAGGGTGGGCCACACTTGATGTTTTTGGGAAAACTTGGGAATGCTTGGACGTGTGAAGCTTTGAGTTGCTTAGGAGATTTGAGAAATGAGAAAGAGAGTGAGATGGTGGGAGTGATATGGATGGGTAAGGTATGATGGGTGATGGGTTGGGTTGAAAATTTGTAAAAGAGGTATGGTTGTGGTTGAAATTGTGTAAAGGGGAATGATGAGGTGGAGAGAGAGTGGACTTTTGAAAAAAGTAGGGATGGGTTGTTGTACTTGACTTGTACTTGAGGTATAGAGTGTACTTGATTGATTGATTGATGGGACATATCGTAGAGATTCCCTCCATATTCGCAACGCGGGGCGTTTCTTTGAAACAAACGATGGCCTACATTTCCTGGCCTGAGTAACCGTTCGGTGTGCGAGTTGTGGCGTTGGAACTACGGCGACGACGCGATCGCTAAGATATAAGTTTCGGTTCGAGCCAACTTCGGTATGAGGGACTCAGCTTAGGATCGCGCGCAAACGTCGAATATGGTGCGAAAGTTGCCGGAATTCGACTAGAAGGACCGCAGAAGCTAACAGAGCAGTACAGACTAAGACACGGGTCTTACACTGATGATATCGATAGCCTCTGACATCTACGGCACAAGCTCAGGACCTAAGAGAAGGCGCTCTTTGACATCGGTCCAACAACTCGGTGATCTGCAAACTCATCTAATCGCAGATGCTCATCTCAGCTAACCCTGAAGTCAATCGCACAGGCCCGAAGCATATGCTCAAGGATCTTGTTGATCCTCTCGGTCTAGCCATCGGTCTGTGGATGATACGGGGTGCTGAGCTGCAAATCAGTCCCCATCGCTCTTTGGAAGCTCCCACAAAACTGAGACGTGAACCTCGGGTTTCGGTCAGAAACGATCAAGACTGGAATGTTATGTAGTCTCACAATCTCCTCGATGAATAACCTCACAAGCTGGTCTATAGACCAAATCACACGCATCGCAAGAAAATGTGCCGACTTCGACAGACGATCCACAACAACCCAGATGGCATCATTACTATGCTAAGTCCTCTGCAAACCCATAATGAAATCTGTCGACACGTGCTCTCACTTTCACATTGGGACGCTCAACGACTGCAATAGACCAGGGGGTCTTTGATGATCGACCTTGACACGCTGGCATGTGTCACACTCCACCACAAAACTGGTGATCTAGCGCTTCATCCCTGCCTAAAAATATTCTCACCTCATATCATGGTACATCTTCATCGAACCATGGTAGATAGAAAACTGCGATCGATGTGCCTCGATTATAAGGTCTCTGCGCAACTCAAGAACATTCGGGACACATAATCGACCTCTAAAGTGAAATCCACCATCAGAACCGATTTGCCAATCTGACTGACTCTCAGATGTTGCTTCATTCCTATAACTTTACAATGACTCATCATCCTACTGAGCCTCGATCACCCTTGCAACAAGAGAGGTTTGAATCGACAGGCTCGATAACTGCACGATAGAAGACTATAGACCGAACTCAAAATCATACTCGGCTATATCCTCGAGTATCCTCCACCTTGAATCATCATATGCACCACCAGGCTTCGTGGCTGACGGCTGAGGCATCCGCCACTACGTTCGCCTTGCCCAGGTGGTACTGAAGATCGAAATCATAGCCCTTTAAGAGTTCCATCCAGTGCCTCTGCCTCATGTTCAACTCAGATTGCGAGAAGAGGTACTTCAAGCTCTTATGGTCAGAGAAGAGCTCGAACCTAACCCTATAGAGATAGTGCCTCCACACCTTCCGTGCGAAGATGACCGCTGTTAACTCCAAATCATGTATGAGGTAGTTTAGCACATGGACCTGGAGCTGACGAGACGTGAAGGCCACTGGTCTCCCGTGTTGCATCAGGACAACACCCAAACCAATATGTGAGGCATCGGTGAATATAATAAATCCCTCACTCCTAGAGGGAACAGTGAGGATAGGAGTGGACGTGAGTCGATCCTTCACCTCCATAAATGCTCGCTCACAGGAGTCGCTCCAAACAAACTCTTCACCCTTCCAAGTCAACCTGGTTAACGGGGCTGCAATACGAGAGAAATCCCTCAATGAAATGCTAGTAGTAGCTCGCCAAACCAAGGAAACTGTGGATCTCAAATGCATTTGTGGGCTAGCCCCACTAATGCACTACCTCAACCTTCGAGGGGTCCACTACGATGCCCTCCCTCGTCACCAAGTGACCGAGGAACTTCACCTCCTCCTGCTAGAACTTACACTTCTTCAGATTCACATAGAGCTGGTGTGCGCAAAGGGTCTGTAAGGTAACCTTCAGATACTGTATGTGCTCCTCATGGGTCCTCGAATAAATCAGGATATCATCGATGAACAAAAATAACAAACTGATCGTGATATAGGCGTGAGACCTCGTTCATCAATTGTATGAATTTCACGGGCGTATTGGTCAGTTCGAAAGACATGATATGGAACTCAAAATGACTGCAGCACGTCTTGAAAGCCATCTTCAGAATGTCCTCCTCTCAGACCCGAATCTGATGATAACTGGAACATAGGTCAATCTTCGAAAAGAACTTTGCACCCTGCAGCTAATCAAATAAATCATCAATCCTCGGGAGCGGATACTTGTTCTTGATCGTGACTTTGTTAAGCTCGCGGTAATCTACGTAGAGCCTTAACGAGCTATCCTTCTTCTTCACGAAGAATACCGGTGCTCCCCATGGTGAACTGCTCGAATGAATAAAGTCTAACTCGCGTAGCTTATCCAACTGCTTCTGCAGTTCCCGCAACTCCAACGGTGCAATACGATATGGGACATTCAAAATAGGTGCGATACTGGGCACGAGATCAATCTGAATCTTGGTGTGCGTTGAGGTAGTAATCCCAGAATCTCCTGGAACACATAAGAAAAGTCGTAAACCACAGGTAACTGGTCGATGCTCATTGTTATGGGCTCCTCTATGGCACATGACATCATACAAGACAACAGCTCTTCTCAGGCTCGGCAATGAACTAGAACTGTGGAAAGCTAGGTATATAGAACATGATTGTCCTCACGGAGCAGTCTAATATAGTGTGGTACTCAGTAAGCCAATCTATTCCTAGGATAACATCAAACTCGAACATTGGCAATGCAAATAGATCGGTAGACAAAAAGATATCTCCAACTAAAACAGGGCAAGATAAGCAAAAACGGTCCAACACTATAGTCTTCCCTAAGGGAGTCAATATTGATAAGCCGTCATGAGTAGACTCCAACTGCAAACCAGTCGTTCAGCAAAACCTCCTAGCCACAAAGGAATGCTATGCGCCAAAATCAAACAACACACGTGTAATGCATGTAGAGACTAAAAGTATAACCTCAACAATCCCTTCGGATGACTGCAGATCCTGCTAGGCCACATCGAACCTGTCTTGAGCTGGCTGGGGAGGTGCCTGTCCCCTCTGATCGTGCTGCTGCTGCTACTGTCGTTGAGGTGATTGAACCTACTGCCTCTACTGCTGCGACCTCGGGGGCTGGTGCTGATGCTGCTGCTGAGGGGGCCTAAGTGATGAGGGCTACTATCACTGCTATTGTGGGGGTCTCTGCTTCTGCTATGGTGGAGGCTGCTATAAACTTCTCAGCTGCTATTGCTGCTGGGGGCGGGGACACTCCCATATACGATGCTAGTCGCACTACACCTAAAATAGGTGCCGGTGAACTGCCTTAGAGGTAGTGTTGAAGGTGTTACTGGTGCTCAAAAGGCTAGGCGATCTGTGCGCCTCTACTGTGGTTTACACTACTGGGAGTCATTAGAGGGATCTGCCTCTTCCGGTCTCTCCTCTGACCGTGATCACTCTGAGAACCGGCCCACTCAGCCTAAAAATCTGGGCCTTCCATACCACTTCCTCAAAAGTCAGGAACTCATGCCCAATAACATGACCTCGAAGACCGTCACGCAAGCCGTCCTCAAAACAATGGGCTCTCCACTCCTCATGATTTACCAAGTATGATGCAAATCTAGACAACACTACAAAATGAGCCGCATACTGAGCCACTGTCATATCTCCCTGCACTAGGGCCTCGAACTCCAATTCTCACTGTCGTCGGATGTGATCAGGAAAATACTGTTGGTCAAATTGATCTACAAAATCCTCCTAGGTCCACTCAAAATTGACGCCTACTGCTCGATCGGATGATGTCCACCAGTGCTTGAGAAGATATACAGTTAACCGGACTAGTCGCTGGGTCGTACATCCCATCATATCAAAAATCTTCTCCACATTAGAGCGCCACCTCTCTGCGGCTATCAGGTCTGGCTTACCCTGGAAATACGGGGTATCGAGCTGTCAAAACTCTTGAAGAAGGGTGCTCGCACACCTTACTCTTCTTGGGAAAGTGAAACAACGGGGTGACTGCCCTACCCCTGAATGGCGGCCATCACAGCATACAACATCTCTTGTAACTAGGAGGCACTCACGGGTATGGTCAGATCCACACCGATCTCTGGTCGAGGAGCGACATCCTCAGGTTGGGGAGTAGGAATCTTCGGTGGAGTGGGGATCATAGGTAGTAGGGCGGGAGTCATAGGTGGTGGAGCGGGAGCCTAAGGTGGTGGAGCAAGAGTTGCTCAGGTCACTCTCCTGGGCGGCATGTCCTACAGGAATGTAACGCCCCAGATTTTAATGGTCGAGTAAAGCTCCACTCCTAAGATCCAACACATCACTTATGGAACATGGATAATGATTTTTAGATGTTGTTCATATCAATGCATTAAACACGAGTGGGATTATACTAAAACAACATATCATACTCTAGATATAATTAAATTTAGTAAGCGGAAGACTGAAATACATATATATATATATATATATATATATATATTTGAACGGTAAACATTTTACAAACTCTAGAGTATGATGATGTAACAGGGTTTAATATACAAGGTTTATTTCAAAATATACAAAATGTCAAAATGTAAATGTCCAACTAATCCATGTAACCGTGTAATCCCGTCGAATCAATACAAGGTCTACGAAGACTCGCTTGATAGATGAACATAGGAGAATTCCTCCTCATCTACGAAGTTGAACTCAGCTGCATAGACTTCGTCCTCACTTGCATCTACAACAGAGTCTAGTTAGTGTTTTAAAATGTCGTCCCAAGGTGGGAGTGAGTGATCAACTCAGTGATACTATAAGGCAAAGGTTAACATGTTATCAAGTCAATCAAACAATAATGATAAAGCAATACAACAATCACTTCCTAGATAATCTTGTTAATACAGGGATGGTATGCAGTATGATACATGCCCTCGCACAAAGCTCCCTCAAAAGTGACTCCGACAACTTAGTTTGTGCATCACAAACTCCTTAAAAGTGCAACTTCCTCACCAAAGCACATGCGGTGCATGGTCATGTTAGCCGAGTACTTATTCATACAACAGATTTAGGAAGCTAAGGTACCTCCCTGTATATCATTAACCCAAATTGAAGATCCATCTAGGGTTATCAGTCCTAGTTATTCACATATGATAGGCAAGTTGTAGGGCATCACCCCTAATGAAAAGTAGTAGATAAGAAAACTTAAGAGTTTATAATCGCGGTCACTACAGGAGGCTCGTCACCTTAACATAGGCCGACAACTCGAATATGGTGTCTCATATACCATATTCAGCTCACAAGTGTTGGGTTGCTCACTGGTCACTATAGGGAGGCTCGTCACCCCAGCGTAGGCCGACATCTCAATCACGGTGTCCCATACCACCATGCCTGGCTCATAAGTCTTAGCGGATCGTGGTACCATGGTTAAAGCGGGCTTTTACATTGATAAGTGGTACCTTAGATTCAAGCAATAATGTCCATACATGGTAAACATATAATAGGCCAATCAATTTGTTTGACAAGTTTGATTAGTACAAGCACATGCAGACTTGATTAATTAGCTAACAATGAAAGCCTTGAAAACCATAACCTAAACGTTTATAGTCCACACCTTTCATCAGAATACTCAATTCGGACTCGGTTCGAATTCTACATTCCCGAAAACGGAACGACGGGTACCCAAATCATGAAATAGGTTAACTAGTTTACCAATTACTTAATCTGGCTTTCTAAATCAAGATTACAGTTAGGATTTCTTACCCAAATCGTAGTTGGAATGGATCAGTTAGCTAGATGTAAAGGCGATTCAGTGCGTGGAGTCGTAAGAAAGAATCACAGCAGCAAACTCCAAAGATTTTCCCTCACTCCCTACTCTTTTCTCTTCCTTTCTCTCTTCTCTCTCCTAAGGTTAGAGAAAATTCGTATGGGATAGGAATGGGGTGGTTTACAGGCTTTATATAGGCCCAGTATTGATGCAAATGGCCCCATGGTGATGGTATACTTAAATTATAACCAGAGGGCGTCCGTTTCGGGTAGGCGGTGTTCATCTAGAGGTCCACTACTCACTTATGGCATATGGTAAGTTCCCTGATGATGGATCTATGCTAGAATGTGGTTTTAATGTGATTGGATAAGCCAATCGACCGTGAAGGACCTGTATTAGATCAACAGTCATTGTCACTCGATCAGGGCCACAAGTATATAGATATGTGCAGGGAAATTTTTCTAATTCATGGGTGAAGTTTGGTCAGAAACTGATGGTCGAAAATCTTCAATTTCGTGCATAAGTGAATGGCCCAATTTACTTAAGTTTCGTTACATTTTCTAAAGATATTCGTGTTTCTGACACACTTCGCTCAGGGCTCGAGTTTTGCTTTTGTGGATACTATCTGAGCTCAATTCCCGCGATGGTTGTCAAGTCCAATAAGACGGATATAACCCTATAGTTTCGTGGTCATCAGACTTTCAACACGCAGTCTAGGTCCGATACGGGGTTTCAATGTGCTCTCGAGAGCAACAGGCTTTTGGAATTTCCCCTAGGTTTTTAAGTAGTCTTGAGTTAGCTATTTTGATGGTTTTAAGTCTTGTCATTTGTATAAATAGTGGTTCGAGCTAAATCCACTAATTATTTAGTTTAGTATTTAACTAAATTTCGCTTAAAATTTACAGAATATGGTCCTTGGGGATTTTTGCCTGAGGTGGTACTCGGGTCTTTGTATGGATTTTTCTGAGACATTACAATTTACCCCCCCCCCCCCCCCTCCTCTTAAGAAAAATTTCATCTCCAAAATTAGTACCTTCTCGTACTCCTCGAGGATCTGAGGGTAGTTCTTACGGACCTCGGCTTCTGTTTCCCAAGTAGCCTCTTCCTCAATGTGGTGTGTCCACAATACTTTCACAAGTGGGGAAAATTTACTGCATAACACCTGCTCCTTCCTATCAAGAATTCATGTTGGTCGCACTACATAGGTAGCATCTTCACTTAGCTGTACCTGCTCTCACATAATAATGTGAGTAGGATCAGGAACGTATTTCTTCAACATTGATACGTGAAATACATTGTGCATGCCCGTGAGTAGTGTGGGCAAAGCGAGGCGATATGCTACCACACCCACTCGATCCAAAATCTAGAATGGGCCAATAAATCGCAGTGAAAGTTTTCCTTTCTTTCCAGAATGAAGGACTCCCTTCATTGGGAAAACCTTAAGAAATACATGGTCCCCAACTTTAAATTCTAGCTGTCGCCATCTAGTATCGGCCTAACTTTTCTGTCTGCTCTGGGCTATTATAAGTTGCCGCCTAATAATATCAATCTTCTCTAAGGTCGCTTATACTAAATCTGGGCCAACCAGACTCTTCTCGCCAACTTTCGCCCAACAATGTGGAGCTCGACATGGGCGCCCATACAAAGCTTCGTAGGGAGCCATTGCAATGCTCGCTTGGAAGTTATTATTGTAAGCGAACTTAGCATAGGAGAGACAGTCATCCCAATTGTCCTTGAAATCAAGCACACATGCTCGCAACATATATTTGAATATATGATTTACCCGTTCCGTCTGCCCATCGGTTTATGGGTGGAACGCGGTACTGAACTTCAGTTGCAATCCCATTGCTTCTTGGATTCAAGTCCAGAAAATAGATGTGAATCACGTGTCCTGATCTGACACAATCTCCATAGGAACTCCATGCAGCCGTACAATGTCCTTGATGTACAGCTTGGCTAAATCCTCTACTGAGTTTGAAACTCTAATTGGGAGGAAATGAGCCAATTTCGTCAATCGGTCCACAATCACCCAAATGGAGTCTTGCCACTTTCTTATCTTCGGTAATCCGAAAATGAAATCCATAGATATGAAATCACACTTCCACTCGACTATGGGCATGGGCTGAAGTAAATCAGGGGGTCGGCGATATTCGGCCTTAACCTACTGGCACGTCAGACAATGGTACATGAAGTCTACTATCTGGGCCTTCATGTTGTGCCACCAGTACGAACGCTTCATGTCTCGATACATCTTCATACTGCCCGGATGCATCGCCATCTTTGAATTGTGGGCAGCCTCTAGAACTTCTCTCCTCAAGTCGTAGAGATTTAGGGCGCATAGCCGGCCATGATATTGTAAACTTCTGTCCGAGCTGCCTCTCTATTCGGATTCTTCACTGTCACTTGCCCGTTCTCTCATCTTCACCAATAGTTCATCTTCTTTCTGAGCCACAAAGATTCGGTCATCAATAAGTAGTTGTACGTGGATGTGTACGACGCTCTCAAATGGCTCCTCTACTATAAGCTTCTATTCGAAGTCTAGGTAAAACTCTACCATATTCCACTCTTCTATCATCAGCGGAGCTATAAATTCTATTTTCTTCTTGCGGCTCAACGCATCGGCCATAAGGTTGGCCTTATTAGGATGGTAAGAGACCTCAAACTTAAAGTCTTTTAAGGTTTCCATCCAATGTCGTTGCCACATGTTTAGGTCCCTCTGTGTAAAAATGTACTTAAGGCTCTTGTGGTCACAAAAGAGCTCGAACTCCTCTTCATAGAGGTTATGTCTCCAGAGCTTTAATGCGAAAATGATCATCGCTAATTCTAGGTCATGTGTGGGATAGTTTTCCTTGAGTTTCCTCAACTATCGCGAGGTATAGGTGATCACCCTATCGTTTTGCATAAGTACACATCCCAAACTAACTCGAGATGTGTCGGTGTATATATTATATTTGACCCCTTACTCTGGCAATACTAGCACGGGTGCAAACGTCAACTTGTCCTTTAATTCTGAAAGGTTGCTTCTGCTTTCTCGTTCCAGGCAAACTTAAGATCCTTTCAAGTGAGTTGAGACAACAGTCTGGCTATCTTGGAAAAGTTTTTAATGAATCGACGATAATAACCAGCAAGTCCGAGGAAACTCCTTACTTTTGTTACTAAACTAGGCTGTTCCCAGTCTTATACTATGGCTACCATGACAAGGTCTACGACTATTCCTTCCTTGGAACCATGTGCCCCAGAAACCTGACTTCTTCTTTCCAGAAGTCGCATTTCCGGTATTATACAAACAACTGATTCTTCCTGAGAGTATCAAAGACTGCTCACAGGTGTTCTTCGTGATCTTTCCGACTCTTGGAGTATATCAGAATGTCATTTATAAATACGATGACGAATCGGTACCGATACGGTCGAAACACCCGGTTCATGAGATCCATGAACACGGCCGGTGCATTTGTAAGTCTAAACGACATCACAAGAAATTCATAGTGCCCAAAACTGGTTTTGAATGTTGTTTTCTGCACGTCTTCATCCTTGACGCGCAACTGATGATACCCGGACTGTAAGTCTATCTTAGAGAAATATTGTGCCCCTTTCAACTGCTCAAATAGGTCATCTATCCTGGGCAGAGGATACTTGTTCTTGACCATGACGTGATTCAGCCTATGATAATCACTATACAATCGTAGCGATCCGTCTTTCTTCTTTACAAACAATACGGGTGCTTCAAAAGGAGATATGCTAGGCCATATAAAACCTGAATCCAGTAGATCTACTATCTGTCTCCTCAAGTCTTCCATTTCACACAGAGGCATGCGG
Organism: Magnolia sinica; assembly: GCF_029962835.1. Taxonomy (NCBI): domain Eukaryota; kingdom Viridiplantae; phylum Streptophyta; class Magnoliopsida; order Magnoliales; family Magnoliaceae; genus Magnolia; species Magnolia sinica. The sequence continues at coordinate 36,086,119 of NC_080582.1, read as the reverse complement.
TATGTTGGTAGAGAAATGGGCATCGCACCAGGCACAAGGTGAATAGTAAAGTCGATCTCGTGCTTACGAGGTAGTCCAGGTATCATTCTGAACACGTCCACGAAATCTTGGACTACAGGCATGTCCCTAAGTGTCAGACCATCAACATTTTCTAATAAGGAAGCATAACAACTTATGTGGTAGGGCCAACTGTTATGTCCTCGGGTCCATGGGCTATCACCAATCTAGTATCCCAGTCGATCTCGGCCTTCATTTTGATGAGACAATCCATGCCGAGAATGACGTCGTAATGATACAGCGGGGTGACGATCAGGTCAATGCATATCGTTCTACTTCCTAAGTCTATCAGGTAATCTTTACAAAGCATAGTAGCGTTGAGGTCCCTATTACGATAAGGACTCTCACCCCAACCATAGGGGTAGTATCCAACCCTAGTCGCTTGATTGCTGAGCATGATATTATTGAAATAGTGGACCCGGTGTCCACCAACAAGAAAACTGGTGTACCTTGTATATGGGTAGTGACTTCGAAAGCTAATGGTACTGTAGTTGCTGTCTCAGATGCTCCATCTGCTAGTGCATGTACATGAGCTTGTTGTGGATGATTTGGTTACGCTGCCATAGGTCGTTGAGGCGGCCTATTTCAAGGTACGGGTGGTCGGTAAAATGGCTATGCTGGTGGTGCCGATTGTAGAGGTGGAGTTGATATAACTTGTGGTGGCTAACGGTTAATCTTCTGAGGTGGTGTAAAACCATTGTCCCTCATCTTGGTAAAGTAAAAGGGCTCGTTATAGCTCGTCTTCTTACAATAGACGCATCAAAGATCTGTTCACCTCTTCTGGGCTGGTGGAGCCATTAACTTGGGAGGAAAATTTTCACGTTGCCTCTTGCCGAGGAATGGTCTGTTCGGCAATTCAGGCCGAAGCCTTGGGCCCATGGGCATACATGCCCAAGACAATCTGTCTCCATCTTACTCGGCTCATAGAGACATGTTCACTAGCTCAACATAATTGGGAATGCTAGTGCAACACATTTTAGTGCGGATGTCATGCCGCAGACCCTTTGAAAATTACCGCATCCTCATTGGCTCGTCCGCTAGGATCAATGGAGCATATCTGGCCAACTCTGTGAAGTGGTTCTCGTACTCAACCACTATCATCCCCCTTATCGGAGGTGAAAAAATTCACCCTCCTTTCATTATGGTAAGTGAGGAGGAAGCACTTTCCGTGGAAATGAGTTTCAAACGCATCCCACATCCACACATATCCTATGGGGACGGTTCGTAGGATGTTATCCCACTACAGACTAGCCTCCTTCTCAAACATATACGTAACAAGTTTCACTTGCTCTACCCCAGTACAGCGCAATGGCTTTAGTATCTTAGATATATAATCCAACCAATACTCTACCTCCTCGAGTCGGTGAGTACCCATAAATGTAGGAGGGCGGAAGCACCGAAAGCTCTCAAACAAGCCACTGACAGTCATAGTCCTAGTGGGCTGCACGGGTGGCATAGGCGGGACCATATTCATGTTCTGGGCATTGGCCCCTGCAATAGAGGCAAAAAAACTATTGTTGTTACTGCATCAGGAACATCATTTGCTCCAACCTATCAGGAGGAGAAGCCACCTGAGGCATGTGTGGTGTTGATGTAGACGCACGGTTCTGTCCCAGAACCGGTGGTGCATTAGGTGTTGGCCCATTGGTGGGGCCAGTGGCTGGCTATGAATCTGGCATTGTGTCACTATCCAAGCATAAACTGGGGTCCATATGGCTATCGCTCAGGGGAGGTACCCGGTCAATTGATCCACCAAGTACAAGACATGCTATGTTCTGAGTGTTTTTAGGAGGCATTCCCTATATATAACATAGGGTGCAACATGTTTGAGATTAGGATAATATTAGCCACATTCTAAACATTCTACACATTCCAAATCAAAAGAAGCTTCATGCATTCCATTTAGCCAAAATTTGTCACAATATATGAGATGTAGTATTACATGAATCATGACAGAGAATGCATGTGAGTTAATCTAGCAAAAGCTTTAACACTAGTTACTCTAACATCCAACTAAGCCAACTAAGGTTATTATAAAGAAAAACAGGCAACAAGAAACATGAAAATGGTTGTAACACATTACTAGTCCTCTGACTCTGGCAAAGGTGGAGGCACACTCTTATCCTGCATACAACACAGGAGAGTCTTCAAGATGCGAGACATTCTCTTGAATTTCTATTTCAGATAAGCCTGATTCTCCTTGAACTCCTATTTCAGGGTAGCTTGGTTTTCTTCAATCCTAGCCATGCAGGCTTCTAAGGCAGCCCGATTGTGATCGTCTTCATGTGTAGCAGGAGGTCCCCCATCTGAGTCTTGGGTCTCCTCCTTCTCTTCCTACTCTTCCTCCTCACTTCCATCTTGCTCACTGCCTTCTTCTATTTCATTTCCTTCTTCATCTTCACTACTTTCTTCCTCTTTACTTTCTTCTTCTATTTCACCCCCATACTCATCGAGTCAGGCTTGACGTTGTCTAGGGCCAATCCCCATATTGTTGAGTGTAGTCTCACTGATGAAGTGGATGGGTGCTAGATTATCCATATTTAGTTTGAAATCGAAATTGTAGGCAATCTTACAAATAAGTCGGTCGAATGGGAGTGAGGCATCTCCCCGAGTAGAGCGTGCGGTCCTGATTATCTGTGACAAAGCAAAAGTAGGCAAGCACAGCTTGTCTCCCTGTCCATCTCTATACAGGAAGTCCACCATCAAACGAGTGTAATTTGTACTGTTGTTCCACCTAAGATAGACATTTTACGTGCTTATGTGGTGGAGTAGGCAGAAGTCTGCCATCATTTTAGTCGATAAGAGGCTAGTGTATCGCCTCCAATGAGCCAGTCATCCATAAAGAAAACGTGTGCCGCAATCTTTTTCCCGTCTACTAGTGAGATGAGATACACTAGTATGTACCACACCACACTCAATCCCCATGATACGGGCCATCACATTTACATTAACTATGGGCATAGAAGACTCATATGGTGCCTTCACTTGCATGAGCCTTCCCTTCAAATATGGGACCCCACTTGGTCTTCAACAGAAGGTCAATAACCTGATATAGCCCAAATATTCTCTCATCAACATGTGCTTCAAATACGACTTTGCGGTCACAAAACTTACCAAGTCCGGTGCCCGCTGGTAGAGATCTTTCGAGCAGAATTTGAGGATCGAGATCCCGTTTAGATCTTCACTCTCGTTCGACACTTATACTAACCTCAGCGCTCACCCTCTTCCTTAAGCGGCTTGGACAGCTCGACCCGGCCTCATCCGGGGCCGCTCTTCTCTTTCCCATAAGGAAAAGGAGCGTTGAGGTTAAGAAGATGGCGGTGACAAGCTCGAAGAGAGCCATGGAAGTGGAAAAGCTTGGAGAGTGAAGTGGATTTGAGGATATGAAAAATATGATACACAAAAAGAGGATTTTTGGTGCTCCAATAGGTGGAAATAGGAAAGATGGAGAAATGAAAATGGTAGTTTTGAGAGAATGGTAGAAGATGGGTGTGAAATGTAGAAGAAAATGTGGCTTTGAGTGTATATAATGGGGGTTTGGGAGAGAAATTGGGGTTTTGGAGGGTTTAAAGGGTTTGAAATAGGATGGAATGAGAAAGAGGAGAAATAGGTGGTCCCACACGTGAGTGGGCCCCACACAGTCGGTTGGTGGGCGTTGCGCGCCACTGCCGCGGTGCCACTGTGGCCCGCTATGTAGCCGAGCAGTACACCACCGTCGGGGCGGTGCCTCTGTACCCCACTAGGGTGTTCAGCGGTGGCTCTGCCCCGGGGTAGTGGCCACCCCCCCAGGGTGCTGTGCATGTGTGGGGGACCCCCTGGGTCCCAGTAGATTTTGTGATTTGGGCCCCTATGCCCGTATGATGTGTTTTCTCGGTAACAAGCACGTATTCATGCTTTTTGGATTGTGTCAAGTGTGAGATTCATTGAATTATTGTTTAAGCCCATCCATTGACAACCTAAAAGGGACTGAGATCAATTTGCATGATCTTGAACACCTATGGGATACGCTACAGTAGCCAATTTTGCCTCTCGGTGAAACTTTGGGATCTTACGATCATTTCTATATTTCAACGCCCCCTTCCTAAGTCAGAGCGCGTTTAGAGTGCATTGTGTTACCTATAACCCAGGTCCAGTTTAATCCAAATCATGCTCTGATATCAACTTATAACGTCCTAGATTTCGAGGGTCGAACAAAGCTCTACTCCCGAGATTTAGCACATCACTTATACACATGGACAATGATGTTTAGATGTTGTCCATATCAATGCATTAAACATGAGTGGGATTATACTAAAACAATATATCATACTCCAGATATAATTAAATTTATCAAGCGGAAACTAAAATACATATATATCTGAATGGTAAACGTTTTACAAACTCTAAAGTATGATTATGTAATAGGGTTTAATATACAAGGTTTGTTTCAAAATATATAAAATGTCAAAATGTAAATGTCCAACTAATCCATGTAACCCTGTAATCCCGTCGAATCAGTACAAAGTCTACGAGGACTCGCCTGATAGTTGAACATAGGAGAATTCCTCCTCCTCATCTACGAAGTCGAACTCAGCCGCATAGACTTCGTCCTCACCTACATCTACAATAGAGTCTGGTTGGTGTTTTAAAACACTGTCCCAGGGTGGGAGTGAGTATTCAACTCAGTGGTACTACAAGGCAAAGGTTAGCATGTTATCGAGTCAATCAAGCGGTAATGATAAAGCAATACAACAATCACTTCTTAACTACTCTTTTTAATGCAGGGATGGTATGCAGTATGATGCATGCCCTCACACAAAGCTCCCTCAAAAGCAACTCTGACAACCAAGTTCATGCATGACTAACACCTTAAAGGTGCAACTTGCTCGCTAAAGCACATGCAATGCGATGCATGGTCGTGTTAGCCGAGTACTTAATTAGGCTTATTCATACAGTAGATTTGGAAAGCTAAGGTACCTCCCTTTATATCATTAACTCAAACCGAAGATGCATCTAGGGTCGTCAGTCTTAGTTATTCACATACAATAGGCAAGTTGTTGGGCATCATCCCTAATGAAAAGCAGTGGATAGGCAAATTCAAGAGTTTATACTCGCGGTCACTATGGGAGGCTCGTAACCTCAGCGTAGGCCAACAACTCAAATATGGTATCTGATACCACCATATTCAGCTCACGAGTATTAGGTTACTCACTTGTCACTATGGGGAGGCTCGTCACCCCAGCATAGGCCGATAGCTCGACAACGGTATCCCATAACACCATGCCGGGCTCATGAGTCTTAGCGGATCGTGGTGCCATGGTCGAAGCGGGATTTTACATTGGTAAGTGGTACCTTAGATTCAAGCAATGATGTCCATACATGGTAAACACACAATAAACTAATCAGTTTGTTTAGCAAGTTCAATTGGTATGAGCACATGCAGACTTGATCGACATGGAGCGCAGAAGCACCCCTTGTGGCTTAACCACTGTTAACAATCGTCGTGCAACTCGGATTCATCGAGTTACCTAATGTGGCAAGACTAATTTAGCCACCCAGACCGAAAGTGTTACCGATTTCCTGGACTATCCAAGCTAGTGTCAGATACTTCGACCCATTAAGTTTTCAAAAACTTAAAAAGATGAGGTTGTCGAGATGAATCTATTTATTCATAGAAATATATGTAATGTATGTATTTTATGGACTCTTATTTTAAAAAAGTAGACTATGATTATAAAACTCAATTAGTTGTTTTAAGTGACAATTTTGATAGTGTGGCCCACTTTTTGTGCGGTTCAGTTTCTACGCACATGGTATGTAGCCCTCAAACACTTGGGCGTTGGACATCCTCAGGTGTTACCCTTAAATTCTTTAATAAATTAAGTACACGTACACACGTGCTCACACACTTGGTTCAAAAAATGGGAACTCAGAGGAACAGGGGATGAAACCCAAGCTCGAGGACTCAGACCTTAACAATGACTCGCAAATGAACTCGCACACTAGGGCAACCTCTAGGAAGCCAGAACTAGCCTTTTGAACTCTTGCAAGATAGGAAAGACATACCATCGATCCAACCAACACTAGCTCAGTTCTTGTCAGTTCAACTGATAGATGTCGACTGTCCAACCAATGGGTCGCATAAGTGTTGTAGTCCCAACCTTACTCAGATACAATATAGAGACACATGTGATAATCATATCAACATTTAACAAACATTCCAAACAGATCTCTCATATGGGCATTTCATCAAACACATTGAACATGTTACCAACCACTTGCATTTTATCCATAAATTGCGTAATGACAGATATGATTACATGAAGGAAATTATACATATGATTAAGAAAATTGAGAATCCTATCTTAATACACTTAATAAATACAAATCATCAACAATTTCTCATTCAGACATTTTATCAAACACTTAGGCTACACATTACTAAATACATAGACTAGATTAGTTACGACATGATCCACAGTAATTAGTTACAAAAAGAGATCGTGAAACACACGATAAGCATGAATCCTAGATTTGCAATCATGACAAGCACAAATCACAATTTCATATTCATTCAAACATTTTAACAAACACATGGAATGCATCTTATATTCAACATAGTTCACACACGTATAATTTATCGAAAACATCGTAATTAAGATCATATGGTAGCAATCAAGTCAGACATAAATCATTAGCTAACATTGAAAGCCTTAAAAACCATAACCTAAACATTTATAGTCCACACCTTTTGTCGGAATACTCGATTCGGACTCGGTTCGAATTCTATGTTCCCGAAAATGAAACGACAGGTACCTAAATCATGAAATAGGTCAGCTAGTTTACCTATTACTCAATCCAGCTTTCTAAATCAAGATTAGGGTTAGGATTTCTTACCCAAATCATAGTTGGAATGGATCGATTAGCTAGATGTAAAGCTGATTCAGTGCATGGAGTCGTGGGAAAGAATCACAACAGCAAACTCCAAAGATTTCCCCTCACTCCCTACTCTTTTCTCTTCCTTTCGCTCTTCTCTCTCCTAGGGTTAGAGAAAATTCGTATTGGATAGGAATGAGGTGGTTTAAGGGCTTTATATAGGCCCAGTACTGATGTAAATGGCCGTAGGACTATGGTATACTTAAATTATAACTAAAGGGCATCTGTTTCGGGCAGGTGGGGTTCATCTGGAGGTCCACTACTCACTTACGGCATAAGGTAAGTTCCCTAACAATGGATCTATGCTAGAATGTGATTTCAACACAATTGGATAGGCCGATCGATTGTGAAGGACCTGTATCAGATCAACGGTCGTTCTCACTCGATCAGGGCCACAAGTATACAAATATGTGAAAGAAAATTTCCCTAATCCATGGGTGAAGTTCAGTTAAAAACTGACAGTCTAAAATCTTCAATTTCGTGGGTAAGTAAATGACCCAATTTACTTAAGTTTCGTTACATTTTCTAAAGATATTCATGTTTCTCACACACTTCGCTCAAGGTTCAAGTTGTGCATTTCTGGATACTATCTGGGCTCGATTCCCTCAATAGTTGTCAAGCCCAATAAGACGGATATAACCATATAGTTTCACGGTCATCGGACTTTCGACGTGCGGTCCAGGTTCGATACGGGGTTTCAATGTACTCTCCAGAGCAATGGGCTTTTGGGATTTTCCTAGGTTTTTAAGTAGTTTTGAGTTAACTATTTTGATGGTTTTGGGTCTTGTCATTTGTATAAATAGTGGTTTGAGCTAAATCCACAGATTACTTAGTTTAGTAATTAACTACATTTCACCTAAATTTTACAGAATATGGTCCTTAGGGATTTCTGCCTGAGGTGGTACTTGGGTCTTTGTATGGATTTTTCAGAGACGTTATAAGGAAAGAGCAAAGGCACCTATCAACCTCGAACTCATTACAGGCATGTAATGTTACTCTCAGTTATTCCTAAGTTATACTTTAATACCAACTTTTGTCATGCCCCAAACTCAAAAATCGGGCTCACAAAATTCCTGATCACCGAATCCGCCGCCGACAGCCTCCGTAGTACCCCATTCTCGGCTCATGGCACTCATTTGGTAGGTTTCAATCTTGGGATCCTACAAGGAGGATTTCCACCATCAGTTTAATTCGTAATAAGCATAACCAAAGGCATAACCCACAAACAATAACCAAAAACTCCATCACATTTCCACAATAATAAAAAAATTATAAGTACAATGCACATGAAGGGAAATACAATGATGATAGACAAGAGCTTCAAAATGATCTTCTATGCGCTCCTCCCTCAGCGCTGCTGAGGTCCAACATCACATGCAAGCAACGGTCATGCATAAGCTTACAGAAAGCTTAATGGGTGGTGAAAGTGTGTGTGCAATGTAGTAATACAATTATGAGTGTAAGAGTAATGCAAAATATGCTGATGATTCCATGAATACTATTGGTCGTATCAAGGCTATACAATGCAATGCATGAATGATGTCAGTCATACCAAGGCCATCGATGCGAGATGTAACTCAAGCATATTAATCCTCATCTAAGTCCACATATCAATACAGCTCAACTTTGTAATATCACTGAGGTCTAGTACACTCTAAACCAGATTGCCACCCCATCACACGCAATAAGGTGAGTGGAAGAGACCTCACTATCTACCTGTCAATATCGGGTTTGGCTCGTCAATAGCGGACCCATTCCTCGAGCTAGTCAAACTCAGCCTAGCTTTGCCCCCTCCTCTCGGGCGGGTAAGGCTGCACCCATAGTGGAAAGTGCAGCCATCTGGTATTTGGCACTCGACGCTCATACATCCACTCGGTGTAGACATTGGAGTAACCTCCTGGTACTATAAGGGTTTAGGAAATTTCACCCATGGATATCTATAGCATCCTATGTAGAATAAGATTTTCGATGTCTAATCTTGCCAACCACGATATGCCTATGGAGGCTACGACCCTAATGTCACTAGGGCGTATATTGATCATGTCGCACAATGTGAAATGCGTGAATCACACTATCCAGTCATGTAACAATCCTACGTGTATCACGCTCATGTGGGCAACTCCCCCTATCAGGGAGTACCATAATAATATGCCCAAAGGCAAGTGCTATGATCAATCACTCCTCATATCAAGCATACATATGATGCGTATGGGCATGGATCGTGGATCTATACTAAGCATATTATATGTCATGCCCCAAACTCGGAAACCGGGCTCACAAAATTCCCGATCGCCGAATCCGGTGCTGACAGCCTCCATAGTACCCCATTCTTGGCTCCAAGCGCCAATATGCCAGATTTTGATCCTAGGATCCTACAAGGAGGATTTTCCCAACACACATTTATCTCGTAAGAAGCATAACACAAGTATACCAAAATCACAAAGACAACATCGTCATCACATATCCAATAATACAATCATTTGAATACAATGCTGAAGAGAATTACATATATCAAAAAATCAAAGCTCCAGAGATCCGTTGCATGCTCCAAGCTCAACATTGCTGTAACCTAATGCCACCTCCATGCATCTATCGTGCATAAGCTTATAAAAAGCTTAGTGGGTGGTGAAAGTGTGTGCCTAAGGTAAGTGCCAAGTAAGCAATATCAAAGTAATCAGAGTAAGCAGAAATACTGATAAGCCCATAAATCATATAATATCAAAATAATACGAAAACATGCTGATAGGCCCATAAATACCATTAGCCTTATACAGGCTATGTGATGCAAAAATATAATGAACCAATATACTAAGGAAGTAATGTAGATCATCTATGCAATGCGGAGAAAATGAGCCAAATACTATGTGCTGAGGATGCAATATGCGATGCGAATAAATGACTAATGTGAAGTCAGGATGATAGTACGTAATATTGTAGGCTACGGGGTCCACAGCAAGGGACTTTTATCTAAACCAGTCTCATACCTAAATTTGGATAGTCAGACTTAATGTGGTAAACTCCTGATCTCAGGTTAGTCGTGCGCCCCAACCAAAATCCTAGCTATTGCGAAGGCACACGTAAAAAATAGTTGCGCCCCACCAGCCTAGGTGGATAGTGAATGAATGAATGAATGAGTATGCAACTCCTGCTTAATAAGTCCACATATCAGTACTGTTCATCTCTAGGATCATCACCAGGGTCTAGTATACCCTATACCAGCTTACCGCCCCATCAAGTGCACAACTGGGTAAGTGGAAAAGACCTCACTATCCACCTGGCCAGTAGTCGGCCAATGTCTACCCGACACGTCGATAGTTGACCCATTCATGAGCTGGTCAAACTTAGCCTAGCTATGCATACTCCCTCAGGCGGGTAAGGCCACACCTCCTCCTAACCGACCATGACACAATGGGAGACATGTCCTGGTATAGGCCCTCATACGCTCATATATATCCACTCGGTCTCAATGTCAGGGCATCCTCCAGTACCAAGAGAGTTTAGAGATTTTCACTCAGGGCCATCTGTGACAGCCCGATGCTAGTAACAGATTTCTGATGTCCCATCTGGCCATCCACGATATGCCTGTGGAGGCTACGGCCCTGATGTTACTTGGACGTACAGTAATCACAATACACAATGCCAGATGCATGAGTCATACAATCCAGTCATGCATCAATCCCACACATACCGTGCGTGTTGAGGGTCAAATATTGCATATCAGACCCATTTATTGCATGGATTTACAAGCATGATACCGTTTAATAGCCTAATTTAATCGTGTTTGTGGTGCAGAGTGTATTTACAAGCATGAACTGAAAAGGGGTGCTTAAACCATGGATTTGACGCTCTGATGACACCCAAGGCAAGGGACAGACTCCAGGGGACCAAGATCGATGGAATTATATACCAGGGATCCGAGAAAATCAAGCCATTCACGTTAAAGAGGCTCGAAATTGGTGAAAAATGCAAGACACATAGTTCTCGCCATCTGATTGGCTCAAAACTTCATATATGGCCTGAGGGCCATAAATTAACCGTACATATCAAATTTCAGCCCTCGGATCACTATGGAAGTGCCCCAACTGATAGGTCAGCCCATAAACCGTTGATTCTGGGCCCGCCTGATATCTGGAGCTGCCTAAAATCTGGTCTCAACGCCTTAAATAGGGGGACTAATTGAATGAATGGATTGGATTTTGATTGAAGATCATAACAGCCCCATATGTACAGCGTATGTGCACAACGTGTTCACGGACGCGAGCTGCACCGAATTAACAAAAGCTCTTCACAGACGCGTCTTCTTCCCAAACACGGAAGTCGCCGTTTTAAGCCGTGTAACGGACGGACGCTGTCCGTTTTTGCGGACGCCAGTGGGCCCCACACATTGTCCTAGTGAATGATCCAAGCCGTCCATATTGTAGAGGGCCATGAGTTCTTCAAACCCATGCTAAACTTTTGGACCCATGCAAGCACACGTGCACGATACAGAGGCCATAAGTGGACTACCCTGCAATGCTCAAATTGATGTTTGGGTGATTTCTTCTCGATTCCGCATCAATGGACGTTCAAAATCACCCATTCTTGGCCGAAATTTCGTCCGAATCCAATGGACGGGGGTAGATTTCCCAGAAAATACCTCTGTGGGGCCCACCAATCACGTCGGCGCCGGACGTGCAAAAGACTACGCACGTCCGCGAAATTGGACTTTCCAAGCGGTTGTGGCCCACCATCTTTGATCATATGGCGGATCTGAACCGTCCATCATGTAGGCCAGCCAAAACACTTCCAAGAGACGCCGATTTTACGAAATAATGCAAGGAACGCGAGAGTTATGAAGCCCGAACTTGGCTGCGAAAACGCTGCGCATGCGATAGCTTCCCAAATCCGATTTCCACCACTCCAAAAGCTATAAAAAGAGTTCCAAACATGGAGAAGAGGGTATGCTTGAATAGGGGACGTCAGATAGAGAGAGAGAGGCACCAGGAGGGCTCGTTTTGGAAGGTTTCAACGTGGGATGTTCGACAGGGAGCTAGGAAAGTAATTTTTGTTTTTTTCCTTTTTCTATTCTTTTCTTTCTATTGTATTTGTTTTGGATCCAGCCCATTCATGTTGGGCTGAACCTCTTAGCTAGGGCTAAGAGGTGAAGCTTGTAGCGTGATGGGGGACCTTTTTGCTTGTGCCTTTTGTTTAGACTGAACTGATGTTGATTTTAGTTGATTATTAAAGGAATATTTTTCTTAGTCTTTAATGGTCTGTTGTGACTGAAATTACAATGGGTCTGCAATGGCTTTGAATATTTCTTTTCCCCTTTTAATGTTTATGACGTCAGGAAGCCCTGTTGTTCACCATCGTCTCATGGGCATGGTCAGATGGCGATACCCTTCCTAATCTTCATACATTATTGATTGGTTGGTAATTAGTTTAATCCTGTTGTTTGCTTTGTCTCCTGGGCATGGTTAGATGATGGAATCCATTCTAATTCATATACCTTTCATCTTGTGAAGACTAGATCAAGTAGGTTCAGTTTGATTTCCATGATTTCTGAAGCAGGCATAATTTCTCCCTGATCTCTACAAGTGGATCCTCTGAATCCCTAGTTTCCTTCCTCTGAATTCCTTAAACTTTTAGATAATTATTCCACAATTATTTCTTAAATCCTATTTGGTTTAGATCACATCTTAGTCTAGTTCTAGTTCTACTTGGTTTCAGATAACGTACAGGTATCAGTCCCTGTGGATTCGACCTCGGTCTTACCGAGTTTATTACTACATCACAACCCTGCACTTGGGGTGTGAACAAGTTTTTGGCGCCGTTGCCGGGGACTGACGGTTACGATTCTTTGAAATTAATTAGTTTTAGAATTAGTTTGAGATTAGGATTTTACTAACTTTAGTTTTAGATTTTTATTTCTATTTGATTTTTAGAACTAACTTGTTTCCTGTTTTGTAGGATCCTGACATAAACTTCTAAATTGGTAATCCTTTTCTAATTCCTCTACTTTTTCTATTTTTAGAATTAGGGTTTGAATTTTAGAAATTTTCTAATTCTAGTATTTTCCTATTTTTTATTTTATTTTATTTATTTATTATTATTATTATTATTATTATTATTATTATTTTGAATAGTTTACTTTTAGAAACTTTCCTCTTTTGTTTTTAGAAACTTGGCTAGTTATTTCCTTTTTTTTAGAGTTTCTTTCTAATTTTAGAAACTAACTTATTTTTCCTTTTTAGAAACTAACTTTCTATTTTTATTAACTTTCTAATTCTAACTCTTTTATCTAACTTTGTTTCTTAATTTATTTTTAGAAATTTCTATTTGTAGACTTTTTGTTTAAAAACTAACATTACTTTAGAATTTTTAGATTTAGAAACTAATTTCTGTTGTTTTCTTTTGCAGGATCTTAATATAAGAATCTCTAGTCCGGTAACATCTTTCTAACATCTCCTCTTACTTTATGTATTGCTGTAGGATTCTTCTTTTTTTCTAGGATTAGACTCAGAGTTAGGGTTCTACCATGGAAGCGTGGGTACGTGCATATGCCGAGATGGATAAGAGATATTGGGGAATGCCTGAGGGTTGTGGAATTCAACGTATACCTCAAGATTTTTCTCCATCAAGAACAGACATTGAAAACCGACTAGAACGTTATGTTCCATCGGTTAATAGGGTCGTATATGATCGTAATTATGGAAACGAGGATTATTATCAACCATCATATTCTCCCATATATGATCAGTATGACTATTACCAGGGGAAACATCAAAATTTGGAAGATGAACCAACTATATGTTATAATGATTATCCTCTTGGATACCCTACCATTGATATCCAACCAAAAACAATCCAAGAGGATTTAGCTCAGCGTAGCCTGGCCTATCTCACGGAAATGAGAAAATCGTTGGAAGCGCTTAATTCGCGCCTTGATAAGATAGAGGAGGCTCGGTTATCTCAACCACAATTCATTCCAGAAATACAATGCGAGAAAAGTGATCCTAACTCGCTTTGGAAGAACTCTGGAATTACAAATGAGGAGTTGGATTCTATCAATGAGAATATGGTTCAATTTCCCGATGAGTTGATCTCAATGACTGTTCAAAGGAATGGTCAAAATGCGTGGGTATCTTTCAAATACAGTGATGATGACACACTTTCCTCACATGACACACAGGATCTCAATGATGACGTAGAGGTTAGTTTTTTCAAACCTCAACCGAACTTAGGTGTAGAATGTGAGGAGAGCGACCCCATCCTAAGGGTGTACTGCACGGAATTAGACGATGATGCTTATTGGGATGATGATCATGAATATACAGCCCAAAGTCCCCTAGAATCAATCTCAAGTTTGGTCCAGGTCAATGATCAAGATGTACATGAAGTGGTCGGTCATAATGAGCCACTCTCCTCACCTGACATGTCTGATTTTAAGGTAGAGGATGAGCCCCTTACAATCGACCCTTCTAACTCTTGTGAAATATGTTTGGACCACTCTTCTGAATTAAATGATGATGTGATTCGGGAGAAGGACGAGTTGCTCGCTACGACCTTGGAAATTGAAACCACTAAGTTGAGGCCACCATCTGAGCTGTACACGTTTGACAATTCAACACCTCGATTGAGTAGTTTCAATGAACAAAGTGATCACATCAATGCTTCCCCTATTAATTTTCAATCTATCTGTATAGGGCTGGAGCAAGAGAGCACACCTCCGTTTACCTTTAAAGACAATGGATTCCTTGGGCAGATCATCACAAGTTTTAATGTGGAAAATGAGTCACCCTCAGCTGAATGTCCCAACTCTTTTAATGATTGTTTGGCATACTTTGCAGATTCAAATGATCCCATGATAAGAGACATAGTAAATGCCTTGCAAGACGACATCTCGGTAGTCATCACTGACCGAGAGAACCCTTACTCTGAAGCCCCTTCTTCCACAGACCCTGAATGTTTACCATTAGGGGAGGAGGAGCTGAAAATTGAACTGAAGTTTGCTACTTTGGAATGTGTTGAGACTACACCACTTCCTGAAAATTTTTCTCAATTTGATCTACCTGTAGTCTCTGATTCACCATGGAGTACTAACGTTGAAACTTCTTCTGTCACAGGTGAATCGTATATATGTTGGATACCTCAAGCGAATCAACAGCAAAACTTTAACGAGGTACATAAGTTTCTATGGAAGGTCATGCTCCAAGGCGTCCAAGCCTATTGTAAAAAGGGCTTTTGGATGATCCTGTTGAGGAACTTACTGAAAAACTTATCAAGATACTGGTCGAAAGAGGAACCTTGCGGCTTGACTCAATAGTTTTTCCTTGCTTTCTTAGGACTAGGGTAGTTTCCTTTATGCTGTTTTAGACGGTAAACTTAGCGCTCCTGGGAGGCAACCTAGCTCGTCATTTCATTTCGTTTTTATCATTAGTTAGTTCAATGTTTGTGGGTAACATTGCTGCAAACCCTCACGAGACTACAACTCGTCCACTAGGGGCAACCTAGGGGTTTAAAGGCTTGTTGCATATGCTAAATGCAATCGAGAGTACTGCGAAAGTGGTGTAGGTAGGATTTCATTTTTGTTACTTTTTTTTTTTTTTACTTGTTGCTTGTTATCTGACCCGATCTTACGTAGATATCTTTGGAAAGCCTTTTGATTCTTTCGTCGTACTATCTTTCCATCACTCCTCTTATATTTTTGTTGTCCCATGTGCATTGCATGTTTATTTCTTTTACATTGAGGACAATGTTAATTTTAGGCTGGAGGTGAGAGATTAGGTTACCTAATCAGTGTTTTCTTGATCTTGAGCAAAATTGTGAAAAATTTTAAATTTTTCTAAAATTTTTTGTGAATTTAAAGTAATTTTGATGGCCATCTTGGATTTAGAATTACAAGATATGTGTTGTTGGTAATTTATGACTCTTGGATTCAGTATCTGTTAGATTTCACAGTACATTCGAATAGTTAATCCATGATTAGAAGTTTTAAACATTGATTGAGTCATGATTTCACAAAACACATCTTGCTTTCACATAAAGGTTTCAGTTTGATATGGAAGGGTTAATTTGGTAATCACTAAGCTTGAAAGGAACCAACCTGAGAATTTGAAAGGATTGGGCGAATGGTCTACACCATAGGTTTGCTCCCTATAGGTGTAGATTTAATTCCCTATGAGATATGTGAAAATTTTGGGTGTACAGTCTTCATCATAGGTTTGCTCCCTGTAGGTGAGGATTTGATTCCCCTTCTTGGCGTTACTTTTAATGAAAAAAATCAAAAGCTGAAGGAATGAAAAGATGATCTGTGAGGCAAGTTTTGGTTATCATGAATCTTCTTATTGGTTACCAGTGATATCCTGAAATAGAGAAGTAAATTTTAATGATGATAAGCTGAGATTACACTGTATGCTCATATATCTTAATGATTAGAATTTTTTTAATTAATGGAATAATACTTTGAACTTGATTATAAAGTTTACCGTGCACTTGAGTCTAGGAGAAAGTAATGTCCAACATTCATGAATCTGGAAATTCTTATATCTGGATTATTCTATAAAAAATCACTCGGGTTTATAGAAATTGTTCTGTAATTCTCAACTTACTTTTCGCATATTTTGCTCGGGACTAGCAAAATGCTGGTTGGGGGTTGTGTTGAGGGTCAAATATTGCATATCAGACCCATTTATTGCATGGATTTACAAGCATGATACCGTTTAATAGCCTAATTTAATCGTGTTTGTGGTGCAGAGTGTATTTACAAGCATGAACTGAAAAAGGGTGCTTAAACCATGGATTTGACGCTCTGATGACACCCAAGGCAAGGGACGGACTCCAGGGGACCAAGATCGATGGAATTACACACCAGGGATCCGAGGAAATCAAGCCATTCACGTTAAAGAGGCCCGAAATTGGTGAAAAATGCAAGATCACATAGTTCTCGCCATCTGATTGGCTCAAAACTTCATATATGGCCTGAGGGCCATAAATTAACCGTACATATCAAATTTCAGCCCTCGGATCACTATGGAAGTGCCCCAACTGACAGATCAGCCCATAAACCGTTGATTCTTGGCCCGCCTGATATCTGGAGCTGCCTAAAATCTGGTCTCAACGCCTTAAATAGGGGGACTAATTGAATGAATGGATTGGATTTTGATTGAAGATCATAACAGCCCCATATGTACAGCGTATGTGCACAACGTGTTCACGGACGCGAGCCGCACCGAATTAACAAAAGCTCTTCACAGACGCGTCTTCTTCCCAAACACGAAAGTCGCCGTTTTAAGCCGTGTAACGGACGGACGCTGTCCGTTTTTGCGGACGCCTATGGGCCCCACACATTGTCCTAGTGAATGATCCAAGCCGTCCATATTGTAGAGGGCCATGAGTTCTTCAAACCCATGCTAAACTTTTGGACCCATGCAAGCACACGTGCACGATACAGAGGCCATAAGTGGACTACCCTGCAACGTTCAAATTGATGTTTGGGTGATTTCTTCTCCGATTCCGCGTCAATGGATGTTCAAAACTACCCATTCTTGACCGAAATTTTATCCTGAATCCAATGGACGGGGTGGATTTCTTCGAAAACACCTCTGTGGGGCCCACCGATCACGTCAGCGCCGGACGTGCGAAAGGCTACGCACGTCCGCGAAATCGGATTTTCCAGGCAGTTGTGGCCCACCATCTTTGATCATATGGCAGATCTGAACCGTCCATCGTGTAGGCCAACCAAAACACTTTCAAGAGACGCCGATTTTACGAAATAATGCAAGGAACGCGAGAGTTATGAAGCCGAACTTGGCTGCGAAAAGGCTTTCGCGCATGCGATAGCTTCCCAAATCCGATTTCCACCACTCCAAAAGCTATAAAAAGAGTTCCAAACATGGAGAAGAGGGTATGCTTGAATAGGGGACGTCAGATAGAGAGAGAGAGGCAACAGGAGGGCTCGTTTTGGAAGGTTTCAACGTGGGATGTTCGACAGGAGCTAGGAAAGTAATTTTTGTTTTTTTCTTTTTCTATTCTTTTCTTTCTATTGTATTTGTTTTGGATCCAGCCCATTCATGTTGTGAACCTCTTAGCTAGGGCTAAGAGGTGAAGCTGCAGCGTGATGGGGGACCTTTTGCTTGTGCCTTTTGTTTAGATCGAATCGATGTTGATTTTAGTTGATTATTAAAGGAATATTTTTCTTAGTCTTTAATGGTCTGATGTGACTGAAATTACAATGGGTCCGCAATGGCTTTGAATATTTCTTTTCCCCTTTTAATGTTTATGACGTCGGGAAGCCTGTTGTTCACCATCGTCTCATGGGCATGGTCAGATGGCGATACCCTTCCTAATCTTCATACATTATTGATTGGTTGGTAATTAGTTTAATCCTGTTGTTTGCTTTGTCTCCTGGGCATGGTTAGATGATGGAATCCATTCTAATTCATATACCTTTCATCTTGTGAAGACTAGATCAAGTAGGTTCAGTTTGATTTCCATGATTTCTGAAGCAGGCATAATTTCTCCCTGATCTCTACAAGTGGATCCTCTGAATCCCTAGTTTCCTTCCTCTGAATTCCTTAAACTTTTAGATAATTATTCCACAATTATTTCTTAAATCCTATTTGGTTTAGATCACATCTTAGTCTAGTTCTAGTTCTACTTGGTTTCAGATAACGTACAGGTATCAGTCCCTGTGGATTCGACCTCGGTCTTACCGAGTTTATTACTACATCACAACCTTGCACTTGGGGTGTGAACAGGGCCCCATCATGTGAGACAATCTCCGCCTATCAGGGAGTCTCATAACAACCTCCCTAATAACATATGTAATGGTGAAACACATCTCATAACAAATATTTAGATGATGCGTATGGGCATGTATCATGATTTTATGCTGTCACATACTCATAATCGGTATCAATAACTGGCATTAACAATCGGCCTCGACAATGTGGACATTTAACCAACATTACCTCCAAGGAATGTCCCGTATAGAGCCTAATATATAATGGACCTATGACCTCACACAAGGGCTAAATATACAACACCATGGTTCTCACTCAAGAGCTTAATACACATTACGATGGGCCTTTCACATGGGCCTAACAAACATCACAATGAGCTCCATCGCCTGGCCCTCAAATGCATCACAATAGGCCTCATCACATAGGCCCCATATATGTCACATTGGGCCTGTCACATTGGGCCTTAAACATGGGATGAATACACATCACAACAGGCCTCAAATACAGGCTACATATACATCACGTTGGGCCTCAAACACGAACCGAATGCACATCACAATGAGCCTCAAATATAGGTCGCATATACATCACATTGGGCCTTGACAACCAGCCTTGATAATCAGAATCGGCCTCGTCAATCAGGATCAGCCTTGACAATCGTCCCCGATAATCAAAATCGGCATCGATACTCGTCATTGACAAATCGGAATCAGCCTATACAATCAGCCTCGATACTCGGCCTCGACAATTGGAATCAGCCTATACAATTGGCCTCGACAATCGGAATCGGTCTCAATACTCGGCCTTGGCAATCGAAATTGGCCTCGATACTTGGCCTTGGTAATTAGAATCAACGTATACAATCAACCTTAACAATTGGAATCGACCTCGATAATCGGAATCGGCCTTGACAAACGGAATCGACCTCATCAAACGGAATCGGCCTCGACCAAATGGAATCACCCTTATCAAATGGAATTGGCCTCAACCAAACGGAATCAGCCTCGATAATCAAAATTGGCCATATCAAATGGAATCGGCCTCGACCAAACGGAATCGGCCTTATCAAATGGAATCGGCCTCGATAGTTGGAATCAACCTTAACCAAATGAAATCAGTAATTGGCCTCTACGCAAGGCGGGATCCCTAGATAGACAGCCAATGATGGACTAAGCAATATCAATGGGGCCCAATCTTTTAGGGTAACCACACTAGAGAATGACGAGAATGGGCCTAACCAGGCCTAATGGAAGGTAACAATGTGGACATTCAACCATCATTGCCCATCAATGTGGACATTTAACTAACATTGCTCCTAAAGAGTGACCCACATAGGGCCAAACATACAGTGGGCCCACAGTCTCACATAAGGACCTAATATACATCATCATGGGCCTCACTAAAAGGTCACAAACACATCACAGTGGGCCGCATGATATGGGCCACACTAATGGGCCTCATACACATCAGGTGGGCTGCATCAATGGGTCGCATCAATGGGCCTAATACCATGGGCTTCAAATACATAGCAAGTGGGCCTCAAGGGTGGATCATAAATACATCAAGGTGGGCCTCACAGATGGGCCACAAGTACGTCAAGATGGGCCTCATGGGTGGGCCACAAATACATCAAGGTGAGCCTCACGGATGGGCCGTAAACAAATCAAAGGTAGGCCTCATGGGATGGGCAATAAATACATCAAAGTGGGCCTCATAGATGGGACGTAAACACATCAAAGGTGGGCCTCATGGATGGGCCATAAATACATCAAAGGTGGGCCTCATGGATGGGCCGCACCAATGGCCCTCAAGTGGGCTTGGGCCACACCAAAATTATTTCAATAGCTGCAAGTATAACATGTGTATCACTGCACACATGGCCCACGTATGATGATCAACACTGTCCAAACATTGTCTAGGTAAATCAGTACTGTCCAAACATTATCCATGTAAATCAGCGCCATCCAAATATTGGCTATGTAAATTAGCGCCATCCAAACATTGGACAGCACCATCCAAACATTATCCAACACTGTCCAAACACTCTGGACAATGCGGATATGAAACATCATTGATGTGGGGTCCATAACATCATCCAAAGGTGGTCCAGCATCGTCCAGACATTCTAAACGGTGTGGATCAAAATATATGTCATGGCTAGCCCCACATTTACACCGTCTAGACAGCAGATGGACGGTTTGGATAAAACACAAACGTCAAGGTGGTCCACTTAATACTAGATCTGTCTTATTTTATTAATTTTTTCCCAAGCCTTGAGACAAACTTGCCTGTTAGATGGATGGTTAGGATGTAAGATATGCATCAGATAGTGGGGCCCACCGTCCAACCATCTGGACGGTGCGGCTAAGACCCAAACATCATGGTTGCACCACAAAAATGGATAGACGGTAGGGATACAACACGTGCATCATGGTGGGGTCCAAGAGCATGGCCTAGCACATCAAATAGATGGACGACTCTGGATAATGCAGCAAGGTGGGCTCCCACATGGATGTGGCCCCACCACAACATACATATATGTATAATAAATATACATCTGGTGTGTCCCACATGGGCCCACCATAACATATCCTATTATTTAATATAATATAATGTATATATACTTAAATATAAAATAACGTATTATATATATATCTAAGGGGGAGTGGTTGCCTAGATCCACCGCTTAGGTCCATCTGGACGGTGCAGATCCACACGGGTCCCACATGGTGGCCATCTCCCACATATATATATTATATTATTTATATATTTTATTTATTATTATTATTATTACTATTATTATTATTATTATTATTATTTTATTATTACCCTTTTTTGTCTTTGCAGCCAGCCATCCAGTGTCCTGGACGGACGGCTGGGTGGTATCAGGGGCCCACCATCCTTATCATATGGATGATGAGAGCAATCACACGCATCATGATGGTGCCACATGGGTGGGCCACCCTGATCTAAATCAACATGACATCCGTGTTTTCCCTCCGTCTAGACCCAGTGTCTGGACGATCTGGATGACATAAACAACATGTGGGTCCCACATTTTCTTCAAGATGATATTTGCATTTTCTCATCATTTGGGCTTATACAGACGGACGAGTAGCAGTCCCATCCTCTGGACAGTCCGCTAAGGTGGGTCCCATGGGTTGATGGCATGGATAAGACAAATCATGGTGGGCCGTACACACATACACTATATGGGCCATGGATATGAGAAAAAGAGAGGGAACGAGAGAGAGAGAGAGAGAGAGAGAGAGAGAGAGAGAGATCGAATATGGGAGGGGCCCCGCCACTGTGGGCCCATCTTTATATACAAAACATACATCAAGATGGGTCCCACCATAAGTGGGCCCTCACATACAAATCAATGGTAAAAACCTTTATATCACCGACTGATTCTGCTTCTTCTAGGCTCCTTGGACTCCTTAGCTCCTTGTCTTTAACTTTAATGGAGGAAGATGGGGATTGATAGGCTAAAATGAAAGATTGGGTGGTAGGGAGTGGGCTTTGGTAAGAATGGGATGGGATAGATATGGGTGTTATTGACTTGTGGGTGAGAGAGGGATAGGTGTGGTGGGATATGTACTTGACTTGTACATTGATTGATTGATGTGACGTGTCATAGAGATTCTCTCGAAATTCGCAACACGCGATGTTTTCCTCAAACTGAACTAGGGCCCACATGTCCTGGATTAGGTATCTCCTCGGCGCGCGAGATGTGGTGTTGGAACCGCAGCGACGGCACGGTCACACTGGTACAAGTCTCGTGTTAAGCTGATTCTAAAATAGAGGATAGAACTCAGGATTACGTGCAACTACTGTTTATGTATCACGGGTCACCGAAATTTGACTGGGAGGACCGCGGAGCCTATGGAACAGTACAGGCCAGGATACAGGTCTTATATTATTTAATGATGATGTACTCCCCCTTATATCTAGGTTGGGCCTAAGCGGCATACTCATAATCCCAGGGATCCGTAAAGGGTTCCTTCACCATACTATTGCATGGCTCGCTAGATGACTTAGGGGGCTCAAATGAGTCCTAGATGGACTCCAAAAATAAAAGAAGTAATCCCACTAACAACTAATGCAGACCCAACATCTTGGGATAACCTAATGAGAATAGATAGAGCATGTAAATGGGCCCAATAATTAGGGTCAACCCACTTAGAGAATGATGCGAATGAGCCTAACAAGGGTTAAGGGAAGGTCACAATGAGGACATCTAACCATCGTTGCCCATCAATGCGAACATTTAACCAACATTGCTCCTAAGGAGTGACCCATATAAGGGATTCATACACAACATAATGGGCACACATACATTACCTAGGGCCTCACATACATAGCATTGGGCTTCATATAAGGGCCTCAAATGTATCACAATGGGCCACAC
Source organism: Magnolia sinica (assembly GCF_029962835.1). Lineage (NCBI taxonomy): Eukaryota > Viridiplantae > Streptophyta > Magnoliopsida > Magnoliales > Magnoliaceae > Magnolia > Magnolia sinica. The sequence continues at coordinate 36,063,013 of NC_080582.1, read as the reverse complement.
CCATGGACCTCGAATACATCACAAGGGGCCTCACCCATGGGCCTTGAATACATCATTTTGGGCCTTGCCCATGGGCCTCAGATACATCTCAATGGGCATCGCCCATGGGACTCGGATACATCATAATGGGCCTCATCCCATGGGCCTCTAGCCTATCCCAATGGGCCTCAAGTGGGCTTGGACCACACTAAAATCATTTCAGTAACATGTATATCACTGTACACTATCATTCCATGGGGCACATGGCCCACTAATGATGATCAACACTATCCAAACATTGTTTAGGTACAATAGCACCATCCAAACATTTTCCATATAAATCAGCACCATCTAAACATTGCCCAGCACATCCAAACATTGGACAACACCGTCCAAACATTGTCTAGCATCGTCCAACATAATCTGGATGGTGTGGATGAAATAATACATCATGGTGGTGTCCACATGGTGGCCCACCAGAGATTTGAATTTGCCTCAGTTTAGTCCCAAGCCTTAAAACGGGCTTGCCAAATGGATGAACGGTTTGGATGGAACACATCCACACGTGGGAGTCCACGCTGATGGACGATGTGATACGAACCATACATCATGGTCAGGGCCCACCTGGCCTGCTGACATCTGTAGCTGCCAGCTGCAGGTAATGGCCCACCGCCCATCATACAGACAGTCTGTATACAACAGATGGACGGTGGGGTGAGATCCACATGTTAGGTGGGTCCCATCCAAATGAACGGACGGTGCGAATGAAGTTCACATAGGTGGGTCCCACAAAGCCGGATGATGCCAACGATTGGCTGGTGTGAGGCATATGCCAGCCAATCCGATTTCCCCATGGGTGGGTCCCACGTAGGGCCCACCATCATAACTCATATTATAATATTATAATATATATCTTATTATTATATAATTATTTATTATCATATTAGGATATTATATACATACATACATACATACATACATATATATATATATATATATATATATATATATTTATACATGCCTCCAGCATCTAGCCCATCAACCAGCAAGCTAGATGGTGCTGGATCATGCACATACATCATGGTGGTCCCACGTAGTGGGCCACTACATTTAGATCAAGCTGATATGTATTTTTCTCTTTCATCCGGGCCTGTATGACCATCCGGTCATGTAGGCCCCAAATCAGGATCACTTGTTAGACGACATGGATAAAATACACACATCATAGGTGGGCCATCAATCATAGGGAAAGAGAGAGATCGACGATGACGAAGGGGCCTCGTCACTATGGGCCCCTCTTTGATACAAAGCATACATTAAGTTGGGTCTCACTATATGTGGGCCCTTAAATCATAAAAAACAAAGATGAAAATGTGGGTCTGAGATCACCCACCATCCACTTCTTCTTAGCTCCTTGGAAAGGTAGTCTCATCGGCTTCGATTGCAATGGAAGATGATAAGGAATGAAGGGTTGAGATGGGAGGTGAGAGGGTAGGAAGTGAGCCACACTTGACCCTTTTTTTGAGCTTTAGAATGTATAGACGTTTGGATTTTTTTAATTTTTGGGTTGCTTAAGAAAAAGAGAGATGAGAGATGTGAGAGAGATGAGAAAGATAAGAGATGTGAGTGATGGATGGGAGAGAGAGAGAGATGGGTTATGTAAGAGTTTTGTTGACTTTTGGGGTAGCTTGTATAAGAGGGGTATGGGTTGTGATGGGTTGGGTGATGTGTTGAGTGATGGGTTGAGTGATGTGAGTACTTGACTTATACTTGACTCTTAATGGGATTGGTGGATTTATTGATGTGACATTAGGGTAGAGATTCTCTTCAGTTTTGTAACACGCGACGTTTTCCTTGAACTGAACACGGACACACATCTCCTGGCCTGGGTATCATTTTGGCTCGCGACACATGGCATTGGAACCGCGGTGATAGCGCAATCACTAGTGTACAAGTCTCGGGTTGACAACATGTGACTCAAGGTCACGCGTAAATACTGATTACAGGTCGCGGGTCGCCGAGATTCGACATGGAGGATCACGAGAATCTACGAAATAGTATGGACTATGATACGGGTCTTATAGATTGGGATGGTACTATTGATGACCATAAATTTACCAATGGTGGATGTTTTTATGTTGGGAACTGTTTAGTTTTATGGCATAGTAAGAAACAGAGTTCTATATCACTTTTTACAGCTGATGCTGAATATATTGCAACCGGTAATGCTTGCACCCAGCTTGTGTGGATGAAAAAGATGTTAAGTGATTATGGATTTATACAAAATACTATGGTTTTATATTGCGATAATTCTAGCGCAATTAACATTTCTAAAAATCCAATTTAGCATTCACGAACTAAGTATATTGATGTTAGATATCATTATATTCGTGAATTGGTAAAAGATAAGATTATTTCTATGGATTATATTCAGACTGAAAATTAACCTGCTGATATATTTACAAAACCACTTAACAGAAACAGGTTTGCTAAGTTGAAATTGGATATGGGTATGTGGAATATGATTTAAATTGCATGTGTTTATTTGTACTATATTGCATGTTTTTATTTTATTTTATTTTTATAAATTTTTAAAATTTTAAAATATGAAAATATGTTGAATTTTTAAGGTGCATGGACAGTCAAGTACACACTCAACCAGTCGTGGCTCAACCGGTTGAGTATGTACTCAACCAGTCGACCCACATGGGTTTGGGGGTTTTCATTGCCTATAAGGCATTTTTTTTCATTTACTTCATCTTCCCAACCAGCCCTAACATGACCGGTCGAACCTACCTTCGACTCCTCCATAGTTAGTGCATCTTTTTCGAGTTCCTTGTAGATTTGAGTTCGTTGCACTTATATTTCCTTGTTTTTAAAGTTTATTTAAAGGTTTATGGTGGTTTGTTAGGTTTTCTAGCTAAATATCTGATTTACTTGAAACCCTTCTTTCCTCTCTTGCATTCCTTGTATTCCTTATTTTTCTCATTACAATGGAGAGTAGAAATAAGAAAAAAGGTTCTCATGGTCCTTCTTCTTCTCGTTCTACTCCTATCATGGTGTGTTATCTTTGGTCACCCGAAGAAGAACCTGAGTATGTGCGGGATATTCAATTACGCAACGTGATTGTTAAATAGACAGTTAACTCTAATCATTTGTCACCTTTCGGTATTATTCCACTCATTCAATCTGTATGATGGGATAACATTTTACATTGAGGCGGTTCGGCATACTGTTCCATTGCGCAGGCCATGTTTGCTTGTATTACCGACTTCTCTACTAAGAATCTGACATTTACTATTACAACCAAAGAATGTCCAATTGATGCAGACCATCACATAATTTTTGGATTGATAGATCTTCCAGTTAATGATGACGGTATTCCTATTTCTACTCTTATAGCAAAACTGTCTGAGTCTAAAAAAAGAATTCTCACTAGAGTGTTATGTAATATAAATGCAGAATAGAGTTCTCGGAATACACTTAGTTCCAAATTTATCTTACCCAGATACAGGATTCTCCATCGAATTTTCATTTCTAATGTCTATCCTAGGTCTGGTAATAAGACTGAGCTTACTACTTTCATGGGTCGCATCCTTCACTTTATTGTTACTGGTATCTTTATTTGTCTTCCATCTCTTATCTGTTACATCATTATTCAATTCTGTCTCCATCCGAGTCATAGTGATATTCCCTTTGCCTATCTTATGACTACACTAACCACCCATACTCTTGTGGCTATGCATGTTGGAGAAGCTCCCACTAACCATATTCCATTCAATAATTCGAACATAAATAAGATGAATCTGTGGTTAGCTCCTGGCTAAGCTAATGTGGGTGTTGGTACAGCTGTTGAAGCAACTGAAGAGGAGGATGCTTTGCCTCCAGATGATGTTAATATGGTTGATTTATTTGATGAGATTGAGTCAGACTCTGCGGTTGATCCTGACTTTCAGCCTTCTGACTTTGATGAGCGTTTGTGATCCCTTGAGGAGAAGGTAGAGGGTCTACATGTGTCCCAAGAAACTCAATTTAAATACATTCGTAAATATCTTAAGCGCATTAACAAGGGACTACATCAGATCGATCCTTTTATTCCTACTCCTTCATTTGGATCGGATTAGTTTTTCTTTATTATTCTAGATATGTAGTAATATTTTCTACTCTTGGATTGGTGTTGGAATCATGTTTGTTGGGATATTGCTTAGACACACTATTCCTATTAAGTATGTGGGCATGTTATTGTGCTTTATGTTGATATTTTAATCATCATGATGTTGCTATTCCCTATCTTCTCTTACTTCTTCTCTTCTCTATATCCATCTTTCTTTTGTCTTATTGTGATAAAAGGGGGGAGAAATTGTAGAGATGTGAGATGTGTGATGATTGTGGAATACATGGTATGGAGTGTATATTTTTTTCAGGTTTTGCAAATCACCTCTCCTGGATTGAGGGGGAGTAATGGTATGAGAGGAGATGTAGGAGATGTGTCTATTGATCATTGATGTATGATTCTTTATTATACATGACTGGTGCATGATTCTATATTGTACATGATTGGTGCATGATTCTTTATTGTGCATATTTCTTTATTTGGTTTTGTCACAAATTTGATAAAGGGGGAGATTGCAAATGCTATTGTGAAAATCTAGCACTCGTAGTATTGTTAAATTTTGTTGTGTCAAACCATTTAGTATCTGCATCATGCTTTGAATTGAAGTAATTAGGTTCGTACATTTTTAAAGTTGTCTGTATCAAACTTGCCTACATCTTCAAATTGAAGTGAAGTGTGTTGAAGTTCATGTTTTCAAAATCAAATTCAAGAACTCAAGTTTAAGTTTAAAGTTCAACTACCATACGTTAAAGACTCAAGATCTCAAGTGTAACTCAAGATCAAGTTCAAGAGATCAAACTCAAGCTTGAAGTATCACAAGATTTACAAGCGAATGATGTTTCGTTTGTTCCTACTCACAAACAGGTTTGGATGGCCACCCTAGATTGACCATAGATAGTGTCATATTCATTACATATTCTTTGTAGGTCATTTCATATGTTTATAAGTCTCTTGCTCAACTAGTCTTAGACCTTGTTCAACTAGTCCAAGTACTGGCTCAACTAGTCTAAGAGTTTTCTCGACCAGTCTAAGGTTTGTTGTTAATTTTTAGAATTTTCTATTAGATTCTCAACCAGTTCTGGAGACTGCTCGACCAGTCGAGTGAACAGTGCTTGACCGGTCGTGCAAGCTCGACTCAAAGTCAAGCAACTTTTTTAGGTCCCACTCTACCAGTCGAGTGCATTGCTCGACTAGTCAAGTAGGCCACTAGACCAGTCGAGCAAGCCAATCGACCAGTCGAGTAACAGTGTTATCTTATTGCGATAGAAAATTTGAAATTTTGTTGGACCTTCGACTAGTCAAACCGACCCTTATACTAGTCGAGTGAACAGTATTTTCACCTATAAATAGAGCATAAATTTCAGAGTTTATTCGTTCATTAAAAGCGAAATCAAGACACCACTCTTAGAAATAAGTTTGTGATATTTTAAATCTATATTGTGCTCAATTAATATTCTCTTTAATTAGCTTTTGTTATTTAATTTTGAGATCTTTATTCTAATCTTACCTTGAAAAGGGATTTGAGTTTTCCCTTTTCTTGAGATCAAAATCAAATCAAGCTAGCCCAGGTTGATTTAATTAAAAATCATTTAGAACTAGAACCTTTTCATCTATAAGACTAGACATTGTACATCTTCGTCTACGTCGGATCAGTTTGACTAGGCTTCTTCAAAGGAGAATTTCTAGATAAGTACATTTACATTTTGTATATCTCTTTTTGGTTTTTGAGGTTGTGCCAGAAAAATCTCTATTTGGTTTTGTATGAGGTGATCCAAAAAACTCAGAGTGTGGGGTTTTTGGAATTGTGTAACCCCAATCAAAGACACAATTGTGATGGTTTTAAGGTGAACATTTGAAAACCTTTTTCATAGTGAACACTAATATCCCGAGGGAGTGGATATTAGGAGTGGAGTAGTTGTGTAGCCGTTTTATAACAGTTGGTGTACACACAAGCGAGCCACTATAATTGTTGGTGTTGTGATGGTTGATTGAATGTGCCTATGTGTGTGAATGTTGTAATTTATTTTCAATATTTGTGGTGAACGGTGTAATTTATTTTATGCACTTGTGGGAATGCTGTAATAACTTAGTTTACTTTATTTACTATTTCCTTTGCCTCTTTATTGGTTTGAGTTTTTGATACTTATAAACATTCTAATAAGGTTGTCTTACCATAAGCCTTCGGTTTTTAGTGTTAGGCTGTCCTTAGAACTAAGTTTCTATCAACCTCTCAATACTAGTACATTTGAGGTTGCTATTTACTTGTGCTTCTTTATTATTCATTTGTGTTATTATTCTTTAAATTCCACATTTATTTTTTAATTTGGCATAGTCCTATTCACCCCACCTCTAGGACGTACAGCTCGGCCTTTTCACTTAGGCCCACCATAATGTTTGTGGGAAGCCCAGTGGTCGGCCCTCTTTTGGGTGGCCCACATCCAGTGGGACCCACCATGTGTATGTAGTTTATTCAGGTAGTCCATTGGCCAGACAGCCTAGCAGGACAGCCGCTGGTGGGTTGGCCATCCACCAGCTAGCCCACTTGATGTATATAATTTATATCTACACTGCCCATCTGGTGGGGCCCATCTTGTAGGCCTGCCATGAGGTGTGTGTGTGTTATCCATGCCATCCATCAGTGGACCATCTAACAGGCCCAGCTACTGGTGGACTGGCCGTTCACCACGCAGCCCACTTGTTGTATATATGAGGCCCACTGTAATGCATGCAGCCCACATGTTATATATATGAGGCTCACTATGATGCATGTGGCCCACTTGTTGTATAAATGAGGCCCACTGTGATGCATGCGGCCCACTTGTTGTGTATATGAGGCCCATAATGATGATGTGACCCACTTCTTATATATATGAGGCTCATTAAGATGTGTGAGGCCCATTATATGTGTGAGGTCCATTGTATGAGTGAGGCCCATTGTGATGTGTGAGGCCCATTGTGATGTGCAAGGCCCATTGTAATGTGTGAGGCCCACACTGATGTGTGTGTTATATGCACACTATCTATTCATTTATATGGACTAAGGGCCTCCTTATGCAGGCCCACCATGATGTGTGAGTTATACACCCATTATGGGGCTACCTTATGAGGCCCACCATGTGTAAGTAATGTGCGCACACTGTTCATCCGTTTTCTACATATTTGGAGGGCCGAGGGCCTTGTTGTGTTTTCGATTGCAACCCTAAATGGACCGTACCATAGGACAATGGTGGTTGAATGTCCACCATTATAAACTCCCCTAGGGCTCATTGTTAAGCCCATTTTCACCCTTACCTTATTGGGCTAACCCAAACCATTGGGCCCCATTGATGATGGTACTTTCCACCCTAACTTTTAGTAATTATCCAAACCTTGGAATCCACCTTGTGTATGGATCGGGCCCCATATGAAGACCCAGTTTATTGCACAATATAGGGTGAGAAAGCCCACTTGTTTTATATATTTCACCCTCTCAACTCAACTTGTTGTATAGCCATTAGACTTACCTAGGAGGCCCATTCTTGATCTAAGTATGACACCTAGGCTATCCATTGTTTAGTACATCATCACCCCTTGCTGTAGGTGGAAGAATATGTGGAATCAGGTTTGGCATATCCATTGTTTACTACATCTCACCCCTTGCCGTACATGAAAGAATATGGGGTATCAAGTTTGGTATATCCATTGTGTAGTACATCATCACCCCTTGCCATAGATGAAAGAATATGTAGTATCAGATTTGGTATATCCACTGTTTAGAGCCTATCTGAATGTTTGGGTTAGATCTGTCGTCCCTCTATAGATCCCACCATGTATTTAGGCCGATTAGTATTTATTTCTGATAACCATGCTAGTGTACTTAGTCCAGTAGGACTCACTGAGAACATGCTTAGTATTACATCATGATACATGCTCATACGTATTATTTGTATGCCTGTTGTAAGGAATGATTGATCATAGCATTTGCCATTGGGCTGAGTTATTTAGGGGACTCCTTGTGAGACAGAGCTGCCCCCACATGATCGCGCAGTACATGTAGATTTAATGCATCATTAGATGGTATGACCCATGCATCTCACATTTTGTGTGACATGATCACTTGGCGCCCTAGCGATATTAGGACTGTGGCCTCCACAAGCACATCATGGATGGTCAGATTTCATACCGAAAATTTTTAGTTCTAGCACTGTGGGCACTAAGGATGTTCTTGTGTGAAAGTCACATAATCCTTTTAGTACCAAGATATGCTCCAATGTCTAGACCGAGTGGATACATGAGCGCACGAGTGCCGAATACTAGTAGGTTGCGTCTCCCACTATGGCGTGGTCGGTTGTGAAGGGGGGTGTGGCCTTATCCTCCCGAGTGAGGGGGTTGTAAGCTAGGCTGAGTCTGATTAGCTCATAAATGGGTCTACTATCAATGAGTCGGGTAGGTATTAGTAGACTACTGGCCAGGCAGGTAGTGCTGTCTTTTCCACTTGCTAGTTGTGCCGCTAAGGAGGCGGCAGTTAGTGTAGCATGTATTAGACCTCTATGATATTTCAGAGATGAACTGTATTGACATGTGGACTTGATGGGGAATGAAATGCTTGCGTTGCATCACACATATGACATTTGGCCAAAAATGTTAGCATGGTTGATAGCATTCATGGACTTGCCAGTATTTTTGCTTACTCTGATTTTGTATGCTTGGTACATACGTTACACACACATGCACACACCCTCTAAGCTTTGTTATAAGTTTCATCATACTTATATATTTTTCTTTCACATTGTACTCAAATGGTTTATTATAGTTGATATGTGGTGATGTTATTTTGTGACTTCGTTATGCTTGTAGTTATGCTCCTTTACAAAAATAAATCGTATTGAAAATCCTCCTTGTAAGATCCCAGGATCGGAATCTGGCACATGGGTGCTAAGAGCCGAGAATGGGTTAATACGAAGGCTATCAGCGCTAGATTCGGTGATTGAGAATTCTATGAGCCCGGTTTCTGAGTTTGTGGCATGAGAGAAGTTGGTATCACAACATACCTTAGGAATACCTGAAGATAAAATCACATATCTGCTATGAACTGAAAATGATTAAGTCCCTTGTTCCTTCCTATACGACATGGTGCCTAAGAGAGCACGCCGAGCAACTCCCGTTCACATGTCCGAGACCAGCACAACCCCGACCATATCAGTGATTGCAGTTCAGATGTAACAAATGCTACAGGCGATGACTGCCATTCTTCAGAGGCAGGATAGGCGACCCACTATTACACTGTCCCATACTAAGTAGGAGGACGTGAGCTCCCTTTTATGTGACTTTACATAGCTTGATCCCCCTCATTTCGAGGGAGAGCCCGACCCGACGATTGCGGAGCGATGGAGATTGGAGGTCGAGAAGATCTTTGATACTATGAGGTACATGACCCAGTATTGAGTTCCGTTTGCTGTGTTTCTTCTTCAAGGTGAGGCCGAGCACTAGTGGGCATCGCTCTCCCAAGTGGCATGAGCTGATTTCGAGTGGACTTGGGAGGATTTTGTTGACCAGTTTGACCGGAAGTTCTTCCTTGACCATGTTTGTCAGCAGCACGCGCTTGAGTTCAAGACTCTTGTGTAGGGGGACATGTTGGTGTCTGAGTATGAGGCCATTTTCATCGCACTATTGAGATTCACAACTTATCTTGTTGATGATGAGGGACAAAAGGCCCACAATTTTGAGAACGGCTTACGTTTTGGCCCATCAGATTTTCGAGTACCAGAAGCACCTCCAGCACCACCACCGGGATAGTTCACAGGCACTTGCTTTGGATGCGGTGTAACAGGACATTGTAGGCATGAGTGTCCCCATTCGCAATAGCAGCGACAACAATACCTGCCACTGAGGCCACTACAACAGTAGCGACAGTAGCCACAACAGCTAGCAAGACCTCCCGTGTAGCAGGAGGCAGCAGTTTAAGCCACTACAGCAACAGCAATAGTGGCGGCGACCGCAGAGGGGACATGCACCTTCCCAACAGGCTTTGAGTAGATTTTAAGTAGCCCAACAAGACTCTCAGTCATCAGGAGGGGTCGTCGAGGGTACACTCCTAGTTTCGTCATGCATAGCTTATGTATTGTTTGATTCTGGTGCATCACATTCCTTTATGGCCTAGAATTTTTGTCGATCGACCTTTTTGCCATTAGAGTCTACTTGTGAGGGTTTGTCGGTGTCGACACCCTTGGGGAAGACCACAGTTTTAGGCTAGTTTTGCTCGTCTTTCCCTGTTCTAGTAGGGGAGACCTTTATGCCTGCTGATCTGTTTATTCTGCTGATGTCTGAATTCGATATCATCTTGGGCATGAATTGGCTCACTGAGTATCACGCCATATTAGACTGCTCTGCGAGGACAGTCACATTTTGTATACTCAGCATGCCATAGTTCCAATTTGTAACTGAGCCCAGAGAGAGCAGCTTTCTTACCTCATGTCATGTGCTGTAGAGGAGCCAATCGCCTTGTGTATCGACTAGCTACCGGTCATTTGTGGTTTTCTCGATGTGTTTTAAGAGATTTCGGGGTTACCACCTTACTGGCACACTGAGTTTCAGATTGATCTCATGCCCGGTACTGCACTTATTTCAAAGGCCCCATATCATATGGCACCGTTGGAGTTGTGGAAACTGCAAAAGTAGTTGGACGAGTTGCACGAGTTAGGCTTTATCCGTCCCAGTAGTTCACCATGGGGAGCGCCGGTACTCTTTATGAAGAAGAAGGATGGCTAGATGAGGCTTTGCGTGGATTACTGCGATCTCAATAAGGTCACGATTAAGAACAAGTACTCGCTTCCAAGGATTGATGATTTGTCCGATTAGTTGTAAGAGGCATAATTTTTTTCAAAGATAGACTTGCGGTTCGATTATCATCAAGTTCGTGTCTGAGAGGAGGATATCCCGAAGACAGCATTCAGGACGCGTTATGATCATTTTGAGTTTGAGGTCATGTCCTTCGGACTGACTAATGTGCCCAAAGTGTTTATGCAGTTGATGAACGAGGTCTTTCATTCGTACCTTGATCAGTTTATTGAGTACTCATCAACGACATCCTAATATATTCGCAAACCCATGAGGAGCATGAACGACATTTGAAGATTACCCTGTAGACCCTTTGTGCACATCAACTTTATACGAAGTTGGAGAAGTGCGAGTTCTTGTAAGAGGAGGTGAAGTTCCTTAGTTACATGGTGACGGGGTAGGGCATCATAGTGGAACCATTGAAGATTGAAGCCATGTGTCAGTGGGGCCAACCCATGAATGCGTCCAAGATCCATAGTTTCCTTAGTTTAGTAGGCTACCAACGACGTTTTGTTAAGGGATTCTCCCGTATTACAGCCCCATTGACCAAATTGACCCGGAAGGGCGCTAAGATCGTTTGGAGCAACACATATGAGTGAGAATTCACAGAGCTGAAGGACTGTCTCATGTTTACACCAGTCCTCACTCTTCCCTTTGGGAGTGAAGGATTCGTGGTTTTTACTAATGCATCACATATTGGCTTGAGTGTTGTCCTGATGCAGCGTGGGAAGCCTGTGACCTTTACATCTCGCCAGCTTAAAGTCCATGAGCAGAACTACTCCACGCATAATCTAGAGTTGGCTGCATTTGTCTTCGCACTAAATGTGTGGATGCATTATCTTTATAGGGTTAGGTTCAAGCTCTTCTCTGACCATAAGAGCTTGAAGTATCTCTTCTCGCAGTCAGAGTTGAACTTGGGGTAAAGGCATTGGATAGAGCTCCTAAAGGACTAAATTTTGATATTTAATACCACCCTAGTAAGGCGAACATGGTGGTGGATGCCTTTAGCCATCAGCCACGGGGCCTGGTGGCGCATATGATGGTCCAGGAGTGGAGGATGCTTGAGGATGTAGCTAAGTATGACTTCGAGTTTAGTCTATAGTCTGCCATCATTCAGTTATCGAGCTTATCAATTCAACCCTCTCTTGTCGCAACGGTAATTGAGGCTCAGCAGACAGATCGGTCGTTGTAAGATTACCGAGTAAAAGCCGCATCTAAAGAACAGTCGGATTGGAAAGTTAGGTCCAATGGTGGACTTCGTTTCATAGGCCAATTGTGTCCCAGACGTTCTAGAGTTGTGTAGAGATCTGATGACCGAGGCACATCGATCGAGGTTTACTATCCACCTCAGCTCCATGAAGATGTATCATGACATGAGGATGCAGTATTTTTGGGCGGGGATGAAGCATCAGATTTTCAGTTTTGTGGCCGAGTGTGACATGTGACAGCATGTTAAGGCGATCACTAAAGACCCCTAGGTCTCTTGCATCCATTGAGCGTCCCGTTATGGAAGTGGGGTTTGCTGAGGACTTAGCGTGGTCATGAAATCATCTAGGTTGTCATCAATTGTCTGATGAAGTCGGTGCACTTTCTTGCAATTCGTACGAGTTTGCCTTAGGACTATCTTTGCTAGATTATTCGTTGATGAGATTGCATGGTGTTCCATTTTCGATCATCTTTGACCGAGATCCGAGATTCACATCTTAGTTTTGGAAGAGCTTTTAGAAGGCAATGGGGTCCACCTTACAACTCAGTGCTACATATCATCCTCAGACCGATGAGTAGACCAAGAGGGTCAACCAAATCCTTAAGGATATGTTTCGAGCTAGCGTGATCGATTTCTCAGGTAAATGGGATGAGCACCTACGTTTGGCTGAGTTTACATATAACAACAACTACCAGGCGACTGTTGGTATGGTTCCTTTTGAGGTATTGTGTGGCAGGCCGTGCAGATCTTTGAGTTATTGGACCAAGGTTGGAGAGCATTGTCTCCCAGGTCCCTAGCTTGTGTAGAGGACATCAGAGGCCATTGATATCATTAGGCAGAGGATATGCACAGCTCAAAGCCAGCAAAAGAGTTTTGTTGATCATTGGCATTATCCCTTAGAGTTTACCGTTGGGGACCATGTGTATCTCAAGGTCTCACCCATGAAAGGTGTGGTTCATTTTAGAGCAAAGGGTAAGCTTGCCCTAAGATTCATTGAACCTTTCGAGATCACTAGGCACGTTGGCGTCGTGGCCTATTGGCTTGCCTTGCCACCTCAGTTGTCTAGCATCCATAACATTTTCTACATTTCTGTATTGCAGAAGTGTGGGTCACACATCGTTCCCATGAAAGATTGGCAACCTTTAGAGGTTCATGAAGACGCTTCTTACATTAAGCAACCAGTTCGTATCCTTGATTGAAAGGAGCAGGTCCTCCGGACCAAGGTTATTCCCTTGGTGAAGGTTCATGGGGTCATCATAGTGTAGATGTGGCATCTTGTAAGCAAGAGATTGAGATTCGTGAGTATTATCCCCATCTCTTTGATGTTTGATTGTATTTTGTATTGTATCTCTAATTATATATGATGCTATGATTTCTCTTCTCTTTCGTTATGAGCTCTATTTAGTTGCGTGATAGTGTAAATTTTGAGGATAAAATTTCTATTAGGAGGGGAAAGCTGTAAGGCCCGTATCCTGATATCATACCTTTCCACCAATATCTGCAATCTTCTCTGTTGAATTCCAGTGACTCGCGACCTGTAAACAATGATTACGTGCGACCTTAAGTTGCATCTCGAAGACCTAAGTTGACTCAACCCGAAACTTATACCCTCGTGACCGCACCATTGCCGTGGTTCCAATGCCACTTCTTACACACAAATGTGATACCAAGGCGAGGAGTAGTAGCCCCGTGTATATTTCAAAGAAACACCGCAGGTTGTGAATCCTATGAGAGAAATCTCTACCTTTCCTATCACATCAACTAGTCAAGTACAACCCATGACTAGTCCATGCTTTTCTTCCCACTAAGACAAACAACCCATTCCCAAAGTCAACTTCATGTCACTCCTCTTACACCACCACACCTTCCACCCCATCCTTTCTTATACACCCATCCCTCTCTCCTTACATCTCCCATATTTTACTCATTTCATTCTCTACCATTCCCTAGTAACCAAGAGAAGAAAAAAAATCTTAAGAAGAGAAAAAGAGGATAAGTACTAGACCCATTTTCCTACCCTAAATCTCACTATCCAACCATCCAAACTTCATCATCTACCATTGAAAAGAGAGCGTAGGAGCTAAGGATTTCAAGGAGCCTAGAAGAAGAACTATAGGCGGGTGTTCATAGGACTAGATCTTGAATTTTTTATGATGGCTAAGTGAGGCCTACCGGTTAATGATATGGATCTTATTTAGGGCACAAGGTGTGGCCGATGGCCGCTATGATTCATATATGTAAATCCATGATGGGGTCATTCTCCTTGGACCCCACCATGATGTTTATTTGATAATCAACATGTAAAGGTCGTCCAGACCTTGAGTTTGTGGTGGGGATGGTATCCCCACCTTAATTTATTTATTTGAGGGCCTATATGTTTTGGGACCCATCTTGATGTATGTAATATAACTCAAGGGAGCTCATAGTGGTGGAGCTCCCTTCCACCACACATCCCTCTCCCTTTATCTCTCTCTTTACCTATTAATGGCCCACCATCATGATGCATGAATTTTATCCACACTGTCCATTCAGTGGACCAATCCGGTGTCCACAATGGGCCCACCTTACTGCCCAGTTTGTGGTCTGCATGACCGGTTGGTCACACAGGCCCAAATGAAGGGAAATCACAAATATTAGCTTGATTGGGGAGTGGGGTGGCCCACTCACGTGGACCCCACCTTGACATATGTATTGTATCCACACCGTCCCATTTATGGGGCCCACCTTGTTGACTGTCCAGCAGCCTCCTTGGCTGTCTATTTTAGACAGGCCTATATGAAGGGAAAACACCAATGTTAGCTTGATCATGTGGCTAGTGGGTCACACGTGGACCAACCCTGATGTATGTGTTATATACACACTGTCCAGCAGGTGGGACGGTGGGACCCACCTTGATGTATGCATTTCGTCCAGCACTGTCCAGCAGTAAGGGCTGCCAACTGATAAGGGTCGAATATTGCATATCAGACCCCGATTATTGCCTGATTTTACCTACATGATAGTGCTTAATGGAATATTTTAATCGTGTTTTTGTTGCAGGGTGTAATTAGGAGCGTTGACTGAAGAAGAGTACTAAAAGTGTGGATTTGATGCTCCCAAGCCACTGAAGTAAGGGACGGATCCTAGGGGACCAAGATCAATGGATTTACACGCCAGGGATCCGAGGAAATCAAGCCGTTCACGTTAAAAAGGCCCGAAATTAGTCTAGAATGCAAGATCACATGGTTCCTGCCATCCGATTGGCTCGAAAATTCATACATGGCCTGGGGGATATAAATAAACTATACATATTAAATTTCAACCATTTAATATCTTAGGAAGTTGTCCAACAGACAGATCAGCCCATTAATCTCCAATTTGGGGCCCACCTAGTCTCTGGATATGCCTCAAATTTGGTCTCAATGCCTTAAATAGGGAGACTAATTAAATGAATGGATTGGATTTTGCAAAAACATCACAATAGGCCCCGTATGTACATGTGTGTATGTAATGTACACACGTGCCCGCCGCGCGCCGAACCGAGTAAAGGGGGTCAGCAGGCGCTAACCCGCGTCTGCTTCTCAAAATGGCAACTGCCGTTTATGGTGTTGCGTAACGGACGGACGACATCTGTTTTACGGATGCCAGTGGGCCCCACAAATTGCCTGTACGGATGATCTAAGCCATCCATCGTGTATAGGGCCTCGAAGACATCAAACCCATACTAGCTGTTTGTACCCATGCAAGCACACGTGCGCGATACAGAGGCCATAAGTGGACTGCCCTGCAACGTTCAAATTGATTTTAACATGATTTCTTCTCTGGTCTGAGTCAATGGACATTCAAAACCATCCATTTCTAACCGAAATTTCGAGGGCAATCTAATGGACATGGTGGATTTCCTCGAAAACACCTCTGTGGAGCCTACCGATCACGTCAGCGAAGGACATGCATAGGCTTACGCACGTCCGTGAAATCCAGAGTTCCAGGCGGTTGTGGCCCACCATATTTAATCATATGGAAGATCTGAACCGTCCATCATGTATATCACTCAAAAACGTCCTAAGAGACGGTGTTTCTTTAGAGATTGAACGAGGAAAGTGGCAAGTTTGAAGGTATCGAAGTTTGCTACGAAAAAGCTTTTGCTGCGCGTGTGTAGCTGTTGCGACAGCTTCTTCACCACCCCTAATAGCTATAAAAACATCCTAGGAGAGCTGGAGAAGGGGAGAAAAGGACGGCCAGAGCTTAAGGAAAGGAGAGCTTGGAAAAGAAAGAGGAGGAGAGAGAAGAAAGAGAAGAAAGAGAAGGGAAATATTTTCTTTTCATAAATTCTATTTCTCTTTCTTTTTAATTGATTTTATGGATTGCTAATTTCTTGTCTAGGGCTGAGATGAAGCCCCTAATTTGAATGACTCTTGTTTATTTTTGAATTCATCTTGATTTGATTGATTTGTTTCTTTCTCTAGTGTGCTTAACTGAAATTTTCGTACTTCTCCATTCTATGAGCTTAACCAAAGTCTAGATGTGGATGTTGTTTAGATTCTTATTCTGGGTGCTTGTGTCTGACCATGAACAAGTTTCCTATAGAGGAAGAAATAGGAGTCTACATCTCTTCATGCCTGACCATGGATGGAAAGATGTGATCCTTATGCTTTAAGGGATTATACATTCTATGTGCCCGACCAAGGACATAGAGTGTGCTTTATTTATTTTTATATCAATCTGAATTAGGGTGAATCAACAGGTAAAACAAGGGTCACGATAATTAGGGTGGATTTGAAAGTCCTAGTCTTCTCTTTAATTGAATTTTCCTTATTGCTCTCGGTTATTTCCCATAGATTTGTGATAATTTACTTAATAGTTTACTAAACCATTTGTTGGATTAGTTAAGAAGAGTCGTAAATTTTGAATTGTGACAACCAGTCCTTGTGGGAATGATCTCGTAATACGTACCGTATCTACATCTGATTCATATACTTGCGAGTTTAAAATCATTTAAATTAGATTGGTTTAAAAAAAACATCACCGACCGCCTAGTTGGGTCAGGCCCACGCTGCTGGATTGTAGGGGCTGGTAGCCACCATTGAAACCTCCTTAAGCCCACCATGATGTTTGTAGGAGGCCCATTGGCTGGCCCACTTCTGGGTGGCCCACATCCACTGGGACCCACCATGTGTATGTGGTTTATTCGGGCCATCCATTGGCCAGACAACCCAGAAGGACAGCTGTTAGTGGGTTGGCCATCCACCAGCTGGCCCACCTGATGTATGTATTTTATATCTATGTTTCCCATTTGGTGGGGTCCATCTTGTAGTCCTGTCATGAGAGGTGTGTGTGTTATCCAGGCCATCCATCAGTGGATCATCCAACAGGCCCAGCCACTGGTGGGTTGGCCATTCACCATGCGGCCCACTTGTTGTATATATGAGGCTCACTTTGATGCATGCGGCCCACTTGTTGTATATATAAGGCCCACTGTGATGCATGCAGTTGACTTGTTGTATATATGAGGCCCATTGTGATGCATGTGGCTCACTTGTATATATGAGGCCCACTATGATGCATGTCGCCCACTATGATGTGATAAGACCCATTGTGCAGTGTGACGTCTACTGTATGTGTGAGGTTAATTGTATGCATGAGGCCCATTATGATATGATGAGCCCCATTGGGATGTGTGAGGCCCATTGGATGTGTAAGGCCCATTGTGACATGTGAGGCCCACCATGATGTGTGTGTTATATGTACATTATCTATTCATTTATACATACCATGGGCTACCTTATGTAGGCCCACCTTGATGTATGAGTTATACGCCCATTATGGGACTGCCTTATGAGGCCTACCATGTGTAAGTAATGTGCACACGCTGTCCATCCATTTTCTAGATATTTGGAGGGTTGAGGGCCCCGTTGTACTGGTGATTCCAACCCCAAATGGACTGCAACATAGGACAATGGTGGTTAAATGCCCACCATTGTAAACTCCCTTAGGACCTATTATTAAGCCCATTTCTAACCCAAACCGTTGGGCCCCCACTTATGTTAGTGATACCCATTAGGCTAACCCAAACCATTGGGCCTGCACTTATGTTAGTGGTACCCATTGTGCTAACCTAAACCGTTGGGCTCCCATTGATGATGGTGCTTTCCACCATGACTTGTAGTAATTATCCAAACCTTGGAATCCACCTTGTATACGGATCGAGCCCCATAGGAAGACCCAGTTTATTGCATAATATAGGGTGAGGAAGCCTACTTGTTGCATATAGTTCACCCTCTCAATTCATCTTGTTGTATAGCCATTACACTCACCCAGGAGGCCCATTCTTGATGTAAGTATGACGCCTAAGCTATCCATTATTTAGTACATCCTCACTCCTTATCGTAGGTCGAAGAATATGTGGGATCAGGTTTAACATATCTATTGTTTAGTACATCATTACCCCTTGCCGTAGATGGACAAATATGTGGTATTAGGGTCGGTATATCCATTGTTTAGTACATCAACACCCCTTGTCGTGGATGGAAGAATTTGTAGCAACAGATTTGCTATATCCACTGTTTAAAGTCTATTTGGATGTTTAGGTTAAATCCGATGTCCCTCTATGGATCCCACCATGTATTTAGGCTGATTATTGTTTATATCTGATAACCATGTGAACAAGAAACAAAAGCATTCGATTTGGGAGATTATCTTATTCAAATATAACAAAGAAAGAGTATATCAAGAACAATCATTATATTATTAATACTAAGTTCATTTTCATCCTCAAGTATCCCCTGATTCTAAGATAAATTATCTAGAATACAAAAAATTGACAAAGTCCAAATATCCAAGCCGGCTGTCAGATTCGGTAGCACTTCGACTTGGGATTTGATCATCTCTTTAAGAGGAATATCATGTGGATCTGATCAGCTGATTTATCTTCTTAAAGCTTGAACAGAAGAGGAACTGGAGCCTGATCATTTTGAAGCATGCCGGCTTCTTTATCATTATAGACTACAGAGCAGTCCGTGCAACCAACATGATTTATGTAGGTCCACATAAACCAAGGGCTTCTCTGCATTCCTACCTTCTATCTTCTCTACTTCTCTGCTCTTCTTCCAAAATCTTCGATCCTCCAAATGAGGGGGGGAGAGGGTATTTATAGCCTTCACAAGTGTAAAACCTTGATCTCAGTGCCAAAGGCCCACCTTTCATTGCTTCTGATCTTTTATGGACAATAAATCCAAAAACCAATTGTGCGACCCCATACAATCGATATGCTTTACGCGGACCCGCCCAAACCCTCCTAAGAACACTTGTTCTTCTTCATTTTCTAATACCTTCCCCTTTTTACTTTTTCAATCCTCTTCTCTTCAATTCTTTCTTCTCATTTTTATGCCTCAACAGTTGCCCCTTGATCCTTTCTTTGTTTCTTCAAAAATCAAAGAATCAAGATCAATTTTACACTGAAGAAACGTTTACGCAGACTCGTGCAACTGACGGTCGTGTACTTACTTAACCTCATACACTATAAATACCCCAGACTTCATTCACTCTACACTTGCTTTAGACTGCACTGAACCTCCGTCTCTTCACCAAATCCCCGTGCAACTACTTTCAGTTGCACTAACCTGCGCAACAGACCTTCTGTTCGCGCAAGGCTTTTGGCCATTGCGTTGCTCCAGCAATTGATTTGATTGCGCGAGTCCATGTAACCAGGACTTAGAAAAATTTTCCAACTTCTGATCCTTTCTTCAAACTTAAAAAATTCTTAACCCTTCTTCACCATAGCTTGTATTAAGCGAACCTTTCTTACTGTAGACCCACTGACTGAGCAACCCTCTCACCAAGATTTGCCAGACCCGTCTTCTTTTTGTCCTTCTCCTTCCTCAGATCAACCACAACCAAAGCGCACAAAAACTACCACCCACCATCCTTCTTACTTTAAGGAGTCTGTGCTCCCAACCTTCGATTTTACTGACCGTATTTCCTCATTACCCTCTCCCATTCATCGAGCAATCTCAATGGGAGACATAGAACAACCTCCAAAGCACGGTCGTGAGTATGATTGGGACAAATGGCTAAAATCAACCACTCACATTCATACTGACAGCCAAAGACCTCCCACTCGAGAGGATACACCTCCTGCCTCTTGATCAAAGAAAACTCACAGCAACATGGCCAAAGGGTTTGAGGATAACAAGAAGAAGCTCTAGAACTCATGGGAAATGGTCTGAGTAATTGAAGGTATCATGAAGTTTGATAACCCACACTCAGAAGGTATGACCGTAATTCCTCTCAGCCTCCATCGCCATCAATCAATGCTCGACTATGAGCCAAGAGACCACATGGAAGGAGAGAAACTGATGTACACCTCTTCTTGGTCGTCGAGAGAGCTACACATTCTTAAGGGGATTTTCCTAGTGCATAAGCCATGGCAACGCATTAGCGAAGTCTACCCCATTATTTTCCTCACCCCTTCTCACAATCCTCACAACCTATTCCCCACATATTTCTACGAAATGATCCAGTAACACTTCTGAGATTGTGAGTAGCTTTGGGGACCCAAAGAATTCCAAACGAGGGGTCTCCTTACTTCACGACATTATAATTCAGACTGGGCAGAAGTAATCTTGTAAAAACACGTAGGTATGCTTGCTAAGATATGCTTGTACAATGCCCTAGAAGTTACCTCCCAGTACTTCTACAAAGAGCCAATTGTGATAAAAGGCTTTCTCAATTACTGGTCTCCCACCACCAACTCCTTTCATTTGCCAGTAGGTGAGATGAACATCACACTCTGAGACCTCCATTGAATAGCGGGCTTCCATTGACAGGGAAGTTTTATGATGAATTCGTCCCATCTAATAAGGAATTGGCCTTTCTTTCTTCTCCCGTCCGCAAGCCTTCCATCTCTGAAACCACTATCGAACTCTTCAGGGAAATGTCAAAATTTCCAAATATTCACAAGTTTTCTCCTCTACAATGGCTTACTCATTTTCTAGGGCCCTCAGGCATTTTTAAGTCCAGGAATCAACTCTTTTTCTTTAATTATACATTTCCTCACACTCACCTTTTACTTTTCCCTATAGATTTTGTGATTGTAATTCTCAAGAGCTAACAAAGCTTCGTGATAATATAAAGGAGAGAGCAGAATACATCTTATATGGGGAGCTCGCGGCCTTCTTAGACTATTAGCTATGCATTGTAGTACTTCCAACCTCAAAATGGGCAGATGATATTCGCCCCATAGTCTTTGCCATCGCTAGCACTTTGGTAGAAGGTCACAAGTATTCACTTACACCTCGAGTGTTATGCTCTATTTATAGAGCCATTGAGGAAGTAGCTACTTATGTCAAGAATCCTACTATTGGAGTTTCCTCAGTGCACACCCCATGGCATTATGTAACTGGCTGGATGGGAGTCTATTTTCCTTGGACTTTTAAAGCATCGAAGAAGGCATATGTTCATCCTTCGCACCTTCCACTTTGGTTTTTTCAACAAAGGGCTATGGCAAAAAGATCATATAACTAGGTAGCCAACAAGATTCGGGATACTGATCAAGTTGATTTCTTTTAATTCTACCTTTATCACTACACCGAAGATACTGACATGGTGGACAAGGCAACACTCACTATAGGATAAAGGGCATTCTTCCTCTCTATACGCTCTTGCAGCCTGCCACTGTGGGAAGGAACGGAGTTTTGTAGAGAACCATACTATCCTAGTCGCTTTGCTAGTCAGTTCGGTTATGATCAGGCTATTCCAGAAGACCGCGGATTAGTCACCAGAAGAATGTGTTGTTATGGCACTGGTCCTTACAATTGGGGCATGGTATGGAAACAAGTACTAGGCGGTCGTGTTGATTCTTCCTTCATAATTCTTAGTTGTAATTATATAGTTCATGTCCCTTACAGCTAGATGCGATGGTGGGATTATCAATTATACTTGGTCAATAATCGTTTGCCAGTAGATAAACCCATCTGGCTTCCCTCGCCCAAGCTAAGAGGTAGGAGACATGAAGATGGGATTGGCTATATATCAAAGAAGAGTCGTGCACCTTTTCACGGCCAGATTTGCAGAAGAATATCTTTAGAAGATCCAGTTGGTGAAAAGAAGGCCATCAATACTTTGGAAGGCTGGATTGCTCATGAAGTCTTGACAGAATTCGAACAAGTCCCTCGTGACTTCGTTGGTTGGGTTACAGATGATACTGAAGGAACATCTTCTCCTATTCCGGCAAACACTACTGCAACTCAAGACAAACCAACCCCTCCTTCACAACCTACCCCTCCTGGCTCATCATCTCCCATAACTAGGTCCCGAATGCGCTTGTAAGCATCGTCGTCCATTCCTCAAGAAGGAAGTAAACTAACCTCTACATCCCCTTTAATCCCAACTAATAGAGAATCTCAACCAGAAGGTAGTCGAGCTCCTCCTTCTAAAGGGAAACAAGTCATGATTGAAGAAGTCAATGAAGAAGACTTGGGGGATGAAAGTTCAGCTTCTTCATCAGAGGGTACCACTTCTGCCAAATACGAAGATAATGAAGACGATGAAAATGATGAAAATGATGATGATGATTTTGAACAAGGAGAAGTTGACATAGATGGTGAGGAGGATGTTATTGTAGAAGGTACTAACAAAGAGCATCCTCCACCAAATTCTGAGACTCTTCCTGATGTCAATATTCCTGCAAAATCTCCTGCAATAATAGAGGAGGAAGAAGATGAGCCTTTGGATTATGGAGAGTATGGGTATTCACCAATTAAGGAATCTTTAATTCCATGTATATTTATATGTGCATTTTGTAATAGTTATCTCATTATTATTGTTATATTTTTATTTTGGGTGTTAATGCCAGGATGGGTGATACTCCTCCTACGGATCCTTCTCCTACTGCACCAGTGATTTCACTGAGGGCTCCTCTAGTTCCTTTGGTGGCACCAAAAGTGGTGGCTTGTGAAATTATTTTCCCAGTAGAGACCACTGATCTGCCAACTCTAACAACCAGAGATTCAAGCACGGAGGCTAGAGCGCCTTCTTTTGCCGATATGTTAGGAGTTGGTCTTTATACGGTTTAAGAAGTTTCACCCCCTGTTAGTCGTGCTTCTGCAGTAGGTATATATATATATCGATTACTTTATTGAGATTTCCACATCTTCTAGCCATGTTATCACTATTCTGAGTTCTTTTCTTCTTTATATTACAGGAACTCCTTGTAGTGGTCAAGCTCCGAATCTGTAGCCACTGCATCTAAACTATTGTCCTTTGCGAAGATTCCACACATAAGATTTTTTTAATGAAGAATTCCATGTTAGCAATAATTCATATTTTCAAGGATCCTAAACAATGGTCGGACATGGATGTTGCTATCAAAATCCTAGAAAGCACTGCAAGGATGACAAAGATCAACATTTCCTCCCTTCGTGACTCTCTTTTTAGATTTCGAGATTCAATAATTTCTTTAGCATCAATAGAAAATGTCACCATTGCACCTAAAATTTTGGAATACAGAAAGAGGCTAACTCTTTCTAAGGAAAAGGCTTCCCTCATCACTTCTACTATTTTCAAATTTAATCAAGAATAATTAACTCTTTGAGAATAGCTGAAGGCTTATGCTGATGATAGAGCGGTTATTCAAGACCGCATTGCTACCCTAAAGGAGGAATTTTCATAGATGGAGTTGAAAGATCACGTGAAGGAATCAACTATGAAGGAAATCGAAGAAAAGATACGAGTCAGTATACAATCACCTGATGCTGAGAGATCTGAACTACTCAGAAGTGAAGAGATGATGGCGTCCTTAGAAAAAAAAGATGGCTGGAATTCCTGATCAGGTAAAGATCATCCTTGAAGAAAAGTCAAAACATGCCCTAGCCCAAATGCAGTTAAAGGAAGATTTATAAAAGTACATGAAAATATTAGGAATTACAGAAGAGTTTTGAACATGTAATTTCATTTGCTTATTGTTTTTTTAACATGTAATTTCTTTTGACTTTCAGCATATATTAATAAAGACATGATGATATTTTCAGATTTTTGTTCTTTCATAAATTTTTGCATCATAGATCATTTCAAGCATATTTATCTATACAATAATCTTGACATGATATTTAATGAAGAATTGAGATAAAAACATTAACATACTATGATTGTCAGTATGGGATTTCCTATATGAAATTTTCTTAGGGTCGATACTAGATTTCAATTTAGTTAGATGATCACACACAGTTTAAGCTCTTCAGTAGTGGAGCTAGTAGTTTTTTAGACTCCTGAGTAGTGGAGTTGGGTCTCACATGATAGTCTTTGTAACTCTCATGAGTTCACTGAACTTCTCACAGCTTGGTGAGTTTACAAACTGTGATCCATTAGAGAGGCCCAGTGAAGCTACCAGGGCCGTGAACTCGGTTGGATTTACGCTTAGGGCTGGCCGATGTAACTCTCTAAAGTTCACGAGGTATACTAGGTGACCCTTAGGGTACCAAATTTAGGGCCGCCAGTCCATCAATGAGTAGGTTTAGGCCCTTCATCATGAGTTACTACTGAAATCAAGCCAAGAATCTGGGGGGTCTTATGCATGGTTGGCCTATCTATGGACAATGGCTATAGAGCGCACACTGCAGCCCACATTTTCTTCGTCTGTAAGGTCGAACCCATTCATAGGAGGACACTTTTATCTATTCCCCATGACACTGTTGGAAAGCTATACGGATGGCATGGGTGTTACGCGTGATTAGCTGTTGACGACTTTTTGGCCCTTTAGGGCTTTCAGTCACTAGCTTCATTCGTTGCCCGCATGGGTATGCAAACGATGGCTTTCATGGGCTTTTTTGGGCCATTGGCTTCTCACCGCTGCCTGAATGGTGATGAAGATAGGCTTTATGCATAGTTAGCCATATAGGCTTGGCTAAGCTGCCTTAAACAATGATAAGTTGTCATCGTTGTCGTAATAATAATAGGTGTTTTGATTAATATATCACTATTGCTGATAATGTTGACGATATTCATGCTATGATCATAATGATAATATATCGACCTGGTGATGATACTAATTTCGACGAATTTCAACGAATGATGGTTACTTTCTTTTTAATAAACCACTGATATGTAATCTTTGATGATATATTTGAAATTTCTCGTTTATTCGATCATCTGACAAAGAAATATATAAACATGACTTCACTTGTCTTTGCCCCCTTTTGATATAGAAGCATTATGGCAATAATCTTCTAGATCAAAATCTAAATTGTCTTAGGGATGATATTTCTTGATGAAGCACGCATTGACTGGTATGTTAATAGCCCATCCATCTTGATCAACCACTCTGTATGCCCCATTTGAATATACTTCACTTATGATGTACGACCCATACCATTTAGGCTCAAACTTGCCCCCTGTTCTGCGGGTCACCACTATTGGTCTTTTCAACATTAGCATCATATAACTGTAAGTGCTGTTGGGCTGCGAGACGCTTCTCATCGTGCAAGTCTAGTTCTTGCAGCCTTATCTTTGCATTTTCATCATCTATAATTGACTGATGCACTACTACCCTAAGCGATGCGACTTGTGTTTTGATCGGAACAACCGCCTCTACACCATAAACTAGTGAATTTGGTGTTGTATTTGTTGCCATTCAGTGAGTAGTCCTATACGCCCATAATGCCTCTTGCAATCTTTCGTCCCAGTCACGTTTATTTCCAGTCACCATCTTCTTCAATATTTTCACAATCGTTTTGTTAAATGCCTCTACTAATCCATTTGCTAGTGGATAGTAAGGTATTGAAAATGAATGTTGGATACCGAACTTTTGACACAGTTTCTCTATGCCTTTGTTCTTAAAGGGGGTACCATTATTGGTATCAATCTTCTTCGGTATGCCATGGCGATATATTATCGCATGTTGAATGAAATTGACTACATCTTTCTCTTTGACATTACACGATGCGATTGCTTCTGTCTACTTGGAGAAGTAGTCCGTTGCTGCCAAAATATATTGTTTTCCCTTAGATGAAGATAGATTTATGGGCCCGATGACATTGAGTGCCCAAGCGAAGAAAGGCCAAGAAGTGACCATTTAATGGAGATCTTTAGGAGGAACATGTACGATGTCTCCATGGATCTGACATTCATGGCACCTTTTTGCATAATTTATTACATCTTTGAACATTGTGGGCCAATAATACCCCATTCGATGTATTCGATGGAATAAATTTTATCCAGCCTGGTGTGCTCCGCATTCTTCAAAATTGGCTTCTCATAGCATCTGACTTGCTTTTTGTTCATCTAGACAACGTAGTAGTATCCCATTGTAAGATTTTCTATAAAGCACTTCAGTACAAATGATAAACCTATTCGATCTCTGCCTAATTTGTTGTTTTTGTGCTGGATCTTCTGGAGATGTCATACTTGAGGTAGTCTGCGAATGGCTGCCTCCAATCATCCGCTGTCACCTCTAAACATGAAGAAGGAAATTCTTTGATGACTTCATTGATAACTTCGAAAGAGGGCAAGAATCTCCTCTCTTCTATAGTCAACTAGAGTAGACTTCGGTTGGGACAAGACAGGGCTGCCGCCAAACTAGCCAAATCGCCTGCCTTTGTATTTTCGGATCGGGGTACATGTGTGATTTCAACATAACAGAATCATTCCAACAACTACTGGGCTTTTCGATAATATGGCAAAAGTTCCTGCTTTCTTATTTCAAACTCAGTCGTTAGCTGATTTATGATCAGTTTGGAATCTCCAAAAACCTGCAATGTCCTCATCTCATGGGAAATTTCCATTCCAATGATGAGGGCTTAATATTCGACTTCATTGTTCATGCAAGCGGTGCCCAATGTGAAAGAATAAGGTAATAAATCACCCTAAGGTGTGATGAAAATAACTCCTGCCCCTGCTCCTGCCTCTCGAGAACCACCATCGAAATACATCCGCCATTGGCCTTATGGTTCAATCATCATTACCTGTTCATCAGGAAAATCATCGCAAATTATCTCATTTTCTGTTATGGGTTGTGCTTCTAAGAAATCTGTTACTGCTTATCCTTTCACTGCTTTTGTCAGCTCATAGGTAATTATGTATTCGAAAGTAACAGCATCCATTTGGCCAATCTTTCCGATAACATCAGCCTTGTCATTAAAAACTTTATCAGATCTACCCTTGAGATCAAAGTTATGACATGGGAGAGATAATAATGTCTCAATTTCTGTACTGCAAATATCAGCGCCGAACATTCTTTCTCAATCGGAGAATAGTTACATTCCGCGCCCATCGGAGTTCGACTCAAATAATAGAGAGCATTTTCTTTCCCATCTTCATTCACTTGTATTAACAATGCTCCCAATGAGTTTTTAGTCGCAGAAATGTACAAGATAAGTGGTTTACCTTTTATAGGAGCTGTCAGTACCAGGGGTTGTTTCAACAATTCTTTTATGGAATCGAATATGTTCTGACAGGCTTTGTCCCACACAAATTTTTGTTCCTTTCTTCATCAAATGGGAAAATAGCTAACATCTCCCTGTAGGATTTGAAATAAAGCGACGAATATATGCTAGTTTCCCATATAAGCTCTTCAACTCCTTCAATGTTTTCGGAGGTGGCATATCTTAGATGTCCTAAAATTTCCTTAGGTCAATTTCGATATCCCTGTGCCTAATGACGACGCGGAGAAACTTTCCTAACAGTACTCCAAAAGCACATTTAGCAGGGTTCATCTTTAGCTGCTTTTTTCTGAGCTAACGGAAGATTAATGCTAAATGCTTGCGATGTTCCTGATGACTACCTGACTTAACGACCAGGTCATCAGCATAATATTCAACATGCTTGTGCATCATATCTTGAAAGATACTTTGCACCACCCTTTGGTATGTTGCACTAGCATTCTTAAGACCAAATGGCATAACTTTATAGTAGTAAATGCCCAATAAAGTTCTAAACGTTGTTGCTTCTTCATCTTCAGGTGCCATTCTAATTTGATTATAACTAGTATAGCCATCCATGAAAGACATTACAGCATGTTGCGTCGTACTGTTAGTCAGTAGTTCGTTATTGGAAGAGGAAAGTCATCCTTTGGGCAACCTCATTCATATCCTTGAAATCTACACACACCCTGATTTGTCCACTTTTCTTTTTTACTGGGATAATATTCGACATCCACTTGGGATATTTGACTTCTCTGATAAATCCAACTTTGATCAGCTTGTTCACTTCGTCCTCTATCAGAGGGACCAAATCTGGATGAAATCGCCTTTGTGCTTGCTTAATCGGTCTTTTGTCCTTAGAAATGTTTAATCGATGTACTGCCAGTGAAGGTTCCAAACCCGACATTTCTGCATATGCCCAGGCGAAAAACATCTTTATTTTCTTTCAACAATTGGATATACTCTTCAGCTTCCTTTTCAGGAAGACTGACGCTTATGAACATACTTCTCGGTTCTTCTTTCATGCCCAAATTTACCTCTCGCAAACTGTCGATTGTCAGCTACCCCCCATCTTCTATCTACTTCGAAGCTGTCTCAGGATGTTTGACTATTTCGAGATCTACCTCTAATAGCTGATCGACTGTGACCATATTTATTGAAGACTCTGCCCCAATCCTTGAAATCTTTCTCTCTTCTTCTAGCTGACTCCGATAGGGACCCGAATTCCTTTCCCATGATTTAAACCTGTCGATTCTTCGTTATCAAAACCCACCCTTTGCATCATTCTTCTGCTTGCCGGACTGTCTTTCTTGAGATCATAAGATGTCAGCTCTCCATAATACACATTATTCTCAGCCCTCATTTCTGTCTTTTCTTCCAAAGAAGATTAAAATTCAATTGGCTCCGGATATTTTGCATTGGCTTCCACATGAAACTTTCCTGGAATAGTCGGGAATGGCTTATTGCTTTCAGCATATGACAATGGTACTGTATAGTTTGACTGCAGGATTTTTAGTTATTCAGGGGACGGTAACGATAACGGCAGTTACCCTGGCTGCCTTAAATGTCTCGGCACAAAATAAAACTTCTTTGCTTCTGAAGTTTCAGATGATCCTGTCTTTTCGGATTATCCTTTTATTGTTTTCACATGAGCATTTTTCAAGGTTTTTCTTTTGTCGTTCTTCTTCTATTCCCCTCTAGCAAATCCGTCGTAGTAACTGGCATCTGCGAAGAAGGCTTCGGCTTCTATGTATGGTCTTGCATCAGCTATTACTTTATATTGTATTCCCTCCTTATAATATTTAAAGCATTGATGAAGTGTAGAAGGTATAATACCATACTGATGTATCCACGGTCTTCCCAATAAAAGATTATATGTTGTGACTACACTGAGCACATGACAAACAACATCAATAGCTAAGTCTCTTATTTCTAATGTCATCGTAATTTTGCCGAGTGCATGCTGCCCATCTTAATTAAAGCCCTGTATCATCATTTCACTAGGGTGCAGATCAGGACGACGGTAACCCAATTTTTTCAGCATTGTTAATGGTAATAGGTTTACCGCAGATCCGTTATCAAGCATATTCCTTTTTACTGCTTTGCTATGAATATGGCCTACTATCATCAAGGGCCTATTATGCCTTATATCACAAGTTAGATCATCATCGAAGAAGGAGACTACTGGCATACAGTCATCCTGCTCTTTGTGTTCTTCATTTTCCATTTCTACCAACAACGTTTCTCGGACATTGTGGTCGGATAGCACTTGAATCAGACTTTGCTTGAAATCTTCTGATAACTTCAACGCGTCGTAAATGCTTAACCGGGATGGTATACCCTTCAAATGATTCACGACATCGTAAGTCACTTTCACTATTTCATTCTTCTCTTCTTTCTTGTCACTATCACGCTGATCCTTGATGACCTCAGTCCTTGTCACTCCGAATTTCTTCCTTGGGGGACTTGCCATTCTTTTTCCTGACTGTAACGTGATTACCGCGGCTTTCTTTGTCATCCCATGACTTTCTTTTTCTTCTCTTTCATGAGCATTGTCCCGAATTGTCAACACGTTCACTATCACTTTTGGGTCCCTTTTGTTTTTCTTTTTTGATCACTATTTTGTCCGCATTTATCATTCTTTGTATTATGCATTTCAATGTGTAGCAATTTTCTGTCGAGTGCCCTATTAGACGATAGTAGTGGCAAAAATCTTTCTCTTGATCTTCCTGCATCTTCAGGGCACTTGGATATAGGTAATTCTATTGTACTGGCTTTCAACAACTGGTTCATCATGAGAACAACATCTTCTTTTTTAAATGTAAATCCTTTGTGAGAATTAAGCAATTGGTGCCTTTTTCCAGTGAACTTGCTTCTAGGACAGTTTGATTCTTCTTTCTGCTCTATCCTTTTTTTCTCTCGAATCCCTTGTTTCTTGATTCCTTTTTTCATGGTCCACAGTATTTGCAATTAACCTACTGGGCCCTCTTTTGGCTATTTCATAATGAAATGCTGGTATTTTACAAGTCCTCAGCTCTAAGGCGTAAGCTTTGGTGGCTAAGTCACTAAACGTTTTGATATCAGTGCTGTTAGCCCGAATGCAATTCCTGTCTCCATAGAGTTTGGGCACATCTTGTCTTGTTCTTTTTCTTCTGATAGTTGTCTGCACAAGGCTCCCAACATCTTCCATCTGTCAATAAATTTCTCCACTGGTTCCCCTTCTCTCTATCGTACCAAAGCCAACTCTGTGATGCTGACATTGAGTTTTAAGGAGAAGAAGTTTGACATAAAGGCATCCTACATCTGTTCTCACGTGCATATCGATCCTAGAGTCAGACTAGAATACCATCGGAATGCTTTACTCGTCAGGGATTATCTGAACAAATGTAGGCAATACTGTGGTATCGTGGAGAAATTCTCCATGCCGATAATAAAGTGCATCAAATTCTCCTCTAACGACCCTTCTCCATTAAAATATTTAAAAATACGGATGCTTGAAGTTAACTAGGAATGGGACATCTTCTACTTCCCGTGGGTATGGTGTTCGATATCTGAACCAACCGACATTTTCGCATTCCCTTTCCACTCTGACGGCTTCCTCAACAATTTGTCGTACTTCCTCCTAAGTTATAGTGTTTACTGCTGGAATAGATTTGAGCGATCCTACTCCCTGTGGCTAGAAACCTTAAGGTTGATGTTCTTGTCTGTTCATCGTGCTCATCATCGGAGGAGCCGCTATCTGGGCTACATTGTGCGCAAGATTTGTCAGGGCCTCTCTGAGATTTTTACATTCTTCCATTAATGTTCTCTATGCTTGTGCCATTTCATTCGTGCGATCTTTCGTAGTCGGCATAGTCCCCTGATATGTTCTGGCCATGTGTACTATGGCTTCCCCACTTCCTGATGAAGCTGTATTTGGAGTGGGATAAGAATATGTTGATGTGATGGGGCTCACGGGGAGAGGAGTACTGTTTGATTTTCCCATACTTCCATTGCAACTGATGAATTGCGATGATACAAAAGCAGGTGATCCCATGAGTAACGCTTTTCCTTCGGACTCTTAGAGTAATTAGAGCCGATAAGTCACATGATGCTAACTATGGGGCTGTATGCCCAGGATATATGGCAGGAGGGGCCAATTTAGGATTCTTTCTAGTAGCATTCCGTGTTATTGGTCCCCTGGTTCATGGTGAAGGCAGACTCGTTCTAAGGCTTCTTGCATTTTGAGCCCTGCTTCTCCAAGATGTCACGACACTCCAATTCTTGCCGTCTTCTAATACTCGAGGTGAAACAAATACAACTCGAACCATTGTTCGAGCTGAGTCATTTTTGCTTACGGGAGATTGAGTCTCACGCCTCGGTGGCTGGCCCAGTGCATATTCCACCATGAATCCAGTTGCAGTGAAGTAAAAGTTTATCTTCATTGCTAGATTTTCCATTTGATTGTAGTTCGCACTTTATCTTTTTACCTTCAAAATGAACCATAAAATTATAATTATTATGTGAATAACAACATAATTTATCTGAGAGATGAAGGGTAGGATGTTCCCACTGAGAGTCACCATTTTGGTGTTAGAAAGATGCCAAACTACAATGAACGTTCTATAATACTCTCAATGTTAACATTAAATAAGATAAAAATCCCCAGCAAAGTCGCCATTTTATTTCGAACAAGAAACAAAATCATTTATTTTGGGAGATTATCTTATTCAAATATAAAACAAAAAGAGTATATCAAGAACAATCATTGTATTATTAATACTGAGTTCATTTACATCCTCAAGTATCCCTTGATTCTAAGATAAATTATCTAGAATACAAAAAATTGACAAAGTCCAAATATCCAAGTCGGATGTCAGATTTGGCAGCACTTCTACTTGGGATTTGATCATCTCTTTAAGAGGAATATCATGTGTATCCGATTAGCTGATTTCTCTTCTTGAAGCTTGAACGAAAGAGGAACTGGAGCCTGATCATTTTTGATAGCATGTCGGCTTCTTTATCAATATAGACTACAGGGCATTCTAGTTGTGCGGGTCCGCGTAACCAACATGGTTTGCATGGGTCTGCATAAACTAAGGGCTTCTCTGCTTTCCTACCTTCGATCTTCTCTGCATTCATACCTTCTATCTTCTCTGCTTCTCTGCTCTTCTTCCAAAATCTTCGATCCTCGAAATGAGGGGGAAGGGGTATTTATAGGCCTCCACACATGCTAAACCTTGATCTCGATGCCAAAGAACCCACCTTTCATTACTTCTGATCTTTTACGGACAACAAGTCCAAAAACTAGCTGCGTAAATGATTCATTGGTTGCGTGACCCCACGCAACCGATATGCTTTGCGCAAACCCGCGCAAACCCTCCCAAGAACACTTGTTCTTCTTCATTTTCTATTTCCTTCCCCTTTTTACTTTTTCAATCCTCTTCTCTTCAATTCTTTCTTCTCATTTTTATGCCTCAGCACCATGCTAGTGTACTTAGTCTAGTAGAACACTTTGACATAATGCTTAGTATTACATCAGGATACATGCCCATGCGCATCATTTGTATGCCAGTTGTAAGGAATGATTGATCATAGCATTTGCCATTGGGCTGAGTTATTTAGGGGACTCCTTATGAGATGGAGCTACCCCCACATGATTGCGCAGTATGCGCAGGTTTGATGCATGACTGGATGGTATGACTCATGCATCTCACATTTTGTGTGACATGATCACTTGGCTCACTACCAATATCAAGGTTGTGGCCTCCACAGACATATCATGATGGTCAGATTGGATACCGAAAATATTTAGTTCTAGCACTTTTGGCGCTTAGGACTGCGCTCCTGTTGACATTTCGTTGATGGAATAGTGTGTATATCAACTGTATTTGTCCTCTGTGACCGTAATATGGGTGGCATGATTTCCTGCGGAATTAGAAATTACAAAATCAGAGATCTTGCGGTTGCATGGCGAGGGATTTTAGCTTCTGAATGCTATTCCTAGTTAAATTTTCAAGGGGACTAAGGTTTTTGTTTATAAGTTCAGATGAGTAGCTTGTTGTTTCCCAAGGGATTCTAAATTCTTTCCTAGGTGGTTCATGCTTTAAGTTCTTCGTAACTATTGAGGATCTCTTCATAAGTTCAATTGTCCATTCTACTAATACCTAACGAGCCTAAGAGCTATGTTTCAATGTTTACTATTTACTTTCTAAGGGAAATTTTTAAGTTTTGTCTAATTTTAATCCCTTAAGATTTTTGTATGTTGATCCCATAGCTAGGCTATCTCATACTCCGCCTTGATACCAACTTGTAATGCCCCGATTTTCAAAACCCGAGTATTTAACATGTTTCCAGAAAACCCGGTGTTAACTAGTGATTAACAGACAATCAAATCAAAGTGAAATTAATAGAAGTAGGTGTAGTATGGATATAACCCATCTCAAAATGAATATCCTAGGCCACTCAGCTAGGGCCCATATACAAAATTCCAAAATGTAATTATTCAAAAGTAACCATGACAACTAGTCTATTAATTTAACCTATAGTAGGAAACCACTTCCTGATGTGACTCCTCATTGTAAAACTTCTCTTCAATGGTAGCTAGTTTCGAGTCTACCGCATGTTCGTCAACTCCTGTACCTGTCTCATCTGTACAGTTGAACATTGATGAATGAGTGGTCGGCTTAGTGTGATCTCCCCTCAAGATTACACACCACTGCTCTAGACAAGAAATAACATAAAACATACAGGCAATCCAAAACATAGCAAATGCAGTCTTATTATGTGCATAGATGTATGAATGAAATCATCACCCTAGGGGTGCACATTCGTTTCGAAGTTGGGCTCATCACCCATTTCATCGACCTGGAAAAATCATCCAGTCAGACAAATATGTACATCATGTATGATAGCAATAGATGCTGGTCTGTGCCATGTATGCATGATTAGCCAACCATTATTAATTCAGTTACCATCAGCTATTTTAAGTAAGCTCAAGGTCACTACGGGGGCTTAACACCAGCGTAGGTCGACAACTCGGGCGTAGGTGCCTTACCACCATTCCTGGCTTATGAGGCTACTGCCTTAGGGTGTGTATAGAACTCATCAACACATGGCCAATCAATTCTCAATATTTGGGAACTACCACTGTATGCTGACTAGGAATGAAATATAGAAATCATTAAATTCAACAACTACAGTAAGATGATATGTATGGATTAATGCGAGTAAACAATGGTGAGTATAAACATGGTGTGGTTCACTCCATAGTCAAGTAAGTGGAATCACTCCATAGATGGTGAGCCCCATAATTCAATTTCTACTAATTATAACCTCCATGTTGAGGGTCTATTCGTCACATTCGTTCCATTACACCCTAAGCTCAAACTCCCTTTTAATAGGAGTTTTCATAGAGAGGTTTCAATCATTATGTAACTTGCAACCAATATAATCATATGATACATAAGGATATAAACATGATTCAGTTCTAAACATATAGTTCTAGCACAACTAATCAAAAGCTTTGGTGAATCTAGGTCATACTTTTAGATAAGACAACCACGTGCTTCAATGAATTTTTAAAACATGTGATAATGGTACACAAATCGAAGGATCGAATCTATGATCGGTGATAAAAAAGGTTAGAGATTTAATCATTTTCAAAATATCTATTCAGTAGTCAACCAATGGCTAAGTACAATTATAAGGCATGTATTTAAGCAAGCGAGTCGAATGATCATCCTCTCTTAGGATATCATTTACAACTGCCAAGAAAACTATCCTTAATTTAATTTAGAGATGGAAAGCTCAAGGGAAAGAAAATCATCACCTAAGGGTTCGTAACTCCTTTCTTGATTTAGATTCCTGCGATCAACCAGCGGTTCAACATTGTGTGACTAATTTTCTTGGTTTGTTTCCAACCCAAGAGTTCATATTAGACAGTATATTCAAGACTATAGCTAACCGATGTATTGAAGTTATGTGGAGGCAAGGAAGGGCTCATGAACAAGGTCAATTGGGCCTGCCCTTGAGTGACCACAACCGCCAGATTTTTTCCCTACAAGTGGCCAATTTTGGGCCTAAAATTATTCATATTCAAGGGCTGAGTTGGTCCCTGACTTGGTCCAGCCATTGGGTTCCATATTAAGTCAAAAAATGGGGACCAGGTAGCTCCTTATTGTCCCCATCTCAGGCCCATATTCTTCATCCATTTATTGTTGGGCTCGAGCCCTAGTCAGTTGGTCCCAACTCAGAACTCAGCCCAGATTTGCGGCTAGGCTCAGCCTAGACCTGGCAACCATGGCTGGACTAATTTGTTGGTCCACAGTTACCACTGGACTAGTGGTCTGGCTTACCTATTATCCACCATGAGGCCCATGTGCAGCCCACAACATTTACACATGGTGTGGCCCACCAGTTGTCCATGTGTGGTGCGGCCTAGCATCTTGAATGTAGTTCAACCCATAACATTAAATGAGGTGCAGCCCACTAAGGTTGGAACTCAGGTTTACACAGGCTCACGACCTGCTAGGGGACTGTTTACAGACCGATTTTTGGGATGACTTGTGGCCCGAGAAGAAGCCCATTTAGAGGTTGTTTGTGGGCTGATTTGCAGTCATTTCTTTCAAGATAAAAACCCAACTACTCCCAGTAGGATGATCAGTTGCTAATGGCTGATTTTTTACTATTCTTAAGGCTGTATTTCTATCTCCCTCTTAGTTGAAAATCAGTTGTTTTTAAGCTGCCCATGACAGCCATTTTCAAACTGTTCTCTAGCTGACTTTCAGCTGTAAGTTTCAGCTATTTTTAGATGTAACCTTCAGTTGTTTCCAACTGCATTTTTAGCTGACCTTAAGCTTGAGAAATCAGCCCTTAGATGGTCCATTCTTGAGGCTGTTTTTAGCCTAGCTTTGAGGTTAGTTTTCAGCCTGATCTATAGCCTGATGGGGGCCTAATCTCAGCTCAAAACGCGGCCCACTCCTGGGCCATTTTTAGTCAATTTTAGAGCCCAAGTAGAGGCTTATTTCCTGCTCTATTTCTAGCCTAGAAACGGCCTGGGTTTGGCTGAGATTGGATGCCCATCCAAAGGCTTCTCACTGCCTTGTTTACTGCCTGCTTCTTGGCCCAAATGTGGCTACCAGCCACAGATGACACTTATACCAACTGAAACAGAGAAAATGGAAGAAGGGAAAAATAATGTTTGGTTGTCCTTACCTATCCGGACGATGCACTCATGCCCACTTCTTTTCTCTCTCTTTTCTTCCTCTCTTTTATCTCCCTCTTTTCTTTCCTTCTCTCCTTTCTTTTCCTCTCTTTCTATGCAGGATATCAAGGGTTGAGCCCATTTTATAGGCAGAGAGAGGGGTGACCGACAGTTGGCAAGTGTCCCACACTTCCAACAGTTGGGATCTTAGGGTGAGCGTGCATGGGGCCCATCCGTGCGTGGGGATGCACTGCTAGTGCTCTAAGCTTCTTAAGGATGCATTTTCCAAGCCTAGTGGGGTCCATCTCATGATCGTGTTTGGATGGGTCAGTAGAGAATATGAACCGCCCATCAATGGCGGATTGTCCATCAAGGGGTCTTAGGGTAACCCAGACCATTTGATCGGTCTAGATAGGGCCCATAAGCGGTGTGGGGTCCACTTTTTGGATTGCATATGGTATTTTGATCCATCTCATGAGAAAACTTCATTTTCTCCTCTCCTCATGAGATGAGAGAGCTAGACATTTCATCTCGTACCACTCACTTAGGAGGGCTAAGATGGTATCATGTGGCCCCAACGGATAGCCTTAGTGGTGTCAGCCTATTTCAAACAAAAATGGAAAGCTTGCTTTTTCTCCATTAAGGCTTTCTTAGCCATTTTCGGCCACGAAGGGACTCTCCCTAGTTGGCTCATGGGAGGCCTAAATCCTTTGGTTAATGGAGGTGCTGGCTTGCAAGAGAAGCCACCTGATGGTCCCCTCCCTTGGATCTCAGCCACACATGAAGGGATTAGACGGTTTAGACCGATCTCCCTCGACCCTTTGCATGGGTCCAAGTCTCTATATGGTTTTGATTAGTGGACCCTCATGAGTGAAATGGGTGGTTTCGATCATCCAAAAAGCACCCTAGTTGGCCCACTTTGGGGCTTGAAGCCTCTCGGTTTTAAAATTTTAAAATCAGCGAGAGAGTTCCACACCTTTGCAAAGAAAATTCAGTCAACTGCCTGTTGACCATTTAGTCTAGTCTTATGCACGTCGTGCACAACCATATGGTGTGCACACACACCCCATGTGGGACTAATTTGTGATGGTTGTGTCACATTTACTCCACCCAATCATCTTGAGGGTGCCACTTGGACATCCTGGCCCGTTTTGGGTTGATGATGAGGTCCAGGTGGGTCATTACATACCTTTTAGGGTTATATTAGGCCCCTATATCATGATCCGATGGTCATATGGGTCCTAGACTTTGTTTTGATGGTTGAAATGGGTTTTTAGGGGTTTCAAGTGCCCGGATGTCCATTTATTAATCCTCGAAGGTTGACAGTAGGGTATATTGCTAGTATTTGTGGCCTATGGAAATTTAACTTGGAGTGATCAGTTAAACTTACCTACTTAGTTGATGTAGGGTCCCTATCAACCTCTAAGCATTGCGATGGATGGCCTCAATGCTGTTTTAAAAGTCCATCCTGCATGGTTTAAGTTCAAGTAGTCTGGTAAATGGGCTTCAGTTTTTACAAACACGGTTTTAAGAGGTAACACCCATGTACCAAAGGTATGGGGTGTTACAGTCTACCCCCCTAAAAAAATTCACCCTCGAAATTCCTTGTAGTGTGTTTTTGAACAAGTGAGGTATGATTTCATGACTTCTTCTTCTTGTTCCTAGGTTGCTTCTTCCTTGCCATGGTGCGACAGAGGACCTTGACTAGTGGTATCATCTTTGTCTGCAATACCTGCTCCTTACGATCTAGGATGCAAATAAGCTCCTCGATATATGAAGTATCCTCAGTGAGCTCAACTTGCCCCCAGCTGACGATATGTGACTCGTCTGGCGTATACTTCTTTAGCATGATATGTAAAAGACGTTGTGAATCCTAGTTGGTGTGGTAGGCAGTGCTAAGCAGTATGCTACGGTTCCCACACGATCCAAGATTTTGAATGGACTAATAAATCGCGGTGCTACTTTCCCCTTCTGCCCAAACCTCATCAAATCCTTCATGGCGAGATTTTCAAGAATACATGATCGCCTATTGCGAACTCCAAATCATGCCGCTGATTGTTTGTATAGCTCTTCTGTCTACTCTGGGTGGTTTGTAAGCACTTTTAAACCACATCAATGACCTGGGTAGTAGCTTGGACAAGCTCGGACCCTAACAAGCTCCTCTCCCTGACTTCTACCCAGCACTAAGGGGCTTGACAAGGGCGGCCATAGAGAGCCTCGTATGGTGTCATGCCTGTGCTAGACTGGAAGCTATTGTTGTATGTAAATTTTGCTAGAGCCAAGTGATCATCCCAGTTGCCTTGAAAGTCCAGGATGCATGCCCTCAGCATATCCTCTAAAATCTGGTTCACCCTCACGGTTTGTCCATCCGTGAGGGTTGAATGCTGTGCTAAACTTGAGCTCAGTGCCCATCTCTTCCTATAACCTTTTCCAAAAGGCAGAAGTAAACTGACGTCTCGATCTAATATAATCTCAAAGTGCCCTAGTTTGTCAATTAGAGTGAATGTTGAGTCAGCAAGTCGAGTAAGCCCCATAGGAAGATCATTCAAGCGTCTGCCTCAACTAGATGTGTGCCCCGAACTTGTCAAAGGTAAACTTAGCCTCACATCCCATGTCCCAAAACACCCAAGTATATAAAACCCTTAAAAATTGGATAGAACAATATCAGATTAAAGTATGAAAACTATTTTGTAAATCAAGAAAATTTCTAAGTATTCAAATTTTGTCGATATATGGAGATAAGCTCGATGAGATTGGAAACTAGTTATCGATGTCCTTGAAATGAAATCGATATCATCGAATTGAGCACCTCGTGTGTCTAGCAACCATCTTGATCTCTGGACAACATTATCGATGAATCGATGGAACAATTAATATCATCGACATTCAATTTCCGAGATCATCGAGATGACTCAATATAATCGAATTCTAGTCTATTTGTGTCCAGCAAGCTTCTAAGGCAAATCATACATTTATCGGTGACTCGAAGCAATCCTCGATATCCTCGAAATTCAAACTCCGATGACATTAATGGACCCTCGATGTTATCGATTTTGGACCAAACTATCTAGTAAGCTTTTTAGGAAAATCCTCTATAAATGATTTAAGGAATCGAGACTCCCTCGATAATATCGATATTCAAGTATTGATCATATCGAATCTAGGTCGATATCATTGAATTCGGACAATGGAATGTCCAGTAAGCTTATAGGAAAATCTTCTATAAAAGATCGATGAATCGAACTATGTATCGATATCAGCAACATTTGAAATCCGATGACATCGTGGTAGGATCGATAATATCAAAGCCAACTACCTCATATTTAGCCTGCTCTCTTGATTTTTGTTATCGAGCAATCAAACCGTGGCTCAATGAAATCAAAGTTCGAAATCTGATGACATCGAAACATGTTCGATATGATCGAGCTGTGTATAAGAGATTTAACTGTGATTGTTAGTAGAGTTCATATCATCGATCTCTCCCTTGATGTCTTCAAAAGTATACGTTCGATGATATCAAAGATGGCTTGAAGATATCAAACTCTGTCAAAAATATGACTATTTTATTACAGTTGGATCTCTTTGCCTATTTAATGAGAGCTTTCTATTGGTTGCGGTGGTGAGGAAAATAGAGAGAGCCTTGAGAGAGTCCTGCATACTATTTATCTTAAGCCTTTTTTCTCATGGGAGTTCATCCTTCAATCCACCCTCATTATTGATATTTAATAGAGTGGATTGGGGAATGAACTTTTGCATTCAAGGATCTTCCAGCTACCACCTTAATGGCAAATCATTGAGCTAGGATACTTTGAATGGTTGAATGCTTGGAATCACTCCGTCTCTAAAATAGGAAAACATTTAATAGAGTAGGATTTCAACATAACCTTGACCCAACCCATCGCTATATATTTGAGCATCATCAGTGTTGTGGTTCTAGGGAGCTGAAGATTCTTTGTCATCAAAGGAGGAGATCTTCATCAACATGCTTAATGGGGCTCATTTACTTATCTGTAAGTCAATAAAGTCCAGAGACCCTGCTAATCATTCCTTTGTGTAGGATTGGGTCATAGGTGATTCTCACTCCTTTCAAGTCCTCATAAGAGGCCTCCGATGGGAGAATACATGTGGGTGTAGTGTGTTAACCCTTGCTCTTAGTGAGCATAAACTTAGGTCCTTATTGTAGGTCCTTGGCCTATGTGGCCTCAAACTAAGGTGTTGTGCATTGACCTTTGCTCTTGTGTAGGGCATAAACTCTAGGTTCCTTGTGTGGATCATTGGCTTGTGTGGCCTAAAACCATAGGTTCCTCATGTGGATCCTTTGTTCTTTTGTAGGGCCTAAAACCAAGTTGTTATTTGTTGACCCTTGCTCCTATGTGAGGCATAAACTTGTGTCTCATAGAGACATGTTCGGTACCTTATATAGGTCCTAGAGTCAGCCATGTGTAGGTTTTACTAGTTTGAGGTAAACATGATTTGAAACGTTCGTTAGTGAAATCTGATACACTCAAGAGTTGAGTGTGTCCATCGGGAGTGGAGTACGTAAGTAGCCGAACCACTGTAAATGACTATGTTTGGGATTGTTATTTGTGCCTTACTTTTCTGTGTTTACTTTGAATGTTCACATCATGCATAATGACATGATTATTTAGAACTTATAAGTATCACATTCCACACACAATCACTTAATAAATCCATCATAAATTATATTTATAAATTGTTAAGATATTGAATAGTCTTGTGATTGGATTCTCTATTTGGCTTGGAAGCCATTAGAGTTAAGTTAAAGATATCTTGATAAATTATTATATTAGATCAAGATAATGGTGATAGGATTTTAAACTGTCATAAAATTTTATAAAGTCCTATTCACCCCCCTCTAGGACACTTTGACCTATTCCTACTTCTACTAAAGCATTGTTTACCATAATTTCATAATCTCCCGCGGGACTCCG
Source organism: Magnolia sinica (assembly GCF_029962835.1). Lineage (NCBI taxonomy): Eukaryota > Viridiplantae > Streptophyta > Magnoliopsida > Magnoliales > Magnoliaceae > Magnolia > Magnolia sinica. The sequence goes on along the minus strand of NC_080582.1, from coordinate 36,021,372 downwards.
TATGATCCATGACTTCCTAGATGTATAATTTCGCCAAACTATCAGTAGAATCTATCATGTGAATTAGGAGAAATCAGGTAGCATTCGTCAATCTATCTGCGATGACCTAGATCGAGTTGTGCTTCCGCTGCATCCTAGGAAGGCTAGATATGAAGCCCATGGCGATGCTGTCCCATTTTCATTCAGCTAGTGGTAGCGGCTGTAGAAGGCCTGCGATGCTTGGCCTTTATCTTCTAGCACACCATATATCTTGCCACAAATCTTGCAATGTCCCTTTTCAAATTGCCCCACCAATACTACCTCTTCACATCATTGTACATCTTTGTACTCCCCAGGTGTATGGTCATTTTGGAGTGATGTGCTTCTGTCATCACCTCTTTTCTCAAATTTGCATTATCAGGCATGCATACTCGCCCCTGGAATCGGGGACCACCATCATCATCGATCCTCTAATTGGGCATTTCTTTGCTCCTACACCTCTCCTTCATCTTAACTAGTCATTCGTCCTGATCTTGGACTAAAATAATATGGCGCATAAGGGTTGGCTCAATGGTTAGAAGAGTTACATAAGCATCTGGCTCATCGAGTGTGAGCTGGATGTTGAAGTCTTGTATGAACTCCATCATCTCCCACCCTTTAATCATCAGGGTGGCCATTAATTCATGCTTCTTCTTTCGGCTCAAAGCGTCGGCCACAGAGTTTGCTTTACCAGGATGGCAGGATATATCAAAATGGAAGTCTTTATGCGTCACCATCCACCGACGCTGACGCATATTCAGATCTTTCTGCATGACTATATATTTCAGACTCTTATGGTCACAGAATAACTGGAAGTCTTCCACATAGAGATAGTGCCTCCATATTTTTTGAGCGATGACCACAACTGCCAGCTCTAGGTCATGAGTCGGGTAATTCTCCTTGTGCTTTTTCAACTGGTGAGAAGTGTAAGCAATCACCCTGTTGTTCTGCATCAGAACGCAGCCTAGAACAAACTTCAAGGCGACGCTATATACTATGAACATTTCTCCTTCTTGTGGAAGAGTGAGAACTGGTGTAGAAGTCAGTCTCATCTTCAGCTCTTGAAAAGCTACTTCCGTGTTCTCATCCCACGTAAACCATTGTTCTTCTTTACCAGTTGGGTGAGCAGTCACACGATTTAGGAGAATTCCTTGATGAAGCGCCTGTAGTATCTTGCCATGTCAAGGAAACTCTGGACCTCGGTAGCTGCAGTGGGCTACTCCCACTTAGATACTGCTTCCACCTTCATTGGATCAACCACTATTCTGTCTGCCTTAACCACATGTCCTAAAAACTTCATTTCTTCTTCCCAAAACTAGCACTTGGACATCTTGGCTTATAGTTGATTTTCTTTCGGGGTGCTCAGGACCATGCGTAAGTGCTACTCATGCTTCCTCCGGCTTTTAGAATAAAGTAGGAAATCGTCAATGAACACGATTACGAATCGGTATAGGTACGACATGAAGACCCAATTCATAAGGTCCATAAACACTGCTGGAGCATTCATAGGCCCAAAGGACATTACCAAGAACTCGTAATGCCCGTAGGGAGTTCTGAATGTCGTTTTAGGGATATCCTCATCCCTAATTCTTAACTGATGATATCCTGGCATAGATCTATTTTGGAGAAATACTTACCATCCTTTAGTTGATCAAATAGATCATTGATACATGGTAGGGGATATCTGTTCTTGATCATCACATCATTCAGTCTCTTGTGGTCTATACAGAGATGCATTGACCCATCCTTCTTCTTGACAAAGAGAACTGTCGCTCCCCACGGAGAAACGCTGGGACGGATGAAGTCTTGGCCCAACAACTCATCAATTTAGTTCCTCAACTCCTTCATTTCGCAAGGAGGCATGCGAAATGGGGGCGGTCCCTAGTTTAAGATCTATACAGAAATCCACTGCTCACCTTTGGGGCAGCCTTGGTATTTCTTAAAATATCTCTGGGAATTCCCACACGACTGGTATCCGACTAATGAAGACTTCTTTCGTCCCGCCTTCAGCTAGAGCTTGTAAGCTCTCAAACTCTTTGTGCTTACCATTTCCTTTCAAACTGAAAGGGGCCTGCCCGGGAATGGTTATCGTAACTGTCTTGCCACGACATTCCATGACTGCGTGCACAAATGTAAGCCAGTCCATCTCCAAGATGACATCGAACTGTCTGACGGGCATGACGACTAGGTCCACAGTCACCTTGTGATTTGCTAAGGCGATGGGACATGCCCGACACATTTTGTCTGTTTCTACAAATTTACCCATTGGGGATACTACAACTAGGGGGTATGCATTCGAGTTGTATTTAGTCCTAATATTGATGTAATAGCAAAATCAATGAAAGAAAGAGTTGCACTGGAATCAAATAAGGTAAGTACAGGGGTACCATGAATGTGAGCAGTACCATGGATGGTCTGGAGAGGATCTTGCTCTACTTTCGAGGTAGCGACTATGTATACTCGAGCCGGGGGCACCCTTTGTTGGGTTGGGGGTCCCAGCCTGGGCTGGTGGGGCCTGGATGCCATCCTGGCTATCCTCGGATTCTGCTAGGGGCGGTTTCCTAATAGTGGAATACCCTAATCGTGCATTCTTTGAAAATAATTTCGAGCAATGTGGTTCGCCTTGCCGCAGTATTCACAGCTCCTGCCAGAAGGTAAGGGCGGAGCTCATGCTGGTAGTGGCTTGGACCTCTCTTCTGGAGTAGACAGAGTAGGAGGTGCTTGCCTTTATCTAATTTGGGCATCTCGGGCTAGAAAGCAGGAGAGAATAGTACGCTTGAAGTCCTTTTCTACTCGCATCACCTTGTCCACTAGTTCAGAGAAGTCCCCAAAATCCTAGATGCACGGCTGAGATTGTATCCCGGGGTTTAGCCCCTCCTTAAAATTCTCTAACTTATACTCCTCGTCTTTGAGGGCTTTGAGTACATATCGAGATAACTCGTCAAACTTTACCTCGTATTGGGCAACCTTCATGTTCCCTTGCTCTAGTTTCAGGAACTGAGCGATCTTTTCACGTCAGCACGACCGTGAAAAGTATTTCTCTAGGAACTTCATCCTAAAGCCAACCCATGTCCAGGCGTACCTAGCTAGCACGCCTCTTTACACGCTATTCCACTAATTTTCAGCCTCTCTCTCCAACAGGTATGTGGCCAAACTGACCTTCTGAGCATTGGAGCACTCCAGGGGCCCTATCACCATGGCGATCCTGGCCAACCAATGCTCAGCCTGAACTGGGTCAGGCGCTCCTCTGAAAGTCGATGGACGTACCTCATGAAATGATCGAACAGGTCGGTGCCTCTCACCTCTGCATCGCGTGACGTCCCTCCATGGCTTCGTCGTGTCTCCATCATGAGAGCGTGCGAATCCTGTTGTTATTGCATGAAGGCAGCCTACTACTGTTGCATGGTCGTCGTCATTTGTGCAAAGGCTATGAAGGCGGCGGCTCCCGTCGGTGTGTCTACGTAAGCAGTAGATGAAGGTTCAGCTGAAGGTGTCCGTCACTCGAAATACTACGACGGTAACCCTGACGTGAATATATGGGGAGAGGGTGAATCCCCTACAGCCTCCGACCTGGTGTCCCCATTTGCCACCCCAATCGAAAGGCCTGATGTGTAAATAGGACTGCGCTCCTATTGACATTCCGTTAATTGAATAGGGCGTATATCAACTGTATTCATCCTCTTTGACCGTAATACGAGTGGCATGATTTCTTGTGGAATTAGAAATTACAAAATCAGAGATCTTGCCGATTGCATGGTGAGGGAGTTTAACTTCTAAATGTTATTCCTTGTTAAATTTTCAAGGGGACTAAGGTTTTTATTTCTAAGTTCAAACGACTAACTTGTTGTTTCCTAAGGGATTCTAAGTTCTTTCCTAGGTGGTTGATGCTCTAAATTCTTCCTAACTATTGAGGATCTCTTCATAAGTTCAATTGTCCTAACTATTGAGGATCTCTTCATAGGTTCGACTAGTCCTAGCACTGGCTTGACCAATCCAAGAAATTCATCGACTAGTCCTCAGATTGTTGCAAATTTTTAGAATTTTTTGTTGAGCCATGACCAATCTTAGAGACTGCTCGACCGGTCGTGTGAACAGTGCATGACTCGTTCACGACCAGTCCTGCAGCCACGACTCAAACTATAGCAACCATTTCAGCACCACACGACCAGTCGTGGATAGGTCACGACCAGTTGTGGAGGTCCCTCGACCAGTCATGGATGGCCTATGACCAGTTGTGGAACAGTTTTATCTGATCGTGCTCAAAATTTTAAATATCTGTTGGTCCTATGACTAGCTGTAGTGTCCACAGGACCAATCGAAGGTGCGACTTCTGCACTTATGAATAGAGCACGATTTTTAGAGTTTGATATCCAATTCAAGCTAACACGATACTCTGAGGGATAAGCTAGTCATTTATTTAAGCTATAATGTGCTCATTTAATATTCTCTTTTAGTAGCTTTCTTTGTATTTGATTTTAAATTTTCGCATTCTATTTATATTTGAAAGAGGAATTGAGGTATTTCCATTTCTTGGAATCAAAATCAAATCAAGCTAGCCCAAGTTGCTTTAAACTCTAAAATCAATTTAGAATCTAAAACCATTTCATAAGTGAGTATTGGACATTGAACTTCTATTCGAACTTCTACTCCGATTTGGTGCTTTCGGGCTACAACAAAAGGAGAAATCCAGGTATTTTACATTTGTGTAAATCTTCTGTTTTTGGTTTCTTTTGAGATTGAGCCAGAAAAATCTCATTATTTTGGTTATCTGAGGAGGTCCAGAAAACTCAGAGTGTGGGGTGTTTGAATTGTGTAAGCCCACTTGAAAGACACAATTGTGAGGGTTTTAGGTGAACCTGAAAAAACCTATTTTTATAATGAACGCTAATATCCACTATGTGAGGATATTAGGAGTGGAGTAGCTATGTGGCTGTTGTTTAGCAGTTGGTGTACACACAGGCGAACCACTATAATTCTTTGTCTTTGGATGTGAGGTTTAATTTCTATATCTTTTATCATTCAATATTGTGGAATGTATTTATAGATGTGAATGTTATAATCTTTTACATTTCAAGCATTGTGGGGAATGTTGTAATAACTTAGATTTCATTTCCTTGCTATTTATTTATTTATTTATTCACTACTAAAAAAATGATCAAACACTACGGACTATTCTAGCTTTTGGCTACGGCTATAAACCGTAGTTGATTTGCTGTGGCTTAGAACCGTAGCTAAAACTGTCAAAACCGTATCCAAAAGCTAACTCCGCCAGATGTACATACAACCTTGGATACCTCATAAGGGACTCTACGAGGCCCATTAAAATGTGTGTACTCCATCTAATACGTTTATCCATTTTTTAAGAGTATTTTAGGGCAGGAACCCAAAAAAGGAAATAGATCGAAAGCTCAAGTGGACCACACGGTAGGAAATAGTGGAGATTAATCCATTGATCGATGGTGTGGTTCAATTGGACCTTCGATTTGCCTAGATGTTGGGTTCATCCATTATAAAAAAAAATTACAAAATTAATGGATGGAGTGGATATATCGATTGCATCAAGATGGACCCCACAAAGCCCTTGACAAGGCCGTCCGTCCAGATCCTGCCAAATGTGAACCGTGGAGGGCCCGCTACGAATTGTGCAATGGTTACGGTCATATTAGATTTTAGCTATGGTTGAAATTCATAGCAGGACTGTAACAGGCAAAAATGCAGAAAACTGCACTGCCTTTTTCTTTTCCCCCTCTCACGAAACATCCATTTCCCTCCACTCAACCCTATTCCCTCTCACGTCCGACCCTTTCTCTCTCTCTCTCTCTCTCTCTCTCTCTCTCTCTCTCTCTCTCTCAATCTCCCACCCCTCTTCTCTATCTCTCTCAATCTCAACCTCACACATCCCTTCTTCACTATAAGAAAAAGTCGGTGATCATGGAAATCACCGGCAACCGTCCAAAAATGCCTTTACTTTTGAAACGTGGCTTTTGGTGAAAGGATGCGATTAAAATAGAAAACCCAGAGGGAATTTTTCATTTCCCTCATCTTATTGCAGTCGCACACTCCCTCCTCTCTCTCTCTTGTCCAATACACTTCTCCCTGCCCTCTCACTTCCCCCATCTCTCTCTCCCATCTCGCTTGTTCCTTTGCCTTCTTCGATCTCTCTCCCTTCCTCTCCCTCCATCTCTCGATCTCCTCGATTTCCCTCCCTCCATCTCTCGATCTCCCTGATCTCCCTGAAAGCAACCATTGATCGATCTCCCTCCAATAGCTGACGAGAATAGAAGAAATCAGAGCACACGAAGTGAAAGGTACTCTCTCTTTCTCTCTCATTTCCTCTTTTAATGGCCAGAAATTGGGCAGCAACCATGGCAATGGCAGCCATATCCACCATTGTCCATGGCCTCCTACATGTTTCAAGAAATGCTTCAACTAAGAATCCCTAGAACAGATGAAACAGCCCTGTAATGGTAGTTTCCTAATTGTCCCCTTTCCGTTTTGGGGCCTTGAAATCAACCCCATGCATGGTAAATAATATGTAGTGAAGTTGCGAAAAGGTGGGGTTTTTTATTTTTATTTTTTTATAGTTTTGGTATTATTGAATAATGCCCACATGGTCTTGAGCTTTATACAACTACAGATACCTTTCCTCATAATGCTGCTTCTCTCCTACTGTTAGCTTTGTAGAGCAGTGTGGGAAGGAGCAGATTGGATTGAATACAAATATGGGTTTTTTTGAGTTTTTCTTTTGGTTTGAATTGTGTTTGAGTAGTTGGTTTTTGAGTTGTTATGGTAGGGTTCTTGTTTTTTTATGGTTGTAAATTGAATAGAAATCTAGGTTTTGTTGCTTTGTTTTGGTTTAGGTTGATGTTTGGGAAGTTGGTGTGGTGGGATCTTGTTTTTGATGGTTGGAGATGAAATGGGTTGTGTTTGTTTCTTGATTTTAAGATATAGGTATTGAAGATTTTGAGACATTGTAGTGGATTTTACAGTGTTTTGGGGAATTTGTGTTTTGTTTGGGTGGGGAAAATGGCTCCGAGCTTGGATATTTCAGATTGGTGGGTGAAGGAAACACAAAAAGGGACTCTAGTTATCGTTACGATGGAGAACCCCAACTACTCGGTTATGGAAATCAATAGCCCAAACGCTGCATTCCAGCAGGTCGATAAGGACAGGGAGAAGAAGGCCAAGCAGTTTACTTGATGTTCCTGTTCTTGATTGTTTCAATTGGAGTGCCAAGTGAACTCCATCCTTCTATTTTGGCACTAGCTTAGAATAAATGATCCACTTGTGCAAGATCCAAGTCACTCATTAGGTGATCCCAATTTGTAGCTCCATGGTTTAAAAAATCAGACTTCTTTTGTTTTTATTATTATTATTATTATTATTATTATTAAGGAAGCATATGTAGAGTTTAAGCATTTGCTTCTTGCATTTATATTTGATAAAGAAGATCAGATATCTCCTGTGGCAAATGAGGTATTCAAGAAGTTTATCTTTTTCAAAATTAATTAGATAGTTTCTGCCATCTTCGCTCTTGTTCAAAATTAATTTCTCTTGTGTTTATCTTGCACATGATGTGGGTCCTTCGTCGAAGTAGTATTAACTTGCTAGAGAACATAGGAGCATGGTATTTTGAGGAAAAGCATGTCCTATTAATTTTCAGGGATGCAGGCAACGCGGTATTTGCAATACATTCTGATTCACCATCGATTGCTCATAGGTAAGGCCCTTTGATCCTTGAGCATTACTCTTTAACCTCTCCTTATGTGAATCTTCTTTCTGTTAATTTGTGTTGATTTATGATTTGAGAAGAACCTTGTTTGGTTTAGGTTGTGGTGGTTATCTTCTTCCTCTTAATTGCTCTTGGAAGGGTTATGAGATGTGATTCTATCTGTTGGGAGTAGATATAAGGTACTAATCCTAAGGAAATGTATAGTTTTTGGAGGATCTAAATTCCATGAATTTTGTATTGATGGTGTGGTGATCCAGTTTGTTTAATCATTTGAAAAAAATAAACCATTTTGTTGGTCTACTAAGCCATGTTGTGGATGGAAACGTCATGAAGGTTATCTCATTTTGGAAGATAACCAACCCTCTAATTTTGTATTGATGGTGTTCAGAAGAGAAATTCTAAGTGAGAAGGTAGACATTTGAGTAAGTCAATCATCACCCCGTATTTTATAAGAGACTAAGATCAGTCTATCATTTTTTGAACAATTCATGTTAATGGTGTATTTTAATTTGACATTATCTACTTAGTATAACACATTCCTTTTCTGCATGGCTAGTAGATTTAGTAGATGCTGCAATTGCCTGATTGTATACTTTACCAGAAAATATAATACTAAGAATTACATGGAAAATCACAATAGAGGAGATCAATTGCTTTAACTTGCATTTTTCTATTATCTTCCATTTCCTACTTCCACTTTCATCACTGACATCTTTCTCATTCATGACTTCTTGCATATGATTAAAATAGGGAAAAAATTACTGTGTTGCATGATTAGAAATTGGAAAAATCTGACTTTTGTGTGAATAGTATGGCTAAGGTTCGTAACATCTGCTACCAAGTAATAAAAATTGACTACATTGAATCAAAGAAAAATAGAATAAACTGGATTTCTCTAGAAAATCCCTCATTTGAAGCTACGTATAAAAAAATGGTTATGTAAAAGTAACAGTGGGACCTCATTACGCAATAACAGGGCTGTAATGCCTGATCTGAAAATAAAAAAGGCTTGTAATGAGCCTGTAATGACTATAACAGGTTTGTAATGGATTGATAATGGGGACAATATTTTTTTTTCTTAAAATTTTTTTGACTGTTATGGCCCCTATTGTATTGTCCATATGGCAAGCTGTTATGGCAGCTGTTACTTTTACCGTTACCATATACTTTTATTTGAATCCTCACCCAAGTGCACGAATCAAGGTCTTGTAGGGTTGTGACCATTTAGTAAATGGTACCAAAATGCATGCTAGATCCTAAATCATACATTATCTACCTTGGGTAGGATATGAGACCTTTTAGAACTGTTGTTGGCAATGTACCTCCTCCATATTTTGCATGTAATTTACCTTAGAAGGAAGTTTACTTATTTTCTTATCACAGTGCATCTGAGATCCTTGAAACTATCCTAGATTAGAAACATGGAATTCTAATTCAATTGTTTCAATTTGAATTTGAAACTACAGCAACTGAAATTCAGTCATCTACTCTTTATTGAATTGAATAACTGTACATGAATTCAATCAAACATCCAAACATGGCCAAACTTTCATCCATTGAAATCTAATTCCTAATAATTTGAGATCTTTTAATGGTGAGGAGTGTAATATCACATACGATGCAAGAAATGAATTCTGTGATAGATTTCATGGTAAAAAGAAATCTTAGATTCATGATAATTTCCTAATAGCCATCATATCCAAGAAATGAGTGGAGTTGTAGTCTTTAGTGTCATAGTTTCATGAATTACCATAATATTGATGTTCCTATTTCATTGAATTGGTCTCTTATAGGAGAGACATGAAATCCCCATTACTCCAACTTCTCTGTTTTTATAAATACTAACTTCAAATTTTTGTTCTCAAGTGAAGGGCTTCGAAGAAGTTCCTACCTAAATAGTCTCAGTTGCCATTGTGTTGCCAGAGTTCGTAGCCAGCCTGTGTCATGGTTCTACCCACTGCAATGAATGCTACTCAAGGTGAGAACCACCTTTTTCATGTCGTACATCATCATCATCATCAACTAAGCCTTATCCCAACTAATTGGGTCAAGCTACATTAATCCTCTTCCGCCATTCTATCAACGACACAAATCCTTTTTCATGCCCTGGATGTTCTCCAAAAGTGACTTGATAGGAAAGACATCAATGTGGAAGCTCACATACAGTTCCTGTATGAATATATCTCATTAAAAAAAAAAAAATTGTATCCAACAACTGTACTTAGTTCTTGACTTCTTGTACTCTTCCTAAAACTTAGCAACTTTATTGAAATTTCTTCCGATTATGACTTTTGATTTTTAAACTCAACTGTTTTATTTCTTTTAGTTGGATTGCCTCAACTCTACAGTGCCATTGTCACAAACAAAACAGTAGGCATCGCAATAGGTATGCCTCCAATCAAGAAAACCAAGAGATGGGCGGCTTTCCCAAAGAAGGTGTGAACACCAATTGAAAAACATTCCACTATTATGTATGGTCACTCAACAATGGCCTTGTTGGATTATCCCAACAAATATTGGGTTACTGATTTGAGAAGGGTTACTGTCAACTTATTTTGATGAAGAAGAATATTATGTAATTAGTATTGGATTCTAGCGTTATAGTCAATTTTATTCTCATCTTTACCATTTTTTTGTATCCACTTGCATGGGCTATTGAGTTGCTTCTTGTGTACCCTTTGAAATGATGAAGCAAGAATCTGCATTATGTTTGTTGCCATAACATATTACGACACTAGTTGTTTCATTGTTGCCATAACATATTATGTTTTGACCAGGAAATGGAACTAGCTAGCCATGATATCTTAGTGGGCAATGTAAGTCATTTTACCTCTTCTCATGATTTTGTGTAACATTTTTTTTCCTTTATGTTTCGATTTGTAATTTCTTTTAGCATCTAATTCTCTTCTTATAAAACCTTATTATCTGTACTTTCAAGTTTATTACCAAAATTTATAAAATACTTGAGCCTCACTGGCATTCTTTTTTTGTTCATCAATTGAAATTTGGGATACAAAACAATTGGGGATGCAACAGGAACAAGTATTTGTTGGCCCGCTAGTTGTGGATTTTTTTGTAGGTTGACTATTCTAGATGATGTTTTTCTGAGGTTTGCTAAGCCCCATGTGTGTGCAGGGCATACCATGTACAAGCTATAACATCTGCCATCATAGCAGGCAGGTGGACTATTAGAAACAAGTGGATAGCTTAGAAAAATTCTGCATTTTTTTAAGCCATATATCTGTTTCATAATCTGTGGCTCACTTCATTATTGGATTAACCTGATTCTTTGACTGTGGACATTAGCATAATGGGACCCTTGTGATGGATGATCCGATCACGTACCTTTATGCGACCATTCAGACGTGCGTAGGCTTAGCGAAGCTCCTTTTTTCTTGTAATATAGCTACAACCATGGGCACCACATCCACAAACTTTGATCATCAATGTGGGCCATAGTGGTGATATATGCCATCGAATCGATTCATCTACGGATTAATGGATTCCCCATAAATCTGGACATTCAAATACTCATGTGGCCAAATCATGTGAATTTTAAAGTATTTAGAGCACGATTTTACACCATTCCCTATGTTGCAGCCCATGTAAATCTTAGGAGCATAGCCATCACTAAATCCTATCTACATCATCCCAAGTCCAACCACATATCATAATCCAACTTGGTAGTAGACATTCCTCTTATTCATATAGATCAGCTAAGATTAGGATGAAGAATTTGATTCATATAGATTTCCCTTTGAATCATCATTTACCATGAAAATTCTAGTTGAGTGCAGAAAACATAGCTACCTATTCAAATAAATGTGTCTCTTGATTTTCACTTAAACTGCAAATGATTTTTTTCAAGTGCCTGAGATCATGATCACCTATCAATTATAATTTCGCTAATGTAATAAGCTTACAATTATATTATAAATGCTAACAATACCAATGCCATTTTATATGTGTACATGTAGCCGGATACGATATATATCGGTAAGAAATGCGAGTTGCTTAGTTGGGGCTTACGTGGTGTTGTTGCTCGTGGTCAAGTACACGAAGTTAGTCCAATGCAATTGTCTATTATGAGCCAGTAGTAGAGGGAGCTTTTGTTGTTATCGTGACTGAGATTATACACCCTGATGCTCCTTTGTGGAAAGAAGATGGATTTGCATCTACACTTGGAGAGGTCAGTCCGGGATCATTTGTGCAATGGGGGAAGCAATCAATGAGATTCCAATAATTTGAACAAATATAGTACTATATAATTGAACATATAGTAATTTGGCTTAAGTGGGTTTTGGTTGGGGCAGGATTAGGATACGATTCCACCAGTCCTGATGCTCCAAATGTAGAATCACATCTCTTAACTAAGACATTAGCTAAGAAAGTTAGTAAACATGTTGATCAGTATTTAGAAGCCATGGATAAGGTGATTTGAATCATTTGATGTATACTTGGTGTTTTTTATTGCTCTTTTGAAACTGGACATGCAACCCATAACTTGCTCTTTTCAAACTGGATGTGCAACTTATAACATGCACTAGCTTGGTTTTGGGAATCTTTCTGTCAATGATATTATTCAAATCACAAATGTTTGGTTTGTCATTTGTTTTAGGTTAAACTAAAGCAAGGTCTTAAAACTGCAATGAGCATTTCTGGTGAGGGAAATGCATATCTATAAGTAAGCTTGTAAAATTTCCCCTTTTATCTGGGATTTATCTCTCTGTTGAACTGTAACTGCACTTTTAATATGTAATACAGGACAACCAATTCTGAAAACTTTACAAGGAAGACCCAGCTTCCTGTTCCATTGTAATGAAGACTTCAGTTGGGCTCAAACCCACCTCGTGTATTTTCATGTATGTCCTCCTGCATGAGAAAGATAATTACTTGCCTGATTATGACATAACTTAATTCATCATAGAAACTTAATGTTTGTTGATTGAACTATGATATAGGCGGGCCATTCGCTGCATGCTGAATTCGTGAGGCGTCTGTCAGGTTGTCATTAAAGAGGTGATGATTCTAGGGGCTACTCTATGATCATGCCAAGAAGAACTACTTTGATCCTGTCTGATCTCAGGTTTGAGCCCATAGCTTCATGGTGGACGGGGTGTTTTCCAACATTAAGGTCTTGGGTTTGAGCCCAGTATGTTTCAACATTGAGGTGGGTTTGAGCCCAGCTTACCTATTGAAAAAAGAAAAAGAAAAAATAAGGTCAAGACTCTATCACCCATTTGGTCCTCTTGCAAAGAACATGTATGTTGTTGAGAATATATAGATTTTGGTACACTGCAGATAGAGCTGACCTATATTTGCACCATCTTCTTCCAGTGTTATATATTGGTTCCATCTGTATCTGAAATTGGGTACTGAAGTGGACAATGAATCATGGACAGGCCCAGTACTAATGATGGTGTTGGGATGGCTGGTCTAGCTTCTTAACTGGACCATTCATCATCAGGCCTGATCTGTAGGCAATTTCAAGCTAGAATAATAAACAGGATGTGATGCACCCTTTTGTATTTTAGATTCGACCTTGGCCTGTGTTCAAGCTAAATTATGGCTAAATGAGCATTGGGCTGGTTGTCTAGGAATATTTTCATTAATGGAAATGAAGTTCCAGTTAGAAGCTGTATTTTCATTGATGTTGGCACTCTGTTTTTTAAAATTTTTGTTTGGTCATTTTAATGGTTTTGAGAAATTGAAACCCATTTAAATAGAATAAATATGAAATCTAATTACAAGGACAATGGAGAACTCCCTAACTAAAATTTCTTATTTCAGGCATTTGTTGTCCCCATGCATGATATGGGTCCAAACTAGGAGCTGAAAAGTGATGCTATCAACAGTACCCTGCAGTTCAAGGTGAAGTTGTATTTGGATCCTTTTTCTTTGGTTATACTAGGAGCACAGTAACTTATAGTGATCTAAGGGTGCTAGAGCATTTTCTGAGTATGGAGCACAGTAATTTCATATTATTTACGAATTACTAGAATATGAAGGACAGCTTATTAAATGTGTTGACGCACTTAACCATAATGAAAATGATACTATTTAATATTTAGAAAATGAATTTCCAATGGTGGAAATCTAAGGAGCAAATTTTATGCTGAATATTTGTCACTAGAAGTGCAGTATGAAGACATTATTGCAATATTTTTAATGTCTATTTAAAGTCACAAGCCTCACATTTATTTTGGAGCTCATAAAAGCTTTCTTTGTCAGATATTTGAAATATTTAAAATTGAACTTTTAGGAAGTAAAGATATGTAACTAGGCCGCTGTAATGATTTAGTGCAAATGATTTAATTTCATTTTTAAGGAGGAATGATGTCATTAGTGGTGAAGTCCAAGACAGAAGATTCCGTCAGATGTGAAGTTGTTGATGGAGGTGAACTTAAGTCTAGACGGCATTTGAATGTTTAAGGAAAAAGTGCTACATTGCCATCTATTACTGGTGAGACTTTGGGATGCATCACATCATATCCTTCTCAATTTTAGGAAACTTGCCGTTGTTTTTATTACTTCCTTCCCAATGGAAGGTCTTAATTACATGATGAACTTCTATTGTTTTGCAAATACAGATAACTATTTGATTTGATTTACTGCAGAAAAGGATTGGGATGACATTAAGTTTGGGGTTGAAAATAAAGTAGACTTTTATGTTGTTTCCTTTGTCAAAGATGCGAAAGTGGTCCACGAATTGAAGGATTATCTCCGAAGTAAATACTCAATACAAATATCTATTTTTGATGGTTGTACAATTAAATTCTGAATGGCATTTTTGGTTTAGTTGAACAATTTGTGTTCTATCAATGTCCTTTGCTATCGTTTCTGCAGGTTGTGGTGCAGATATACATGTAACTGTTAAAATTGAAAGTGCAAACTCCATACCAAATCTGCATTCTATCATTTCTACATCTGATGGGGTAATCAACTTAATCATTTCATTGCCAATCTTAAAAAATGCTACTAAGTTCAACTTGTTGATTTATCCTTGCACATCTCCGAGACTTGAAATGTTTTGACACTGCTGTTTAGTTTAGCACATTGATTTAACTTCTTAACGGTTGAACCTCTTTATCATATTTTAAAATTCTCAACTACTGTAGCTTGCATCTAACATGTCTCATGTCCTATTCTGCTTCCTTTTAAAGAGTCAACTTCAGCTCTCTTTATTGGCCAATACCCTAGTGTTGGCAAAATTTTCTTTATTTTCTTTGATAGCCAAGAGTCAACTTTCTTGAAATATACACACAAATTACACCCTTATCGACATATCTGTGGATCAAAATTCTTTCCCTATCCAAAGATTGTGCATTCGATGGCACATTAATATCTATTTGAGTCAATGTGTGCCGCATGTAGATTATCTGAGTATGGAGCGTCATACGCACCCTGAGTATCATATATCTCCTCACAAATGAAATAGAGAAATGATCCACTGCTATCAAAGCAGAATAACTTATATTACTCTTAGTTGCACTGGGTCACTTTAATAGCACAATTCATCGATCTAAGTTATTCATTTGGTCAATCACATATTCAATGAGCTAGTATGCAAAAATCACAATTGCGAACCTTGCTAGGAACAAAACTCTAGTTCTGCCTATGCCTGCATTTAACGTCATCAATGGAGGATCACAATTTCCCGAACCTTACTGGGAATAGAACTCGGTATGCATCTTCTTCTTCTTTTCTTTTTCTCTTTTTTTTCTTTTTTTTTTAATTTTTTTTATTTTAATCCCGAAATCATTTCACTATCAACCTGAATTTTGCATCAACATGAAATTTAGCTGGGTTGGGTTGGGTTGCATATAGAGGAAGTGCAAAGACAGGGTTGCGTTCCACTCAACAATGGTAACAGATTTTCTATACATTAAATACCATTGAAAATCCTTTTGCAGATATTCTAAGGAACAATTGAACAATGGAAGTTGTTGTTCCAAATTGACAGTTGTTGTTTAAATATATCTTAATGTTGTTGTTGTATAAAACAATGGTAGCAGATTTTTGAAGTGTGTGGAACAGTTGTTGGGGTATGAAGGGCTTAGTTGAACAGTTAGTGAAGGGTTTTGCAGATTTTCAAAGAGAGATTTGAATTCAGCTTTGTTCTTTTGCTCTTTTTTCTTGAATTTGAGGTTGGGAGTTTGAAATTTCAAGTCCTCAGGGAGAGCGATTGATTCCGATGTGATCGTTAGTCTTTCTTCATGAACTGGAAGTGGGTATTTAGAATTATAGTTTTCTTTTTTTCCAACAGAGATTTGAATTTTAGATGTGCTGCTCTTTCCATGTGAATCTGATTTTCTTAAATCTGATTTTCTTCTAACATCTTTCTTACTGGAGATGGGGTGTTAAGAAGCCTCAGATCATGGAAAATTCTGTCACGATCTTATCGAATGTAGGTCTTAGGATGGCCATGTTCCAAGTGCGTCCATTACATTTTCAGCTCAATCTTCAAAACACACACAAACACATTTTCAACCTCTTACGTATAATGTCATAACATGCAATTTCTTCCATTTTGTATGATGAAATTGATTTTCAGCCATGTGCAGTAAGCTTTCAGATCAAAGTGAAGCTGAGAATAGGGTGTTAGTTGATGGCAAATTAATAGCCAGTAGAGGCACATCCTTGGAGTTTTCGCTTGCAATTGTTGAGAAGCTATTTGGTTGCGAGAAGGCATTGGATCTTGCTGCTAATGAAAACTTTAAATAGACATATAACTATTATGTTGGCATTGTACTTTTTGTGAATGGAAATGAATGATTGTATATGATTGAATGAATGAATGATTGTGTTTGATTGAATGAATGAATGATTTTGTTTGATTAAATGAATAAATGATTTAGCCATGAAGTATTTATCTATTTTAACTCATATGAGTTATCAGGGTGTACTACAATGATGAGAGCTGCCATTATTTTCTATTTTTTTTATTAAAATAGGCATTAACTACATATATTAACCATAGCCCTTTAGCTGAAAACCATAGCTCTTGCTAATTCTGCCTTTTGCTACGGTTCTCATTCTACTTTTAGCTACAGATATAATCCATACCTGTATAAAAGTTACAGCTACAGAAAATATTGCTACGGATTTAATCTGTACCTATTGTTTCTATAGCTACGGCTACTAACCGTAGCCTTTTATCTAAAAACCGTAGGTGTTGCCGCATTAAGCCTATTGGTTCTCTCTCTACTTTTAGCTATAAATATAATCCGTAGCCGTAAATACCTTAGTGCTACAGAAGTAATGGCTATGGATTTAATCCGTATCGATTGTTTATATGGCTACGGATTTTATCCATAGCCATAGATTTTTGACCTATGGCTACGGTCGTGCTACGGATTATAACCGTAGCCATAGGCCTTTAGCTACAGTTTTTATTCGTAGCCTTTGCCCATTTTTCTGGTAGTGATTCCTCTGTATCAAGTTTGAGTTTTTGATACAAAAACCTTTCTAGGAATCAGGTTGTCCTACCATAAAACTTGGTTTTTGGTGTAAGGTTGTCCTTAGAACAACATTTGTAATAATCTCTTAATACTCATACATTTGAGGTTGCTTTACATTTCAGTATTGTGAATTGATTATAGTGTTATCTTTCCTTTAATTTTTAAATTTCTGCTGTTATCATTTTAATTTGGCATAGTCCTATTCACCCCCCCCCTCTAGGACATATAGCTCGGCCTTTTCAAGTGGTATTAGAGCTTAATAGCTCGTTTTAATTGTTATTACTTTTTAGATTAATTTCCTCAGCTAATCGATTTAAGCTATATAAGATGTCAAATTTTGATAGTCTTTTAGTCACTAGGCCTCCACCATTTGATGGCTCCAATTATGCTTATTGGAAAGCCAGGATGAGAATTTTTTAAAAATCCATGGATGAGAGCATGTGGCAAGCCACAGTGACTGAATGGACCCCTCCTACCATTAAAGTGACTGGTATCGGTGGATCAAAATCTATGAAAGTAACACCTTATTTCTCATGGACCACTCTTCAGAAAAATGAGAGTAGTGCCAATGCAAAAGCACTAAATGCAATCACTTGCACACTATCACCAGATGAATTCAAAAGAATTATATATTATGATACTGCAAAGCAAGCTTGGGATATTTTAGAAATGACACACGAGGGTACATCAATTGTCAAGAAATCTAAAGTCCAAATCCTCACAACCAAATTTGAGGAAATACATATGGAAGAAAATGAAATGTTTATGGACTTTTATACAAGATTAAATGACATTGTGAACTCTATGTAGGGTCTTGACTATAAAATCTCAAAAAGTAAAGTGTGTGCAAAGATATTACACTCACTACCTAAATGGTTCAACTCAAAGGTGACTGCGATCTAGGAACTTTGTGATACGGACAATATGAGGGTGGAAGAATTAGTTGGCTTTTTACAGACTTATGAGTTAACTTTTAAAGCTCCTAAAGGTAAATCAGTAACCCTTAAATCTTCTAAATGTTTTTCTCAAGAAAATTGTAGTAATTTTGATTTAGAAAACTCTGAAGATGATATGTCCCTTTTAGCTAAAAAGTTTTATAAAATTTTAAAAAGTAAAAAGAGAGTTGATTTTCAAAAATCTAATGATAAGAAAAGATCCAAATCTAAAACTTGGAAATATTTAAAAGATAGTCAATGTTATAAATACCATGAATATGGGCATCTAGCAAACAAGTGTCCTAAAAAGGACAAGCTTAAAAAGAAAGGAATGTTGGCTACTTGGGATGAATCTTCTAGCACTGAAGCCTCTTCTAAATCAGAAGATTCTGAAACTGAGTCGGGCAATGAAGTTAAAGCCCTTATGACTCTAGCCAAGTTCACCTTTTCAGATCATGATGATTCAACTAGTGAAGAAAATCTGAATAGTGATCATGAAAATAAAGAAGATCTTCGAGACGCTTACAATGCCCTATACAAGGAAAGTTGTAAATTTGTTGTTAAACTAAAACTTTAAAAAGAAAAGTTTTTAAAACTTAAAGAAAATTTTGATTCTCTTGCTTTAGAAAAATCCTACATTTCAGATTGTTTTGAAAAAACTAAATGTGATTTAAATTTCAAAACCTCCCTTATTGAAAATCTTAAATCTAAAAATGAAAAACTAAAACTTGAAGTCTCTTCACTTTTGAGTTTAAAGGATACACGGAGGTATGCCCAAGGTGATCCAAAGTTAGAAAAGTTTTTGTCTGAATCAAGAAAATGTGGCGACCGATCTGGTTTGGGTTACGATAAAAATGTTCCTCCTAAATAGAAGTATACTCCTCCTAAGTTTACGAAAGGAGAGTCTTCAAACTCAAAAGGGAATAGTTCAAATCAGAATTTTTCTTAAAATGTTAAAACTTTTCAATCTTTAAAACCCAAATGCAACCATATCAACTATAAAAATCAGAACCGAAATACTTTAGCTGAGAAAATAATTGATTTACTTAAGGAGCTCTTAAAATCTAACTCAGTAGGTCGTTCTTATAACAACTACAAATACAAGAAGACCAACTATACTCCTAAAACCAAAACAGTTATGAAATGGGTTCCTAAGGTTACTAGCTTGGTTGCCCACACCGCTTTCAAAGCATCAAACCATTCAAAGTGGTACCTAGACAGTGGATGCTTTAGGCACATGACTGGTGACAAATGTCTATTCACCACTCTTAAAGACATGACTGATGGTTCAGTCACATTGGTGATGGTAGCAATTGTAGGATTATTAGCCAAGGTATGGTTCAACTTTCTAACCTCCCTTTATTTGAGAATGTCTTATATGTAGAAGGTTTAAAACATAACTTATTAAGCATTTCTCAAATATGCGATAAAAATCATAGTGTAAAATTTTCTAACCTAAGGTGTGAAATTTTAAATAAAAACGGTTTTATAATATTAACTGGTCACAAAACTTTTAAAAACTGCTACATCATAAGTGATTCGAGCTCTTCTAATCAATCGTGTTACATGGTCCATACCGATGAAACTGAGTTATGGCATAAATGCCTTGGACATGTACAATACCGCAATTTGTATAGATTGAACAAAAGAGAACTGATAAGAGGTCTACCTAAACTACAAAATGTAGACAAAATATGTGGCGACTGTAGACAAAATATGTGGCGAATGCCAAATAATTGGCAAGCAAACTAGGAATGCTCATAAAAAGGTGGACTCCAATGCCACATCCAAACCTCTCAAACTTCTCCACATGGATCTTATAGGACTAATTAGGATGGAGAGTCGAGGAGGTAAAAAATACATACTGGTAATCATGGATGATATTACTAGATTCAATTGGGTAGCCTTCTTAAGGGATAAATCAGAAACCCTTGATGAAGTAAAAAGGATTCTCAAACGGATCCAAATTGAAAAAGGTTCTTAAGTTAGTAAGATCCCTAGGGATCATGGATCAGAATTCGAGAATAGTGGTTTTGAGAAATTCTTTTGCGATCAGGGAATACTACATGAATTCTCTACACCCAAAACACTATAACAAAATAGAATTGTTGAAAGAAAAAATAGAGCGCTTCAAGAAATGGCAAATGTAATGTTGAATAGTATGAAGCTCCCTAAAAATCTATGGGCTGAAGCCGTAAATACTGCCTGCTATATAATCAACCAGGTTTATACAAGTAAGTCAAACAATAAAATGGCTTATGAAATGTGGTTTAATTAGAAGCCTATTGTCAAATACCTTCAAGTTTTTGGTAGCAAGTGCTATATTTTACGCGACTGTGAAAATATGGGTAAGTTTGACACCAAAAGTGATGAAGGGATCTTTTTAGAATATACTTTAAACAGTCAAGCGTATCGAGAACTAAATAAGAGGACCAGTGTTATTCAAAAGTCCATTAATGTAGTCATTGACGATCACTTGAATACACCTGCCTCAAGCTCAGGTAATGATGAAGTTCTTCTAATTGACAAACTGGATACTTCATCAAGTCAAAATAACTCCAAACTAAGGACTGTCAAAGATCATCCAACTATTAAATTCTTAGAAACCCTCTAACTAGTTGCGCACTCATAAACAACTGAAAGATATATGTAATTATGTGTGCTTTACATCTTAGATCGAAACGGCAAACGTAAAAGAAGCTCTTACTGATGAAAATTGGATAGTTGCGATGCAAGATGAACTTAATCAATTTGTTAAAAATGATGTTTGGTACTTGGTTCCTAAACCTAAAGATAAACACATTATTGGAACTAAGTGGATTTTTAAAAACAAGCCTGATGAACTTGGTAATATAATTGGAAACAAGGCTAGACTGGTTGTTCAAGGGTACACTCAAATTAAAGGCATCGATTATGATGAAGCCTTTACTCCAGTAGTTTGTCTTGAATCAATCAGACTATTTATATCTATTGCTTGCTTTAGAAAATTTAAAATTTATCAAATGGATGTAAAGAGTACCTTTTTAAATGGCAATCTGCATGAAGAAGTGTATGTTGAACAACTAACGGGTTTTAAAGACCCCAAAAATACTGATCATGTCTATCGCTTAAAAAAGGCTCTCTACAGTTTGAAATAAGCGCCCAGGGCATGGTACGAAAAATTGACTAAGTTTCTACTAAGTCATAATTTTCTAAAGGAAAGTGTTGATAAGACTTTTTTTGTTAAGAAACATAATGATCATATCTTAATAGTGCAGATCTATGTTGATGATATTATTTATAGATCTACCTATACTAACATGACTATTGAGTTTGCAGATCTTATGAAATCTAAATTTGAAATGAGCATGGTTGGTGAATTGAATTATTTCCTAGGGTTGCAAGTAAATTAGCAACCAAATGGTATTTTTATTTCTCAAACCAAATATGCTCTGAACTTAGTTAAAAACTTCAGATTTGAGAATGGAAAAAATTTTGATACTCCTATGAGTACTACATTAAGACTCTCAAAGGACTCTATAAGTAAAAGTGTGGATCCTAAATTATATCGTAGTATGATTGGCAATTTACTTTATTTAACTGCAAGTAGACCTGATATTGCTTTTAGCATTGGAATTTGTGCTAGATATCAATCTGACCCTAAAGAGTCACATCTAACTGCTGTTAAGTGGATTATGTGATATGTCACAAGTTCAGCTAATTTCGATCTTTGGTATCCACATGATACAAGTGTTCAATTGGCTGGTTATACGATGCTGATTGGGCTAGTAATATCGATGATAGAAAATCAACCAGTGGTAGTTGTTTCTATACTGGAAACTGTTTAGTATCTTGGTTTAGTAAGAAATAAAGTTCCGTATCGCTCTCAATTGTTGAGGCTGAATACATCGCAGCTAGAAATGCATGTACTCAACTTGTATGGATGAATAGAATGTTAAGCGATTATGGAATTGCACAGGATTCAATGGTTTTATCTTGTGATAATTCCAGTGCAATTAATATATCTAAAAATCCAATCCAGCATTCATGAACCAAGCACATTGACATTAGATATCACTACATTTGTGAATTAGTGGAAGAAAAAGTAATTTCTTTAGAATACATTCCAACCGAGACTCAACTTGCTGATATTTTCACTAAATCACTCAATAAAAGTGGGTTTAATAAATTAAAATTTGATCTTGGAATGTTTAATTTAAATTGATTATTCATGCATTTCTGTGTTATAACATATATAATTGTTAATTTATTTGTTTAAATTTCAAAATTATGTGAAAAATGCATATTTTTGTCTGTGCACAACTAGTCGAGGACATACTCGACCAGTCGTGGCACGACCGGTTGAGGACATCCCACGACTAGTCATGTAGCACGCTGGTGCTTTTATTTTGGGAAAAAACCCCTTTTTTCCGCATTTGTTCTTCTTCTCCAACGAGCCTACACCCGACCAGTCGTACCCACCTTTCTAGATCTTCAAGGTTAGTGCATTATTTGTGTTTTTCTTATAGATTCAAGTTCATATCACTTCATTTTTACTCTTGGAGTGATTTATTTTGTGATTCATTGAGGTTTTTGGGGTTTTCTTTTATAAAATCTGATCTAGTAAAACCCCACTCTACATCCTTTATATTCTCTTGATTTTTTGTATTCTTAGTTGCAAATGGATGCTAGAGGTAGGAAGAAAACTTCTCGTGGTGTGTCATCTTCTAGATCGACACCTATCACACGACGCCACCTTCAGTCACCCGAATATGATCCTCCTTATGTGAGGGATTTGAGGTTGCACAATGTGATTATTGAGCGACCTATAGATGTTACACATTTTGCCCCTTTTGATCTCTTTCCACTTCTCCAATCTGTAGGATGGGATAACATTCTACATTGGGGTGGGCCGGCATACCAGTCTATTGTGCAGTCTATGTTCGCATGCATTTCTGATTTCTCTACAAACAAATTAACTTTTAAAATTGCTACTAGAGAAGGCCCATTTGAAGTTGATCGTCATCTGATATTTGGCCTAATGGATTTACCTGTCAATGATGAGAGTATTCCTATTAGTTCTCTAGTTGAGAAACCGTCTAAATCAGAAAAACGCATGCTTACTAGGGCATTATGCAATATAGATGCACAATGGAGCCAAAATGGAAATGAGCTTGCTTCAAGGTACTTGTTACCTAAATACAGAGTCCTTCACTGGATTTTTATTTCAAATGTCTATCCTCAGTCTGGTAACAAAACCGAACTCACTTCTTTCATAGTTCAGATTTTGCATTCCATCATATCTGGTGCTAATGTCTGTCTTCCTTCATTAATCTGTCATTCCATTATCCAATTCTGTCTCCATCCTGGCCACAGCGATATTCCTTTTGCATACCTTATGACTGTGTTGGCCACCAATATGTTAGTGGCTATGCCTGTTGGAGAGGCTCCTATTCATCATCTCATTTTCAACAACAAAAATATAAACAAGATGAATTTGAGATTGGCTGATGGTCAAGTGAATGTGGATGGTGGTGGACCTAAAGCAGTCAATGAAGAAGAAGGCGGTTTACCTGATGATGTTAACATGGATGATACATTTGATGAGATTGAATCAGATTCTAAGGTTGACCCTAACTATCAGCCTTCTAATTTTGCTGAGAGGTTGCATTCTCTTGAGGAACAGGTGACTCAGATTCGTGTAACCCAAGATTCTCAATTTGCTTATATGCACAAATATATGAGGCGCCTTAACAAGGGTTTACACCAAATTGATCCATCTATTCCTTCTCCCTCTTCTGGATCTGATTAAGTATTTTCTCATATGGCCTGTAATAACTCTTATAATACTTTGCTTTTTTTCAGTTTGTGAGACTGACTTTGGATGAACTTGGTTTATGTTGGTTACTTTTATATGCACTTTATTAGCTTATATCTTGACTTGTTTGCTCCCTTATTCCTCTTTTGTTTATTTTTCCATATCTTAATTTCTTCCTTTGTCATATTGTGACAAAAGGGGAGAGAAGTTTTGGCATGCCTAATATATGGATAATATATTAGTATATTAGCATGGATTGAGGATATGTAGTTTTTTATTTGTGAAAGGGGGAGGAGTTATACTCCTCGTCTTGTCCTTTTCTACTCGCATTACCTTGTGCACCAGATCAAAGAAGTCCTCAAAATCCCAAGTGCACAGCTGAGATTGTATCCCAGGCTTTAGCCCCTCCTTAAACTTCTCTAACTTATACTCCTCGTCTTCGAGGGCTTTGAGTACATATCGAGACAGCTCGTCAAACTTCGCCTCGTATTGGGCAACTGTCATGTTCCCTTGCTCCAGTTTCAGGAACTAAGTGATCTTTTCATGTCAATACGACCATGGGAAGTATTTCTCTAGGAACTTCATCCTAAAGCTAACCCATGTCCAGGAGTACCTAGCTAGCACGCCTCTTTGCACACTATTCCACCAATTTTCGGCCTCTCCCTCCAGCAGGTATGTGGCCAAACTGACCTTCTGAGCATCGGAGCACTCCAAGGGCCCTATCACCATGACGATCCTCACCAACCAATGCTCGGCCTCAACTGGATCAGGCG
The DNA here is from genome assembly GCF_029962835.1 of Magnolia sinica. Classification (NCBI taxonomy): domain Eukaryota; kingdom Viridiplantae; phylum Streptophyta; class Magnoliopsida; order Magnoliales; family Magnoliaceae; genus Magnolia; species Magnolia sinica. The sequence goes on along the minus strand of NC_080582.1, from coordinate 35,996,656 downwards.
CTCCTCTAAAATTTGGTGGACGGAGCCTCATGAAATGATCGAACACGTCAGTGCCTCTCACCTTTGCATCGCGTGACGTCCCTCCATGGCTTTGTAGGGTCTCCATCATGAGAGTGTGTGAATCCCGTTGTTGCTGCATGAAGGCAGCCTACTGCTGTTGCATGGTCGTCGTCATTTGTGTAAAGGCTATGAAGGCAGCGGCTCCCGTTGGCGTGTCTATGTAAGCAGTAGCTGAAGGTGTCCATCGCTCAAAATACTGCGATGGAAACCCTGACGTCAATATCTGGGGAGAGGGAGAATCCCCTAAAGCCTCCGACCTAGTGTCCCCATTTGCCACGCAGGTGAAAGGCTTGATGTGTAAATAGGACTGCACTCCCATTGACGTTCCATTGATTGAATAAGGTGTATATCAATTGTATTCATCCTCTCTAACCGTAATATGGTGGCATGATTTCTTGCGGAATTAGAAATTACAAAATCAGAGATTTGCTGATTGCATGGCAAAGGAGTTTAACTTCTAAATGCTATTCCTGGTTAAATTTTTAAGGGGACTAAGGTTTCTATTTCTAAGTTCAAATGACTAACTTGTTGTTTCCCAAGGGATTCTAAGTTCTTTCCTAGGTGGTTCATGCTCTGAGTTCTTCCTAGTTATTGAGGATCTCTTCATAGGTTCAATTGTCCATTCTACTAATACCTAAGGGGCCTAAGTGCTCTGTTTTTATGTTTACTATTTACTTTCTAAGGGAAATTTATAAGTTTTTTCTAAATATAATCCCTTAAAGTTTTTGTATGTTCATCCCACAGCCAAGCTATCTCATACTCCACTTTGATACTAGCTTATAACGCCCCAGTTTTTGGGACCTGAGTATTTAACTCGTTTCCTGAAAACCCGATGTTAACTACTGATCAATAGACAATCAAATCAAAGTGCGATAATAGAAGCAAGCATAGTATAGATATGTAAGTGCTATAGTCTCTTGCGCCTTTGATTGTCAAAATTTGTAGTGTTAAAACCACAATCTGTTTGTCACGCCCCGAACTCGAAAACCGGGCTCATAAAATTCCCGATCGCCGAATCCGGCGCCTACAGCCTCCATAGAATCCCATTCTTAGCTCCCGGCACCCATTTACCAGGTTCCGATCTTAGGATCCTATAAGGAGGATTTCTAATATCAATTTGATTCATAATGGGCATGACCATAAGCATAACCCACGAACAATAACCACAAGAACACCATCACAAAATCCACAATGATCAAACACTTTTACGTACAAGGCGTATGAAAGGGAAATATAATATAATGAAAATAACAAAAAACTCTAGAAGCTCGGCTACACGCTCGAATTACGGGGAGACTATGGCTGCATCCTGGTGTCACCTGCATGCATCAATCATGCATAAGCTTATAGAAAGCTTAGAGGGTGGTGTAAGTGTGTGCGTAATATAAGCGTGCTCAGAATACAAGGTCAGAGTAATGCGGAATCATGGTGATGAGTACATGAATGCAATCAGCCGTACCAAGACTGTGCAGTGCATGATATAAATGTTATCAACCATATCAAGGCCATGCGATGCATAATGCAAGTCAAGCATGCCAATCCACATCCTCATGTCATTGCAACTCCTCACTAGAGCATCAAATCAGTACAGCTCTCAGTCTGGATAATCACTAAGGTCTAGTACAATTTACGCCAGCTTGCCGCCCCTATCCGGATGCACAACTGGGAGAGTGGAAGAGACCTCACTATCCGCCTGTCAAAATCGGGCCCGACTCGTTGAAAGCGGACCGATTCCTCAAGCTGGTCAAACTCAACCTAGAAATTGCCCCCTCACTCAGGCAGGTAAGGTCCCACCCCTTTCCAACCAACCATGACACAGTGGGAGACGTGGCCTACTGGTATACAGCCCTTGTGCGCTCATGTATCCACTCGGTCTCGACGTTGGAGTCATCCTCTGGTACCATCGAGTTTAGGAATTTTCACCCAGTGACATCTATGGCGCCTTGATGCCAAAACAGTATTTTCGGTATCGAATTCGGCCATTCATGATGTGTCTATGGAGGCTGTGGCCCTGATGTGGCTAGGGTATACAATAATCACAATCACACGATGCAAGTACATGAATCACCCTACCAAATATGCAACAATCATGCGCGTACTGCGGGCTCATGTGGGGCAACTCTGCCTATTAGGGAGCCCATAAACAATCCGCCCATAGGCATATGGTATGATCAGTCACTCCTCATATCAGGCATACATATGATGCGTATGATCATGAATCATGGATCTATACTAAACGTGTTTTATGGTGATGGGCTCTGTTCATAACGAAGATGAACCTAGATGGCCTACACACTACAAGTGTGCGCCCATCAATGGGCCTTAGGGAGAGTGATAATGTGGACATTTAACTAACATTATCCTTACAATGTAGACGTCAAACCAACATTGCTCCCAATGCATGGCCTGCCATGAATCACACATTGCAATGGGCCTTATGTTCATTAGGTGGACCGTATTAATGAGCTGCACCAATGGGCCTTATGTACATTGCAATGGGCCATAACCCGTGGGCCTTGCAAACATTACAATGGGCCTCATAACATTTGTCTCGGATATATCAAGGTGGGCCTCAACACTAGGCCACAAATGTATCAAGTTGGGCCCCTAATCACATGGGCCTCATATATATCAAAGTGGGCTTCAACAACATACCTCATACACATCAAGGTGGGCCTCAATGGAAGGCCATAAATAAATCAAGATGGGCCATAAATTCATCAAATGGGCCTGTCACATGGCCTTATATGTATCCAGGTGGATCTCAATGGACGACCCACAAACACATTAAGATGGGCCTCAACAATGGGCCTTATACAAATCAAGGTGGGTCTCATCAACGGGCCACACGTATATCAAATGGGCCACACCCAAATATACGAGGTGATAAGGATTTCCACCATTAAAATTTCTAAGGGTTTAATGGTGGATGTTCAAACCCACTATGTTCTATAATGTGGTCCACTTGATCCTACATCTGTCTTATTTTTTTATCCCAAGCCTTAAAATTTTATTTCAAAATGGTTGGACGGTTTGAATGCAGTACATGCACCATGGTGGGTCCCATAGATGGGTGGCGTGGACATTACTGGTGAAACCCACAGAACTTGGTGACGCTACTCCAGTTGCTGGAGTAAGGTACACCAGCCATCCCACCCTGGGACGGTATGAGGTGTAATGTATATATCAGTGGGTCCCATGTGGGGCCCACCATAATGTTTATATGCCATCCAAACCATTGACGAGGTCATACGAACCCAGATGAAGTGGGAAAACAAATTTCATAATAATCCAAAACTTTTGTGACACCTAGAAGGGGTTTCAATGGCAGATGTTCTCTCCACTATTTTGTGTGATGTGGGCCACCTGAGCACCACACACAGCTGTTTTTTTTAGGGGGCCCAACATCCTAAAGGGGACCCAACAATTGCATGGTGTTAATGGTCGACACATATCATGGTGGGGTTTGCAGCCGGGGCCGTGGATCCCAGCCCGTCTAACGTCCAAGCAGACGCTGCTGCGTCGTCAGCATAATTAGTGGCAGCAGCAGGCGCTGCTACCTCATTGCCTCTCTTTTTTTATTTCTTGGGGTTTCTACTAGGTGGGGCCCACATCAACAAATCCACTCCGTCCACTTGTTCTTACAACTCAAGACAAGCCAAATCAGTACAGCTCTCAGTCTGGATAATCACTAAGGTCTAGTACAATTTACCACTACTTTCTAAGATACGGTTCACCAGATACTCAGATTAACTTCATCTTTTGGCTCAACGCCTAAAATGATCTGGGAAATGGGATAGACGGCGTGGATTATATACATACATCAAGGTGGGGCCTACATGAGCGGCCCACTCCAAAAGCATTTTTTTAAAAGCTTTGTTGGTACACACCCATGCCAGTGCACACACTCCATATTAGCTACACCCGTCCAGCGTCCAGGGACGATGGACGGTCATGGATTAACACATGCCTTGTGGTGGGTCCCACATGGACATGGCCCACACATCAAGGTGGGTCCCACATGAACGTGGACCACTTAAATGGAACCAATGTGTTATTCCTTCATCTTGACCATCCAATAGACTAGTTGCAAGGTGGGCCTCACGATCGGGCGGCCAAGATCGCTTTGCACATGGTGGCCACAAGACATCACACTAAAGAAAGAGAAAGGGAGAGAGAGAGAGAGAGAGAAAGAGAGAAAAAGAGAAAACCAGTGAGATAGAGGGACCCCGCCACTATGGGTCCCTCACTACATTACATACATCATTGTGGGTCCCACAACAAGTGGGTCCTTAAGATAGAAATCAACGGTGGATCACCCACCTCTAGGCCTTCTCCTTGCTCCCCTATCTTCCTTAGCTCCTTGCCTTTAAGTTTGATGGTGGTAGATAATGAATGAACGGTTGAGATGAGAGATGAAAGGGTAGGGAAAGTGGGCCACACTTGTTGTTTGGGAGGGGAAGAGCTTGGAGGTGGGATGGTGCTTGGGAGATTTATTTTCTTGAGAAATGAGGGAGAGAGAGAAGTGATGGGGTGGTAAGGATGGGTGATGGGTTGAGTGATGGGTTGTAAGAAAGGGATGGGTGGAGTGATGTGTTGTAAGAAAGGGATGGGTGGAGAGAGAAAGAGAGTTGACTTTGGGAATGGGAGAGATGGGTTGCTTGAACTTGGGTATGGCTTGTACTTGACATGAGTGATTGATTGATTGATGGGACATGTTGTAAAATTCCCTCAAAATTTACAACAGGTGGTGTTTTCTTCGAATTGAACATAGACCCACATCTTCTGACCTGGGTATCGATTCGATGCGCAAGTCGCGGCGTTAGAACCGCGTAGACGACGCGATCGCTAAGATATAAGTTTCGAATTGAGTCAACATTGGTATGTGGGACCCGGCTTATGATCGCGCGCAAACGTCGAATATGGGTCGAGGATTGCCGAAATTCGACCGGAGGCCAACGGAATGGTACAAATTAGAATACGGGCCTTACACTGTGTCTTGTGTAGCACATTGATGTACATGTACAAGGACAATGCTTCTAGACAAGAACAAGATCTACTTTAAAGAAATGCAAGACCAAGTACATTCTTCTCTTCTATAAGCTTTAAAGCTCAATGTTTTAAAGTGACATCGAAAGACAAGTGAACTGTTCATACTCAAGACTCAAGGTGAAGTACAACTTAAGTACTACAAAATCAAGCTTTAAAAGATTTCAAGTTTAAGCTTCATTATGTGTCGCGATATCAAGCTTAATGAACTTCAAAGATCGTCTATCATCTGAAGAAAAGAAGGTTCAATATTCATATGTCATGTTCAAGGTATGAAAGACCTTAGATTGACCTTAGGGTAGGTCATTTCAGATACATAAGTTAATTGCTTATTTTATAAGCGTTTTGGTCTGTTCTTAGACTAGTCCTGGACTCTGTTTAACTAGTCCTAGCACTGGCTCGACCAATCCAAGATATTCCTCGACCAGTCCTAAAATTGTTGCAAATTTTTAAAATATTTTGTTGAGCCATGACAGTCCTAGAGACTACTCGACTAGTCGTGTGAATTGTGCATGACTCATTCACGACCAGTCCTGCAGCTATGACTCAAACTACAGCGACTATTTTAGTACCGCACGACCAGTCGTGGACAAGTCACGACCAATTATGGAGGTCCTTCGACCAGTCGTGGATGGCCTATGACCAGCTATGGAATAGTTTTATCTGATCGCACTCAAAATTTCAAATATCTATTGATCCTACAACCAGTCGTAGTGTCCACAGGACTAGTCGAAGGTGCGACTTCTGCACTTATAAATAGAGCACGATTTTCAGAGTTTGATATCTAATTTAAGCTAAATCAACACGATACTCTGAGAAATAAGTTAGTCATTTATTTACGCTATATTGTGCTCATGTAATATTCTCTTTTAGTAGCTTTCTTTGCATTTGATTTTGAATTTCTGCATTCTAATTATATTTGAAAGAGGAATTGAGGTATTCCCATTTCTTGGAATCAAAATCAAATCAAGCTAGCCCAAGGTGCTTTAAACTCTAAAATCAATTTAGAATCTAGAACCATTGCATAAGTGAGTATTGGACATTGAACTTCTACTCCAATTTGGTTTTCTGGGCTGCAACAAAAGGAGAAATCCAGGTATTTTACATTTATGAAAATCTTTTGTTTTTGGTTTTTTTTGAGATTGAGCCAGAAAAATCTCATTGTTTTGGTTATATAAGGAGATCCAGAAAACTCAGAGTGTGGGGTTTTTGAATTGTGTAAGCCCACTTGAAAGACACAATTGTGAGGGTTTTAGGTGAACTTAGAAAAACCTATTTTCATAGTGAATGCTAATATCCAAGGTGTAAGGATATTAGGAGTGGAGTAGCTATGTGGCTGTTGTTTAGCAGTTGGTGTACACACAGGTGAACCACTATAATTCTTTGTGTTTGGATGTGTGGTTTAATTTCTATATCTTTTATCATTCAATATTGTGGAATGTATTTGTGGATGTGAATGTTGTAATCTTTTACATTTCAAGCATTGTGGGGAATGTTGTAATAGCTTAGATTTCATTTCCTTGCTATTTATTTATTTATTTATTCCTCTATGTCAAGTTTGAGTTTTTGATATAAAGACCTTTCTAGGAATCAGGTTGTCCTGCCATAAACCTCGATTTTTGGTGTAAGGTTGTCCTTAGAACAACATTTGTATCAATCTCTTAATACTCATACATTTGAGGTTGCTTTACATTTCAGTATTGTGAATTGATTATAGTGTTATCTTTCCTTTAATTTTTTAATTTCCGTTGTTATCATTTTAACTCGGCCTTGTCAAGATATAACCCATCTCAAAACGAATATCCTGGGCCATTCAACTGGGGCCCATATACAAAATTCCAAAATGTAATTGTTCAAAAGTAACCATGACAACTTGTCTATTGATTTAAGCCATTGTAGGCAGCCACTTCCTAATGCGACTCCTTATTGTAAAACTTCTCTTCAATGGTAGCTAGTTCCGGGTCTGCCGCATGTTCGTCAACTCCTATACCAGTCTCATGTATACAGTTGAACATTGATGAATGAGTGGCTAGTTCAATGTGATCTCCCTTAAGGATTACACACTACCGCCCTAGATAAGAAATAACATGAAACATACTGGCAATCCAAAATATAGCAAATGCAGTCTTATTATGTGCATGGATGCATGAATGCAATCATTGCCCCAAGGATGCACATTCGTGCAGAAGTTGGGCTCATTACCCATGCAATCATCGACCAAAGAAAATCATCCAATCGGACAAATACGTACATTACGTACGATAGCAATAGATGTTGGTCGGTGCCATGTATATATGATTTGCCAACCATTATTAATCCAGTTATAATCAGCCATTTTAAGTAAGCTCAAGGTCACTACGAGGGCGTAACACCAGTGTAGGCCGATAACTCGGGCATAGGTCCCATATCACCATCCCCGGCTCATGAGGCTACCACCTTAGGGTGTGTATAGAACCCATCAACACATGGCCAATCAATTCTCAATATTTGGGAAATAGCACTATATATTGACTAGGAATGAAATATAGTAATCATTAAATTCAGCGACCAAAGTAAGATGGTATGTATGGATTAATGCGAGTAAACAGTGGTGAGTATAAACATGGTGTGGTTCACTCCATAGTTAGGTAAGTGGAATCACTCCATAGATGGTGAGCCCCATAATTCAATTTTCACTAATTATAAGCTCCATGTTGAGGGTCTATTCATCACATCCGTTCCGTTACACCCTAAGCTCGGACTCTCTTTTAATAGGAGTTTTCATAGAGAGGTTTGAATCATTATGTGACTTGCAACTAAGGATATAATCATATGATACGTAAGGATATAAACATGATTCAATTATAAACATATAGTTCTACTAATCAAATGCTTCGATGAATCTAGGATGTACTTTTAGATAAGACAATCATGTGATTCAATGAATTTCTAAAACATGTGATAATGGTACACAAATCAAAGGATCGGATCCATGATCAGTGATTAAAAAGGTTAGAGATTTAATCATTTCCAAAATATCTATTCAATAGTCAACTAATGGCTAAGTACAATTATAAGGCATGTATTTAAGCAAGCTAGTCGAATGATCATCCACTCCTATGATATCATTTGCAATTGCCAAGAAAATTATCCTTAATTTAGTTTAGAGATGGAAAGCTCAAGGGGAAAAAAATCATCACCTGGGGGTTCATAACTCCTTTCTTAATTTAGATTCCTACGATTAACCGGCAGTTGAACATTGTGTGACTGATTTCCTAGGTTTGTTTCTAACCCAAGAGTTCATATTAGACAGTATATTCAAGACTATAGCTAACTGACGTATTGAAGTTACGTGGAGGCAAGGAAGGGCTCATGAACAAGGTTAGTTGGGCCTGCCCTTAAGTGACCAGGCCCACTAGATTTTATCCCTACAAGTGGCCAACTTTAGGCCCAAAATTATTCTTATTCAAGGGCCGAGTTGGTCCCTGACTTAGACTAGCCATTGGGTTCCATATTAAGTCTAGCAATGGGGACTGGGTAGCTCCTTACTATCCCCATCTTAGGCCCATATTCTTCATCCATTTATGGCTGGGCTTAGGCTCTAGTCAGTTGGACCCAACTCAGAACTCAGGCCAGATTTGTGGCTAGGCTAATTTGCTTGGTCCACAGTTTTCACTGGACTGGTGGTCTGGCTTACCTATTGTCCACAATAAGGCTCATGTGCGGCCCACTGGCTGTCCATATGTGGTGTGGCCCATAGCATTAAATGAGGTGTGGCCCATTAAGGTTGGAACTCAGGTTTGCACAGGCCCATGGCCTGTTGGGGGACTATTTGCAGCCCAGTTTCTAGGATGACTTGTGGCCCGAGAAGAAGCCAGTTTGGAGGTTGTTTGTGGGTGATTTACAGCCATTTCTTTCAAGCTGAAAACCCATCTACTCCCAACAAGATGATCAGCTACTAATGGCTGATTTTTAGCTATTCTTAAGGCTGTATTTCCAGCTACATCTCAGCTGAAAATCAGCTATTTTCAAGCTGCCCATGATAGCCATTTTCGAACTGTTCTCCAGCTGACTTTTAGCTATAAGTTTTAGCTATTTTTAGATGTAGCCTTCAGCTGTTTCCAACTACATTTTGAGCTAACCTTAAGCTTAAGAAATTAACCCTTGGACGGTCCATTTATGAGGCTATTTTTAGACTAACTTTGAGGTTGGTTTTCAGCCTGATCTACAGCCTGATGGGGGCCTGATCTCAGCTCAAAATGCAGCCCACTCCTGGGCCGTTTTCAATCAGTTTTAGAGCCCAAGTAGAGGCTCATTTCCTGCTTCATTTCTAGCCTAGAAATGGCCTGGTTTGGCTAAGATTGGATTCCCCTCTAAAGGCTTCTCACGGCCTTGTTTATAGCCTGCTTCCTGGCCCAAATGTGACCACTAGCCACAGATGACACTTATACCAACTGAAAGAGAGAAAATGGAAGAAGGGAAAAATAGTGTTTAGCCATCATTACCTGTCCGGATGATGCACTCATGCCCACTCCTTTTCTCTCTCTTTTCTTCCTCTCTTTTCTCTCCCTCTTTTCTTTCCATCTCTACTTTCTTTTCCTCTCTTTCTATGTAGGATCTGAAGGGCTGAGCCTGTTTTATAGGCAGGGAGAGGGGGATCGATGGTTGGCAAGTGTCCCACACTTGTAATGGTTGAGATCTTAGGGTGAGCATACATGGGACGCATCCGTGCGTGGGGATGCACTGTTAGTGCTTTGGGCTTCCTAAGGATGCATTTTCTAGGCCTGGTGGGGTCCATCTCGTGATCGTGATTGGATGGGTCATTGGGGAAGATGACCCACCCATCAATGGTGAATTGTCCATCAAGGGGTCTTAGGGCAACCCGGACCATTTGATCGGTCTAAATAGGGCCCATAAGCGATGTGGGGTCCACTTTTTGGATCATGGATGGTATTTTGATCCATCTCATGAGAAAACTTCATTTTCTCCTCTCGTTCTCATAAGATGAGAGAGTTGGACATTTCATCTCATACCACTCACTTAGGAGGGCTAGGATGGTGTCACATGGCCCCAATGGACGGCCCTAATGGTGCCAACCTATTTTAGACAAAAATAGAAAGCTTGCTTTTTCTCCATTAAGGCTTTCCTAGCCATTTTCGACCATGAAGGGACTCTCCCTAGCTAGCTCATGGGAGGCCTAAATCATTTGGTTAATGGAGGTGCTGGCTTACAAGAGAAGCCACCTGATGGTCCCCTCCCTTGGATCTCAGCCACATATGAAGGGATTGGATGGTTCAGACTGATCTCCCTCGACCCTTTGCATGGGTCCAAGATCCTATACGATTTTGATCAGTGGACCCTCATGAGTGAGACGAACAGTTTGGATCATTCGGAAAGCACCCCAGGTGGCCCAATTTAGGACTTGAAGCCTCTCGATTTCAAAATTTTAAAATAGGCAGGAGAGTTCCACACCTTTGCAAAGAAATTACGGTTAACAGCCTGTTGACCGTTTTGTCTAGTCTTGTGCACATCGCGTACAACCATACAGGGTGCACACACACTGCATGTGGGACTCATTTGCGATGGTTGTGTCACAGCTACTCCACCCAACATCTTGGGGGTCCCACTTGGACATCCTAGCCCGTTTTGGGTTGATGATGATGTCCAGGTGGGCTATTACACACCTTTCGAGGCTGTATCTGTCCCCTATATCATGATCTGATGGTCAGATTGGTCCCAGACTTTGTTTTGATGGTTAAAGTGGGTTTTTAGGGGTTTCAAGTGCCCAATTGTCCATTTATTAATCCTCAAAGGTTGATGCTAGTGTATAGTGCTGGTATTTGCGGCCTACGGAAATTTAACTTGGAGTGATCAGTTAAACTTACCTACTTACTTGATGTAGGGTCCCTGTCAGCCTCTAGGCATTGCGATGGATGGCCTCATTGCTGTTTTGGAAGTCCATCCTGCATTGTTTAAGTTCAAGTAGTTTCGTTAATAGGCTTCAGTTTTCACAAACACGGGTTTAAGACATAACACCTATGTACTAGAGGTATGGGGTGTTATAGATATGTGGTGATGTTGTTTTGTGACTTGGTTATGCTTATGGTTATACTCCTTTACAAAAAAAAATCATGTTGAAAATCCTCCTTGTAGGATCATAGGATCAGAATCTGGCATATGGATGTCGAGAGCCGAGAATGGAGTACTATAGAGGCTGTCAGCGCCGGATTCAGTGATTGGGAATTCTGTGAGCCTGGTTTTTGAGTTTGGGGTGTGACAACATGTAACCTTTTTTTTTTAAATTAAAAGCTCCATTTCTCATTTCGATTTGCCAGGCCGGCAACCCTAGCCTTCAACCAGCTTAGCCATTGGATGGAATCATCCTAGCCCTCTGTCCTACGACTTTTCCAATAACCGACAAGGCTTCCACCTGCCGCCACATCCTAACCTCGAACCATTTAGTGAAGACTGTTAATCATCCATTTGGTGGGTCCCACAAGAATAACTAAACAAATTCACACCATTTATATGTATCAGATCAGGAGATTAACTGACTATAGAGAATCCACCATTATAGAGGAGATCATCTTCTCTATTTAAACGTGGATACCCGTCACTAGGAAATGGGCCCCATTCCCTTATCTGAGTCATCCATCTAGTGGTTCATAACCTCAGATGTTCATTCAGATAGTGGGATCTCAGCCATGCAAACGATTTATAAAGAGATCATCAACCATCTCTCCTTGTTAATCTACATTAGTGGGTGCAGCTGTAACTAATTAGCTGATTTAGAGCTGATCATTCTAGGCTTTTTAAGAGACTATTTAGGCTTCCTTTTAGGGCGACTCCCTTTCAAAAATGGAAAGAAAATCAGAAACGGAAGAAAGTGTGTCGTTTCTAATGATGTAATGAGCTGAGTTGACTCGATTCGAGTTGTGATTAGTATGGGTTGAGTCTGGGAGTCTCTGAGAATCCTGAGAGGAGAGAGAAAAGAAGGATAAAGGAGAAGTAGAGGGGGAGAGAAATGAGAGAGAGAGAGAGAGCAGGACGTGTTGTTGCTGAGTCAAGCTTGGGTTTGGCAGGGTGATTACTAGAATTCCAGAGAAAGGGAGGGGCTGCCACATCAACTTGACTCACTGAGTCATAGGGACAAGTTGGGTCTAACTCGAGTCCAAGTCTTGTAATTCCAGTAGAGAGAGAAAGGAGAATAGAGGGAGAGGAAGAAAGGAAAAAGAAGGAAGAAGATGGAAGGAGAGATGGGTGTTGGGTTGCTGTCGGGACTAACTTAGCGAAACCAAGTCAAATGTAATCAATGTGAAATGAGTTAGTTCGAGGAGTAATAGGTTCTCTATGGTCCAAAGAGAGTGAGAGCAGAAGAAGAAAGGGAAAGCGAAGAAGAAGAAGAAGAGAGAGGGTTGTCCATTAATTGCAACAACTAAGTCATTCAACTCGGGTCAAATCATGGCGAGTCAAGTCGAGATCATCAAGTCCAGTTGTTGGACATTAACAACAGAGAAGTAGGAGGAAGGAAAGAGAAGAGAAGAAAGAAAAGAAAAAGGGAGAGAGAGAGAGAGAGAGAGAGAGAGAGAGATGAAGAGAGAGTCAACTAAGTTAACTCAGTGAGTTGACCCACTGTTTCAACGACAAGTCAAGCTTGGCGTGGGTCAAGTTCAGTTCAGCTTAACAGGTGTCATTGCAACAAGAGCATGGAAGCGAGTCACAACAGAAGCTATGCCGATGCCCATTGGGTTTTGCCAAATCTCACCAAATTAAATTGAAAGTGGGTTTGAGTCGATTGGGTAAGCCATCTTATATCATTTTAGGAATGGAATTAATTTATTTTTCTAAGCTTCTATGAATGTGGGAGTCAAAATCCCTAAGAGTCAAACCTAGGACTAAAACATATATTGAATATCATAATTCTACTTGATTGAAGCATTAAGGTTGATCCTAATCGATTGTAGGGTGAAATATCATGGTCTAATCACACAATTCTTATGATTTATGATAGGATTTGATACCAAAACAAAAATAAGTGAATCTAACAACAACAAGAGAGGGATCAGACTCTAAGGTGAGGATCACCCTTCAAGCTTTACTATATCATGATAGTTATCTTAGTTTAGTTATTTCATTAATTGCTTTATTTAATATTAATAAAAATGATGATGAATGTTAGTTTCTATTCCTCATAAATGATTCATCGTTAGATTTAAATTCAAGTATCTGAATATGCTATGGATCGCAAATATCTCTATTCTGGTCTAAATGAAACATTTAATATGGATAAGAGTTATTGATTTTTGTATGCATCTTATTTTACCACTTGTGACTATTTGATAGTTTTTTAGGAGGACCTCGTACTAATGGCCATTTGTGTAATGGATTAAACAAAATTACGTTGTGGACTTACCATCTCGCGGATTAGTTGTGCCTATGTTGCTTTGGGGATAATCCCATTTTTATTGCATCCTTTGGATGGACTATTTGCTCTACGTAGCTTAATAGAACATTTTCTTATAACCTTGCAATGGTAAGTTCCACTTGTTAAAGAATGATTGGCCACTAGTTGATGATGTCACCTTTAAAACACTTTATTTGTTAGATTCCCATGAGTTGAGGATGTCGATATGGTATATTATGCCGAGTTGTTGGCCTACGTTGGGTGACGAACCCTCATAGTGACTTCCAAGCTTTCATAAATTGGCTTATTATAATTAGAATAATAATGGCTAGGATAATCATACATTTCATGGCATGCGAACTTTATTGGGTAGTTGATACAAGACGCAGGGTTCTCTTAGGTCACTATCGGCCGTACCATAAATTACTTTACCAAGTGATCCTAAGTTATCGTAACATGCATTCGATTTCCATGAGTTACCCGTTTTGCATGAACCTTTTACAATGTCTAGTTTTCCTTCAGCATATCACAAAGAACTCTTCCAGTAAGCTAGGTCACCTCGGGTGTCCTCGTTGCATGGTCTTTTCTAGGTAACTAGTGCCCCTTAGACATACCTTGAGTACTTTTTTGGGTGGCTAGTTCTCCTTGTTCAACCTTTTTTATAGCCAGATGACTATCCCCAGGTCTGTGATCATGTGCATGCATCCATGCATTTAAATGAGAACATCATTGTGAAATTTATCTAATGTTTGCGCATCTTATTAACTCTATCTTATTATTATGATAGTCATTGTAAAATATTCAGTTTAGACTATTCTGATAATTATGCTTAATTATCATGATGCTTTGATAAATCTTGGGGGTTATAACTTGCTAGGATAGCCATTGACGCTATCAAACCATATTTAGTGTGCAAGAGACATAGATGATGCATATGCTGGTGTTTATGTGGAATATGAGAACTCAGATGACCTTACGACTTTAGATAGTAAATTTCATTTATGCTAAATTTGTATTTTCATGTATTGTAAAGACTTAGGACATTGGTTTGTATAAGCCCTTGGGCAGCCACTCGAATATTTGAATATATTTGGACTTTCCTTCATGCTTGTTTTATTTCTATTCCATTAAACTGCTAACTCTAATAAAGAAAAGAACATATATATATATATACACACGTGAAATTTTGGCTATCCTTAAAGGTTAACACTCAGGTTTTCAGAAAACGAGTAGTATATTCGGGTTTCAAGAATCAGGGTGAGTGGGTTAAATCTTGTACAATTAATGGGTAGTTGTTTATAATAGGTGATTCAACTAGATGGTCTCCTAGAAGATGTGGACAAACTTTACTAAGATTGCTCAAGTCCAATCTATAGAAAATGGAAGACTTCAAGCACATCTTAATGTTGAGGTTGGAATCCTCATTGGAGTTGTAATCTCAAAGGAGATGACTTCGAACTCAATGGAATAGAGGCTTAGGATGAGGGATTTGCATATGGAATCACTCTACCTTTTATTTCCCCAAAAACCCATGAAAATGCCAAAGAGTCGATTCTTATTTATAAAAAGTTCGATTTCCAATGGTAAAAAAATGGCTTTGCCAATGCCATCAAAGGGTTCCTGGATGCTATTGAAATATGCAAACAAAAATGATGTTTACTTGCTAGATAGATCTGGACCTCTTTCGATTGCATGGACCTGACTTCGATTACATCGAACATCAAGTTTCGATTCCATCGAAGTGGCTATGATGCCATCGAGAAAGAATAAGGGGAAAATCTAAAAACCTTGCTAGATAATTCTAGATGTCAATCAATGTCATCGAAGGGTCCTCGATGCCATCAAGAATTCTAGCTAAAAATTCAGTTTAGCTGCTGGACATCTGACTCTCGATCGATTGCATCAGCCAAGTCTTTGATGCCACCGAAGATCTGTTCGATACTAGCTCGTTGTCATCGAACATCACTTCAAATCTATTGTTTTGGGCTATCTTCTACACAACAGATTCGCACCTCTTCTAGCCATATTTATCATGTTTTTCTTGGTCTCCTAAGGCTAAGGGATGATCAAATTATATACTTATTGGGTCAAGATCATCTAGAGGTCTATGGGGTTGTTTTGAGTCAAGGGTTAGGGTCGCTAAGGCCGTCTTTTTAGTTGTTCTTGCTGCCTTGATGCTTCGTCTTTTCTTTCTAAAGGCTCAACTGACTCTACGATACAACAACTCACATGATTGACAAACCAGGGTGCAAAAATGAGTGCACTAACACCACTCACCTCCTTACGATAACATGAACAAAGGATGAACTTTTAAGGGACTACATTATGCACTTCAACTGTGAAGCAGTCCAAGTGGATGGCTACTTTGACCAGATAGCTCTTACTGCCATGATGATCAGCCTCAAACAAGTTAAATTTGTCTTCTCAATTGGGAAGAATACCCCAACTACTCTCACCAACCTGCTCAATCGAGCTAAAAAATGTTCAAACACCGAGGAGCTATTTAGAGGGCAAAAGGCCACTCATTGCAAAAATAACTTAATAAGAGATAGGAAGTGAATGGAAGAATGAGAGCCACCCATTGTCCACTCCAAGAGAGAAAGGAAAATGACTAGAACAGTGGCCAGTGAACCAACCGACGTACAGAAAGCTGCTTCCACATGTATACTCCCTTGAACACCATGCTGGAGCAGGTACTTATGGAAGTGTAGGATAAAAGGATATCGATATGGCCAAGTAGGATGAAAGCCAACTCTGAGAAGCGAGATAAGAGGAAGTACTACTATTTTCATCAAGGTCATGGTCATAACATGCTAAGTACTTTGACCTAAAAGAAGAGATCGAATCTCTTATTCAGAAGGGACATCTATGTGAGTTCATCAACAAAGATAGGGAAGATCAGCTAACCAAGTAATCAGAGTGATGTGACGAGCAAAACAACAACAAAGTAATAGGCAAAATATGCACCATCTTTAATGGACCAGCTGAGGGTGGAGACTCAAATCGGGTATGCCGAGCCCATGCTCGAAGCACGACCAACAACAAAAGAGAGCATCATGTTTATCTTACTAGCAGATCCATGAAGGAACCAAGGCTGAACTCATGCAATCCGACCTTCACAGAAGAGGATACTCGAGGACTCCACCACCTGCACGATGACACTCTGGTAGTCACCATGAACATGGCCAACTACAGGGTACATCGGATATTGGTCGACACCAGTAGTTCGGTTGATATTCTGTTCACCACCGCATTCAACAAGATGGGGGGTCAGAAGATCCAAATTATGACCGGTCTAAATGACCTTACTCAGCTTTAGAGGGTAGAAGGTGACCTCTGAAGGAAGCATTCTATTACCAACAACTGCTGATGAAGGTGCTAACCAAACCACCACCATGGTTGATTTTCATGTGGTAGATTTCCCTTGAGTCTACAATATGATTCTGGACAGACCATCCTTGAATATCATGAGGGCTATGGTGTCCACTTATCACCTTACCATGAAATTTCTAACCAAGTACAGGGCTGGCCAGGTTAGGGGCGATCAACATGAGGCACGACAATGCTACTCAACAGTGCTCTGAGAAAAAATGCAACAACAACAGGCAATGCAAATTACCTCCCTGGACTCACGAGGGGAGACTACAAAAGAGGTTCGCCGGTGGAAGAACTCGTCACAATACAACTCTCTGAATTTGATCTATCTGTAAGTGCTATAATGTGTAAAGCACACCTTATTTGTCAAATTTCATTTAGATAAAACAACTTATGAAGTAGCCTTTTAGTGTAGATCAAGATGGACAGTTGAAGCTCTACTAAAGTTCAAGTCAAGTAGAAGATCAAGATGGAAAGTTCAAGTTAAGTTCAAGTTCTACTAAATTTCTAGTAGAAGATCAAGCTCCATTTAGAGATTTAAGTTCTATTGAAGAATCTAGTAAAAGATCAAGCTCCATAAAGTTTAAGCATCTAATCTATTTCAAAGTTCAGTCATTTTAGGTATTATGAACCCCAGAAAGACCTTATGTTTAGGTTCTTTCAAAACCTACTTTGAATATGTTTTTACTCTTATAGTTGGCTAAAGTTCGACTAGTCTAAGTGGTCGCTCGATTAGTCTAAGAAAGTTTGTCTAGTCTTAGTTCAAATCGAAGAAAAAATAGATTTTTTGTTACACCTTCGACCAGTCGAGGAGACTGCTTGACCAGTCGAAGGTGGGCCTTCGACCAATTGAGGGTTGCTCGACTCGAAGTCCAGCAACTGAATTACTTTGGATTTCTTGCACCCTCAACTAGTCGAAGACCTTACTTGACCAGTCGAATAGGGCCCTCGACCAGTCGAGAAGGGCTTTTGACTAGTCAAAGATCTGTTTTATCTTATTATGCTCAAATTTGAAATTTTGTGGGAACGGAATCTGGTTCTTAGACGAGTCGAAGCAACAACTCCTTTGCTTATAAATTGAGGCCTTCTCTCAATCCAAAAATACAATTTAAGTCTATCAAATCCTTTTACAAGAGAGAGAGAGAGAGAAGTCCCTGTTATGCTCAAGCTATTGCAAGGCATTTATTAAATATTTTTAATAACTTTTTATTTAATTCCTTGATCTCTTATGTTGTCAATCTTATTTTATAAAGAGAATAAAAACTATTCTTTTGAGATCTTAAAGGAATTCAAACAAGTAGCCTTTTGTTTGAATTTATTTAAAATTAATCTACAACCTTGAACCCTTGTCTACATGACTGAACATTGAATGATCTGCATTCAAGAGAAGTGGTTATACAGCTACATCGACAGATACATCTTTAAATGAGAAGATAAGTATATTTCTTTTATATTTTGGTTTTATTGAGATATCCAGAAAATCTCAGTGAGGAGTTTCTTATTTGTGATAGCCCAATAAAATTATAATTGTATCAAGTTTTAAGGTGTTCCTGTGAAAACCTTATTTATAATGAAAGTTAATGTCACGTATATAGTGATTATTGGGAGTGGAGTAGGTGTGGTTGTTTGAGAACAGTTGTTGTGTAACGCCCCGGTTTTCAGGACCCGAGTATATGACCCGTGTCCCAAAAACCCGAGTGTTAACTTTAAAGGATGGTCAAATTCGAGTGTACATTTTTTTTTCCTTCATCAGAGTAAGCAAATGAGGGTAGTGTGGACAAATCGACATAAAGGAAACTTTCATTATCATTCAAATTTACAAGAAGCTGCCCATAATGACTTATACAAACCAATGTCTCCAAAATTAACAAATACAAGAATTACATGATCTAATACATGAGAAATAATAGAAAGCATATAAATATAAGCCGCAAGACCACGCAGCTCCTCCAGGTAAATACAGCCATGCATCCCTGGCGATCGTACCCTGCTCCTCATCAAGCCTGAACATACATTTCACTAAAGCCACCTGTATTACCTGTACGGTTGTATATTTGATGGATGAGTGGCCAACTCAGTGTGAATTCCTCTCAAGATTACACACCGCCGCATCAGGTAAGAAATAGTATAAAACATCCAGACAACCAAAACAGAGTAAATGCAGTCTTATTAGGTGTATGGATGCATGAATGCAATCATCGACCCGGGTAAATCATCCGGACGGTCGGAGCCCCAGGAAAAACATCCAGACAGGCAATGGGGTCGTCACCCAAAGATATGAATGGTCACCAGCGCAACACGCAGCGTAATCGTATGGGCATGAGTGATCCAAGTCATCATCATAAATCGATCGGCTGGTCATTAGCGCAACTCGCAGCGTAATCGCATGGGCATAATGATCCAAGCCGTCGTAGTATGCCATGCATGCATGATTAGCCAAGTCATTATTAGTCCATTTACAACCAGCTAATTTAGATAAGCTCAAAGGTCACTACGGGGAGCACATGGCCCAGCGTAGGCCGACAGCTCGGGCATAGTATCCCATACCACCATCCCCGGCTCATGAGGCTACCATCTTAGGATGTTTAATGGAAACCCGTTGACTAGTGGCCAATCATATTACAATATATGAGACTTACCATCGTATGGTTACACAATATAAAATATCGAACCCATATAGGGAAAATATCAGAACAAAGCCACATAGGGCGATATCAAATAAGCCACATAGGGCAATTATCAAAATAGGCCTCATAGGGCGAGTGTCAAAACCATGCGATAAAAAACCATCCTTGAAAACCATTTGGACACAATAACCCTGGATGGTAGGCCCACATCAATGATCCATTTACACCACTACTCAATAACCACTAAGTCGAAGGTCCATTTTAATCACAACCAGTCGGGTTACATCCCAAGTATGGGTGTACATTTATAGGTGGGGGTTTCCCACTAATGTACCAGTTTAAAGTCCATAAGCAATACACAAATAATCCACAAGCATGAACAAATGTACAGGATGAACATTAAGCAGGTAATATAGCAATTCAATTTCTACCAGCTAACAAATGTGATTATAAGAGAGAGATATCAATTATAATTTTTAATGAAAACTATAACTTAAGCCAATGAGAAGATGGAAAGCTCAAGGGGAAGAATCATCACCTTAAACTTTGAATCGCCAGTGTTACTAGAGAGTGCGTGTTTCCTTAGAATCACACCCTATCATGAATCATAAAGTTATACAGTTAGGTCCAAGTTTACACACTATTTAGGTTTAGGGTTTAAACCTAGGGATATTGAGTTATCTATCTTAGGGTTTTAATGTGGAGTTTAGGGTTTTGTCTTAGGGTTTAGTTATGGGTTTAGATTATGGAATTGAACTCTATTTTGGGTGTCCATTAGTGGTATTATCAAAGAGAGTAATAAATGAACATGATTAATTAAATGAATTGGTTATAAATTTAGGAATATCAATAATGGTTACTATTATATTGAATTACCTAACAATGTCCCACTACGAATAATAATATTAGTAATTCCCAAAATAATTATTAATATTAACAATATCCATAATATTAGCTAACATGACACTAATAATTATTTTAATGAAAATGATTAGTGTGTTCTAACATTAATAACAATATTTTAAGAACGACAAGATATTATTGATAATTTTTATATGTGCTAACTAATATCCGTATGGGTAACTTACTAATTGTTAATCATACCTATATTTAATAATCCTAAAAATGACATTAATAACAGAAATGATTATTTAAATTAGAACAGAAAATGTGGGCTCACCCAGTCGACTCAGTTCGAGCCGAGTTGACTCGGACTCTCCCTTCACTAGCTTTTCTTCTCCTCCTCCTTCTTCCTTCCTTTCTCTTTTCTTTCCCTTCTTCCTTCTCTTTCTATTTTCTCTCTCTTCCCTTCTCCCTTACTTGCAACGTCCAACAAGGACTGAGCTCGACCCACGGCCAGCCTCAATCCGACTGAGTCGACCCAGCCGGTTGCTGACTCGATGGTGAACCTGGCAGCGTTGCACTAATGCACGCCCACACCCTCATTCTCTCCTCTCTCTCGTTGCCTTCTCTTCATTCTTCTTCTTTCTTTGAAGTCCAGCAACACCACTGGACTCGACCCATTCCAACTCGGACCAAAACAGGCCCGGTAACTCAGAACCCGACCAGCTGATCCGGCTCGGTTCAAGCAGGTGCAGCAATGCACCACTCTCTCTCTCTGATTTCCTTTCTTTCTTCTCTTCCCCAATCTGCATAGAGTACTGCAGAGATGGCCCTCCTATCAAATGATCTTAGATTAGGGCTGAAACAGGGATGAACGACTGAGCTTCCAACAAGGAAGACGACCTACCATTAATGGCAGATCAGGAAAGTCAGCCTTTTCCCTTAATCCGGCCCATTCAGAAGACTCGTATGGGTCCTAAGAAGCTTATAGAAGGGTTCTTTCAAAGCTCCAACAGCGTTTGGTTGGTGGGTTCGAATGGAGAAGCTCTCGGCCGATTTCTCGAGTGCAGCCGCAGAGATAGAGAGGAGCCCTAATGAAATCTAGTTCCAAGCTCTCATATAGAGTTTTTCCAGTGAATCCTAGACCGTAGGATTGATAACAAAAGGTCCGGATTGCCCTGGCTAAAACCGTCTCCAAAATGGTGGGCGAATCCGAAACTACGTGGTTTTCTTTGCTAAGGGAGCCCTAAACCGCTCAGCTAGAACGGACGGCTGAGATTGCCCTTAATGAATGGCTAAGGTTGAGGGAGAGGAGTTCACATGGATCGCCCCGCTGGCGTGAGAGCAGTTTCCATTTTTGGAAACGTTGTGCTACCGGGTCCTGTTTGCGCCGGGAATCGTGTGCTTGAACACGTGCCAAATCACATGAAGTTTGTGGGTTATGGTCGAGCCCACGCTGCTAACATGATGGACGGTTTGGATCATCAAGGCGGGTCCACATTAGTGGGGCATGGTGGGTCCAAAACGGACGCTGTCCGTCAGCTGATGCAACGAGAGGGAGAGAGGAAAACTCTCCATTTTTGGAGAAACACGGGTCAGCCCGTGCTGACCGGTCTAACCAGCCTGGTGCACAGCGGGTGCATCCCCTGTGGTGCACATGCGACGTAGGTGTGGGGTCCACCGTGGTGTTTTTGAGGAATCCACACCGTCTAAATGATTCCTTGACCCATCTAAGGCCACAAGCTCGAGAATGAGGCTGATCTAAAGCTAAGCTGGGCCATAATCTCAACTATGAAGCTCTAATTGAGGATTCCTGTTGAGTTGGTGGTCGGACCATTCTGAAATTGAACATCAATGGTTAAAATGGTCCCAGAAATTTATCAGATGACTGGTTCCACCTATATTTTGATGTTAGGGTATTAGTTGTTATTATTAGAATAAGTTTTAATGTTTTCCATTATTATTATTATTATCATTTTTATTTTTATTATTATTTTCATATGTGAGCACTGTTAATCATGTTGTGGGTCCTGCTGCATAGGTTATTAAGACTATGTAGCTCATGATTTTATGACATTGAACGTTTAATTATTAATATTATTATTATCTACACATTGTTAGCTATTTATTCTTTTGGTTTATTTGTTTATTATCATTCTTGCTATTATTATTATTATTATTTTAAATTATGAATGTGGGGCCTACCTCTAGTCAAAAACATTCCTCCAGGTGAGTAGACCACTACGAGTTTATGTGCCTCGTTCTTTAACTAATTTTTAACAATCAAGTGAGTCGCGCCAAGTGAACATCCACTTATCAACTCTCAACATCCTAATGATTCCAAAAATCCAACGGTTGACTCATCCCTACTTATTAACAGCCCTAGGCATCCTGAGAAGCATTTAGGTGGGATCTGGTAGTCGTGATTTGGCCCGTGTTTCCCCAAGGAGGGATAATCCGATGGGATGTGGTAACCTGATGAATGGTGGGCCTTGTGACTTAGATCCCCAAATTACTCTGTGATTTAATTGTACTAGGTAGGTGTGTATATCCATAGTCCAAAATCAGATGGCTGAAAGGTCATTCGGGATCCAGGGCATGTTGAACTAAACTCTTAAAGGTCTTGTTGTCATAGTCAAGGTTAACGGTTAAGGTGGATAGATTTTGGGCGATTATTTAAAAACTAGGTTAGCGTTCATACTAAGTTAGGTTATACAATAATACTCGAGTACTGAAAATACGGGGTGTTACATGTTGACACACTGAACCACTATAATTATTAATGTTGTGGTGAATGCCTTTTATGTTTATGTGGTGAATGTTTGTAATCTTTTTAAGTTAAAGTAGTGAATGCTTGTAATAGTTTAGCTTTTATTGACTCTTGCTTGGTTTGGAATTTTGATTCTTATAAGTTTCGGGAAATAAGGTTGTCCTGCCTAAACTTGTTTGGGTGAAGGTTGTCCTATGAATCAGTTTGAATTAACATTTCAATGCTAGCGCAATTGATACCTCTGATTTATTTACTATTTCTACACTTTATTTTATTATTTAGCATAATCCTATTCCCCCCCCCCCCCCCCCCCCTCCTCTCTAAGACTGGTTAAGCTCTCCTTTTCAAGTGGTATCAGATCTAAGTTGCTCAATTTTTTTATTTAAATTCCTTGAGTTCAAAGATCTAGAGCCTAATCATGTCAAATTTTGATAATTTGTCTATTACTAGGCTACCACCTTTTGATGGTTCTAACTATATATACTAGAAAGCCAGAATGAGGATTTGTCTAAAATCCCTAGATGAAAGTGTGTGGCAAGCCACTGTAACTAAATGGAAACATCCAATGACTGAGGCAGTAGCCGAAGATGAAACCAAGTCTATGAGAGAAATTGCATTTTACTTATGGGCTGAAACTCAGAAAAGTGAAAGCAGTGCTAATGTTAAGGTCTTAAATGCCATAACTTGTGCTCTATCACCTAATGAATTCAAAAGAATTATTTCATGTGATACAACTAAACAAGCTTGGGATATTCTTGAAATGACACATGAAGGAACTACTATAATTAAGAAATCAAAAGTTTAAATCCTCATTACTAGATTTGAGGAAATTCGTATGGAAGAAAATGAAACTATCATGGACTTCTATACGAAACTAAATGATATAGTAAATTCTGTGTGGGGTCAAGGAGATGGAATCCCAAAAAGCAAGGTCTGTGTAAAAATATTGTGATCTCTTCTTGAAAGATTCAATTTAAGGTTATTGCCATTCAGGAATAAAGAGATACTGATCAAATGAAGGTGGAAGAGTTAGTTGGCTCCCTCCAAACATATGAGTTGAGCTTTAAAGCTCCTAACGGTAAGTCTATTGCTCTTAAATCTTCTAAATCTGTTTTAAAAGAAAATAGTACTATTTTTTAATTTGAAGAAATTGAAGATGATATGGCAATGCTAGCTAAGAAATTTTATAGAAGTTTTAAAAATAAGAAAAGTTCAGATTTTTAAAAATCATCTGATAAAAGAAAGGAAAAATCTATGTCTTAGAAATCTAAAACAAATGACAGTCAATGTTTCAACTGTCATGAATATGGGTACTTGCTGAAAAAATGTCCTAAAAGGGATAAGTCAAAAAGAAAGGGCATGATAGCTACTTGGGATGAATCATCAGGCTCTAAAAATTCATCTGAGTCTAATTAATCATAACAAGAAAATGCAACCACAAATGATGTAAAAGCCCTTATGACTATAGCCAGAATCACCTCCTCAGATAGTTATAATATATCTAACTATGAAAATGTCAGGAGTGACCCTGAAAATGAAAATGAAGATGATCTTCAAGATGCCTACAATGCTCTATGCAGGGAAAGTTGCAAAATTGCTATCAAACTGAAATTTCAAAAGAAAAATATTCTAAATTAAAAGAAGAACTTGAAAACAATGTTTTGGAAAAATCTCAACTTTCAGACTGTCTTGAAAAAACAAAATTGGATTTAAATTTGAAATCATCAGAGTTACAGAAACTCACAACTGAAAATGAGAAACTAAAACTCGAAGTTTCTTCCCTCTTGAGTTCTAAGAATACTTGGAGATATGCCCATGGAGACTTGAAAATGGAAAAATTGTTAACATCATCTAGAAAATATTGTGATAAGTCAAGTCTGGGTTATATAAAAAAATGATTCTCTAAAAATCAAGAATACACCTCCTACATTTATAAAATGAGAATCCTCAAACTTTAAAGGTAAGAATGTAAGAAAGTTTAATCAAAATGATTTCAAAAACTCAAAACCTTTTCAAGTTCCTAAAATTAATACTAATGCCATCAGCTATAAAAATCAAAGATATGATAAATCACCTTTAGCTGAAAAAATTGTGGACTTACTCAAAGACCTAAAATCCAACTAAGATGTAATTTGAGTTATTAGAAAGTGGAGAAATTCCAACTCCCAAAAATAGAAAAAATCCAATGGTACTCCTAAACCCAGAACCATAATGAAATGGGTTCCAAAGGTTACATGTCTTGTTACCCACACAGCTTTCAAAGCCATGAGTTACTCAAAACGGTACCTGGATAGTAGATGTTCAAGACATATGACAGGTGACAAAGTGATATTCACCAACTTCAAAGAAGTAAACAACGGTTCAGTTACTTTCGGAATTGGAAGCAACTGTAAAATCATAGGCCAAGGTACGATTCAACTTCCTAACCTTTCTCTCTTTGAAAATGTACTTTATGTTAAAGGTTTAAAACAAAACCTCTTAAGCATATCTCAAATCTGCAATAACAAACACAGTGTAAAATTTTTAAATCACAGATGTGAGATTACAAATGAGAAGGGTTGTATGATATTAAATGATCGTAGGACTTCTAAAGTTTGGTACATTATTGATGACTCGTGCTCATCTAACTATTCATGTTACATGGTCCAAACAAATGAGACTGAATTATGGCATAAATGTCTAGGACATGTTAACTTTAGAGATCTTTAAAGATTGAGCAAGAAAGATCACATTCATGACTTACCTAAATTGAAAAAGGTAGAAAAAATTTATGGCGCATGTCAGATTGGCAAGCAAATAAGGAGTAGCCATAAGAAAGTGAACTCCTTAGCGATAACCAAACCTCTAGAACTACTTTATATGGACTTGGTGGGTCCAATAAGAATGGAGAGTAGAGGTGAAAAGAAGTGTTTTCTTGTCATTGTTGATAATTTCACCAGATTTACTTGGGTAGTCTTCTTAAGAGAGAAATCAGATACTCTTGATAAAGTCAGAAAAAATTCTAAAAAGAATTCAGACTGAAAAAGAGGTACCTATGATCAAATTAGAAGTGATCATGATACTGAGTTTGAAAATAACAATTTTGAGAAGTATTGTAGTAACCATGGTATATCACATGAGCTCTTTGCTCCTAAAATACCTCAACAGAATGGAGTTGTTGAAAGAAAGAATAGAGTTTTATAGGAAATGGTCAATGTAATGCTAAATAGCATGAACTTACCACAAAACTTATGGCCTTAAGCTGTTAATACTGCTTGCTACATTATAAAGCATGTGTACATTAGAAAAGCTAAAGATAAAACAACTTATGAGTTATGGTTTAATAAGAAACCAACCGTCAAATATTTTCAAACTTTCGGAAGAAAATGTTTCATTTTACGCGATTGAGAAAATTTAGAAAAGTTCGAAGCTAAGAGTGATGAAGGAATATTCTTGGGTTATGCTCTAAATAGTCAAGCATTTAGGAATCTATTAATGTAGTGATTAATGATCACCTGATCACACCCACTTCAAAATAAGATGATGATGAAGTTAACATTATAGATAAACATAACTCTTCATCTAAATCAGTTAATACTGAATTAAGATTAGTCAAAGACCATCTGACTGATCAGATATTGGGTAACCCTCATACTGGTGTTCAAACAAGAAAATAGTTAGAAAATATCTATAATTACGTCTACCTCACTTCTCAAATTGAACTGGAAAATGTAAATGAAGAACTTGCCGATAAAAGTTAGATATTTGCTATGCAAGAAGAGTTAAATCAATTTGTAAGAAATGATGTTTGGTACTTATTTTCTAGACTTTTTAATAAACATATAATTAGAACTAAGTGGATCTTTAAGAACAAATCTGATGAAATGGGGAATATCATTAGTAACAAGGCATGACTAGTTGTACAAGGATACACTCAGATAGAAGGTATTGATTATAATCAAACTTTTACACCAGTTGCACACCTTGAATCCATAAGATTGTTTATCTCGATTGCATGTCATATGGAATTCAAAATATATCAAATGGATGTCAAAAGTGCATTTCTAAACGGTGATCTACATGAGAAAATATATGTTGAATAACCTAAGGGTTTTAAGGACCCGAAACTTTCAAATCATGTATATCGTCTTAAAAAGACACTTTATGGTTTGAAACAAGCTCCCATGCCATGGTATGAAAAACTACTAAATTCTTACTTAGTCACAACTTTATCATAGGTAACGTTAATAAAACCTTATTCGTCAAGAAATATAATGATCATATATTGATTGTTCATATCTATGTTGACGATATTATTTATGGATCTGCATGCACTAACTTGTCTATTGAGTTTGTACATCTAATGAAATCCAAGTTTGAAATGAGTATGGTTGGAGAACTAAATTATTTTCTGGGATTATAAGTAAAACAACATAAAGATGGTATATTCATCTTATAAAGCAAGTATGCCTTGAATCTTGTAAAGAGATTTGGGTTTGAGAATGGGAAAATTTTTGATACTCCTATGAGTACAACTCTCAACGTCTCTAAGGATGAATCAAGTAAAAGTATAGATTCCCGTCAATATCGGAGTATAATTGGTAGTCTTCTATACTTAACTATTAGTAGACCCGATATTTCTTTTAGTGTTGGAATATGTGCTAGATATCCATCTAATCCTAAGGAATCACATCTAATCATTATAACATGGATAATTAGATATGTCCCAAGTACTGCTAACTTAGGACTCTGATATCTTCATGATACAACTATACAAATTGCTGGATATTCTGATGTAAATTGGACAGAAAATATCGACGATAGAAAATCTACCAATGGTGGATGTTTCTATGTAAGGAACTATTTACTTTCCTGGCTTAACAAGTAATAGAATTCTGTATCTTTCTAAATAACTGAAACTGAATATATTACAGTTAGTAATGCTTGCACCCAGCTGATATGAATGTTAGCCAATTATAGTATTGTGCAAGACACAATGACATTGTACTGTGATAAGTCAAGCGTAATTAGTATTTGAAATAATCCTATTCAATATTCTCATATGAAACATATCGATATTCGATACTATTATATTTGAGAATTAGTTGAAGATAAGAGTATTGCGGTAGAATATATTCAGACTGAGAAGCAACTTGCAAATATAATGACAAAATCGCTCGACAGGAATATATTTTCCAAATTAAAGCATGATATTGGTTTGTGTACTTTTAATTAATTAATTATATTCTTTATGCATATATTTTTATTGTTATATATTTATAATGTTTGAATGCATAACATGTAAATAAATTTTAAATTATAAATAAAAGTTTTTCAAAATTGTGGCCTGCTCCACCAGTCAACTACATCCTCGACTAGTAGACCTTTGACGGGTCCAGGACATGCTTGAACAGTCGAGGATTGCGAGTTTTGACAATAAAGGGAGGAAATCACTTTTTTTAAAAAATTTCATTTCCCACCTTCTTCTTCGACTAGTTGTGGCTTCTCTCGACGAACCCATCTCCCAATTTTCATTGTTAGTGGTCCTTTTCTATTTTCCTTATAGATTTGGGCTGATCTTTGCTAGTCTATCTTGTATTTGTGGTGTATTTGTGATTTTCAACATTTTTGTAGTGGGTTTTGAGCAAAAATCTAATTTAGACTCAACCTATCTACTTATCTTAATCTTCTCTTATGCAATATCTAAATGGAGCATCGTACTAAGAGGAAGGTAACTCGCAAAGGTCATCGCAGCTCCTCCTCTAAGTTGACTCCCATTAGTATGAAAACACTAAGAAGCCCCAAAGAAGATTCAGAGTATGTTAGGGATTTTCGTACTAGAGAGATTATAATAGAAAAGACTGTGAATGTTGATCACATTACACCATTTCAACTTGTGCCTATCATTCAAAATATTAGTTGGGAAAATATTTTTGGTTAGGGCGGAACAGCTTACCGTTCTATTGCTCAAGCCATGTATGCATCCATAAGCGACATGTCCCTTGAAAATCTTACTTTTATAATTAATTTTAGAGAAGGGACAGTCACTATTGATCGCCATTTGATTTCAGCTTTGACTAAAATAGTTGTCATTGATGATGGAATTCCCATTGCCAATCTCACCGATAGATTGACTCATACTGAGCAATAAGAGATCACTCATAGATTATGTCGCTTTGACGCTGAATGGAATCTGGTAATGCTCTTCATGCTAACCAGATGATTCCCAAATATCGCGTCCTTCATCAAATTTTCACATCCAATGTGTATCCAAGATTTGGGAATAAGTCTAAGCTTACTCCATTCATGACGTGTGTCCTTCATTTTGTGGTTACTGGTGTTCTAATATGTCTTCCTTTTTTTATTTGATCATTCAATTTTGAATTCACCCTGGTCATGGTTCAATTCTATTTGTCTATCTCATGACTTGTCTTGCTCTTTATTGCAATGTCATCATATCTTCAACCGAGGCACTGGAGTCACAATTACCTTTTAATAATGCAAATTTGAACAAAATGAATCTGGAATTTGTTCTGGGTTAGCGAGATGATGATGAAGAAGAAGCACTTGCACCAGAGGACACGTCGATGGACGATATATTTGTTAAGCTTGATGAGTCAAACAATCCAGCTGATTCAGACTATCAACCTTCTTAGGTTAATGATTGGCTCAAATCCTTAGAGGAAAAAGGTTTCTGAGTTGAAGGTCTCTCAAGATAATTTGACACAAATTCAAAAATCTTCAATAAAATATATACAAAAGTACTTTCATCGCATTGCCAGAAGTTTGCACCAGATTGATCCTTCTATGCCTCCTCCCTCTTCCTCTGGATCTGACTAAGTTTATTAATGTTATTGGTATGTAAAACTTAATACTTTGCGTATTTGGTTGATGACTTTTCTACTATACTAAACTCCTTGAATGCTTATTATCCTTAACTTAACATTTACATATGCTTACTTCCTTATCAATTCATAACTTTATGTCTTCTTCTACTTTCATTAATATGGTTATTTGAATGTCTTATTTTTCTGATAGTAAACTATTCTTTCCCTTGTCAAATTATGACAAAAAGAGGGAGAGGTTAGTTTTGTAGAATGAAGAATGCATGATTCATGAAAATATGATTGATATAAATGATATAATTATATGAGAATGCATGGAAGATTGTATGTCATAATACAGAAGCAGCTCAAATTGAGGGAAAGTAGTAATTTTTTCCTAGCTCATCAAAGCTGCAACAAACCTTCTACAACATGGGATCAAGAATACGAGACTTCATTCTAATTATTGTAATAATAAGTGTTTTGTTACGAAATTGATAAAGGGGGAGATTGTAAGTGCTATAATGTGTAAAGCACACCTTATTTGTCAAATTTTGTTTAGACAAAACAACTTATGAAGTAGCATTTTAGTGTGGATCAAGATGGAAAATTCAAGCTCTACTAAAGTTCAAGTCAAGTAGAAGATCAAGATGGAAAGTTCAAGTTCTACTTAAATCAAGATAGAAAGTTAAGTTCAAGTTCTACTAAATTTCTAGTAGAAGATTAAGCTCCATCTAGAGATTCAAGTTCTATTATAGAATCTAGTAGAAGATCAAGCTCCATAAAGTTCAAGCATCTAATCTACTTCAAAGTTCAGTCATTTCAAGTATTATGAACCCTAAAAAAACCTTAGGTTTAGGTACTTTCAAAATCTACTTTGAATGGGTTTTTATGCTTATAGTTGGCTAAGCTTTGACTAGTATAAGTTGTGGCTCGACTAGTCTAAGAAAGTTTAACTAGTCCTAGTTCAAATCGAAGAAAAAATGAATTTTTTGTTACACCTTCAACTAGTCGAGGAGACTGCTCAACTCGAAGTCCAGTGACAGAATCAATTCGAATTTCTTGCACCATCGACCAATCGAAGCCCATGCTTAACCAGTCGAAGAGGCCCTTTGACCAGTCAAAGACATTGCTCAACCAGTTGAACAGGGCCTTTAATCAGTCGAAGATCTGTTTTATCTTATCGTGCTCAATTTTAAAAATTTGTTTCAACGAAATCTGGTTCTTAGACGAGTCAAAGCAACAACTTCTTTGCCTATAAATTGAGGTTTTCTCTCAATTCAAAAATACAATTCAAGTCTATCAAATCCTTCTACAAGAGAGAGAGAGAGAGAGAGAGAGAGAGAGAGAGAGAAATCCCTGTTATGCTCAACCTATTGCGCGATATTTATTAAATATTTTTAATAGCTTTTTATTTAATTCTTAATCTCTTATGCTGTCAATTTTATTTTATAAAGAGAGTAAAAACTCTTCTTTTGAGATCTTAAAAGAATTCAAACAAGTAGCCTTTGGTTTCAATCTATTTAAAATCAATATAGAATCTTGAACCCTTGTTTATATGATTGAACATTGAACGATCTACATTCAAGAGAAGTGGTTTCACGGCAACATCGATAGATACGTCTTCAAAGGAGAAGATAAGTATATTTCTTTTGTATTTTAGTTTTATTGAGATAGCCAGAAAATCTTAGTGAGAGGTTTCATGTTTGTGATAGCCCGATAAAATCACAACTGTATCAGGTTTTAAGGTGTTCTTGTGAAACCCTTATTTATAGTAAAAGCCAATATCACGTGGATAGTGATTATTGGGAGTGGAGTAGGAATGGTTGTTTGAGAACAGTTATTGACACACCGAACCACTATAATTCTTGGTGTTGTGGTGAATGGTTGTAATCCTTTTAAGTTAAAGTGGTGAATGCTTGTAATAATTTAGCTTTTATTGACTCTTGCTTGGTTTGGAATTTTGATTCTTATAAGTTTCATGAAATAAGGTTGTCTTACCTAAACTTGTTTGGGTGAAGGTTGTCCTACGAACCAGTTTAAATCAATATTTCAATACTAGTGCAATTGAGACCTCTAATTTATTTACTATTTTTGTACTTTATTTTATTATTTGGCATAATCCTATTCAACCCCCTCTAGGACCAGTTATGCTCTCCTTTTCATCATCCCACACTGTCTAGGTCAGATCACAGCTCGAGCCAGGACGTTAGGTGGAAATAGCTGACCTGCTAAGACAACGTGTTGATGTCTTTGCTTAGTCCCACTAGGATATGCCCAGCATAGACCTAGAGGTTATGATCCATTGACTGAATGTGGACCCCGACCACAAACCAATGAGGCAGAAAAGACGAGCATTCAACCCTAAAAGGTATACGGCCATCAACGAGGAAGTCGTCAAACTTCTTAAGGCTGAGTTCATCGAGGAGATTTATTACCCCTACTGGCTAGCCAACATTGTGTTAGTGAAAAGGCTAGCGAAAAATGGTGTGTCTATGTAGATTACACAGACCTTAATAAGGCATGTCTAAAAGATGATTTTTCCCTCCTAAAGATCAACCACTTGGTAGACAACATTTTCGAGCATGCGATCCTTAGCTTCATGGATGCGTACTCGGGATATAATCAAATCGTCATGCACAATTACAATAAATAAAAAAATAGCATTCATCACTGACAAAGGACTATATTACTACTTAGTGATGCCATTTGAACTAAAGAAGGCTGGAGCAACCTACCAATGACAGGTCAACAAAATGTTCGCCAAGCAGATCGGCAACACGATGGAAGTCTACATCGACGATATTCTTGTCAATAGTGCCAAGGCAAAAGACCATGTGGTAGATATGAAGGAAATGTTCGTGATCTTAAAGAAATATCAGATGAAGCTAAACCCAAGTAAGTGCATCTTTGGCGTTAGCTCGGGAAAGTTCCTCCGCTTACTAGTTAACTAAAGAGGGGTAGAGGCCAACCCTAGCAAGATTCATGTCCTCTTAGAGATGAGCTTTCCAAGAATGATAAAAGAGATCCAATGCCTTAGAGGTAAGATTGCAACTTTAAATAGGTTCATCTCAAGGGTTATGGACAGATGCCTACCATTCTTTAAATAATCGAATGGAAATACAAAGCTAGCCTAGATGAATGAGAGTGAGTAAGCATGTCAGCAACTCAAGTAGTATCTGGGGTCCCCCTCCCCCCCACTAATCTCCAAGACAAAGCCAAGAGAACCACTACCAATGTACCTGGCAGTGTCGACCTGGTAGTGTTGACCATAATGATCAGCTCAACCCTAATGCGCAAAGTGAAAAATAAGAAGTGACCAGTCTACTACGTGAACAAAGCTATGGTTCAAGCCAAGACTCGATACCCAAACATAAAAAAATAGTACTATCTCTAATCATATCATCTCGATGCCTCCAACCGTACTTCCAGGCTCACACTATTGTGGTTCTAACTGATCGACCACTTCGTCAAATTTTATAAAAACCTGAGGTGTCAGACAACTGGCTAATACTAGGGTCAGACAAGAATTTGATGGGTATAGTCCTGGTGAGGTCGTCATTAACTGCTACGGCCAACTTGGGTAGGACTCTTCTTTGGAATTTTCTAACTCGGGGACCAGGATGACCTCATACTTGTCAAATTCTTTGAGCAAGTCCAATGAATTTGCAGATGATGATCATTCTCTCCCCTGGCTTAGTATTCCATAATGACCTGGTTGACTATGAGATGGGATTCATTGTGGATTTTCAATGTTCTGGCTCCCATCACCATGGCTAGTCTAAGCCCAGTAAGGAGTGTTTTATATTCTGCTTCATTGTTAGTAGCTGGGAACTCAAACCTTTGGGCGTACTCTATATTGGTCTGTTTAGGTGAGATGAGGATCAGTCCTACCCCACTTCCCCTGGAGTTTAATGACATGTCCACGTAAAGGGTTTATTCTTATAGGCTGACATCCTATTCATCCTGTCTCCATATAAAGCATTGTATGGATGCCCCTTTCGTGCTCCTAATTATTGGATTCAAGTAAAAGAGAAAGGTTTGATTGGGTCAGATATTGTCCAAGAGACTTTTGAGAAAGTGGAGGTTATTTGGAAATGACTTCAAGTAGATCAAAGTCAATAAAAGAATTATGCAGAGAAACAAAGACATGATTTGGAATTTTCAGTGGGGGAATTATGTATTCCTAAAAGTCTTGCCAATGAAGGGTCTAATCTGTTTCGATACAAAAGGACAGCTTTCCCCTCGATTTATTTGACCTTTTGAGGTGTTAGATCGAGTGAGAGCAACAACATATAACTTACGTTGCCACCACAACTATTAAGTGTTCACAATGTCTTCCATGTGTCAATGTTAAGGAAGTATGAAAGAGATGCCTTGCATATCATCGATTGGCAAGATCTTAAGCTTCAGGAAGATCCTTCTTACATGTAAAAGCCAGTTCACATTTTAGACTGTAAGGAGCACATGTTAAGAACGAAGACGGTATCATTAGTTAAGGTGTTGTTGAATCATCATGGATCTAATGAAGCATCATGGGAGAAGGAAGCCAAAATGCACAGGAAGTATCCTCACATGTTTGAAGAATAATTTATGTAAATTTTGAGGATGAAAATTTTCTTTTAGGGGGGGTATAATATGACAATCCTGATTTTTAATGCACTTAGATTCTAAATGTGATTGCATAGATCAGATCAGATCTCCATTACGTATGCTCATTTTAGAATCAATCTAAATTGTTATGCAGAAAGTATGGGTGGATCTGACCGTTTGATGGGCCATAGGGATGAAAGGTTCGGATCATGCCTATTATAATTTGAATTAGATTTTGAAAACATAAATGGTCTGGATTTAAGCGATCTATTAACCCATTCTTAATTTGAGATTTTGTGATGTCAATGGATTGCTTAAATCTGTCCCATACGATCAATGGATCATTTTTAAAAATAAAAAATAAAAATAAGGAACCTTAAAAAGTTAAAATTTTGGATCATCTGAATATAACAGGATGATCAAAATGCTCATTTGATCAAGTGGACCCCACATGATAAGATGACTTACTATAAGTATACGATCTAAAAGAATTCAGAATCTAATGGTTGAATTCTCCATATGGGCTGTCTCAAGTTAAAAATTTATTAACCAAATGTGAATTGATCAAATAGGTTAGATAGATACAAATAGGGAGCTAATTGAGCTATATAATTAGGTAATTGCTAATCGATTGATCTTAAGGTAACATATTAGAATCCACATCACCAAATTTTAGGTGAGTGATCCCAACATGTTTCATATTCATTGTGATTAGATTAATCATCTGATTGTTTCTCTGATTGTGATTCCCTATGTTGAATGCTTTGTTTGCTTAGAATTGAAATGTCTTATACTATAATATATATGAAAATTGTTAATAAGATGCATCAATCATTCTCATGCATCCACATCATGCATTACATAACTGTGCTGAACACCTAGGGGTACTCCATGTATGACCTATAGGTACTTACAGTACCGAGTGATGTCCCTAGATGCCCACAATATGTGGAAGCCTTCCTTAAAAAGGAAAGACGTGAGCTGATGGGATCCAACTCAAGCAAGTGGACTGATCAACCCACTTAATGCATTCACACATCTTATAATATTCGTGCATGCCTATTTTAATTATAATGTGCACAAACCATGATGGGTTCACTCATTAAGTCTGGCTAGCTAACGTTATATTGCTGGAAAAAACTGTACAGATTGAATTGACAATGTAACAACTACTCAAGTTTCAGGGCAGGAAGATGAACTAGTAGTGATCCACAAGGGCAGTGACCCTATCTTAAGGAAGATGAATTGAACACGTTAAATCAATAGCTTGTAAGAATCGAGCCGATGTTATATTACTTGTTTATGCTTTGAAATTTATTTTAGTTGGAAGATTAAAACTTATAATGTTTTGAATTCATTAGTTGACTAACAATTCAATAAAGTTCCAAATGGGTGAGCTGTATGTTGAGGGTCAAATATTACATATTATCCCCCATTTATTTCTTGATTTTACAAACATAATATGGCTTAATGGTATATTTTACATGTGTTTGTGTTGCAAGGTGAATTTAAGAGCTTGGATTGAAAAGAATGTCAAAAGCATGGATTTAGTGCTCAAAAGTTGCCAAGGCAAAGAATGAACCTGTAGACACCAAGATTGAAGATTTCAAGGTCCCAAGATCCAAGAAAACTAAGTGGAGAAGGAAGGAAGTCAAAAGAACAAATGCAGAAATCACAAAGATTGTGTCATCAAGAACCATTTGATGACATCAAAGATTTGGTCGATGACATCAAATTTATGAGGGAAAATTGAGTTGGTTGTTGGACATACTAGGTGTCTTTTCTCGATTAATCGAAGACATGTTCGATGACTTGAATGCAGGTGCTCAATGACATCAAATTTACTGAAGAAATTGAAGCAACTCACTGGACTGTTTTGGACACATTCTCGATGACTCGAAGACCTGTTCGATGGATCGAAGCTTCGCTCTATGACATCAAAGGACATTTCAATGACACAAAGACTTCCACAATATGAAAGAAGAAAAGGCGTGACTTCTGGATTCAATCCCCTTCGATGACAATGAAGGGTGTTCGATGACATCGAAGGTGTTACGCAAAGTTTTTGCGGATTGCGTAAATTTGATCCGATTTTGCGATTTTGTAGAACTTGGCTCATATATAGGGGTTTCTTAAGTCTTTCTAGGAATCTAGGGTTTGGAGAAGTATAGTAAAAGGGTGGAGCCACTTCCTAAGAGTTCTTCTTCCATTCTTCATAGTTTTGAATGCTTTCATCTAGGGTTTTTAATCCAATCATGTCTATGGTTGGCTAAATCCCTTAGCTAAGGTTAAGGGGTGAAGCTTGTAACATGTTGGGATATTTTTCTTGTTTGATTCTTATTATTGTTGAACTCCTTTGATTCTAGTTTGATATTTAAGGAATACTTTTAGTTTTTAATGGTTTGTTGTGACTTAAATTACAATACATCCATAATAGGTTGAAGTATCTTCTTTTTCTATTTGGAGTTTGTGAAAATAGTAAATCCTATTGTTCTCCATCGTCCCTTGAGCATGGCTGAGTGATGGAGTCCCTTCTATTCTTCACAATTCTCCTATGATGGTTGTTAGATCGGTATATCATGTTGTCTACCATAGTCTCCTAGGCATGGTTAGGTGATGGAATGACTTCCAATCCTCATGACCCTCATCCGTTGAGAATTAGGTCAATGGAAGTTCATATCTGATCTTATTGAATATCTTCCAATTGGATAGGATAGGACTCCAATTCCAAATGAGTGCCTTGAATCAAATAAGGAAACATCCTAATAGCTGCAAGTGGATCCCTGGAAACCCTAATTCCCACTTTTAAATTCTTAAAGTTTCTAATTCATCATCTCACAATCACTCTCTACTTTCCTGATGTAGGTTAGATCTTCTCCTAGTTTTGATTCTAATTACTCTTAAAATAGACACACAAGATTAGACGTAGTGGATTCGACCTCGGTCTCACGAAGATTATTACTACATCGCGACCCTACACTTGGGGTTGTGAACAAGTTTTTGGCACCGTTGTTGGGGACTAACTTTCTATTGTTAGGTTAGGGTTTTTTCTAAATTATTTTAGAAACTAACTTAGCTTTCTAATTCTAGGTTTAGAAAATTTCCTAATTCAATAGAAACTAACTTTTTCTCTTTTTAGAAACTTACTTTTTTCTGTCCTTAGAAACTTTCCTTTTCCCTTTTAGAAACTAGGTTGCTTTGTTATTTATTTTTTATTTTGAGAAACTAACTCATCTTTCTAATTTTGTTTTTAGAAACTTTCTAATTTTAGAATTTTTGTTCTAGAAACTGACTTGTTTTGTTTTGTTTTGCAAGATCTTAATTTAGGAACTTCTAATTTGGTAACTTCTTTCTAATTCCCTCTCTCTTTCTATTTCTAGATTTCTATTTTTCTTCTTCCTTTTAGGTTTAGGTTAGAATCTGAAATTGAGGGCTGAGAGTATTTCATGCCCAAGTGGGTCCGTGACGACACTCAATGTCTTTTGAGTGAAGGAGGATTAGATGAGGGGTTATCTATCCATCACAGGATTAGACACCACTCGAGATCCTCAGAGTTAATTGAGGTTATGGCTGCCAATCAACCGGTCAATCAACTGGGAAGACAACCTCAACCTCAGGTTGAGGAAGTCCAGGATGAGAATGAGGTGCATCAAGTACCCCCACCTCGTATTTTATGAGGTTATTCACAACCGGCGGAGGTGAGTACATCCTCATGCATAGTTTTTCCAAAAAATACGGGACACATGGATATTAAGCTAGGGGTGATCCAACTCCTTCCAAAATTTCATGGGCTTGTATCTGAAAATCTGTATCTACACTTGAAAGAGTTTGACAAGATTATAGCTACTCTATACTTTCCAAACGTGCCCAATAACACGGTCAGGCTGAAGTTCTTTCCTTTTTCTTTGAAAGAGAAGGCTAAGACGTGGTTGCATTCATTACGTCCTCGATCTATTGGTAGATGGAATGACATGATAAGGGAGTTCATAAAGAAAATTTCCCCATACCATAAGACGAACACCCTTAGAAAGTCGATCATAAACTTCGCCCAAAAGGAAGATGAAACATTCTTTCTATGTTGGGAGCAGTTCAAGGATCTTGTCAGTTCATGCCCACAACACGGTTTTGAAACGTGGTGCATCACGAACCTTTTCTATGATGGACTGACATCTCCCATGCACCAATTGGTCGAGACAATGTGTAATGGGGAATTCATGAATAAAAATGTCGATGATGTGTGGGACTACATTGATAAGCTTGCTGAAATGCACAATCATGGGACATCACCCCAAAATCAAGCACCACGTCTAGGCCGACTCAATCTAAAGAGAGTGGAGGAATTTACCTTCTGAAAGAGGATGATGATATCAATGCTAAACTAGCTAATCTCACTAGAAAACTCGAGGTCATGGAATTAAAGAAGGATAAGGCTAAGGAAATTGTTTGCAGTATTTGTGCTTAATTAAAGAAGGAAATTGTTTGCGGTATTTGCGGTCATGGAATAAAAGAAGAAAAATTTTCCAACAATACTTGCCTCTCAAGAGGTACTGAATGAGCAATTCAATGTTGTGAATAATTACCAAAGACCTTTCAGTGGGCCCACTCTAATACATACAATCTCAGCTGGAGAAATCATCCAAACTTCATGTAACGCCCCAAATTTTGAAGGTCGAACAAAGCTCAACTCCCGAGGTCCAATGCATCACTTACGCAGCATAGATAATGATGTTTAAATGTTATCCATATTAGTGCATTAAACATGAGGGAGATTATACTAAAACAGCATATCATACTCCACATATAATTAAGTTTAGTAAGAAAAAGACTGAAACACATATATATCTGAACAACCAAGGGTTCAACAACCTCTGGAGTATGATCATATAACCGGGCTAAATTTCATACGTGTATTGGTTCAAACTAAACAAAATGTCAAAATGTGGAGCATCCAGCTAATCTGTGTATCCCTATAATCCCATCGAAGCAGTACAAGGTCTATATAGACCTGCCAGAGAGCTGAACATGGGAGAACTTTTCCTCCTCGTCTACCAAGTCCAACTCTTCTGCATATATGTGCTCATTACCTGCATCTATAACAGAGTCTGGTTGGTGTTTTAAAATGCCCTCATAAAGTGGGAGTGAGTGATTAACTCAGTGGTACTATAAGGCAAAGGTTAATTCAATTAAGCAGTAATGATAAAGCAATACAACAATCACTTCCTAGCTACTCTTGTTAATGCAGGGATGGTGTGCAGTAATGATGCATGCCCTCGCACAAAGCTCCCTCAAGCGACTTCATCAACCATTCATGCATGGCAAAATCCCTAAATGTGAACTTCCCCGCCAAAGCACATGCAATGCGGTGCATGGTCGTATTAGTCAATTACTTAATTAGGCTTATTCATATAGTAGATTCAGGAAGCTGAGGTACATCCTTTTACATCATTAACCCAAATGAGGATCTATCTAGGGTCGTCAATCCTAGTTAATCACATACGATAGGCAAGTTGTAGGGCATCACCCCTAATGAAAGCAGTGGATAGGCAAATTCAAGAATTTATACTCGAGGTTACTACGGGGAGGCTCGTCAATAAGCATAGGCCGACAGCTTAAATACAATGTCTCATACCACCGTATTCAGCTCACTATTTTGGGTTGCTCACTGGTCACTACGAAGAGGCTCATCACCCCAACGTAGGCCGACAGCTCGACCACGGTGTCTCATACCACCATGTCCGGCTCATGAGTCTTAGCGGATCGTAGTACCATATTTGAAATGGGTTTTTAATTGGTAAGTGGTACCTTAGATTCAAGCAGTGATGTCCATACATGGTAAACACACAATAGGCTAGTCAGTTTATTAGACAAGTGAAAAGGCCTAGCTAGATGTCCTAGAGGGGGGGTGAATAGGACAATGCCAAATAAAACTTATAATAGTGGAATTAAAAAGAATATGATAACCAAAATAAATCACAATGCAAGAAAGTAAAATAACCTCAAAATTCAGATCTTGAGAGATTGATACAAATGTTGTTCTAAGGATAACCTTACACCAAAAACTAGAGTTTATAGTAGGACAACCTTATTTCTAGAAAGATCTTTGTATCAAATCTCAAACCAAAGAGGAATACAGAAATAAATACAAACTGAATTAAAATAAATTGTAATCACAAATGTATTATTCTAGGGACAGCCATACACCATAAAAATGGCAGGGCAACCTTGCTGGAACAACTTTTAAAGGAAATTGAATATCAAGCTGATAAAGGAATAGCATAAAATAAATTCTAAACTATTACAAAATTCTCACAATGCTTGAATTAAATGATTACAACATTCACCACCATACATACATCCCACAAAAGAATAATTAAAGATCAGAAGTATAAATCATTCAACCACAACACAAGGGATTATAGTGGTTCGCCTGTGTGTTCACCAACTGTTAAACAACAGCCACATAGAATGCTACTCCACTCCTAATATCCTCACACAGGGGATATTAGCGTTCACTAACAAAATAGGTTTTCCCAGGTTCACCCAAAACCTTTACAATTGTGTCTTTGTCTGTGGGCTTACACAATTAAAAAACCCCACTTCTGAGTTTTCCTGGCTCTCCTCAGATAACCAATACAACAAGATTTTTCTAGCAAATCTTGAAAGAAACCAAAACAGAAAGGAATTTACAATTAAATGTAAAATATCTGATTATCTCCTTCGTTGTAGCAGCCCGGTAGAACCAAATCAGAGTAGATGATTGAATGTCCAAGTTTAATGTCCAGTACGCAATTACAATGGTTCTAATTCTAATAGATTTTAAATTAAACCTAATAGGGCTTGCCTTAATTGATTTTGATTCCAAAGAAAGGGAATAACAATTCCTCTTATCAAATTAGATTAGAATAACAGAAACAAAATCAATTAAATAAAGCTAAGAAAAGAGAATATTAAATAAGCACATTTAGCTTAGATGGAGCACAGAATTATCTCCCAGAAGTTCGATGAAGATTTGCTTGAATGGATTAATTAATTTGATGATTTCTTCTGAGATTCGTGCCCTATTTATAGGTGAGCAGATCGCATCTTCGACTGGTCTAGGGAGCTCTTCGACTAGTCGAAGCAATAACAGATTTGAAAAATCAGGCGCGATAAGCTTTGACCGTTCTACGACTGGTCGAAGGTCTCCTTCGACTGGTTGTAGGTCAGTCGAAGGTTTCCTTCGATTGGTCGAAGAACCTGAAAAACATCGCTGGATTTTGAGTCGAAGATGCAGTCGATACTGTTCCTTCGACTGGTCGAACAGATTTCTAGACTAGTCGAAGCCTAACAGATTTTATCTGAAATTTGTAACAAACTCACAACTGATCGAGGAATTTCTTAGACTGGTCGAAGCAACTCTAGGACTAGTCGAAGAAGGCCTAGGACTAGTCGAAGAACAGACCAAACTTATGTAAAATAAACATTCGATTTATGTATCCAAAGTGACCTACTTCTAAGGTCAACCTAAGGTCAGTCAAACCTCAACCATGAAGTAAGGACATTGAAACATTAGGAACTAGTGACCTTGAAGTATGTGCCTTGAAGTCTTGATGTAGTTTAGTCTTGAAATCTTGATGTAGCTCAATCTTGAAAGTGTCTTGAGTTCTTTACAAACTGCCTTGTACTCTTCTTGAAGTCTTACAGCTTGAGTCTTGTCTTGTGAGTAGTTCTTGCATTCAAGATTGATCCTTGTACTTGTGAGCTTTGCTTGTTGTGAGCTTAGCTTGTTCATGAATGTTGACCCTTGAGAGAGCTTCACTTATGCAAGTTATATATAACAGTGATTTTGGCACCACAAATTTGACAACAGACAGGGATATAAACTATAGCACTTACAACAAGTTCGATTAGTACGAGCTCATGTTGAATTATTCGACATGGAGTGCGTAAGCACTCCCCGTGGCCTAACTACTATCGACAATCGTCGTATAACCCGGATTCACCGAACGTATCAATGTGGCTAGACTAGTTTGGCCACTCAAACGGGAATTGTTACCGACTTCCTAGACTAGGTTGTAGTCCCAATCTTACTCAGATATACCATGTGGATATATGTGATAATCATATAAGCATTTAACAAACAATTCAAATCAATATCTCATTTGAGCATTTCATCAAGCATATTGAACATGTTTCCAAATATTGCATTTCATTTATAAATTGTGTAGTCGAAATTAAGATTTCATGAAGGAACTATACATATGAGTAAGGTAATTGAGAATTACATCTCAATACCCTTATTTAATATATTTCATTAACAATTTCTCATTCAGACATTTTATCAAACACTTAGACTACACATAACTAATTACATAGATTAGATTAGTTACGACTAGAACCACAACAATTCATTACATAACATCATTTATAAAGCATATAACATACATGGATCTTAGATTAGAAATCATGACAAGCACAAATCAGGATTTAACACTCATTCAAACATTTCATTAAACACATGGAATGCATCTTATATTCAACAAAGTT
This sequence comes from Magnolia sinica, assembly GCF_029962835.1. NCBI lineage: Eukaryota > Viridiplantae > Streptophyta > Magnoliopsida > Magnoliales > Magnoliaceae > Magnolia > Magnolia sinica. Next base: position 35,953,627 of record NC_080582.1, on the reverse strand, counting down.
CACACATGTATAATTTATTAAAAACATTATAACTAAGATCATATGGTAGCAATCAAGTTAGACAGAAATCATCAGCTGATATTGAAAGCCTTGAAAACCATAAACTAAATGTTTATAGTCCACACCTTTCGTCGGAATACTCATTTCAAACTCGGTTTGAATCCTATATTCCCGAATACAGAACAACGGGCACCTAAATCATGAAATAGGTTAGCTATTTCATCGATTACTCTATTTAGATCCCTAAATCAAGATTAGGGTTAGGATTTCTTACCCAAATCGTAGTTGAAAATGATGGTGTAGCGAAACGGGAGAGGTGATTCAGCTCAAGGAGTAGTGGGAGTGAATCCCAGCAATGATCTCCCTATCTCTCTCTCTTCTCCTCACTCGTTTCTCCTATTTTCTCTTTTCTCTCTCCTAGGGTTAGAGAAATTCGTATGAAATGAGAATGGGGTAGTTTAAGGGCATTATATAGGCCCAGAACTGGTGTAAATGGCCCTAGAGCCATGGTATACTTAGGTTATAGCCAAAAGGTGCCTGTTTATGACAAACCAGGTTCATCCAGAGGTCTGTTACTTATCTACGGCATAGAACAAGTTCTTTGACCATGGATCTAGGCCAGGATGTGAATTCAACGCGTTTGGATGGGTCGATCAATCGTAACGGACCTATATCAGATCAACGGTCGTTGTCACTCGATCAGGGCCACAAGTATACAGATATGTGTAGAGAAATTTCCCTAATCCATGGGAGAAGTTCGGTCAGAAACTGACAATCTAAGATCTTCAATTTCGCCCATAAGTGAATGGCCCAACTCACTTAAGTTTCAATACCTTTTCTAAGGATATTTGTGTTTCTCACACACTTCGCTCAGGGCTCAAGTTGGGCGTTTCTGGATACTATTTGGGCTCAATTCCTGTGATGGCTGTCAAGCCCAATAAGATGATCATAACCCTATAGTTTTGTGGTCATTGGACTTTCGACGCGTGGTCCAGGTCTGATACAGAGTATCAATGTGCTCCCGAGAGTAACAAGCTTTTGGGATTTCTCTGAGGTTTTTAAGTAGCGTTGAGTTAGTGATTTTGACGGGTTTAGTTCTTGCCATTTGTATAGAGAGTAGTTCAAGCTAATCCACCGATTAATTCAGTTTAGTACTTAATTAACTTTCATCTAATTTTTACAAAATACGATCCTTAGGGATTTCTGCCTGAGGTGAACTCGGGCCTTTGTACGGATTTTTCCAAGGCGTTACAATCTACCCCCCTTAAAGAAAAATTTCATCCTTGAAATTAGTACCTTTTCATACTCCTCGAGGATTTGAGGGTAGTTCTTATGGACCTTGGCTTCTGTTTCCCAAGTAGCCTCTTCCTCAGTATGGTGCATCCACAATACCTTCATAAGTGAGATAACTTTACTGCATAGCACTTGTTCCTTCCTATCTAGAATACATATTAGTCGAAGCACATAGGTAGCATCTTCACATAGCTGCATCTGCTCCCACTTGATAATGTGAGTAGGATTAGGAACATATTTCTTCAATATCGATACATGAAACACATTGTGCACACCTGCGAGTGGTGTGGGCAAAGCAAGGTGGTATGCTACCACACCCACTCGGTCTAGAATCTGGAATGGACCAATGAATCACGGCGTAAGCTTCCCCTTCTTGCCAAATCGAAGGACTCCCTTCATTGGGGAAACCTTAAGAAATACATGGTCCCCAACTTTGAATTCCAACTACAACCGTCATGTATCGACGTAACTCTTCTGTCTGCTCTAGGCTATAAGAAGTCAACGCCTGATAATGTCGATCTTCTCTGAGGTCGCTTGCAGTAAATTTGGGCCAATCAGGCTCTTCTCGCTAACTTCTGCCCAACAATGGGGTGCTCAACATGGGCGCTCATACAAGGCTTCATAGGGTGTCATGCCAATGCTCGCTTGGAAGCTGTTTTTATAAGCAAACTGAGCATAGTGAAGACAGACATCCCAACCATCCTTAAAATCGAGCACACATGCTCACAACATATCTTCTAATATTTGATTTATCCGTTCCGTCTACTCATCAGCCTGCGAGTGGAATGTGGTACTGAACTTCAGTTTCACTCCCATTGCTTCCTGGATTCGAGTCCAGAAAATGAACGTGAATCGCATGTCTCGATCTGACACAATCTCCATAGGCACTCTATGCAGTTGTACAATCTCCTTGATGTACAGCTTGGCTAAATCATCTGCAAAGTTAAAAATTTTGATCGAAAGAAAATGGGCTGATTTCATCAATTGGTCCACAATCACCCAAATGGAGTCATGCCCCTTTCTCATCTTCAGTAACCTGAAAATGAAATCCATAGATATGAAATCCCATTTCCATTCAGCTATGGGCATGGGCTGAAGTAAACCAAGAGGTCGACGATGTTCAGCCTTGACCTGCTGGCACGTGAGACAACAAGATACATAATCTGCTATTTGAGCCTTCATGTTGTCCCACCAGTATGAATACTTCATGTCTCGATACATCTTCATACTGCCAGGATGCATTGCCATCTTTGAATTATGAGTGGCGTCCAGAACTTCCTTTCTCAAGTCATGGAGATTCAGGACGCACAAACAGACACGATATCTCAAACCTCCATCTAAGTTAATCCTCCATTCAGATTCCCCACTTTCACTTGTTCGTTCTCTCATCTTTACCAACAGTTTGTCTTCTTTCTAAGCCATAATGATTCAATCATTAATAAGTGGCTGTACATGGATATGTGCGACACTCTTGAATGGCTCCTCTACTGTAAGCTTCTGTTCGAAGTCTCGCACAAACTCTACCATATTCCATTCTTCTATCATCAGTGAAGCTATAAATTCTATTCTCTTCTTGCGGCTCAACGCATAGGCCACAAGGTTGGCCTTATTAGGATGGTAGGAGACCTCAAACTTGAAGTCTTTCAAAGTTTTCATCCAATGTCGTTGCCTCATATTCAGGTCTCTCTGGGTGAATATGTACTTTAGGCTTTTGTGATTGCAAAAGAGCTCAAACTACTTTCTATATAGGTAATGTCTCTAGAGCTTTAATGCAAAAATGATCGCCACTAATTTCAGGTCATGCATGGGATAGTTTTCCTCAGGTTTCCTCAATTGTCGCGATGCAAAGCCAATCACTCTGTCCTTTTGCATAAGAACACAACCCAAACTAACATGAGACGCGTCGATGTATATAGTATATCTGATCCCCTGCTCTGGCAATACTAGCATGGGTACGGACATCAACTTGTCTGTCACACCCCAAACTTGGAAGACGGTCTAACAAAATTTCCGATTGCCGAATCCTGCGCTGACATCCTCCATAGTGCCTCATTCTCGGCTCCCGGCGCTCATGTGCCAGATTCCGATCCTGGGATCCTACAATGAGAATTTTCAGTGTGAATTTTTTTCTTGTAATGGAGCATAACCACAAGCATAACCAAGTCACAAAATAACATCACCACATATCCACTAAAAATCCATATATAATACAATGCTGAAAGGGAAATACATATTTATCAAAATCAAAGCTCCAGAAGTCCCCTGCACGCTCTAAGTTCAACATTGCTGCGACCTAATGCCACCTGCACACATCTATCATGCATAAGCTTATAGAAAGCTTAGAGGGTGGTGAAAGTGTATGTAAGGTAAGTGCAAGTATACAATAAAACCCACAAATCATACATCATCAGAATAAGAAGAAATACTGACAAGATCATGAATCATACGATATTAGAGTAAGCGAAAATATACTGGTAAGTCTATGAGTCATATAATATCAGAGTACGCAATGCATGTCATAATGAGTCAAATATCATATACCGCGGATGCAATGCAATATACAGATCCTGCTAAGTCCATCTAAGCCATATAAGTGTAGAAACGTAGCAATCCAAAGTGTCATATGTCATAAATGAAATGCAATATGCAATACGAATGAAATGACCAAGCTGGAGTGAAGTCAGGATGATAGTACGTAGTATCGCAGGCTATGGGGTCCATCACAAGGGAATTCTATCCAAACCAGTCCCATAACTAAATTTGGATAGTCAAACATAATGTGGTAAACTCCTGATCTCAAGTTAGTCACGCACCCCAACCAAAATCCTGGCCATTGCGAAGGTACACGTAACAAATAATTGTGCACCAGTAGCCCAAGTGGATAGTGAATGGATGAATGAATGAGTATGCAACTCTTACTCAGTACCCTGCTAGCACAATAGCCTGCCAACGACTGGTAGCTCGCCCAGTGTGGTAGTTCGCGTAGGCCTCAGCCCCGCCCACATCACACCTGCCCACATCAGTGTCCGCCCACGTGCGCCCGCCCACATGTGCAACAGTTATGGGGTGTCATAATATCATGTTAATCCTCATATCAAGTCCATATATCAGTACTGTACACTCTAGGATCATCACCGGGGTCTAGTACACTCCACACTGACTGGCGCCTCCCTAGCCACATAGCTAAGCGAGTGGAAGAGACCACACTATCTGCCTAACTAGTAATTTGCTAATACCTACCCGGCTCATCTATAGCGGACCCATTTACGAGCTGGTCAAACTCAGCCTAGCTTATAGCCCCCTCACTCAGGCGAATAAGGCCACACCCCCTCCCAACAGACCACAACAGAGTGGGAGACGTAGCCTCCTAGTATTCGGCACTCGGGCGCTCATGTATCCACTCGGTCTCAACGTTAGGGCATCTCCTAGCCTCGGAGGTTTAGGGCCTTTCACCCACGGACATCCAAAGTACCTAGATACTCGAACCAAACATTTCCAGTGTCCCATCTAGCCATCCACTACTTGCATGTGGAGGCTACAGAAATGATATTGCTAGGGCGTATAGTAATCATGCCACATATATGTGAGATGCATGAGTCACACCGTCCACTCATGCAGCAATCTTGCACATCCCATGTGATCATGTGGAGCATTCCGTCTCATATGGAGTCCCATAAATGTTTCAGCCCAATGGCTTATGCTATGATCAAACATTCCTTATATCAAGCATACATATGATTTGTATGGACATGAATCATGGAGTTATACTAAGCATGTTATATGGTGGTGAACTATCCTTACAACGAGGATGGGCCTAAACAGCTTACACACAACAAATATGGGGCTATCAATGGGCCCTAGGGAGATTTATAATGCGGACATTAAACCAACATTATTCTTACAATGTGGATGTCAAACCATCATTGCAACCAAGGCATAGCCCGCTCTAAACATCATTATATAAACTAACGTGGAATAACATATTGCAAAGGGCCTTTTATACATCCTATTGGGCCTCGACCCATGGGCCTCAGATACATCAAATGGGCCGCATCACATGGACCTCGTATATAGCAAGGTGGGCCTGAACAATGGGCTGCTATCAATGGGCCTTAGGGAGATTTATAATGCGGACATTAAACCAATATTATTCTTACAATGTGGACGTCAAACCATCATTGCCCCTAAGGCATAGCCCACTCTAAACATCATTACATAAACCAAGGTGGAATCCCATATTGCAAAGGGCCTTATATACATCCCTTTGGGCCTCGACCCATGGGCCTTAGATACATCAAATGGGCCGCATCACATGGTCCTCGTATATATCAAGGTGGGCCTCAACAACGCACGGCTATCAATGGGCCCTAGGGAGATTTATAATGCGAACATTAAACCAACATTATTCTTACAATGTGGACGTAAAACCATCATTGCTCCCAAGGCATAGCCTGCTCTAAACATCATTATGTAAACTAAGGTGGAATCACATATTGCAAAGGGTCTTATATACATCCCATTGGGCCTCGACCCATGGGCCTCAGATATATCAAATGGGCTGCATCACATGGACGTCGTATATATCAAGGTGGGCCTTAACAACAAGCCTCATACATCACATCTAGGTGGACCTCAACAACGGACCTCATATATTACATCGGGCCTAATCAAATGGGCCAAATCAATGGGCCGAGTCGAATGGGCCAATTCAAATGGGTCGAACACAATTCATCTAATTTCAGAAATTAATATAGAGTATTATATAAAAATGAACCATATCAAAAGATCAACTGGACCATACCATATTTAACCATGGTGATAATGATTTCCACGCTTAAATTCTAGTGGGCCCCTTCATAGGGTTTTATTTCCCATCCAGCCTATTCATAAGGTCACAAAGGCCTGAATCTAGAGGAAAAACAAATATCATATTAGTCCAAACCATGTAGCCTAAGGGTTTTAATGGTGGATGTTCAAACCCACTATTTTCTATAATGTGGTCCACTTAATCCTAGATCTATCTTATTTTTAGCCTCAAGCCTTAAAACAAGCTTGTCAAATGATGGACGGTTTGGATGCAACACATGCATCATGGTGGGTCCCATAAGGACGGACAACATAAATAAAGCACATACCTCATGGTGGGGGTCCACACTGATGAAAGGTGTGAATACAATACATACATCAGTGGGTCCCACATGGGGCCCATAATAACGTTCATTTTCCACCCAATCTGTTGGTAAGGTCATGCAAACCCGGATGAAGAAAAAAATAAATTTCATAACGATCCAAAACTTCTGTTACCCAAAAGGGGTCTCAATGGTAAACGTTCAATCACACTGTTCCCTGTGCTGTGGGCCACCTGAGAACCACATACGGCTGATTTAAGGGGGGCCCACCAAATGCACAGTGTTAATGTTCTCACACATCATGGTGGGGCCCACAACCGGGACCCACATCCCACCCCATTCACGTCACAGCGTAGCAGGACGCTGTTACGTGTCCTCTGGACATCCAATAGCAGTGTCTGCCCCTTGTTTGCATTTTTTTTTTTTGAAAATGAGTTTTCTTGAGGCTTTTCATACTAGGGTCCCACATCGAGAAAATCAAACCCACCCATTATATTCTACAGCTCATAACAGATCCAACAAGCCCAATATTGAGCATATTTCGGTGTACAGAAGTATCAAAGTGGTTTTCAATGGTAAAACCACTATCTTCTATGCTAAGGCCCGCCAGATGATCAGATTGACTTCATTTTTTGGCTTAACGCCTAAAATAAGCTGGGGAATGGAATGGACAGTGTGGATTAAATCCATACATCAAGATGGGACCAGCATGAGTGGTCCACCCAAAGTTTGAAATCAAACTGATATTTTTTTTTTTGTGCTAGACAGTACACCACACTGTCAGTTTCACACTTCACTGTGGCCACGTCTAGCGTCCCTGGACGCTGGATGGTTTGAATATAACACATTTTCAAGGTGGGCCCCACCTACAGACATGCTATAGGTGGGCCACCAAATGGCTGGATGGTGTAGATAAGACACACATCAAGGTAGGGTTCATCCGAGTGGGCTACACAGCCACATCATCACACAAAATGGAAAAGAGAGGGAGAGGGAGAGGGAGAGAGAGGAGAGAGAGAGAGAGAGGGAGAGAGAGAGAGAGGGACACGTGTGATGGAAGGCTCTGCCACTATGAGCCCTCACTTTCCATGCATTCATTCATACATCAAGTGGGTCCTAATACATGTGGACCCACCAAATCAAGAATCAACAGTGGAGATTCCTTCTCCACCAAAATGGAAGGTCTAGATGACCTCTTCTCATGTAAGGAAAATAAACATCATGATGGGGTCCATGGAGAGTGGCCCTATCATGGAATGATCATGAGAATCAAGGTGGACCATCGACCATATCTAGGGTCCAAAGTGAGATCCATACCATCAATTGGTAGGCCCCAATTGGCCCATCATAAAAACATGAAATCTAAGCCTTAGAAACACCCACCATTCGATCTTTTTAGTCTGATGGAATGTTAAACTCCTTCTGTCTCACTTTGATGGAGAGGATGAGAAATGAAGGGCTAGGATGATGGATCTTGTGATGGAAAGTGGGCCACACACAACTCACGTTTCTCTCATGGAAGAGCTTGGATGTCCACCACTTTGTTGCTAGGAAAATGTATTAAGAAAGAGAGAAATAAATGGTAGTTGTAAGGGAGAGTATAGTTGTGAGGTGATAAGTGTACTTGACATGTATGGGGGTGTAAGAGAGAGAGATGGAGAGAGTTGACTTTGGGGTTTATCTTGTACTTAACATGAGGTGATTGATTAATTGATTGATTGATGGGACAAGTTGTAGAGATTCTCTTGGGATTGCAAACGCGTAGTGTTTTTCTCGAATTGAATGCCTGCCCACATCTCCTAGCCAGGGTATCGGATTGGTATGTAAAGACGTGGTGTTGGAACTGCGGTGACAGTGCATCGTAATAGTACAACTCTAGAATTAACCCGAATTAGATCTACGGGAAACGACCTAGGGTCGCGCGCAAACGTCGATTATAGGTCGCGGGTTATCGGAATTCGTCGGGAAGGATCGCGGAAGCCTATGGAATAGTACGGGCTAGCATACAGGTCTTACAACTCTCCCCTCTTAATAAAAATTTCATCCTCAAAATTTAAATCACAACTCAACCAATACGGAGCTCACCGAGGGAGGGATATCCTATTGCTATAGATATAATCATCAAACACCTAAGAGATGGGGACAACGCCCACAAACCTCAGCCTCTTGCTCCCAAAACGCCTTATCAGCGCTATGATGATCCCACTAAACCTCAAATCCTAGATCAAAAATGATCGAAACTGGAATACTATGTAGCCTCACAATCTCAACATTAGGGAGCTATATCAGAAAATCTCTAAGTTATTCAAACTCGGGGATCTAACCATTCTAAGTTCTCAACAATCATAGAGTGCAGGGTAACTATTAGTAGATATGTAATGTTATCTTTAGGTATTCCCAAGTTATGCTCCGGTATCATCTTCTGTTATGCCCTAAACTCGGAAGACGAGCTCACAAAATTCTTAATCGCCGAATCCTGCACCGACAGCCTCCATAGTGCCCCATTCTCGGTTCCCGGCACTCATGTGTTAGATTCCGATCCTGGGATCCTACAAGAAGGATTTTCAGTGTGATTTTTTTTATAATGAAGAATAACCACAAGCATAACCAACTCACAAAACAACATCACCACATATCCACTAAAAATTCATATATAATACAATGCTGAAAGGGAAATATATATGTATCAAAATCGAAGCTCCATAAGTCCCCTGCATGCTCCAAGTTCAATGCTGCTGCGACCTAATGCCACCTGTACACATCTATCGTGCATAAGCTTATAAAAAGCTTAGAGGGTGGTGAAAGTGTGTATAAGGTAAGTGTCAAGTATACAATAAAGCCCATAAATTATACATCATCGAAATAAGTGAAAATACTAACAAGATCATGAATCATACAATATCAGAGTAAGAAGAAATATATTGGTAAGTCCATGAGTCATATAATATCATAGTACGTAATGTAGATCATAATGAGCCAAATATCATATACTGTGGATGCAATGCAATATGCAGATCCTACTAAGTCCATCTAAGCCATATAAGTGCATAAACATAGCAATCCAAAATGTCATATGCCATGGATGAAATGCAATATGGGATGCGAATGAAATGACCAAGCTGGAGTGAAGTCAGGATGATAGTACATAGTATCGCAAGCTATGAGGTCCATTACAAGGGAATTTTATCCAAACTAGTCCCACATATAAATTTAGATAGTCAAACACAATGTGGTAAACTCCTGATCTCAGGTTAGTCGCACGCCCCAACCGAAATCCTGGCCATTACAAAGGTACATGTAACAAATAGTTATGCACCACTAGCCCGAGTGGATAGTGAATGGATGATTGAATAAGTATGCAACTCCTACTTAGTAGCCTGCTAGCACAGTATCCTGCCAACCACTGGTAGCTTGCCGAGTGTGGTAGCTTGCCCAAGCCTCATCCCCACCCACATCACACTCGCCCACATCAACGTTCACCCACATGCGCCATCCCACATGTGCAACAGTGACGGGGTGTCATAATATCATGTCATTCCTCATATCAAGTCCACATATAAATACTGTACATCTCTGGGATCATCACCGAGGTCTAGTACACTCCACACTGACTGTCGCCTCCTTATCTATACAGCCAAGCGAGTGGAAGAGACCACACTATCCGTCTGACCAATAGTCTGCCAATATCTACTTGGCTCATAGATAGCAGACCCATTTGTAAGCTGGTCAAACTCAGCCTAGCTTACAGCCCCCTCACTCGGGCGGATAAGGCCACACCCCCTCCCAACCGTCCATGACATAGTGGGAGATATGGCCTCCTGGTATTCGGCACTGGGGTGCTCATGTATCCACTTAATCTCGACGTTGGGGCGTCTCTTGGCGTCGAAGGTTTAGGGACTTTCACCCACGGACATCCAACGTGCCCAGATGCTCGAACCAAACATTTTTAGTATCTCATCTAGGCATCCACTACATGCCTGTGGAGGCTACAACCCTAATGTTGCTAGGGTATACAGTAATCATGTCACACATATGCGAGATGCATGAGTCACACCGTCCAGTCATACAGCAATCTGGAGCGTACTGCACGATCATGTGGGGTACTCCGTCTCATAAGGTGTCCCGTAAATGTCTCAGCCCAATGACTTATGCTATGATCAAACATTCCTCATATCAAACATACATATGATGCGCATGGACATGAATCATGGAGTTGTACTAAGCATGTTATATGGTGGTGAACTATCCCTACAACGAGGATGGGCCTAGACGGCCTACACAACAAGTATGGGGTTATCAATGGGCCCCAGGGAGATTTATAATGCGGACATTAAACCAACATTATTCTTTCAATGTAGACGTCAAACCATCATTGCTCCCAAGGCATAGCCCACTTTAAACATCATTACATAAACTAAGGTGGAATCGCATATTGCAAAGGGCCTTATATACATCCCATTGGGCCTCTAGCCATGGGCCTTAGATACATCAAATTGGCCGCATAACATGGTCCTCGTATATATTAAGGTGGGCCTCAACAACAAGTGGCTATTAATGGGCCCTATGGAGATTTATAATGCGGACATTAAACCAACATTATTCTTACAATGTGGACGTCAAACCATCATTGCTCCTAAGGCATAGCCTGCTCTAAACATCATTACATAAACTAAGGTGGAATCACATATTGCAAAGGGCCTTATATACATCCCATTGGGCCTCGACCCATGGGCCTCAGATACATCAAATGGGCTGCATCACATGGACCTCATATATATCAAGGTGAACCTCAACAACGGGCCTCATACATCACATCCAGGTGGACCTCAACAACGAGCCTCATATATTACATTGGGCCTAATCAAATAGGCTGAATCAATGGGCCGAGTCGACTAAGCCAAGTCGAATGGGCCAATTCAAATGGGCTGAACACAATTCATCTAATTTTAGAAATTAATATAGAGTATTATATAAAAATGAACCATATCAAACAATCAACTGGACCGTACCATATTTAACCGTGGTGATAATGATTTCCATGCTTAAATTCTAGTGGGCCCCATCATAGGGTTTATTTCCCATCCAGCCGATTCATAAGGTCACAAAGGCCTGGATCTAGAGGAAAAACAAATATCGTATTAGTCAAAACCCTGTAGCCTAAGGGTTTTAATGGTGGATGTTCAAACCCACTGTTTTCTATAAGGTGGTCCACTTGATCCTAGATCTGTCTTATTTTTAGCCTCAAGCCTTAAAACAAGCTTGTCAAATGGTGGACGATTTGGATGCAACACATGCATCATGGTGGGTCTCATAAAGATGGACAACATAAATAAAGCACATACCTCATGGTGGGGGTCCACACCGATGAAAGGTGTGAATACAATACATACATCAGTGGGTCCCACGTGGGGCCCACCATAACGTTCATTTTCCTCCCAATCTGTTGGTAAAGTCACACAGACCCGGATGAAGAGGAAAACAAATTTCATGATGTTCCAAAACTTCTGTTACCCAAAAAGGGTTTCAATGGTAGACGTTCAATCACACTGTTCCCTGTGATGTGGGCCACCTGAGCACCACATATGGCTGATTTAAGGGGGGCCCACCATTTAAAAAAGGGGCCCACCAAATGCACAGTGTTGATGTTCTCACACATCACGGTGGGGCCCACAACTGGGACCCACGTCCCAGCCCATTCATGCCACAGCGCAGCAGGACGCTGCTGTGCATCCTCTGGACGGCCAACAGCAGCGTCTGCTGCTTGTTTGCAATTTTTTTTTTGAAAATATGTTTTCTTAAGGTTTTTCATGAGTGGGGCTTGCATCGAGAAAATCCAACCCACCCATTGTATTCTACAACTTATAACAGATCCAACAAGCCCAATATTGAGCATGTTTCGGTGTATAGAAGTTTCAAAGTGGATTTCAATGGTAAAACCACTATCTTCTATACTAGGGCCCGCTAAATGATCAGATGGACTTCATTCAGCTCAATGCCTAAAATGAGTTGGGGAATGGAATGGACGGCGTGGATTAAATCCATACATCAAGATGGGACCTGCATGATCGGTCCACCCAAAGTATGAAATCAAACTGATATTTTTTTTGTGTTAGATGGTACACCACACTGTCAGTTTCACACTTCACTGCGGCCACGTCTAGCGTCCCTAAATGCTAGATGGTTTGAATATAACACATTTCCAAGGTGGGCCCCACCCACAGGCATGCTACAGGTGGGCCACCAAATAGCTGGATGGTGTAGATAAGACACACATCAAGGTGGGGTTCATCCGAGTGGGCTTCACAGCCACATCATCACACAAAATGAAAAAGAGAGGCAGAGGGAGAGAGAGAGAGAGAGAGAGAGAGAGAGAGAGAGGGACACGTGTGATGGAGGGCTCCGCTACTATGAGCCCTCCCTTTCCATGCATTCATTCATACATCAAGTGGGTCCCAATACATGTGGACCCACCAAATCAAAAATCAACGGTGGAGATTCCTTCTCCACCAAAATGGAAGGTCTAGATGACCTCTTTTCAGGTAAGGAAAATAAACATCATGATAGGGTCCATGGAGAGTGGCCCTATCATGGAATGATCATGAGAATCAAGGTGGGCCATCAGCCATACTAGGGTCCAAAGTGAGATCCATACCATTAATCGGTAGGCCCCACTTGTCCCATCATAAAAACATGAAATCTAAGCCTATAGAAATACCCACCGTTCGATCTTCTTGGTCTGATGGAACACCGAATTTCTTGTGTCTCACTTTGATGGAGAGGACGAGAAATAAACGACTAGGATGATGGATCTTGGGATGGAAAGTGGGCCACACACAACTCACTTTTCTCTCACTTTTCTCTCATGGAAGAGCTTGGACATCCACCACTTTGTTGCTTGGAAAATGTTTTGAGAAAGAGAGAAAGAAATGGTGGTTGTAAGAAAGAGGTGATGGATGTGAGGTGATAGGTGTACTTGACATGTATGGGTGTGTAAGAGAGAGAGAGGAGAGAGTTGACTTTGGGGTTGCTCTTGTACTTAACATGAGGTGATTGATTGATTGATGGGATATGTTATAGAGATTTTCTTGGTATTGCAAACACGCAGTGCTTTCCTCGAACTGAACGCGGGCCCACATCTCCTGTCCAGGGTATCGGATCGGTATGCAAGATGTGGAGTTGGAATCACGGCGACCGTGCGGTCGCAATGATACAAGTCTCAAATTAAGCCGACTCAGATCTACAGGATATGACCTAGGGTCACACGCAAACATTGATTATAGGTCGTGGGTTGCCGAAATTCGTCGGGAAGGATCGCAGAAGCCTATGGAACAATACGGGCCAGGATATGGGTCTTACATTGTCCTTTAATTCCTGAAAGGCTGCTTCTAGTTTCTCATTCCAGGCAAACTTAAGATCCTTTTGAGTGAGTTGCAATAACGATTTGGATATCTTGGAAAAATCTTTAATGAAGCAGTAATAGTAACCAGCAAGTCCAAGGAAACTCCTCACTTCTGTAATGGAACCGAGTTGCTCCTAGTCCTACACCACGCTCACCTTGGCAAGGTCCACTGCAATTCCTTCCTTGGACACCACGTGTCCCAAAAACTTGACTTCCTCCTTCCACAAGTTGCATTTTCGGTATTGCGCAAACAGCTGATTCTTCTTAAGAGTATCGAAGACTACCTGCAGGTGTTTTTCGTAATCTTTCCAACTCTTGGAGTATATCAAAATGTCATCTATAAACATGATAACGAACTGGTACAGATACGGCCGAAACACCCAGTTCATGAGGTCCATGAACATAGTCGGTGCATTCGTAAGTCCGAACGACATCACGAGAAACTCATAGTGCCCAAAATTGGTTCTGAATGTTATTTTCTGCACGTCTTCATCCCTGACGCGCAACTGGTGATACTTGGACTGCACGTCGATCTTAGAGAAATATTGTGCCACTTTCAACTGGTCAAACAGGTCATCTATCCTGGGCAGAGGGTACTTGTTCTTGACTGTGACGTGATTTAGCCTGCGATAATCAATACACAACTGTAACAACCCATCCTTCTTCTTTACAAACAATACCGGTGCTCCCCAAGGGGATACACTAGGCTTTATAAAACCTGATTCCAGCAGATCTTCTATCTGCCTCCTCAATTCCTCCATTTCACATGGAGGCATGCGGTATGTTGGCAAGGAATTGGGCATCGCACTAGGCACAAGGTCGATAGTAAAGTCGATCTCACACCGAGGAGGTAGTCCAGGTATCGTTCTGAACATGTCCATGAAATCTTGGACTACAAGCATGTCCCCAAGCATCGGACCATCAACATTCTCCAATAAGGAAGCATAACAACTTATGTGATAGGGCCAACTGACCTGAACTAGGAAAGTAAAGGTCGTGCCCTCAGGTCCACGGGCTCAATCTGGTATCACAATCGATATATGCCTTCATTTTGGTGAGCCAATCCATGCCGACGATGATGTCGTAATGATGCAGCGGGGTGAAAATCAGGTCAATGCGCACTGTTCTGCTCCCTAAGTCTATCGAGCAGTCTTTACAAAATTTAGAAGCGTCAGAGAAAGTCCCTGTCATAGTAAGGACTCTCACCCCAACCATAAGGGTAGTGCTCAACCCTATCGCTTGACTGTAGAGCACGATATTATCGAAATAGTGGACCCGGTGTCCACCAATAAAAATACAAGTGTACCTTAAATGTAGGCAGTGACTACAAAGGCTAAAGGCACTGCAGTTGCTACCTCAGATGCTTTAACTGTAAGTACGTGTTCATGAGCTTGTTGAGAATGATTCAGTTGCGCTGCCATAGATCGTTGAGGCGGCCTATTTTGAGGTACGGCTGGTCTATAAAAAGGATATGGTGGCGGTGATGATCATAGAGGTGGAGCCGAAATAGCTTTGGGCAGCTGGCAGTTGATCTTCTGAGGTGATATAAAGCCGTTGTCCCTCATCTTAGTAAAATAATAGGTATTTGTATGGCCCATCTTCTCATAGTAGGTGCACTAAAGGTCTGATCACCTCTGCTGGGTCGGTGGAGCCATAAGCCTGGGAGGCGAATTTGTATATGGCCACTTGTCGAGGGACAGTCGGTTCGGCAATTCAGGCTGAGGCCTTGGGCCCATGGGCATATGTGTCTAGGACAGTCTCTCGCCATCCTGCTCAGCTCATAGGGACAGGTTCACTAGCTCAGCATAGTTGGGAATACTAACGTAACACTTCTTTGTGTGGATGTCAGGCCACAAACCCTCTGAGAATCACCGCATTCTCATCGACTCGTTTGCTAGGATCAGTGGAGCATATCTGGCCAGCTCCATAAAGCGGTTCTCATATTCAACAACGGTCATCCCTCCCTGTTGGAGGTGGAGAAATTCACCCTCCTTTTCATTACGATAAGTGAGGGGGAAATACTTTTCACGAAAGCGATTCTTAAATGCATCCCACATCCACACGTGTCCTATGGGAACGGTCCATAGGATGTTGTCCCACCAAAGACTAGTCTCCTTCTCGAACATATAAGTAACCAGCTCTACTTATTCTGCCTCAGTATAGTATAACGGCTTTAACATCTTGGAAATACGGTCTAACCAATACTCAGCCTCCTCAGGTCAATGAGTTCCTGCGAAAGTAGGAGGATGGAAGCGTTGAAAGCGCTTAAACAAGTTGCTAGTGTTTATAGCTCCAGCAGGCTGCACAGGTGGCATAGGTGGGACCACGTTCATATTTTGGGCAATGGCCCCCACAATAATGGCCCAAACTTGTTGTTGTTGCTGCATTAAGAGCATCATCTACTCCAACATATCAGGGGGAGGAGCCGCCTGAGGCATGTGTGGCGTCTATGTAGACGCACGGTTCTGTTCAGGAACCGGTGGTGCACAAGGTGTTAGCCCATTAGTGGGGCCAGTGGCTGGCTGTGAATCTAGCATAGTCTCAATATCCGAGCCCAAGCTGGAGTCCGTATGGCTATCGATCAGGGGATGTGCCCCATCAATCGATCCACCGAAGCTAAGCGCAAGACATGCTATATTCTGAGTGTTTTTAGGAGGCATTTCCTATATACAACATAGGGTGAAACATGTGTAAGATTTAAAATAATTACTCACTTTTCCAAACATTCTACACATTTCAAATCAAAGAAGCTTCATGCATTTCATTTAACCAAAATTATCACGATACATATGATGTAAGATTACGTGAATCATGACCAAGAATGCATGTGAGCTAAGCTTAACAAAAGTTTTAACACTGACTATTCTAACACCAAACTAAGCCAACTAAGGTTATTTGTAACGCCCTAAGATTCGGGGGTCGAGCATAACTCAGCTCCTGAGTTCCAAAACATCACTTATGCAACATATTTAATGATGAATGTATGTTGGCTGTATTAATGCATAAGAAATGGAATAGATTAAGCCAAAACACAGATATGATTCAGGGATAAGTGAATAAAGCAAGCGGAAGACTTATAGAAAAATATGTGTACAAGTGTAAATCCCTGAAGTACATATACAAGCCAGGTCGTATGAAAGTGCTATTTAACAAAATTGTAAGTATCAAGTTACATCATTTAAATTCCCAAAATAATCCCAGAGATCCCGCGCATCAGACCAAGGCTCGCTACAACTCGTATGAAAACTGCATATAAGAGAACGCAGCCTCATCATCATCCATCTCCCGCTCTGCCTCAAAAGTCGCATCTACATCTGCAACATCAGAACCTAAGATAGAGTCTGGTGGGTGTTTAACACCGCCCAAGAACGTGGGAGTGAGTGATTAACTCAGTGGAACAATAAGGCACTGGTTAACATGTTATCAGTTCAATCAAACAGTAATGATAAAGCAGAACAATTAAATAAATCCTAAGTACTCTTATTAATGCAAAGATGTATGCAAAATGATGTGTGCCCTCACGCATACACGCTCAGCGTCTTCATCTTACGTTACGCATGACATCGCCTCAAAGTGCGCCACATCTACAAAGCACATGCAAATGCGGTGCATGGATATGATTACCAAGTTGTTATTAGTCCAATTCATATAGCAGGATTAGGAAGCTAAGATACCTTCCTCATGTCACCATCCAAACAATGATCCATTCTAGGGTGGTCATTCCTAGACATCTCATACGATCATATATTTGAGGTAGTAGCAAAGGGCTCGTCACCAATCAATGCACGCCTTTCATACCTTTACTACCACAATTTGGCTCGTCACCTCCTTGCGGTATCCAGGTATGCTCGAGGTCACTACAAAGGGCTCCTCACCAATCAATGCAGGCCGACAGCACGAATATAGTGTCCCATACTACCATAATCGGCTCACGAGTTTAGTTGCTTACTGGTCACTACGGGGAGGCTCGTCACCCCAGCGTAGGCCGACAGCTCGACCACGGTGTCCCATACCACCATGTCCGGCTCATGAGTCTTAGCGGATCGAGGTACCATGGTTAATAGGATTTCACTGGTAAGTTCGGTACCCTAGATTCAAGCAGTAGCGTCCATACATGATGAACATACATCGGACAATCGGGTTACTTGACGAACTCGACTAGCACGAGCGCACGTTGAATTGATCGACATAGAGTGTGCAAACACTCCGCGTGGCCAAACCACTGCTGACAACTCTAATACGGCTCGAGTTCGTCTAATACGTCCTACGTGGCGTAAGCAACCTCAACCACGAATATAGAGTCGATTACTGATTTCCTGGACTAATGCATAGTCCCACACACTTACACTACAACAGATATTCATATGGAATGTAAAACAGTAATGGAACAATAACTTAAATCATGGTACATAAGCACTTGAGGAATATCAACTTAACGTAAATGTAAGCACAAGTAGTGCTTGAATTTAAATAACATGGAATGTAACTTGCATAAAGGAAATCATGCACATCAATAGGAGTGTTGAGAATCACTCCTCAACGCCCGCAATTAGTGTAATAAATTACACTTTAGATCATTCATGCATTTCTACAAACACTTAGAATACATGGCACAACATACATGATGTATGTTAAAAAACATGCATTTAGACAATTCCTTTTACCAAGGAGTTGTCATACATACATCTAGCATACATACATGACAAATAATCATGGCAACCACAGGTGCATATTTTATATGTATACGGTACTTTATACATACACATAGAATACACAAATCTCAATATAACACATGCATAACAGGAAAGCAACATAAACACAACATTTGGCATGCAGAATCTCATCCATAACAAGAATAAATCACTAACTGGCATTGAAAGCCTTGAAAACCATAACCTATACACTTAAAGTCCGCACCTTAAGCAAGGAAAGAAACACCGAACTGATTTAGACGAGTTGTCTTCGTCAACGGCGAAAGAATACCCTAAAACAAGGATAGAAATGAGATACAACAACACCAAGACTAATCTAAGCTCTAACACAGATTAGGGTTAGATTAACTTACCCCAAAATGAACTCAGAATCGTCAGAATAACGATTCAAAGTGAAGGTTCAAAGATGAAGAAGAACAAAGAAGAATCCAAGATGATTCACCAACTTATCTCTCTCACTTTCTCTCTCTTTTCCACTCTCTTTCCAAGATAGGGTTAGAGAAAATTCGTATGGAAAAGAGGGCTAGGGTTTAAGGACTATAAATAGGCCTAACTTTGATGGAAATAACCCCAGGGATAAGGTATACCTAGGTTATAACCAAAACCTGCCTCTTACGATCTAACGAAGCACTTCTAGTGGGCCTATAACCACGAAAGGTCGGACTTAAGCTCATTGACCATGGATCTAGGTCAGGCTGAGTTTTCGTACCGACCGGCTCTTCAGATCAGCCGTGGCGGACCACACTCAATTCAACGGTCACGAAATCTCGATCAGGTCCACAAGCACAAGGATATGCCTGGGCCACCTTCCCTGATCAGAGGGTGAAATTGGGTCAGAATCCAACGGTCAGATAGCTTAAAATCGTCGCGCAAGCGACACGACTCAGATTTCATAAAAACTTCTTAAATTCCAACCGTTCTCACACTCTTCACTCCGAACTCAATCAAATCGACCCAGGACATCAGATGGACTTGATTTTCGAGGAGATGGTCAAGCCCAACTCGGTGACCGCAACAGCCTAAGATCATCGCCATCGGACTTTCGACGGGCGGTCTAGGTCCGATCCAGATCTTCCAAAAATTCCCCAGAACAACTGGATTTAGCGATGGATCCCAGATTTCAGAGTAACGTAGCGCTAACTAATCTACAAGTTTAGAGCCATGTAGATACAATTTAAAGTGATTGATGCGAATTTCACAAGCAATTGAGTATCGCACTAATTACCCCAAAAAAACAACTACTTAAGGAAAGATTAGCACAGAAATTCAAGGTCGTTACAATCTACCCCCCTTAAAGAAAATTTCGTCCTCGAAATTCATACATTCATATAATCCTCAAGGATCAGAGGGTAGGTCTTTCTGACCTCGGCTTCAGATTCCCAAGTAGCCTCTTCCACACCATGATGCGTCCATAGCACCTTCACAAGAGGGATAACCTTGCTACGCAATACCTGCTCCTTCCTGTCGAGAAAACGCGTCGGTCGCAGTATATAAGTGGCATCCTCACTCAACTGCACTTGCTCCCAACTGATAATATGCGAAGGATCAGAAACGTACTTCTTTAGCATAGAAACATGAAATACGTTATGCACGCCTGCAAGAGGTGTGGGCAAAGCAAGGCGGTATGCTACCGCTCCCACTCGATCCAGAACTTGAAATGGACCAATAAATCTCGGCGTCAGCTTTCCCTTCTTACCGAACCGCAGAACTCACTTCATAGGAGAGACCTTCAGAAAAACATGGTCTCCCACCTCGAACTCAAGCGGTCGACGCCTCGTATCAGCATAACTCTTCTGCCTGCTCTGCGCTGTCAGAAGTCGACGTCGAATGATGTCAACCTTCTCTGAAGTCACCTGCACCAACTCCGGGCCAAGCAAACTACGCTCACCAATTTCTGCCCAACAATGTGGTGCTCTGCACGGGCGACCATACAATGCCTCATAGGGAGTCATGCCGATACTCACCTAGAAACTATTATTATACGCGAACTCTGCATACTGAAGACAATCATCCCAACTGTCTTTGAAATCCAAAACACAAGCTCGCAACATATCTTCTAGGACTTGATTCACGCGCTCCATCTACCCATCTGTTTGCGGATGAAACGCGGTGCTGAACTTCAGTTTCAAACCCATTGCTTCCTGGATACGAGTCCAGAAGATAGATGTAAAACACGTGTCTCTATCAGACACAATCTCCAGGGGAACTCCATGCAGACGCACTATCTCCTTGATATACAACCTAGCCAACTTGTCTGCAGAGTAAGTGACTCTGATCGGTAAGAAATGCGCCGACTTTGTTAATCGGTCGACGATCACCCAGATAGAGTCAAATCCTTTCCTCATCCTCGGCAACCTAGAGATAAAATCCATAAGATGAAATTCCACTTCCATTCAACTATGGGCATGGGCTGCAACAACCCAGGAGGTCGGCGATGCTCTGCCTTGACCTGCTGGCACGTGAGACAACGAGAAACAAATTCAGCAATCTGGACCTTCATATTGTCCCACCAATAAGACCTCTTCATATCCTGATACATCTTCGTACTACCTGGATGCATCGCAAGTTTAGAACTATGGGCTAACTCGAGAACCTCCCGTCTCAAGTCAGGGATGTCAGGAACACATAACCGGCCACGAAAACGTAGGCCCCCATCAGAACTAACACTCCAGTCGGAGTTCTCATCTGTACCAACCCGTTGCCTCATCTTCACTAAAAGCTCATCATCTGCCTGAGCTGCAACGATCCTCTCGTCGATAAGGGGCTGTACACGAATGTGTGTGATAACCTCATACGGCTCAACCACTGTAAGCTTCTGCTCAAAATCACGCACGAACTCCAACATATCCCACTCTGCTATCATCAGCGGAGCCACAAACTCAATAGCCTTCTTGCGACTCAACGCATCTGCTACAAGGTTCGCCTTGCCCGGATGGTAAGAAACATCGAACTTAAAGTCCTTCAATGTTTCCATCCATCTGCGCTGCCTCATATTCAAATCACGTTGCGTGAAGATATACTTAAGGCTCTTGTGGTCGCAAAAGAGCTCGAACTCCTCACCATAGAGGTAATGTCTCCAAAGCTTTAATGCGAAGATGACAGCTGCCAATTCCAGGTCATGCGTAGGGTAATTCTCTTCGTGTTTCCTCAACTGACGCGAAGCATAAGCAATCACCATGTCCTTCTACATAAGGACACAACCCAGACCAACACGAGAGGCGTCAGTATATATAATATACTTAACCCGTTGCTCTGGCAATAGTAGCACAGGGGCGGACGTCAACTTGTCCTTCAGCTCCTGAAAAGCTAACTCCGCCTGCTCATTCCAAGCAAACTTCAAATCTTTCCGTGTCAACTGCGACAACGGTCTGGCAATCTTCGAGAAGTCCTGAATAAAGCGTTGATAATAGCCTGCAAGACCCAGAAAACTTCTTACCTCAGTAACTGAACCAGGTTGCTTCCAGTCCTGCACTGCAGCTACCTTGGCAAGGTCGACGGCTATCCCTTCCTTGGACACCACATGTCCCAGGAACTTGACTTCCTCTTTCCAGAAATCACACTTCTTGAACTATGCGAAAAGCTGATGCTTCCTAAGAGTATCCAAAACCGCTCTTAAGTGCTCCTCGTGCTCTGCCCGGCTTGCCGAATAAATCAAGATGTCATCGATAAAGACAATGACGAATCGGAACAGGAATGGCCGAAACACCCTGTTCATCAGATCCATGAACACGGCCAGTGTGTTCATCAAACTGAACAACATCACAAGGAACTCATAATGACCAAAGCTAGTCCTGAAAGCGGTCTTCTGCACGTCCCCATCCTTGACGCGCAACTGATGATACCATGACTGCAGATCAACCTTCGAAAAGTACCGTGCCCCCTTCAACTGATCAAACAGATCATCAATCCTGGGCAAAGGGTACTTATTCTTCACAGTTACCAAATTCAACCTGCGATAATCAATACACAATCGCAAGGAACCATCCTTCTTCTTCACAAACAGAACAGGTGCTCCCCAAGGAGACACACTAGGCCGAATAAAACCCAAATCCAGCAAACCATCTATCTGCTTCCTCAACTCTTCCATTTCACTCGGAGGCATACGATAGGTGGGTAAAGAAATGGGCACCGCACGCTGAGGAGGTAATCCAGGAATCGACTCAAACACATCTTCAAACTCCTGAACTACCGGCGTACTAATTAACACCGATTCAGCCAAACTCTCCAACAGAGAAGAATAAAAATCAATACAAAGAGGGTAACTGACCTGAACTGGGAAAGTAACAATCTCGCCCTCAGGTCCATGGATCGTCACTGATCTAGCTTCACAATCAATCTCAGCTCGCATCCTCGTGAGCCAATCCATACCCATAATAACATCGTAGTGATATAGCAGTGCGACTAACAAATCAACACGGATCAATCCACTTCCCAGATCAACCAAACAATCCATACAACGCTTGCCCAAAGCAGAGGAAATCTCAGTAGCGATAGTAAGCGTCACTCCTTGCATAGGAACAGATCTCAAACCCAAACGCCTAACTGCTGCATAAGATATAAGAGAAGTAGTGGACCCTGTATCCACTAACATAGAAACGGGAATACCTTCAATGTGCGCTATCACCTCGAAGGACCTCGACACTAAGTCAGACATAGGCGCTTCAGCTGAAAGCGCATGAACACGAGCCTGCTGCTGACGATTCGATGGAGGAACCATGGGCCGCTGAGGTGGCCTGAAGCTAGGAACTGCAGGTCTGAAGGATGGATGAGCTGGCGCTGATCGAAGAGGAGGAGGAGAAATAACCTGAGGCATCAGACGGCTAACCCTTTGCGGTGGAGTAAAACCACCGGCTCGCATATGGGAAAAGCAAAAACTGTCCAAGTGCCCCACCTTCCCACAATAGGAACATCGAAGATCAGCTCTCATCTGCTGAGTGGGCGGCGCTGAATGCCTAGGAGGAGAATCTGCTCGCGGCCTCTTGCCAAGGAAAGGTGCACCCTGAAAGTCCGGTCGCGGCCTAGGAACCATCGGTGCTCGCATGCGGGACGCTCTATCCCCGTCCTGCTCTGCTCACAAGGACATGCTCACCAGCTCCACATATGAAGAAATGTTAGCACAGCAAATCTTCGATCGGATCTCAGGTCTCAATCCCTCAGAGAAACGCCGCATCCTCATCGGCTGATCACCCATGATCAAAGGAACATACCACCCCAACTCAGTAAACCAGTTTTCATACTCCGTAACCGATAACCCTCCCTGACGGAGGCGAAGGAACTCACTCTCCTTCTCATGTCGGTACGTAACCGGGAAATACTTCTCGTGGAAGCGCGCCTCAAACGCCTGCCACGACCACTCAAAGCCTTCCTCGACAGTGCGAAGAACACTGTCCCACCATAGACTGGCCTCCTTCTCAAACATGAAGGTGGCAAGCTCAACCTGCTAGACCTCAGAGCAGTGCAGCGGTCTCAGCATCTTAGAGATGCGGTTGATCCAATACTCGGCCTCCTCGGGTCTATGAGAACCCACAAAAGTAGGAGGTCGCAAGCGCTGGAATCACTCAAAAGTGCCGCTGGCACTGGCGCTCCCAGATGGAGGCATAGGTGAAACAGGTGGAGTCGCCCCCATTGACTGAGCAAAGATGCCAGCCATGGAAGAGAGAAACTCCTGCTGCTGCTGCTGAATCTGCTGCTGCTGCATCAACAACATCATCTGCTTAAACTTATCAGTAAGCGAAGTAGACGAAGGTACACGGCTCGGCTCAGGAACCGAGGGTGTGACTGGAGGAGCCATAGGTGTCGACCCAACACCAGCTCGAGATGGACCCGCCTGCGGATCTGACTAGCTATCACTCAAGGGAGGAACCCCAGCAAGCGACTCAATCAAAGAGAGACGGGCCGAAGATTTCGAACCCTTAGGAGGCATCCCTACATTCAACAGAGGATGCAACCTGTCAGATTCTACATCACATAATCCATCCACACAACAACACAACACAACTCCAAAGGCAAACAACATGCATTCCATTAATCAAAATCGTCGCAATACAAGTAGTGTAGCAATACATGAATCACGACTAGGAAAGCATGAAAACAACAACATCTAACACTTCAAACAACCACAGCAACTACAATAACCACAAACAACTACCACAACTACAACACTACAACACTCCAACTACAAGCCAACAACGGCTACACACAGAAAGAAAACACCAAACAAAGCAAAGGACAGCCACAACGATGCTACTCGTCGGAATCAGGAGATGGAGGCGGAGCACCCTTATCCTGTAAGCAACACAGGATAGACTTAAGAGTCTGAGTCACCTTCTTATACTTATGTTTAACAAGGCCTCGAAGATCAACCATATCCTGACGTAAAACAGCCTGCCCTTCTTCAAGCCGTATAAGACAGGCATCTCTGGCAGTCTGCTCTGCGCTCCGCTCTGGCACCACAGGAGGAGAGCTATCACTCGAATCTTGTGCCTTAATCTCTTCCTCGTCCTGCTCTGCTTCTTCCTCAGACTCCGCACTACCTTCAGCATAACTCTCTTCATCACCGCTCTCAAACTCAACCTCACCCTCTGAGGCATGCTGACCAGAACCAACCTCCATCATCTTGAGAGTCCTCAGGTTGATATGACGAACAGGAACCTGCTTCTCAGCTCCAAGCTTATAGCCAAACTCATGTGCAATCTTGCAAATGAGGCGGCCAAATGGAAGCGACTCGGTCCTTCTACTCGAATGAGCGATGAGAATAATCTGACGCAGGACGTACGTCGGCACTCACAACTTCGCTTCCTGCCCCACTTGATAAAGGAAATCCACCATTAGGCGCGTACACTCGCTGCGGTTGCTCCACCTTGGGTATACATTGAACGTAAAGATGTGGTGAAGCAAACGGAAGTCATCCGTCATGTAGGAAGCCAGAAGACTCCTATTCGGCTGCCATTCGACCAGACGACCACACAAGGATCGGGTGCGACGATCCCTCTCGCGCACACTGTCCACATTCTTCTCGTGGGCATGCACTTCACCAAGTGGCACTCTCAGGAGTTGGGATATCAAAGCAACATTGACAATACCCACTCGACCGCTACCATAAGGAATCTTGAACTGCAGAGGCTCTAGCGAAGGCTCAAGAATATTTGCATAAAAAGCTCGAACAGTGCTAGCATTCGCGCGATACTCGCCTTCGAACAAGGGACCCCAACCAACCCCTTCTAGGCGCTCCAACAACATAAACTCACCAAAGAGCCGCGGATCAACATGAGCCTCAAAAAGGACTCTACGGCCTTCATAGACTCCATGCGACAACTCTGCCAACAAAGTCCTACTAACGGGAGCTCGAGGATCGGTCCCGCTTCGTCTGGAATTCACGAGTGGCGGACGTGCTCGCGGCGGCTCCTCTCAGCCTCCGTGCACAGGTTGGGCGGCTCGGCCCGGCTTCATCCACAGGCGCTCTCTTCTTCCCCATCAAGGAAAGAAGGGAAGAAATGGAAAATATGGCCGTCATAATCTCAAAGAGAGCCATGAGAAATGAGAGAAAGAGAGAAATAGGAAGATGGTGAAGCTTCCACACAACTAATAGCCAAAAAGGGATGTAAGAGCTCAAATGAGAAGGAAAGAAAGAGAAATCAGCAATGGGAGGGAGGATTTAGAGATGGGGTGATGGGTTTGCACGAAAAAGGGAAGAAGAAGAAGATTTGGGAGAGATTTGAGAGGATTTGGAGAGGGTTTTCAAGAAAAGGGAAGCTTGGGAGAGGGATTTGTGAAGGAAATAGGTAAAAGAAAAAGGTTTTAAGGTAAAACCACGGAGGGGTGGGCCACCTTAGGCCTAGAAGTGATCGGCCCGCGTCGGCCCGCCCGACCTGGCCCGCTGGGCGGCGAGCCCTCGCCGAACCGGCGATGGCATCGCCGGTCTCTGGACATTCCGGCGATGCCTCGCCGTTTTGGCGAGGCCTCCTGGTTCCCCATGGTCCAAAACATGTGGTTCCCCCTAGGCCCCACAGAAAATGCCCCGATTGGCCCCTTGCATGATTTGACGTCTATCGGGCCATTCTGACAGAAATCTGATTAAAAGAGAGATTTCTTGAAGGTTTAAGGGTGAAAACAAGATGATAAACCATTTAAACTCAGTATTAGATGATTTAGGAAAGGTTTCGGGTCGCTGTGTGTGATTAGGAGGGAGCACAAACTCGATCTCGGCGAAGGTTTTCAAGAAACTTCCACCAATAGAAGCAACGGAGCACAAACACAAAATCTATGATAGACCCGCACCCAAATACACTAAAGTGGTGGCAACGTGCGGTGCGTGACCATAACCCAGGTCCGGTTTAATCCAGATCATGCTCTAATACCAACTTGTAATGCCCTGAAATTCGGGGGTCGAGCATAACTCAGCTCCCGAGTTCCAAAACATCACTTATGCAACATATTTAATGATGAATGTATGTTAGCTGTATTAATGCATAAGACATGGAATAGATTAAGCCAAAACACAGATATGATTCAGGGATAAGTGAATAAAGCAAGCAGAAGACTTATAGAAAAATATGTGTACAAGTGTAAATCCCTGAAGTACATATACAAGCCAGGTCGTATGAAAGTGCTATTTAACAAAATTGTAAGTATCAAGTTACATCATTTAAATTCCCAAAATAATCCCAGAGATCCCGCGCATCAGACCAAGGCTCGCTAGAACCCGTCTGAAAACTGCATATAAGAGAACGCAGCCTCATCATCATCCATCTCCCGCTCTGCCTCAGAAGTCGCATCCACATCTGCAACATCAGAACCTAAGACAGAGTCTGGTGGGTGTTTAACACCGCCCCAGAACATAGGAGTGAGTGATCAACTCAGTGGAACAATAAGCCACTGGTTAACATTTTATCAGTTCAATCAAACAGTAATGATAAAGCAGAACAATTAAATAAATCCTAAGTACTCTTATTAATGCAAGGATGTATGCAAAATGATGTGTGCCCTCAAGCGTACACCCTCAGCGTCTTCATCTAACGTTACGCATAACATCGCCTCAAAGTGCACCACATCTACAAAGCACATGCAAATGCGGTGCATGGATATGATTACCAAGTTGTTATTAGTCCAATTCATACAGCAGGATTGGGAAGCTAAGATACCTTCCTCATGTCACCATCCAAACAGTGATCCATTCTAGGGTCGTCATTCCTAGACATCTCATACGATCATATATTTGAGGTCGTAGTAAAGGGCTCGTCACCAATCAATGCACGCCTTTCATACCTTTACTACCACAATTCAGCTCGTCACCTCCTTGCGGTATCCAGGTATGCTCGAGGTCACTACAAAGGGTTCCTCACCAATCAATGCAGGCCGACAGCACGAATATAGTGTCCCATACTACCATAATCGGCTCACGAGTTTAGTTGCTCACTGATCACTACGGGGAGGCTCGTCACCCCAGCGTAGGCCGACAGCTCGACTACGGTGTCCCATACCACCATGTCCTGCTCATGAGTCTTAGCGGATCGAGGTACCATGGTTAATAGGATTTCACTGGTAAGTTCGGCACCCTAGATTTAAGCAGTAGCGTCCATACATGGTGAACATACATCGGACAATCGGGTTACTTGAAGAACTCGACTAGCACGAGCGCACGTTGAATTGAGCGACATAGAGTGCGCAAACACTCCGCGTGGCCAAACCACTACCGACAACTCTAATACGGCTCGGGTTCGTCTAATACGCCCTACGTGGCGAAAGCAACCTCAACCACGAATATAGAGTCGATTACCGATTTCCTGGACTAATGCATAGTCCCACACACCTTACACTACAACAGATATTCATATGGAATGTAAAACAGTAATGAAACAACAACTTAAATCATGGTACATAAGCACTTGAGGAATATCAACTTAACGTAAATGTAAGCACAAGTAGTGCTTGAATTTAAATAACATGGAATGTAACTTGCATAAAGGAAATCATGCATATCAAGGATATGCCTGGGCCACCTTCCCTGATCAGAGGGTGAAATTGGGTCAGAATCCAACGGTCAGATAGCTTAAAATCGCCGCGCAAGCGACATGACTTAGATTTCATAAAAACTTCTTAAATTCCAACCGTTCTCACACTCTTCACTCCGAACTCAATCAAATCGACCCAGAACATCAGATGGACTTGATTTTCGAGGAGATGGTCAAGCCCAACTCGGTGACCAAAACAGCCTAAGATCATTGCCATCGGACTTTCGACGCGCGGTCCAGGTCCGATCCAGATCTTCCAAAAATTCCCCAGAACAACTGGATTTAGCGATGGATCCCAGATTTCAGAGTAACGTAGCGCTAACTAATCGACAAGTTTAAAGCCATGCAGATACAATTTAAAGTGATTGATGCGAATTTCACAAGCAATAGAGTATAGCGCTAATTACCCCAAAAAAACAACTACTTAGGGAAAGATTAACACAGAAATTCCAAGGTCGTTACACTATTACATAGAAAAGTAAGAAACAGAGAGAACTAGAAGACAACTGTAGCATACGCCTAGTCCTCTGACGCTAGCGAGGGTGGAGGAGCACCCTTATCCTGCATACAATACAGGAAGGTCTTCAAGGTGCAAGACATTTTCTTAAATTTCTATTTCAGATAGGCCTGCTTTTCCTTGAATTCCTACTTCAGGGTGGCCTGGTTCTCCTCAATCTTGGCCATGTAGGCTTCTAAGGCAGCCCGATCATAGCGGTCCTCACCAGTAGCAGTAGGAGGTCCCCCATCAGAGTCTTGGGCCTCCTCTTCTTTGTCTTGCTCTTCCTCCTCACTGCCTTCCTTATCCTCAGTGCCTTCTCCCTTTCCACTTCCTTCCTCCTCAATTTCTTCCTCATCTTCACTTTCATCTTCCTCTTCACTTTCAACTTCTATTTTATCCCCATACTCATCGAGTTGGTCTTGACATTCCCTAGGACCGATCCCCATATTGTTGAGTGTAGTATTATTAATGAAGAGGATCGGCGCAAGATCATTCATGTTTAGTTTGAAACTAAAATTATGAGCAATCATGCAGATAAGTCGGCTGAATGGGAGTGAGGTATCTCCCCTAGTAAAGCATATGGTCCTGATTATTTGTGTTAATGCAAAAGTAGGTAGACACATCTTGTCTCCCTGTCCAACTCTGTATAGGAAGTCCACCATCAAACGAGTACATTCTGTATGGTTGCTCCACCTAGGATACACGTTGTACGTGCATATATGGTGGAGTAGGCGGAAGTCTGCCATCATCTTGGTCGATGGGAGGCTATTGCCTCACCTCCAATGAGCCAGTCGGCTACAAAGAAACCGCGTGCGGTGATCTCTCTCTTGCACACTAGTGAGATAAGATGCACTAGCATGTACCACCCCATGCTCAATTCTCATAATACGAGCCATCACATTTATATCGACTATGGCTTCCTGCCTCTCCAAGGGAATAGTAAACTAAAGTGTCTCTAGTAGTAGATTCCGAATGTGGGCATAGAAGGCTGGACAATGCCTTCGCTTGCATGAGACTTGCCTTCAAATATGGGATCCCACCTAGACTCCAATAGGAGGTCTATCACTGGATACAGTCCAAACAGCCTTTCATCAACATGTGCTTTAAAGACGACTTTGCGGTCATGAAACTTACCAAGTCCGGTGCCCACTAATAGAGATCTTTTGAGCAGGATTTCAGGATCGAGGTCCTGTTTTGTTCTTCGCACTCGCTCGGCACTCGTAGTAGCCATAGCGCTTGCTTGCTTCCTCAAGCGGGTTGGTTGACTCGGCCAGGCCTCATCCGGGGCTGCTCTTCTCTTTCCCATAAGGGAAAGGAGCGTTGAGATAAAAAAGATAGTGGTGACAAGCTCAAAAAGAGACAGAGTTGGAAAAGCTTGAGAATGAGGTGGATTTGGGAAGTTTGAGAGTTATGAGATACAAAGATGTAGGCTTTGTGCTCAAATAGGTAGAAATAAGGAAGATAGGGAGTTGTAAGAGGTGGGTTTAAGGAAATGGTGGAGATGGGTGTGAAATGTAGAAGAAGAATAAGCTTTACGTATATGAAAGGGAGATTTGAGAAAGAAAATGGGATCTTAAAGGGGTTTAGAGGGTTTAGAAAGGGGTAAAATGAACAAAGGGGGCAAAAGAGAGTGAAGTAAGGTGGTCCCACATGTGGGGGCCCCCACATGAATGGGTGAAGGGCGGCATGCCACCGAAATCACGGGCCCGCCACAGCCCGCTGTGAAAGCAGGCGGCGCGCCGTTGTCTGGGTGGTACCGCCACACCCCCCTAGGTTGTCGACGGTGCCTCCGCCCTGGGGCGGTGGCCACCCACTCCTGGGATGCCGAATACGTGCAGGGGACCTCCTAGGTCTCACCGAAAATTAGGCTTTGGGCCCCTATACTCGCATGACGTGTTTTTTGGGTCTAAATCGCGCGTATTCGTGCTTTCTGATTTGTTTTAAATTCAGGATTCACCGAATTTTCATTCTAATTCATCAATTGACAGCCTAAAAAGGGGTTAAGATCATTTCACTTGATCTTTGACACGTACGGGCTATATTAGAACGGTCAATTTCGCCCATCGGCAAAACTTTGGGATCCTACAATCATTTCTACATTTTATCGCCCCCTCCTAAGTCAAAATGCGTCAGTATGCATCGTGTTTCCATAACCCAGGTCCATTTTAATCCAAATCATGCTCTGATACCAACTTGTAATGTCCTAAATTTCGAGGGTCGAGCAAAGTTCAACTCCCGAGATCCAACGCATCACTTATGCAACATAGATAATTATGTTTAAATGTTATCTATATTAGTACATTAAACATGAGGGGGGTTATACTAAAACAACATATCATACTCCAGATATAATTAAATTTAGCAAGTAGAAGACTGAAACACACACACACACACACACACACACACACACACACACACACACACATATATATATATCTGAACAAGCAAGGGTTCAACAACCTCTGAAGTATGATCATATAACCGGGCTGAAATTTATACATGTATTGGTTCAAACTAAATAAAATGTCAAAATGTGGGGTATCCAGTTAATCCGTGTATCCCCGTAATCCCATTGAAGTGGCACGAGGTCTACATAAACCTGCCAGAGAGCTAAACATAGGAGAACTATTCCTCCTTGTCTATGAAGTCTAACTCCGCTGTATATACATCCTCATCACCTACGTCTATAACAGAGTCTGGTTGGTGTTTTAAAACACCGTCCTAGAGTGGGAGTGAGTGATCAACTCAATAGTACTATAAGGCAAAGGTTAACATGTTATCAATTCAATCAAGCAGTAATGATAAAGCAATACAACAATCACTTCCTAGCTACTTTTATTAATGCAGGGATGGTGTGCAGTAATTATGCATGCCCTCACACAAAGCTCCTCAAGCGACTTCATCAACCATTCGCGCATGGCAAACTCTCTAAACGTGCACTTCCTCACCAAAGCACATGCAATGCCGTGCATGGTCATGTTAGCCGAGTACTTAATTAGGCTTATTTATATAGTAGATTCGAGAAGCTAAGGTACCTCACTTTACATCATTAACCCAAATGGGGATCCATCTAGGGTCATCAATCCTAGTTGAGCATATACAATAGGTAAGTTGTAGAGCATCACCCCTAATGAAAGTAGTGGATAGGCAAATTCAAGAGTTTATACTCGAGGTCACCACGAGGAGGCTCGTCACCTCAACGTAGGCCGACAGCTTGATTACAGTGTCCCATACCACCATATTCGGCTCACTATTTTGGGTTACTCACTGGTCACTACGGGGAGGCTCGTCACCCCAGCATAGGCCGACAGCTCGACCACGGTGTCCCATACCACCATGCCCGGCTCATGAGTCTTAGTGGATCATAGTACCATAGTTGAAACGGGTCTTTACATTAGTAAGTGGTACCTTAAATTCAAACAGTGATGTCCATACATGGTAAACACACAATAGGCTAGTCGATTTATTAGACAAGTTTGATTTGTACGAGCGCACGCTAAATTAATTGACATGAAGTGCGTAAGCAGTCCCCGTGGCCTAACCACTGTCGACAATCATCGTACAACTCGGATTCACCGAACGTATCAATGCGGCAAGACTTGTTCGGCCACTCAAACGGGAATTGTTATTGATTGCCTGGACTACATTGTAGTCCCAATCTTACTCAGATATACCATGTGGATAATGTGATAATCATATAAGCATTTAACAAACAATTCAAATCAATATGTCATTTGAGCATTTCATCAAGTATATTGAACATGTTACCAACCATTGCATTTCATTCATAAATTGTATAGTCAAAATTAAGATTTCGTGAAGGAACTATACATATGAGTAAGGTAATTGAGAATTACATCTCAATACCCTTATTTAATACATTTCATCAACAATTTCTCATTCAGATATTTTATCAAACACTTAGACTACACATAACTAATTATACAGACTAGATTAGTTACGACATGAACCATAACAATTCATTACACAACATCAATTATAAAGCATATAACATACATAGATCTTAGATTAAAAATCATGATAAGCACAAATTAGGATTTCACACTCATTCAAACATTTCAACAAACACATGGAATACATCTTATATTTAACATAGTTCACACATGTAAAATTTATCAAAAACGTCGTAACTAAGATCATATGGTAGCAATCAAGTCAGACATAAATCATTAGTTAACATTGAAAGCCTTGAAAACCATAACCTAAACGTTTGTAGTCCACACCTTTCATCGAAATACTCGTTTTGAATTTGATTCGAATCCTACGTTCCCGAATACAGAACAATGGGTACCTAAATCACGAAATAGGTTAGCTATTTTGTCGATTACTCTATTTGGATCCCTAAATCAAGATTAGGGTTAGGATTTCTTACCCAAATCATAGTTGAAAATGATGGTATAGCGAAACAGGAGAGGTGATTTACCTCGACGAGTAGTGGGAGTGAATCCCTACAACGATCTCCCTATCTCTCTCTCTCCCTCTTCTCCTCACTCTTTTCTCCTATTTTCTCTCTTCTCTCTCCTAGGGTTAGAGAAATTCGTATGAAATGGGAATGGATGATTTAAGGGCATTATATAGGCTCAGAACTGGTGTAAATGGCCCCAGGGCCATGATATACTTAGGTTACAGCAAATGGTGCCTATTTTTGACAAACCGGGTTCATCTGGAGGTCCGTTACTCACTTACGACATGGAGAAAGTTCTCTAACCATAGATCTAGGCCAGGATCCGATTCAACGCATTTGGATAGGCGATCAACCGTGATGGACCTATATCAGATCAACGGTCATTGTCACTCGATCAGGGCCACAAGTATACAGCTATGTGCAGGGAAATTTCCCTGATCCATGGGTGAAGTTCGGTTAGAAAATGATGGTCTAAAATCTTCCATTTGGCCTGCAAGCGAATGGCCCAATTCACTTAAGTTTTAATACCTTTTCTAAGGATATTCGCATTTCTCACACACTTCGCTCAGGGCTCAAGTTGTGCATTTTTAGATACTATTTGGGCTCGATTCCCGCAATGGTTGTCAAGCCCAATAAGATAGTCATAACCTTATTGTTTCGCGGTCATTGGACCTTCAACGCGCTGTCCAGGTCCGATACATAGTTTCAATGTGCTTCCGAGAGCAACAGGCTTTTGGAATTTCTCCTAAGTTTTTAAGTAGTGTTGAGTTAGTGATTTTGACGGGTTTGGGTCTTACCATTTGTATAGATAGTGGTTCAAGCTAATCCACTAATTAATTTAGTTTAGTACTTAATTAACTTTCGTCTAATTTGTACAAAATACGGTCCTTAGGGATTTCTGCTTGAGGTGGTACTCGAGCCTTTGTATGGATTTTTTCGAGACATTACACTTCAATTGGAGAAACGGACAAACTGCTACACCTCAAGGATTCCCTAATCAAATTCCACATCAAGGGAAACCTCAGGAGGATCTGGCTTTAAAGCATCTTCAAAATTAAGAGCTTTTCGATCAGGGTATGCTACAAGTCTTTCAGGACCTCACAAAGGCCATACAAAAAGTGCGATTAGGAATAAAGGGAGCCTTCTAGCTCAACCTCTTCCTAATCCAAAACTCCTATATGACATTAGCGACCCGAACTCTTCAAATCAGATGGAGCAAGCTAAATCTATCACCACTCTTGGGAGTGGAAAGACCATTGACAAAACCATTCCGATTAGGGCTGAAAAGCCTAAGGACCTGGAAGAGGACAATAATGACAGATCTAGCCATTCCCCACAAGAATTGGAACTGTAACCTCAATGGAAGTCAATTGCCCCATTACTCCAATAGTTGATTGCACCAAAACCTCTCTCTAAGTCTCAGGACATTCTAGAGGTGCCTAAACAAGTGAAGGTCAATATTCTTCTACTAGATGTCATTAAGCAAATACCTTCATATGTTAAATTTCTGAAAGACTTATATACAACCAAAAGACTGCAAAATATTCAAAAAAAGATCTTTTTAACTGAAAAAGTGAGTGTCATCCTAAAGCAAGATGTGCCACAAAAGTACAAAGATCTCGGTAGCCCAACCATTGATTGTGTAATTAGGAACTACCGGATTCAGCACTCACTTCGTAACTTAGGAGTGAGCGTGAATCTAATCCCGTAATCGGTCTACGAGCAACTGGTTCTAGGTGAATTAAAACCCACTCGGACCACATTACAACTTGCCGATCATTCAGTTCATGTACCAAGAGGGATAATCGAGGATGTGCTGGTCCAGGTTGACAAATTCTATTATCCGGTAGATTTTAGCATCTTAAATACTCAACCCACATGGACATGAGCACTCAAATACATGTCATCCTTGGTCGCCCATTCTTAGCCACTTCAAATGTAATCATAAATTGTAAGAATAGAGTCATGAGTTTGTCTTTCGGTAATATGACATTGGAGTTGAATATCTTTTTCAATACAAGCAAACAGTCAGAGACGATGACGATCTCCACAATAATAACCTGATTGAGTCTTTCGTGGAAGATAGAACAATCTTAACCTTATCCTCTGACCCTTTAAAAACATGCCTGGCCCACTCCTATGATTAGGGAGACGGGGTCCATGCTTAATACCATGTCAATACTTGAAGTTAACCGGTGGAGGCCAAAATTTGAAGAATTGCCCCAAACTGATGTAGTGCCACTATTGTTTAACCTCAAGGCACCAAAGCTTGACTTAAAACCTTTACCCTCTGATTTAAAATATGCCTATTTAGCTCAAGATGAGACATACTCGGTGTTGATTCTTCCCATCTTGAGCAAGAACAGGAGAGTATATCATCTCTACTCTCATTGAGCATAAGGGAACCCTTAAATGGTCGATTGCAGACCTCAAGGGAATTGACCCTTCAGTTTGTACTCACCACATTTATCTAAAGGATAATGCAGAGACCTCCTAGCAACTATAATGTAGATTAAATCCAAACATAAAGGAAGTGGTTAAGCTTGATGTTCTTAAGCTATTGGATGGGGGTATTATATACCCTATATCTGATAGCCAATGGGTGAGTCCAACTCAGGTGGTTCCCAAGAAGTCCAGAATCAACATCATATCTAATGTCAATAATGAACTCATCCCAACTAGAATCACTATCGGTTGGAGAATGTACATTGACTACAAGAAATTGAATACTGTCATGAGGAAGGACCACTTCCCTTTGCCCTTCATCGATCAAATTTTGGAAAGGCTAGCTGGTCATTCCTATTATTGTTTCCTTAAAGGATATTCGAGCAACAATCAGATAAAGATAGCCCTTGAAGACTAAGAAAAGACCACATTCACATGTCCTTTTAGCACCTTCGCTTACCGAAGAATGTCATTTGGACTATGTAATGCCCTCGCCACCTTTTAGTGATATATGACGACTATTTTTTTCTAACATGGTGGGGCAATATCTAGAGGTCTTCATGAACGACTTCTCGTTCTTTGGTCCATCTTTCAGCAACTGCCTAAAAAATCTTAAATGTGTGCTGAAAAGATGTGAAGAAAAGAATTTAGTACTCAATTGGGAGAAGTGTCACTTCATGGTTCGTAAGGGAATTGGTCTTGGACACATTATCTCGTCCAAGGGAATTAAGGTAGATAAAGCGAAAATTGATCTTATCTCTACCTTACCTCCACCCAAAAGTATATAAGACGTGCGATCCTTCTTAAGACACGCTGGGTTTTACAAGAGATTCATAAAGGACTTCAGCCACATCTCTCGTCCTTTATGTAATCTACTACAAAAGGATAGTTGTCACGCCCCAAACTCAAAAGTCGGTCTCACAAAATTTTCGATCGCCAAATCCGACACCGATAGCCTTCGTAATATCCCATTCTCGCTTCCCGACACCCATATATCAAATTTCGATCCTGGGATCCTATAAGGAGGATTGCAGTAAAAATTTTTATAAAGGGAAAGCATAACCATAAGCGTAACCAAGTCACAAAACAACATCACCACATATCCACTATAATTAAAGCGTTTGAGTACAATGTGGAAGGGAAATACAAGTATATATCTCAACTCCAGAAATATCATCGCACGCTCCTGCCTCAACTCAGCTGTGTCCTAGCGTCACCTACACACAACAGTTATGCATAAGCTTACAGGAAGCTTTGAGGGTGGTGTAAGTGTGTGAGTAATACATGTGTCAAGCATATAATATCAAAGTAATGCAGAAAATGTTGTCAAGTCCATGAATGGAAAAATGCTGGCAAGTCCATGAATGCTATCAGTCGTACCAAGGCTATGCAATGCAAGGCCTACATAGCCAAATGTCACACATAAGATACAACATCAGTACACCAGTCCTTAGCTGGATCCACATTTCAATACAGTTCACCTCTGGAATACCACCGAAGTCTAGTACACTATACACTAGATTGCCACCTTACCCAAAGCATACAACTAGGCAAGTGGAAGAGACCTCACTATCCACCAGGGGTATTTAATCCAAACATCAAGATATGCTCTAAACAGAGGATATATCAACCTGATGCCACATACACAAAGCGAGTCAAGAGGATGAGCTTAAGTACAATAAAAGGGCTTACTTACCCACCCTATCATATAGTAAGTTGGGCTTTCTTATGAGACCCCGGTAAGTACACAAGGTGGGCTTCGAGGTTTGGATAATCCAACTAGCATCAATGGGGGCCTAATGGTTTAGGGTTAGCCCAATAAGGTGAGATGGGTTATGCTAATATTAATGGGGGCCGAATGATTTGGGACAACCCAATAAGGATAGATGGGGAATGGGCTTAACAATGGGCCCTAGGGAGTTTACAACATGGAAATTTAACCACCATTGCTCCTAGAGTGCGTCCTGCCATAGAATCTAACTTGCAATGGGGCTCATGGGCCTAATACAATCTGGATAATGGATGGACAACATGAATATAATCACATACATCATGGGGCCTCTTGGGACAGCCCATTTGTTCCAACAAAATAGATGGGCATCATGTGCAACAAATACATCATAATGGGCCTCATGAGGCAGCCTATGGCCCAGAAAAATAGATGGGTAGGGTACATACAACACATACATCATAGTGGGCCTTACAACTCAACCCATGATCCAACAAAACAGATGGGCAGTGTGTATGTACAACAAGGTGGGCTCAATGGTTGGACGTCCAGCTCATCTAAGCCTGCTAGATGTCCAGAAATCTGGACGTCCTAGCTGCACATGCATATGGTGGGCCTTACAAGGTAATGGGGGCCCATGGACCTAAAAATGGCCTGACGGTGTTTATGGAACATATACATCAAGGTGGGCCTCTACACAACATAAATGGGAAACATGGATATAAAATATACAGTAGGTGGGCCCTATTGGGTAGCCCATTTGATGGATGGCCTAGATAACATACACATCACAGTTGGCCTACTAATGGACGGAGTGGATACAATGCATACATCGTTGGGGGGTCCCACTATCCATCTGATGGATGGTGCAGTTACAACACATACGTCATGGTAGGCCCCACCGTCCTAGCTAGATGATGTTGGACGCCACACGTGCAGCATGTGCAGGGTGGGTCCCACCATCCTAGCTGGATGGTGGATGGGATACATGCATCAGTGGGTCCCACTGTCCTCAGGTGGATGGTATTGCTAAAACATTACATCAGGTGTGTCCCACCATCCAGATGCTAGACGGTGGATGAAAGACATACATCTGGTGGGGTCCACATCCCACAGATGGTGTGGACACCACACATATGGTGGGTCCCATGGATGGATGGTGTGAATATAACACATACAGCAAGGTGGGTCCACATGGTGACCCACCATTAGCTGGGATCCAGCTGATATTTGTATTTTCTCTTCATCGAGGTCTATCCCAAAATGGCCAAGTAGGCAACGATGATGCTGGACGTCAGCAAGGTGGGCCCCACAAATGGGATGGCGTGTATACAACACATAAATCAAGGTGGGTTCCACGGATCAAGCCGATATTTGCAATTTCTCTTCGTCTAAGCTAGCCCAAAAATGGGCAGTAAGGTGGGCCCATTGTGAATAGCGATACGGTCCACTAAATGGACAGCATGGATAAAATTCATACATCGGGGTGGGCCATTAATCAAGGAAAAAGAGAGAGATAGAGATAGAGAGAGAGAGAGAGAACGGTTGGTGATGGGAGGAGCTCTACCACTATGAGCTCCTCTCATGGATCTATATACATATACATCAAATGTCCCGGATAGATGGGCCATACATCAAAAAATCAAGTGGGAAACCCTATCCCCACAATAAAAATACAGGCCTAGATGGCCATAACAAGTTACACATTAAAGAACATCATGGTGGGGTCCATGGAGAAGGGGCCCATCATGGATACATACATACAAATCATAGTGGGCCATTAGCCACACCTAGGGCCTAAGATGGGATCCTTACCATTAATTGGTATGTCCCACTTGTCCCATGCATGAAATGAAGAAAACTAGCCTAAGAAGCACCCACCTCTATCTTCTTCTTGCTTCCTAGCACTCCTAAGCTCCAAAGCTCCTTCTCCAATGGTGGATGATGGGGTTTTAAGGGTTGGCTAGGTGAGATCAATGGTAGAGAATGGGCTAAGTTTTTGGGGTTTCTTCTTCTCTCCCTAGAGCTCTAATGGTTGCAAATGGTAGATAATGGTAGAGAGAGGAGTAGTCATGGAGATGAAGGCATGATGGTGGTGTAATGATGAGGTGTAAGAGGTCATGATGAGTTTGTAAGAGGCATGGGAAGAGAGAGAGGGTAGCATGCTAGTAATGATGGGTTGTAAGGCATGTGTGGGGCTAGGCATGATCTCATGATAGGTGTAGGTTAGGCTAGGCTAGGTAGGCATGATGTCATGGGTTGATGGCTTGTAGAGATCTTTTTCTACCTGGAATCCTACGGTCCCACAACGCACTGTGTACACCCAGGATTATGTGCAGGTTATAACTCCTAGCCTAGGCATTGCATTGGCGCGCGAGACATGGCATTGGAACTGCAGTGACGATGCGATCACAATGGTATAGATTTCAGGTCAAGTCGACTCAGATCTATTGGATGCGACTTAAGGTTACGCACAAACATTGTCCACGGGTCACAAGTCATCAAAATTTGACCATGAGGATCGCAAGAGTCTAAGAAATGATGTGGTATTTGGAAATGGGCCTTACAATAGTCTAAATGAGTGGACTGAGCAATGTTAAGAAGACTTTTCTAAGCTCAAGTGCAAGTTGACTACCGCACCTATCATGTGGGCACCCGATTGGAACATTCCTTTTAAACTGATGTGTGATGTGTCTGACTGTGCTGTTGGGGCAGTGTTAGGTCAGAGAAAAAATAAGAAGCTCTACGCTATTCATTACGCAAATAGAACTCTAAATCCTGCCCAAGTGAACTACGCTACTATGGAAAAGGAACTCTTATCTGTAGTGTTTGCTTTGGACAAATTTAGGTCCTACTTGATCAGTTCCAAGATCATCATTTACACAGATCATGTAGCACTCAAGTATCTTCTTTCTAAGAATGATGTTAAGCTCCACCTGATAACATGGATCCTCCTACTCCAGGAATTTAATTTGGAAATAAAAGATAAAAAGGGAGTAGAAAAAGCAGTGGCTGACCATCTTTTTAGACTTGACCCCCCTAATTCCCTTGAGACAGCACCCATAAATGATATGTTCCCTAACGAACAACTATTTAAAGTCTCCCATTCACCTTGGTTCGCTGATATTGCTAATTATCTTGCCACAGGTTTCACACTGATACATTGTACTGCGCAAGATAGGAAGAAAATTTTCACCAAGGTGTGCAAATTCTTCTTAGATGATCCTTATTTATTTAAATATTGCCCAAACCAAATCTTAAGGAGACATGTACCAGACAATGAACACTAGAGTGTCATCTCATTCTATTATTCTCAGGCCTGTGGTGGTTACTTTTCTACTAAAAAGACCACAACCAAAATTCTACAATGTGGCTTTTATTAGCCCACTATATTCACGGACACTAGTGAGTTTTGCAAAGCATGTAAGCGTTGTCAGAGGTTGGGAGCATTGTCCCATAGAAATATAATGCCTTTAAACCCCATTCTCATAATTGAACATTTAATTGCTAGGGCATCGATTTCATGGGACCACTCCCCCAATCACATGAAAATTTATACATTCTATTAGCCGTAGACTATGTCACTAAATGGGTCGAAGCGATCCCGTGCTGGAATAATGACCATTAGATGGTCATTAAATTCTTAAAAGAGAACATCCTTTTCCAGTTCAGAAT
Organism: Magnolia sinica; assembly: GCF_029962835.1. NCBI lineage: Eukaryota > Viridiplantae > Streptophyta > Magnoliopsida > Magnoliales > Magnoliaceae > Magnolia > Magnolia sinica. Next base: position 35,912,310 of record NC_080582.1, on the reverse strand, counting down.
GCCTCAGGCCATCTGTAACACCCTGAATTTTTGCTATTTTGAATTACCAAAAAAATCCTTAAAATTTTCTTTTTTATAATTAGCCACGTCATCACTTACTGACCCTTGACACTTGAGATGGGCTTATACATGGCTGGTACCAATAAAAACCGTACAAATAGGATTAATCGACCGTAGAAGACCAATGAATCCAACCGATCACTTAAACATCGAGTTCAGCCCATGATCTATTCACATAGGGCCCAAATTTAACCGACCTGCCACTAACTAATCAAACTACCATAACTTAACTAGACATCTACCCATACCTGAGCCAGCTATGGGTCGAACCTTAATTAATAAACCAAATCAATCCTCTTTTAGCCTAAAACTGATGGTTTAGAGTGATCATGACCGAATCACCATTTTCGCTAATTTTGAATAGGTCATGCTGTGAACATAGTTAATCCATGCCTCAACCACTGCGCCCAAGAAATCTCTTTGCCCAATTTATTCTAAAAGTACCTTGATTACCTGAACAAGTTCTAGACCACTCGTTAGTGGGTCGCTAGTTCCGAAATTATAAAGTAATGTCCATCTCACCAGGCTTGTGGTCCATCGCAGGAAACAGACTCAAACGATGCCTGAAAATAGATGATTTGTACCGTCCAATCGGCACTTGTAAAATGCAACTCGCCCAAATATTGGCCAAAAATTTGAATTTTAAAACAAATGACCCCACCACTTAGAATAATAAATTAGGACTCTCAACCGTCGAATTCCACCAAAATTTGTCCCATAGGTTGAAAATATTTCCTACACTCGTCCGCCAAATCTGACCCCCGATCGAGAAACAATGACCGTTAATCGCAAATCGAGCCATTGCAACAAAACCCCACATCTATTTGCTGTCAAACTTTGCACAACCTTTCATCAGACCATGGGGCACTCATCCCATGAATTAGATGAGCCAGGGGGCATTAGGGCAGCCCCAACAGCTAGATATGGGCCCCATAAGGGTGTTTTTAACACTTAACAGAACCTCAGGGCCATCTGATTTAATTTCAGGGTATATAAGCCAATTCAGCCCTCTCTCCCTCATTTCTACAACCATTTCCAGCGGTTGAGAGAGGGGGGAGAGAGAGAGAGAGAAAGAGAGAGAGAGAGAGAGAGAGGAGAGAGAGGAGAGAGAGGGAGGGAGAGAGAGTGGTGTGTGGGAGCATGTTATGCTTGGGGACTGGAATTCCCCGCATAATCATCTCCACATTGTCGGGAATTTCTACTAGATTAGCGTAGGAACGATCCATGTTCAGTCCAAGGAAAAAATGTGAACTCTCATCCATCTCTCCCTACCTATAAAATACATGCATGCACCTTATAATGGAATTCGTATGATGTAGGGTTCCGGCACATCAAATTTACGGACCCGTCGACACTAGAGCAACTTCGAGGACCCTTAAACGACAATAGGTATGGACCATTACCTTTAGGTGGCCGATTATCGTGCCTAACATAGAATTTAGTGAATGTGCGTGGTGTTTTGCTCCTGCATGTTGCTGAATTTTTAGATTTTATGTTTAGGACCATAGATTTAGGATTTCCCAAAAAATGGGAAGGGATTTAAGCCCTAACACCCCCAATTATGTGGATTGTTGATTGCATGTTCATTTAGGGTGTAGATATTTAATTTCCCTCAAATATTGCTGATTGTTGTGGAGTCATTGTTGCATATCAAACATGCTTGGAGTTGAAGGCTTGAAATGTTGTAAATTTACTGATTTGATGACTAAATCACATTTAATTCTCATTATGTGACTGATTTATATGATTCATGCTGGCCCATGTAAGACTGAATGGTGTGAATAGGTGCATGGCTGTCCATATGGTTAAATATGTTGTCTATGTATTTAAATTGTTAAATTGTGCTTGTCATGTGTGACTTATTACTAAATTTGATGATACATATTGTTTACTAGTTCATAGGCCCCTTATGGATTGGCTGATTAACTGGAATCACATAGGCGACCTTTCGTTGGACCTGCCCACAAGTAAATCTATCCCAATTGATTAAAATGTAAATTGTCGGCTATAGTTTGACTACATGAGATGCATTTCTCAGGCCGGTCAATTTACAGTTCAGTTTGTCGGGGTATACTAGCTCACAAGTCGGCCATCCTTGTATGATAACCCTGTTTGAACACGTTTACATCAACCCAAAGTACTCTAAGACCTTTACGCCCATTGTCAACCGTGGTTCACGGCCCACAAGACTCATGAGTAGGAGATGGTGGTATTGGACAGTATGTCTGTGTTGTTGGCCTACGCTGGGGTGACAAGCCTCCCCATAGTGACCAGTGAGCACCTAGACTCGTGAGCCAGGGACAGTGATATGGGACACTGTGCCCGTGCAGTCGACCTATGCTGGGGTGACGACCTCCACATAGTGACTGCGAGTAGGATAATAAAGTCCTAACTATTTTTCATCTGAGCTTAAGAATCATGGGATCGATGAACCCACAAGGGTTAAGGATCGCGAGAGTTATATGACCATGACATTTATGTTACACGATCGGATTAGGACAATGCTTCTGCTAAGGGTATTCTGGTTTCCCCAATCTGCTAGGTGAATGAATCTAATTAATTAATTGGGCTAACATGTTATATGACATTACATTATCTATTGTGACGATTCAGCAGTCGAGGTCGCAACTGAGGAAGTGTTGGTGATTGCGATTGTTAGATGTCATTGCTTGAGGGAGTGTTGCTGGTGAGGGGCATGCATCATATCATTAAGCCATGCATTGCATTAATCAATAGTACTTAGGATTTTATGATGTATGTTGCTCACTAAATTTATTCTATATATGATAATTTATGTGGTCTATTGCTAATGGTACCACTGAGTTAGCTACTCCCTCCCCCTCTGGGATGGTGTTTCAAAACACCAACCAGAACCTGTCATAGATGCAGTGTCGATATAGTTGGATGCGCTGGAGGATGCGGGCATGTACGATGAGGAGTGAGCATAATTTCATATTTTCAGCAATTTCTTCTGGTTTATGTTTAGATGATTGCGGGACATGGGCCAGGGCCCTAGTCATTTTGGGATATTTATCTGGATAGGACTTGTTCTCGGTATGGATTTTCTTGACACAGTATTTTAGATATCTTATATGTTTAGCGGCTCGTATTTACATTTTATGAGATTCTCATACTTATGGTTTACTTAACTCCTCATTGCTTATGAATAAACCCAAATGTATTGGAATCTAGAGCCCATTGGGGCACACGTGGCACCTGGGAACTCAGGAGTCGAGTTCCTACTCGACCCCTGAAATTCAGGGCATTACAGATGGTATCAAAGCATGGTTCAGGGTTAAGTTGGGCCTTGGGCATTAGGTCTATCACAATGCCATTTTGACATAGGAGGGAGCGATCAAACCTAGTGACACTAAAAGACCCAAGGACTAAGCCATTTGGCAAATCTGAACACTGAAATCTTAGCCTAGGGTTAGTGTATATGAGGGACCTAAGGCCACTTCTACTTCATTCCTACCCTAATTCTACTCTTTTCTACCATTTTCACCCTCAAATCATCACCCCATTCTCTTCCCAAGCTCTTAAAACTCAATTCCTAAGTCTTAACTCCTCCTTCCAACCCATCGCCTTCAAAAACCTCACCTTCCATCACTTTATCCTTTTAATTTTTCTAAGCACTTTCATATTAGACACAACTCCTAAAGCTCAAAGGATGAAGAAGTATAATTAAACTAAAATTTACTATAAATAGTAAAAATATAAATAAAATGGATTTTAGACCATTAACCTGATGGAATCTTGTAACATAACTAGGTTATTTGGATAGAGTAGCTTCTCCTGCCTTAAATTCATATATGGTAGGTCGAGTAAATCATTCTGGATTGAGAGATACACTTGCTTCAAATATTGAGTGGCAGAGCCATTGCTAAGACCACTAGAGGGCAGTGGCATGCCACCGCCGACTACCACAGGTTGCTGGATTTTCTGCGATTTTCTGTCTTTTTAGACTAATTTCAAAAGGTCATATCTCTCTCAATATAATTCCAATTTAGGTGATTCAAAAGCCAGATTGAAGCTAGATAAGTCTAGTTTCATATATAAATAAATAAAAATTCTAATATAGTTAATTTTAGGATGATTTGACAACTATATAAAAATCATCAGTTTTCAATAGTTGTTACTTCTAGAATTTTAATAATTTATTTACTATTCCAAATGAGATGAAATTTTGTGGGATGGATTTAAACTTTAAGATAAATCATAATAAAAATTTTAAAAATAATTCAATTATTAAAAGTATAAGAAACATTACAAGTATATTACAAATAATAGAAGGGTTGAAAACAAAAATTTCTACAACTTCGAGTTGCCAATAGTCTAGTCGTGTCTTTTCATATTAAAGTTTAGCATTTGGTGCCTATTTAGGAATTATTTATAATCATACTAAGAATCATCCCGTGATTAATTTGATATTTTATATATACATATATATATATATATATATATTTGTTTAAGTTCTTTTTTTGGTGCAATTAAGTTAAGACCCATTAGTAGGATTGAGTTTCATGGTTTAATACTCTAGAAGCTCATGTTAGAGGTGGACTACAATAAAACATATTTTGAGTATTCTTATTCTCTTATGGAGTCAAGGTTCAAACAACATCGAGAAGGCGATATTCTTCATCTTTCCTTTTCTGTGTCCTTATTAGCATTATTAGCACTCCAAACCTCCAGAACACCTTAGAACTTTCGATTATTCTTTCCTTCTTGAAATTTATGAAACCAAAGTGCAGTCTACTCATAATCCATTAGCCATAAGATTGAAATGGTAATATACATATAAAATTTTGTCATTAGAAACCTTTTTAAGATGATCTTTGACCATATCCATATTGAGAGATTTATTAACCCCTACTTTAAACATAAATTAAAACGAGAACTCTCTTAAACCAAGACCTAGAGGACAATCTTATAAATAGAAGATTTAAACTTTTTAATAATAGTCATTTCCTAAACATTTAGATTGATTGAACTGCGAAATTACGAAGCTATACACCTGCGAAGCATTCGCGGCTTGACCCAATTCTCAATCCTAGGCGACTACCAATGGACTCACTGCTTTGACCTAGTAGAAGACCAGGATCCATCAGGACTAAGAAGGGATACAATGAGCCTTCTACCCTGGTCAAGTAAATGATTGATGTATCGAGTTCAAGCCCACTACAACCGTCTCTCCGTGTTGGTCGAATATTGAAACCATGTAGTTTTACTCTAAATAGAGGGGATCATGAATCCAAATCTTTAAAAATAAATAGATAAATAAATAAATTGTAGTAAACCATCAGGGTGAAAAAGTTTTAAGGGGGGTAAACTACAATAAGCCAGAGTAACATAGATAGTATGCACCTTATTATGCACATGAACGTAAAATCAATGAAACTTAGGTGTATGAAATTAAAATACCTTTACCTATTTACATTAGGCAATTTTGAGGACGAAATTATTTTTAAGGGGGGTAGATTGTAACACTCCAAAATTTTGCTAGTTTGAATTACCAAAAAAATCCTTAAAATTTTTTTTTATAACTAGCCACGTCAACACTTACTAACCCTTGACACTCGATATGGGCTTATACACGGCCGGTATCGATAAAAACTATATAAATAGGATTGATCGACCATAGAAGACCAATGAATCCAACCGATAACTTAAACACCAAGTTCAGCCCATAATCTGTTCATATAGGGCCTAAATCTAACCGACTTGTCACCGACTAATCAAACTACCATAACTTAACTAGAGATCTACCCATACCCGAGCCAATTATAGGTCGAACCTTAATTAATAAACCAAATCAATCCAATTACTCTTTTATCCTAAAACCAACAGTTTAGAGTGATCATGACTAGATCACCATTTTCACTAATTTTGAATAGGCCATACCGTGAACTTAATTAATCCATGCCTCAACTACCGCGACCAAGAAATATCTCTACCCAATTTATTCCAAAAGTGCCCCAATTACCTAAACAAGCTTTAGACCGCTCGTCAGTGGGCTGCTAGTTCCAAAATTATAGAGTAATGTCCATCTCAATGGGCTTATGGTCCATCGCAAGAAAGGGACACAAATGGCAACTGGAAACAGACAATTTGCGCCATCTGGTCGGCACTTGTAAAATGCAATTCTCTCAAGTATTGGGCAAAATTTTGAATTTTAAAGCAAATGGCCCCACCACTTAGGACAATAAATTAAGACATCTCAGCCGTCAGATTCCACCCAAATTTGTACCATAGGTTGAAAATATTTTCCTACACTCATCCGCCAAATCTGACCCCCGATCGAGAAACGGTGACCATTGATCACAAATTAGACATTGCGACAAAACCCCGCATTCATTTGCTGTCAAAATTTACACAACCCTTCATCAGATCATAGGCACTCATCCCATGAATTAGATGGGACAATGGGGCATTAGGGCAGCCCCAACAGCCAGATATGGGCCCCACAAGGCCGTTTGAAGTACATAACAGAACCTCAGGGTCATCTGATTTAATTACATGGTATATAACCCATTTCAGCCCTCTCTCCCTCATTTCTACAACCATTTCTAGCAGATGAGAGAGGAGAGAGAGAGAGAAAGGAGAGAGAGGAGAGAGAAAGAGAGGGAGAGAGAGTGGTGTGTGGGTGCATGTTGTGCTTGGGGACTGGAATTCCCTACACAATTATCTCCACATTGTCGGGAATTTCTACTTGATCACCATAGGAATGAGCCACATTCAGTCTAAGGTAAAAATGTGAAATCTCATCTATCTCTACCTAGCTATAAACTAAATACATGCACCTTATAGCGGAATTGGTATGACGCAGGGTTCTGTCACGTTAAGTTTGCGGACCCGTCAATGCTAGAGCAACTCCGAGGACCCCCAAACGATAATAAGTGTGGACCATTACCTTTAGGCGGCCGATTATCGCTCCTGCATGTTGCTAAATTTTCAGATTTTATGTTTAGGACCATAGATTTAGGATTTCCTAAAAATGTGGGAAGGGATTTAAGCCCTAACACCCCCAATTATGTGGATTGTTGATTGCATGTTCATTTAGGGTGTAGATATTCAATTTCCTTCAAATATTGCTGATTGTTGTGGAGTCATTGTTGCATATCAAACATGCTAGGAGTTGAAGGCTTAAAATGTTATAAATTTACTGATTTGCTGACTAAATTATGTTTAATTCTCATTATGTGACTGATTTGTATGATTCTTGTTGGCCCAAGTAAGACTGAATGGTGTGAATAGGTGCATGGTTGTCCATATGGTTAACTAAGTTGGAACACATTGAACATGATCTGTATGGTTTAGCTGAGTTTGGTATATTGTTGTCCATGTATTTAAATTGTTGAATTGTGCTTTACATGTGTGACTTATTCCTGAATTTGAAGATATATGTTATTTACTAGTGCATAAGCCCCTTATAGATTGGCCGATTAACTGGAATCACTTGTGCAACATTTCGTTGGACCTGCCCACGAGTAAATGTCACGCCCCAAACTCAGAAACCGGGCTCACAAAATTTTCGATCGCCGAATATGATGCCGACAGCCTCTGTAGAATCCCATTCTCGGCTCCTAGCGCCCATTCACTAGGTTCCAATCCTAGGATGCTACGAGGAGGATTTTCAACACCAGTTTGATTCGTAATAAGCATAACTAAAGGCATAACCCACAAACAACAACCAAAAATTCTATCACATTTCCACTATGATCAAAAACTTTACAAGTACAATGAGCATAAAGGGAAATACAATGATGATAAACAAAACTCCAAAATAATCTGCCACGTGCTCAAGCCTCAGCGTTGCTGCGATCCAACGTCACCTGCACGCAACGGTCATGCATAAGCTTATAGAAAGCTTAGAAAGTGGTGAAAGTGTGTGCTCAAGGTGGTAATGCAGTTATGCAGTATCAGAATAATGCGGAACATGCTGATGGAAGCCAAGAATGCCATTAGCCGTACCAAGGCCATGCGATGTAAAGCATGAATGATGTCGGCCATACCAAGACCATGTAATGTGAAATGAAACTCAAGCATACAAATCCTCATTTAAGTCCACATATCAATAGAGCTCAAATCTGGATATCACTGGGGTCTAGTACACTCCAAGCCAGATTGCCTCCCCATCGCGCTCAATAAGGTGAGTGGAAAAGACCTCGCTATCCGCCTGCCAATATCGGGCTCGGTTTATCAATAGCGGACTCATTCCTCAAGCTGGTCAGACTCAGCCTAGCTTTGCCCACTCCTCTCCGGCGGGTAAGGCCGCACCGCCTTCTAACCGACCACGACATAGTGGAAAGCGCAACCGTCTGGTAATCAGCACTTAGCGCTCATGCACCCACTCGATCTAGACGTTGGAGCAACCTCTTGGTACCATAAGGGTTTAGGGACTTTCACCCAGGGATATCTATAGCATTCCAAGTAGAACAATATTTTCGGTATCCAATCCTGCCAACCAAGATACGTCTGTGGAGGCTATGGCCCTGATGTCGTTAGGGCATACAGTAACCATATCACACAATGCGAATGCATAAATTACACTATCCAATCATACAGCAATCCTGCGCGTACCGTGCCCTCATGTAGGGCAACACCCCCTATCCAGGAGCCCCTAAGCAATCTGCCCAAAGGCATATGCTATGATCAGTCATTTCTCATATCAAGCATACGTATGATGCATATGATCATGAATTATGGAACTAAACATGTTATATGGGATGGATGATGTTCATAACGGAGATGGGCCTAGACGGCCTACATATTACACGTACGAGCCTACCAATGGGCCCTAGGGAAAGTCATAATGCGGACATTTAACCAACACTATACTTGCAATGTGGACGTCAAACCACCATTGCTCCCAAGGTATAGCCCGTCGTAAACATCATTACATAAACCATGTTGGGATCGCCCATTGCAATGGGCCTTAGGTACATCCCATTAGGCCTTCAATACATCAAATGGGCCATATCACATGAGCCTTATATTCACCAAATGGGCCGCATTAATGGGCCTCACCAACGGGCCTTATGTACATTGCAATGGGTCATAGCCCATGGGCCTTAGAATGCATCAAATGGGCCTAATCTCATGGGTCTTACGTGTATCAATTGGGCCACACCAATTAGGCCCCATATGTACATCAAATGGGCCTCAACCCATAGGCCCCAATACATCTTAATGGGCCTTAACCCATGGGCCCCTAATACCTCAAATGGGCCTCAACCCTTGGGCCTTACATATATATCAAAGTGGGCCTCAACCATGGGCCACAAATACATCTAATGGCCTCACAACATGCCAAGGTGGGGTCCACTTGGACTATGGATCTGGCTCATTCTTTAGCTCATACCATGAAATGAGCTTTCAAAATAGCTGAACGGTTTAGATGCAACACATGTACCATGGTGGGTCCCACTGTCATTGGACAGTGTGAATAAAACACTGCATCACCGTGGGCTCCACCGTCCGCTGGACGGTGTGAATAAAACATATACATCATGGTGGGTTCCACCGTCCGCAGCCGTAGACGGTGTGGTAACACATACAACAATGGTGGGTTCCACGTGTGTGGCACACCATAATGTTTTCCCACCATCCAACCTGTTGACAAGGTCACACGGACCTGAGTGAAAGGAAAAACACAAATTTCATCTTGATACAAAACTTCTGTGGCCCACAAAACAGTTTCAGTGGCAGAAATTCAATATCACTGTTTCCTGCAGTGTGGGCCACCTGAGCTATGGATGGAGCTGAAATTTGTAGGGGGCCCACTGCTGGGAGTGGCCCACCTCGTGAATGGGTTGGATGAAAAATAGACATCAAGGTGGGGCCCACGGCTAGGGCCGTGGGTTGTTGTCCGCCCGTCCGTCCGCCCAAGCGTGCGCAAGTAACACTTGCTGCCTTCTGACAGCAGCAACAGCTGCTGCTTAAGATATACATATATATATATATATATATATATTTAAATCGCGTTTTCTTGCGGTTTTTCGGGTGTGCGGTTTTTCAGGTGTGCAGTCCACATCATATAAATCCACCCTAGCCATTGGTCTTTACTGCTCAAGACAGACCTAACGAGTCCAATATTCAATATATTTTTAGCACATCAAAACTTCTGGGTAGTTTTTAATGGTAGACACACTGTTTGTTATGCTATGGTCCGCCAGCACCTCGGATTGGCTCCATTTTTCAGCTCAACGCCTAAAATAGTCTGAGGAAACGGTTGGACAGCGTGGATTGAACACATGCATCAAGGTGGGGCCTACATGAGTGGGCCACCCATAAGCTTGGAAACAAGCTGATATTTGTGTTTTCCAAACCACGTCCAGCGTCCTGGACGCTGGACGTTGCACCTAACAAATACATTAGGGGTGGGCCCTGCTTAGGTGGGCCACCTTATGGAGGATGGTGTGGATACAACACACACAAAGTGGGCCCCACTCGTAGATGGTTTAGATAGAATACATGCCTCATGGTGGGGTCCATTCAAGTGGGCCACACAACCATATCATGATCTCATAAAAGAAAATGAAATAGAGAGGGAGAGAGAGATAGAGAGTGGGACACGCGTGATGGAGGGACCCCGGCACTATGGGCCCTCCCTTCAATGATCTACAACATAAATCAAGTGGTCCCATTACATGTGGGCCCATTAAATCAAAATCCAACGGTGGAGATCCCTTCTCCACTAAAATAGACGGTCTAAATGACCCTAAGTATGCAAGGAAAATAAACATCATGATGGGGTCCATGGAGAATGGCCCCATCATGAAATGATCATGATGATCCAAGTGGACCATCGGCTACATCTTAGGGTCCAAAGTGAGATCCAAACCATTGATCAGTTGGCCTCACTTGGCCCATCATAAACACATAAAAATCTAGCCTATGACACACCCACCTCTTGATCTTCTTACTCCCTTGGCTCCCTTAGCTCCTTAGCTTTGATTCCAAAGGAGCAGATAAGGTTTGGATGGTTGAGATGGGAGATGAGAGAGTGGGAAATGGGCCACACTTGAAGCTTAGGAGGAATGGGAGAGGCTTGGACGGATGGTGCTCTTGGGTTGCTTGGGAGGTGAGTTTGAAAATGAGAGAGAGAGACTTATAAAGGGAGAGAGAGTGATGGGTGATGGATGTGGTGAGTGATGGATGTGTAAGAGATTTTTGACTTTTAGGGTTTTTGGTATAAGAAAGGTATGGGCTTGTAAGAACTTTTTAACTTTTGGGGCTTACTTGGGAAAGGGTGAAAGGTGATGTGTACTTGATATGTACTTGATATGATGGGATTGATTGATGTGACAAGTCATAGAGATTCTCTAGGGTTTTGCAATGCACGGCGTTTTCCTCACATTGAACGCTGCCCCACATCTCCCGACCAGGGTATCGTCTCGACGCGCGAGTCGCGACATCGGAACTGTAGCGACGACGTGGTCGCTATGGTAAAGGTCTTGGGTTGAGTCAACTCGGGTTGACGGTATGTGAATAAGGGTCGCGCGCAAATACTAGTTAAGGGTCAAAGGTTACCAAAATTCGACCGGAAAGACCGCGGAAGTCTACGGAATGGCACGGTATAGGATACGGGACTTATAGCTCTCCCCTCCTAATAAAAATTTCATCCTCGAAATTTACATAATCATCGCAACTAGACATAACTCAAGAGGGAGAAGAAACATAACATCACTATATAAAGTCAGAGATAACATACAACATACAACACAATCAATCATCAAAAAGGTGGGGATAACGCTCTCGAATCTCAGCCTCGCGCTCCCAAGAAGCCTCCTCCACAGAATGGTGACCCCACTGAACCTTCACCAACAGAATGATCTTAGTCCGGAGGACCTGCTCCTTCCGATCAAGGGTACGGACTAGCTGCTTAATACAGGAAGCGTCCTCACGAACCTCTAACGGCTGCCAGTCAATAACAGGAACGATGTCTGACCTACACTTCCTCAACATAGAGACATGAAAAATGTTATGGATGCCAGACAATTGAGATGGCAAGGCAAGCCGATAGGCTACGGCGCCAACACGCCCAGTGATCTCAAAAGGTCCTATGAATCTCGGGACAAGCTTGCCCTTCACTCTAAATCGAACTACGCCCTTCATGGGCGAGACCTTGAAACACACATGGTCTCCTACATCAAACTCCAAGGGACGACGCTGACGATCAGTAAAACTCTTCTGCCGGCTCTGAGTTGTGCGCATCCTCTGCCTGATGATATTAATAGCCTCTAACATCTCCTGCACAAGCTCAGGACCTAGGAGACGATGCTCTCCAACCTCGGTCCAACAACTCGGTGATCTACATGGTCTGTCATATAGTGCCTCAAAAGGAGCGATGCCGATGGTCGCCTGATAGCTGTTATTATATGTAAACTCAGCCAATCGCAGATGCTCATCCCAGCTACCCCTAAAATCAATCGCACAGGCCTGAAGCATAACCTCAAGGATCTGGTTGACCCTCTCGGTCTGGCCATCAATCTGCAGATGGTACGCGGTGCTGAGCTACAAATTAGTACCCATCGCTCTCTAGAAGCTCCCCCAAAACTGAGACGTGAACCTCGGCTCTCGGTCAGAAACGATCGAGACTGGAACGCCATGCAGTCTCACAATATCCTCGATGAATAATCTCGCAAGCCGGTCCAAAGGCCAAGTCGCACGATGAGTCAACTTCGTCAGACGATCCACAACAACCCAGATGGCGTCATGACCGCGCTGAGTCCTCGGCAAGCGTAGAATAAAATCTGTCGACACGTGCTCTCACTTCCACACCGGGACACTCAACGGCTATAATAGACTAAGGGGTCTCTGATGATCGGCCTTTACATGCTGGCATGTGTCACACTCGGCCACAAAACTAGCGATCTGGTGTTTCATGCCCATCCAAAAATACTGTCGCCTCATATCGCGGTACATCTTTGTCGAGGCAGATGGATAGAAAACCGCGATCGATGTGCCTCGGTCATAAGATCTTTGCGTAGCTCAGGAATATCCAGGACACATAATCGGCCTTTGAAGCGAAGTCCACCATCTGTACCAATCTGTCAATCTCCCTGACTATCAAATGCTACCTCTGCTCAGTAATCCTGTAACGACTCGTCTGCCTGCAGAGCCTCAATCACCCTTGCTACAAGAGAGGGTTGAATCAACAGGATCGATAACTGCACAATGGAAGACTACAAGCCAAACTCAATGTCGTACTCTGCTATATCCTCGAGCATCCACCACTCTGAATCATCATATGCGCCACAAGGCCTCATGGCTGACGGTTGAGGGCATCTGCCACCGCATTTACCTTACCCGGGTGATACTGGAGATCGAAATCATAGTCCTTCAAGAGCTCCATCCAGCATCTCTGCCTCATGTTCAGCTTAGACTGCGAGAAGAGGTACTTCAAGCTCTTGTGGTCGGAGAAGAGCTCGAACCTAACCCCATAGAGATAGTGTCTCCACACCTTCAATGCGAAGACAACTACAGCCAACTCTAAATCATGCATAGGATAGTTCAGCTTATGGACCTTGAGCTCACGAGACGTGAAGATCACTGGTCTCCCGTGCTACATTAGGACAGCACCCAAACCAATATGTGAGGCATCGGTAAATACAATAAAACCATCACTTCCAGAGGGAAGAGTGAGGACAGGAGCAGACGTGAGGCGGTCCTTCAACTCTATAAATGCTTGCTCGCAGGCGTCGCTCCAAATAAACTCTGCACCCTTTCGAGTCAACCTGGTCAACGGGCTGCAATACGAGAGAAGGCCTCAATAAAATGTCGATAGTAGCCCGTTAAACCAAGGAAACTGCGGATCTCGGACTCGTTCGTGGGCTGGCCCCACTGACGCACTGCCTCAACCTTCGAGGGGTCCACTGCGACACCCTCCCTCGTCACCATGTGAGTGAGGAACTTCACCTCCTCCTGCCAAAACTCGCACTTCTCCAGCTTCGCATACAGCTGGTGTGCACGGAGGGTCTACAACATAACCTCCAAATGCTGCTCGTGCTCCTCATAGGTCCTCGAATAGATCAGAATGTCATCAATGAAGACTACAACAAACTAATCGAGATAAGGGCGGAAGACCTCGTTCATCAACTACATGAACACTGTGGGCACATCGGTCAGTCCGCAGGACATGACTTGAAACTCGAAATGACCATAATGCGTCCTGAATGTTGTCTTCGGAATGTCCTCCTCTCGGACCCTAATCTGATGATAACCGGAATGCAAGTCAATCTTCAAAAAGAACTGTGCACCCTGCAGCTGATCAAACAAATCATCAATCCTTGGGAGCGGGTACTTGTTCTTGATTGTGACCTTGTTGAGCTCGCAGTAATCTACACAGAGCCTCAACGAGCCATCCTTCTTCTTCACGAAGAGTAACGGCGCTCCCCACAGTAAACTGCTCGAACGGATAAAGCCCAACTCACGCAACTCGTCTAACTGCTTCTGCAGTTCCCGTAACTCCAACGGTGTCATACGATACAGAGCCTTCAAAATAGGCGCAATACCGGGCACGAGGTCAATCTGAAACTCGGTGAGTCGATGAGGCGATAAACCCGAAATCTCCTAAAACACATCGGGAAAATTGAAAACCACGGGCAACTGGTCAATGCTCACCGTTATGGGCTCCTCTATGGCACACGACATCATACAAGATAACGGCTCTCCTCTGGGCTCAGCAATGAACTGGAACTGTGGCAAGCCGGGTATATAAAACTTGACGGTCCTCACGGAGCAATCCAATATGGGGTGGTACTCGGCAAGCCAATCCATGCACAGGATAACGTCGAACTCGGACATCAGTAATTATAACGACCTTGAAAATTTTGTGCTTATCTTTCCTTAGTAGTGTTTTTGGGGTAATTAGCGCTATACTCGATTGCTTGTGAAATTCGCATCAATCACTTTAAATTGTATCTGCATGACTCAAAACTTGTAGATTAGTTAGCGCTACGTTACTCTGAAATTTGGGATCCATCGCTAAATCCAGTTGTTCTGGGAAATTTTTAGAAGTTCTGGATCGGACCTGGACCGCGTGTCGAAAGTCCGATAGCGATGATCTTAAGCTGTTACGGTCACTATGCTGGGCTTGACCATCACCTTGAAAATCAAGTCCATGTAATGTTCTGGATCGATTTGATTGAGTTCGGAGTGAAGAGTGTGAGAACGGTTGGAATTTATTAAGGTTTTATGAAATCTGAGTCGTGTCGCTTGCATGATGATTTTAAGCTATCTGACCGTTGGATTCTAACCCAATTTCACCCTCTGATCAGGGAAGGTGGCCCAGGCATGTCCTTGTGCTTGTAGACCTAATCGAGATTTCGTGACCGTTAAATTGAGTGTGGTCCGCCACGGCTGATCTGAAGAGCCGGTCGGTACGAAAACTCAGCCTGACCTAGATCCATGGTTAGTGAGCTTAAGTCTGACCTTTCGTGGTATTTGGCCCACCAGAAGTGCTTCATTGGATCGAGAGAGGCTTGCTTTGGTTATAACCTAAGTATACCTTGTCCCTGGGGTTATTTTCATCAATAATAGGCCTATTTATAGTCCTTAAACCCTAGCTCTCTTTTCCATACGAATTTTCTCTAACCCTAGCTTGGAGAGAGTGTGGAAAAGAGAGAGAAAGTGTGAGAGAAGTTGGTGAATCATCTTGGATTCTTTCCTGTTCTTCTTCATCTTTGAACCTTCACTTTGAATCGTTATTCTGACGGTTCTGAGTTCATCTTGGGGTAAGTTAACCTAACCCTAATATGTGTTAGAGCTTAGATTAGTCTTGGTGTTTTTGTATCTCATTTCTATCCTTGTTTTAGGGTATTCTATCGCCGTTGACGAAGACATCTCGTCTAAATCAGTTCGGTGTTTCTTTTCTAGCTTAAGGTGCGGACTTTAAGTGTACGGGTTATGGTTTTCAAGGCTTTCAATGCCAGTTAGTGATTTATTCTTGTTATGGATGAGATTTCACATGCCAAATGTTGTGTTTTCTTTGCGTTCCTGATATGCATGTGGTATATTAAGATTTGTGTATTCTATGTGTATGTATAAAGTACCATATACGTATAAAATACGCACTTGGGTTTGCCATGATTATTTGTCGTGTATGTATGCTAGATGTATGTATGACAACTCCTTGGTAAAAGGAATTGTCCAAATGCTTGTTTTTCAACATACGTCATGTATGTTGTTCCATGTATTCTAAGTGTTTGTAGAAATGCATGAATGATCTAAAGTGTAACCTATTACACTAATTGCGGGCGTTGAGAAGTGATTCTCAACACTCCTATTGATGTGCATGATTTCCTTCCTGCTAGTTACATTCCATGTTATTTAAATTCAAGCATTACTTATGCTTACATCTATGTTAAGTTGATATTCCTCAAGTGCTTATGCACCATGATTTGAGTTGTTGTTTCCTTTACTGTTCTACACTCAATTCATATATCTGTTGTAGCGTAATGAGTTTGGGACTATGCATTAGTCCAGGAAATCGGCAATCTGCTTCATGATCGTGGCTGAGGTTACTTTCGCCACGTAGGACGTATTAGATGAACCCGAGCCGTATTAGAGTTGACGGCAGTGGTTTGGCCACGCGGAGTGTTTACGCACTCTATGTCGTTCAACTCAACGTGCGCTCGTGCTAGTCGAGTTCGCCAAGTAACCCGATTGTCCGATGTATGTTCACCATGTATGGATGCTACTGCTTGAATCTAGGGTACCGAACTTACCAGTGAAATCCTAATAACCATGGTACCTTGATCTGCTAAGACTCATGAGCCGGACATGGTGGTATGGGACACCGTGGTCGAGCTGTCAGCCTACGCTGGGGTGACAAGCCTCCCCGTAGTGACCAGTGAGCAACCAAACTCGTAAGCCGATTATGGTGGTATGGGACACTATATTCGTGTTGTCGGCCTGCATTGATTGGTGACGAGCCCTTTGTAGTGACCTCGAGTATACCTGGATACCGCAAGGAGGTGACGAGCCGAATTGTGGTAGTAAAGGTATGAAAGGCGTGCATTGATTGCTGACGAGCCCTTTGCTACGACCTCAAATATATGATCGTATGAGATGTCTAGGAATGACGACCCTAGAATGGATCACTGTTTGGATGGTGACATGAGGAAGGTATCTTAGCTTCCCAATCTTGCTGTATGAAAAGGACTAATAACAACTTAGCAATCATATCCATGCACCGCATTTGCATGTGTTTTGTAGATGTGGCGCACTTTGAGGCGATGTCATGCGTAACGTAAGATGAAGACGCTGAGGGTGTACGCGTGAGGGCACGCATCATTCTGCATGCATCCTTGCATTAACAAGAGTACTTAGGATTTATTTAATTGTTCTGCTTTATCATTACTATTTGATTGAACTGATAACATGTTAACCAGTGCCTTATTGTTCCACTGAGTTGATCACTCACTCCCACGTTCTGGGGCGGTGTTAAACACCCACCAGACTCTGTCTTAGGTTCTGATGTTGCAGATGTGGATGGGACTTCTGAGGCAGAGCGGGAGATGGATGATGATGAGGCTGCTTTCTCTTATATGCAGTTTTCAGACGGGTTCTAGCGAGCCTTGGTCTGATGCGCGGGATGCTGGGATTATTTTTGGGAATTTAAATGATGTAACTTGATACTTGTAATTTTGTTAAGGAGCACTTACAGTACGACCTAGTTTGTATATGTACTTCAGGGATTCACACTTGTACACATATATTTCTATAAGTCTTCCGCTTGCTTTCTTCACTTATCCCTGAATTATATCTGTGTTTTGGCTTAATCTATTCTATGTTTTATGCACTAATATAGTCAACATACATCCATCATTAAATATGTTGCATAAGTGATGTTTTGAAACTCGGGAGCTGAGTTATGCTCGACCCTCAAATTTCAGGGCATTACAGTAATGCAAACAGATTGGTAGGTAAAAAGATATCTCCAACCAGAACGGGGCAAGATGAGCAAAATCGACCCAACACTGCAGTCTTTCCCAACGGAGTCGATACTGACAAACCCTCACGAGCAGACTCCAATGGCAAACCAGTCGATCGGCAAAAACTCTCAGCCACAAAAGAATGTGATGCACCAGAATCAAACAACACAAGTGCAATGCATGCGGATACTGAAAGTATACCCTCAACGACTCCTCCAGATGACTGAGGATCCTGCTGGGCCACATAGAATCTAACATGAGTCGGCTGGGAAGGTGTCTGTCCCCTCTGAGCATGATATTGCTGCTGCTGTCGCTGAGGTGGTCGAAACTGTTACCTCTGCTGCTGCTGTCTCGGAAGCTGGTGCTGATGTTGCTGTTATCCCTGCTGCTGTGGGGGTCTCTGCTGCTGCTATGGTAGAGGCTGTTGTGGACCTCTCGGCCGCTGCTGCTGTTGATGGGGGCGGGGCCACTCCCACATACGGTGCCCCATCGCACCGCACCTAAAACAAGAGCCGGTGAACTGCCTCGAAGGTGGTGTTGAAGGTGTTGCTGGCGCTCGGAAGGCTAAGCGACTTGTGCGCCTCTGCTGTGGTCAACCCTGCTGGGAATCACTAGAAGGAGCCTGCATCTTCTGGTCTCTCCTCTGACCGCGATCAGACTGAGAACCGTCACACTCAGCCTCAAAAATCTTGGCCTTCTACACCACTCCCTCGAAAGTCGAGAGCTCATGCCCAATAACACGGCCTCGAAGACCGTAACGCAAGTCGCCCTCAAATCGGTGGGCTCTCCACTCCTCATCATCCACCAAGTATGGTGCAAATCTGGACAGTGCTACAAAATGAGCAGCATACTGAGCCACCGTTATATCACCATGCACCAAGGCCTCGAACTCCATCGCCCGCTATCGTCGGATGTGATCAGGAAAATACTGTCGGTCAAATCGACCTACAAAATCCTCCCAAGTCCATACAAAATCAACACCCGCTGCTCAGGAGACTGACGTCCACCAGTGGTCAGCCTCACCATGAAGGAGAAATACAGCTAATCGGACTCGCTGCTCAGTCGTGCATCCCATCGTCTCAAATACCTTCTCCAAATTGGCGCGCCATCATCTGGTCTGACTCACCATGAAAATGCGGGGGATCGAGTCCTCGAAACTCTCGAAGAAGGGCACTCGCGCGCTCCTGCTCTGCCTGAGCTGGGGAAACGACGAGGTGTCTGCTTTGCCTATGAAGTGCGGCCATCACAGCCTGCAACATCTACTGTAACTAGGAAGCACTCACAGATACGGTAGGATCCGCATCGATCTCTGGTGGAGGAGCCGTATCCATAGGATGGGCAGTGGGAATCTCTGGTAGTGGAGCAGAGATCGTAGGTGGTAGGGCGGAAGCCGCAGGTGGTGGAGCTGGAGTCTCAGGTGGTGGTGCGGGAGTCGATCGGGTCACTCTACTGCGCGGCATGTACTACAAGAAAGAGCGAAGGCGCCTATCAACTTTGAAAACTCTCGAAGGCTTGAAAACTCTCGAAGGCACGCTCGTTAAGGGTCGGTAATAAAAGATCGCTAGGCTATCCGAACTTAGGACTTAATCATTCATAGCAGACATGTAATGTTGTTCTTGGTTATTCCCGAGTTATGCTCTGATACCAACTTCTATCACGCCCTAAACTCGGAAACCGGGCTCACAAAATTCTCGATCGCCGAATCTGGTGCCGACAGCCTCCGTAGAACCCCATTCTTGTCTCCTAACGCCCATTCGCCAGGTTCCAATCCTAGGATGCTACAAGGAGAATTTTCAACACCAGTTTGATTCGTAATAAGCATAACCAAAGGCATAACCCACAAAAAACAACCAAAAACTCCATCACATTTCCACTATGATCAAAAACTTTACAAGTACAATGAACATAAAGGGAAATACAATGACGATGAACAAAACTTTAAAATAATCTGTCACGTGCTCAAGCCTCAGCGCTGCTGCATCCAACGTCACCTGCACGCAACGGTCGTGCATAAGCTTATAGAAAGCTTAGAGGGTGGTGAAAGTGTGTGCTCAAGGTGGTAATGCAGTTATACAGTATCAGAGTAATACGGAACATACTGATGAAAGCCAAGAATGTCATTAGCCGTACCAAGGCCATGCGGTGCAAAGCATGAATGATGTCGGCCATACCAAGACCATGTAATGCGAAATGCAACTCAAGCATACAAATCCTCATCTAAGTCCACATATCAATACAGCTTAAATCTAGAATATCACCGGGGTCTAGTACACTCCAAGCCAGATTACCGCCCCATCGCACGCAATAAGGTGAGTGAAAAAGACCTCACTATCCGCCTGCCAATATCGGGCTCGGCTCGTCAATAGCAGACTCATTCCTCGAGCTGGTAAGACTCAGCCAAGCTTTGCCCCCTCCTCTTGGGCGGGTAAGGCCACACCCCCTTCCAACCGACCACGACACAGTGAAAAGTGCAACCGTCAGGTAATCGGCACTCGGCGCTCATGCACCCACTCGGTCTAGACGTTAAAGCAACCTCTTGGTACCATAAGGGTTTAGGGACTTTCACCCAAGGATATCTATAGCACCCCATATAGAACAATATTTTCAGTATCCAATCCTGCCAACCACGATACTTCTGTGGAGGCTACGGCCCTGATGTCGCTAGGGCTTACAGTAACCATATCACACAATGCGAATGCATAAATCACACTATCCAGTCATACAGCAATCCTGCGCGTATCGTGCGCTCATGTAGGGCAACACCCCCTATCTGGGAGCCCCTAAACAATCTACCCAAAGGCATATGCTATGATCAGTCATTTCTCATATCAAGCATATGTATGATGCATATGATCATGAATCATGGAACTAAACATGCTATATGGGATGGATGATGTTCATAACGGAGATGGGCCTAAACGGCCTACATATTACATGTACGATCCTAACAATGGGCCCTAGGGAAAGTCATAATGTGGACATTTAACCAACACTATACTTGCAATGTGGACGTCAAACCACCATTGCCCCCAAGGCATAGCCCGTCGTAAACATCATTACATAAAACATGTTGGGATCGCACATTGCAATGGGCCTAAGGTACATCCTATTGGGCCTTCAATACATCAAATGGGTCGTATCACATGAGCCTTACATTCACCAAATGGGCCGCATTAATGGGCCTCACCAACGGGCCTTATGTACATTGCAATGGGCCATAGCCCATGGGCCTTAGAATGCATCAAATGGGCCTAATCTCATGGGTCTTACGTGTATCAAATGGGCCACACCAATTGGGCCCCATATGTACATCAAATGGGCCTCAACCCATAGGCCCCAATACATCTTAATGAGCCTTAACCCATGGGCCCCTAATACCTCAAATGGGCCTCAACCCTTGGGCCTTACATATATATATCAAAGTGAGCCTCAACCATGAGCCACAAATACATCTAATGGCCACACAACATGCCAAGGTGGGGTCCACTTGGACTATGGATTTGGATCATTCTTTAGCTCATACCATGAAATGAGCTTTCAAAATAGCTAAACGGTTTGGATGCAACACATGTACCATGGTGGGTCCCACTGTCATTGGACAGTGTGAATAAAACACTGCATCACCATGGGCTCCACCATCCGCTGGACGGTGTGAATAAAACATATACATCATGGTGGGTTCCACCGTCTGCAACCGTGGACGGTGTGGTAACACATACAACAATGGTGGGTTCCACATGTGTGGCCCACCATAATGTTTTCCCACCATCTAACCTGTTGACAGGGTCACATGGACCTGAGTGAAAGGAAAAACACAAATTTCATCTTGATCCAAAACTTCTGTGGCCCACAAAATAGTTTCAATGGCAGAAATTCAATATCACTGTTTCCTGCATGTGGGCCACCTAAGCTATGGATGGAGCTGAAATTTGGAGGGGGCCCACTGCTGGGAGTGGCCCACCTCGTGATCGGGTTGGATGACAAATAGACATCAAGGTGGGGCCCAAGGCTAGGGCTGTGGGTTGCTGTCCGCCTACCCATCCACCCGAGCGTGCGCAAACAACACCTGCTGCCTTTTGACAGCAGCAGCAGCTGCTGCTTAAGATATACATATATTTTTTTTAAAATTGCATTTTCTTGCGATTTTTTGGGTGTGCGGCCCACATCATGTAAATCCACCCCAGCCATTGGTCTTTACTACTTAAGACAGACCCAACGAGTCCAATATTCAATATATTTTTAACACATCAAAACTTCAGGGTAGGTTTTAATGGCAGTCACATTGTTTGCTATGCTATGGTCCGCCAACACCTCAGATTGGCTCCATTTTTCGGCTCAACGCCTAAAATGGTCTGAGAAAAAGGTTGGATGGCGTGGATTGAACACATGCATCAAGGTCGGGCCTACATGAGTGGGCCACCCATAAGCTTGGAAACAAGCTGATATTTGTGTTTTCCAAACCACGTCTAGCGTCCCTGGACGCTGGACGTTGCACCTAACAAATACATTAGGGGTGGGCCCTGCTTAGGTGGGCCACCTTATGGAGGATGGTGTGGATACAACACACACAAAGTGGGCCCCACTTGTAGATGGTTTGGATAGAATACATGCCTCATGGTGGGGTCCATTCAAGTGGGCCACACAACCATATCATGATCTCATAAAAGAAAATGAAATAAAGAGGGAGAGAGAGAGATAGAGAGTGGGACACGCGTGATGGAGGGACCCTGACACTATGGGCCCTCCCTTTAATGATCTACAACATAAATCAAGTGGTCCCATTACATTTGGGCCCATTAAATCGAAATCCAACGGTGGAGATCCCTTCTCCACTAAAATAAATGGTCTAGATGACCCTAAGTATGCAAGGAAAATAAACATCATGATGGGGTCCATGGAGAATGTCCCCATCATGGAATGATCATAATAATCCAAGTGGGCCATCAGCCACATCTTAGGGTCCAAAGTGAGATCCAAACCATTGATTGGTTAGCCTCACTTGGCCCATCATAAACACATGAAAATCTAGCCTATGACACACCCACTGCTTAATCTTCTTACTCCCTTGGCTCCCTTAGCTCCTTAGCTTTGATTCCAATGGAGGAGATGAGGTTTGGATGGTTGGGATGGGAGATAAGAGGGTGGGAAATGGGCCACACTTGAAGCTTGAGAGGAATGGGAGAGGCTTGGACGGATGGTGCTCTTGGGTTGCTTAGGAGGTGAGTTTGAAAATGAGAGAGAGAGACTTGTAAAGGGAGAGAGAGTGATGGGTGATGGAGTGATGGATGTGGTGAGTGATGGGTGTGTAAGAGATTTTTGACTTTTGGGGTTTTTGGTGTAAGAAAGGTATGGGCTTGTAAGAACTTTTTGACTTTTAGGGCTTGTTTAGGAAAGGGTGAAAGGTGATGTGTACTTGACATGTACTTGATATGATGGGATTGATTGATTTGACAAGTCGTGAAGATTCTCTCGGGTTTTGCAACGCGCGGCGTTTTCCTCGCACTAAACGCTGGCCCACATTTCCCGACCAGGGTATCGCCTCGGTGCGCGAGTCGCGACATCAGACTCGCGACGACGACGTGGTCGCTATGGTAAAGGTCTTGAGTTGAGTCGACTCGGGTTGACGGCATGTGAATTAGGGTCGGGCGTAAATACCGGTTAAGGGTCGAAGGTTACCAGAATTCGAACGGAAAGACCGCAGAAGTCTACGGAACGGTACTGTATATGATACGGGGCTTACAGCTCTCTCCTCTTAATAAAAATTTCATCCTCGAAATTTACATAATCATCGCAATTAGACATAACTCAAGAGAGAGAAGAAACATAACATCACTATAAAAAATCAGAGATAACATACAACATACAACACAATCAATCATCAAAAAGGTGGGGATAACGCTCTCGAATCTCAGCCACGCACTCTCAAGAAGCCTCCTCCACAGAATGGTGACCCCACTGAACCTTCACCAACGGAATGATCTTAGTCCGGAGGACCTGCTCCTTCCGATCAAGGTTACGGACTGGCTGCTCAATATATGAAGCGTCCTCACGAACCTCTAACAGCTGCCAGTCGATAATAGGAATGATGTCTGACCTACACTTTCTCAACATGGAGACATGGAAAACGTTGTGGACATCAGACAACTGAGATGGCAAGGCAAGCCGATAGGCTACGGCGCTAACACGCCAATGATCTCAAAAGGTCCTATGAATATCAGGGCAAGCTTGCCTTTCGCTCTAAATTGAACTATGCCCTTCATGGGCGAGACCTTGAGATACACATGGTCCTCTACATTAAACTCCAAGGGACGACGCCGACGATCAGTAAAACTCTTCTGCCGACTCTGAGTTGTGCGTATCCTCTGCCTGATGATATCAATAGCCTCTGACGTTTCCTGCACAAGCTCTGGACCTAAAAGACGACGCTCTCCAACCTCATTCCAACAACCCGGTGATCTGCATGGTCTGCCATATAGTGCCTCAAAAGGAGTCATGCCGATGGTCGCCTGATAGCTATTTTTATATGCGAACTCAGCCAATCGCAGATGCTCATCCCAGCTACCCCCGAAATCAATTGCGCAGGCTCGAAGCATATCCTCAAGGATCTGGTTGACCCTCTCGGTCTGGCCATCGATTTGCAGATGGTACGCGGTGCTGAGCTGTAAATTAGTACCCATCGCTCTCTAGAAGCTCCCCTAAAACTGAGACGTGAACCTCGGGTCTCGGTCAGAAACGATCGAGACTGGAACGCCATGCAGTCTCACAATATCCTCGATGAATAATCTCGCAAGCCGGTCCAAAGGCCAAGTCACACGAATCGCAATAAAATGTGTCCACTTCGTCAGACGATCCACAACAACCCAGATGGCATCATGACCGCGCTGAGTCCTCAGTTAGCCCAGAATGAAATCTGTCGACACGGGCTCCCACTTCCACACCGGGACACTCAACGGCTACAATAGACCAGGGGGTCTCTGATGATCGGCCTTGACACGCTAGCATGTGTAAACTCGGCCACAAAACTGGCGATCTAGCGTTTCATGCCTGCCCAAAAATACTGTCGCCTCATATCGCGGTACATCTTTGTCGAGGCAGGATGGATAGAAAACCACGATCGATGTGCCTCGGTCATAAGATCTCTGCGTAGCTCAGGAATATCCGGGACACATAATCAGCCTTTGAAGCGAAGTCCACCATCTGTACCAATCTGCCAATCAGCCTAACTATTAGATGCTACCTCTACTCGGTAATCCTATAACAACTCGTCTGCTTGCTGAGCCTCGATCACCCTTGTGACAAGAGAGGGTTGAATCAACAGGCTCGATAACTGCACAATGGAAGACTGCAAGCCAAACTCAATGTCGTACTCTACTATATCCTCGAGCATCCGCCACTCTGAATCATCATATGCACCACCAGGCCTCGTGGCTGACGGTTGAGGGCATCCACCACCACGTTCGCCTTACCCGGGTGGTACTGGAGATCAAAATCATAGTCCTTCAGGAGCTCCATACAGTGTCTCTGCCTCATGTTCAGCTCAGACTGTGAGAAGAGGTACTTCAAGCTCTTGTGCTCGGAGAAGAGCTCGAACCTAACCCTATAGAGATAGTGTCTCCACACTTTCAGTGTGAAGACAACTGCAGCCAACTCTAAATCATGCATGGGGTAGTTTAGCTCATGGACCTTGAGTTGACGAGACACGAAGGCCACTGGACTCCCTTGCTGCATCAGGATAGCACCCAAACCAATATGCGAGGCATCGGTAAATACAATTAAACCATCACTCCCAGAGGGAAGAGTGAGGACAGGAGAAGACATGAGGCTGTCCTTCAACTCCATAAATGCTCGCTCGCAGGCGTCGCTTCAAATAAACTCTGCGCCCTTCCGAGTCAACCTAGTCAACGGGGCTGCAATACGAGAGAAGTCCTCAATAAAACGCCGGTAGTAGCCCGCTAAACCAAGAAAACTGCGGATCTCGGATGCGTTCGTGGGCTGGCCCCACTGAGCCATTGCCTCAACCTTGGAGGGGTCCACTGCGACACCCTCCCTCGTCACCACATAACCGAGGAACTTCACCTCCTCCTGTCAAAACTCGCACTTCTCCAGCTTCGCATACAGCTGGTGTGCGCGGAGGGTCTGCAACGTAACCTCCAAATGCTGCTCGTGCTCCTCACGGGTCCTCGAATAGATCAGAATGTCATCAATGAATACTACAACAAACTGATCAAGATAAGGGCGGAAGACCTCGCTCATCAACTGCATGAACACTGCGGGCGCATTGGTCAGTCCGAAGGACATGACCTGAAACTCGAAATGACCATAACGTGTCCTGAGTGCTGTCTTCGGAATGTCCTCCTCTCGGACCCGAATCTGATGATAACCAGAACGCAAGTCAATCTTCGAAAAGAACCGTGCACCCTGCAGCTGATCAAACAAATCATCAATCCTCAGGAGTGGGTACTTGTTCTTGATTGTGACTTTGTTAAGCTCGCAGTAATCTACGCAAAGCCTCAACGAGCCATCCTTCTTCTTCACGAAGAGTACCGGCGCTCCCCACGGCAAACTGCTCAGACGGATAAAGCCCAACTCGCGCAACTCATCCAACTACTTCTGCAGTTCCTGCAACTCTAATGGTGTCATACGATATGGGGCCTTCGAAATAGGTGCAGTACCAGGCACGAGATCAATCTGAAACTCGGTGAGTCAACGAGGCGGTAATCCTGGAATCTCCTAAAACACATTGGGAAAATCGCAAACCACGGGCAACTGGTCAATACTCACTGCTATGGGCTCTTCTATGGCACACGACATCATACAAGACAACGGCTCTCCTCTGGGCTCAGCAATGAACTGAAACTGTGGCAAGCCGGGTATACAAAACGTGATGGTCCTCGCGGAGCAATCCAATATGGCGTGGTACTCGGTAAGCCAATTCATGCACAGGATGACGTCAAACTCGGACATCGGTAATGCAAACAGATCGGCAGGCAAAAAGATATCCCCAACCAGAACGGTGCAAGATGAGCAAAATCGGCCCAATAATGCAGTCTTTCCTAAGGGAGCTGATACTGACAAACCCTCACGAGCAGACTCCAATGGCAAACCAGTTGATCGGTAAAAACTCTCGGCTATAAAAGAATCCGATGCACCAGAATCAAACAACACACGTGCAATGCATGCGGATTCTGGAAGTATACCCTCAACGACTCCTCCAGATGACTGAGGATCCTGCTGGGCCGTATAGAATCTAGCCTGAGCCGGCTAGGGAGGTGCCTGTCCCCTCTGAGCATGTTGCTGCTGCTACTGTCGCTGAGGTGGTGGAAATTACTGCCTCTATTGCTGTGGTCTCGGAGGCTGGTGCTGATACTGCTGCTAAGGTGGCCTCGGTGTTGGGGGCTGATGTCGCTACTGCTGTGGGGGTCTCTGCTGCTGCTGTGGTAGAGGCTGTTGTGGACCTCTCGGCTGTTGTTGCTGCTGCTGGGGGCGGGGGCACTCCCACATACGGTGCCCCATCGCACCACACCTAAAACAAGAGCCAGTAAACTGCCTCGGAGGTGGTGCTGGAGGTGTTGTTGGCGCTCGGAAGGCTCGGCGACCTATGCGCCTCTGCTGTGGTCGACCCTGCTGGGAATCACTGGATGGAGCTTGCCTCTTCCGGTTCTCCTCTGACCATGATCAGACTGAGAACCGTCCCACTCAGCCTCAAAAATCTGGGCCTTCCATACCACTCCCTCAAAAGTCGGGAGCTCATGCCCAAAACACGGCCTCAAAGACCGTAACGCAAGCCGCCCTCAAATCGGCGGGCTCTTCGCTCCTCATCATCCACTAAGTATGGTGCAAATCTAGACAGTGCTACAAAATGAGCAGTATACTGAGCCATCGTCATATCACCCTGCACCAAGGCCTCGAACTATAACGCTCGCTGTCGTCGGATATGATTAGGAAAATACTGTCGGTTAAACCGATCTACAAAATCCTCTCAAGTCCATACAAAATCAGCACCCGTTGCTTGAGAGACTGACGTCCACCAGTGCTCAGCCTCACCATGAAGGAGAAATACGGCTAATAGGACTCGCCGCTTAGTCGTGCATCCCATCGTCTCAAATATCTTCTCTAAATCGGTGCGCCATCTCTCAGCTACCATTGGGTCTGACTCACCCTGGAAATGCAGGGGATCGAGTCCTCGGAACTCTCGAAGGAGGGCACTCGTGAGCTCCTGCTCTGCCTGGGCTGGAGAAATGACGAGGTGTCTGCTCTGCTCCTGAAGTGCGGCTGTCACAGCCTACAACATCTGCTATAACTGGGAAGCACTCACGGATACAGTCAGATCCGCACCGGTCTCTGGTGGAGGAGCTGCATCTATAGGATGGGTAATGGGAATCTCTGGTGGTGGAGAAGGGATCGTAGGTGGTAGGACGGGAGCCGCAGGTGGTGGAACTGGAGTCTCAGGTGGTGGTGTGGGAGTCGATCGGGTCACTCTCCTGCGCGACATGTCCTACAGGAAAGAGCGAAGGCGCCTATCAACTTTAAAAACTCTCGAAGGCACGCTCGTTAAGGGTCGGTAATAAAAGATTGCTAGGCTATCCGAACTTACGACTTAATTATTCATAGCAGACATGTAATGTTGTTCTTGGTTATTCCCGAGTTATGCTCTGATACCAACTTCTGTCATGCCCCAAACTCAGAAACCGGACTCACAAAATTTCCGATCGCCGAATCCAGCGCCGACAGCCTCCGTAGAATCTCATTCTCGTCTCCTAGTGCCCATTCACAAGGTTCCAATCCTGGGATGCTACGAGGAGGATTTTCAACAGCAGTTTGATTCGTAATAAGCATAACCAAAGGCATAACCCACAAACAACAACCAAAAACTCCATCACATTTTCACTATGATAAAAAACTTTTCAAGTACAATGAGCATAAAGGGAAATACAATGATGATGAACAAAACTTCAAAATAATCTACCACGTGCTCAAGCCTTAGTGCTACTACGATCCAACGTCACCTGCACGCAACGGTTGTGCATAAGCTTATAGAAAGCTTAGAGGGTGGTGAAAGTGTGTGCTCAAGGTGGTAATGCAGTTATGCAATATCAGAGTAACACAGAACATGCTGATGAAAGCCAAGAATGGCATTAGCCGTACCAAGGCCATGCGATGCAAAGCATAAATGATGTCAGCCATACCAAGACCATATAATGCGAAATGAAACTCAAGCATAAAAATCCTCATTTAAGTCCACATATCAATACAGCTCAAATCTAGAATATCACCGGGGTCTAGTACATTCCAAGCCAGATTGCCGCCCCATCGCGCGCAATAAGATGAGTGAAAAAGACCTCACTATCCACCTGCCAATAACGGGCTCGGCTTGTCAATAACGTACCCATTCCTCGATCTGGTCAGACTCAGCCTAGCTTTGCCCCCTCCTCTCAGACGGGTAAGGCCGCACCCCCTTCCAACCGAACACGACACAGTGAAAAGCGCAACCATCTGGTAATCGGCACTCGGCGCTCATGCACCCACTCGGTCTAGACGTTGGAGCAACTTCTTGGTAGTATAAGGGTTTAGGGACTTTCACCTAGGGATATCTATAGCACCCCATGTTGAACAATATTTTCAGTATTCAATCCTACCAATCAAGATACGTCTGTGGAGGCTACGACCCTGATATCGCTAGAGTGTACAGTAACCATATCACACAATGCGAAGGCATGAATCACACTATCCAGTCATACAGCAATCATACGCGTATCGTGCGCTCATGTAGGGCAACACCCCCTATCCGGGAGCCCCTAAATAATCTGCCCAAAGGCATATGCTATGATCAGTCATTTCTCATATCAAGCATACGTATGATGCATATGATCATGAATCATGGAACTAAACATGTTATATGGGATGGATGATGTTCATAACAGAGATGGGCCTAGACGGCCTACATATTACACGTACGAACCTAACAATGGGCCCTGGGAAAAGTCATAATGCGGACATTTAACCAACATTATACTTACAATGTGGACGTCAAACCACCATTGCTCCCAAGGCATAGCCCGTCGTAAACATCATTACATAAACCATGTTGGGATCGCACATTGCAATGGGCCTAAGGTACATCCTATTGGGCCTTTAATACATCAAATGGGCCGTATCACATGAGCCTTACATTCACCAAATGGGCCGCATTAATGGGCCTCACCAACGGGCCTTATGTACATTGCAATGGGCCATAGCCCATGGGCCTTAGAATGCATCAAATGGGCCTAATCTCATGGGTCTTCGTGTATCAAATGGGCCACACCAATTAGGCCCCATATGTACATCAAATGGGCCTCAACCCATAGGCCCCAATACATCTTAATGGGCCTTAACCCATGGGCCCCTAATACCTCAAATGGGCCTCAACCCTTGGGCCTTACATATATATCAAAGTGGGCCTCAACCATGGGCCACAATACATCTAATGGCCTCACTACATGCCAAGGTGGGGTCCACTTGGACTATGGATCTGGCTCATTCTTTAGCTCATACCATGAAATGAGCTTTCAAAATAGCTGAACGGTTTGGATGCAACACATGTACCATGGTGGCTCCCACTGTCATTGGACTGTGAATAAAACACTGCATCACCGTGGGCTCCACCGTCCCCTGGACGGTGTGAATAAAACGTATACATCAAGGTGGGTTCCACCGTCCACAGCCGCAGACGGTGTGGTAACACATACAACAATGGTGGGTTCCACGTGTGTGGCCCACCATCTAACCTGTTGACAAGGTCACACGGACCTGAGTGAAAGGAAAAAATACAAATTTCATCTTAATCCAAAACTTCTGTGGCCCACAAGATAGTTTCAATGGCAGAAATTCAATATCACTGTTTCCTGCAGTGTGGGCCACCTGAGCTGTGAATGGAGCTGAAATTTGGAGGGGGCCCACTACTAGGAGTGGCCCACCTCGTGAACGGGTTGGATGACAAATAGACATCAAGGTGGGGCCCATGGCTAGGGCCGTGGGTTACTGTCCGCCCGCCCGTCTACCCGATCGTGCGCAGGCAACACCTGCTGCCTTCTGACAGCAGCAGCAGCAGCTGCTGCTTAAGATATACATACATACATACATACATACATATATATATATATATATATATCGCATTTTCTTGCGGTTTTTTGGGTGTGTGGCCCACATCATGTAAATTCACCCCAGCCATTGGTCTTTACTGCTCAAGACAGACCCAACAAGTCCAATATTCAATATATTTTTGGCACATCAAAATTTCAGGGTAGGTTTTAATGGTAGACACACTGTTTGCAATGCTATGGTCTGCCAACACCTATGATTGGCTCCATTTTTCGGCTCAATGCCTAAAATGGTCTAAGGAAAAGGTTGGATGGCGTGGATTGAACACATGCATCAAGGTGGGGCCTACATGAGTGGGCCACCCATAAGCTTGGAAACAAGCTGATATTTGTGTTTTCCAAACCACGTCCAGCATACCTGGACGCTGGACGTTGCACCTAACAAACACATTAGGGGTGGGCCCTGCTTAGGTGGGCCACCTTATGGAGGATGGTGTGTATACAACACACACAAAGTGGGCCCCACTTATAGATGGTTTGGATAGAATACATGCCTCATGGTGGGGTCCATTCAAGTGGGCCACACAACCATATCATGATCTCATAAAAGAAAATGAAATAGAGAGGGAGAGAGAGAGAGAGAGATAGAGAGTGGGACACGCGTGATGGAGGGACCCCGGTACTATGGGCCCTCCCTTCAATGATCTACAACATAAATCAAGTGGTCCCATTACATGTGGGCCCATTAAATCGAAATCCAATGGTGGAGATCCCTTCTCCACTAAAATAGACGGTCTAGATGACCCTATGTATGCAAGGAAAATAAACATCATGATGGGGTCCATGGAGAATGGCCCCATCATGGAATGATCATGATGATCTAAGTGGGCCATCAGCCACATTTTAGGGTCCAAAGTGAGATCCAAACCATTGATCGGTTGGCCTCACTTGGCCCATCATAAACACATGAAAATCTAGCCTATGACACACCCACCGCTTGATCTTCTTGCTCCCTTAGCTCCTTAGCTTTGATTCCAATGGAGGAGATGAGGTTTGGATGGTTGAGATAGGAGATGAGAGGGTGAGAAATGGTCCACACTTGAAGCTTGGGCGGAATGGGAGAGGCTTGGACGGATGGTGCTCTTGGGTTGCTTGGGAGGTGAGTTTGAAAATGAGAGAGAGAGACTTGTAAAGGGAGAGAGAGTGATAGGTGATGGAGTGATGGATGTGGTGAGTGATGGGTGTGTAAGAGATTTTTAACTTTTGGGATTTTTGGTGTAAGAAAGGTATGGGCTTGTAAGAACTTTTTGACTTTTGGAGCTTGTTTGGGAAAGGGTGAAAGGTGATGTGTACTTGACATGTACTTGATATGATGGGATTAATTGATGTGACAAGTCGTAGAGATTCTCTCAGATTTTACAAAGCGCGGAGTTTTCCTCGCACTAAACACTGGCCCACATCTCCCGTCAGGGTATCGCCTCGGCACTCGAGTCGCGGCATCGGAACCACGGCAACGGTGCGGTCGCTATGCTAAAGGTCTTGGGTTGAGTCGACTCGGGTTGACGGCATGTGAATCAAGGTCATGCGCAAATACCAGTTAAGGGTCGAAGGTTGCCGAAATTCGACTAGGAAGATCGCGGAAGTCTACGGAAAGGTACGGTATAAGAAACGGGGCTTACAGTAAATCTTGCCTGATTGGTTAAAATGTAAGGTGTCGGCCGTAGTTGGACTACACGAGATGCCATTTCTAGGTTGGTCAGTTTACAGTTCATTTTGTCAGGGTATATTAGCTCACAAGTCGGCCATCCTTGTATGATAACCCTGTTTGAACATGCCTATATAAACCCAAAGTACCCTAAGTCCTTTGCACCCACTATTTATCGTGGTTTACGGTCCACAAGACTTATGAGCTGGGGATGGTGGTACGGGATATTATACCTGTGTTGTTGTCCTATGCTGGGGTGATAAACCTCCCTGTAATGACTAGTGAGCACCTAGACTCGTGAGCCAAGGATGGTGGTATGGGACACTGTGCTCGTGCTGTCGATCTATGATGGGGTGACGACCTCCCCATAGTGATAGTGAGTAGAACACTAAAGTCCCAACTGTTATTCGTCTGAGTTTAAGAATCATGAGATCATCGAAACCACGAGGGCTAAGGATCACGAGAGTCATATGACCACGACCTTTGTGTCACGCGATCGAATTAGGCTAATGTTTCCACTAAGAGTATTCCAGTTTCCCCAATCTGCTGGGTGAATGAATCTAATTGATCAACTGGGCTAATATGCTACATGACATTACATTATCTATTATGTTAAGTCAGCAACCGAGGTCTCAACTGAGGGAGTGTTCGTCATTGCGATTGTTAGACATGCATTATATCATTAAGCCATGCATTACATTAATCAATAGTATGTAGGATTCTATGATGCATGTTGTTCACTAAATTTATTCTATGTATGATAATTTGTGTGACCTATTGCTAATGGTACCACTGAGGTAGCTACTCACTCCCACTCTCGGACGGTGTTTCAAAACACCAACCAGAACCTGTCATAAATGCAGGGTCGATATAGCTGGATGCACTGGAGGATGTGGGCATGGATGATGAGGAGTGAGCATACTATCAGACTTTTGGCAGTTTCTTCTAATTTATATTTGGATGATCACGGGACATGAGCCTGGGCCCTAGTCATTTTGGGATATTTATCTGGATGAGACTAGTTCTCGGTTTGGATTTTCTTGGCACAGTATTTTGGATATCTTACATGTTTAGTGGTTTGTATTTATAATTTATGATAATCTCATGCTTATGGTTTGCTTAACTCCTCATTGCTTATGAGTAAACTCAAATGTATTGGAATCTGGATCTCATCGGGGCACATGTGGCACCCGAAACTCGGGAGCCGAGTTCCTACTTGGCCCTTGAAATTTGGGGCATTACACTGTCATTAGTGATGGAGGCTCACATTTTTGCAATAAGTTATTCGCTAACTTAATGAAGAAATATGGCGTGTCTCATAAAGTGAGCACTCCATACCACCCACAGATAAGTGGGTAAGCTGAGATTTTCAATCGGGAGATCAAACATACTTAGAAAAGACGGTTAACCCTGACCATAAGGATTAGTCTATCTGCTTGACCGATGCTTTATGGGCTTACCGTATAGCTTTTAAAACTCTCATTGGAATGTCTCCCTTTAGACTTGTCTATGGGAAAGCTTGCCACTTACTGGTGGAGTTGGAACATAGAGCCTACTGGGCTATAAAGAATTTAAACTTTGACTTGGACAACGCGGGCTTGCTACATAAGCTACAATTGAATGAACTCAAGGAGATCCAGAATGATGCATACGAAAACTCAAGAATTTACAAGGACAGGATGAAGGTGTTCCATGATAAGAACATCCTTCAAAAATCATTCGTGACTGGTCAAAAAGTCCTCTTGTATAACTCTCGGGTACATTTTTTTCTGCAAAAGCTCTGATCTCGTTGGACCTGCCCTTTCACTGTTACAAATGTCTATCCTCATGGGGCTATTAAGATAGAGAATCCAAACAATGACAATGCTTTTAAAGTAAATGGACATTAGTTAAAGCCATTTTGTTGAGAAATTCGATTAAGAGGACATGTCCATACCTCTGAGTGATGCTATTTATTAGGATTAATCTCCTAGTCTGATGGAGGTATATGTAGATTTATCGCTTTCATAGGACTAAGGTAGTTTGCTTTATACTGTTTAGGATATGTTGCTTATACTCTATCGAGTTTTGTTATGTGCTAACCCGTTTTATGCTGATATCCGTAGAAAAGCTTCAATTTCATTCTTTCAGGTACTATCTTTCCACACATACTCTTTCCTTTTTATCACCTCATTTGTATAACATGCTTCTTTCTTGTACATTAAGGACAATGTAAATTTTGTGGAGGGTGTGGGGGATTAGATAACCTAATCAATGTTTTTCTCTGTTTTTAAGCAAAAATTTTTAAAAAAATTCAATATTTTGAGTTGAACTCTATTTGGAAGGTAAGAAATTATGTAATTAAGAATGCTTTGGGTATGATGAGATGAGAGATTGGATTTTAAATTGTTGGAGCTTGATCATTTAAGAAAATTATCACCTAAGGTTCTTGAACGATTAAGAGGAAATTTGTATATCATGTTAATTTAAAGAACAAAACTCGTTCAAGTTACTTCCTTAGGATATGCTGGGGTTTCTAATTGCTAGTATGTGAATAATTGACAGATGTTGAGAATCAAGTTTGGAGAATTTTATCTACCTTAAAAGATAAAAAACCAATATAAAAAAAATTTGACGAAAAGGCTAAAAAAAAATGACAACATCACTGAGGAGAATGAAAAAGGTCTCTGAAAAAGAGGAATTGTCCAAAAAAAAAAAAAAAAAAGGAATAAAAGTAGCCGTCAATAATGAAAAAAATTCAAAAAGGGGGATATATTTGGAATAAGTACTTAAGTTTTCGACTTATTTTGATATGATGAACATGACTAACATTATGAAACATTTGTAATCCCCATGCGAAGTAAGTTGACATACATTGGAAAACTTGATATTTGAATTTCAATTCTGATTTAAGTAATATTCTTGATTCATTGCACGTTTGATTCATCTCTAAGTTTTTAAAATCTCACCTTCTTGTCTTGTCCCTACTCATTCGTACTTGATTGCATAAAAGATTGTTTTCTAAAAAAAGTTTTGAACTTGAGATTAAAGATAATTTTTCGCATATTTTGCTCGAGACTAGCAAAATACTGGTTGGGAGTTGTGTTGAGGGTCAAATATTACATATTATCCCCCATTTATTTCTTGGTTTTACAAACATAATATGGCTTAATGGTATATTTCATATGTGTTTGTGTTGCAAGGTGAAGTTAAGATCTTGGATTGAAAAGAATGTCAAAAGCATGGATTTAGTGCTCAAAAGTCACCAAGGCAAAGAATGAACCTATGGAGATCAAGATTAAAGATTTCAAGGTCCCAAGATCCAAGAAAACTAAGTGGAAAAGGATGGAAGTCAAAAGAATAAGCGCAAAAATCACAAAGACTGTGCCATCGAGAATCGTTCGATGACATCAAACACTAGTCGATGACATCGAATTTATGAGAAAAATTGAGTTGGTTGTTGGACGTATTGGGTGCTTTTCTCGATTAATCGAAGACATGTTCGATGACTCGAAGGAAGCTGCTCGATGACATCAAATTTATTGAAGAAATTGAAGCAACTCACTGGACTGTTTTGAACATATTCTCGGTGACTCGAAGACTTGTTTGGTGGATTAAAGCTTCGCTCAATGACATCGAAGGACGGTTCGATGACACAGAGACTTACGCGGTGCAAAAGAAGAAAAGGCGTAACTTCCAAATTCAAACCCTTTCGATGACATCAAAAGCATTACGCAGTGTTTACATGGACTGCATAAATTTGATCCGATTTTGCGAAACTTAGCTTATAAATAAGGGTTTCCTAAGTCTTTATAAGATATCTTGGGTTTGGAGAAGTAGAGAAAAAGGGAGGAGCCGCTTCCCAAGAGTTGTTCTTCCCTTCTTCTTAGTTTTTAATGTTTTCCTCTAAGGTTTTTAATCCAATTATGCCTATAGTTGGCTAAATCCCTTAACTAGGGCTAAGAGGTGAAGCTTGTAGCATGGTTGAGATGTTTTTCTTGTTATTGTTGAACTCCTTTGATTCTAGTTTAATATTTAAGGAATAATTTTAGTTTTTAATAGTTTGTTGTGACTTAAATTACAATAGATCTGCAATAGCTTGAAGTATCTTCTTTTTCTATTTAGAGTTTGTGAAAATAGGAAATCATATTGTTGTCCATCGTCCCTTGGGCATGGCTGAGTGATGGAATCCCTTCTATTTTTCACAATTCTCCTATGATGGTTGTTGGATCAGTATATCCAATTGTTTACCATAATCTCCTGGGCATGGTTAGGTGATGGAATCACTTTCAATCCTCATAACCCTCATTTGTTGAGAATTAGGTCAATGGAAGTTCATATCTGATCTTATTGAATATCTTCCAATTGGATAGGATAGGACTCTAATTCCAATCGAGTACCTTGAATCAAATAAGAAAACATTATAATAGCTACAAGTGGATCTCTAGAAACCCTAGTTCCCACTTTTAAATTCTTAAAGTTTCAGAATTCATCATCTCACAATTACTCTTTACTTTTCTGATTTAAGTTAGATCTTCTCCTAGTTTTAATTCTAATTACTCTTAGAATAGACACACAAAATTGGTCCTCGTAAATTCGACCTCGGTCTCACTGAGATTATTACTACATCGCGACCCTACACTTGGGGTTGTGAACACTGTAGTACAATAATTAGTTTTTGTGAATGTTACAAACATGTGAACTGAATGTTTATATATTGGTTGATGTATGTGAATAATGGATGATATGGAAACCTAAAATACAGAAAATTCTTAACTTCTAGCAAGACGAAGTGACTCATTGCTTTAAGTACACTTAGTATACAAGTCATGGACCGTAACTCAGGTCTAAGGGTGCACAATCTATAACCGATTAATATGGTGTGACATCAACCTGACACAAATATATGTGATTATTCCCAATCACACGCAACTTCACCCAAATTTGCTCAACCCAAACCCAACTTGAATTCAAA
Organism: Magnolia sinica; assembly: GCF_029962835.1. Classification (NCBI taxonomy): domain Eukaryota; kingdom Viridiplantae; phylum Streptophyta; class Magnoliopsida; order Magnoliales; family Magnoliaceae; genus Magnolia; species Magnolia sinica. The sequence continues at coordinate 35,874,573 of NC_080582.1, read as the reverse complement.
TCGGGCTAATGTTTTTCAACCCGAACCCAACCAGACCTTGGCAGCCCAACTGAATGGGAACCGAACTCGACGTGGACCCAAACCCAAGTTGCAACCCCAGTTTAGGAATATATGGTGCTTGATAGGAAGGCATTTAAAAATTGAACATGTGGCATATATTAACTCAAATAAATATATTTATTTTGTGCAATTCATGGTTACTTAGACAAGGTCCCAAAATCGGATTAGTTGAACGTCCAATTGCTGGTTTCTTATTTGTTGAAATAGCACCATTGGATATTTTTATTTCAACCATCCACTACCACCAATTTGTTTGTGGGATAATTGAATAATCATAATTTTTCCCTTGACAATACATTTAAACTAGGACTGATAATTTGGACAGTTTAATTCGAATTGCTTGAATGTCATGTGAGCAATTTCAAAGTTCATCACAATCTGCCTTAGTATCAAAGTTTTTGTCTTCATTGAGAGAGTATTTTCGTATACATTTTCCCAACTATACTCCTCTGTTATATTTGGTAAAACCTTAGAATATACATATATTTTCCTGTAATAGGTTTATTTCTGGTCAAGAAAACAAAGCTTCGGAGCGTTATTCTCAACTCCAATTTTCCCTCCACTGCTCTGTTTTCTCAGTTCAAAACCAAGCATGAAAAAGGGTGAGCAAGTGTAGATTCACGAATTGTGTGTGGTAGGGCGTTGAAGGTTGACTAAGGAAAAGTAGGAACCCTTTGGACCCATGGCCAGCAAGGATGCGTGGGTCCCTTTCTCCACCACCGCTCCGTGTTCAAGCACAGCAATCACATCGCAGTTTTGGATGGTGCTGAGGCGGTGGGCCACCACCACGCTCGTCCGTCCCACCATCACCATGTCGAGTGCCTCCTGCACCACTTTCTCTGACTGGCTGTCCAGTGCGCTCGTCGCCTCGTCCAACAGAAGTATGGCTGGGTTCTTCAGGAGTGCTCGAGCAATGGCAATCCGCTGCTTCTGCCCGCCTGAGAGCTGTACTCCTCTATCTCCACACCATGTATCGTAGCCATCCTTGAGGCAACTGATGAATTCGTGAGCATTGGCAGCCCGGGCTGCGTTCATGATCTCCATCTCACCGACCATATCCATCCCATAAGCTATGTTCTCCCGGATGCTCCCTGAGAACAGCGTCGGCTCCTGGCTCACCAACGCAATGTGCTTCCGCATCGATCTTAGATTGAACGATCTTATGTCCTTTCCGTCGATCCTCACTGTCCCTCTCGTGGGGTCGTAGAACCGCTCAATCAGCCCAATTATGGTTGACTTGCCTGACCCACTCTGACCCACAAGCGCCGTCGATCTGCCAGCCTCGATGTTGAGGGAAAAGCCCTTGAAGATAGTCACATCGGGCCTTGCAGGATAGGCGAAGTCGACATCCCTAAGCTCCACATTGCCGGTCAGTTTATTGGGGCGGCGACCATCTGGATCCTCCGGCTCAATATGGGTGTAGCGATCGAGCACTGCAAAGACGGACCTCACTGCATCAGACCCCTTGGCCAGGTCAGTGGTCATGCTGCCTGCTTCAGCAATGACTCGGCCAGTGCTCACCAAGATCATGAATGTCTGGAACAATGCCTTTGCTGAGATGTAGCCATCAGCAATGAGCTTTCCTCCGTACCAGAAATCGAGCGCCCATGTGCATATCATAAGGCTCTGAGCGGTACCTAAGCCGAGCCCGGCGAACAATGACTGCTTGATGCTCTCCCTACGCGGCCCGTCCTGGGCCATGTCGAACATGCGGAGTATCCTTCCCTGGGAAGAGAAGGCAGCGACAATTCGGAGATTGGCAACAGCCTCCGCAGCGAGCTTGCTGCTTTCGTCTTGGGCCTTGATCGCCTTATTGGACATGCTCTTGAGGAGGACCTTCCTGGCATAGAAGCAGACGATGATGATCGGTTGGACAGCAATAATTACAAGGGCCAGCCTCCAAGCGATGATCAGACCCATTGTCCAAGCAATGATGACTGCAGAGAAGGTCTGCACGACAAGAGCCATCCGATCTCCAACCAATGATCTTACCTGCAAGTTGGAAAATTTATAATTTGAGATAGAACAAGTCCTGGAATTGACACACTTTTATCATTGGTGCAATTCACCTAGTTTTATGAAGTTGTGTAAGATGCTGTTAAGTGGGTGCGCAGATAATGTAGGTGGCATTTAGATCAAGATAATCATCATTGTTAATTTTTACGTGGCATGAGATTGGACCGTTCATTTGCTAAGATTCATGTGGAATCATTAACAAATAACCTTGTATAATCTAGGTGGACAATAATTTTCCTAAATTGGATGACAAGGATTTGATTTTTGCTGGATGGTGCGTCTTCTTTTCATTTTTAGTAGCTTCAGGTCCATGAATATTTAATATTCTTATATTCCATTAGTTTGAGGGGTTAAAATTAGAAGTTGGTATTACGAATGAGGGGTTTAAGTTGATTGTTGTTAGATTTTGACTATAAAGTTTTACACTGGATTTTTTTTAATAGGTTTTTGAGTTAATGAAATTGAGCTTTTTCTCCACTGAATGAAAATCTCCAATCCTACGGAGCTGCTCACGTACCATGTTATTTCAAGGCCTATCGAAATCCTGTTGATTGAGCCATTCATAGTGTGTTCGAAGCCATTTATCTTGCCATGCCGATTCTATCAGTGAACCTAACTCAAGTGTAACAAGGTGATCATATCCCAGCAATGGTTTCACACAAATGTACCACTGATTATTGGGAAAATTCCAACATTCAATAGGGAGAACTCACAGAGATTGGCAAAACGAATGGGCTAGCTAGCTAGCTGTCAGCACATGAGAGACTATCCTTCATCACGTGCCAATCAGATCAACTGTGAAAAATATGCCATGTATGTATGGGCAGTGTGAACTACATCAAAATGGAGCGACTCAGTCCCACTTCAGTTATACTCGTTCTGAGTCGGACTGCGTCTGTCTGTACTAACCAAGTCCGATAGAAATTGGTTAAAGAGGATAAATACAGAATCGGTAAAGGCATATGGGCTAAGTTGGACGAGTTTCATATGTAAATATTATTTCCGGTGACTTATCCTGCCTAGCTATGCGTACTCACCTTACGACTCACACTCACATCGGCAGAACCAGCCAGCTAGCTGATGTCAAAGCTCTGTGGGCCCCACTATGGTTTATTTGTTTTATTCACATCAGTCATCCATTTTGCCAGCTCATTTTAGGGCATGAACCCACTATGGTTTATTTGTTTTATTCACAACGGTCATCCATTTTGCCAGCTCATTTTAGGGCATGAACCCAAAACATAAGGCAGAGGAAACAGTAGAGATTGAAAGCTTAACATTGAAAACTTCTCAGGAGCCACAGAGTTTCGGATCAAGCAGATATTTTTGTTTTCCCTTCATCCATGCCTGTGTGACCCCGTGAACAGGTTGGGCCGTACGAAGGTTTCAAAAGTGGGCATCATTCTCCCCACCGTTTGTGATATGGTCCACTTCAGCTTTGGATCTGCTTCAGTTTTAGGCTCATAAATTAAAATGAGTTGGAAAAATGGATGAACAACGTGGATAAAATACATATATCATGGTGGGGCCCGCAGAGCTATGACACCAGCTAGTCTTTGTTGATCTTTTGGACAAGTCTTGCAGCTAATCTTTGTTGATCTTTTGGACAAATCTGGTATGTGCATGGGTGCTTGCTACAATGCAATATATATCCAAGCAATCCATCAAAAAAGTACAACCATGCGGATTCCCTATCCGAATAATCATGTCTGTCCATTCGCCAGGTGGGCCACAATTAAATGAACAAATGCACGGTGGTGAAAAACGGCTGAAGTTTTCTCTTATTTCTAATATCATGTCACACCAAGCAGACCACCTTTATCATTCGGACATAGTATCTTTCTAGTGAGGTCCACATAATGGATGGCTTGGATATTTCACTCGTATGCAATGCTGGTATATGTGGTGGCATGCGCATTAGCTCACATGTACACAACAAGTGGGCTTAACTAAGCTCCAGTTGCATTAATAGAATTACTATTACGTACTGTATGATGTCTGAGGTTTGCTAATTCCACACGCATGTGGAAGAAGTGCACATCCACGTCTTGGCACATGTGCAATATGAAGTCAGTATTAGATCCCTTTTCATCAAGTGGGCTATATTGATTAGAGTGTGCCTTTAAATTAAGCTATTTCAAGACTATAGTGGGCCACATATATAAAACAAATGGATGATCAGAAAAAAATAATCTCAACCATTGTATATTACGGCCCACCTTAAGAGGCTAAATATTTGATGCAGTACAGGTGATGAGGATGGAAGACTGAAGGCTTGAATTACGATCAAAAGGGCCTAAACAACATAGTGGCTGGTTATCCATTTCTCATGTATAATTTATCATTGTAAGGTTACTAAATCACTCTAAGCACTGCCAATAAAATGGCTTTGCAAAATTTATTTATTTTATAGATCAAATTTGGATCTTAAATTTAAAATATTATTTTTAGTAAATTTTGTCTGTGTTATTGTTAAGGTTTTAAGAATTTGGTTATGGTCTCCTAGTATTGGTTTTAATCATTTAAGAGTTACTTACGAGTTTTAGTATTATTATACGTCTTTTTACCATCTCAGTTTTTTCTTCAAGTTAATTTTGGAATTTAGGGTTTCTTTTGCTTATATAAGCACATTAAATATGCTATAATTAACACTTCATTCAATAATATCAATTTTCTCTCACATTTTTGGACAATTTTGTATCCTTAAGTTCTTATTCTTAGTAGAAGATGGTGATCTTCTTTCTTTTCTCCATGCCACTACTATATTATTTGGTATAAGAGGTTTCCTCTCATGTCATGGCTTCCAATACATAGCAGGTCATGAGTCAATAATTCTTCAAAAAGTGTGCTATGGAATTAAGCAGTGACTAAGCAGAGTTTCTGATCATGTAGAAAGCCATTCAGGAGTTGTAAGCGACAATTGACTAGTTGGTTGAAACCATGGGGTACAAATAAATGAGTGGCAACGAATGACACCCACAACCTGTTAGGGAACCATAGAAGCACGCAGAGATGAGTCAAGCAGAGTACTCCAATCACACAATCAAGTTCAAACACAAACAAACTGAATTTTATGTGTAAAAATCTTTGCAGAAACAAGCCTCGAATATCCCTATCAAACCAAGCTATAACCTTAAAACCTAGGAACAAATTAGAAAGCCCTAAAACACCTCTAATCTACATCAAATTCCGATTACACCGATATATATAGCATGCTATAGTATCACAATCGAAATAGGAAACAAATCCAAAACTTTCATAATTCTATACTTATGCTCAATGACACCTTTGATGGGATTTCAATGGTATCGAACACATTTGATGACATCGGGTAAAACACCAAAATGTTCCAGCGATAAAACATAGATTTTTTAGATTTTTTATGGCATCGACCACTACTCGATGGCAGTGAATGATTTGTCGATGGCATCAACAGACCCTTTTGCTTATAAATATAAGACATCAACAACAATCTCCATCATGTCTTCAATCTTTATTCTTCATATATTATGTCATCATCTCTAATTCCGTCTTACATTATATTCTCGTGCACACTCCATCTTTTGTTTGCGCCTTCGTCAAGCCCAGAGAAGTTGCACAGAACTTAAACTTCTCCATGGGAACCATCTTCATAAGCTTGTTAGATGAATTCACGCTGGTATGGATATTCTCTAGAGTCACACCTCCTTCGTCAAGCACCCATCGGATAAAATGATGACGAACATCAATTTACTATGTGAGTGATAAACAGTTGCCAAATCGATTACGCTTTCGCTATCACAATTGACTAACACAGCCTCATGCTGAAGCTCGAACTGATTTATCATCCCCCTCAACCAAATTACCTTCCTTGAGCGCTTCTATCATCGTCATATACTTAGCTTCGGTTGTGCAAAAGAGTCACCACAAACTGAAACTTCAACATCTAACTGATCACTCCAGCCGCTAGCATAAACGAGTAACTAGATGTTGACCTTCTAGTATCCACACTGCCCATGTAATCATAATCTACATATCGTACTACCTTGGCCCCTGATTTCTCAAATGATAAGATGTAGTCTTACGTACCTCGAATGTATTGAAGTAGCCATTTCACTGTCTCCCAGTGTTACTTGTTACGGTTAGACATGTATCTGCTAACAACACCCATTGCATATGAAATATCTGGCTTAGTACAGATTATGGCATACACTAAGCTGCAAACTACGCTTAAATAAGACACACAAGATATATCCTACTTTTCTTCATCTATTTTTGGACACTGTTGTGAAGATAGCTCGAAGTGAGTCGCGTGGGGAACGTTGACCAGCTTTGCCTTGTCCATCCTATACTTTATTAATACCTTCTCAAGGTATTCATCTTGAGATAACCATAGCCTGCTCAGCTGCTCCTCTTTTTGTCTCTGTGTATATCAATACTGAGAACCCTCTTTACAGCCCTAGATCTTTTATCTCGAATGTCACTAATAACTGAGTCTTTAGTGAGTCGATTTTAGACATGCTATGATTGACGATAAGCATGTCATTGACGTACAAAATTAGGATAATGAATTTTCCATCACTAAGTGTCTTGTAATAAACACAATAATTATATTCACTCCCGGTAAACTTTTGACTAACTATGAAAGATTCAAACTATTTATAATACTGCTTAGGTGACTGTTTTAGGCCATACAATGACATCTTCAACCTACAAACCTTGTTCTCTGTCCCTTGTATTTTGTAACCTTCTAGTTACTTCATGTAGATTTCCTCTTTCAATTCCATATGCAGGAAGGCAATCTTCACATCCATCTACTCCGGCTCGAGATACGATTAGGCAAGCAGTGCTAACATGAATCTGATAGATACTTTCTTCACCATAGGTGCGAAAATCTCAGTGAAGTCTTCACATCTATCTACTCCAGCTCCCACGTCTAGTTCTTGTACAAGGATTCAATCTCGTCATTCATCGTAACTTTCTACTTTTTGACGTCAGTCTCATTAAGAGCCTCCTAATGAGTAGATGAATCATCCTTATTTGTAATGAGGGCATATGCGATATTTGAGTCATCCCTATTTCTTGTCAGTAACCTACGATCTCGCGGTAGATTCCGTTTTCACAGGTGGTTGCTCTACCTTCTCATGTACTTGTGTCTTCGTCTCTTTATCAGCCTGTATCTCATATATGTCTACATGAACGTCTTTCAATTCCTTGTGCTCAATCATTACGGAACAAGAATCCTTCGTCGAATTTGACATCAAAATCCGGGTACCTAAGCATCCACCTTATCTTTCTCAATTGATGATACATGAGAGTAAGCATCGTAACCAAATACATGTATTCCCAAGTAATCTACTTAGTGACCAGTCCATACTTTTTTTTGAATCTTACAATCAGTTTTCATAAAAGGAGACCGGTTCACCAAGTAATAAGCCGTGTTAATGACCTCAATCCATAGTTCCTTGCCCAACCCGGCATTACTGATTATGCATCAGGCCCTCTACAAGAGAGTCTGAATCATCCACTCAGCCACACTATTCTACTCTGGTATGTGGCATACTGTGTTGTGTCTCACGATCCTTTCATCTTTACAATACCTATTAAATTCTCCAGAAGTGGATTCCCCACCATTGTCAGTCCTCATTACCTTTACCTTTCACCCTGACTATTTTTCCGCCATCTCCTTCCACTGCTTGAAGTTGGTGAAAATATCAGATTTATTTTTCATGAAATATACCCACACTTTACTATAATAATCATCAATGAATGTAACAAACCATGACGACCCTCCACCAAAAATCATGGGCGACGACCCCCATACATGAGAATGCACATAATAAAGATCACCCTCACATGCATGTTTTCCAAATTTAAAAGAAATCATTAATTGTTTACTATATATATAATACTCGCATGTACTAAAATCAAAACTTTTAAAAGTTAGAATTAAACAACAATCAGAAAGTATCTCCATGCCCCACTTGCTCATGTGGCCTAGGCGTCTATTTCACATACGTGCAGAAGTGGAATCCCCTATACATGTTGCAGCTCTACCTGATGCAATGCTCCTGATCAACTTATAAAGGTTCTCGTTCCTCTCTTTGCTTCATAACTATGTGTGTCCCCTTTGAAACTTTAAGAACATGATCAAACCGGTGGATTTTGCACCCAAGCGCCTTGAGTGCTCCTAGAGATGCTAGGCTCTTCTTCAAATCAGGAATGTGTCTCACTTCAGTCAAAATACACTCCATGCCATCAAAAATCTTGATGCACACCGATCCAACACCTACCACTTTACAAGCATTATTATAGCCCATAAACACCTGGCCACCATCGCACTTACTGTAACTGATGAACCAACTTTGTTAAGGGGTTATATGGTATGAAGACCTTGTATCCAAAGTTCATTCTTTGTCAAAGTACTCAGATTTTGATACGATGAGCACGTCACTACCGTTCATCTCCTCATTGGATTCCACTGAGTTGGCCTCCCTAGAAGAATCCTCTGAATTCTCTTTTCTTGCCTTAGGATTCTAACAATCCTTCTTCATGTGCTCGAACATCCTACAATTCCACCACTTCAACTTGAATTTACCATTGCCTTTGGATTTGGACCTCAATCGAGAAGATCCATTGTCCCACTCAAAATTTTACCCACTCGTAATTCAATAAGGATTGTAACACGCTCTCCTTAGTAATGGAAAATATCCTACATCTATGACTGATGAAGAGTGGGATAAACTAAACAAAAGGGCTACGACCTTGATACAATTGTGTCTAGTGGACAATGTCATATATAATGTCCTCGATCAAAAGACCGCTGAAGAGGTATAGATGAAAATGGATGGTTTGCACGTGAAGAAATCCCTGTGTAGTTGTCCATATCTTAAGAAGCAATTATATAATCTTAAGATGACAGAGGGGGTTAGACATTAATGAATGCATGAGCACTTTCAGCGATTTGCTATATAAACATACGAATGCCGAGGTTAATATCGAAGAGGAAAATCAAGTCTTAATTCCCTTAAATTTGCATCCACCATCTTTTGAGAATCTGGTAAAGACATTGATCCATGGTAGGGATACTATTGATGTGGAGACTTTCATCGCAACCCTTTATGAGAAGCAATTGAGAAATAATTAAAAAATGGATGTACCTCTATGGATGCATTGGTTCCTAAGAAAAGGAATACTGAAAGGGAGAAGGGCAATTCTCGATTACGATCTAAATCGAAAGGAAATAGTAAGATGAAGTACTGAAATTGTGGGATGACATGGCATATGAAGAAGGATTGCAAAAAACTCTAAGGCTCAAAAGGGAGAAAATTTTGAGAATGCGTCAAAAGAGGCCAACACAATGCAATCATGCGAGGAGGTGGAATATGGTAATGTCTTGACTGCATCCAAATCTGATTACCTTACTATCGACTAGATTTTAAATTTGGAGGTCTCATACGACATGACTTCTCACAGGAATTGGTTCACCATATACAACGAGTACAATAGTGGACAAGTTTTTATAAGCAATGGCATTGTCTGTAAAGTTGTTAAAATTATTTCGGTGTACATCAGAATGTTTGATGGGGTGGAGCATATTCTGACCGATGTTTAACATGTTTCAGACCTTATGAAGAATTTGATATCTCTAAGGGCCCTTAAGGTACTTGGCTATAAGTTCACTGGTTATAACAAGTTCCTCAAAATTTTCGAAAGGGGCACTTATATTGATGAAAGTACTATGAAGCAGTAATCTATACAAGTTGATCAGAAACACTAAGATGTGTGGAGTTATAGCGACTGTAGTGGAATCCACATCGGTACAATTGTGGCATGCGCACCTAGGCCACATAGCGACAATGACATGAATGTACTTTTTGATTGTTGCTTGATTCCTATTTTTAAAAATATTAAACCTAGCATATGTGAGCATTGTATATATGGTAAACAATCAAGGCTAACTTTTAAAATTGGAAAGCATGTTTGTAAAGATGTGCTTGAGTATGTGCATTCAGATGTATGAAACCCGTCGCATGTTGTTTCTACTGGGGGTCATCATATTTTGTCTCATTCATCGATGATTACTCTAGGAAAGTGTGGGTTTATTTCCTTAAAAATAAATTTGATATTTTCACCATATTTAAAGTGTGGAAGGCGATGGTTAGAAGGCATACAGGGCAAAAACTGAAAGTATTAAGGACTGATAATATAGGCAAATTTACTTCAAAGGAATTCAATCATTTTTACAAAGATGAAGGGATTGTGAGGCACAATACAATAAGACACTCCTGAGCAGGATGGAGTGGTAGAACAGATGAATTAAGCTCTCTTAGAGAGAGTCTGAAGAATGTTGAGTAATGTTGGATTGAGAAAGGAGTTATGGACGGAGGTCGTTAACACGACTTGTTACATGGTGAATCGGTCCTCGTATACACCAATAGACTGCAAGATTCTTTAAGAAGTGTAGGGTGGTCATGAGTAGACTATTCATAGTTGCATGTATTTGGTTATGACGCTTACTCTCATATACCATCAGTTAAGAGAGATAAGCTAGACCAAATATCTAAGAAGTATATTTTTATGAGCTATGATGATAGTGTGAAAGGGTACAGGTTATACAATCGAGTCACATAGATGATCATAATTAGCCAAGATGTTAGGTTTAATGAAGATTTCTCATTCTGCAAGGACAAAAAAAGGAACCGGAGAAATCAACAGTCATTGATGTCGAGATTTTAAAAAAAAAGATACATAAGCCAAGACTGAGTTATAGGCAGAGGTACAAGAGCAGCCACCTCTTAGAAGAAATCCGCCAAGAGATCGCAGATTGCCAGTTAAGTACAGGGATGATTCGAATATTGCATTCACCTCATTATGGATGAGGGGGATTCGTCAACCTTCTAGGAAGTATTAGATGGTTTTGATGCTGAGAAGTGGACAGTAGCCATGTATAACGAGATAGATTCCCTGCATAAGAATGAGATATGGGAGTTGATAGAGCTTCTAGTGAGGCATAAAGCGATTGGTTGAAAGTGGATTTACAAGAAGAAACGTGATAGATGTAGGGTAAGATTGGTCATAAAAGGGTATGCGCATAAGGAGGGTATCAATTTCAATGAGATTTTCGTGCCTGTAGTCAAGCAAGTGCTTATCATATTTATATCGGCACTGGTTGCCTAATACAACTTAAAATTGGAATAGATGGATATGAAGACTAGTTTCTTTTATGGGGAGTTGGAGGAGCATATTTACATGAACTAATTAGAAGGGTTAGAAGTGAATGGGGCATAAAATAAAGTTTGATACTTTCGTGAGGGGTCAGCGATTTACCAGAAGTGAATATGATCATTGTGTCTATTATAATACTAAATGATGGACAATTCATTCTACTAGTATTGTACATAGATGATATGCTTATTATTAACCATATCATATCTAAGATTAATACGTTAAAGACTCAGTTGTTAGGGACATTTAAAATGAAAGATCTGGGGGCTATAAAGAAGATTCTCGACAAAGATATTTACAGAGACATACAGAAGAGAAGGTTACGGTTATCACAGACAGAAGATACACAAAAGTATTCAAAGAAGGTGTTTGGTTGAAATGGAAGATAAATCAACCTAAGCTTTAGTAGGAAGTTGTGCCGGTAAATTGTGATAGGAAAAGCGCAATCGATTTAGCAAAGAATTCGGTTTAGCATTCTTATACTAAACATATTGATTTCCGTTATCATTTTATCCGATAAGTGCTTGTGGATGGCAAAGTGACTCTTGAGAAGCTACACAAGCATGAATCCAATGGACATGCATATGAAGGTGGTTCCTATAGAGAAGTTCGATTTTTGTGCGACTTCTCTAAGCTTAACGATGGCTTGACGAAGGCAGAGTGTTCACAAGAAATAACGACAATGGTGGAGCTATGATGAAGGCAATTAGAGATGGAGCTTGGAGTTATGGTTCGTGATAATCGAAGACATGGTGGAGGTTGTTATCAAATATCTTAAATTTGTCTGTAATCGAGTTTGTTGATGGCATCGACAAACCACTCGATCCCATCAAGCAGATGTCAATCCCATCGACTGCCCACTCAATCCCATTGAGAAAATCCTGTTATTTGGCCTTTGCTCACTAGACAATTTTTAGTTTTAATTGATTTAATCGAAGGTGGCTTCGATCCCATTAATGGATTGTCGATGGCACTCGATATGATCGAAGCTCCCATCGACCGACTTGCGTAGTTGTACGGAATTGCGGGTTTTGGTTCCTAATTCATTTTTAATCCTTTTTAAAGGGTTTGTAATTAGGGATTAGGGTATTGGAAACGTGTTAGGCTTGTTTTGGAGCAAAGGGAAAGAAAAGCTAGGGTTTTGTAAAGGGTAATCAGGGTTTCTCAGATTGGTAAGTTCGTTCATCTCTTGTAACATTATTTATAATAGTGGATTCATTGTCGATAATAGTGGATTCATTGTAGGTTTATGCCATGTTTTTTTTCACTTAACGGTTTTTCCAAGTAAAACCTTGTATTCTCTACGTGCTTGATTTGTTTGATCTCTTATTTTTTATTATAACTCAGGGTTGCGTTTATGTGTCCCCCCAATAATGATGTTGTTTGGACTTTATAGTACCCTAAGTACCTTCATGAGGTTGATGAACCATGTGCGTTTGTGTGTCCCCCCAATAATGAACCCTTTATCAGTTAATTTTTCATGTTTTATTTCGATGATATACTGATATACAACCATAATGAGTATGTTGGTCACTCATAAGAAGTGTTATTTCTTTTAAGTAGAATAAGTTGTACATAAATTTTAAGAGGTGGAGCTTTGTCATTAATATACTTATGTTTTTTTTTTCAATGTTGTGAGTACCATGGGCATTCTTATTAATGAGAAAGAGAGAGCCATTAGAGAATGGTTAATGCCTAAAGCTATCAGCGATGTACAGAGTTTTCATGTGATAACAACTTTTTTATTGTTGGTTCATGAAGAATTTCAATTTTGTTGTAGCGTGATAGTTTACATGGTCTGGGGAGGCTAAGCAAAGTTTTGTATTTATTAAGAAAAAAAATATCTACTAGTGATATTTTAGCATTACCAAGTTTTGAAAAGATTTTCGAGGTAGAGTGTGATATTGGGGAACAACAGAAGCACACGAAGATGAATCAAGCAAAGTACTCCAATCACACAACCAAGTTCAAACACAAATAAATCGAATTTTACGTCGAAAAACCCTTACAGGAAAAAAACCACAGAACAAAGCAATACTAATGCACTATGAAAGCAGAAAATTACAAGAGATAGAGATTAACGATTTTAACAAGCTTCAAATCTACTCCTCAAGCCATGCCCTTGAAACCCTTGGGAATGAATTTAGTAAACCTAGAACACCTCTATATACTCCTAAGTCCCTATTACACTCGATATATATAGCCCCATATAGTGTCATAATCAGAATAGGAATCAAATCTCGAACTTATGCAATTTTGCGCATGCGCTCAATAGCACCTTCGATAGGACTTCGATGGAACCAAGACATTCTAGCAACAAAACATGGATCCTCTGAATTTTTTTTGATGGCATCGAGTGGTCTGTCAATGGCATCGACAAACCCTATTGTTTACAAATTTAAGACATCAACAAGAATTTCCACCATGTTTTCAATCTTCATTTTTCATAGCTAATATCCTCATCTTTAATTCTAGTTTTGCATCATAACTCCATCATCGCTTCTCGTGTATACACCATCTTTCATTTATGCCTACGCCAAGCCCAGAGAAGTTGCATGGAACTTAAACTTCTCTATGAGAACCTAGTGAGCATTTCAACAGGATTCATGGTCGTGTGAATTTTGTCTTGAGTCCTTTCTTTTTCAAGTACTTGTCTGATAAAATGATGACGCACATCAATATGTTTTTGTACATAAGTGATAAAATGATTTTTTTTTTGCCAAATTGATCACACTTTTGCTATCACAATTAATCGGCACGGCCTCCTACTAAAGCACCAATGATTTATCATCCCTCCCAACCAAATGCCTTCCTTGAATGCTTTTGTTACTGCCATGTACTCAGTTTCGGTCGTAAAAAGAGTCACCAGAGACTGAAGCTTCGACAACCAACTGATTGCCCCACCCGCTAGCACAAACAAGTAACCAAAAGTCAACCTTCTATTTCTCATACTGCCCATGTAGTCAAAATCCACATAGCCTACTAACTTGGCCCCTGATTTCTCAAAAGATAAGACGTAGTCTTGCGTACCTCGAATGTATCGAAGTAGTTATTTCACTGCTTCCTAGTATTGCTTACTGGGGTTAGACATGTATCTGATAATAACACCCACTGCATGTGAAATATTCGGTCTTGTACAAATCATGACATTAAGCTGCCAACTGCGCTCAAAAAAGGCACACGAGACATCATATTTTTCTTCATTCATCGATTTTAGGACACTATTATGAAAATAGCTTGAAGTGAGTCGCGTGGTGAACGCTGACCGGTTTAGCCTTGTCTATCTCATACTTCATCAATACCTTCTCAAGGTATTTCGCCTGAAATAACCATAGCCTTCTCCTCTTCCTGTCTTTGTGTATGTTAATGCCAAAAAACCCTCTTTCCAGACTTCAGATCTTTTATCTCGAATGTCCTTGATAACTAAGTCTTCAGTAAGTCGATCTTAGACATGCTATGACTAGCGACAAGCATGTCATCAACATACAAATCAGAATAATGAATTTTTCATCACTCAGTATCTTGTACTTACAAGATACAATGATCATATTCACTCCTGTTAAACCTCTGACTCACCATAAAATAGTCAAACATTTTATACCACTACCTAGGCGACTGTTTAAGACCATACAACAACCTCCACAACCTTCAAACTTTATTCTTTGTCCTTTGTATTTTGTAACCTTCTAATTACTTCATGTAAATCCGCTTTTCCAATTCCCCATGTAGAAAGGCAGTCTTCACATCTATTTCCTCCAGCTCAAGATCAAATTAGGCAACCGATGCCAACATAAATCTGATAGATACTTGCTTCACAACCTGCATGGATATTTCAATAAATTCGACACCTTCTTTCTGAGCACATCCCTTCTCTACCAACCTTGACTTGGACCTATCTTTTCTTTCTTCAATATTCACTTGCACTCAATCGCTTTACGGCTTATGGAAATCTCCATAAGCTCCCACGTCTCATTCTTATATAAGGAGTCCATCACTTCTTTCTACTTTTCTACATCTGTATCATCAAAAGCATCATGAAGAGTAGACGGATCCCCCTCATCTCTAATGAGAGAAAATGTGATATTTGAATCATCCCTATATCTCGTCAGTATCCTACGATCCCTACGACGATTCGTTCTCATATGTGGCTACTCCACCTGCTCTTATACCTCTGTCATGTATATTTATCTTCCTGTGTCTCATTTATGTCTAATTGAATGTCCACAACTAACTTTTTCGGTTCATTGTGCTCATCCTTATGAAATAAGAATCTTTCGACAAATTTGACATCATGACTAAGGATGATTTTTCATGTGACTCGGTCATATAACCTATACCCTTTCACACCACCATCATAGCCGACAAAGATATACTTTTTAGCCCTTTGGTTTAGCTTGTCTCTTTTAACTAACAGTACATGAGAGTAAGGGTTATAACCAAATACATGTAGTCCCAAGTAGTCTACTTGCTGACCACTTCATACTTCCTCTAACATTTTACATTCAATTGTCATAGAAGGGGACTGATTCACTAAGTAACTAGCCATGTTAATAGCATCAATCCACAATTCCTTACCCAACCTAGCATTACTAATCAGGCATCAGGCTCTCTTTGATTCATTCACTCAACCACACCATTCTGCTCTGGTGTATGGCCGACTGTGTTGTGCCTCACGATCCATTCATCTTTACAATACTTATTGAATTCCCCAGAAGTGAATTCCCTACCGTTATCTATCTTCAATACTTTCACCTTTTGCCCTGACTGTTTTTCCACCATCGACTTTAACTACTTGAAGTTGGTGAAAACGTCGAATTTATTTTTCATAAAATAAACCCACACTTTCCTGAAATAGTCGTCAATAAAGATGATAATCCATGACGACCCTCCACCAAAAATCATGGGTATCATACTTCGTACATTAGAATACACATAATTAAGAACACCCTTACAAATATGTTTACCAGACTAAAAAGATAACCATGACTATTTACCATATATACAATGCTTACCTATATTAAAATCAATACTTTAAAAAATTGGAATTAAATAACAATCAGAAAGTAACTTCATACACCGCTCGCTCATGTGGCCCAAACGTGCATGCCACATATGTGCAAACGTGGAATCTACTATAAATGTTGCAACTACACCTGATGAAGTGCTCCTGATCAACCTGTAAAGGTTCCCATTCCTCCGTGCCTTTATGATTATGAGTGTTCCCTTTGAAACTTTAAGAACACAATTAAACCCTGTGAATTTACATCAAAGCGCCTCAAGTGCTCCAAGAGATATCAAACTCTTTCTCAACTCAGGAACATGTCTCACCTTGGTTAAGATACACTCCATGCCATCAAACATCTTGATATGGACCAATTCAACACCAACTACTTTATAGGCATTATCATTGCCCATAAAGACCTGGCCACTATTGCACTTAGTGTAACTGGTGAACCAATTCCGATGATGAGTTATATGGTACAAAGCTCCCATATCCAAAATCCATTTTTCATCTAAGTATCCATATTTTGATGTGGTGAGCACATCACAACCGTTCACTTCCTTACTGGATTCTGTAGTGTTGATTTTCTTGAAAGAACTTTTTGAATTCTCTTTTTTTGCTTTATGATTCTAACAATCCTTCTTCATATGCATTGACATCCCATAATTCTAGGATTTCAACTTGCCTTTATCCTTGCCCTTGGATTTGGACCTTAATCAAGAAGATCCACCGTCCCGTTTAGAATTCTGCCCCCTCGTAACTAGTGCATCCGTAAAGGCACCCACATCACCGCTTTTCTTTCTCATCGCCTTCAACTAAAGGGTTGAGATAACAATTTGGACACTAATGGTCAATCTACCGGTGCACAATGAGTCGTTGAACGACTCATACGAAGCTGGGAGAGAATTCAATAGGATGCATGTTTGATCCTCGTCTTTCATTGTTTACTCCACATATAACGATTTACAAATTAACTTGTTGAAGTTATTAATATGGGCCTCAACATCAGCCTCATCCGCTATCTTTAGATTGAATAACTGAAGCTTCAAGTACAAGCAATTTTTAAGAGATTTTTTAGTATAAATATTCTCTAACTTCGCCCATATACTTGCTACAGTTTTTCTCTCTCATGACATTATAGAGGACATCATCCGTTAAGCACAATTGAATAGAAGTTCTCGCTTTCTTATCCATCTTATTCAATTCATCATCTGTTATAGATTCCATTTGCTTTTTAAGGAGAGCATCGTCCAATCCTTGCTCAACTAGGAAACCGGTCATCTTACCATTCCATAGTTCAAAATTATTTTTTCCGTAATATTTTTCATCATCGAACTTTGAATTAAAAGCCATTGATACTATGCTTTCATATTCAATCTCTGATATCACTTATTGGGGAACCGCGAAAGCACATATAAATTAATTAAGCATATACTCCAATTGCACAACCAAGTTCAAACAAAATTATGTGGAAAAACCCTTACGAAAAAAAAAAACTATAGCACAAAGCGACGGTGATGCATTATGAAAGCAGACAATTACAAGCGAACAAGCTTTGAATCTACTCTTCAAGCCCAAGCTATGCCCTTGAAACCCTTAGGAAATAATTTAAAAAACATAGAACACCTCTCTATACTCCCAAGTCCCTATTACACCTGATATATATAGCCCTATATAGTATCACAATTGGAATAGAAAACAAATCCTGCACTTACGCAATTCTGCGCGCATACTTGATGTTACCTTCGATGGGACTTCAATGGCATTGAGTAAAACATCAAAACATTCCATCGACAAAACATAGATTTTTTGAATTTTTCCGACGGCATCAAACATCTGCTCGGTCTATCAATGGCATCGACAGACTCTGTTGTTTACAGATTTAAGAAATCAACAACATATGATACATCATACGTTGATATTGGGACAGTTCCTCAAGAAGGTAGGCTAGTAGCACCCAGCACATATAATAATGTATATAGAAAAGATTTGGTTTGTGAAGAATTTCATTTCTACTGTAGCACTCGTTACATGATGCATAAAGAAATGATAATTCAAGTGGTCCGCAGAGGTTGATGGAGTTTTATCTTAATTTAGGAAAAATGATCTACTACTATTTTAGCACTACTGAGTTTCGAGTAGCTGTTCAAGGTAGAATGTGATTGGCATGTCATGTTAGGCGGTTCTTTTCCAAAAGAGTTAGGCCAGGAGGTTTTAACAGAAGAGAAAACATTAATAATTATAATTTTCCTTTCATAGATTCCCACTAATCAAAGGGGCGCTTAATTTATTGTAAGCGTGGTTGTACGGGAAGAAAAATTCCTGCTTTTTTCTGAGAAGAAAGCAGTAGTTCACGTCTAGATCATGCCCTTTAAAATAAATGCCTGAGTTATATTGGAACATGGAAAAAGAGAATTAGAGAAATGGTTCTTCCATTTCTTTAATCAAAGGTGAGAATAACGCCATGGTTTACATGCGTGTGCACTGACGCCACATTCACATTAAATAAAGCTGTCACCTTGGAAGGAAAGAGAATCTAACATTTGACGGTTCTTTGAAAATGACAAAATATATCCAACCATATAAACTCACAAACAAGATTATTCTAATCTTAGGCTCATCAAATATGAACTTTGAGACTCGCAGTTTGGATGATTTAGACTGGGCTAATGACATGTCACATGTACAATTGTAAAGTGAACATGCATACTCTACCCAACCGATTAATATAACAAAGATCAATAAAGTTAGCAAACCAGTCCTCACCTCTGTCTCACCATTCCAAAACCAGCTATCCTTTTGACTTTCTTTACGGCCATAGTTTGTTGGGAATAATTATTTAATAAACTATTGGAATCTTACCAAATTACTAGTTTACTAAAAGGCATCATAAGTTCATCACTAATGACGACATCTCATTGACTGATTATATTTTAATATATATATATGCACTCAGAAATTGTACACATCCAGCACTAGCTCCATCTAGTGGGGCCTACCATGGATGGCCCATGTAATTTCAAAAATCACACTTTTACACATCTTTTCAATTTCCATGCTACTTTATTCGGCTGTAATTATAATATTCATGTGTGTTTAGATCATAGTTTAGAAATTGGTTTTGGCTTATCATATAACTACTGATATCGGTCGTATGGCTCCACCTAGTCCTTTGTCAGGTCATATTGGGTCAATACAGTCATATCATCCATCAATCATACCCAGGCTTATTTTTGGCTGTTGGGGAAGTCTTTTTCCATGTTTGAGGCAGCTTGATATTTGTTGAAGAATAACTAAATTTTGTCTGGTTAATGGAGTATTGGGTTTCTGAAAACTTGGGAAATTCTGTTTCAATTCTCTTATCTATTTCCTAGCATAAAGCTGGGTTGGAATGAATTTCCTGGAGAACGTAAAAAACCGAACCAAAAGCATGAACCCGGACTTGATTTTGATACATCTGCCATCCCATCCATAGTAGGTGTTATTAGATGGATGGTCCCAAATGAAAATCACCCTGCTATGTGTAGGGTGGAGAGATGGTTCTACCCTGTTCTGAGCTCCACCGTACAATTCATCTCAGAGATTCTTTCATCCCTGTTTTATCAAAATCAACCGACTGCACACTTGGTGACTTTATAATTTTTATTTTTTATTTTTTTAAAAAAAAAAAAGAAAAAAGAAAAAAAGAAAGAAGAGAGAGAGTGGGTCCTACTTTGGTTGGTCCAAAGCTCAAAAGATCATCATCAGGACCATCCTAGCCCTTTCCTCATTGAACATGAACGGTTATTCATGTTTCTTTCTCATCTTTCAAAGTGCTCATTTGTAAGCCACCAATGGAAATAGGTATCTTTTGAACTTTAAATTGTGGACCCTCCATTGTGGTCCCCACCCGATGAATGGTCTAGGTTAAGGATGACAGTGACAAAGCTGTATGCCATATCGGCAGTCTACGTGGCGTATGTGAACCTAATCCATAGTTCTACTGTGGATGGAGAGCAGCCTGAATTTCATACTGATCAACCAATCATAACCATCAAAATGCTGTCCAATCGAATGGACGGCTAATGTAATACGGTCAGCAATCCAAATTTCTACAACCAAAACAACATGGTTAAGATGGCTGGACCAATGTGAATTTGGGCTGTGCTCCGCGCGATCCACACGTACGAATAGTACGAGACACTTAAAAAGTGAAGGACAATCATACGTACCACATTGGCATCCTTGGCCAGCCTAGAGCATACGGCTCCTGTAGAATTCTCATCCTGATCGAACCAACCCACTTCGAAGGTGAGGATCTTGGACAGCATTCTCTCCCTTATCCTCATTGTAAGATATTCACCCATTGCTGCAAAGTTGTAGTGCTGTATGATATTGACGAAGAAGGAAAAGAAGGCCAAGGACATAAAGAAAAGACTATAATTCCTCGTCTTGGATTTGATCTCCCCATCATCCTTCAAGAAATAGGTAGATATCATGCTGCCCATTGCATATGCATACATTGGTTGCACTGCACCGAAAGCCACCGCACCCATGCATCCCAAACTTGCCTGTTTCCATTCAGGCAGATTCAGCAGCAGTAATCTCCTGAAACTCGGCACTGCAGATGCTTGCTTTTTGTCTACATTGTCTTCTTCTTCTTCTTCTTCTTCTCCAAATGTTCGATGCTGATTTCCCGCTGCTGAAAATGAGTTGGCCGAGCTGGATCTGCTTGCAGCTGATAGCCTTCGGCTGCTGAAAGTGCGGCCTATTGAGGTTTCTTCACCTTCTTGTTGTTGGGTTGCTGTTGCTGTTTGCTGGAGTAGGATGAGTGAAGTGTATAGCCCGTCTTCGTTCTGAATCAAGGCATCATGGGAGCCGGTTTCCATGACCTCACCACCTTGGACGACTGCGATCAGGTCGGCATTACGGATGCTGGAAAGGCGATGTGCAATCATGATGGTGGTCCGACCAACTGCGGCCATGTCCAGCGCTTCTTGAACGATCCTCTCCGACTCAGAGTCTAGTGCGCTGGTGGCCTCGTCTAGGAGAAGGATTCGTGGTGCCTTCAGTACTGCCCTTGCAATCGCTATTCTTTGTTTCTGGCCTCCAGACATCTGAATCCCTCTTTCGCCCACCTGTACGTGCATGCGTGATCATGTTATTGCACCCGGGACAGATTTTGAAATCCCACTTTGATCAGTATGGACTGTTGTCTATCCAAGCTTTTCATCATGGGCCACAAATGGACGGCGCCCATTTGATCAGTTGAATTTTTCAGCTACAACCTATCATAAGAAGATCCCACAACTTGGACAGCCTACGTCCTGAAGACGTGTGCATGAATATGGTTTGCACCACTCCAGACGTGTGCATGAAGATCCCACCACCGTTTGGATGGGTAAGATTGTACCCAATCAGTTTGATCTCGGGGCTTGATTTCCACCCACGAAATGGGCTCCACGATTTGGATTTCCATCTTTTTTTTTTCCACCGTGGTCTATACTTTCGTAAAAATGGTGGTGATTCTTCAAAGGCACATATGGCATATTTGCAAGGAAATCCAAACCGTCTTAATCATGGACCCAACTCTGGATTGAGCATAACAAAAAATCTCACTTATATGTACCATCTGATTCTTCCCTCTGACTATGGCCACCTACGATTTACCTTTTAGCGACCCAATTGATGGCCATTAATTGGATGGTTCGGATGGCTTGATCAGCATAATTCTAGGGAAATCCTCCAGCCACAATTCGACCCACAAATTGGATGGTCGGGATAGGTGTACATGAGTGCTACGTGTGAGGATGATTGATCACCAGTAATAAAATGGTGAACTAAAATAAGGAGCGTAGCCTTTCTTTAGTCCTCTACCAAGTGTTTTACGTAGAGCTTGAAACACTCAAGCCTGTGGGGCTTATCATGCTGTACATGTAAAATCCACTCCATCCATCAAGTTCTATCCACTATTCTAGCATTACTCGCTCGCAGATTAACAACCAGGTGTTCCATACCCCTTCGGAACAATGGGAAAGGGATGCGAAACCATATTTTGTGTTTTCCCATCATCCATGTCTGTGTGACATAATCAACGGGTTGGGTTGCAAATAAACATTACTCTAGGCCTAGGAATTTTTTAATAGTGGGTGTTCAATTACCATTGTTTTATTGTGGTGTGGTCCACATTATATTTTGATCTGTGTCATTTTGGGTTCATACCATAAAATGATATGTAAAAATAGCTGGACAGCCTGGATAAAACACATATCATGGTGGACCCACGGAGCGCTGTCCAATAGCTACCTCGCTATTTCCAGCCTCAGTATGCAATCCGCGTCAAGTTTCACATTGTTCCCACTGAAGTGCGCGCGCGCGCGCGCACACACACACATATATATATAGTATGTACTGTCTAAGATAATGCACACCTCGTGATGGGCGAGGGAGTGATATAGTATGCACTGTCTAGATAATGCACACCTCGTGATGGACGAGGGAGTGGATTTAGTGGGCCACGGGATATGGTGTGTGCCCCCGTTTGTATGTATGGTGCGTGAGTCAGTATCGTGATGATGGTGAACTATGACGGTATAAATGATGGGGAGGAAAAGTAAACCTGAGTATCGTATCCGAGTGGCAACTGGGAGATGAAGTCATGAGCATTAGCTGCCTTAGCAGCAGCTATGACCTCTTCCATGGTTGCCTCTTCCTTCCCGAAGAGGATGTTTTCTTTTATGGACGTCGCGAACAGGGCTGGCTCCTGGCTTACCAACCCCATTTGAGATCGTAGCCATTTCAGCTGTATCCTCTGGATATTGATCCCATCCACCAGTATTTCTCCTCCCAGAGGATCGTAAAACCTCTGCAGCAAAGCTATCACCGTCGATTTCCCTGAACCGCTTCCACCCACCAGCGCCACTGCCTTTCCAGCAGGGACCGTCAGGCAAAAGCTATGGAAGATGATCGTATCGGGACGGGATGGGTAGGCGAACTCCACGTTCTTGAATTCCACCTCTCCTGATATCGACTCGAGAATCTCTCCTTCCATGTTTTCAGGATCGATCTTGGGAACTCTATTCATTACGTGCATTGTCCGCTCGCTGGCCGTTGAAGCTTCAGAGAGGTACTTGACGTTGGAAAGTCCCGAACCCAGTGCTCTGATGGATGATCCATTAATTCATAGAAACAAGATGGAAAAGAAACGCCGCGTTAGGAGGATAAGAAATGAACGGAGGGATTTTTGTACTGAGAGATTACTGTTAAATTCATTTTTCATATAAATCGAGTTTCTGTTCGCATAAACAAATAGCTGAGGAATTGATTTACATTTCTAAGGTTTTACAAAAGAAAGTGCTTTAACATTTTTCCTATAAAAAAAAATACATATTAAAGGACCATTTTGAAGTATTGAGCGGGAATCTGCGGGGCCCACCGTAATTTATGATTTTTATCCGCACTGTTCATCCATTTTTTTCAGGTCATTTTATGTTTGAAACAAAAAATGAGGAAGATTCAAGGCTCAAGTGGACCACACAGTGGGGATTGAACGCCCACCATTAAAAACTTATTGGGGCTAGCGAACTTTTGGATCAAGCTTACACTTGTGTTTTCCCTTCATGCAGGTTTTTATGAGCTTTTGAACAGGATGGATTGCATGTAAACATCACAGTGGGCCCTCTTCAACGGTATGCCTAATTATCACCGCGGGTTTCTATGGTGTGGTCCACTTGAGCCTTGGATCTGCTTCAATTTTGGATTTGGTTCCTAAAATCGTCTGGAAAATGGATGAGCGGCGTAGATAAAACTCATACATCACGGTGGGCCCCACGCAGACCATGCCTGGACCGATATCCATCCAATAGCGTCCGGACTGGGGTAGGACGCAGTCCGCTTGAGTACACACCGTGTAAAATATTGTTATCTGCAATTTCTCAGCTTGAGAATTTCGTCGGGAGATTTGCAGAATTTTGACAGCTTTCTCAGCGATATTATCAGAAAAAATTCAAAATAATTTTTTTTAAATATTTATGATAAGTTAGTAAAAACCCTTTTATAAAAAGCATTAAATGAAATATTCACTTCTAAATAAATTTTCTGATAAAATGGCGAAAATTTAAAATTGACGAGATTTTGAAAATCCTAGATATTATTATGATATTATAATCTAATCATAATACCACGGGAATATCTAGGATCATCAAAATCTCGGCAATATTTGTTACAGTGCCATTCACTAATGATGTATCCAGAATCAGGTCCTATGCATGGAGAGCTTTCGTGCACTTTTACTTTTTCTATGGCTTATATATATATATATATATATATATATATATATATATATATATATATATATATATATATATATATATATATATATATTATTTTTAAAAAAAAATGAAAACGAACCAATGGGATGGAAACCGACCAAATACTTCCATTGTAGGACCCACCAAAGGAACGCCCCATGTTAGTTTTACAGCCTGCCTGATATAACCCCATCAGGCATTGCTTTTAAAAATAAAATAAAAGACACTAGGAGTGCATGAAGTGAGAAGGAAGGAATTCCTTACAGGCCTCCAACAGCAATAGCAGCACCAACAGCAAAGACGCTCCCTCCTTTCCCGCCATGGTACATAACCAACCTGCTGCCGTACCAAGCCATGAAAGACCAGATGGCGAACGTGATGCCGTTGCTTCCAATAGCTAAACCCTTGGCCAGGCCTTGCCTGAGACCCAGCTTCACCGACCCTTGTAAGGCCGCGGAGAACTCGGCCAAGGTCTTCCTCTCCCCCACAAAGGAGTAAACGGTTCGAACTGACGAGATAGACTGCTCCGCGATGCTCCCTGCCTTGTTGTACTCATTCCGTATCTTCCTAGCCAGGCTCATCAGCATCCGACCGTACATCAGCCCCGGTATGATAAGAAGCAGCACGAACGGGAATGCTACCAACGCCATCCTCCACAGCATGAGGAATGCCACTACATAGCTCCCTATGAATGTTGCGACGTTCATCACGAAATTGGGTACCTGTAACCCGATCAGTCAACCGAATATGAGTGAAGGCCATTCGCATGAAATCGTGGTGGTTTGCCGATCCCACGTCAGGTGGACCACAGTGCATGGATGAAATGGACTGCTAAAGACATCTTTGCGTTTTGTGGGACGGATCTGATCGACGTTTTGGATCTATTGCACGTGCGTGGTTAGATTATTTTCCAGTTGGAGAACTAATCACTTGCAACCAACTGTGATGTACGGACCATTTGTTTTATGCCTTCAGAAATATTGTTTTACATTTGAAGGGAAGATTGGCTGTTGAAAGCGTTACATGCTAAATTAACATACAGTCAGTTGTAGGTGATCAAATCAAATTAATTTCTACAAAGAGAAGGTTTCAAGTGCAACACGTTGGACAACAAGGCACAGTCCACCCAACGGATAACTTCCATCCTTTTTAAGTGCAAGTACGATCCAATACTTCCACTATTTTGGCCCCACCACAGGGATCATCTGGTGCAAAAATCAGCCCTATCCACTTATCCAGTGAGTCACACCATGAAAACAATGTGAAGCCACTAATACATAACGAAATACAAGTTTGGTTCGCTCCATTTTTTGTACAAGGTGATCCTGATGGTGGGGCCAACTTATTGGACGGGTTAGATGTAGCAGCGCAAACATGAAAGCCTGGAAGGACCGTAATTCAAAAATCAAACTTGTTTTTACTAAAGACTTCTCGAAGTACCACCCATTCTAGAAAGGTGTGTAGACTGTAGAATGCAAGGGGTGTAGGTGATTTATACTCATTAATAAAAGAAACTTAAAGATGCTGACTAAACTGAAAAAGTTTCGTTTACTTCTTATATCTGTCTCAACGCATGTGTCACAGGCACTGAAAAAGGATAAAAAGGTAATTACACCTGCAGATGGAAGCTGAAAAGGATAGGCACGACTGCACGAGAGAGAGAGTAAGGGGGGGGGCGGGGCGGGCAGTGTGAGAGATAATACCTTTTCGCTGAGAACATCTTGGATGACATTTGAGTCATTAGAGACGCCTATGACGACCTCTGTAGTGCTTGCCACCTGGAGATCGAAGTATCCCACGTCTTGTCTTAGCACTGCTTTTAGATATCTGGCCCTCATTCTCGATGCCTGTCGCTCTCCCGTTCTCGACCAGCAATACCCCTCTGCCCATTATTTACAGAATTACTCTCCTGTATTTACATATTTACAAGCAAGGACAATCCTAAAAACACAGAAAATAGAGAGAGGGAGAAGAAAATGTTCATATCTATACCTAAGAAGCAAGCCACCAATAATCCACACGCCAGGTACAATAGACTCACAGCATTCTACATATTTCATGGAGCCATTAGTCTCGTATAAAGGAAGAAAAAAATCATTGGTGGACATGTGCCACTTGTGTATTTCACCAAACTGGTGGAAAAGGTGAGCCCCACCTTGATGATAACCTGGTAAGAAATCATTCTAGCCGGTCTACTCATCAGGCAGGCCACACGCGCAAGTCGGTTCAGAACCACCCATGCTTTTTCATGAGTGGCCGACCTGATTTCATGCCGGGTAAATTTCATGGCGGGACCCACCTTATGCAGAGAGAGAGAGAGAGAGAGAGAGAGAGAGAGAGAGAGAGAGAGAGAGGAGACCTTGTTGGTTTTTTGAGTGAAGTCAGGACTGGAGTGAGAGGCACCACCCAGATTGTTCATAATCTGACTAGTAATGAAGAGCATGAGCGGCGTGGAGAAACCGTCACCAACAGCACCCAAAAAGCCAAGAGTCATCAGCAAAATATCTACGCGGTCTGCATGCACAAAGATTGTCCATAAAGAAGAGCTCCCTCTCTCTTTTATTACCGTCCCCATCTTACTCTTCTTCTTCCTTTCTTCTCCTCCTCTCCAAAACCCACTGCGACGAGAAACAGTGAAAGAAAGCCTCCTTACACACCAGCTGCAAGCGGTTTTGAAAGCACCCACGGTCACCCCGTGACATGTTCTTTTGTATATATACACCTCTGTTGTCTATAAATACACGCAACGCCCTTTTTTAAGCGAGCTGATATGGTAAACGCTGGAGTATCAAAATTTTGCAAACCCCTCCCTCCTACGGACTGGAATCCTCCATCACACCTGTTTAAAACGACAGGTCTGTGTGCCGATCATGATATTATATATGTGAAATCCACTCCGTCTATCAGTTTCTACGATTAATGTTAGGATCAATGGCTAAAAACCAGTTATATCCACAACTCAGACGGGCCACAACACATGGTACAACAGGGATAATGCCAACAATAGTTTTGCAAGTGGGGCCCACCTGACATGTGACTTTCATCAAACGCATTAATCTATTATAACTCACCAAGTTCAAAAGATTATGAAATTTTGAGTTTACACAAAACTCAGGTGGCCACCCTATGCCAATTGAGCAGATCATTCCTACCCTTGGTCCGGCCTATATCAGTTTTGGACGCGGATTTCCTGCCGGAGCCTTCGGCAGGAAGTTTCTGCGGTGGCAACCTACGTGGGGCCCACCGTGATGTTTGTAAGAAATCCACTGCTTCCATCCGTTTTTTGAGCTCATTTTAGTAGTTTAAACAGAAAATTGAGAAGGATCCGGTACTCACATGGGCCACACTAAAGGAAAAGGAGGGTAGGGAAATTCTCACCGTTGAAACCTCCCTAGGTCTAAAGTGATGCTTATATGCCATCCATACCGTTCGTAACGTCGTTTATAATATTTCAACTGTTGATGTTCAATCCTTACATTTTCGGTGCACTTGAGTATTGGATCCGTTTCATTCCGGCATCATGTCCTAAAATGAGCTCACAGAACCGATAAACAGGGTGGATTTCTTCCAAACACTACAGTGGGCCCCACATTGGTTTCAAGCGCAGGCACTTTATTGGAAAGGTTATCGCACGAAATCCGCGTCCATGGGGTTAAAGTCGGACGCGGTTTGGCCAGTGACGGTACCAGTAGCCAGTGGTGCTCCGTGGGCTCCACCATGATGTGCGTGTTACTCTATCCATCCATTTTTCTATATCAGTTTAGGATTTGATTTTAAAAATAAGGCAAATCTAAATCTCAGGTGACTACGCTACAAGAAAATAGAAATGATTGAATGTCCACCATTAAAAACTTAATAAGCTTGCTGTAATGTTTATCTTATGTTATACAGACCGACCGATTTCATCACCGACTACAGAGTGCCTAAGCCCGCAGGGAGTGGAACAGGGACCGACTTCATCTCCCCATTGGAGGGTTGAGCACTCCGTCACGTGAAGGCCATCTCTCCTAAATGTCGTGACGTCCTTTTACTTTGGAAAATTTATCACTGTACGACCCATTTATGGCCCATCTACACGTTGAAGCCCACCTCATTTTACCGTAAGCACTGTACGGACGATTTGCCAAAGGTCGAAAATGCCCCCCTGCTTTTTCCTTCAACGGATCGGCTGGTGCTCGAAGACGAGCGCTGACGCTCCTCGAACTCCGGGTTGTACGAACGGTTCAAAAGAAATCAAAGTTACATGGCCCACAGTTATGTATTTGTTATATCCACAACGTTCATCCATATTTCGAGATCATTTCTGAGCATTATCAAAAAAAAAAAAAAAAAATCATATCCAAAGATCAACTGGACCACACTACAAAGAGCAGCAGAAAATTGATTTTCACCGTTGAAACTTTTGTAGGGCCTACCATAACATTTATTTTTCATACAATCTATTCATAAGTTCACGGAGACAGAGACCAGGATGAGTAGGAAAAACAAATTTCATAATAATCCAAAACTTACATGACCCCTAAAAGGGTTTCAACGGTATACGTTCGAAACAGAATGTTAAAGTCATTTACTACTGTCAGACCAATGGCTACGGATTATAATTGGATCCATAGATACTCTAATCGGTAGCCATTGGAATCTATTCGGGGTGGGCTCGCCGAACTAGCGGCCCCCGCACCTGTTGCTAGCCTGTCCGGCGGGGCCACGCCCATCTGGCAGCCTATATGGCTACGGTTATACGTAACCACAAACGGGCTACCGTGACGACAGACTCTACATTTATCTTTTACTTTTTACATGGAGAACTTTATCCTACCTATAATTTTCTCTAACACATTTTTATATAAATATCGATATACTTGCTTATAAAAAAAATTTCTCTTTTTTCATTTCTTTCTTTATTCATTTAATAGGAATATCTTCTAAACTAAAATTAGTTACTAGATGTACCTATATGATTTTGGGGTAGGAGAAGCTACTTTAACCAACCAACTTGGTTATTTGCAAGATTCCATCAGGTCGATGGTCGAAAATCCATTTCATTCACTTAGCGGTCAATTTAATTCATTTCATTTACTTCGTGATCAATTCCATGAATTTCACGGTCAATCCCGGCGATTCTGTTTTGATTCACGATCATTTCCATGCATTTCACGGTCAATTACCTTCACTTCACAGTCATTTTTATGCATTTCACAGTCATTTCCCGACACTTCACAATCATTTCCATGCATGTCACGGTCAATCCCGGCGATTCCGTTTTCATTCACAGTCATTTACATGCATTTCACCATCAATTCCCTTCACTTCAGGGTCATTTCCATGCATTTCACGGTCAATTCGCTTCACTTCAAGGTCATTTCCATGCATTTCATGGTCATTCCCGGTGATTCCGTGTTGATTCACGGTGATTTTCACGCATTTCACGGTCAAGTCCCTTCACTTTACGGTCATTTCAACGCATTTCAAGGGCAATTTATGTCACTTCACGGTCATTTCCATGCATTTCACAGTCATTCTCGACGATTCCGTGTTGATTCACAGTCATTTCCACTCATTTCACGGTCAATTCCCTTCACTTCATGGTCATTTCCATGCATTTCATGGTCAATTCGCTTCACTTCACGGTCATTTCCATGCAATTCATGGTCATTCCCGACGATTCTGTGTTGCTTCACAGTCATTTCTAGGCATTTCACGGTCAATTCCCTTCACTTCACAGTCATTTCCACACATTTCATGGTCAATTCGCTTCACTTCACGGTCATTTCCAGGCATTTCACGATCATTCCCGGCGATTCCGTGTTGATTCATGGTCATTTCCACACATTTCATGGTCAATTCCCTTCACTTCACGGTCATTTCCACACATTCCACGGTCAATTCGCTTCACTTCATGGTCATTTCAATGCATTTCACGGTCATTCTCGGTGATTCCGTGTTGATTCACGGTCATTTCCACGCATTTCACGGTCAAATCCCTTCACTTCACAGTCATTCCCGGCGATTCCGTGTTGATTCACGGTGATTTCCACGCATTTCACTGTCAATTCCCTTCACTTCACGGTCATTTCAACGCATTTCAAGGGCAATTCGCGTCACTTCACGGTCATTTCCATGCATTTCACGGTCATTCCCGGCGATTCCGTGTTGATTCACGGTCATTTCCACGCATTTCACGGTCAATTCCCTTCACTTCACAGTCATTTCCACGCATTCAACGGTCAATTCGCTTCACTTCATGGTCATTCCCGGCGATTCCATGTTGATTCACGGTCATTTCCACGCATTCACGGTCAATTTCCTTCACTTCACGGTCATTTCCACGCATTTCAAGGTCAATTCGCTTCACTCATGGTCATTTCCATGCATTTCACGGTCATTCCCAGCGATTCCGGGTTGATTCAAGATTATTTCCATGCATTTCACGATGAATTCCCTTCACTTCACGATCATTTCCACGCATTTCACGGTCAATTCGCTTCACTTCACGGTCATTTCCACGCATTTCACGGTCATTCTCAGCAATTCCGTTTTGATTCACAATCATTTCCAGGCATTTCATGGTCAATTCCCTTCACTTCACGAACATTTCCATGCATTTCACGGTCAATTCACTTCACTGTGATTTCCAGGCAATTCACGGTCATTCCCGGCGATTCCGTGTTGATTCATGGTCATTTCCACGCATTTCACGGTCAAATCTCTTCACTTCACGGTCATTTTCATGCATTTCAAGGTCATTCTCGGCGATTCCGTGTTGATTCACAGTCATTTCCACGCATTTCACCGTCATTTCCATGCATTTCACAGTCAATTTACTTCACTTCACGGTCATTTCCACGCACTTTACGGTCAATTCACTTCACTTCACGGTCATTTCCCTGCATTTCACGGTCATTCCTGACGATTCCGTGTTGATTCACGGTCCCTTCCAGGCATTTCACGGTCAATTCCCTTCACTTCACGGTCATTTCCACGCAATTCAAGGTCAATTCGCTTCACTTCACGGTCATTCCCATGCATTTCACGGTCATTCCCGAGGATTCCGTGTAGATTCATGGTGATTTCCACTCATTTCACGGTCCATTCCCTTCACTTCACGGTCATTTCCATGCATCTCATGGTCAATTCGCTTCACTTCACAGTCATTTCCATGCATTCACGGTCATTCCCGGCGATTCCGTGTTGATTCACGGTCATTCCATGCATTTCACGGTCAATTCCCTTCACTTCACGGTTATTTCCATGCAATTCAAGGTCAATTCAATTCACTTCACAGTCATTTCCATGCCTTTCACGGTCATTCCCGACGATTCCGTGTTAATTCATGGTGATTTCCACTCATTTCACGGTCCGTTCCCTTCACTTCACGGTCATTTCCACGCAATTCATGGTCATTTCGCTTCACTTCACAGCCATTTCCATGCATCTCATGGTCATTCCCGATGATTCCGTGTTGATTCCCGGTCATTTCTAGGGATTTCACGGTCAATTCCCTTAACTTCACGGTCACTTCCATGCATTTCACGGTCAATTCGCTTCACTTTGCAGTCATTTCCATACATTTCACGGTCATTCCTAGCTATTCCGTGTTGATTCACGGTCATTTCCATGCATTTCACGGTCAATTCCCTTCACTTCATGGTCATTTCCATGCATTTCACGATCAATTCGCTTCACTTCACGGTTATTTCCATGCATTTCACGGTCATTTCCGGAAATTGCGTGTTGATTCACAGTCATTTCCAGGCATTTCACGGTCAATTCCCTTCACTTCACGGTCATTTCCACGCATTTCATAGTCAAGTTGCTACACTTCATGGTCATTTCCATGCATTTCACGGTCATTCTCTGTGATTTCGTGTTGATTCACGGTCATTTTCACGCATTTCACGGTCAATTCCCTTCACTTCAAGTCATTTCCACGCAATTCAAGGTTAATTCGCTCCACTTCACGGTCATTTCCATGCATTTCACTGTCATTCTCGACGATTCCGTGTTGATTCATGGTGATTTCCACTCATTTTACGGTCCATTCCCTTCACTTCACGGTCATTACCACACATTTCATGGTCAATTCACTTCACTTCACGGTCATTTCCACACATTTCATGGTCAATTCGCTTCACTTCACGGTCATTTTCATGCATTTCAAGGTCATTCCTTCCGATTCCGTTTTGATTCACGGTCATTTCCAGGCATTTCACGGCCAATTCCCTTAACTTCACGGTCATTTCCACACATTTCACGGTCAATTCGCTTCACTTCACGGTCATTTCCATGCATTTCACGGTCATTCCCGGCGATTCCGTGTTAATTCACGGTCATTTCCATGCATTTCATGGTCAATTCCCTTCACTTCATGGTCATTTCCACGCATTTCAAGGTTAATTCGCTTCACTTCACGGTCATTTCCATGCATTTCACGGCCATTCCCGGCGATTCCGTATTGATTCACGATCATTTCCATGCATTTCACGATCAATTCCCTTCACTTCATGGTCATTTCCATGCATTTGACGGTCAATTCGCTTAACTTCATGGTCATTTCCATGCACTTCATGGTCATTCTCGGCGATTCCATGTTGATTCACAGTCATTTCCAGGCATTTCACGGTCAATTCCCTTCACTTCACAGTCATTTCCTTGCATTTCACAGTCAATTCTCTTCACTTCACCGTCATTCCCATGCATTTCACAGTCATTCCCGGTGATTTCGTGTTGATTCATGGTCACTTCCACACATTTCACGGACAATTCCCTTCACTTCATGGTCATTTCCATGCATTTCATGGTCAATTCGCTTCACTTCATGGTCATTCCCGGCGATTCCATGTTGATTCACAGTCATTTCCATGCATTTCACGGTCAATTCCCTTCACTTCACGGTCATTTCCACACATTTCAAGGTCAATTCGCTTCACTTCACGGTCATTTCCATGCATTTCACGGTCATTCCTGACGATTCCGTGTAGATTCACGGTGATTTCCATGCATTTCACGATTAATTCCCTTCACTTCACAATCATTTCCATGTATTTCATGGTTAATTCGCTTCACTTCACTGTCATTTCGATGCATTTCACGGTCATTCTTGGCGATTCTGTTTTGATTTGCAGTCATTTCCACGCATTTCACGATCAATTCCCTTCACTTCACGGTAATTTCCATGCATTTCATGGTCAATTCACTTCACTGTCATTTCCATGCAATTCACGGTCATTCCCGGCGATTCCGTGTTGATTCACGATCATTTCCACGCATTTCACGGTCAATTCCCTTCACTTCACAATCATTTTCATGAATTTTATGGTCAATTCGCTTCACTTCATGGTCATTTCCATGCATTTCACGGTCATTCCCGGCGATTCCGTGTTGATTCACGGTCATTTCCACGCATTTCACGGTCATTTCCATGCATTTCACAATCAATTATTTTGACTTCATGGTTAGTTCCACGCACTTCATGGCCAATTCACTACACTTCACGGTCATTTCCATGCATTTCACGGCCATTCCCGGCGATTTCAGGTTGATTCACGGTCATTTCCAAGCATTTCACTGTCAATTCCCTTCACTTCACGGTCATTTCCACGCAATTCAAGGTCAATTGGCTTCACTTCACGGTCATTTTGATGCATTTCATGGTCATTCCCGATGATTCCGTGTTGATTCACGGTGATTTTCACTCATTTCTCGGTCCATTCCCTTCACTTCACGGTCATTTCCACGCATTTCATGGTCAATTTGCTTCACTTCATGGTCATTTCCATGCATTTCACGGTCAGTTCCAGGCATTTCAAGGTCAATTCCCTTCACTTCACGGTCATTTCCATGCATTTTACGATCAATTCGCTTCACTTCACGGTCATTTCCATGCATTTCACGGTCATTCCCAGCGATTCCGTGTTGAATCACGGTCATTTCCACACATTCATGGTCAATTCCCTTCACTTCATGGTCATTTCCACGCATTTCACGGTCAAGTCACTTCACTTCACTTCACGGTCATTTCATTCCAGGCGATTCTGTGTTGATTCACGGTCATTTCTACGCATTTCATGGTCAATTCCCTTCACTTCATGGTCATTTCCACACATTTCACGGTCAATTCCCTTCACTTCACAGTCATTTCCATGCATTTCACGGTCATTCCCGGCGATTCCGTGTTGGTTCACGGTCATTTTCACCCATTTCACGATCAATTCCCTTTACTTCACGGTCATTTCCACCCATTTCATGGACAATTCGCTGCACTTCACAGTCATTTCCATGCATTTTACGATGATTCCCAGCGATTCCGTGTTAATTCACGGTGATTTCCAAGCATATCACGGTCAATTCAATTCAGTTCACGGTCATTTCCATGCATTTCATGGTCATTCCCGATGATTTCGTTTTGGTTCACGGTCATTTCCACGCTTGACGGTCAATTCCCTTCACTTCACGGTTATTTCCATGCATTTCAAGGTCAATTCGCTTCGCTTCACTGTCATTTCCATGCATTTCACGGTCATTCCCAGCGATTCTGTGTTGATTCATGGGGATTTCCACGCATTCCACGGTTAATTCCCCTCACTTCACGGTCTTTTCCATGCATTTCACAGTCAATTCGCTTCACTTCACGGTCATTTCCATGCATTTCACGGTCATTCCCTGCGATTCCAGGAATGACCGTGAAATGCATGGAAATGACGAGGAAGTGAAGTGAATTGACCGTGAAATGCATGGAAATGACGGTGAAGTGAAGGGAATTGACCGTGTAATGGGTGGAAATGACCATGAATCAACATGGAATCGCTGGGAATGACCGTGAAATGCATGGAAATGACCGTGAAGTGAAGCGAAATGACTGTGAAATGCATGGAAATGACCGTGAAGTGAAAGGAATTGACCGTGAAATGAGTGGAAATGACCGTGAATCAACACGAAATCGCTGGGAATGACCGTGAAATGCATGGAACTGGCCATGAAGTGAAGCGAATTGACCATGAAATGTGTGGAAATGACCATGAAGTGAAGGGAATTGACCGTGAAATGCATGGAAATCATCGTGAATCAACACGGAATTGTTGGGAATTACTGTGAAATGCATGGAAATGACCGTAAGTCAACACGGAATCGCCGAGAATGACATTGAAATGCATGGAAATGACCATGAATTGAAGCGAATTGACCTTGAAATGCATGGAAATGATCGTGAAGTGAAGGGAATTGACTGTGAAATGATTTGAAATGACCGTGAATCAACACGGAATCGCCGGGAATGACCGTGAAATGCATGGAAATAACCGTGAAGTGAAGTGAATTGACCGTGAAATGCATGGAAATGATCGTGAAGTGAAGGGAATTGACCGTGAAATGCATGAAAATGACCGTGAAGTGAAGGGAATTGACCGTAAAATGCATGGAAATGACCGTGAATCAAAATGGAATTACCGGGATTGACCGTGAAATACATGGAAATGACCGTGAAATGCATAAAAATGACCGTGAAGTGAAGTGAAATGACCGTGAAATGCATGGAAATGACCGTGAATCAAAACGGAATCGCCGGGATTGATCGTGAAATGCATGGAATTGATCAGGAAGTAAATGAAATGAATGAAATTGACCGTTAAATGAATGAAATGGATTTTTGACCATCGACCTGATGGAATCTTGGAAAATAACCAGGTTGGTTGGTTAAAGTAGCTTCTCCTACCCCAAAATCATATAGGGTATATCAAGTAACTAATTTTAGTTTAGAAGATAC